>NC_057815.1:3750000-5000000 GCF_910594005.1 Cervus elaphus | reverse complement strand
ACTGTAGCAACACAAAAGAGCTCCGTGGACCACAAATCAACTCGAGATGAGAGGTTAGTCCCTGGCTTCTACTCCAGAGGAATACCACCTTACCACAAGCACCTCAAGAGGAGGCTTCTCTCAGCTCTAGGTATGTGAGAGGGACCCTGAGTTTGCGGCCTCAAGTGGAATGGACACCGCGATGCCCTGACTCGAAATAAGGCCGGATATCCCTGCAGTGACTTGAATGCAGGCTCGTCTTGCATCTCCCAAAACGAAAGGATGTCTGAATCCCCTGTGGAGACCACAGAGAAAGACCTAGTTTCCCATCTCATCGCGACCGGAGGCCTCACATCCTTTGAAAACCCCAGAGGAACGCGGAGATCAGTGCCTCCAAAGGAAACGATGCCTGACTCCTCATGAAACTTGATAGGAGTCCCAGGATTTCTGTGGCACGTGGAAAGGGACCCTTGGTCTCCCGCCTCAGCTGGAGAGGCATCCCAATTGCCCTGCCAAGCCTCGAGGAGAATCCCGAGTTGTCCCTCGCAACTAGGCAGGAGTCCTGACATCGCTGAACAAACACGTGTGTGGAAGGGCCATCCCCGTCGTAACTCGAGAATATACCCCAGGTTCCCGCCGCAACTCGAGAAAAACCATGAGACTTCCCCCTCGCCGCGAGATGAGGCCCGATTCCCCTGCACTGTGTGCAGAGCAATTCCGTGTTGCACATCACACATGAAAGGAGCCTTGATTTCCTTGATGGCACTCCAGAGAAAACCCAAGAACACTGTTTCAAGGCTAGAGGGATCCTGAGGTCACTGTAGCAACACGAAAGAGCTCCGTGGACCACAAATCAACTGGAGATTAGAGGTTAGTCCCTGGTTTCAACTCCAGAGGATTACCACCTTACCACAAGCACCTCAAGAGGAGGCTTCTCTCAGCTCTAGGTATGTGAGAGGGACCCTGAGTTTGCGGCCTCAAGTGGAATGGACACCGCGATGCCCTGACTCGAAATAAGGCCGGATATCCCTGCAGTGACTTGAATGCAGGCTCGTATTGCATCTCCCAAGACGAAAGGATGTCTGAATCCCCTGTGGAGACCACAGAGAAAGACCTAGTTCCCCACCTCATCGCGAGCGGAGGCCTCACATCCTTTGAAAACTCCAGAGGGACGCGGAGATCAGTGCCTCCAAAGGAGACGATGCCTGACTCCTCGTGAAACTTGATAGGAGTCCCAGGATTCCTGTGGCACGTGGAAAGGGACCCTTGGTCTCGCGCCTCAGCTGGAGAGGCGTCCCAATTGCCCTGCCAAGCCTCGAGGAGAATCCCGATTTGTCCCTCGCAACTAGCCAGGAGTACTGACGTCGCTGAAGAAACACGTGTGTGGAAGGGCCATCCCCGTCGTAACTCGAGAATATACCCCAGGTTCCCTCCGCAACTCGAGAAAAACCATGAGACTTCCCCCTCGCCGCGAGATGAGGCCCGATTCCCCTGCACTGCGTGCAGAGCAATTCCGTGTTGCACATCACACATGAAAGGAACCTTGATTTCCATGGTGGCACTCCAGAGAAACCCCAAGAACACTGTTTCAAGGCTAGAGGGATCCTGAGGTCACTGTAGCAACACAAAAGAGCTCCGTGGACCACAAATCAACTCGAGATGAGAGGTTAGTCCCTGGCTTCTACTCCAGAGGAATACCACCTTACCACAAGCACCTCAAGAGGAGGCTTCTCTCAGCTCTAGGTATGTGAGAGGGACCCTGAGTTTGCGGCCTCAAGTGGAATGGACACCGCGATGCCCTGACTCGAAATAAGGCCGGATATCCCTGCAGTGACTTGAATGCAGGCTCGTCTTGCATCTCCCAAAACGAAAGGATGTCTGAATCCCCTGTGGAGACCACAGAGAAAGACCTAGTTTCCCATCTCATCGCGACCGGAGGCCTCACATCCTTTGAAAACCCCAGAGGAACGCGGAGATCAGTGCCTCCAAAGGAAACGATGCCTGACTCCTCATGAAACTTGATAGGAGTCCCAGGATTCCTGTGGCACGTGGAAAGGGACCCTTGGTCTCCCGCCTCAGCTGGAGAGGCGTCCCAATTGCCCTGCCAAGCCTCGAGGAGAATCCCGAGTTGTCCCTGGCAACTAGGCAGGAGTCCTGACATCGCTGAACAAACACGTGTGTGGAAGGGCCATCCCCGTCGTAACTCGAGAATATACCCCAGGTTCCCGCCGCAACTCGAGAAAAACCATGAGACTTCCCCCTCGCCGCGAGATGAGGCCCGATTCCCCTGCACTGTGTGCAGAGAAATTCCGTGTTGCACATCACACATGAAAGGAGCCTTGATTTCCTTGATGGCACTCCAGAGAAAACCCAAGAACACTGTTTCAAGGCTAGAGGGATCCTGAGGTCACTGTAGCAACACGAAAGAGCTCCGTGGACCAAAAATCAACTCGAGATGAGAGGTTAGTCCCTGGCTTCGACTCCAGAGGAATACCACCTAACCACAAGCACCTCAAGAGGAGGCTTCTCTCAGCTCTAGGTATGTGAGAGGGACCCTGAGTTTGCGGCCTCAAGTGGAATGGACACCGCGATGCCCTGACTCGAAATAAGGCCGGATATCCCTGCAGTGACTTGAATGCAGGCTCGTCTTGCATCTCCCAAGACGAAAGGATGTCTGAATCCCCTGTGGAGACCACAGAGAAAGACCTAGTTACCCACCTCATCGCGACCGGAGGCCTCACATCCTTTGAAAACTCCAGAGGTACGCGGAGATCAGTGCCTCCAAAGGAGACGATGCCTGACTCCTCGTGAAACTTGATAGGAGTCCCAGGATTCCTGTGGCACGTGGAAAGGGACCCTTGGTCTCCGGCCTCAGCTGAAGAGCCGTCCCAATTGCCCTGCCAAGCCTCGAGGACAATCCCGATTTGTCCCTCGCAACTAGCCAGGAGTACTGACGTCGCTGAAGAAACACGTGTGTGGAAGGGCCATCCCCGTCGTAACTCGAGAATATACCCCAGGTTCCCTCCGCAACTCGAGAAAAACCATGAGACTTCCCCCTCGCCGCGAGATGAGGCCCGATTCCCCTGCACTGCGTGCAGAGCAATTCCGTGTTGCACATCACACATGAAAGGAACCTTGATTTCCATGGTGGCACTCCAGAGAAACCCCAAGAACACTGTTTCAAGGCTAGAGGGATCCTGAGGTCACTGTAGCAACACGAAAGAGCTCCGTGGACCACAAATCAACTCGAGATGAGAGATTAGTCCCTGGCTTCGACTCCAGAGGAATACCACCTTACCACAAGCACCTCAAGAGGAGGCTTCTCTCAGCTCTAGGTATGTGAGAGGGACCCTGAGTTTGCGGCCTCAAGTGGAATGGACACCGCGATGCCCTGACTCGAAATAAGGCCGGATATCCCTGCAGTGACTTGAATGCAGGCTCGTCTTGCATCTCCCAAAACGAAAGGATGTCTGAATCCCCTTTGGAGACCACAGAGAAAGACCTAGGTTCCCATCTCATCGCGACCGGAAGCCTCACATCCTTTGAAAACCCCAGAGGAATGCGGAGATCAGTGGCTCCAAAGGAAACGATGCCTGACTCCTCATGAAACTTGATAGGAGTCCCAGGATTCCTGTGGCACGTGGAAAGGGACCCTTGGTCTCCCGCCTCAGCTGGAGAGGCGTCCCAATTGCCCTGCCAAGCCTCGAGGAGAATCCCGATTTGTCCCTCGCAACTAGCCAGGAGTACTGACGTCGCTGAAGAAACACGTGTGTGGAAGGGCCATCCCCGTCGTAACTCGAGAATATACCCCAGGTTCCCTCCGCAACTCGAGAAAAACCATGAGACTTCCCCCTCGCCGCGAGATGAGGCCCGATTCCCCTGCACTACGTGCAGAGCAATTCCGTGTTGCACATCACACATGAAAGGAACCTTGATTTCCATGGTGGCACTCCAGAGAAACCCCAAGAACACTGTTTCAAGGCTAGAGGGATCCTGAGGTCACTGTAGCAACACAAAAGAGCTCCGTGGACCACAAATCAACCCGAGATGAGAGATTAGTCCCTGGCTTCGACTTCAGAGGAATACCACCTAACCACAAGCACCTCAAGAGGAGGCTTCTCTCAGCTCTAGGTATGTGAGAGGGACCCTGAGTTTGCGGCCTCAAGTGGAATGGACACCGCAATGCCCTGACTCGAAATAAGGCCGGATATCCCTGCAGTGACTTGAATGCAGGCTCGTCTTGCATCTCCCAAGACGAAAGGATGTCTGAATCCCCTGTGGAGACCACAGAGAAAGACCTAGTTCCCCACCTCATCGCGGCCGGAGGCCTCACATCCTTTGAAAACTCCAGAGGTACGGGGAGATCAGTGCCTCCAAAGGAGACGATGCCTGACTCCTCGTGAAACTTGATAGGAGTCCCAGGATTCTTGTGGCACGTGGAAAGGGACCCTTGGTCTCCCGCCTCAGCTGGAGAGGCGTCCCAATTCCTCTGCCAAGCCTCGAGGAGAATCCCGAGTTGTCCCTCGCAACTAGTCAGGAGTCATGACGTCGCTGAACAAACACGTGGGTGGAAGGGCCATCCCCGTCGTAACTCGAGAATATACCCCAGGTTCCCGCCGCAACTCGAGAAAAACCATGAGACTTCCCCCTCGCCGAGAGATGAGGCCCGATTCCCCTGCACTGCGTGCAGAGCAATTCCGTGTTGCACATCACACATGAAAGGAGCCTTGATTTCCATGGTGGCACTCCAGAGAAACCCCAAGAACACTGTTTCAAGGCTAGAGGGATCCTGAGGTCACTGTAGCAACACAAAAGAGCTCCGTGGACCACAAATCAACTCGAGATTAGAGATTAGTCCCTGGCTTCGACTCCAGAGGAATACCACCTAACGACAAGCACCTCAAGAGGAGGCTTCTCTCAGCTCTAGGTATGTTAGAGGTACCCTAGGTTTGCGGTCTAAAGTGTAATGGACACCGCGATGACCTGACTCGAAATAAGGCCGGATATCCCTGCAGTGACTTAAATGCAGGCTCGTCTTGCATCTCCCAAGATGAAAGGATTTCTGAATCACCTGTGTAGACCACAGAGAAAGACCTAGTTCCCCACCTCATCGCGACCGGAGGCCTCACATCCTTTGAAAACTCCACAGGTACGCGGAGATCAGTGCCCCCAAAGGAGACGATGCCTGACTCCTCGTGAAACTTGATAGGAGTCCCAGGATTCCTGTGGCACGTGGAAAGGGACCCTTGGTCTCCCACCTCAGCTGGAGAGGCGTCCCAATTGCCCAGCCAAGCCTCGAGGAGAATCCCGAGCTGTCCCTCGCAACTAGGCAGAAGTCCTGACGTCACTGAGCAGACACGTGGGTGGAAGGGCCATCCCCGTCGTAACTCGAGAATATACCCCACGTTCCCGCCGCAACTCGAGAAAAACCATGAGACTTTCCCCTCGCCGTGAGATGAGGCCCGATTCCCCTGCACTGCGTGCAGAGCAATGCCGTGTTGCACATCACACAGGAAAGGAGCCTTGATTTCCTTGATGGCACTCCAGAGAAACCTCAAGAACACTGTTTCAAGGCTAGAGGGATCCTGAGGTCACTGTAGCAACACGAAAGAGCTCCGTGGACCACAAATCAACTCGAGATGAGAGGTTAGTGCCTGACTTCGACTCCAGAGGAATACTACCTTACCACAAGCACCACAGGAGGAGGCTTCTCTCAGCTCGAGGTATGTGAGAGGGACCCTGAGTTTGCGGCCTCAAGTGGAATGGACACCGCGATGCGCTGACTCGAAATAAGGCCGGATATCCCTGCAGTGACTTGAATGCAGGCTCGTCTTGCATCTCCCAAGACGAAAGGATGTCTGAATCCCCTGTGGAGACCACAGAGTTAGACCTAGTTCCCCACCTCATCGCGACCGGAGGCCTCACATCCTTTGAAAACTCCAGAGGGACGCGGAGATCAGTGCCTCCAAAGGAGACGATGCCTGACTCCTCGAGAAACTTGATAGGAGTCCCAGGATTCCTGTGGCACGTGGAAAGGGACACTTGGTCTCCCGCCTAAGCTGGAGAGGCGTCCCACTTGCCCTGCCAAGCCTCGAGGAGAATCCTGAGTTTTCCCTCGCAACTAGGCAGGAGTCCTGACGTCGCTGAACAAAAAGGTGTGTGGAAGGCCATCCCCGTCGTAACTCGAGAATATACCCCAGGTTCCCGCCGCAATTCGAGAAAAACCATGAGACTTCCCCCTCGCCGCGAGCTGAGGCCTGATTCCCCTGCACTGCGTGCAGAGCAATGCCGTGTTGCACATCACACAGGAAAGGAGCCTTGATTTCCTTGATGGCACTCCAGAGAAACCCCAAGAACACTGTTTCAAGGCTAGAGCAATCCTGAGGTCACTGTAGCAACACGAAAAAGCCCGTGGACCACAAATCAACTCGAGATGAGAGGTTAGTACCTCTCTTCGACTACAGAGGAATACCACCTTACCACAAGCACCTCAAGAGGAGGCTTCTCTCAGCTCTAGGTATGTGAGAGGGACCCTGAGTTTGCGGCCTCAAGTGGAATGGACACCACGATGCCCTGACTCGAAATAAGGCCGGATATGCCTGCAGTGACTTGAATGCAGGCTTGTCTTCCAACTCCCAAGACGAAAGGATGTCTGAATCCCCTGTGGAGACCACAGAGAAAGACCTAGTTCCCCACCTCATCGCGACCGGAGGCCTCACATCCTTTGAAAACTCCAGAGGGACGCGGAGATCAGTGCCTCCAAAGGAGACGATGCCTGACTCCTCGTGAAACTTGATAGGAGTCCCAGGATTCCTGTGGCACGTGGAAAGGGACCCTTGGTCTCCCGCCTCAGCTGGAGAGGCGTCCCAATTGCCCTGCCAAGCCTCGAGCATAATCCCGAGTTGTCCCTCGCAACTAGCCAGGAGTACTGACGTCGCTGAACAAACACGTGTGTGGAAGGGCCATCCCCGTCGTAACTCGAGAATATACCCCAGGTTCCGTCCGCAACTCGAGAAAAACCATGAGACTTCCCCCTCGCCGCGAGATGAGGCCCGATTCCCCTGCACTGCGTGCAGAGCAATTCCGTGTTGCACATCACACATGAAAGGAACCTTGATTTCCATGGTGGCACTCCAGAGAAACCCCAAGAACACTGTTTCAAGGCTAGAGGGATCCTGAGGTCACTGTAGCAACACAAAAGAGCTCCGTGGACCACAAATCAACTCGAGATGAGAGGTTAGTCCCTGGCTTCTACTCCAGAGGAATACCACCTTACCACAAGCACCTCAAGAGGAGGCTTCTCTCAGCTCTAGGTATGTGAGAGGGACCCTGAGTTTGCGGCCTCAAGTGGAATGGACACCGCGATGCCCTGACTCGAAATAAGGCCGGATATCCCTGCAGTGACTTGAATGCAGGCTCGTCTTGCATCTCCCAAAACGAAAGGATGTCTGAATCCCCTTTGGAGACCACAGAGAAAGACCTAGTTTCCCATCTCATCGCGACCGGAGGCCTCACATCCTTTGAAAACCCCAGAGGAACGCGGAGATCAGTGCCTCCAAAGGAAACGATGCCTGACTCCTCATGAAACTTGATAGGAGTCCCAGGATTCCTGTGGCACGTGGAAAGGGACCCTTGGTCTCCCGCCTCAGCTGGAGAGGCGTCCCAATTGCCCTGCCAAGCCTCGAGGAGAATCCCGAGTTGTCCCTGGCAACTAGGCAGGAGTCCTGACATCGCTGAACAAACACGTGTGTGGAAGGGCCATCCCCGTCGTAACTCGAGAATATACCCCAGGTTCCCGCCGCAACTCGAGAAAAACCATGAGACTTCCCCCTCGCCGCGAGATGAGGCCGATTCCCCTGCACTGTGTGCAGAGCAATTCCGTGTTGCACATCACACATGAAAGGAGCCTTGATTTCCTTGATGGCACTCCAGAGAAAACCCAAGAACACTGTTTCAAGGCTAGAGGGATCCTGAGGTCACTGTAGCAACACAAAAGAGCTCCGTGGACCAAAAATCAACTCGAGATGAGAGGTTAGTCCCTGGCTTCGATTCCAGAGGAATACCACCTAACCACAAGCACCTCAAGAGGAGGCTTCTCTCAGCTCTAGGTATGTGAGAGGGACCCTGAGTTTGCGGCCTCAAGTGGAATGGACACCGCGATGCCCTGACTCGAAATAAGGCCGAATATCCCTGCAGTGACTTGAATGCAGGCTCGTCTTGCATCTCCCAAGACGAAAGGATGTCTGAATCCCCTGTGGAGACCACAGAGAAAGACCTAGTTTCCCATCTCATCGCGACCGGAGGCCTCACATCCTTTGAAAACTCCAGAGGTACGCGGAGATCAGTGCCTCCAAAGGAGACGATGCCTGACTCCTCGTGAAACTTGATAGGAGTCCCAGGATTCCTGTGGCACGTGGAAAGGGACCCTTGGTCTCCCGCCTCAGCTGAAGAGGCGTCCCAATTGCCCTGCCAAGCCTCGAGGACAATCCCGATTTGTCCCTCGCAACTAGCCAGGAGTACTGACGTCGCTGAAGAAACACGTGTGTGGAAGGGCCATCCCCGTCGTAACTCGAGAATATACCCCAGGTTCCCTCCGCAACTCGAGAAAAACCATGAGACTTCCCCCTCGCCGCGAGATGAGGCCCGATTCCCCTGCACTGCGTGCAGAGCAATTCCGTGTTGCACATCACACATGAAAGGAACCTTGATTTCCATGGTGGCACTCCAGAGAAAACCCAAGAACACTGTTTCAAGGCTAGAGGGATCCTGAGGTCACTGTAGCAACACGAAAGAGCTCCGTGGACCACAAATCAACTCGAGATGAGAGATTAGTCCCTGGCTTCGACTCCAGAGGAATACCACCTTACCACAAGCACCTCAAGAGGAGGCTTCTCTCAGCTCTAGGTATGTGAGAGGGACCCTGAGTTTGCGGCCTCAAGTGGAATGGACACCGCGATGCCCTGACTCGAAATAAGGCCGGATATCCCTGCAGTGACTTGAATGCAGGCTCGTCTTGCATCTCCCAAAACGAAAGGATGTCTGAATCCCCTTTGGAGACCACAGAGAAAGACCTAGGTTCCCATCTCATCGCGACCGGAAGCCTCACATCCTTTGAAAACCCCAGAGGAACGCAGAGATCAGTGGCTCCAAAGGAAACGATGCCTGACTCCTCATGAAACTTGATAGGAGTCCCAGGATTCCTGTGGCACGTGGAAAGGGACCCTTGGTCTCCCGCCTCAGCTGGAGAGGCGTCCCAATTGCCCTGCCAAGCCTCGAGGAGAATCCCGATTTGTCCCTCGCAACTAGCCAGGAGTACTGACGTCGCTGAAGAAACACGTGTGTGGAAGGGCCATCCCCGTCGTAACCCGAGAATATACCCCAGGTTCCCTCCGCAACTCGAGAAAAACCATGAGACTTCCCCCTCGCCGCGAGATGAGGCCCGATTCCCCTGCACTGCGTGCAGAGCAATTCCGTGTTGCACAGCACACATGAAAGGAACCTTGATTTCCATGGTGGCACTCCAGAGAAACCCCAAGAACACTGTTTCAAGGCTAGAGGGATCCTGAGGTCACTGTAGCAACACAAAAGAGCTCCGTGGACCACAAATCAACCCGAGATGAGAGATTAGTCCCTGGCTTCGACTCCAGAGGAATACCACCTAACCACAAGCACCTCAAGAGGAGGCTTCTCTCAGCTCTAGGTATGTGAGAGGGACCCTGAGTTTGCGGCCTCAAGTGGAATGGACACCGCAATGCCCTGACTCGAAATAAGGCCGGATATCCCTGCAGTGACTTGAATGCAGGCTCGTCTTGCATCTCCCAAGACGAAAGGATGTCTGAATCCCCTGTGGAGACCACAGAGAAAGACCTAGTTCCCCACCTCATCGTGGCCGGAGGCCTCACATCCTTTGAAAACTCCAGAGGTACGGGGAGATCAGTGCCTCCAAAGGAGACGATGCCTGACTCCTCGAGAAACTTGATAGGAGTCCCAGGATTCCTGTGGCACGTGGAAAGGGACACTTGGTCTCCCGCCTAAGCTGGAGAGGCGTCCCACTTGCCCTGCCAAGCCTCGAGGAGAATCCTGAGTTGTCCCTCGCAACTAGGCAGGAGTCCTGACGTCGCTGAACAAAAAGGTGTGTGGAAAGCCATCCCCGTCGTAACTCGAGAATATACCCCAGGTTCCCGCCGCAATTCGAGAAAAACCATGAGACTTCCCCCTCGCCGCGAGCTGAGGCCTGATTCCCCTGCACTGCGTGCAGAGCAATGCCGTGTTGCACATCACACAGGAAAGGAGCCTTGATTTCCTTGATGGCACTCCAGAGAAACCCCAAGAACACTGTTTCAAGGCTAGAGCAATCCTGAGGTCACTGTAGCAACACGAAAAAGCTCCGTGGACCACAAATCAACTCGAGATGAGAGGTTAGTACCTCTCTTCGACTACAGAGGAATACCACCTTACCACAAGCACCTCAAGAGGAGGCTTCTCTCAGCTCTAGGTATGTGAGAGGGACCCTGAGTTTGCGGCCTCAAGTGGAATGGACACCACGATGCCCTGACTCGAAATAAGGCCGGATATGCCTGCAGTGACTTGAATGCAGGCTCGTCTTGCATCTCCCAAGACGAAAGGATGTCTGAATCCCCTGTGGAGACCACAGAGAAAGACCTAGTTCCCCACCTCATCGCGACCGGAGGCCTCACATCCTTTGAAAACTCCAGAGGGACGCGGAGATCAGTGCCTCCAAAGGAGACGATGCCTGACTCCTCGTGAAACTTGATAGGAGTCCCAGGATTCCTGTGGCACGTGGAAAGGGACCCTTGGTCTCCCGCCTCAGCTGGAGAGGCGTCCCAATTGCCCTGCCAAGTCTCGAGCATAATCCCGAGTTGTCCCTCGCAACTAGGCAGGAGTCCTGACGTCGCTGAACAAACACGTGTGTGGAAGGGCCATCCCAGTCGTAACACGAGAATATACCCCAGGTTCCCGCCGCAACTCGAGAAAAACCATGAGAATTCCCCCTCGCAGCGAGATGAGGCCCGATTCCCCTGCACTGCGTGCAGAGCAATGCCGTGTTGCATATCACACAGGAAAGGAGCCTTGATTTCCTTGCTGGCACTCCAGAGAAACCCCAAGAACACTGTTTCAAGGCCAGAGGGATCCTGAGGTCACTGTAGCAACACGAAAGAGCTCCGTGGACCAGAAATCAACTCGAGATGAGAGGTTAGTCCCTGGCTTCGACTCCAGAGGAATACCACCTTACCACAAGCACCTCAAGAGGAGGCTTCTCTCAGCTCTAGGTATGTGAGAGGGACCCTGAGTTTGCGGCCTCAAGTGGAATGGACACCATGATGCCCTGACTCGAAATAAGGCCGGATATCCCTGCAGTGACTTGAATGCAGGCTCGTCTTGCATCTCCCAAGACGAAAGGATGTCTGAATCCCCTGTGGAGACCACAGAGAAAGACCTAGTTCCCCACCTCATCGCGACCGGAGGCCTCACATCCTTTGAAAACTCCAGAGGGCCGCGGAGATCAGTGCCTCCAAAGGAGACGATGCCTGACTCCTCGTGAAACTTGATAGGAGTCCCAGGATTCCTGTGGCACGTGGAAAGGGACACTTACTCTCCCGCCTCAGCTGGAGAGGCGTCCAATTGCCCTGCCAAGCCTCGAGGAGAATCCCGAGTTGTCCCTCACAGCTAGGCAGGATTCCTGAGTTCGCTGAACAAACAGGTGTGTGGAAGGGCCATCCCCGTCGTAACTCGAGAATATACCCCAGGATCCCGCCGCAACTCGAGAAAAACCATGAGACTTCCTCTTCGCCGCGAGATGAGGCCCGATTCCTCTGCACTGCGTGCAGAGCAATGCCGTGTTGCACATCACACAGGAAAGGAGCCTTGATTTCCTTGATGGCACTTCAGAGAAAGCCCATGAAAGGTGTTTCAAGGCTAGAGGGACCCTGACGTAACTGTAGCAACATGAAAGAGCTCCGTGGACCAAAAATCAATTCGAGATAAGAGGTTACTCCCTGGTTTCGACTCCAGAGGAATACCACCTTACCACAAGTACCTCAAGAGGAGGCTTCTCTCAGCTCTAGGTAAGTGGGAGGGACCCTGAGTTTGCGGCCTCAAGTGGAATGGACACCACGATGCCCTGACTCGCAGTAAGGCCAGATATCCCTACAGTGACTAGAATGCAGGTTCGTCTTGCATCTCCCAAGACGAAAGGATGTTTGAATCCCCTGTGGAGACCACAGAGAAAGACCTAATTCCCCACCTCATCGCGACCGGAGGCCTCACATCCTTTGAAATCTCCAGAGGTACTCGGAGATCAGTGTCTCCAAAGGAGACGATACCTGACTCCTCATGAAACTTCTTAGGCGTCCCAGGATTCCTGTGGCACGTGGAAAGGGACCCTTGGTTTCCCGCCTCAGCTGGAGAGGCGTCCCAATTGCCCTGCCAAGCCTCGAGGAGAATCCCCAGTTGTCCCTCGCAACTAGGCAGGAGTCCTGACGTGGCTGAACAAACACGTGTGTGGAGGGGCATCCCCGTCGTAACTCGAGAATATACTCCAGGTTCCCCCCGCAACTCGAGAAAAACCATGAGACTTCCCCCTCGCTGTGAGATGAGGCCCGATTCCCCTACACTGCGGGCAGAGAAATTCCGTGTTGCACATCACACATGAAAGGAGCCTTGATTTCCTTCATGGCACTCCAGAGAAACCCCAAGAACACTGTTTCAAGGCTAGAAGGATCCTGAAGTCACTGTAGCAACACGAAAGAGCTCCGTGGACCAAAAATCAATACGGGATGAGGGGTTAGTCCCTGGCTGCGACTTCAGAGGAATACCACCTTACCACAAGCACCTCAAGAGGAGGCTTCTCTCATCTCTAGGTATGTGAGAGGGACCCTGAGTTTGCGGCCTCAAGTGGAATGGACAGCGCGGTGCCCTGACTCGAAATAACGCCGGATATCCCTGCAGTGACTTCAATGCAGGCTCGTCTTGCATCTCCCAAGATGAAAGGATGTCTGAATGTCCTGTGGAGACCACAGAGAAAACCTAGTTCCCCACCTCATCGCGACCGGAGGCCTCACATCCTTAGAAAATTCCAGAGGTACGCGGAGATCAGTGCCTAAAGGAGACGATGCCTGACTCCTGGTGAAACTTGATAGGAGTCCCAGGATTCCTGTGGCATGTGGAAAGGGACCCTTGGTCTCTCGCCGCAGCTGGAGAGGCGTCCCAATTGCCCTGCCAAGCCTCGAGGAGAATCCCGAGTTGTCCCTCGCAACTAGGCAGGAGTCCTGACGTCGCTGAACAAACACGTGGGTGGAAGGGCCATCCCCGTCGTAACTCGAGAATATACCCCAGGTTCTCGCCGCAACTCGAGAAAAACCATGAGACATCCCACTCGCCGCGAGATGAGGCCAGATTCCCCTGCACTGCGTGCAGAGCAATTCCGTGTTGCACATCACACATGAAAGGAGCCTTGATTTCCTTGATGGCACTCCAGAGAAACCCCAAGAACACTGTTTCAAGGCTAGAGGGATCCTGAGGTCACTGTAGCAACACGAAAGAGCTCCGTGGACCAAGAATCAACTCGAGATGAGAGGTTAGTCCCTGGCGTCGATTCCAGGGGAATACGACCTTACCACAAGCACCTCAAGAGGAGGCTTCTCTCAGCTCTAGGTATGTGAGAGGGACCCTGAGTTTGCGGCCGCAAGTGGAATGGACACCGTGATGCCCTGACTCGAAATAAGGCCGGATATCCCTGCAGTGACTTGAATGCAGGCTCGTCCTTCATTTCCCAAGAAGAAAGGATGTCTGAATACCCTTTGGAGAACACAGAGAAAGACCAAGTCCCCCACCTCATCGCGACCGGAGGCCTCACATCCTTTGAAAACTCCAGAGGGATGCGGAGATCAGTGCCTCCAAAGGAGACGATGTCTGATTCCTCGTGAAACGTGATAGGTGTCCCAGGATTCTTGTGGCACGTGGAAAGGGACCCTTGGTCTCCTGCCTCAGCTGGAGAGGCGTCCCAATTGCTTTGCCAAGCCTTGAGGAAAATCCCGAGTTGTCCCTCGCAACTAGGCAGGAGTCCTGCGGTCGCTGAACAAACACGTGTGTGGAAGGGCCATCCCCGTCGTAACTCGAGAATATACCCCAGGTTCCCGCCGCAACTCGAGAAAAACCATGAGACTTCCCCCTCGCAGCGAGATGAGGCCCGATTCCCCTGCACTGCGTGTAGAGCAATCCCGTGTTGCACATCACACATGAAAGGAGCCTTGATTTCCTTGATGGCACTCCAGAGAAACCCCAAGAACACTGTTTCAAGGCTAGAGGGATCCTGAGGTCACTGTAGCAACACGAAAGAGCTCCGTGGACCACAAATCAACTCGAGATGAGAGGTTAGTCCCTGGCTTCGACTCCAGAGGAATACCACGTTACCACAAGCACCTCAAGAGGAGGCTTCTCTCAGCTCTAGGTATGTGAGAGGGACCCTGAGTTTGCGGCCTCAAGTGGAATGGACACCGCGATGCCCTGACTCGAAATCAGGCCGGATATCCCTGCAGTGACTTGAATGCAGGCTTGTCTTTCATCTCCCATGACGAAAGGATATCTGAATGCCATTGGAGACCACAGAGAAAGACCTAGTTCCCCACCTCATCGTGACCGGAGGCCTCAAACCCTTTGAAAACTCCAGAGGGACGCGGAGATCAGTGCCTCCAAAGGAGACGATGCCTGACTCCTCGTGAAACGTGATAGGTGTCCCAGGATTCCTGTGGCACGTGGAAAGGGACCCTTGGTCTCCTGCCTCAGCTGGAGAGGCGTCCCAATTGCTTTGCCAAGCCTTGAGGAAAATCCCGAGATGTCCCTCGCAACTAGGCAGGAGTCCTGACGTCGCTGAACAAACACGTGTGTGGAAGGGCCATCCCCGTCGTAACTCGAGAATATACCCCAGGTTCCCGCCGCAACTCGAGAAAAACCATGAGACTTCCCCCTCGCCGCGAGATGAGGCCCGATTCCCCTGCACTTCGTGCAGAGCAATTCCGTGGTGCTCATCACACATGAAAGGAGCCTTGATTTCCTTAATGCCACTCCAGAGAAACCCCAAGAACACTGTTTCAGGCTACAGGGATCCTGAGGTCACTGTAGCAATAAGAAAGAGCTCCGTGGACCACAAATCAACTCGAGATGAGAGGTTTTCCCTGGCTTCGACTCCAGAGGAATACCACCTTACCAAAAGCACCTCAAGAGTAGTCTTCTCTCACCTCTAGGTATGTGATAGGGACCCTGAGTTTGTGGCCTCAAGTGGAATGGACACCCCGATTCCCTGACTCGAAATAAGGCTGTATATCCCTGCAGTGACTTGAAGGCAGGCTCGTCTTGCATCTCCCAAGATGAAAGGATGTCTGAATCCCCTGTGGAGACCACAGAGAAAGACCTAGTTCCCCACCTCATCGCGACCGGAAGCCTCATATCCTTTGAAAACTCCAGAGGTACGCGGAGATCAGTGCCTCCAAAGGAGACGATGCCTGACTCCTCTTGAAACTTGATAGGAGTCCCAGGATTCCTGTGGCACGTGGAAAGGGACCCTTGGTCTCCCGCCTCAGCTGGAGAGGCGTCCCAGTTGCCCTGCCAAGCCTCGAGGAGAATCCCGAGTTGTCCCTCGCAACTAGGCAGGAGTCCTGACGTCGCTGAACAAACACGTGTGGGGAAGGTCCATCCCCGTCGTAACTCGAGAATATACCCCAGGTTCCCGCCGCAACTCGAGAAGAACCATGAGACTTCCCACTAGCCGCGAGATGAGGCCCGATTCCCCTGCACTGCGTGCAGAGCATTTCCGTGCTGCACATCACACATGAAAGGAGCCTTGATTTCCTTGATGGCACTCCAGAGAAACCCCAAGAACACTGTTTCAAGGCTAGAGGGATCCTGAGGTTACTGTAGCAAGACGAAGAGCTCCGTGGACCACAAATCAACTCGAGATGAGAGGTTAGTCCCTGGCTTCGACTCCAGAGGAATACCACCTTACCACAAGCACCTCAAGAGGAGGCTTCTCTCAGCTCTAGGTATGTGAGAGGGACCCTTAGTTTGCGGCCTCAAGTAGAATGGACAGCGCGATGCCCTGACTCGAAATAAGGCCGGATATCCCTGCAGTGACTTGCATACAGACTCGTCTTGCATCTCCCAAGACGAAAGGATGTCTGAATCCCCTGTGGAGACCACAGAGAAAGACCTAGTTCCCCAACTCATTGCGACCGGAGGCCTCACGTCCTTTGAAAACTCCAGAGGTACGCGGAGATCAGTTCCTCCAAAGGAGACGATGCCTGACTCCTCGTGAAACTTGATAGGAGTTCCAGGATTCCTGTGGCACGTGGAAAGGGACACTTGCTCTCCCGCCTCAGCTGGAGAGGCGTCCCAATTGCCCAGCCAAGCCTCGAGGAGAATCCCGAGTTGTCCCTCGAAACTAGGCAGGAGTCCTGACTTCGCTGAACAAACACGTGGGTGGAAGGGCCATACCCGTCGTAATTCGAGAATATACCCCAGGTTCCCGCCTCAACTCGAGAAAAACCATGAGACTTCCCCCTCGCCGCGAGATGAGGCCCGATTCCCCTGCACTGCGTGCAGAGCAATTCCCTGTTGCACATCACACATGAAAGGAGCCTTGATTTCCTTGATGGCACTCCAGAGAAACCCCAAGAACACTGTTTCAAGGCTAGAGGGATCCTGAGGTCACTGAAGCCACACAAAAGAGCTCTGTAGACCAGAAATCAACTCGAGATGAGAGGTTAGTCCCTGGCTTCGACTCCAGAGGAATACCACCTTACCACAAGCACCTCAAGAGGAGGCTTCTCTCAGCTCTAGGTATGTGAGAGGGACCCTGATTTTGCGGCCTCAAGTGGAATGGACACTGCGATGCCCTGTCGCGAAATAAGGCCGGATATCTCTGCAGTGACTTGAATGCAGGCTCGTCTTGCATCTCCCAAGACGAAAGGATGTCTGAATCCCCTGTGGAGACCACAGAGAAAGACCTAGTTCCCCACCTCATCGCGACCGGAGGCCTCACATCCTTTAAAAACTCCAGAGGTACGCGGAGATCAGTGCCTCCAAAGGAGACGATGCCTGACTCCTCGTGAAACTTGATAGGAGTCCCAGGATTCCTGTGGCACGTGGAAAGGGACCCTTGATCTCCCGCCTCAGCTGGAGAGGCGTCCCAATTGCCCTGCCAAGCCTCGAGGAGAATCCCGAGTTGTCCCTCGCAACTTGTCAAGAGTCCTGCTGTCGCTGAACAAACATCTGTGTGGAAGGGCCATCCCCATCATAACTCGAGAATATACCCCAGGTTCCCGCTGCAACTCGAGAAAAACCATGAGACTTCCCCCTCGCCGCGAGATGAGGCCCGATTCCCCTGCACTGCCGGCAGAGCAATTCCGTGTTGCACATCACACATGAAAGGAGCCTTGATTTCCTTGATGGCACTCCAGAGAAACCCCAAGAACACTGTTTCAAGGCTAGAGGGATCCTGAGGTCACTGTAGCAAAAAGAAAGAGCTCCGTTGACCAAAAATCAACTTGAGATGAGAGGTTAGTCCCTGGCTTCGACTCTAGAGGAATATCACCCTACCAGAAGCACCTCAAGAGGAGGCTTCTCTCAGCTCTAGGTATGTGAGAGGGACTCTGAGTTTGCGGCCTCAAGTCGAATGGACACAACGATGCCCTGACTCGATATAAGGCCGGATATCCCTGCAGTGACTTGAATGCAGGCTCGTCTTGCATCTCCCAAGACGAAAGGATGTCTGAATCCCCTGTGGAGACCACAGAGAAAGACCTAGTTCCCCACCTCATCGCGACCGGAGGCCTCACATCCTTTGAAAACTCCAGAGGTACGCGGAGATCAGTGCCTCCAAAGGAGACGATGCCTGACTCCTCGGGAAACTTGATAGGAGTCCCAGGATTCCTGTGGCACGTGGAAAGGGACCCTTGGTCTCCCGCCTCAGCTGGAGAGGCGTCCCAATTGCCCTGCCAAGCCTCGAGGAGAATCCCGAGTTGTCACTCGCAACTAGGCAGGAGTCCTGCCGTCGCTGAACAAACACGTGGGTGGAAGGGCCATCCCCGTCGTAACTCTAGAATATACCCCAGGTTCCCGCCGCAACTCGAGAAAAACCATGAGACTTCCCTCTCGCCATGAGATGAGGCCCGATTCCCCTACACTGCGGGCAGAGAAATTCCGTGTTGCACATCACACATGAAAGGAGCCTTGATTTCCTTCATGGCACTCCAGAGAAACCCCAAGAACACGGTTTCAAGGCTAGAGGGATCCTGAGGTCAATGTAGCAACACGAAAGAACTCCGTGGACCAAAAATCAACTCGAGATGAGAGTTTAGTCCCTAACTTCGACTCCAGAGGAATACCACCTAAACACAAGCACCTCAAGAGGAAGCTTCTCGCAGCTTTAGGTATGTGAGAGGGACCCTGAGTTTGCAGCCTCAAGTGGAAAGGACACCGCAATACCCTGACTCGAAATAAGGCTGGATATCCCTGCATTGACATAAATGCAGGCTCGTCTTGCATCTCCCAAGACGAAAGGATGTCTGAATCCTCTGTGGAGACCACAGAGAAAGACCTAGTTCCCCACCTCATCGCGACCGGAGGCCTCACATCCTTTGAAAACTCCAGAGGTACGCGGAGATCAGTGCCTCCAAAGGAGACGATGCCTGACTCCTCATGAAACTTGATAGGAGTCCCAGGATTCTTGTGGCACATGGAAAGGGACCCTTGGTCTCCCGCCTCAGCTGGAGAGGCGTCCCAATTGCCCTGCCAAGCCTCGAGGAGAATCCCGAGTTGTCCCTCGCAACAAGGCAGGAGTCCTGAGTCGCTGAACAAACACGTGTGTGGAAGGGCCATCCCCGTCGTAACTCGAGAATATACCCCATGTTCCCGCCGCAACTCGAGAAAAACCATGAGACTTCCCCCTCGCCGCGAGATGAGGCCCGATTCCCCTGCACTGCGTGCAGAGCAATTCCGTGTTGCACATCACACATCATAGGAGCCATGATTTCCTTGGTGGCACTCCAGAGAAACCCCAAGAACACTGTTACAAGGCTAGAGGGATCCTGAGGTCACTGTAGCAACACGAAAGAGCTCCGTGGACCAAGAATCAACTCGAGATGAGAGGTTAGTCCCTCGGTTCGACTCCAGAGGAATACCACCTTACCACAAGCACCTCAAGAGGAGGCTTCTCTCAGCTCTAGGTATGTGAGAGGGACCCTGAGTTTGCGGCCTCAGGTGGAATGGACACTGCGATGCCTTGACGCGAAATAAGGCCGGATATCCCTGCAGTGACTTGAATGCAGGCTCGTCTTGCATATCCCAAGACGAAAGGATGTCTGAATCCCCTGTGGAGACCACAGAGAAAGACCTAGTTCCCCACCTCATCCCGACCGGAGTCCTCACATCCTTTGAAAACTCCTGAGGTAAGTGGAGATCAGTGCCTCCAAAAGAGACGATGCCTGACTCCTCGTGAAACTTGATAGGAGTCCCAGGATTCCTGTGGCACGTGGAGAGGGACCCTTGGTCTCCCGCCTCAGCTGGAGAGGCGTCCCAATTGCCCTGCCAAGCCTCGAGGAGAATCCCGAGTTGTCCCTCGCAACTAGGCAGGAGTCCTGACGTCGCTGAACAAACACGTGGGTGGAGGGGCCATCCCCGTCTTAACTCGAGAATATACCCCAGGTTCCCGCCGCAACTCGAGAAAAACCATGAGACTTTCCCCTCGCAGCGAGATGAGGCACGATTCCCCTGCACTGCGTGCAGAGCAATTCCGTGTTGCACATCACACATGAAAGGAGCCTTGATTTCCTTGATGGCACTCCAGAGAAACCCCAAGAACACTGTTTCAAGTCTAGAGGGATCCTGAGGTCACTGTAGCAACACGAGAGAGCTCCGTGGACCAAGAATCAACTCGAGATGAGAGGTTAGTCCCTGGCTTCGACTCCAGAGGAATACTACCTTACCACAAGCACCTCAAGAGGAGGCTTGTCTCAGCTCTAGGTATGTGAGAGGGACCCTGAGTTTGCCGCCTCAACTGGAATGGACACCGCGATGCCCTGACTCGATATAAGGCCGGATATCCCTGCAGTGACTTGAATGCAGGCTCGTCTTGCATCTCCCAAGACGAAAGGATGTCTGAATCACCTGTGTAGACCACAGAGAAAGACCTAGTTCCCCACGTCATCGCGACCGGAGGCCTCATATCTTTTGACAACTCCAGAGGTACGCGGAGTCAGTGCCTCCAAAGGAGACGATGCCTGACTCCTCGTGAAACTTGATAGGAGTCCCAGAATTCCTGTGGCACGTGGAAAGGGACCCTTGGTCTCCCGCCTCAGCTGGAGAGGCATCCCAATGGCCCTGCCAAGCCTCGAGGAGAATCCCGAGTTGTCCCTCGCAACTAGGCAGGAGTCCTGACGTCGCTGAACAAACACGAGGGTGGAAGGGCCATCCCCTTCGTAACTCGAGAATATACCACAGGTTCCCGCCGCAACTCGAGGAAAACCATGAGACTTCCCCCTCGCCGCGAGATGAGGCCCGATTCCCCTGCTCTGCGGGCAGAGCAATTAAGTGTTGCACATCACACATGAAAGGAGCCTTGATTTCCTTGATGGCACTCCAGAGAAACCCCAAGAAGACTGTTTCAAGGCAAGAGGGATCCTGAGGTCACTGTACCAACACGAAAGAGCTCCTTGGACCAAAAATCAACTCGAGATGAGAGGTTAGTCCCTGGCTTCGACTCCAGAGGAATACCACCTTACCACAAGCACCTCAAGAGGAGGCTTCTCTCAGCTCTAGCTATGTGAGAGGGACCCTGAGTTTGCGGCCTCAAGTGGAATGGACACCGCGATGCCCTGACTCGAAATAAGGCCGGATATCCCTGCAGTGACTTGAATGCAGGCTCGTCTTGCATCTCCCAAGACGAAAGGATGTCTGAATCCCCTGTGGAGACCACAGAGAAAGACCTAGTTCCCCACCTCATGGCGACCGGAGGCCTCACATCCTTTGAAAACTCCAGAGGTACGCGGAGATCAGTGCCTCCAAAGGAGACGATGCCTGACTCCTCGGGAAACTTGATAGGAGTCCCAGGATTCCTGTGGCACGTGGAAAGGGACACTTGGTCTCCCGCCTCAGCTGGAGAGGCGTCCCAATTGCCCTGCCAAGCCTCGAGGAGAATCCCGAGTTGTCCCTCGCAACAAGGCAGGAGTCCTGCCGTCGCTGAACAAACACGTGGGTGGAAGGGCCATCCCCGTCGTAACTCGAGAATATACCCCAGGTTCCCGCCGCAACTCGAGAAAAACCATGAGACTTCCCCCTCGCCGCGAGATGAGGCCTGATTCCCCTGCCCTGCGTGCAGAGCAATTCCGTGTTGCACATCACACATGAAAGGAGCCTTGATTTCCTTGGTGGCACTCCAGAGAAACCCCAAGAACACTGTTTCAAGGCTAGAGGGATCCTGAGGTCACTGTAGCAACACGAAAGAGCTCCGTGGACCAAAAATCAACTCGAGATGAGGGGTTAGTCCCTGGCTTCGACTCCAGAGGAATACCACCTTACCACAATCACCTCAAGAGGAGGCTTCTCTCAGCTCTAGGTATGTGAGAGGGACCCTGAGTTTGCGGCCTCAAGTGGAAAGGACACCGCGATGCCCTGACTTGAAATAAGGCCGGATATCCCTGCAGTGACTTGAATGCAGGCTCGTCTTGTATCTCCCAAAATGAAAGGATGTCTGAATCACCTGTGGAGACCACAGAGAAAGACCTAGTTCCCCACCTCATCGCGACCGGAGGCCTCACATCCTTTGAAAACTCCAGAGGTACGCGGAGATCAGTGCCTCCAAAGGAGACGATGCCTGAATCCTTGTGAAACTTGATAGGAGTCCCAGGATTCCTGTGGCACGTGGAAAGGGACCCTTGGTCTCCCGCCTCAGCTGGAGAGGCGTCCCAATTGCCCTGCCAAGCCTCGAGGAGAATCCCGAGTTGTCCCTCGAAACTAGGCAGGAGTCCTGACGTCGCTGAACAAACACGTGGGTGGAAGGGCCATCCCGATCGTAACTCGAGAATATACCCCAGGTTCCCGCCGCAACTCGAGAAAAACCATGAGACTTCCCCCTCGTCGCGAGATGAAGCCTGATTCCCCTGCACTGCGTGTAGAGCAATCCCGTGTTGCACATCACACGTGAAAGGAGCCTTGATTTCCTTGATGGCACTCCAGAGAAACCCCAAGAACACTGTTTCAAGGCTAGAGCGATCCTGAGGTCACTGTAGCAACATGAAAGAGCTCCGTGGACCAAAAATCAACTCGATTTGAGAGGTTAGTCCCTGGCTTCGACTTCAGAGGAATACGACCTTACCACAAGCACCTCAAGAGGAGGCTTCTCTCAGCTCTAGGTATGTGAGAGGGACCCTGAGTTGCGGCCTCAAGTGGAATGGACACCGCGATGTCCTGACTCGAAATAAGGCCGGATATCCCTGCAGTGACTTGAATGCAGGCTCGTCTTGCATCTCCCAAGATGAAAGGATGTCTGAATCCCCTGTGGAGACCACAGAGAAAGACCTAGTTCCCCACCTCATGGCGACCGGAGGCCTCACATCCTTTGAAAACTCCAGAGGGACGCGGAGATCAGTGCCTCCAAAGGAGACGATGCCTGACTCCTCGGGAAACTTGATAGGAGTCCCAGGATTCCTGTGGCACGTGGAAAGGGACCCTTGGTCTCCCGCCTCAGCTGGAGAGGCGTCCCAATTGCCCTGCCAAGCCTCGAGGAGAATCCCGAGTTGTCCCTCGCAACTAGGCAGGAGTCCTGCCGTCGCTGAACAAACAAGTGGGTGGAAGGGCCATCCCCGTCGTAACTCGAGAATATACCCCAGGTTTCCGCCGCAACTCGTGAAAAACCATGAGACTTCCCCCTCGCCGCGAGATGAGGCCCGATTCCCCTGCACTGCGTGCAGAGCAATTCCGTGTTGCACATCACACATGAAAGGAGCCTTGATTTCCTTGATGGCACTCCAGAGAAACCCCAAGAACACTGTTTCAAGGCTCGAGGGATCCTGAGGTCACTGTAGAAACACGAAAGAGCTCAATGGACCAAAAATCAACTCGAGATGAGAGGTTAGTCCCTAACTTCGACTCCAGAGGAATACCACCTTACCACAAGCACCTCAAGAGGAGGCTTCTCTCAGCTCTAGGTATGTGAGAGGGACCCTGATTTTGCAGCCTCAAGTGGAATGGACACTGCGATGCCCTGACGCGAAATAAGGCCGGATATCCCTGCAGTGACTTGAATGCAGGCTCGTCTTGCATCTCCCAAGATGAAAGGATGTCTGAATCCCCTGTGGAGACCACAGAGAAAGACCTAGTTCCCCACCTCATGGCGACCGGAGGCCTCACATCCTTTGAAAACTCCAGCGGTACGCGCAGATCAGTGCCTCCAAAGGAGACGATGCCTGACTCCTCGGGAAACTTGATAGGAGTCCCAGGATTCCTGTGGCACGTGGAAAGGGACCCTTGGTCTCCCGCCTCAGCTGGAGAGGTGTCCCAATTGCCCTACCAAGCCTCGAGGAGAATCCCGAGTTGTCCCTCGCAACTAGGCAGGAGTCCTGCCGTCGCTGAACAAACACGTGGGTGGAAGGGCCATCCCCGTCGTAACTCGAGAATATACCCCAGGTTCCCGCCGCAACTCGAGAAAAACCATGAGACTTCCCCCTCGCCGCGAGATGAGGCCCGATTCCCCTGCACTGCATGCAGAGCAATTCCGTGTTGCACATCACACATGAAAGGAGCCTTGATTTCCTTGGTGGCACTCCAGGGAAACCCCAAGAACACTGTTTCAGGCTAGCGGGATCCTGAGGTCAATGCAGCAACACGAAAGAGCTCCGTGCACCAAAAATCAACTCGAGATGAGAGGTTAGTCCCTGGCTTCGACTCCAGAGGAATACCACCTTACCACAAGCACCTCAAGAGGAGGCTTCTCTCAGCTCTAGCTATGTTCTGAGTTTGCGGCCTCAAGTGGAATGTACACCGTGATGCCCTGACTCGAAATAAGGCCGGATATCCCTGCAGTGACTTGAATGCAGGCTCGTCTTGCATCTCCCAAGATGAAAGGATGTATGAATCACCTGTGGAGACCACAGAGAAAGACCTAGTTCCCCACCTCATCGCGACCGGAGGCCTTACATCCTTTGAAAACTCCAGAGGTACGCGGAGAGCAGTGCCTCCAAAGGAGACGATGCCTGACTCCTCGTGAAACTTGATAGGAGTCCCAGGATTCCTGTGGCACGTGGAAAGGGACCCTTGGTCTCCCTCCTCAGCTGGAGAGGCGTCCAAATTGCCCTGCCAAGCCTCGAGGAGAATCCCGAGTTGTCCCTCGAAACTAGGCAGGAGTCCTGACGTCGCTGAACAAACACGTGGGTGGAAGGGCCATCCCCGTCGTAACTCGAGAATATACCCCAGGTTCCCGCCGCAACGCGAGAAAAACCATGAGACTTCCCCCTCGCCGCGAGATGAGGACCGATTCCCCTGCACTGCGTGCAGAAAAATTCCGTGTTGCACATCACACGTGAAAGGAGCCTTGATTTCCTTGATGGCACTCCAGAGAAACCCCAAGAACACTGTTTCAAGTCTAGACGGATCCTGAGGTCACTGTAGCAACATGAAAGAGCTCCGTGGACCAAAAATCAACTCGATTTGAGAGGTTAGTCCCTGGCTTCGACTTCAGAGGAATACGACCTTAAAACAAGCACCTCAAGAGGAGGCTTCTCTCAGCTCTAGGTATGTGAGAGGGACCCTGAGTTGTGGCCTCAAGTGGAATGGACACCGCGATGCCCTGGCTCGAAATAAGGCCGGATATCCCTGCAGTGACTTGAATGCAGGCTCGTCTTGCATCTCCCAAGACGAAATGATGTCTGAATCCCCTGTGGAGACCACAGAGAAAGACCTAGTTACCCACCTCATCGCGACCGGAGGCCTCACATCCTTTGAAAACTCCAGAGGTAGGCGGAGATCAGTGCCTCCAAAGGAGACGATGCCTGACTCCTCGTGAAACTTGATAGGAGTCCCAGGATTCCTGTGGCACGTGGAAAGGGACCCTTGGTCTCCCGCCTCAGCAGGAGAGGCGTCCCAATTGCCCTGCCAAGCCTCGAGGAGAATCCCGAGTTGTCCCTCGCAACTAGGCAGGAGTCCTGACGTCGCTGAACAAACACGTGGTTGGAAGGGCCATCCCCGTCGTAACTCGAGAATATACCCCAGGTTCCCGCCGGAACTCGAGAAAAACCATGAGACTTCCCCTTCGCCGCGAGATGAGGCCCGATTCCCCTGCACTGCCTGCAGAGCAATTCCGTGTTGCACATCACACATGAAAGGAGCCTTGATTTCCTTGGTGGCACTCCAGAGAAACCCCAAGAACACTGTTTCAAGGCTAGAGGGATCCTGAGGTCACTGTAGCAACACGAAAGAGCTCCGTGGACCAAAATTCAACTCGAGATGAGAGGTTAGTCCCTGGCTTCGACTCCAGAAGAATACCACCTCACCACCAGCACCTCAAGAGGAGGCTTCTCTCAGCTCTAGGTATGTGAGAGGGACCCTGAGTTTGCGGCCTCAAGTGGAATGGACACCGCGATGCCCTGACTCGAAATAAGGCCAGATATCCCTGCAGTGATCAATTCAGGCTCTTCTTGCATCTCCCAAGACGAAAGGATGTCTGAATCCCCTGTGGAGACACAGAGAAAGACCTAGTTCCCCACCTCATCGCGACCGGAGGCCTCACATCCTTTGAAAACTTCAGAGGTACGCGAAGATCAGTGCCTCCAAAGGAGAGGATGCTTGACTCCTCGTGAAACTTGATAGGAGTCCCAGGATTCCTGTTGCACGTGGAAAGTGACCCTTGGTCTCCCGCCTCAGCTGGAGAGGCGTCCCAATTGCCCTGCCAAGCCTCGAGGAGAATCCCGAGTTGTCCCTCGCAACTAGGCAGGAGTCCTGACGTCGCTGAACAAACACGTGGTTGGAAGTGCCATCCCCGTCGTAACTCGAGAATATACCCTAGGTTCCCGCCGCAAATTGAGAAAAACCATGAGACTTCCCCCTCGCCGCGAGATGAGGCCCGATTCCCCTGCACTGCGCGCAGAGCAATTCCGTGTTGTACATCACACATGAAAGGAGCCTTGATTTCCTTGATGGCACTCCAGAGAAACCCCAAGAACACTGTTTCAAGGCTAGAGGGATCCTGAGGTCACTGTAGCAACACGAAAGAGCTCCGTGGACCAAAAATCAACTCGAGATGAGAGGTTAGTCCCTGGCTTCGACTCCAGAGGAATACCACCTTACCACAAGCACGTCAAGAGGATGCTTCTATCAGCTCTAGGTATGTGAGAGGGACCCTGAGTTTGCGGCCTCAAGTGGAATGGACACCGCGATGCCCTGATTCGAAATAAGGCCAGATATCCCTGCAGTGACTTGAATGCAGGCTCGCATTGCATCTCCCAAGACGAAAGGATGTCTGAATCCCCTGTGGAGACCACAGAAAAAGACCTAGTTCCCCACCTCATCGCGACCGGAGGCCTCACATCCTTTGAAAACTCCAGAGGTACTCGGGGATCAGTGCCTCCAAAGGAGACGATGCCTGACTCCTCGTGAAACTTGATAGGAGTCCCAGGATTACTGTGGCACGTGGAAAGGGACCCTTAGTCTCCCGCCTCAGCTGGAGAGGCGTCCCAATTGCCCTGCCAAGCCTCGAGGAGAATCCCGAGTGGTCCCTCGCAACTAGGCAGGAGTCCTGACGTCGCTGAACAAACACGTGGGTGGAAGGGGCATCCCCGTCGTAAGTCGAGAATATACCCCAGGTTCCCGCCGCAACTCGAGAAAAACCATGAGACTTCCCCCTCGCCGCGAGATGAGGCCCGATTCCCCTGCACTGCATGCAGAACAATTCCTTGTTGCACATCACATATGAAAGGAGCCTTGATTTCCTTGATGGCACTCCAGAGAAACCCCAAGAACACTGTTTCAAGGCTCGAGGGATCCTGAGGTCACTGTAGCAACACGAAAGAGCTCCGTGGACCAAAAATCAACTCGAGATGAGAGGTTAGTCCCTAACTTCGACTCCAGAGGAATACCACCTTACCACAAGCACCTCAAGAGGAGGCTTCTCTCAGCTCTAGGTATGTGAGAGGGACCCTGATTTTGCAGCCTCAAGTGGAATGGACACTGCGATGCCCTGACGCGAAATAAGGCCGGATATCCCTGCAGTGACTTGAATGCAGGCTCGTCTTGCATCTCCCAAGATGAAAGGATGTCTGAATCCCCTGTAGAGACCACAGAGAAAGACCTAGTTCCCCACCTCATGGCGACCGGAGGCCTCACATCCTTTGAAAACTCCAGAGGTACACGCAGATCAGTGCCTCCAAAGGAGACGATGCCTGACTCCTCGGGAAACTTGATAGGAGTCCCAGGATTCCTGTGGCACGTGGAAAGGGACCCTTGGTCTCCCGCCTCAGCTGGAGAGGCGTCCCAATTGCCCTGCCAAGCCTCGAGGAGAATCCCGAGTTGTCCCTCGCAACTAGGCAGGAGTCCTGCCGTCGCTGAATAAACACGTGGGTGGAAGGGCCATCCCCGTCGTAACTCGAGAATATACCCCAGGTTCCCGCCGCAACTCGAGAAAAACCATGAGACTTCCCCCTCGCCGCGAGATGAGGCCTGATTCCCCTGCCCTGCGTGCAGAGCAATCTGTATTGCACATCACACATGAAAGGAGCCTTGATTTCCTTGATGGCACTCCAGAGAAACCCCAAGAACACTGTTTCAAGGCTAGAGGGATCCTGAGGTCACTGTAGCAACACGAAAGAGCTCCGTGGACCAAAAATCAACTCTAGATGAGAGGTTAGTCCCTGGCTTCGACTCCAGAGGAATACCACCTTACCACAAGCACCTCAAGAGGAGGCTTCTCTCAGCTCTAGGTATGTGAGAGGGACCCTGAGTTTGCGGCCTCAAGTGGAATGGACACCGCGATGCCCTGACTCAAAATAAGGCCGGATATCCCTGCAGTGACTTGAATGCAGGCTCGTCTTGCATCTCCCAAGATGAAAGGATGTCTGAATCACCTGTGGAGACCACAGAGAAAGACCTAGTTCCCCACCTCATCGCGACCGCAGGCCTTACATCCGTTGAAAACTCCAGAGGTACGCGGAGATCAGTGCCTCCAAAGGAGACGATGCCTGACTCCTCGTGAAACTTGATAGGAGTCCCAGGATTCCTGTGGCACGTGGAAAGGGACCCTTGGTCTCCCTCCTCAGCTGGAGAGGCGTCCAAATTGCCCTGCCAAGCCTCGAGGAGAATCCCGAGTTGTCCCTCGAAACTAGGCAGGAGTCCTGAAGTGGCTGAACAAACACGTGGGTGGAAGGGCCATCCCGATCGTAACTCGAGAATATACCCCAGGTTCCCGCCGCAACTCGAGAAAAACCATGAGACTTCCCCCTCACCGCGAGATGAGGCCCGATTCCCCTGCACTGCGTGCAGAAAAATTCCGTGTTGCACATCACACGTGAAAGGAGCCTTGATTTCCTTGATGGCACTCCAGAGAAACCCCAAGAACACTGTTTCAAGGCTAGAGGGATCCTGAGGTCACTGTAGCAACATGAAAGAACTCCGCGGACCAAAAATCAACTCGATTTGAGAGGTTAGTCCCTGGCTTCGACTTCAGAGGAATACGACCTTAAAACAAGCACCTCAAGAGGAGGCTTCTCTCAGCTCTAGGTATGTGAGAAGGACCCTGAGTTTGCGGCCTCAAGTGGAATGGACACCGCGATGCCCTGACTGGAAATAAGGCCGGATATCCCTGCAGTGACTTGAATGCAGGCTCGTCTTGCATCTCCCAAAATGAAAGGATGTCTGAATCCCCTGTGGAGACCACAGAGAAAGACCTAGTTCCCCACCTCATCGCGACCGGAGTCCTCACATCCTTTGAAAACTCCAGAGGTACGCGGAGATCAGTGCCTCCAAAGGAGAGGATGCCTGACTCCTCGTGAAACTTGATAGGAGTCCCAGGATTCCTGTGGCACGTGGAAAGGGACCCTTGGTCTCCCGCCTCAGCTGGAGAGGCGTCCCAATTGCCCTGCCAAGCCTCGAGGAGAATCCCGAGTTGTCCCTCGCAACTAGGCAGGAGTCCTGCCGTCGCTGAACAAACACGTGGTTGGAAGGGCCATCCCCGTCGTAAGTCGAGAATATACCCCAGGTTCCCGCCGCAACTCGAGAAAAACCATGAGACTTCCCCCTCGCCGCGAGATGAGGCCCGATTCCCCTGCACTGCGCGCAGAGCAATTCCGTGTTGCACATCACACATGAAAGGAGCCTTGATTTCCTTGATGGCACTCCAGAGAAAACCCAAGAACACTGTTTCAAGGCTAGAGGGATCCTGAGGTCACTGTAGCAACACGAAAGAGCTCCGTGGACCAAAAATCAACTCGAGATGAGAGGATAGTCCCTGGCTTCGACTCCAGAGGAATACCACCTTACTACAAGCACGTCAAGAGGATGCTTCTATCAGCTCTAGGTATGTGAGAGGGACCCTGAGTTTGCGGCCTCAAGTGGAATGGACACCGCGATGCCCTGATTCGAAATAAGGCCAGGTATCCCTGCAGTGACTTGAATGCAGGCTCGCATTGCATCTCCCAAGACGAAAGGATGTCTGAATCCCCTGTGGAGACCACAGAAAAAGACCTAGTTCCCCACCTCATCGCGACCGGAGGCCTCACATCCTTTGAAAACTCCAGAGGTACTCGGAGATCAGTGCCTCCAAAGGAGACGATGCCTGACTCCTCGTGAAACTTGATAGGAGTCCCAGGATTCCTGTGGCACGTGGAAAGGGACCCTTGGTCTCCCGCCTCAGCTGGAGAGGCGTCCCAATTGCCCTGCCAAGCCTCGAGGAAAATCCCGAGTGGTCCCTCGCAAGTAGGCAGGAGTCCTGCCGTCGCTGAACAAACACGTGGGTGGAAGGGCCATCCCCGTCGTAAGTCGAGAATATACCCCAGGTTCCCGCCGCAACTCGATAAAAACCATGAGACTTCCCCCTCGCCGCGAGATGAGGCCCGATTCCCCTGCACTGCGTGCAGAGCAATTCCTTGTTGCACATCACATATGAAAGGAGCCTTGATTTCCTTGATGGCACTCCAGAGAAACCCCAAGAACAGTGTTTCAAGGCTCGAGGGATCCTGAGGTCACTGTAGCAACACGAAAGAGCTCCGTGGACCAAAAATCAACTCGAGATGAGAGGATAGTCCCTAACTTCGACTCCAGAGGAATACCACCTTACCACAAGCACCTCAAGAGGAGGCTTCTCTCAGCTCTAGGTATGTGAGAGGGACCCTGATTTTGCAGCCTCAAGTGGAATGGACACTGTGATGCCCTGACGCGAAATAAGGCCGGATATCCCTGCAGTGACTTGAATGCAGGCTCGTCTTGCATCTCCCAAGATGAAAGGATGTCTGAATCCCCTGTGGAGACCACAGAGAAAGACCTAGTTCCCCACCTCCTGGCGACCGGAGGCCTCACATCCTTTGAAAACTCCAGAGGTACGCGCAGATCAGTGCCTCCAAAGGAGACGATGCCTGACTCTTCGGGAAACTTGATAGGAGTCCCAGGATTCCTGTGGCACGTGGAAAGGGACCCTTGGTCTCCCGCCTCAGCTGGAGAGGCGTCCCAATTGCCCTGCCAAGCCTCGAGGAGAATCCCGAGTTGTCCCTCGCAACTAGGCAGGAGTCCTGCCGTCGCTGAACAAACACGTGGGTGGAAGGGCCATCCCCGTCGTAACTCGAGAATATACCCCAGGTTCCCGCCGCAACTCGAGAAAAACCATGAAACTTCCCCCTCGCCGCGAGATGAGGCCTGATTCCCCTGCCCTGCGTGCAAAGCAATCTGTATTGCACATCACACATGAAAGGAGCCTTGATTTCCTTGATGGCACTCCAGAGAAACCCCAAGAACACTGTTTCAAGGCTAGAGGGATCCTGAGGTCAATGTAGCAACACGAAAGAGCTCCGTGGACCAAAAATCAACTCGAGATGAGAGGTTAGTCCCTGGCTTCGACTCCAGAGGAATACCACCTTACCACAAGCACCTCAAGAGGAGGCTTCTCTCAGCTCTAGGTATGTGAGAGGGACCGTGAGTTTGCAGCCTCAAGTGGAATGGACACCGCGATGCCCTGACTCAAAATAAGGCCGGATATCCCTGCAGTGACTTGAATGCAGGCTCGTCTTCCATCTCCCAAGATGAAAGGATGTCTGAATCACCTGTGGAGACCACAGAGAAAGACCTAGTTCCCCACCTCATCGCGACCGGAGGCCTTACATCCTTTGAAAACTCCAGAGGTACGCGGAGATCAGTGCCTCCAAAGGAGACGATGCCTGACTCCTCGTGAAACTTGATAGGAGTCCCAGGATTCCTGTGGCACGTGGAAAGGGACCCTTGGTCTACCTCCTCAGCTGGAGAGGCGTCCAAATTGCCCTGCCAAGCCTCGAGGAGAATCCCGAGTTGTCCCTCGAAACTAGGCAGGAGTCCTGAAGTCGCTGAACAAACACGTGGGTGGAAGGGCCATCCCGATTGTAACTCGAGAATATACCCCAGGTTCCCGCCGCAACTCGAGAAAAACCATGAGACTTCCCCCTCACCGCGAGATGAGGCCTGATTCCCCTGCACTGCGTGCAGAAAAATTCCGTGTTGCACATCACACTTGAAAGGAGCCTTGATTTCCTTGATGGCACTCCAGAGAAACCCCAAGAACACTGTTTCAAGGCTAGAGGGATCCTGAGGTCACTTTAGCAACATGAAAGAGCTCCGCGGACCAAAAATCAACTCGATTTGAGAGGTTAGTCCCTGGCTTCGACTTCAGAGGAATACGACCTTAAAACAAGCACCTCAAGAGGAGGCTTCTCTCAGCTCTAGGTATGTGAGAGGGACCCTGAGTTGCGGCCTCAAGTGGAATGGACACCGCGATGCCCTGGCTCGAAATTAGGCCGGATATCCCTGCAGTGAATTGAATGCAGGCTCGTCTTGCATCTCCCAAGACGAAAGGATGTCTGAATCCCCTGTGGAGACCACAGAGAAAGACCTAGTTCCCCACCTCATCGCGACCGGAGGCCTCACATCCTTTGAAAACTCCAGAGGTAGGCGGAGATCAGTGCCTCCAAAGGAGACGATGCCTGACTCCTCGTGAAACTTGATAGGAGTCCCAGGATTCCTGTGGCACGTGGAAAGGGACCCTTGGTCTCCCGCCTCAGCAGGAGAGGCGTCCCAATTGCCCTGCCAAGCCTCGAGGAGAATCCCGAGTTGTCCCTCGCAACTAGGCAGGAATCCTGCCGTCGCTGAACAAACACGTGGTTGGAAGGGCCATCCCCGTCGTAACTCGAGAATATACCCCAGGTTCCCGCCGCAACTCGAGAAAAACCATGAGACTTCCCCCTCGCCGCGAGATGAGGCCCGATTCCCCTGCACTGCGTGCAGAAAAATTCCGTGTTGCACATCACACATGAAAGGAGCCTTGATTTCCTTGGTGGCACTCAAGAGAAAACCCAAGAACACTGTTTCAAGGCTAGAGGGATCCTGAGGTCACTGTAGCAACACGAAAGAGCTCCGTGGACCAAAATTCAACTCGAGATGAGAGGTTAGTCCCTGGCTTCGACTCCAGAGGAATACCACCTCACCACCAGCACCTCAAGAGGAGGCTTCTCTCAGCTCTAGGTATGTGAGAGGGACCCTGAGTTTGCGGCCTCAAGTGGAATGGACACTGCGATGCCCTGACTCGAAATAAGGCCAGATATCCCTGCAGTGATGATTTCAGGCTCTTCTTGCATCTCCCAAGACGAAAGGATGTCTGAATCCCCTGTGGAGACACAGAGAAAGACCTAGTTCCCCACCTCATCACGACCGGAGGCCTCACATCCTTTGAAAACTTCAGAGGTACGCGGAGATCAGTGCCTCCAAAGGAGAGGATGCCTGACTCCTCGTGAAACTTGATAGGAGTCCCAGGATTCCTGTTGCACGTGGAAAGGGACACTTGGTCTCCCGCCTCAGCTGGAGAGGCGTCCCAATTGCCCTGCCAAGCCTCGAGGAGAATCCCGAGTTGTCCGTCGCAACTAGGCAGGAGTCCTGCCGTCGCTGAACAAACACGTGGTTGGAAGGGCCATCCCCGTCGTAACTCCAGAATATACCCCAGGTTACCGCCGCAACTCGAGAAAAACCATGAGACTTCCCCCTCGCCGCGAGATGAGGCCCGATTCCCCTGCACTGCGCGCAGAGTAATTCCGTGTTGCACATCACACATGAAAGGAGCCTTGATTTCCTTGATGGCACTCCAGAGAAAACCCAAGAACACTGTTTCAAGGCTAGAGGGATCCTGAGGTCACTGTAGCAACACGAAAGAGCTCCGTGGACCAAAAATCAACTCGAGATGAGAGGTTAGTCCCTGGCTTCGACTCCAGAGGAATACCACCTTACCACAAGCACGTCAAGAGGATGCTTCTATCAGCTCTAGGTATGTGAGAGGAACCCTGAGTTTGCGGCCTCAAATGGAATGGACACCGCGATGCCCTGACTCGAAATAAGGCCGGATATCTCTGCAGTGACTTGAATGCAGGCTCGTCTTGCATCTCCCAAGACGAAAGGATGTCTGAAACCCCTGTGGAGACCACAGAGAAAGACCTACTTCCTCACCTCATCGTGAACGGAGGCCTCACATCCTTTGAAAACTTCAGAGGTACGCGGAGATCAGTCCCTCCAAAGGAGACGATGCCTGACTCCTCGTGAAACTTGATAGGAGTCCCAGGATTCCTGTGCACGTGGAAAGGGACCCTTGGTCTCCCGCCTCAGCTGGAGAGGCATCCCAATTGCCCTGCCAAGCCTCGAGGAGAATCCCGAGTTGTCCCTCGCAACTAGGCAGGAGTCCTGCGGTCGCTGAACAAACACGTGGGTGGAAGGGCCATCCCCGTCGTAACTCGAGAATATACCCCAGGTTCCCGCCGCAACTCGAGAAAAACCATGAGACTTCCCCCTCGCCGCGAGATGAGGCCCGATTCCCGTGCACTGCCTGCAGAGCAATTCCGTGTTGCACATCACACATGAAAGGAGCCTTGATTTCCTTGATGGCACTCCAGAGAAACCCCAAGAACACTGTTTCAAGGCTAGAGGGATCCTGAGGTCACTGTAGCAACACGAAAGAGCTCCATGGACCAAAAATCAACTCGAGATGAGAGGTTAGTCCCTGGCTTCGACTCCAGAGGAATACCACCTTACCACAAGCACCTCATGAGAAGGCTTCTCTCAGGTCTAGGTATGTGAGAGGGACCCTGAGTTTGCGGCCTCAAGTGGAATGGACACCGCGATGCCCTGGCTCGAAATAAGGCCGGATATCCCTGCAGTGACTTGAATGCAGGCTCGTCTTGCATCTCCCTTAACGAAAGGATGTCTGAATCCCCTGTGGAGACCACAGAGAAAGACCTAGTTCCCCACCTCATCCCGACCGGAGGCCTCACATCCTTTGAAAACTCCAGAGGTACGCGAAGATCAGTGCCTCCAAAGGAGACGATACCTGACTCCTCGTGAAACTTGATAGGAGTCCCAGGATTCCTGTGGCACGTGGAAAGGGACCCTTGGTCTCCCGCCTCAGCTGGAGAGGCGTCCCAATTGCCCTGCCAAGCCTCGAGGAGAATCCCGAGTTGTCCCTCGCAACTAGGCAGGAGTCCTGACGTCGCTGAACAAACACGTGGTTGGAAGGGCCATCCCCGTCGTAACTCGAGAATATACCCCAGGTTCCCGCCGCAACTCGAGAAAAACCATGAGACTTCCCCCTCGCCGCGAGATGAGGCCCGATTCCCCTGCACTGCGTGCAGAGCAATTCCGTGTTGCACATCACACATGAAAGGAGCCTTGATTTCCTTGGTGGCACTCCAGGGAAACCCCAAGAACACTGTTTCAGGCTAGCGGGATCCTGAGGTCACTGCAGCAACACGAAAGAGCTCCGTGGACCAACAATCAACTCGAGATGAGAGCTTAGTCCCTGGCTTCGACTCCAGAGGAATACCACCTTACCACATGCACCTCAAGAGGAGGCTTCTCTCAGCTCTAGCTATGTTCTGAGTTTGCGGCCTCAAGTGGAATGGACACCGCGATGCCCTGACTCGAAATAAGGCCGGATATCCCTGCAGTGACTTGAATGCAGGCTCGTCTTGCATCTCCAAAGACGAAAGGATGTTTGAATCCCCTGTGGAGACCACAGAGAAAGACCTAGTTCCCCACCTCATCGCGACCGGAGGCCTCACATCCTTTGAAAACTTCAGCGGTACGCGGAGATCAGTGCCTCCAAAGGAGACGATGCCTGATTCCTCGTGAAACTTGATAGGAGTCCCAGGATTCCTGTGGCTCGTGGAAAGGGACCCTTGGTCTCCCGCGTCAGCTGGAGAGGCGTCCCAATTGCCCTGCCAAGCCTCGAGGAGAATCCCGAGTTGTCCCTCGCAACTAGGCAGGAGTCCTGACGTCGCTGAACAAACACGTGGGTGGAAGGGCCATCCCCGTCGTAACTCGAGAATATACCCCAGGTTCCCGCCGCAACTCGAGAAAAATCATGAGACTTCCCCCTCGCCGCGAGATGAGGCCCGATTCCCCTGCACTGCATGCAGAGCAATTCCGTGTTGCACATCACACATGAAAGGAGCCTTGATTTCCTTGGTGGCACTCCAGAGAAACCCCAAGAACACTGTTTCAAGGCTAGAGGGATCCTGAGGTCACTGTAGCAACACGAAAGAGCTCCGTGGACCAAAAATCAACTCGAGATGAGAGGTTAGTCCCTGGCTTCGACTCCAGAGGAATACCACCTCACCACAAGCACCTCAAGAGGAGGCTTCTCTCAGCTCTAGGTATGTGAGAGGGACCCTGAGTTTGCGGCCTCAAGTGGAATGGACACCGCGATGCCCTGACTCGAAATAAGGCCGGATATCCCTGCAGTGACTTGAATGCAGGCTCGCATTGCATCTCCCAAGACGAAAGGATGTCTGAATCCCCTGTGGAGACCACAGAAAAAGACCTAGTTCCCCACCTCATCGCGACCGGAGGCCTCACATCCTTTGAAAACTCCAGAGGTACGCGGAGATCAGTGCCTCCAAAGGAGACGATGCCTGACTCCTCGTGAAACTTGATAGGAGTCCCAGGATTCCTGTGGCACGTGGAAAGGGACACTTGGTCTCCCGCCTCAGCTGGAGAGGCGTCCCAATTTCCCTGCCAAGCCTCGAGGAAAATCCCGAGTGGTCCCTCGCAACTAGGCAGGAGTCCTGCCGTCGCTGAACAAACACGTGGGTGGAAGGGGCATCCCCGTCGTAAGTCGAGAATATACCCCAGGTTCCCGCCGCAACTCGAGAAAAACCATGAGACTTCCCCCTCGCCGCGAGATGAGGCCCGATTCCCCTGCACTGCGTGCAGAGCAATTCCTTGTTGCACATCACATATGAAAGGAGCCTTGATTTCCTTGATGGCACTCCAGAGAAACCCCAAGAACACTGTTTCAAGGCTCGAGGGATCCTGAGGTCACTGTAGCAACACGAAAGAGCTCCGTGGACCAAACATCAACTCGAGATGAGAGGTTAGTCCCTAACTTCGACTCCAGAGGAATACCACCTTACCACAAGCACCTCAAGAGGAGGCTTCTCTCAGCTCTAGGTATGTGAGAGGGACCCTGATTTTGCAGCCTCAAGTTGAATGGACACTGCGATGCCCTGACGCGAAATAAGGCCGGATATCCCTGCAGTGACTTGAATGCAGGCTCGTCTTGCATCTCCCAAGATGAAAGGATGTCTGAATCCCCTGTGGAGACCACAGAGAAAGACCTAGTTACCCACCTCATGGCGACCGGAGGCCTCACATCCTTTGAAAACTCCAGAGGTACGTGCAGATCAGTGCCTCCAAAGGAGACGATGCCTGACTCCTCGGGAAACTTGATAGGAGTCCCAGGATTCCTGTGGCACGTGGAAAGGGACCCTTAGTCTCCCGCCTCAGCTGGAGAGGCGTCCCAATTGCCCTGCCAAGCCTCGAGGAGAATCCCGAATTGTCCCTCGCAACTAGGCAGGAGACCTGCCGTCGCTGAACAAACACGTGGGTGGAAGGGCCATCCCCGTCGTAACTCGAGAATATACCCCAGGTTCCCGCCGCAACTCGAGAAAAACCATGAGACTTCCCCCTCGCCGCGAGATGAGGCCTCATTCCCCTGCCCTGCGTGCAGAGCAATTCCGTGTTGCACATCACACGTGAAAGGAGCCTTGATTTCCTTGATGGCACTCCAGAGAAACCCCAAGAACACTGTTTCAAGGCTAGAGGGATCCTGAGGTCACTGTAGCAACATGAAAGAGCTCCGTGGACCAAAAATCAACTCGATTTGAGAGGTTAGTCCCTGGCTTCGACTTCAGAGGAATACGACCTTAAAACAAGCACCTCAAGAGGAGGCTTCTCTGAGCTCTAGGTATGTGAGAGGGACCCTGAGTTGCGGCCTCAAGTGGAATGGACACCGCGATGCCCTGGCTCGAAATAAGGCCGGATATCCCTGCAGTGACTTGAATGCAGGCTCGTCTTGCATCTCCCAAGACGGAAGGATGTCTGAATCCCCTGTGGAGACCACAGAGAAAGACCTAGTTCCCCACCTCATCGCGACCGGAGGCCTCACATCCTTTGAAAACTCCAGAGGTAGGCGGAGATCAGTGCCTCCAAAGGAGACGATGCCTGACTCCTCGTGAAACTTGATAGGAGTCCCAGGATTCCTGTGGCACGTGGAAAGGGACCCTTGGTCTCCCGACTCAGCAGGAGAGGCGTCCCAATTGCCCTGCCAAGCCTCGAGGTGAATCCCGAGTTGTCCCTCGCAACTAGGCAGGAGTCCTGACGTCGCTGAACAAACACGTGGTTGGAAGGGCCATCCCCGTCGTAACTCGAGAATATACCCCAGGTTCCCGCCGCAACTCGAGAAAAACCATGAGACTTCCCCCTCGCCGCGAGATGAGGCCCGATTCCCCTGCACTGCCTGCAGAGCAATTCCGTGTTGCACATCACACATGAAAGGAGCCTTGATTTCCTTGGTGTCACTCCAGAGAAACCCCAAGAACACTGTTTCAAGGCTAGAGGGATCCTGAGGTCACTGTAGCAACACGAAAGAGCTCCGTGGACCAAAATTCAACTCGAGATGAGAGGTTAGTCCCTGGCTTCGACTCCAGAAGAATACCACCTCACCACCAGCACCTCAAGAGGAGGCTTCTCTCAGCTCTAGGTATGTGAGAGGGACCCTGAGTTTGCGGCCTCAAGTGGAATGGACACCGCGATGCCCTGACTTGAAATAAGGCCAGATATCCCTGCAGTGATGAATTCAGGCTCTTCTTGCATCTCCCAAGACGAAAGGATGTCTGAATCCCCTGTGGAGACACAGAGAAAGACCTAGATCCCCACCTCATCGCGACCGGAGGCCTCACATCCTTTGAAAACTCCAGAGGTACGCGGAGATCAGTGCCTCCAAAGGAGAGGATGCCTGACTCCTCGTGAAACTTGATAGGAGTCCCAGGATTCCTGTTGCATGTGGAAAGGGACCCTTGGTCTCCCGCCTCAGCTGGAGAGGCGTCCCAATTGCCCTGCCAAGCCTCGAGGAGAATCCCGAGTTGTCCCTCGCAACTAGGCAGGAGTCCTGCCGTCGCTGAACAAACACGTGGGTGGAAGGGCCATCCCCGTCGTAACTCGAGAATATACCCCAGGTTCCCGCCGCAACTCGAGAAAAACCATGAGACTTCCCCCTCGCCGCGAGATGAGGCCCGATTCCCCTGCACTGCGCGCAGAGCAATTCCGTGTTGTGCATCACACATGAAAGGAGCCTTGATTTCCTTGATGGCACTCCAGAGAAACCCCAAGAACACTGTTTCAAGGCTAGAGGGATCCTGAGGTCACTGTAGCAACACGAAAGAGCTCCGTGGACCAAAAATCAACTCGAGATGAAAGGTTAGTCCCTGGCTTCGACTCCAGAGGAATACCACCTTACCACAAGCACCTCAAGAGGATGCTTCTATCAGCTCTAGGTATGTGAGAGGGACCCTGAGTTTGCGGCCTCAAGTGGAATGGACACCGCGATGCCCTGATTCGAAATAAGGCCAGATATCCCTGCAGTGACTTGAATGCAGGCTCGCATTGCATCTCCCAAGACGAAAGGATGTCTGAATCCCCTGTGGAGACCACAGAGAAAGACCTAGTTCCCCACCTCATCGCGACCGGAGGCCTCACATCCTTTGAAAACTCCAGAGGTACTCGGAGATCAGTGCCTCCAAAGGAGAGGATGCCTGACTCCTCGTGAAACTTGATAGGAGTCCCAGGATTCCTGTGGCACGTGGAAAGGGACCCTTGGTCTCCCGCCTCAGCTGGAGAGGCGTCCCAATTGCCCTGCCAAGCCTCGAGGAGAATCCCGAGTGGTCCCTCGCAACTAGGCAGGAGTCCTGCCGTCGCTGAACAAACACGTGGGTGGAAGGGGCATCCCCGTCGTAAGTCGAGAATATACCCCAGGTTCCCGCCGCAACTCGAGAAAAACCATGAGACTTCCCCCTCGCCGCGAGATGAGGCCCGATTCCCCTGCACTGCGTGCAGAGCAATTCCGTGTTGCACATCAAACATGAAAGGAGCCTTGATTTCCTTGATGGCACTCCAGAGAAACCCCAAGAACAGTGTTTCAAGGCTAAAGGGATGCTGAGGTCATTGCAGCAACACGAAAGAGCTCCGTGGACCAAAAATCAACTCGAGATGAGAGGTTAGTCCCTAACTTCGACTCCAGAGGAATACCACCTTACCACAAGCACCTCAAGAGGAGGCTTCTCTCAGCTCTAGGTATGTGAGAGGGACCCTGAGTTTGCGGCCTCAAGTGGAATGGACACCGCGATGCCCTGACTCAAAATAAGGCCGGATATCCCTGCAGTGACTTGAATGCAGGCTCGTCTTGCATCTCCCAAGATGAAAGGATGTCTGAATCACCTGTGGAGACCACAGAGAAAGACCTAGTTCCCCACCTCATCGCGACCGAAGGCCTTACATCCTTTGAAAACTCCAGAGGTACACAGAGATCAGTGCCTCCAAAGGAGACGATGCCTGACTCCTCGTGAAACTTGATAGGAGTCCCAGGATTCCTGTGGCACGCGGAAAGGGACCCTTGGTCTCCCGCCTCAGCAGCAGAGGCGTCCCAATTGCCCTGCCAAGCCTCGAGGAGAATCCCGAGTTGTCCCTCGCAACTAGGCAGGAGTCCTGATGTCGCTGAACAAACACGTGGTTGGAAGGGCCATCCCCGTCGTAACTCGAGAATATACCCCAGGTTCCCGCCGCAACTCGAGAAAAACCATGAGACTTCCCCCTCGCCGCGAGATGAGGCCCGATTCCCCTGCACTGCCTGCAGAGCAATTCCGTGTTGCACATCACACATGAAAGGAGCCTTGATTTCCTTGGTGGCACTCCAGAGAAACCCCAAGAACACTGTTTCAAGGCTAGAGGGATCCTGAGGTCACTGTAGCAACACGAAAGAGCTCCGTGGACCAAAATTCAACTCGAGATGAGAGGTTAGTCCCTGGCTTCGACTCCAGAGGAATACCACCTCACCACCAGCACCTCAAGAGGAGGCTTCTCTCAGCTCTAGGTATGTGAGAGGGACCCTGAGTTTGCGGCCTCAAGTGGAATGGACACCGCGATGCCCTGACTCGAAATAAGGCCAGATATCCCTGCAGTGATGAATTCAGGCTCTTCTTGCATCTCCCAAGACGAAAGGATGTCTGAATCCCCTGTGGATTCACAGAGAAAGACCTAGTTCCCCACCTCATCGCGACCGGAGGCCTCACATCCTTTGAAAACTCCAGAGGTACGCGGAGATCAGTGCCTCCAAAGGAGACGATACCTGACTCCTCGTGAAACTTGATAGGAGTCCCAGGATTCCTGTGGCACGTGGAAAGGGACCCTTGGTCCCCCGCCTCAGCTGGAGAGGCGTCCCAATTGCCCTGCTAAGCCTCGAGGAGAATCCCGAGTTGTCCCTCGCAACTAGGAAGGAGTCCTGACGTCGCTGAAGAAACAGGTGTGTGGAAGGGCCATCCCCGTCGTAACTCGAGAATATACCCCAGGTTCCCTCCGCAACTCGAGAAAAACCATGAGACTTACCCCTCGCCGCGAGATGAGGCCCGATTCCCATGCACTGCCTGCAGAGCAATTCCGTGTTGCACATCACACATGAAAGGAGCCTTGATTTCCTTGATGGCACTCCAGAGAATCCCCAAGAACACTTTTACAAGGCTAGAGGGATCCTGAGGTCACTGTAGCAACACGAAAGAGCTCCATGGACCAAAAATCAACTCGAGATGAGAGGTTAGTCCCTGGTTTCGACTCCAGAGGAATACCACCTTAACACAAGCACCTCAAGAGAAGGCTTCTCTCAGCTCTAGGTATGTGAGAGGGACCCTGAGTTACGGCCTCAAGTGGAATGGACACCGCGATGCCCTGGCTCGAAATAAGGCCGGATATCCCTGCAGTGACTTGAATGCAGGCTCGTCTTGCATCTCCCAAGACGGAAGGATGTCTGAATCCCCTGTGGAGACCACAGAGAAAGACCTAGTTCCCCACCTCATCGCGACCGGAGGCCTCACATCCTTTGAAAACTCCAGGGGTAGGCGGAGATCAGTGCCTCCAAAGGAGACGATGCCTGACTCCTCGTGAAACTTGATAGGAGTCCCAGGATTCCTGTGGCACGGGGAAAGGGACCCTTGGTCTCCCGCCTCAGCAGCAGAGGCGTCCCAATTGCCCTGCCAAGCCTCGAGGAGAATCCCGAGTTGTCCCTCGCAACTAGGCAGGAGTCCTGATGTCGCTGAACAAACACGTGGTTGGAAGGGCCATCCCCGTCGTAACTCGAGAATATACCCCAGGTTCCCGCCGCGACTCGAGAAAAACCATGAGACTTCCCCCTCGCCGCGAGATGAGGCCCGATTCCCCTGCACTGCCTGCAGAGCAATTCCGTATTGCACATCACACATGAAAGGAGCCTTGATTTCCTTGGTGGCACTCCAGAGAAACCCCAAGAACACTGTTTCAAGGCTAGAGGGATCCTGAGGTCACTGTAGCAACACGAAAGAGCTCCGTGGACCAAAATTCAACTCGAGATGAGAGGTTAGTCCCTGGCTTCGACTCCAGAGGAATACCACCTCACCACCAGCACCTCAAGAGGAGGCTTCTCTCAGCTCTAGGTATGTGAGAGGGACCCTGAGTTTGCGGCCTCAAGTGGAATGGACACCGCGATGCCCTGACTCGAAATAAGGCCAGATATCCCTGCAGTGATGAATTCAGGCTCTTCTTACATCTCCCAAGACGAAAGGATGTCTGAATCCCCTGTGGAGACACAGAGAAAGACCTAGTTCCCCACCTCATCGCGACCGGAGGCCTCACATCCTTTGAAAACTCCAGAGGTACGCGGAGATCAGTGCCTCCAAAGGAGACGATACCTGACTCCTCGTGAAACTTGATAGGAGTCCCAGGATTCCTGTGGCACGTGGAAAGGGACCCTTGGTCCCCCGCCTCAGCTGGAGAGGCGTCCCAATTGCCCTGCTAAGCCTCGAGGAGAATCCCGAGTTGTCCCTCGCAACTAGGAAGGAGTCCTGACGTCGCTGAAGAAACACGTGTGTGGAAGGGCCATCCCCGTCGTAACTCGAGAATATACCCCAGGTTCCCTCCGCAACTCGAGAAAAACCATGAGACTTCCCCCTCGCCGCGAGATGAGGCCCGATTCCCGTGCACTGCCTGCAGAGCAATTCCGTGTTGCACATCACACATGAAAGGAGCCTTGATTTCCTTGATGGCACTCCAGAGAAACCCCAAGAACACTGTTTCAAGGCTAGAGGGATCCTGAGGTCACTGTAGCAACACGAAAGAGCTCCGTGGACCAAAAATCAACTCGAGATGAAAGGTTAGTCCCTGGCTTCGACTCCAGAGGAATACCACCTTACCACAAGCACCTCAAGAGGATGCTTCTATCAGCTCTAGGTATGTGAGAGGGACCCTGAGTTTGCGGCCTCAAGTGGAATGGACACCGCGATGCCCTGATTCGAAATAAGGCCAGATATCCCTGCAGTGACTTGAATGCAGGCTCGCATTGCATCTCCCAAGACGAAAGGATGTCTGAATCCCCTGTGGAGACCACAGAGAAAGACCTAGTTCCCCACCTCATCGCGACCGGAGGCCTCACATCCTTTGAAAACTCCAGAGGTACTCGGAGATCAGTGCCTCCAAAGGAGAGGATGCCTGACTCCTCGTGAAACTTGATAGGAGTCCCAGGATTCCTGTGGCACGTGGAAAGGGACCCTTGGTCTCCCGCCTCAGCTGGAGAGGCGTCCCAATTGCCCTGCCAAGCCTCGAGGAGAATCCCGAGTGGTCCCTCGCAACTAGGCAGGAGTCCTGCCGTCGCTGAACAAACACGTGGGTGGAAGGGGCATCCCCGTCGTAAGTCGAGAATATACCCCAGGTTCCCGCCGCAACTCGAGAAAAACCATGAGACTTCCCCCTCGCCGCGAGATGAGGCCCGATTCCCCTGCACTGCGTGCAGAGCAATTCCGTGTTGCACATCAAACATGAAAGGAGCCTTGATTTCCTTGATGGCACTCCAGAGAAACCCCAAGAACAGTGTTTCAAGGCTAAAGGGATGCTGAGGTCATTGCAGCAACACGAAAGAGCTCCGTGGACCAAAAATCAACTCGAGATGAGAGGTTAGTCCCTAACTTCGACTCCAGAGGAATACCACCTTACCACAAGCACCTCAAGAGGAGGCTTCTCTCAGCTCTAGGTATGTGAGAGGGACCCTGAGTTTGCGGCCTCAAGTGGAATGGACACCGCGATGCCCTGACTCAAAATAAGGCCGGATATCCCTGCAGTGACTTGAATGCAGGCTCGTCTTGCATCTCCCAAGATGAAAGGATGTCTGAATCACCTGTGGAGACCACAGAGAAAGACCTAGTTCCCCACCTCATCGCGACCGAAGGCCTTACATCCTTTGAAAACTCCAGAGGTACACAGAGATCAGTGCCTCCAAAGGAGACGATGCCTGACTCCTCGTGAAACTTGATAGGAGTCCCAGGATTCCTGTGGCACGCGGAAAGGGACCCTTGGTCTCCCGCCTCAGCAGCAGAGGCGTCCCAATTGCCCTGCCAAGCCTCGAGGAGAATCCCGAGTTGTCCCTCGCAACTAGGCAGGAGTCCTGATGTCGCTGAACAAACACGTGGTTGGAAGGGCCATCCCCGTCGTAACTCGAGAATATACCCCAGGTTCCCGCCGCAACTCGAGAAAAACCATGAGACTTCCCCCTCGCCGCGAGATGAGGCCCGATTCCCCTGCACTGCCTGCAGAGCAATTCCGTGTTGCACATCACACATGAAAGGAGCCTTGATTTCCTTGGTGGCACTCCAGAGAAACCCCAAGAACACTGTTTCAAGGCTAGAGGGATCCTGAGGTCACTGTAGCAACACGAAAGAGCTCCGTGGACCAAAATTCAACTCGAGATGAGAGGTTAGTCCCTGGCTTCGACTCCAGAGGAATACCACCTCACCACCAGCACCTCAAGAGGAGGCTTCTCTCAGCTCTAGGTATGTGAGAGGGACCCTGAGTTTGCGGCCTCAAGTGGAATGGACACCGCGATGCCCTGACTCGAAATAAGGCCAGATATCCCTGCAGTGATGAATTCAGGCTCTTCTTGCATCTCCCAAGACGAAAGGATGTCTGAATCCCCTGTGGATTCACAGAGAAAGACCTAGTTCCCCACCTCATCGCGACCGGAGGCCTCACATCCTTTGAAAACTCCAGAGGTACGCGGAGATCAGTGCCTCCAAAGGAGACGATACCTGACTCCTCGTGAAACTTGATAGGAGTCCCAGGATTCCTGTGGCACGTGGAAAGGGACCCTTGGTCCCCCGCCTCAGCTGGAGAGGCGTCCCAATTGCCCTGCTAAGCCTCGAGGAGAATCCCGAGTTGTCCCTCGCAACTAGGAAGGAGTCCTGACGTCGCTGAAGAAACAGGTGTGTGGAAGGGCCATCCCCGTCGTAACTCGAGAATATACCCCAGGTTCCCTCCGCAACTCGAGAAAAACCATGAGACTTACCCCTCGCCGCGAGATGAGGCCCGATTCCCATGCACTGCCTGCAGAGCAATTCCGTGTTGCACATCACACATGAAAGGAGCCTTGATTTCCTTGATGGCACTCCAGAGAATCCCCAAGAACACTTTTACAAGGCTAGAGGGATCCTGAGGTCACTGTAGCAACACGAAAGAGCTCCATGGACCAAAAATCAACTCGAGATGAGAGGTTAGTCCCTGGTTTCGACTCCAGAGGAATACCACCTTAACACAAGCACCTCAAGAGAAGGCTTCTCTCAGCTCTAGGTATGTGAGAGGGACCCTGAGTTACGGCCTCAAGTGGAATGGACACCGCGATGCCCTGGCTCGAAATAAGGCCGGATATCCCTGCAGTGACTTGAATGCAGGCTCGTCTTGCATCTCCCAAGACGGAAGGATGTCTGAATCCCCTGTGGAGACCACAGAGAAAGACCTAGTTCCCCACCTCATCGCGACCGGAGGCCTCACATCCTTTGAAAACTCCAGGGGTAGGCGGAGATCAGTGCCTCCAAAGGAGACGATGCCTGACTCCTCGTGAAACTTGATAGGAGTCCCAGGATTCCTGTGGCACGGGGAAAGGGACCCTTGGTCTCCCGCCTCAGCAGCAGAGGCGTCCCAATTGCCCTGCCAAGCCTCGAGGAGAATCCCGAGTTGTCCCTCGCAACTAGGCAGGAGTCCTGATGTCGCTGAACAAACACGTGGTTGGAAGGGCCATCCCCGTCGTAACTCGAGAATATACCCCAGGTTCCCGCCGCGACTCGAGAAAAACCATGAGACTTCCCCCTCGCCGCGAGATGAGGCCCGATTCCCCTGCACTGCCTGCAGAGCAATTCCGTATTGCACATCACACATGAAAGGAGCCTTGATTTCCTTGGTGGCACTCCAGAGAAACCCCAAGAACACTGTTTCAAGGCTAGAGGGATCCTGAGGTCACTGTAGCAACACGAAAGAGCTCCGTGGACCAAAATTCAACTCGAGATGAGAGGTTAGTCCCTGGCTTCGACTCCAGAGGAATACCACCTCACCACCAGCACCTCAAGAGGAGGCTTCTCTCAGCTCTAGGTATGTGAGAGGGACCCTGAGTTTGCGGCCTCAAGTGGAATGGACACCGCGATGCCCTGACTCGAAATAAGGCCAGATATCCCTGCAGTGATGAATTCAGGCTCTTCTTACATCTCCCAAGACGAAAGGATGTCTGAATCCCCTGTGGAGACACAGAGAAAGACCTAGTTCCCCACCTCATCGCGACCGGAGGCCTCACATCCTTTGAAAACTCCAGAGGTACGCGGAGATCAGTGCCTCCAAAGGAGACGATACCTGACTCCTCGTGAAACTTGATAGGAGTCCCAGGATTCCTGTGGCACGTGGAAAGGGACCCTTGGTCCCCCGCCTCAGCTGGAGAGGCGTCCCAATTGCCCTGCTAAGCCTCGAGGAGAATCCCGAGTTGTCCCTCGCAACTAGGAAGGAGTCCTGACGTCGCTGAAGAAACACGTGTGTGGAAGGGCCATCCCCGTCGTAACTCGAGAATATACCCCAGGTTCCCTCCGCAACTCGAGAAAAACCATGAGACTTCCCCCTCGCCGCGAGATGAGGCCCGATTCCCGTGCACTGCCTGCAGAGCAATTCCGTGTTGCACATCACACATGAAAGGAGCCTTGATTTCCTTGATGGCACTCCAGAGAATCCCCAAGGACACTTTTACAAGGCTAGAGGGATCCTGAGGTCACTGTAGCAACACGAAAGAGCTCCGTGGACCAAAAATCAACTCGAGATGAGAGGTTAGTCCCTGGCTTCGACTCCAGAGGAATACCACCTTAACACAAGCACCTCAAGAGGAGGCTTCTCTCAGCTCTAGGTATGTGAGAGGGACCCTGAGTTTGCGGCCTCAAGTGGAATGGACACCGCGATGCCCTGATTCGAAATAAGGCCTGATATCCCTGCAGTGATGAATGCAGGCTCGTCTTGCATCTCCCAAGACGAAAGGATGTCTGAATCCCCTGTGGAGACACAGAGAAAGACCTAGTTCCCCACCTCATCGCGACCGGAGGCCTCACATCCTTTGAAAACTCCAGAGGTACGCGGAGATCAGTGCCTCCAAAGGAGACGATACCTGACTTCTCGTGAAACTTGATAGGAGTCCCAGGATTCCTGTGGCACGTGGAAAGGGACACTTGGTCTCCCGCCTCAGCTGGAGAGGCGTCCCAATTGCCCTGCCAAGCCTCGAGGAGAATCCCGAGTTGTCCCTCGCAACTAGGCAGGAGTCCTGACGTTGCTGAACAAACACGTGGGTGGAAGGGCCATCCCCGTCGTAACTCGAGAATATACCCCAGGTTCCCGCCGCAACTCGAGAAAAACCATGAGACTTCCCCCTCGCCGCGAGATGAGGCCTGATTCCCCTGCACTGCGCGCAGAGCAATTCCGAGTTGCATATCACACATGAAAGGAGCCTTGATTTCCTTGATGGCACTCCAGAGAAAACCCAAGAACACTGTTTCAAGGCTAGAGGGATCCTGAGGTCACTGTAGCAACACAAAAGAGCTCCGTGGACCAAAAATCAACTCGAGATGAGAGGTTAGTCCCTGGCTTCGACTCCAGAGGAATACCACCTTACCACAAGCACGTCAAGAGGATGCTTCTCTCAGCTCTAGGTATGTGAGAGGGACCCTGAGTTTGCGGCCTCAAGTGGAATGGACACCGCGATGCCCTGATTCGAAATAAGGCCTGATATCCCTGCAGTGATGAATGCAGGCTCGTCTTGCATCTCCCAAGACGAAAGGATGTCTGAATCCCCTGTGGAGACACAGAGAAAGACCTAGTTCCCCACCTCATCGCGACCGGAGGCCTCACATCCTTTGAAAACTCCAGAGGTACGCGGAGATCAGTGCCTCCAAAGGAGACGATACCTGACTTCTCGTGAAACTTGATAGGAGTCCCAGGATTCCTGTGGCACGTGGAAAGGGACACTTGGTCTCCCGCCTCAGCTGGAGAGGCGTCCCAATTGCCCTGCCAAGCCTCGAGGAGAATCCCGAGTTGTCCCTCGCAACTAGGCAGGAGTCCTGACGTTGCTGAACAAACACGTGGGTGGAAGGGCCATCCCCGTCGTAACTCGAGAATATACCCCAGGTTCCCGCCGCAACTCGAGAAAAACCATGAGACTTCCCCCTCGCCGCGAGATGAGGCCCGATTCCCCTGCACTGCCTGCACAGCAATTCCGTGTTGCACATCACACGTGAAAGGAGCCTTGATTTCCTTGATGGCACTCCAGAGAAACCCCAAGAACACTGTTTCAAGGCTAGAGGGATCCTGAGGTCACTGTAGCAACACGAAAGAGCTCCGTGGACCAAAAATCAACTCGAGATGAGAGGTTAGTCCCTGGCTTCGACTCCAGAGGAATACCACCTTAACACAAGCACCTCAAGAGGAGGCTTCTCTCAGCTCTAGGTATGTGAGAGGGACCCTGAGTTTGCGGCCTCAAATGGAATGGACACCGCGATGCCCTGACTCGAAATAAGGCCGGATATCTCTGCAGTGACTTGAATGCAGGCTCGTCTTGCATCTCCCAAGACGAAAGGATGTCTGAAACCCCTGTGGAGACCGCAGAGAAAGACCTACTTCCCCACATCATCGTGAACGGAGGCCTCACATCCTTTGAAAACTTCAGAGGTACGTGGAGATCAGTGCCTCCAAAGGAGACGATGCCTGACTCCTCGTGAAACTTGATAGGAGTCCCAGGATTCCTGTGGCACCTGGAAAGGGACCCTTGGTCTCCCGCCTCAGCTGGAGAGGCATCCCAATTGCACTGCCAAGCCTCGAGGAGAATCCCGAGTTGTCCCTCGCAACTAGGCAGGAGTCCTGACGTCGCTGAACAAACACGTGGGTTGAAGGGCCATCCCCGTCGTAACTCGAGAATATACCCCAGGTTCCCGCCGCAACTCGAGAAAAACCATGAGACTTCCCCCTCGCCGCGAGATGAGGCCCGATTCCCCTGCACTGCGTGCAGAGCAATTCCGTGTTGCACATCACACAGGAAAGGAGCCTTGATTTCCTTGATGGCACTCCAGAGAAACCCCAAGAACACTGTTTCAAGGCTAGAGGGATCCTGAGGTCACTGTAGCAACACGAAAGAGCTCCATGGACCAAAAATCAACTCGAGATGAGAGGTTAGTCCCTGGCTTCGACTCCAGAGGAATACCACCTTAACACAAGCACCTCAAGAGGAGGCTTCTCTCAGCTCTAGGTATGTGAGAGGGACCCTGAGTTTTCGGCCTCAAATGGAATGGACACCGCGATGCCCTGATTCGAAATAAGGCCAGATATCCCTGCAGTGATGAATGCAGGCTCGTCTTGCATCTCCCAAGACGAACGGATGTCTGAATCCCCTGTGGAGACACAGAGAAAGACCTAGTTCCCCACCTCATCGCGACCGGAGGCCTCACATCCTTTGAAAACTCCAGAGGTACGCGGAGATCAGTGCCTCCAAAGGAGACGATACCTGACTTCTCGTGAAACTTGATAGGAGTCCCAGGATTCCTGTGGCACTTGGAAAGGGACCCTTGCTCTCCCGCCTCAGCTGGAGAGGCGTCCCAATTGCCCTGCCAAGCCTCGAGGAGAATCCCGAGTTGTCCATCGCAACTAGGCAGGAGTCCTGACGTCGCTGAACAAACATGTGGGTGGAAGGGCCATCCCCGTCGTAACTCGAGAATATACCCCAGGTTCCCGCCGCAACTCGAGAAAAACCATGAGACTTCCCCCTCGCCGCGAGATGAGGCCCGATTCCCCTGCACTGCGTGCAGAGCAATTCCGTGTTGCACATCACACGTGAAAGGAGCCTTGATTTCCTTGATGGCACTCCAGAGAAACCCCAAGAACACTGTTTCAAGGCTAGAGGGATCCTGAGGTCACTGTAGCAACACGAAAGAGCTCCATGGACCAAAATTCAACTCGAGATGAGAGGTTAGTCCCTGGCTTCGACTCCAGAGGAATACCACCTTAACACAAGCACCTCAAGAGGAGGCTTCTCTCAGCTCTAGGTATGTGAGAGGGACCCTGAGTTTTCGGCCTCAAATTAAATGGACACCGCAATGCCCTGACTCGAAATAAGGCCGGATATCTCTGCAGTGACTTGAATGCAGGCTCGTCTTGCATCTCCCAAGACGAAAGGATGTCTGAAACCCCTGTGGAGACCACAGAGAAAGACCTACTTCCCCACCTCATCGTGAACGGAGGCCTCACATCCTTTGAAAATTTCAGAGGTACGTGGAGATCAGTGCCTCCAAAGGAGACGATGCCTGACTACTCGTGAAACTTGATAGGAGTCCCAGGATTCCTGTGCATGTGGAAAGGGACCCTTGGTCTCCCGCCTCAGCTGGGGAGGCGTCCCAATTGCCCTGCCAAGCCTCGAGGAGAATCCCGAGTTGTCCCTCGCAACTAGGCAGCAGTCCTGACGTCGCTGAACAAACACGTGGGTGGAAGGGCCATCCCCGTCGTAACTCGAGAATATACCCCAGGTTCCCGCCGCAACTCGAGAAAAACCATGAGACTTCCCCCTCGCCGTGAGATGAGGCCCGATTCCCGTGCACTGCCTGCAGAGCAATTCCGTGTTGCACATCACACATGAAAGGAGCCTTGATTTCCTTGATGGCACTCCAGAGAAACCCCAAGAACACTTTTACAAGGCTAGAGGGATCCTGAGGTCACTGTAGCAACACGAAAGAGCTCCATGGACCAAAAATCAACTCGAGATGAGAGGTTAGTCCCTGGCTTCAACTCCAGAGGAATACCACCTTACCCCAAGCACCTCAAGAGGAGGCTTCTCTCAGCTCTAGGTATGTGAGAGGGACCCTGAGTTTGCGGCCTCAAGTGGAATGGACACCACGATGCCCTGACTCGAAATAAGGCCGGATATGCCTGCAGTGACTTGAATGCAGGCTCGTCTTGCATCTCCCAAGACGAAAGGATGTCTGAATCCCCTGTGGAGACCACAGAGAAAGACCTAGTTCCCCACCTCATCGCGACCGGAGGCCTCACATCCTTTGAAAACTCCAGAGGGACGCGGAGATCAGTGCCTCCAAAGGAGACGATGCCTGACTCCTCGTGAAACTTGATAGGAGTCCCAGGATTCCTGTGGCACGGGGAAAGGGACCCTTGGTCTCCTTCCTCAGCTGGAGATGCGTCCCAATTGCCCTGCCAAGCCTCGAGGAGAATGCCGAGTTGTCCCTTGCAACTAGGCAGGAGTCCTGAGGTCGCTGAACAAACACGTGGGTGGATGGGCCATCCCCATTGTAACTCGAGAATATACCCCAGGTTCCCGCCGCAACTCGAGAAAATCCATGAGACTTCCCCCTCGCCGCGAGATGAGGCCCGATTCCCCTGCACTGCGTGCAGAGCAATTCCGTGTTGCACATCACACATGAAAGGAGCCTTGATTTCCTTGATGGCACTCCAGAGAAACCCCAAGAACACTGTTTCAAGGCTAGAGGGATCCTGAGGTCACTGTAGCAACACGAAAGAGCTCCATGGACCAAAAATCAACTCGAGATGAGAGGTTAGTCCCTGGCTTCGACTCCAGAGGAATACCACCTTACCACAAGCACCTCAAGAGGAGGCTTCTCTCAGCTCTAGGTATGTGAGAGGGACCCTGAGTTTGCGGCCTCAAGTGGAATGGACACCGCGATGCCCTGACTCGAAATAAGGCCGGATATCCCTGCAGTGACTTGAATGCAGGCTCGTCTTGCATCTCGCAAGACGAAAGGATGTCTGAATCCCCTGTGGAGACCACAGAGAAAGACCTAGTTCCCCACCTCATGGCGACCGGAGGCCTCACATCTTTTGAAAAGTCCAGAGGTATGCGGAGATCAGTGCCTCCAAAGGAGACGATGCCTGACTCCTCGTGAAACTTGATAGGAGTCCCAGGATTCCTGTGGCACGTGGAAAGGGAACGTTGGTCTCCCCCCTCAGCTGGAGAGGCGTCCCAATTGCCCTGCCAAGCCTCGAGGAGAATCCCGAGTGGTCCCTCGCAACTTGGCAGGAGTCCTGACGTCGGTGAACAAACACGTGGCTGGAAGGGCCATCCCCGTCGTAACTCGAGAATATACCCAGGTTCCCGCCGCAAGTCGAGAAAAACCATGAGACTTCCCCCTCGCCGCGAGATGAGGCCTGATTCCCCTGCACTGCGTGCAGAGCAATTCCGTGTTGCACATCACACATGAAAGGAGCCTTGATTTCCTTGATGGCACTCCAGAGAAACCCCAAGAACACTGTTTCAAGGCTAGAGGGATCCTGAGGTCACTCTAGCAACACGAAAGAGCTCCGTGGACCAAAAATCCACTCAAGATGAGAGGTTAGTCCCTGGCTTCGACTCCAGAGGAATACCACCTTACCACAAGCACGTCCAGAGGAGGCTTCTCTCATCTCTAGGTATGTGAGAGGCACCCTGAGTTTGCGGCCTCAAGTGGAATGGAAACCGTGATGCCCTGACTCGAAATAAGGCCGGATATCCCTGCAGTGACTTGAATGCAGGCTCGTCTTGCATCTCGCAAGACGAAAGGATGTCTGAATCCCCTGTGGAGATACAGAGAAAGACCTAGTTCCCCACCTCATGGCGACCGGAGGCCTCACATCCTTTGAAAACTCCAGAGGTACGCGGAGATCAGTGCCTCCAAAGGAGACGATGCCTGACTCCTCGTGAAACTTGATAGGAGTCCCAGGATTCCTGTGGCACGTGGAAAGGCAACGTTGGTCTCCCGCCTCAGCTGGAGAGGCATCCCAATTGCCCTGCCAAGCCTCGAGGAGAATCCCGAGTTGTCCCTCGCAACTAGGCAGGAGTCCTGACGTCGCTGAACAAACACGTGGGTGGAAGGGCCATCCCCGTCGTAACTCGAGAATATACCCCAGGTTCCCGCCGCAACGCGAGAAAAACCATGAGACTTCCCCCTCGCCGCGAGATGAGGCCCGATTCCCGTGCACTGCCTGCAGAGCAATTTCGTGTTGCACATCACACATGAAAGGAGCCTTGATTTCCTTGATGGCACTCCAGAGAAACCCCAAGAAAACTTTTACAAGGCTAGAGGGATCCTGAGGTCACTGTAGCAACACGAAAGAGCTCCATGGACCAAAAATCAACTCGAGATGAGAGGTTAGTCCCTGGCTTCGACTCCAGAGGAATACCACCTTACCACAAGCACCTCAAGAGGAGGCTTCTCTCAGCTCTAGGTATGTGAGAGGGACCCTGAGTTTGCGGCCTCAAGTGGAATGGACACCGCGATGCCCTGACTCGAAATAAGGCCGGATATCCCTGCAGTGACTTGAATGCAGGCTCGTCTTGCATCTCCCAAGACGAAAGGATGTCTGAATCCCCTGTGGAGACCACAGAGAAAGACCTAGTTCCCCACCTCATCGCGACCGGAGTCCTCACATCCTATGAAAACTCCAGAGGTACGCGGAGATCAGTGCCTCCAAAGGAGACGATGCCTGACTCCTCGTGAAACTTGATAGGAGTCCCAGGATTCCTGTGGCACGTGGAAAGGGACCCTTGGTCTCCCGCCTCAGCTGGAGAGGCGTCCCAATTGCCCTGCCAAGCCTCGAGGAGAATCCCGAGTTGTCCCTCGCAACTAGGCAGGAGTCCTGACGTTGCTGAACAAACACGTGGTTGGAAGGGCCATCCCCGTCGTAACTCGAGAATATACCCCAGGTTCCCGCCGCAACTCGAGAAAAACCATGAGACTTCCCCCTCGCCGCGAGATGAGGCCCGATTCCCCTGCACTGCGTGCAGAGCAATTCCGTGTTGCACATCCCACATGAAACGAGCTTTGATTTCCTTGATGGCACTCCAGAGAAACAACAAGAAAACTGTTTCAAGGCTAGAGGGATCCTGATGTAACTGTAGCCACACGAAAGAGCTCCGTGGACCAGAAATCAACTCGAGATGAGAGGTTAGTCCCTGGCTTCGACTCCAGAGGAATACCACCTTACCACAAGCACCTCAAGAGGAGGCTTCTCTCAGCTCTAGGTATGTGAGAGGGACCCTGAGTTTGCGGCCTCAAGTGGAATGGAAACCGCGATGCCCTGACTCGAAATAAGGCCGGATATCCCTGCAGTGACTTGAATGCAGGCTCGTCTTGCATCTCCCAAGATGAAAGGATGTCTGAAATCCCTGTGGAGACCACAGAGGAAGACCTAGTTCCCCACCTCATGGCGACCGGAGGCCTCACATCCCTTGAAAACTCCAGAGGTACGCGGAGATCAGTGCCTCCAAAGGAGACGATGCCTGACTCCTCGTGAAACTTGATAGGAGTCCCAGGATTCCTGTGGCACGTGGAAAGGGAACGTTGGTCTCCCGCCTCAGCTGGAGAGGCATCCCAATTGCCCTGCCAAGCCTCGAGGAGAATCCCGAGTTGTCCCTCGCAACTAGGCAGGAGTCCTGACGTCGCTGAACAAACACGTGGGTGTAAGGGCCATCCCCGTCGTAACTCGAGAATATACCCCAGGTTCCCGCCGCAACTCGAGAAAAACCATGAGACTTCCCCCTCGCCGCGAGATGAGGCCCAATTCCCGTGCACTGCCTGCAGAGCAATTTCGTGTTGCACATCACACATGAAAGGAGCCTTGATTTCCTTGATGGCACTCCAGAGAAACCCCAAGAAAACTTTTACAAGGCTAGAGGGATCCTGAGGTCACTGTAGCAACACGAAAGAGCTCCATGGACCAAAAATCAACTCGAGATGAGAGGTTAGTCCCTGGCTTCGACTCCAGAGGAATACCACCTTACCACAAGCACCTCAAGAGGAGGCTTCTCTCAGCTCTAGGTATGTGAGAGGGACCCTGAGTTTGCGGCCTCAAGTGGAATGGACACCGCGATGCCCTGACTCGAAATAAGGCCGGATATCCCTGCAGTGACTTGAATGCAGGCTCGTCTTGCATCTCCCAAGACGAAAGGTTGTCTGAATCCCCTGTGGAGACCACAGAGAAAGACCTAGTTCCCCACCTCATCGCGACCGGAGTCCTCACATCCTATGAAAACTCCAGAGGTACGCGGAGATCAGTGCCTCCAAAGGAGACGATGCCTGTCTCCTCGTGAAACTTGATAGGAGTCCCAGGATTCCTGTGGCACGTGGAAAGGGACCCTTGGTCTCCCGCTTCAGCAGGAGAGGCGTCCCAATTGCCCTGCCAAGCCTCGAGGAAAATCCCGAGTTGTCCCTCGCATTAGGCAGGAGTCCTGCCGTCGCTGAACAAACACGTTGGTGGTAGGGCCATCCCCGTCGTAACTCGAGAATATACCCCAGGTTCCCGCCGCAACTGGAGAAAAACCATGAGACTTCCCCCTCGCCGCGAGATGAGGCCCGATTCCCTGCACTGCGTGCAGAGCAATTCCGTGTTGCACATCACATATGAAAGGAGCCTTGATTTCCTTGATGGCACTCCAGAGAAACCCCAAGAACACTGTTTCAAGGCTAGAGGGATCCTGAGGTCACTGTAGCAACACGAAAGAGCTCCGTGGACCAAAAATCAACTCGAGATGAGAGGTTAGTCCCTGGCTTCGACTCCAGAGGAATACCACCTTACCACAAGCACCTCAAGAGGATGCTTCTATCAGCTCTAGGTATGTGAGAGGGACCCTGAGTTTGCGGCCTCAAGTGGAATGGACACCGCGATGTATTGACTCGAAATAAGGCCAGATATCCCTGCAGTGATGAATGCAGGCTCGTCTTGCATCTCCCAAGACGAAACGATGTCTGAATCCCCTGTGGAGACACAGAGAAAGACTTAGTTCCCCACCTCATCGCGACCGGAGGCCTCATATCCTTTGAAAACTCCAGAGGTACGCGGAGATCAGCGCCTCCAAAGGAGACGATGCCTGACTCCTCGTGAAACTTGATAGGAGTCCCAGGATTCCTGTGGCACGTGGAAAGGGACCCTTGGTCTCCCGCCTCAGCTGGAGAGGCGTCCCAATTGCCCTGCCAAGCCTCGAGGAGAATCCCGAGTTGTCCCTCGCAACTAGGCAGGAGTCCTGACGTTGCTGAACAAACACGTGGTTGGAAGGGCCATCCCCGTCGTAACTCGAGAATATACCCCAGGTTCCCGCCGCAACTCGAGAAAAACCATGAGACTTCCCCCTCGCCGCGAGATGAGGCCCGATTCCGCTGCACTGCGTGCAGAGCAATTCCGTGTTGCACATCCCACATGAAACGAGCTTTGATTTCCTTGATGGCACTCCAGAGAAACCCCAAGAAAACTGTTTCAAGGCTAGAGGGATCCTGATGTAACTGTAGCCACACGAAAGAGCTCCGTGGACCAGAAATCAACTCGAGATGAGAGGTTAGTCCCTGGCTTCGACTCCAGAGGAATACCACCTTACCACAAGCACCTCAAGAGGAGGCTTCTCTCAGCTCTAGGTATGTGAGAGGGACCCTGAGTTTGCGGCCTCAAGTGGAATGGAAACCGCGATGCCCTGACTCGAAATAAGGCCGGATATCCCTGCAGTGACTTGAATGCAGGCTCGTCTTGCATCTCCCAAGATGAAAGGATGTCTGAAATCCCTGTGGAGACCACAGAGGAAGACCTAGTTCCCCACCTCATGGCGACCGGAGGCCTCACATCCTTTGAAAACTCCAGAGGTACGCGGAGATCAGTGCCTCCAAAGGAGACGATGCCTGACTCCTCGTGAAACTTGATAGGAGTCCCAGGATTCCTGTGGCACGTGGAAAGGGAACGTTGGTCTCCCGCCTCAGCTGGAGAGGCATCCCAATTGCCCTGCCAAGCCTCGAGGAGAATCCCGAGTTGTCCCTCGCAACTAGGCAGGAGTCCTGACGTCGCTGAACAAACACGTGGGTGGAAGGGCCATCCCCGTCGTAACTCGAGAATATACCCCAGGTTCCCGCCGCAACTCGAGAAAAACCATGAGACTTCCCCCTCGCCGCGAGATGAGGCCCGATTCCCGTGCACTGCCTGCAGAGCAATTTCGTGTTGCACATCACACATGAAAGGAGCCTTGATTTCCTTGATGGCACTCCAGAGAAACCCCAAGAAAACTTTTACAAGGCTAGAGGGATCCTGAGGTCACTGTAGCAACACGAAAGAGCTCCATGGACCAAAAATCAACTCGAGATGAGAGGTTAGTCCCTGGCTTCGACTCCAGAGGAATACCACCTTACCACAAGCACCTCAAGAGGAGGCTTCTCTCAGCTCTAGGTATGTGAGAGGGACCCTGAGTTTGCGGCCTCAACTGGAATCGACACCGCAATGCCCTGACTCGAAATAAGGCCGGATATCCCTGCAGTGACTTGAATGCAGGCTCGTCTTGCATCTCCCAAGACGAAAGGATGTCTGAATCCCCTGTGGAGACCACAGAGAAAGACCTAGTTCCCCACCTCATGGCGACCGGAGGCCTCACATCTTTTGAAAAGTCCAGAGGTATGCGGAGATCAGTGCCTCCAAAGGAGACGATGCCTGACTCCTCGTGAAACTTGATAGGAGTCACAGGATTCCTGTGGCACGTGGAAAGGGACCGTTCGTCTCCCCCCTCAGCTGGAGAGGCGTCCCAATTGCCCTGCCAAGCCTCGAGGAGAATCCCGAGTTGTCCCTCGCAACTTGGCAGGAGTCCTGACGTCGGTGAACAAACACGTGGCTGGAAGGGCCATCCCCGTCGTAACTCGAGAATATACCCAGGTTCCCGCCGCAAGTCGAGAAAAACCATGAGACTTCCCCCTCGCCGCGAGATGAGGCCTGATTCCCCTGCACTGCGTGCAGAGCAATTCCGTGTTGCACATCACACATGAAAGGAGCCTTGATTTCCTTGATGGCACTCCAGAGAAACCCCAAGAACACTGTTTCAAGGCTAGAGGGATCCTGAGGTCACTGTAGCAACACGAAAGAGCTCCGTGGACCAAAAATCCACTCAAGATGAGAGGTTAGTCCCTGGCTTCGACTCCAGAGGAATACCACCTTACCACAAGCACCTCAAGAGGAGGCTTCTCTCAGCTCTAGGTATGTGAGAGGGACCCTGAGTTTGCGGCCTCAAGTGGAATGGACACCGCGATGCCCTGACTCGAAATAAGGCCGGATATCCCTGCAGTGACTTGAATGCAGGCTCGTCTTGCATCTCCCAAGACGAAAGGATGTCTGAATCCCCTGTGCAGACCACAGAGAAAGACCTAGTTCCCCACCTCATCGCGACCGGAGTCCTCACATCCTATGAAAACTCCAGAGGTACGCGGAGATCAGTGCCTCCAAAGGAGACGATGCCTGACTCCTCGTGAAACTTGATAGGAGTCCCAGGATTCCTGTGGCACGTGGAAAGGGACCCTTGGTCTCCCGCTTCAGCTGGAGAGGCGTCCCAATTGCCCTGCCAAGCCTCGAGGAAAATCCCGAGTTGTCCCTCGCATTAGGCAGGAGTCCTGCCGTCGCTGAACAAACACGTTGGTGGTAGGGCCATCCCCGTCGTAACTCGAGAATATACCCCAGGTTCCCGCCGCAACTCGAGAAAAACCATGAGACTTCCACCTCGCCGCGAGATGAGGCCCGATTCCCTGCACTGCGTGCAGAGCAATTGCGTGTTGCACATCACACATGAAAGGAGCCTTGATTTCCTTGATGGCACTCCAGAGAAACCCCAAGAACACTGTTTCAAGGCTAGAGGGATCCTGAGGTCACTGTAGCAACACGAAAGAGCTCCGTGGACCAAAAATCAACTCGAGATGAGAGGTTAGTCCCTGGCTTCGACTCCAGAGGAATACCACCTTACCACAAGCACCTCAAGAGGATGCTTCTATCAGCTCTAGGTATGTGAGAGGGACCCTGAGTTTGCGGCCTCAAGTGGAATGGACACCGCGATGTATTGACTCGAAATAAGGCCAGATATCCCTGCAGTGATGAATGCAGGCTCGTCTTGCATCTCCCAAGACGAAACGATGTCTGAATCCCCTGTGGAGACACAGAGAAAGACTTAGTTCCCCACCTCATCGCGACCGGAGGCCTCATATCCTTTGAAAACTCCAGAGGTACGCGGAGATCAGTGCCTCCAAAGGAGACGATGCCTGACTCCTCGTGAAACTTGATAGGAGTCCCAGGATTCCTGTGGCACGTGGAAAGGGAACGTTGGTCTCCCGCCTCAGCTGGAGAGGCGTCCCAATTGCCCTGCCAAGCCTCGAGGAGAATCCCGAGTTGTCCCTCGCAACTAGGCAGGAGTCCTGACGTTGCTGAACAAACACGTGGTTGGAAGGGCCATCCCCGTCGTAACTCGAGAATATACCCCAGGTTCCCGCCGCAACTCGAGAAAAACCATGAGACTTCCCCCTCGCCGCGAGATGAGGCCCGATTCCCCTGCACTGCGTGCAGAGCAATTCCGTGTTGCACATCCCACATGAAACGAGCTTTGATTTCCTTGATGGCACTCCAGAGAAACCCCAAGAAAACTGTTTCAAGGCTAGAGGGATCCTGATGTAACTGTAGCCACACGAAAGAGCTCCGTGGACCAGAAATCAACTCGAGATGAGAGGTTAGTCCCTGGCTTCGACTCCAGAGGAATACCACCTAACCACAAGCACCTCAAGAGGAGGCTTCTCTCAGCTCTAGGTATGTGAGAGGGACCCTGAGTTTGCGGCCTCAAGTGGAATGGAAACCGCGATGCCCTGACTCGAAATAAGGCTGGATATCTCTGCAGTGACTTGAATGCAGGCTCGTCTTGCATCTCCCAAGATGAAAGGATGTCTGAAATCCCTGTGGAGACCACAGAGGAAGACCTAGTTCCCCACCTCATGGCGACCGGAGGCCTCACATCCTTTGAAAACTCCAGAGGTACGCGCAGATCAGTGCCTCCAAAGGAGACGATGCCTGACTCCTCGTGAAACTTGATAGGAGTCCCAGGATTCCTGTGGCACGTGGAAAGGGAACGTTGGTCTCCCGCCTCAGCTGGAGAGGCATCCCAATTGGCCTGCCAAGCCTCGAGGAGAATCCCGAGTTGTCCCTCGCAACTAGGCAGGAGTCCTGACGTCGCTGAACAAACACGTGGCTGGAAGGGCCATCCCCGTCGTAACTCGACAATATACCCCAGGTTCCGGCCGCAACTCGAGAAAATCCATGAGACTTCCCCCTCGCCGTGAGATGAGGCCCGATTCCCCTGCACTGCGTGCAGAGCAATTCCGTGTTGCACATCACACATGAAAGGAGCCTTGATTTCCTTGATGGCACTCCAGAGAAACCCCAAGAACACTGTTTCAAGGCTAGAGGGATCCTGAGGTCACTGTAGCAACAGGAAAGAGCTCCGTGGACCAAAAATCAACTCGAGATGAGAGGTTTGTCCCTGGTTTCGACTCCAGAGGAATACCACCTTACCACAAGCACCTCAAGAGGAGGCTTCTCTCAGCTCTAGGTATGTGAGAGGGACCCTGAGTTTGCGGCCTCAAATGGAATGGAAACCGTGATGCCCTGACTCGAAATAAGGCCGGATATCCCTGCAGTGACTTGAATGCAGGCTCGTCTTGCATCTCCCAAGATGAAAGGATGTCTGAAATCCCTGTGGAGCCCACAGAGAAAGACCTAGTTCCCCACCTCATGGCGACCGGAGGCCTCACATCTTTTGAAAAGTCCAGAGGTATGCGGAGATCAGTGCCTCCAAAGGAGACGATGCCTGACTCCTCGTGAAACTTGATAGGAGTCCCAGGATTCCTGTGGCACGTGGAAAGGGACCGTTCGTCTCCCCCCTCAGCTGGAGAGGCGTCCCAATTGCCCTGCCAAGCCTCGAGGAGAATCCCGAGTTGTCCCTCGCAACTTGGCAGGAGTCCTGACGTCGGTGAACAAACACGTGGCTGGAAGGGCCATCCCCGTCGTAACTCGAGAATATACCCAGGTTCCCGCCGCAAGTCGAGAAAAACCATGAGACTTCCCCCTCGCCGCGAGATGAGGCCTGATTCCCCTGCACTGCGTGCAGAGCAATTCCGTGTTGCACATCACACATGAAAGGAGCCTTGATTTCCTTGATGGCACTCCAGAGAAACCCCAAGAACACTGTTTCAAGGCTAGAGGGATCCTGAGGTCACTGTAGCAACACGAAAGAGCTCCGTGGACCAAAAATCCACTCAAGATGAGAGGTTAGTCCCTGGCTTCGACTCCAGAGGAATACCACCTTACCACAAGCACCTCAAGAGGAGGCTTCTCTCAGCTCTAGGTATGTGAGAGGGACCCTGAGTTTGCGGCCTCAAGTGGAATGGACACCGCGATGCCCTGACTCGAAATAAGGCCGGATATCCCTGCAGTGACTTGAATGCAGGCTCGTCTTGCATCTCCCAAGACGAAAGGATGTCTGAATCCCCTGTGCAGACCACAGAGAAAGACCTAGTTCCCCACCTCATCGCGACCGGAGTCCTCACATCCTATGAAAACTCCAGAGGTACGCGGAGATCAGTGCCTCCAAAGGAGACGATGCCTGACTCCTCGTGAAACTTGATAGGAGTCCCAGGATTCCTGTGGCACGTGGAAAGGGACCCTTGGTCTCCCACTTCAGCTGGAGAGGCGTCCCAATTGCCCTGCCAAGCCTCGAGGAAAATCCCGAGTTGTCCCTCGCATTAGGCAGGAGTCCTGCCGTCGCTGAACAAACACGTTGGTGGTAGGGCCATCCCCGTCGTAACTCGAGAATATACCCCAGGTTCCCGCCGCAACTCGAGAGAAACCATGAGACTTCCACCTCGCCGCGAGATGAGGCCCGATTCCCTGCACTGCGTGCAGAGCAATTGCGTGTTGCACATCACACATGAAAGGAGCCTTGATTTCCTTGATGGCACTCCAGAGAAACCCCAAGAACACTGTTTCAAGGCTAGAGGGATCCTGAGGTCACTGTAGCAACACGAAAGAGCTCCGTGGACCAAAAATCAACTCGAGATGAGAGGTTAGTCCCTGGCTTCGACTCCAGAGGAATACCACCTTACCACAAGCACCTCAAGAGGATGCTTCTATCAGCTCTAGGTATGTGAGAGGGACCCTGAGTTTGCGGCCTCAAGTGGAATGGACACCGCGATGTATTGACTCGAAATAAGGCCAGATATCCCTGCAGTGATGAATGCAGGCTCGTCTTGCATCTCCCAAGACGAAACGATGTCTGAATCCCCTGTGGAGACACAGAGAAAGACTTAGTTCCCCACCTCATCGCGACCGGAGGCCTCATATCCTTTGAAAACTCCAGAGGTACGCGGAGATCAGTGCCTCCAAAGGAGACGATGCCTGACTCCTCGTGAAACTTGATAGGAGTCCCAGGATTCCTGTGGCACGTGGAAAGGGAACGTTGGTCTCCCGCCTCAGCTGGAGAGGCGTCCCAATTGCCCTGCCAAGCCTCGAGGAGAATCCCGAGTTGTCCCTCGCAACTAGGCAGGAGTCCTGACGTTGCTGAACAAACACGTGGTTGGAAGGGCCATACCCGTCGTAACTCGAGAATATACCCCAGGTTCCCGCCGCAACTCGAGAAAAACCATGAGACTTCCCCCTCGCCGCGAGATGAGGCCCGATTCCCCTGCACTGCGTGCAGAGTAATTCCGTGTTGCACATCCCACATGAAACGAGCTTTGATTTCCTTGATGGCACTCCAGAGAATCCCCAAGAAAACTGTTTCAAGGCTAGAGGGATCCTGATGTAACTGTAGCCACACGAAAGAGCTCCGTGGACCAGAAATCAACTCGAGATGAGAGGTTATTCCCTGGCTTCGACTCCAGAGGAATACCACCTTACCACAAGCACCTCAAGAGGAGGCTTCTCTCAGCTCTAGGTATGTGAGAGGGACCCTGAGTTTGCGGCCTCAAGTGGAATGGAAACCGCGATGCCCTGACTCGAAATAAGGCCGGATATCCCTGCAGTGACTTGAATGCACGCTCGTCTTGCATCTCCCAAGATGAAAGGATGTCTGAAATCCCTGTGGAGACCACAGAGGAAGACCTAGTTCCCCACCTCATGGCGACCGGAGGCCTCACATCCTTTGAAAACTCCAGAGGTACGCGGAGATCAGTGCCTCCAAAGGAGACGATGCCTGACTCCTCGTGAAACTTGATAGGAGTCCCAGGATTCCTGTGGCACGTGGAAAGGGAACGTTGGTCTCCCGCCTCAGCTGGAGAGGCATCCCAATTGCCCTGCCAAGCCTCGAGGAGAATCCCGAGTTGTCCCTCGCAACTAGGCAGGAGTCCTGACGTCGCTGAACAAACACGTGGGTGGAAGGGCCATCCCCGTCGTAACTCGAGAATATACCCCAGGTTCCCGCCGCAACTCGAGAAAAACCATGAGACTTTCCCCTCGCCGCGAGATGAGGCCCGATTCCCCTGCACTGCGTGCAGAGCAATTCCGTCTTGCACTTCACACATGAAAGGAGCCTTGATTTCCTTGATGGCACTCCAGAGAAAACCCAAGAACACTGTTTCAAGGCTAGAGGGATCCTGAGGTCACTGTAGCAACACGAAAGAGCTCCGTGGACCAAAAATCAACTCGAGATGAGAGGTTAGTCCCTGGCTTCCACTCCAGAGGAGTACCACCTAACCACAAGCACCTCAAGAGGAGGCTTCTCTCAGCTCTAGGTATGTGAGAGGGACCCTGAGTTTGCGGCCTCAAGTGGAATGGAAACCGCGATGCACTGACTCGAAATAAGGCTGGATATCTCTGCAGTGACTTGAATGCAGGCTCGTCTTGCATCTCCCAAGATGAAAGGATGTCTGAAATCCCTGTGGAGACCACAGAGGAAGACCTAGTTCCCCACCTCATGGCGACCGGAGGCCTCACATCCTTTGAAAACTCCAGAGGTACGCGGAGATCAGTGCCTCCAAAGGAGACGATGCCTGACTCCTCGTGAAACTTGATAGGAGTCCCAGGATTCCTGTGGCACGTGGAAAGGGAATGTTGGTCTCCCGCCTCAGCTGGAGAGGCATCCCAATTGGCCTGCCAAGCCTCGAGGAGAATCCCGAGTTGTCCCTCGCAACTAGGCAGGAGTCCTGACGTCGCTGAACAAACACGTGGCTGGAAGGGCCATCCCCGTCGTAACTCGACAATATACCCCAGGTTCCGGCCGCAACTGGAGAAAATCCATGAGACTTCCCCCTCGCCGCGAGATGAGGCCCAATTCCCCTGCACTGCGTGCAGAGCAATTCCGTGTTGCACATCACACATGAAAGGAGCCTTGATTTCCTTGATGGCACTCCAGAGAAACCCCAAGAACACTGTTTCAAGGCTAGAGGGATCCTGAGGTCACTGTAGCAACACGAAAGAGCTCCGTGGACCAAAAATCAACTCGAGATGAGAGGTTTGTCCCTGGTTTCGACTCCAGAGGAATACCACCTTACCACAAGCACCTCAAGAGGAGGCTTCTCTCAGCTCTAGGTATGTGAGAGGGACCCTGAGTTTGCGGCCTCAAGTGGAATGGAAACCGTGATGCCCTGACTCGAAATAAGGCCGGATATCCCTGCAGTGACTTGAATGCAGGCTCGTCTTGCATCTCCCAAGATGAAAGGATGTCTGAAATCCCTGTGGAGACCACAGAGAAAGACCTAGTTCCCCACCTCATGGCGACCGGAGGCCTCACATCTTTTGAAAAGTCCAGAGGTATGCGGAGATCAGTGCCTCCAAAGGAGACGATGCCTGACTCCTCGTGAAACTTGATAGGAGTCCCAGGATTCCTGTGGCACGTGGAAAGGGACCGTTGGTCTCCCCCCTCAGCTGGAGAGGCGTCCCAATTGCCCTGCCAAGCCTCGAGGAGAATCCCGAGTTGTCCCTCGCAACTTGGCAGGAGTCCTGACGTCGGTGAACAAACACGTGGCTGGAAGGGCCATCCCCGTCGTAACTCGAGAATATACCCAGGTTCCCGCCGCAAGTCGAGAAAAACCATGAGACTTCCCCCTCGCCGCGAGATGAGGCCTGATTCCCCTGCACTGCGTGCAGAGCAATTCCGTGTTGCACATCACACATGAAAGGAGCCTTGATTTCCTTGATGGCACTCCAGAGAAACCCCAAGAACACTGTTTCAAGGCTAGAGGGATCCTGAGGTCACTGTAGCAACACGAAAGAGCTCCGTGGACCAAAAATCCACTCAAGATGAGAGGTTAGTCCCTGGCTTCGACTCCAGAGGAATACCACCTTACCACAAGCACCTCAAGAGGAGGCTTCTCTCAGCTCTAGGTATGTGAGAGGGACCCTGAGTTTGCGGCCTCAAGTGGAATGGACACCGCGATGCCCTGACTCGAAATAAGGCTGGATATCTCTGCAGTGACTTGAATGCAGGCTCGTCTTGCATCTCCCAAGATGAAAGGATGTCTGAAATCCCTGTGGAGACCACAGAGGAAGACCTAGTTCCCCACCTCATGGCGACCGGAGGCCTCACATCCTTTGAAAACTCCAGAGGTACGCGGAGATCAGTGCCTCCAAAGGAGACGATGCCTGACTCCTCGTGAAACTTGATAGGAGTCCCAGGATTCCTGTGGCACGTGGAAAGGGAACGTTGGTCTCCCGCCTCAGCTGGAGAGGCATCCCAATTGGCCTGCCAAGCCTCGAGGAGAATCCCGAGTTGTCCCTCGCAACTAGGCAGGAGTCCTGACGTCGCTGAACAAACACGTGGCTGGAAGGGCCATCCCCGTCGTAACTCGACAATATACCCCAGGTTCCGGCCGCAACTCGAGAAAATCCATGAGACTTCCCCCTCGCCGCGAGATGAGGCCCGATTCCCCTGCACTGCGTGCAGAGCAATTCCGTGTTGCACATCACACATGAAAGGAGCCTTGATTTCCTTGATGGCACTCCAGAGAAACCCCAAGAACACTGTTTCAAGGCTAGAGGGATCCTGAGGTCACTGTAGCAACACGAAAGAGCTCCGTGGACCAAAAATCAACTCGAGATGAGAGGTTAGTCCCTGGCTTCGACTCCAGAGGAATACCACCTTACCACAAGCACCTCAAGAGGATGCTTCTATCAGCTCTAGGTATGTGAGAGGGACCCTGAGTTTGCGGCCTCAAGTGGAATGGACACCGCGATGTATTGACTCGAAATAAGGCCAGATATCCCTGCAGTGATGAATGCAGGCTCGTCTTGCATCTCCCAAGACGAAAGGATGTCTGAATCCCCTGTGGAGACACAGAGAAAGACTTAGTTCCTCACCTCATCGCGACCGGAGGCCTCATATCCTTTGAAAACTCCAGAGGTACGCGGAGATCAGCGCCTCCAAAGGAGACGATGCCTGACTCCTCGTGAAACTTGATAGGAGACCCAGGATTCCTGTGGCACGTGGAAAGGGACCCTTGGTCTCCCGCCTCAGCTGGGGAGGCGTCCCAATTGCCCTGCCAAGCCTCGAGGAGAATCCCAAGTTGTCCCTCGCAACTAGGCAGGAGTCCTGACGTTGCTGAACAAACACGTGGTTGGAAGGGCCATCCCCGTCGTAACTCGAGAATATACCCCAGGTTCCCGCCGCAACTCGAGAAAAACCATGAGACTTCCCCCTCGCCGCGAGATGAGGCCCGATTCCCCTGCACTGCGTGCAGAGCAATTCCGTGTTGCACATCCCACATGAAACGAGCTTTGATTTCCTTGATGGCACTCCAGAGAAACCCCAAGAAAACTGTTTCAAGGCTAGAGGGATCCTGATGTAACTGTAGCCACACGAAAGAGCTCCGTGGACCAGAAATCAACTCGAGATGAGAGGTTAGTCCCTGGCTTCGACTCCAGAGGAATACCACCTTACCACAAGCACCTCAAGAGGAGGCTTCTCTCAGCTCTAGGTATGTGAGAGGGACCCTGAGTTTGCGGCCTCAAGTGGAATGGAAACCGCGATGCCCTGACTCGAAATAAGGCCGGATATCCCTGCAGTGACTTGAATGCAGGCTCGTCTTGCATCTCCCAAGATGAAAGGATGTCTGAAATCCCTGTGGAGACCACAGAGGAAGACCTAGTTCCCCACCTCATGGCGACCGGAGGCCTCACATCCTTTGAAAACTCCAGAGGTACGCGGAGATCAGTGCCTCCAAAGGAGACGATGCCTGACTCCTCGTGAAACTTGATAGGAGTCCCAGGATTCCTGTGGCACGTGGAAAGGGACCCTTGGTCTCCCGCCTCAGCTGGAGAGGCGTCCCAATTGCCCTGCCAAGCCTCGAGGAGAATCCCGAGTTGTCCCTCGCAACTAGGCAGGAGTCCTGACGTCGCTGAACAAACACGTGGCTGGAAGGGCCATACCCGTCGTAACTCGACAATATACCCCAGGTTCCGGCCGCAACTCGAGAAAATCCATGAGACTTCCCCCTCACCGCGAGATGAGGCCCGATTCCCCTGCACTGCGTGCAGAGCAATTCCGTGTTGCACATCACACATGAAAGGAGCCTTGATTTCCTTGATGGCACTCCAGAGAAACCCCAAGAACACTGTTTCAAGGCTAGAGGGATCCTGAGGTCACTGTAGCAACACGAAAGAGCTCCGTGGACCAAAAATCAACTCGAGATGAGAGGTTTGTCCCTGGTTTCGACTCCAGAGGAATACCACCTTACCACAAGCACCTCAAGAGGAGGCTTCTCTCAGCTCTAGGTATGTGAGAGGGACCCTGAGTTTGCGGCCTCAAGTGGAATGGACACCGTGATGCCCTGACTCGAAATAAGGCCGGATATCCCTGCAGTGACTTGAATGCAGGCTCGTCTTGCATCTCCCAAGATGAAAGGATGTCTGAAATCCCTGTGGAGACCACAGAGAAAGACCTAGTTCCCCACCTCATGGCGACCGGAGGCCTCACATCTTTTGAAAAGTCCAGAGGTATGCGGAGATCAGTGCCTCCAAAGGAGACGATGCCTGACTCCTCGTGAAACTTGATAGGAGTCCCAGGATTCCTGTGCACGTGGAAAGGGACCCTTGGTCTCCCGCCTCAGCTGGAGAGGCGTCCAAATTGCCCTGCCAAGCCTCGAGGAGAATCCCGAGTTGTCCCTCGCAACTAGGCAGGAGTCCTGACGTCGCTGAACAAACACGTGGGTGGAAGGGCCATCCCCGTCGTAACTCGAGAATATACCCCAGGTTCCCGCCGCAACTCGAGAAAAACCATGAGACTTCCCCCTCGCCGCGAGATGAGGCCCGATTCCCGTGTACTACCTGCAGAGCAATTTCGTGTTGCACATCACACATGAAAGGAGCCTTGATTTCCTTGATGGCACTCCAGAGAAACCCCAAGAAAACTTTTACAAGGCTAGAGGGATCCTGAGGTCACTGTAGCAACACGAAAGAGCTCCATGGACCAAAAATCAACTCGAGATGAGAGGTTAGTCCCTGGCTTCGACTCCAGAGGAATACCACCTTACCACAAGCACCTCAAGAGGAGGCTTCTCTCAGCTCTAGGTATGTGAGAGGGACCCTGAGTTTGCGGCCTCAAGTGGAATGGACACCGCGATGCCCTGACTCGAAATAAGGCCGGATATCCCTGCAGTGACTTGAATGCAGGCTCGTCTTGCATCTCCCAAGACGAAAGGATGTCTGAATCCCCTGTGGAGACCACAGAGAAAGACCTAGTTCCCCACCTCATCGCGACCGGAGTCCTCACATCCTATGAAAACTCCAGAGGTACGCGGAGATCAGTGCCTCCAAAGGAGACGATGCCTGACTCCTCGTGAAACTTGATAGGAGTCCCAGGATTCCTGTGGCACGTGGAAAGGGACCCTTGGTCTCCCGCTTCAGCTGGAGAGGCGTCCCAATTGCCCTGCCAAGCCTCGAGGAGAATCCCGAGTTGTCCCTCGCATTAGGCAGGAGTCCTGCCGTCGCTGAACAAACACGTGGGTGGTAGGGCCATCCCCGTCGTAACTCGAGAATATACCCCAGGTTCCCGCCGCAACTGGAGAAAAACCATGAGACTTCCCCCTCGCCGAGAGATGAGGCCCGATTCCCTGCACTGCGTGCAGAGCAATTCCGTGTTGCACATCACACATGAAAGGAGCCTTGATTTCCTTGATGGCACTCCAGAGAAACCCCAAGAACACTGTTTCAAGGCTAGAGGGATCCTGAGGTCACTGTAGCAACACGAAAGAGCTCCGTGGACCAAAAATCAACTCGAGATGAGAGGTTAGTCCCTGGCTTCGACTCCAGAGGAATACCACCTTACCACAAGCACCTCAAGAGGATGCTTCTATCAGCTCTAGGTATGTGAGAGGGACCCTGAGTTTTCGGCCTCAAATGGAATGGACACCGCAATGTATTGACGCGAAATAAGGCCAGATATCCCTGCAGTGATGAATGCAGGCTCGTCTTGCATCTCCCAAGACCAAACGATGTCTGAATCCCCTGTGGAGACACAGAGAAAGACTTAGTTCCCCACCTCATCGCGACCGGAGGCCTCATATCCTTTGAAAACTCCAGAGGTACGCGGAGATCAGCGCCTCCAAAGGAGACGATGCCTGACTCCTCGTGAAACTTGATAGGAGTCCCAGGATTCCTGTGGCACGTGGAAAGGGACACTTGGTCTCCCGCCTCAGCTGGAGAGGCGTCCCAATTGCCCTGCCAAGCCTCGAGGAGAATCCCGAGTTGTCCCTCGCAACTAGGCAGGAGTCCTGACGTTGCTGAACAAACACGTGGTTGGAAGGGCCATCCCCGTCGAAACTCGAGAATATACCCCAGGTTCCCGCCGCAACTCGAGAAAAACCATGAGACTTCCCCCTCGCCGCGAGATGAGGCCCGATTCCCCTGCACTGCGTGCAGAGCAATTCCGTGTTGCACATCCCGCATGAAACGAGCTTTGATTTCCTTGATGGCACTCCAGAGAAACCCCAAGAAAACTGTTTCAAGGCTAGAGGGATCCTGATGTAACTGTAGCCACACGAAAGAGCTCCGTGGACCAGAAATCAACTCGAGATGAGAGGTTAGTCCCTGGCTTCGACTCCAGAGGAATACCACCTTACCACAAGCACCTCAAGAGGAGGCTTCTCTCAGCTCTAGGTATGTGAGAGGGACCCTGAGTTTGCGGCCTCAAGTGGAATGGAAACCGCGATGCCCTGACTCGAAATAAGGCCGGATATCCCTGCAGTGACTTGAATGCAGGCTCGTCTTGCATCTCCCAAGATGAAAGGATGTCTGAAATCCCTGTGGAGACCACAGAGGAAGACATAGTTCCCCACCTCATGGCGACCGGAGGCCTCACATCCTTTGAAAACTCCAGAGGTACGCGGAGATCAGTGCCTCCAAAGGAGACGATGCCTGACTCCTCGTGAAACTTGATAGGAGTCCCAGGATTCCTGTGGCACGTGGAAAGGGAACGTTGGTCTCCCGCCTCAGCTGGAGAGGCATCCCAATTGCCCTGCCAAGCCTCGAGGAGAATCCCGAGTTGTCCCTCGCAACTAGGCAGGAGTCCTGACGTCGCTGAACAAACACGTGGCTGGAAGGGCCATACCCGTCGTAACTCGACAATATACCCCAGGTTCCGGCCGCAACTCGAGAAAATCCATGATACTTCCCCCTCACCGTGAGATGAGGCCCGATTCCCCTGCACTGCGTGTAGAGCAATTCCGTGTTGCACATCACACATGAAAGGAGCCTTGATTTCCTTGATGGCACTCCAGAGAAACCCCAAGAACACTGTTTCAAGGCTAGAGGGATCCTGAGGTCACTGTAGCAACACGAAAGAGCTCCGTGGACCAAAAATCAACTCGAGATGAGAGGTTAGTCCCTGGTTTCGACTCCAGAGGAATACCACCTTAACACAAGCACCTCAAGAGGAGGCTTCTCTCAGCTCTAGGTATGTGAGAGGGACCCTGAGTTTGCGGCCTCAAGTGGAATGGACACCCCGATTCCCTGACTCGAAATAAGGCCGGATATCCCTGCAGTGACTTGAATGCAGGCTCGTCTTGCATCTCCCAAGATGAAAGGATGTCTGAAATCCCTGTGGAGACCACAGAGAAAGACCTAGTTCCCCACCTCATGGCGACCGGAGGCCTCACATCTTTTGAAAAGTCCAGAGGTATGCGGAGATCAGTGCCTCCAAAGGAGACGATGCCTGACTCCTCGTGAAACTTGATAGGAGTCCCAGGATTCCCGTGGCACGTGGAAAGGGACCGTTGGTCTCCCGCCTCAGCTGGAGAGGCGTCCCAATTGCCCTGCCAAGCCTCGAGGAGAATCCCGAGTTGTCCCTCGCAACTTGGCAGGAGTCCTGACGTCGCTGAACAAACACGTGGCTGGAAGGGCCATCCCCGTCGTAACTCGAGAATATACCCAGGTTCCCGCCGCAAGTCGAGAAAAACCATGAGACTTCCCACTCGCCGCGAGATGAGGCCTGATTCCCCTGCACTCCGTGCAGAGCAATTCCGTGTTGCACATCACACATGAAAGGAGCCTTGATTTCCTTGATGGCACTCCAGAGAAACCCCAAGAACACTGTTTCAAGGCTAGAGGGATCCTGAGGTCACTGTAGCAACACGAAAGAGCTCCGTGGACCAAAAATCCACTCAAGATGAGAGGTTAGTCCCTGGCTTCGACTCCAGAGGAATACCACCTTACCACAAGCACGTCAAGAGGAGGCTTCTCTCATCTCTAGGTATGTTAGAGGGACCCTGAGTTTGCGGCCTCACGTGGAATGGACACCGCGATGCCCTGACTCGAAATAAGGCCGGATATCCCTGCAGTGACTTGAATGCAGGCTCGTCTTTCATCTCCCAAGACGAAAGGATGTCTGAATCCCCTGTGGAGATACAGAGAAAGACCTAGTTCCCCACCTCATCGCGACCGGAGGCCTCACATCCTTTGAAAATTCCAGAGGTACGCGGAGATCAGTGCCTCCAAAGGAGACGATACCTGACTCCTCGTGAAACTTGATAGGAGTCCCAGGATTCCTGTGGCATGTGGAAAGGGACCCTTGGTCTCCCGCCTCAGCTGGAGAGGCGTCCCAATTGCCCTGCCAAGCCTCGAGGAGAATCCCGAGTTGTCCCTCGCAACTAGGCAGGAGTCCTGACGTTGCTGAACAAACACGTGGGTGGAAAGGCCATCCCCGTCGTAACTCGAGAATATACCCCAGGTTCCCTCCGCAACTCGAGAAAAACCATGAGACTTCCCCTCGCCGCGAGATGAGGCCCGATTCCCCTGCACTGCGTGCAGAGCAATTCCGTGTTGCACATCCCACATGAAAGGAGCTTTGATTTCCTTGATGGCACTCCAGAGAAACCCCAAGAACACTGTTTCAAGGCTAGAGGGATCCTGATGTAACTGTAGCCCACGAAAGAGCTCCGTGGACCAGAAATCAACTCGAGATGAGAGGTTAGTCCCTGGCTTCGACTCCAGAGGAACACCACCTTACCACAAGCACCTCAAGAGGAGGCTTCTCTCAGCTCTAGGTATGTGAGAGGGACCCTGAGTTTGCGGCCTCAACTGGAATGGACACCGCGATGCCCTGACTCGAAATAACGCCGGATATCCCTGCAGTGACTTGAATGCAGGCTCGTCTTGCATCTCCCAAGACGAAAGGATGTCTGAATCCCCTACGGAGACCACAGAGAAAGACCTAGTTCCCCACCTCATCGCAACTGGAGGCCTCACATCCTTTGAAAACTCCAGAGGGACGCGGAGATCAGTGCCTCCAAAGGAGACGATGCCTGACTCCTCGTGAAACTTGATAGGAGTCCCAGGATTCCTGTGGCACGTGGAAAGGGACCCTTGGTATCCTGCCTCAGCTGGAGAGGCGTCCCAATTGCCCTGCCAAGCCTCGAGGAGAATGCCGAGTTGTCCCTCGCAACTAGGCAGGAGTCCTGACGTCGCTGAACAAACACGTGGGTGGATGGGCCATCCCCATTTTAACTCGAGAATATACCCCAGGTTCGCGCCGCAACTCGAGAAAAACCATGAGACTTTCCCCTCGCCGCGAGATGAGGCCCAATTCCCCTGCACTGCGTGCAGAGCAATTCCGTCTTGCACATCACACATGAAAGGAGCCTTGATTTCCTTGATGGCACTCCAGAGAAAACCCAAGAACACTGTTTCAAGGCTAGAGGGATCCTGAGGTCACTGTAGCAACACGAAAGAGCTCCGTGGACCAAAAATCAACTCGAGATGAGAGGTTAGTCCCTGGCTTCGACTCCAGAGGAATACCACCTTACCACAAGCACCTCAAGTGGAGGCTTCTCTCAGCTCTAGGTATGTGAGAGGGACCCTGAGTTTGCGGCCTCAACTGGAATGGACACCGCGATGCCCTGACTCGAAATAAGGCCGGATATCCCTGCAGTGACTTGAATGCAGGCTCGTCTTGCATTTCCCAAGATGAAAGGATGTCTGAAATCCCTGTGGAGACTCCAGAGAAAGACCTAGTTCCCCACCTCATGGCGACCGGAGGCCTCACATCCTTTGAAAACTCCAGAGGTACGCGGAGATCAGTGCCTCCAAAGGAGACGATGCCTGACTCCTCGTGAAACTTGATAGGAGTCCCAGGATTCCTGTGGCACGTGGAAAGGGACCCTTGGTCTCCCGCCTCAGCTGGAGAGGCGTCCCAATTGCCCTGCCAAGCCTCGAGGAGAATCCCGAGTTGTCCCTCGCAACTTGGCAGGAGTCCTGACGTCCCTGAACAAACACGTGGGTGGAAGGGCCATCCCCGTCGTAACTCGAGAATATACCCCAGGTTGCCACAGCAACTCGAGAAAAACCATGAGACTTCCCCCTCGCCGCGAAATGAGGCCCGATTCCCCTGCACTGCCTGCAGAGCAATTCCGTGTTGCACATCACACATGAAAGGAGCCTTGATTTCCTTGATGGCACTCCAGAGAAACCCCAAGAAAACTGTTTCAAGGCTAGAGGGATCCTGATGTAACTGTAGCCACACGAAAGAGCTCCGTGGACCAGAAATCAACTCGAGATGAGAGGTTAGTCCCTGGCTTCGACTCCAGAGGAATACCACCTTACCACAAGCACGTCAAGAGGAGGCTTCTCTCATCTCTAGGTATGTGAGAGGGACCCTGAGTTTGCGGCCTCAAGTGGAATGGACACCGCGATGCCCTGACTTGAAATAAGGCCGGATATCCCTGCAGTGACTTGAATGCAGGCTCGTCTTGCATTTCCCAAGACGAAAGGATGTCTGAATCCCCTGTGGAGACCACAGAAAAAGACCTAGTTCCCCACATCATCGCAACCGGAGGCCTCACATCCTTTGAGAAGTCCAGAGGTACGCGGAGATCAGTGCCTCCAAAGGAGACGATGCCTGACTCCTCGTGAAACTTGATAGGAGTCCCAGGATTCCTGTGGCACGTGGAAAGGGACCCTTGGTCTCCCACCTCAGCTGGATAGGCATCCCAATTGTCCTGCCAAGCCTCAAGGAGAATCCCGAGTTGTCCCTCGCAACTAGGCAGGAGTCCTGACGTCGCTGAACAAACACGTGGTTGGAAGGGCCATCCCCGTCGTAACTCGAGAATATACCCCAGGTTCCCGCCGCTACTCGAGAAAAACCATGAGACTTCCCCCTCGCCGCGAGATGAGGCCCGATTCCCCTGCACTGCGTGCAGAGCAATTCCGTGTTGCACATCCCGCATGAAACGAGCTTTGATTTCCTTGATGGCACTCCAGAGAAACCCCAAGAAAACTGTTTCAAGGCTAGAGGGATCCTGATGTAACTGTAGCCACACGAAAGAGCTCCGTGGACCAGAAATCAACTCGAGATGAGAGGTTAGTCCCTGGCTTCGACTCCAGAGGAATACCACCTTACCACAAGCACCTCAAGAGGAGGCTTCTCTCAGCTCTAGGTATGTGAGAGGGACCCTGAGTTTGCGGCCTCAAGTGGAATGGAAACCGCGATGCCCTGACTCGAAATAAGGCCGGATATCCCTGCAGTGACTTGAATGCAGGCTCGTCTTGCATCTCCCAAGATGAAAGGATGTCTGAAATCCCTGTGGAGACCACAGAGGAAGACCTAGTTCCCCACCTCATGGCGACCGGAGGCCTCACATCCTTTGAAAACTCCAGAGGTACGCGGAGATCAGTGCCTCCAAAGGAGACGATGCCTGACTCCTCGTGAAACTTGATAGGAGTCCCAGGATTCCTGTGGCACGTGGAAAGGGAACGTTGGTCTCCCGCCTCAGCTGGAGAGGCATCCCAATTGCCCTGCCAAGCCTCGAGGAGAATCCCGAGTTGTCCCTCGCAACTAGGCAGGAGTCCTGACGTCGCTGAACAAACACGTGGCTGGAAGGGCCATACCCGTCGTAACTCGACAATATACCCCAGGTTCCGGCCGCAACTCGAGAAAATCCATGAGACTTCCCCCTCACCGTGAGATGAGGCCCGATTCCCCTGCACTGCGTGTAGAGCAATTCCGTGTTGCACATCACACATGAAAGGAGCCTTGATTTCCTTGATGGCACTCCAGAGAAACCCCAAGAACACTGTTTCAAGGCTAGAGGGATCCTGAGGTCACTGTAGCAACACGAAAGAGCTCCGTGGACCAAAAATCAACTCGAGATGAGAGGTTAGTCCCTGGTTTCGACTCCAGAGGAATACCACCTTAACACAAGCACCTCAAGAGGAGGCTTCTCTCAGCTCTAGGTATGTGAGAGGGACCCTGAGTTTGCGGCCTCAAGTGGAATGGACACCGTGATGCCCTGACTCGAAATAAGGCCGGATATCCCTGCAGTGACTTGAATGCAGGCTCGTCTTGCATCTCCCAAGATGAAAGGATGTCTGAAATCCCTGTGGAGACCACAGAGGAAGACCTAGTTCCCCACCTCATGGCGACCGGAGGCCTCACATCTTTTGAAAAGTCCAGAGGTATGCGGAGATCAGTGCCTCCAAAGGAGACGATGCCTGACTCCTCGTGAAACTTGATAGGAGTCCCAGGATTCCTGTGGCACGTGGAAAGGGACCGTTGGTCTCCCGCCTCAGCTGGAGAGGCGTCCCAATTGCCCTGCCAAGCCTCGAGGAGAATCCCGAGTTGTCCCTCGCAACTTGGCAGGAGTCCTGACGTCGCTGAACAAACACGTGGCTGGAAGGGCCATCCCCGTCGTAACTCGAGAATATACCCCAGGTTCCCGCCGCAACTCGAGAAAAACCATGAGACTTCTCCCTCGCCGCGAGATGAGGCCCGATTCCCCTGCACTGCGTGCAGAGCAATTCCGTGTTGCACATCCCACATGAAAGGAGCTTTGATTTCCTTGATGGCACTCCAGAGAAACCCCAAGAACACTGTTTCAAGGCTAGAGGGATCCTGATGTAACTGTAGCCCACGAAAGAGCTCCGTGGACCAGAAATCAACTCGAGATGAGAGGTTAGTCCCTGGCTTCGACTCCAGAGGAACACCACCTTACCACAAGCACCTCAAGAGGAGGCTTCTCTCAGCTCTAGGTATGTGAGAGGGACCCTGAGTTTGCGGCCTCAACTGGAATGGACACCGCGATGCCCTGACTCGAAATAAGGCCGGATATCCCTGCAGTGACTTGAATGCAGGCTCGTCTTGCATCTCCCAAGACGAAAGGATGTCTGAATCCCCTGCGGAGACCACAGAGAAAGACCTAGTTCCCCACCTCATCGCGACTGGAGGCCTCACATCCTTTGAAAACTCCAGAGGGACGCGGAGATCAGTGCCTCCAAAGGAGACGATGCCTGACTCCTCGTGAAACTTGATAGGAGTCCCAGGATTCCTGTGGCACGTGGAAAGGGACCCTTGGTATCCTGCCTCAGCTGGAGAGGCGTCCCAATTGCCCTGCCAAGCCTCGAGGAGAATGCCGAGTTGTCCCTCGCAACTAGGCAGGAGTCCTGACGTCGCTGAACAAACACGTGGGTGGATGGGCCATCCCCATTTTAACTCGAGAATATACCCCAGGTTCGCGCCGCAACTCGAGAAAAACCATGAGACTTTCCCCTCGCCGCGAGATGAGGCTCAATTCCCCTGCACTGCGTGCAGAGCAATTCCGTCTTGCACATCACACATGAAAGGAGCCTTGATTTCCTTGATGGCACTCCAGAGAAAACCCAAGAACACTGTTTCAAGGCTAGAGGGATCCTGAGGTCACTGTAGCAACACGAAAGAGCTCCGTGGACCAAAAATCAACTCGAGATGAGAGGTTAGTCCCTGGCTTCGACTCCAGAGGAATACCACCTTACCACAAGCACCTCAAGTGGAGGCTTCTCTCAGCTCTAGGTATGTGAGAGGGACCCTGAGTTTGCGGCCTCAACTGGAATGGACACCGCGATGCCCTGACTCGAAATAAGGCCGGATATCCCTGCAGTGACTTGAATGCAGGCTCGTCTTGCATTTCCCAAGATGAAAGGATGTCTGAAATCCCTGTGGAGACCCCAGAGAAAGACCTAGTTCCCCACCTCATGGCGACCGGAGGCCTCACATCCTTTGAAAACTCCAGAGGTACGCGGAGATCAGTGCCTCCAAAGGAGACGATGCCTGACTCCTCGTGAAACTTGATAGGAGTCCCAGGATTCCTGTGGCACGTGGAAAGGGACCCTTGGTCTCCCGCCTCAGCTGGAGAGGCGTCCCAATTGCCCTGCCAAGCCTCGAGGAGAATCCCGAGTTGTCCCTCGCAACTTGGCAGGAGTCCTGACGTCCCTGAACAAACACGTGGGTGGAAGGGCCATCCCCGTCGTAACTCGAGAATATACCCCAGGTTCCCACAGCAACTCGAGAAAAACCATGAGACTTCCCCCTCGCCGCGAAATGAGGCCCGATTCCCCTGCACTGCCTGCAGAGCAATTCCGTGTTGCACATCACACATGAAAGGAGCCTTGATTTCCTTGATGGCACTCCAGAGAAACCCCAAGAAAACTGTTTCAAGGCTAGAGGGATCCTGATGTAACTGTAGCCACACGAAAGAGCTCCGTGGACCAGAAATCAACTCGAGATGAGAGGTTAGTCCCTGGCTTCGACTCCAGAGGAATACCACCTTACCACAAGCACGTCAAGAGGAGGCTTCTCTCATCTCTAGGTATGTGAGAGGGACCCTGAGTTTGCGGCCTCAAGTGGAATGGACACCGCGATGCCCTGACTTGAAATAAGGCCGGATATCCCTGCAGTGACTTGAATGCAGGCTCGTCTTGCATTTCCCAAGACGAAAGGATGTCTGAATCCCCTGTGGAGACCACAGAAAAAGACCTAGTTCCCCACATCATCGCAACCGGAGGCCTCACATCCTTTGAAAAGTCCAGAGGTACGCGGAGATCAGTGCCTCCAAAGGAGACGATGCCTGACTCCTCGTGAAACTTGATAGGAGTCCCAGGATTCCTGTGGCACGTGGAAAGGGACCCTTGGTCTCCCACCTCAGCTGGATAGGCATCCCAATTGTCCTGCCAAGCCTCAAGGAGAATCCCGAGTTGTCCCTCGCAACTAGGCAGGAGTCCTGACGTCGCTGAACAAACACGTGGTTGGAAGGGCCATCCCCGTCGTAACTCGAGAATATACCCCAGGTTCCCGCCGCTACTCGAGAAAAACCATGAGACTTCCCCCTCGCCGCGAGATGAGGCCCGATTCCCCTGCACTGCGTGCAGAGCAATTCCGTGTTGCACATCACACATGAAAGGAGCCTTGATTTCCTTGATGGCACTCCAGAGAAACACCAAGAACACTGTTTCAAGGCTAGAGGGATCCTGAGGTCACTGTAGCAACATGAAAGAGCTCCGTGGCCCAAAAATCAACTCGAGATGAGAGGTTAGTCCCTGGCGTCGACTCCAGAGGAATACCACCTTACCACAAGCACCTCAAGAGGAGGCTTCTCTCAGCTCTAGGTATGTGAGAGGGACCCTGAGTTTGCGGCCTCAAGTGGAATGGACACCGCGATGCCCTGACTCGAAATAAGGCCGGATATCCCTGCAGTGACTTGAATGCAGGCTCGTCTTGCATCTCCAGAGACGAAAGGATGTCTGAATCCCCTGTGGAGACCACAGAGAAAGACCTAGTTCCCCACATCTTCACGACCGGAGGCCTCACATCCTTTGAAAACTCCAGAGGTACGCGGAGATCAGTGCCTCCAAAGGAGACGATGCCTGACTCCTCGTGAAACTTGATAGGAGTCCCAGGATTCCTGTGGCACGTGGAAAGGGACCCTTGGTCTCCCGTCTCAGCTGGAGAGGCATCCCAATTGCCCTGCCAAGCCTCGAGGAGAATCCCGAGTTGTCCCTCGCAACTAGGCAGGAGTCCTGACCGGGCTGAACAAACACGTGGGTGGAAGGGCCATCCCCGTCGTAACTCGAGAATATACCCCAGGTTCCCGCCGCAACTCGAGAAAAACCATGAGACTTCCCCCTCGCCGCAAGATGAGGCCCGATTCCCCTGCACTGCATGCAGAGCAATTCCGTGTTGCACATCACACATGAAAGGAGCCTTGATTTCCTTGATGGCACTCCAGAGAAACCCCAAGAACACTGTTTCAAGGCTAGAGGGATCCTGAGATCACTGTAGCAACACGAAAGAGCTCCATGGACCAAAAATCAACTCGAGATGAGGGGTTAGTCCCTGGCTTCGACTCCAGAGGAATACCACCTTACCACAAGCACCTCAAGAGGAGGCTTCTCTCAGCTCTAGGTATGTGAGAGGGACCCTGAGTTTGCGGCCTCAACTGGAATGGACACCGCGATGCCCTGACTCGAAATAAGGCCGGATATCCCTGCAGTGACTAGAATGCAGGCTCGTCTTGCATCTCCCAAGACGAAAGGATGTCTGAATCACCTGTGGAGAACACAGAGAAAGACCTAGTTCCCCACCTCATCGCGACCAGAGGCCTCACATACTTTGAAAACTCCAGAGGTAAGCGGAGATCAGTGCCTCCAAAAGAGACGATGCCTGACTCCTCGTGAAACTTGATAGGAGTCCCAGGATTCCTGTGGCACGTGGAAAGGGACCCTTGGTCTCCCGTCTCAGCTGGAGAGGCGTCCCAATTGCCCTGCCAAGCCTCGAGGAGAATCCCGAGTTGTCCCTCGCAACTTGGCAGGAGTCCTGACGTCGCTGAACAAACACGTGGCTGGAAGGGCCATCCCCGTCGTAACTCGAGAATATACCCAGGTTCCCGCCGCAAGTCGAGAAAAACCATGAGACTTCCCCCTCGCCGCGAGATGAGGCCCGATTCCCCTGCACTGCGTGCAGAGCAACTCCGTGTTGCACATCACACATGAAAGGAGCCTTGATTTCCTTAATGGCACTCCAGAGAAACCCCAAGAACACTGTTTCAAGGCTAGAGGGATCCTGAGGTCACTGTAGCAACACGAAAGAGCTCCGTGGCCCAAAAATCAACTCGAGATGAGAGGTTAGTCCCTGGCTTCGACTCCAGAGGAATACCACCTTACCACAAGCACCTCAAGAGGAGGCTTCTCTCAGCTCTAGGTATGTGAGAGGGACCCTGAGTTTGCGGCCTCAAGTGGAATGGACACCGCGATGCCCTGACTCGAAATAAGGCCGGATATCCCTGCAGTGACTTGAATGCAGGCTCGTCTTGCATTTCCCAAGACGAAAGGATGTCTGAATCCCCTGTGGAGACCACAGAAAAAGACCTAGTTCCCCACATCATCGCAACCGGAGGCCTCACATCCTTTGAAAAGTCCAGAGGTACGCGGAGATCAGTGCCTCCAAAGGAGACGATGCCTGACTCCTCGTGAAACTTGATAGGAGCCCCAGGATTCCTGTGGCACGTGGAAAGGGACCCTTGGTCTCCCACCTCAGCTGGATAGGCATCCCAATTGCCCTGCCAAGCCTCAAGGAGAATCCCGAGTTGTCCCTCGCAACTAGGCAGGAGTCCTGACGTCGCTGAACAAACACGTGGGTGGAAGGGCCATCCCCGTCGTAACTCGAGAATATACCCCAGGTTCCCGCCGCTACTCGAGAAAAACCATGAGACTTCCCCCTCGCCGCGAGATGAGGCCCGATTCCCCTGCACTGCGTGCAGAGCAATTCCGTGTTGCACATCACACATGAAAGGAGCCTTGATTTCCTTGATGGCACTCCAGAGAAACCCCAAGAACACTGTTTCAAGGCTAGAGGGATCCTGAGGTCACTGTAGCAACATGAAAGAGCTCCGTGGCCCAAAAATCAACTCGAGATGAGAGGTTAGTCCCTGGCGTCGACTCCAGAGGAATACCACCTTACCACAAGCACCTCAAGAGGAGGCTTCTCTCAGCTCTAGGTATGTGAGAGGGACCCTGAGTTTGCGGCCTCAAGTGGAATGGACACCGCGATGCCCTGACTCGAAATAAGGCCGGATATCCCTGCAGTGACTTGAATGCAGGCTCGTCTTGCATCTCCCAAGAAGAAAGGATGTCTGAATCCCCTGTGGAGACCACAGAGAAAGACCTAGTTCCCCACCTCATCGCGACCGGAGGCCTCACATCCTTTGAAAACTCCAGAGGTACGAGCAGATCAGTGCCTCCAAAGGAGACGATGCCTGACTCCTCGTGAAACTTGATAGGAGTCCCAGGATTCCTGTGGCACGTGGAAAGGGACCCTTGGTCTCCCGTCTCAGCTGGAGAGGCATCCCGATTGCCCTGCCAAGCCTCGAGGAGAATCCCGAGTTGTCCCTCGCAACTAGGCAGGAGTCCTGACCGGGCTGAACAAACACGTGGGTGGAAGGGCCATCCCCGTCGTAACTCGAGAATATACCCCAGGTTCCCGCCGCAACTCGAGAAAAACCATGAGACTTCCCCCTCGCCGCAAGATGAGGCCCGATTCCCCTGCACTGCATGCAGAGCAATTCCGTGTTGCACATCACACATGAAAGGAGCCTTGATTTCCTTGATGGCACTCCAGAGAAACCCCAAGAACACTGTTTCAAGGCTAGAGGGATCCTGAGATCACTGTAGCAACACGAAAGAGCTCCGTGGACCAAAAATCAACTCGAGATGAGGGGTTAGTCCCTGGCTTCGACTCCAGAGGAATACCACCTTACCACAAGCACCTCAAGAGGAGGCTTCTCTCAGCTCTAGGTATGTGAGAGGGACCCTGAGATTGCAGCCTCAAGTGGAATGGACACCGGGATGCCCTGACTCGAAATAAGGCCGGAAATCCCTGCAGTGACTAGAATGCAGGCTCGTCTTGCATCTCCCAAGACGAAAGGATGTCTGAATCCCCTGTGGAGAACACAGAGAAAGACCTAGTTCCCCACCTCATCGCTACCGGAGGCCTCACATCCTTTGAAAACTCCAGAGGTAAGCGGAGATCAGTGCCTCCAAAAGAGACGATGCCTGACTCCTCGTGAAACTTGATAGGAGTCCCAGGATTCCTGTGGCACGTGGAAAGGGACCCTTGGTCTCCCGTCTCAGCTGGAGAGGCGTCCCAATTGCCCTGCCAAGCCTCGAGGAGAATCCCGAGTTGTCCCTCGCAACTAGGCAGGAGTCCTGACGTCGCTGAACAAACACGTGGGTGGAAGGGCCATCCCCGTCGTAACTCGAGAATATACCCCAGGTTCCCGCCGCAACTCGAGAAAAACCATGAGACTTCCCCCTCGCCGCGAGATGAGGCCCGATTCCCCTGCACTGCGTGCAGAGCAATTCCGTCTTGCACATCACACATGAAAGGAGCCTTAATTTCCTTGATGGCACTCCAGAGAAAACCCAAGAACACTGTTTCAAGGCTAGAGGGATCCTGAGGTCACTGTAGCAACACGAAAGAGCTCCGTGGACCAAAAATCAACTCGAGATGAGAGGTTAGTCCCTGGCTTCGACTCCAGAGGAATACCACCTAACCACAAGCACCTCAAGAGGAGGCTTCTCTCAGCTCTAGGTATGTGAGAGGGACCCTGAGTTTGCGGCCTCAAGTGGAATGGACACCGCGATGCCCTGACTCGAAATAAGGCCGGATATCCCTGCAGTGACTTGAATGCAGGCTCGTCTTGCATCTCCCAAGACGAAAGGATGTCTGAAATCCCTGTGGAGACCCCAGAGAAAGACCTAGTTCCCCACCTCATGGCGACCGGAGGCCTCACATCTTTTTAAAAATCCAGAGGTACGCGGAGATCAGTGCCTCCAAAGGAGACGATGCCTGACTCCTCGTGAAACTTGATAGGAGTCCCAGGATTCCTGTGGCACGTGGAAAGGGACCCTTGGTCTAACGCCTCAGCTGGAGAGGCGTCCCAATTGCCTGCCAAGCCTCGAGGAGAATCCCGAGTTGTCCCTCGCAACTTGGCAGGAGTCCTGACGTCGCTGAACAAACACGTGGCTGGAAGGGCCATCCCCGTCGTAACTCGAGAATATACCCAGGTTCCCGCCGCAAGTCGAGAAAAACCATGAGACTTCCCCGTCGCCGCGAGATGAGGCCTGATTCCCCTGCACTGAGTGCAGAGCAATTCCGTGTTGCACATCACACATGAAAGGAGCCTTGATTTCCTTGATGGCACTCCAGAGAAACCCCAAGAACACTGTTTCAAGGCTAGAGGGATCCTGAGGTCACTGTAGCAACACGAAAGAGCTCCGTGGACCAAAAATCCACTCAAGATGAGAGGTTAGTCCCTGGCTTCGACTCCAGAGGAATACCACCTTACCACAAGCACCTCAAGAGGAGGCTTCTCTCAGCTCTAGGTATGTGAGAGGGACCCTGAGTTTGCGGCCTCAAGTGGAATGGACACCGCGATGCCCTGACTCGAAATAAGGCCGGATATCCCTGCAGTGACTTGAATGCAGGCTCGTCTTGCATCTCCCAAGACGAAAGGATGTCTGAATCCCCTGTGGAGATACAGAGAAAGACCTAGTTCCCCACCTCATGGCGACCGGAGGTCTCACATCCTTTGAAAACTCCAGAGGTACGCGGAGATCAGTGCCTCCAAAGGAGACGATACCTGACTCCTCGTGAAACTTGATAGGAGTCCCAGGATTCCTGTGGCACGTGGAAAGGGACCCTTGGTCTCCCGCCTCAGCTGGAGAGGCGTCCCAATTGCCCTGCCAAGCCTCGAGGAGAATCCCGAGTTGTCCCTCGCAACTAGGCAGGAGTCCTGACGTTGCTGAACAAACACGTGGGTGGAAGGGCCATCCCCGTCGTAACTCGAGAATATACCCCAGGTTCCCGCCGCAACTCGAGAAAAACCATGAGACTTCCCCCTCGCCGCGAGATGAGGCCCGATTCCCCTGCACTGCGTGCAGAGCAATTCCGTGTTGCACATCCCACATGAAAGGAGCTTTGATTTCCTTGATGGCACTCCAGAGAATCCCCAAGAAAACTGTTTCAGGGCTAGAGGGATCCTGATGTAACTGTAGCCACACGAAAGAGCTCCGTGGACCAGAAATCAACTCGAGATGAGAGGTTAGTCCCTGGCTTCGACTCCAGAGGAATACCACCTTACCACAAGCACCTCAAGAGGAGGCTTCTCTCAGCTCTAGGTATGTGAGAGGGACCCTGAGTTTGCGGCCTCAACTGGAATGGACACCGCGATGCCCTGACTCGAAATAAGGCCGGATATCCCTGCAGTGACTTGAATGCAGGCTCGTCTTGCATCTCCCAAGACGAAAGGATGTCTGAATCCCCTGTGGAGACCACAGAGAAAGACCTAGTTCCCCACCTCATCGCGACCGGAGGCCTCACATCCTTTGAAAACTCCAGAGGGACGCGGAGATCAGTGCCTCCAAAGGAGACGATGCCTGACTCCTCGTGAAACTTGATAGGAGTCCCAGGATTCCTGTGGCACGTGGAAAGGGAACCTTGGTCTCCTGCCTCAGCTGGAGAGGCGTCCCAATTGCCCTGCCAAGCCTCGAGGAGAATGCCGAGTTGTCCCTCGCAACTAGGCAGGAGTCCTGATGTCGCTGAACAAACACGTGGGTGGATGGGCCATCCCCATTTTAACTCGAGAATATAACCCAGGTTCCCGCCGCAACTCGAGAAAAACCATGAGACTTTCCCCTCGCCGCGAGATGAGGCCCGATTCCCCTGCACTGCGTGCAGAGCAATTCCGTCTTGCACATCACACATGAAAGGAGCCTTGATTTCCTTGATGGCACTCCAGAGAAACCCCAAGAACACTGTTTCAAGGCTAGAGGGATCCTGAGGTCACTGTAGCAACACGAAAGAGCTCCGTGGACCAAAAATCAACTTGAGATGAGAGGTTAGTCCCTGGCTTCGACTCCAGAGGAATACCACCTAACCACAAGCACCTCAAGAGGAGGCTTCTCTCAGCTCTAGGTATGTGAGAGGGACCCTGAGTTTGCGGCCTCAACTGGAATGGACACCGCGATGCCCTGACTCGAAATAAGGCCGGATATCCCTGCAGTGACTTGAATGCAGGCTCGTCTTGCATCTCCCAAGACGAAAGGATGTCTGAATCCCCTGTGGAGACCACAGAGAAAGACCTAGTTCCCCACCTCATCGCGACCGGAGGCCTCACATCCTTTGAAAACTCCAGAGGGACGCGGAGATCAGTGCCTCCAAAGGAGACGATGCCTGACTCCTCGTGAAACTTGATAGGAGTCCCAGGATTCCTGTGGCACGTGGAAAGGGAACGTTGGTCTCCCGCCTCAGCTGGAGAGGCGTCCCAATTGCCCTGCCAAGCCTCGAGGAGAATCCCGAGTTGTCCCTCGCAACTAGGCAGGAGTCCTGACGTCGCTGAACAAACACGTGGCTGGAAGGCCCATCCCCGTCGTAACTCGACAATATACCCCAGGTTCCGGCCGCAACTCGAGAAAATCCATGAGACTTCCCCCTCGCCGCGAGATGAGGCCCGATTCCCCTGCACTGCGTGCAGAGCAATTCCGTGTTGCACATCACACATGAAAGGAGCCTTGATTTCCTTGATGGCACTCCAGAGAAACCCCAAGAACACTGTTTCAAGGCTAGAGGGATCCTGAGGTCACTGTAGCAACACGAAAGAGCTCCGTGGACCAAAAATCAACTCGAGATGAGAGGTTAGTCCCTGGCTTCGACTCCAGAGGAATACCACCTTACCACAAGCACCTCAAGAGGAGGCTTCTCTCAGCTCTAGGTATGTGAGAGGGACCCTGAGTTTGTGGCCTCAAGTGGAATGGACACCGTGATGCCCTGACTCGAAATAAGGCCGGATATCCCTGCAGTGACTTGAATGCAGGCTTGTCTTGCATCTCCCAAGATGAAAGGATTTCTGAAATCCCTGTGGAGACCACAGAGAAAGACCTAGTTCCCCACCTCATGGCGACCGGAGGCCTCACATCTTTTGAAAAGTCCAGAGGTATGCGGAGATCAGTGCCTCCAAAGGAGACGATGCCTGACTCCTCGTGAAACTTGATAGGAGACCCAGGATTCCTGTGGCACGTGGAAAGGGACCCTTGGTCTCCCGCCTCAGCTGGAGAGGCGTCCCAAGTGCCCTGCCAAGCCTCGAGGAGAATCCCGAGTTGTCCCTCGCAACTAGGCAGGAGTCCTGACGTCGCTGAACAAACACGTGGCTGGAAGGGCCATCCCCGTTGTAACTCGAGAATATACCCAGGTTCCCGCAGCAAGTCGAGAAAAAGCATGAGACTTCCCCCTCGCCGCGAGATGAGGCCCGATTCCCCTGCACTGCGTGCAGAGCAACTCCGTGTTGCACATCACACATGAAAGGAGCCTTGATTTCCTTGATGGCACTCCAGAGAAACCCCAAGAACACTGTTTCAAGGCTAGAGGGATCCTGAGGTCACTGTAGCAACACGAAAGAGCTCCGTGGCCCAAAAATCAACTCGAGATGAGAGGTTAGTCCCTGGCTTCGACTCCAGAGGAATACCACCTTACCACAAGCACCTCAAGAGGAGGCTTCTCTCAGCTCTAGGTATGTGAGAGGGACCCTGAGTTTGCGGCCTCAAGTAGAATGGACACCGCGATGCCCTGACTCGAAATAAGGCCGGATATCCCTGCAGTGACTTGAATGCAGGCTCGTCTTGCATCTCCCAAGACGAAAGGATGTCTGAATCCCCTGTGGAGACCACAGAGAAAGACCTAGTTCCCCACCTCATCGCGACCGGAGGCCTCACATCCGTTGAAAACTTCAGAGGAACACGGAGATCAGTGCCTCCAAAGGAGACGATGCCTGACTCCTCGTGAAACTTGATAGGACTCCCAGGATTCCTGTGGCACGTGGAAAGGGACCCTTGGTCTCCCGCCTGAGCAGGAGAGGCGTCCCAATTGCCCTGCCAAGCCTCGAGGAGAATCCCGAGTTGTCCCTCGCAACTAGGCAGGAGTCCTGACGTCGCTGAACAAACACGTGGTTGGAAGGGCCATCCCCGTCGTAACTCGAGAATATACCCCAGGTTCCCACAGCAACTCGAGAAAAACCATGAGACTTCCCCCTCGCCGTGAAATGAGGCCCGATTCCCCTGCACTGCCTGCAGAGCAATTCCGTGTTGCACATCACACATGAAAGGAGCCTTGATTTCCTTGATGGCACTCCAGAGAACCCCCAAGAAAACTGTTTCAAGGCTAGAGGGATCCTGATGTAACTGTAGCCACACGAAAGAGCTCCGGGGACCAGAAATCAACTCGAGATGAGAGGTTAGTCCCTGGCTTCGACTCCAGAGGAATACCACCTTACCACAAGCACGTCAAGAGGAGGCTTCTCTCATCTCTAGGTATGTGAGAGGGACCCTGAGTTTGCGGCCTCAAGTGGAATGGACACCGCGATGCCCTGACTCGAAATAAGGCCGGATATCCCTGCAGTGACTTGAATGCAGGCTCGTCTTGCATTTCCCAAGAAGAAAGGATGTCTGAATCCCCTGTGGAGACCACAGAAAAAGACCTAGTTCCCCACATCATCGCAACCGGAGGCCTCACATCCTTTGAAAAGTCCAGAGGTACGCGGAGATCAGTGCCTCCAAAGGAGACGATGCCTGACTCCTCGTGAAACTTGATAGGAGTCCCAGGATTCCTGTGGCACGTGGAAAGGGACCCTTGGTCTCACGCCTCAGCTGGATAGGCATCCCAATTGCCCTGCCAAGCCTCAAGGAGAATCCCGAGTTGTCCCTCGCAACTAGGCAGGAGTCCTGACGTCGCTGAACAAACACGTGGGTGGAAGGGCCATCCCCGTCGTAACTCGAGAATATAACCCAGGTTCCCGCCGCTACTCGAGAAAAACCATGAGACTTCCCCCTCGCCGCGAGATGAGGCCCGATTCCCCTGCACTGCGTGCAGAGCAATTCCGTGTTGCACATCACACATGAAAGGAGCCTTGATTTCCTTGATGGCACTCCAGAGAAACCCCAAGAACACTGTTTCAAGGCTAGAGGGATCCTGAGGTCACTGTAGCAACATTAAAGAGCTCCGTGGCCCAAAAATCAACTCGAGATGAGAGGTTAGTCCCTGGCGTCGACTCCAGAGGAATACCACCTTACCACAAGCACCTCAAGAGGAGGCTTCTCTCAGCTCTAGGTATGTGAGAGGGACCCTGAGTTTGCGGCCTCAAGTGGAATGGACACCGCGATGCCCTGACTCGAAATAAGGCCGGATATCCCTGCAGTGACTTGAATGCAGGCTCGTCTTGCATCTCCCAAGACGAAAGGATGTCTGAATCCCCTGTGGAGACCACAGAGAAAGACCTAGTTCCCCACATCTTCACGACCGGAGGCCTCACATCCTTTGAAAACTCCAGAGGTACGCGGAGATCAGTGCCTCCAAAGGAGACGATGCCTGACTCCTCGTGAAACTTGATAGGAGTCCCAGGATTCCTGTGGCACGTGGAAAGGGACCCTTGGTCTCCCGCCTCAGCTGGAGAGGCGTCCCAATTGCCCTGCCAAGCCTCGAGGAGAATGCCGAGTTGTCCCTCGCAACTAGGCAGGAGTCCTGACGTCGCTGAACAAACACGTGTGTGGATGGGCCATCCCCATTGTAACTCGAGAATATACCCCAGGTTCCCGCCGCAACTCGAGAAAAACCATGAGACTTTCCCCTCGCCGCGAGATGAGGCCCGATTCCCCTGCACTGCGTGCAGAGCAATTCCGTCTTGCACATCACACATGAAAGGAGCCTTGATTTCCTTGATGGCACTCCAGAGAAAACCCAAGAACACTGTTTCAAGGCTAGAGGGATCCTGAGGTCACTGTAGCAACACGAAAGAGCTCCGTGGACCAAAAATCAACTCGAGATGAGAGGTTAGTCCCTGGCTTCGACTCCAGAGGAATACCACCTAACCACAAGCACCTCAAGAGGAGGCTTCTCTCAGCTCTAGGTATGTGAGAGGGACCCTGAGTTTGCGGCCTCAAGTGGAATGGACACCGCGATGCCCTGACTCGAAATAAGGCCGGATATCCCTGCAGTGACTTGAATGCAGGCTCGTCTTGCATCTCCTAAGACGAAAGGATGTCTGAAATCCCTGTGGAGACCCCAGAGAAAGACCTAGTTCCCCACCTCATGGCGAACGGAGGCCTCACATCCTTTGAAAACTCCAGAGGTACGCGGACATCAGTGCCTCCAAAGGAGACGATGCCTGACTCCTCGTGAAACTTGATAGGAGTCCCAGGATTCCTGTGGCACGTGGAAAGGGACCCTTGGTCTCCCGCTTCAGCTGGAGACGCGTCCCAATTGCCCTGCGAAGCCTCGAGGAGAATCCCGAGTTGTCCCTCGCAACTAGGCAGGAGTCCTGACGTCGCTGAACAAACACGTGGCTGGAAGGCCCATCCCCGTCGTAACTCGACAATATACCCCAGGTTCCGGCCGCAACTCGAGAAAATCCATGAGACTTCCCCCTCGCCGCGAGATGAGGCCCGATTCCCCTGCACTGCGTGCAGAGCAATTCCGTGTTGCACATCACACATGAAAGGAGCCTTGATTTCCTTGATGGCACTCCAGAGAAACCCCAAGAACACTGTTTCAAGGCTAGAGGGATCCTGAGGTCACTGTAGCAACACGAAAGAGCTCCGTGGACCAAAAATCAACTCGAGATGAGAGGTTAGTCCCTGGCTTCGACTCCAGAGGAATACCACCTTACCACAAGCACCTCAAGAGGAGGCTTCTCTCAGCTCTAGGTATGTGAGAGGGACCCTGAGTTTGCGGCCTCAAGTGGAATGGACACCGCGATGCCCTGACTCGAAATAAGGCCGGATATCCCTGCAGTGACTTGAATGCAGGCTCGTCTTGCATCTCCCAAGATGAAAGGATGTCTGAAATCCCTGTGGAGACCACAGAGAAAGACCTAGTTCCCCACCTCATGGCGACCGGAGGCCTCACATCTTTTGAAAAGTCCAGAGGTACGCGGAGATCAGTGCCTCCAAAGGAGACGATGCCTGACTCCTCGTGAAACTTGATAGGAGTCCCAGGATTCCTGTGGCACGTGGAAAGGGACCCTTGGTCTCCCGCCTCAGCTGGAGAGGCGTCCCAATTGCCCTGCCAAGCCTCGAGGAGAATCCCGAGTTGTCCCTCGCAACTTGGCAGGAGTCCTGACGTCGCTGAACAAACACGTGGCTGGAAGGGCCATCCCCGTCGTAACTCGAGAATATACCCAGGTTCCCGCCGCAAGTCGAGAAAAACCATGAGACTTCCCCCTCGCCGGGAGATGAGGCCCGATTCCCCTGCACTGCGTGCAGAGCAACTCCGTGTTGCACATCACACATGAAAGGAGCCTTGATTTCCTTGATGGCACTCCAGAGAAACCCCAAGAACACTGTTTCAAGGCTAGAGGGATCCTGAGGTCACTGTAGCAACACGAAAGAGCTCCGTGGCCCAGAAATCAACTCGAGATGAGAGGTTAGTCCCTGGCTTCGACTCCTGAGGAATACCACCTTACCACAAGCACCTCAAGAGGAGGCTTCTCTCAGGTCTAGGTATGTGAGAGGGACCCTGAGTTTGCGGCCTCAAGTGGAATGGACACCGCGATGCTCTGACTCGAAATAAGGCCGGATATCCCTGCAGTGACTTGAATGCAGGCTCGTCTTGCATCTCCCAAGTCGAAAGGATGTCTGAATCCCCTGTGGAGACCACAGAGAAAGACCTAGTTCCCCACCTCATCGCGAACGGAGGCCTCACATCCTTTGAAAACTTCAGAGGTACGCGGAGATCAGTGCCTCCAAAGGAGACGATGCCTGACTCCTCGTGAAACTTGATAGGAGTCCCAGGATTCCTGTGGCACGTGGAAAGGGACCCTTGGTCTCCCGCCTCAGCTGGAGAGGCGTCCCAAGTGCCCTGCCAAGCCTCGAGGAGAATCCCGAGTTGTCCCTCGCAACTAGGCAGGAGTCCTGACGTCGCTGAACAAACACGTGGCTGGAAGGGCCATCCCCGTCGTAACTCGAGAATATACCCCAGGTTCCCGCCGCAATTCGAGAAAAACCACGAGACTTCCCCCTCGCCGAGAGATGAGTCCCGATTCCCCTGCACTGCGTGCAGAGCAATTCCGTGTTGCACATCACACATGAAAGGAGCCTTGATTTCCTTGATGGCACTCCAGAGAAACCCCAAGAACACTGTTTCAAGGCTAGAGTGAACCTGAGGTCACTGTAGCAACACGAAAGAGCTCCGTGGACCAAAAATCAACTCGAGATGAGAGGTTAGTCCCTGGCTTCGTCTCCACAGGAATACCACCTTCCCACAAGCACCTCAAGAGGAGTCTTCTCTCAGCTCTAGGTATGTGAGAGGGACCCTGAGTTTGCGGCCTCAAGTGGAATGGACACCGCGATGCCCTGACTCGAAATAAGGCCGGATATCCCTGCAGTGACTTGAATGCAGGCTCGTCTTGCATCTCCCAAGACGAAAGGATGTCTGAATCCCCTCTGGAGACCACAGAGAAAGACCTAGTTCCCCACCTCATCGCGACCGGAGGCCTCACATCCTTTGAAAACTCCAGAGGTACGCGGAGATCAGTGCCTCCAAAGGAGACGATGCCTGACTCCTCGTGAAAGTTGATATGAGTCCCAGGATTCCTGTGGCACGTGGAAAGGGACCCTTGGTCTCCCGCCTCAGCTGGAGAGGCTTCCCAATTGCCCTGCCAAGCCTCGAGGAGAATCCCGAGTTGTCCCTCGCAACTAGGCAGGAGTCCTGACGTCGCTGAACAAACACGTGTGTGGAAGGGCCATTCCCGTCATAACTCGAGAATATACCCCAGGGTCCCGCCGCAACTCGAGAAAAACCATGAGACTTCCCCCTCGCCGCGAGATGAGGCCCGATTCCCCTGCACTGCGTGCAGAGCAATTCCGTCTTGCACATCATACATGACAGGAGCCTTGATTTCCTTGGTGGCACTCCAGAGAAACCCCAAGAACACTGTTTCAAGGCTAGAGGGATGCTGAGGTCACTCTAGCAACACGAAAGAGCTCCGTGGACCAAGAATCAACTCGAGATGAGAGGTTATTCCCTGGCTTCGACTCCAGAGGAATACCGCCTTACCACAAGCACCTCAAGAGGAGGCTTCTCCCAGCTCTAGGTATGTGAGAGGAACCCTGAGTTTGCGGCCTCAAGTGGAATGGACACTGCGATGCCCTGACGCGAAATAAGGCCGGATATTCCTGCAGTGACTTGAATGCAGGCTCGTCTTGCATCTCCCAAGATGAACGAATGTCTGAATCCCCTGTGGAGACCACAGAGAAAGACCTAGTTTCCCACCTCATGGTGACCGGAGGCCTCATATCCTTTGAAAACTCCAGAGGTACGTGGAGATCAGTGCCTCCAAAGGAGACGATGCCTGACTCCTCGTGAAACTTGACAGGCGTCCCAGGATTCCTGTGGCACGTAGATAGGGAACCTTGGTCTCCAGCCTCAGCTGGAGAGGCGTCCCAATTGCCCTGCCAAGCCTCGAGGAGAATCCCGAGTTGTCCCTCGCAACTAGGCAGGAGTCCTGCCGTCGCTGAAGAAACACGTGTGTGGAAGGGCCATCCCCGTCATAACTCGAGAATATACCCCAGGTTCCCGCCGCAACTCGAGAAAAACCATGAGAGTTCCCCCTCGCCGCGAGATGAGGCCCGATTCCCCTGCACTGCGTGCAGAGCAATTCCGTGTTGCACATCACACATGAAAGGAGCCTTGATTTCCTTGATGGCACTCCAGAGAAACCCCAAGAACACTGTTTCAAGGCTAGAGGGATCCTGAGGTCACTATAGCCACACGAAAGAGCAACGTGGCCCAAAAATCAACTCGAGATGAGAGGATAGTCCCTGGCTTCGACTCCAGAGGAATACCACCTTAACACAAGCACCTCAAGAGGAGGCTTCTCTCAGCTCTAGGTATGAGAGAGGGACCCTGAGTTTGCGGCCTCAAGTGGAATGGATACTGCGATGCCCTGACTCGAAATAAGGCCGGATATCCCTGCAGTGACTTGAATGTCGCTCGTCTTGCATCTCCCAAGATGAAAGGATGTCTGAATCCCCTGTGGAGACCACAGAGAAAGACCTAGTTCCCCACCTCATTGCGACCGGAGGACTCACATCCTTTGAAAACTCCAGAGGTACGCGGAGATCAGTGCCTCCAAAGGAGACGATGCCTGACTCCTCGTGAAACTTGATAGGAATCCCAGGATTCCTGTGGCACGTGGAAAGGGACCCTTGGTCTCCCGCCTCAGCTGGAGAGGCGTCCCAATTGCCCTGCCAAGCCTCGAGGAGAATCCCGAGTTGTCCGTCGCAACTAGTCAGGAGTCCTGCCGTCGCTGAACAAACACGTGGTTGGAAGGGCCATCTCCGTCGTAACTCGAGAATATACCCCAGGTTCCGGCCGCAACTCGAGAAAAACCATGAGACTTCCCCCTCACCGCGATATGAGGCCCGATTCCCCTGCACTGCGTGCAGAGCAATTCGGTGTTTCACATCACACATGAAAGGAGCCTTGATTTCCTTGATGGCACTCCAGAGAAACCCCAAGAACACTGTTTCAAGGCTAGCGGGATCCTGAGGTCACTGTAGCAACAGGAATGAGCTCCGTGGACCAACAATCAACAGGAGATGACAGGTTAGTCCCTGGCTTCGACTCCAGAGGAATACCACCTTACCACAAGCACCTCAAGAGGAGGCTTCTCTCAGCTCTAGCTATGTGCTGAGTTTGCGGCCTCAAGTGGAATGGACACCGCGATGCCCTGACTCGAAATAAGGCCGGATATCCCTGCAGTGACTTGAATGCAGGCTCGTCTTGCATCTCCCAAGACGAAAGGATGTCCAAATCCGCTGTGGAGACCACAGAAAAAGACCTAGTTACCCACCTCACCCCGACCGGAGGCCTCACATCCTTTGAAAACTCCAGAGGTACGCGGAGATCAGTGCCTCCAAAGGAGACGATGCCTGACTCCTCGTGAAACTTGATAGGAGTCCCAGGATTCCTGTGGCACGTGGAAAGGGACCCTTGGTCTTCCGCCTCAGCTGGAGAGGCGTCCCAATTGCCCTGCCAAGCCTCGAGGAGAATCCCGAGTTGTCCCTCGCAACTAGGCAGGAGTCCTGACGTCGCTGAACAAACACGTGTGTGGAAGGGCCATCCCCGTCGTAACTCGAGAATATACCCCAGGTTCCCACCGCAACTCGAGAAAAACCATGAGACTTCCCCCTCGCCGCAAGATGAGGCCCGATTCCCCTGCACTGCGTGCAGAGCAATTCCGTGTTGCACATCACACACGAAAGGAGCCTTGATTTCCTTGATGGCACTCCAGAGAAACCCCAAGAACACTGTTTCAACGTTGAGGGATCCTGAAGTCACTGTAGCAACAAGAAAGAGCTCCGTGGACCAACAATCAACTCGAGATGAGAGGTTAGTCCCTGGCTTCGACTCCAGAGGAATATCACCTTACCACAAGCACCTCAAGAGGAGGCTTCTCTCAGCTCTATGTATGTGAGAGGGACCCTGAGTTTGCGGCCTCAAGTGGAATGGAGACCGGGATTCGCTGACTCGAAATGAGGCCGGATATCCCTGCAGTGACTTGAATGCAGGCTCGTCTTGCATCTCCCAAGACGAAAGGATGTCTGAATCCCCTGTGGAGACCACAGAGAAAGACCTAGTTCCCCACCTCATTCCGACCGGAGGCCTCTCATCCTTTGAAAACTCCAGAGGTACACTGAGATCAGTGCCTCCAAAGGAGACGATGCCTGACTCCTCGTGAAACTTGATAGGAGTCCCAGGATTCCTCTGGCACGTGGAAAGGGACCCTTGGTCTCCCGCCTCAGCTGGAGAGGCGTTCCAATTGCCCTGCCAAGCCTCGAGGAGAATCCCGAGTTGTCCCTCGCAACTAGGCAGGAGTCCTGCCGTCGCTGAACAAACACGTGGGTGGAAGGGGCATCCCCGTCGTAAGTCGAGAATATACCCCAGGTTCCCGCCGCAACTCGAGAAAAACCATGAGACTTCCCCCTCGCCGCGAGATGAGGCCCGATTCCCCTGCACTGCGTGCAGAGCAATTCCGTGTTGCACATCACATATGAAAGGAGCCTTGATTTCCTTGATGGCACTTCAGAGAAACCCCAAGAACACTGTTTCAAGGCTCGAGGGATCCTGAGGTCACTGTAGCAACACGAAAGAGCTCCGTGGACCAAAAATCAACTCGAGATGAGAGGTTAGTCCCTAACTTCGACTCCAGAGGAATACCACCTTACCACAAGCACCTCAAGACGAGGCTTCTCTCAGCTCTAGGTATGTGAGAGGGACCCTGATTTTGCAGCCTCAAGTGGAATGTACACTGCGATGCCCTGACGCGAAATAAGGCCGGATATCCCTGCAGTGACTTGAATGCAGGCTCGTCTTGCATCTCCCAAGACGAAAGGATGTCTGAATCCCCTGTGGAGACCACAGAGAAAGACCTAGTTCCCCACCTCATCTCGACCTGAGGCCTCACATCCTTTGAAAACTTCAGAGGTACGCGCAGATCAGTGCCTCCAAAGGAGACGATGCCTGACTCCTCGGGAAACTTGATAGGAGTCCCAGGATTCCTGTGGCACGTGGAAAGGGACCCTTGGTCTCCCGCCTCAGCTGGAGAGGCGTCCCAATTGCCCTGCCAAGCCTCGAGGAGAATCCCGAGTTGCCCCTCGCAACTAGGCAGGAGTCCTGCCGTCGCTGAACAATCACGTGGGTGGAAGGGCCATCCCCGTCGTAACTCGAGAATATACCCCAGGTTCCCGCCGCAACTCGAGAAAAACCATGAGACTTCCCCCTCGCCGCGAGATGAGGCCCGATTCCCCTGCACTGCGTGCAGAGCAATTCCGTCTTGCACATCATACATGACAGGAGCCTTGATTTCCTTGATGGCACTCCAGAGAAACCCCAAGAACACTGTTTCAAGGCTAGAGGGATCCTGAGCTCACTGTAGCAACACAAAAGAGCTCCGTGGCCCAGAAATCAACTAGAGATGAGAGGTTAGTCCCTGGCTTCGACTCCTGAGGAATACCACCTTACCACAAGCACTTCAAGACGAGGCTTCTCTCAGCTCTAGGTATGTGAGAGGGACCCTGATTTTGCGGCCTCAAGTGAAATGGACACCGCGATGCTCTGACGTGAAATAAGGCCGGATATCCCTGCAGTGACTTGAATGCAGGCTCGTCTTGCATCTCCCAAGATGAAAGGATGTCTGAATCCCCTGTGGAGACCACAGAGAAAGACCTAGTTCCCCACCTCATGGCGACCAGAGGCCTCACATCCTTGGAAAACTCCAGAGGTACGCAGAGATCAGTGCCTCCAAAGGAGACGATGCCTGACTCCTCGTGAAACTTGATAGGAGTCCCAGGATTCCTGTGGCACGTGGAAAGGGACCCTTGGTCTCCCACCTCAGCTGGAGAGGCGTCCCAATTGCCCTGCCAAGCCTCGAGGAGAATCCCGAGTTGTCCCTCGCAACTAGGCAGGAGTCCTGCCGTCGCTGAATAAACACGTGGGTGGAAGGGCCATCCCCGTCGTAACTCGAGAGTATACCCCAGGTTCCCGCCGCAACTCGAGAAAAACCATGAGACTTCCCCCTCGAAGCGAGATGAGGCCCGATTCCCCTGCACTGCGTGCAGAGCAATTCGGTGTTTCACATCACACATGAAAGGAGCCTTGATTTCCTTGATGGCACTCCAGAGAAACCCCAAGAACACTGTTTCAAGGCTAGCGGGATCCTGAGGTCACTGTAGCAACAGGAATGAGCTCCGTGGACCAACAATCAACTGGAGATGAGAGGTTAGTCCCTGGCTTCGACTCCAGAGGAATACCACCTTACCACAAGCACCTCAAGAGGAGGCTTCTCTCAGCTCTAGCTATGTGCTGAGTTTGCGGCCTCAAGTGGAATGGACACCGCGATGCCCTGACTCGAAATAAGGCCGGATATCCCTGCAGTGACTTGAATGCAGGCTCGTCTTGCATCTCCCAAGACGAAAGGATGTCCAAATCCGCTGTGGAGACCACAGAAAAAGACCTAGTTACCCACCTCACCCCGACCGGAGGCCTCACATCCTTTGAAAACTCCAGAGGTACGCGGAGATCAGTGCCTCCAAAGGAGACGATGCCTGACTCCTCGTGAAACTTGATAGGAGTCCCAGGATTCCTGTGGCACGTGGAAAGGGACCCTTGGTCTTCCGCCTCAGCTGGAGAGGCGTCCCAATTGCCCTGCCAAGCCTCGAGGAGAATCCCGAGTTGTCCCTCGCAACTAGGCAGGAGTCCTGACGTCGCTGAACAAACACGTGTGTGGAAGGGCCATCCCCGTCGTAACTCGAGAATATACCCCAGGTTCCCGCCGCAACTCGAGAAAAACCATGAGACTTCCCCCTCGCCGCGAGATGAGGCCCGATTCCCCTGCACTGCGTGTAGAGCAATTCCGTGTTGCACATCACACATGAAAGGAGCCTTGATTTCCTTGATGGCACTCCAGAGAAACCCCAAGAACACTGTTTCAAGGTTGAGGGATCCTGAAGTCACTGTAGCAACAAGAAAGAGCTCCGTGGACCAACAATCAACTCGAGATGAGAGGTTAGTCCCTGGCTTCGACTCCAGAGGAATACCACTTTACCACAAGCACCTCAAGAGGAGGCTTCTCTCAGCTCTATGTATGTGAGAGGGACCCTGAGTTTGCGGCCTCAACTGGAATGGACACCGCAGTGCCCTGACTCGAAATAAGGCCGGATATCCCTGCAGTGAATTGAATGCAGGCTCGTCTTGCATCTCCCAAGACGAAAGGACGTCTGAATCCCCTGTGGAGACCACAGAGAAAGACCTAGTTCCCCACCTCATGGTGACCGGAGGCCTCACATCCTTTGAAAACTCCAGAGATACGCGGAGATCAGTGCCTCCAAAGGAGACGATGCCTGACTCCACGTGAAACTTGATAGGAGTCCCAGGATTCCTGTGGCACGTGGAAAGGGACCCTTGGTCTCCCGCCTCAGCTGGAGAGGCGTCCCAATTGCCCTGCCAAAGCTCGAGGAGAATCCCGAGTTGTCCCTCGCAACTAGGCAGGAGTCCTGCCGTCGCTGAACTAACACGTGTTTGGAAGGGCCATCCCCGTCATAACTCGAGAATATACCCCAGGTTCCCGCCGCAACTCGAGAAAAACCATGAGGCTTCACCCTCGCCGCGAGATGAGGCCCGATTCCCCTGCACTGCGTGCAGAGCAATTCTGTGTTGCACATCACACATGAAAGGAGCCTTGATTTCCTTGCTGGCACTCCAGAGAAACCCCAAGAACACTGTTTCAAGGTTGAGGGATCCTGAGGTCACTGTAGCAACACGAAAGAGCTCCGTGGACCAAAAATCAAGTCGAGATGAGAGGTTAGTCCCTGGCTTCGACTCCAGAGGAATACCACCTTACCACAAGCACCTCAAGAGGAGGCTTCTCTCAGCTCTATGTATGTGAGAGGGACCCTGAGTTTGCGGCCTCAAGTGGAATGGAGACCGCGATGCGCTGACTCGAAATGAGGCCGGATATCCCTGCAGTGACTTGAATGCAGGCTCGTCTTGCATCTCCCAAGACGAAAGGATGTCTGCATCCCCTGTGGAGACCACAGAGAAAGACCTAGTTCCCCACCTCATGGCGACCGGAGGCCTCACATCCTTTGAAAACTCCAGAGGTACTCGGAGATCAGTGCCTCCAAAAGAGACGATGCCTGACTCCTCGTGAAACTTGATAGGAGTCCCAGGATTCCTGTGGCACGTGGAAAGGGACCCTTGGTCTCCCGCCTCAGCTGGAGAGGCTTCCCAATTGCCCTGCCAAGCCTCGAGGAGAATCCCGAGTTGCCCCTCGCAACTAGGCAGGAGTCCTGTCGTCGCTGAACAAACACGTGGGTGGAAGGGCCATCCCCGTCGTAACTCGAGAATATACCCCAGGTTCCCGCCGCAACTCGAGAAAAACCATGAGACTTCCCCCTCGCCGCGAGATGAGGCCCGATTCCCCTGCACTGCGTGCAGAACAATTCCGTCTTGCACATCATACATGACAGGAGCCTTGATTTCCTTGATGGCACTCCAGAGAAACCCCAAGAACACTGTTTCAAGGCTAGAGGGATCCTGAGCTCACTGTAGCAACACAAATAGCTCCGTGGACCAGAAATCAACTAGAGATGAGAGGTTAGTCCCTGGCTTCGACTCCTGAGGAATACCACCTTACCACAAGCACTTCAAGACGAGGCTTCTCTCAGCTCTAGGTATGTGAGAGGGACCCTGATTTTGCGGCCTCAAGTGAAATGGACACCGCGATGCTCTGACGTGAAATAAGGCCGGATATCCCTGCAGTGACTTGAATGCAGGCTCGTCTTGCATCTCCCAAGATGAAAGGATGTCTGAATCCCCTGTGGAGACCACAGAGAAAGACCTAGTTCCCCACCTCATGGCGACCAGAGGCCTCACATCCTTGGAAAACTCCAGAGGTACGCAGAGATCAGTGCCTCCAAAGGAGACGATGCCTGACTCCTCGTGAAATTTGATAGGAGTCCCAGGATTCCTGTGGCACGTGGAAAGGGACCCTTGGTCTCCCACCTCAGCTGGAGAGGCGTCCCAATTGCCCTGCCAAGCCTCGAGGAGAATCCCGAGTTGTCCCTCGCAACTAGGCAGGAGTCCTGCCGTCGCTGAATAAACACGTGGGTGGAAGGGCCATCCCCGTCGTAACTCGAGAGTATACCCCAGGTTCCCGCCACAACTCGAGAAAAACCATGAGACTTCCCCCTCGAAGCGAGATGAGGCCCGATTCCCCTGCACTGCGTGCAGAGCAATTCCGTGTTGCACATCACACATGAAAGGAGCCTTGATTTCCTTGATGGCACTCCAGAGAAACCCCAAGAACGCTGTTTCAAGGCTAGAGGGATCCTGAGGTCACTGTAGCAACACGAAAGAGCTCCGTGGACCAGAAATCAACTCGAGATGAGAGGTTAGTCCCTGGCTTCTACTCCAGAGGAATACCACCTTACCACAAGCACCTCAAGAGGAGGCTTCTCTCAGCTCTAGGTATGTTAGAGGGACCCTTAGTTTGCGGCCTCAAGTGGAATGGACACCGCGATGCACTGACGTGAAATAAGGCCGGATATCCCTGCAGTGACTTGAATGCAGGCTCGTCTTGCATCTCCCAAGACGAAAGGATGTCTCAATCCCCTGTGGAGACCACAGAGAATGACCTAGTTCCCCACCACATCGCGACCGGAGGCCTCACATCCTTTGAAAACTCCAGAGGTACGCGGAGATCAGTGCCTCCAAAGGAGACGATGCCTGACTCTTCGTGAAATTTGATAGGAGTCCCAGGATTCCTGTGGCACGTGGAAAGGAACCCTTGGTCTCCCGCCTCAGCTGGAGAGGCGTCCCAATTGCCCTGCCAAGCCTCGAGGAGAATCCCGAGTTGTCCCTCCCAACTAGGCAGGAGTCCTGCCGTCGCTGAACAAACACGTGTGTGGAAGGCCCATCACCATCGTAACTCGAGAATGTACCCCAGGTTCACGCCGCAACTCGAGAAAAACCATGAGACTTCCCCCTCGCCGCAAGATGAGGCCCGATTCCCCTGCACTGCGTGCAGAGCAATTCCGTGTTGCACATCACACATGAAAGGAGCCTTGATTTCCTTGATGGCACTCCAGAGAAACCCCAAGAACACTGTTTCAAGGCTAGAGGGATCCTGAGCTCACTGTAGCAACACGAAAGAGCTCCGTGGACCAAAAATCAACTAGAGATGAGAGGTTAGTCCCTGGCTTCGACTCCAGAGGAATACCACCTTACAACAAGCACCTCAAGACGAGGCTTCTCTCAGCTCTAGGTATGTGAGAGGGACCCTGATTTTGCGGCCTCAAGTGGAATGGACACCGCGATGCTCTGACGTGAAATAAGGCCGGATATCCCTGCAGTGACTTGAATGCAGGCTCGTCTTGCATCTCCCAAGATGAAAGGATGTCTGAATCCCCTGTGGAGACCACAGAGAAAGACCTAGTTCCCCACCTCATGGCGACCGGAGGCCTCACATCCTTCGAAAACTCCAGAGGTACGCAGAGATCAGTGCCTCCAAAGGAGACGATGCCTGACTCCTCATGAAACTTGATAGGAGTCCCAGGATTCCTGTGGCACGTGGAAAGGGACCCTTGGTCTCCCACCTCAGCTGGAGAGGCGTCCCAATTCCCTGCCAAGCCTCGAGGAGAATCCCGAGTTGTCCCTCGCAACTAGGCAGGAGTCCTGACGTCGCTGAATAAACACGTGGGTGGAAGGGCCATCCCCGTCGTAACTCGAGAGTATACCCCAGGTTCCCGCCGTAACTGGAGAAAAACCATGAGACTTCCCCCTCGCCGCGAGATGAGGCCCGATTCCCCTGCACTGCGTGCAGAGCAATTCCGTGTTGCACATCACACATGAAAGGAGCCTTGATTTCCTTGATGGCACTCCAGAGAAACCCCAAGAACACTGTTTCAAGGCTAGAGGGATCCTGAGGTCACTGTAGCCACACGAAAGAGCTCCGTGGACCAAAAATCAACTCGAGATGAGAGGTTAGTCCCTGGCTTCGACTCCAGAGGAATACCACCTTACCACAAGCACCTCAAGAGGAGGCTTCTCTCAGCTCTAGGTATGTTAGAGGGACCCTGACTTTGCGGCCTCAAGTGGAATGGACACCGCGATGCACTGACGTGAAATAAGGCCGGATATCCCTGCAGTGACTTGAATGCAGGCTCGTCTTGCATCTCCCAAGACGAAAGGATGTTTCAATCCCCTGTGGAGACCACAGAGAAAGACCTAGTTCCCCACCACATCGTGACCTGAGGCCTCACATCCTTTGGAAACTCCAGAGGTACGCAGAGATCAGTGCCTCCAAAGGAGACGATGCCTGACTACTCGTGAAACTTGATAGGAGTCCCAGGATTCCTGTGGCACGTGGAAAGGAACCCTTGGTCTCCCGCCTCAGCTGGAGAGGCGTCCCAGTTGCCCTGCCAAGCCTCGAGGAGAATCCCGAGTTGTCCCTCGCAACTAGGCAGGAGTCCTGCCGTCGCTGAACAAACACGTGGGTGGAAGGGCCATCCCCGTCGTAACTCGAGAATATACCCCAGGTTCCCGCCGCAACTCGAGAAAAACCATGAGACTTCCCCCTCGCCGCGAGATGAGGCCCGATTCCCCTGCACTGCGTGCAGAGCAATTCCGTCTTGCACATCATACATGACAGGAGCCTTGATTTCCTTGATGGCACTCCAGAGAAACCCCAAGAACACTGTTTCAAGGCTAGAGGGATCCTGAGTTCACTGTAGCAACACAAAAGAGCTCCGTGGACCAGAAATCAACTAGAGATGAGAGGTTAGTCCCTGGCTTCGACTCCAGAGGAATACCACCTTACCACAAGCACCTCAAGACGAGGCTTCTCTCAGCTCTAGGTATGTGAGAGGGACCCTGATTTTGCGGCCTCAAGTGAAATGGACACCGCGATGCTCTGACGTGAAATAAGGCCGGATATCCCTGCAGTGACATGAATGCAGGCTCGTCTTGCATCTCCCATGATGAAAGGATGTCTGAATCCCCTGTGGAGACCACAGAGAAAGACCTAGTTCCCCACCTCATGGCGACCAGAGGCCTCACATCCTTTGAAAACTCCAGAGGTACGCAGAGATCAGTGCCTCCAAAGGAGACGATGCCTGACTCCTCGTGAAACTTGATAGGAGTCCCAGGATTCCTGTGGCACGTGGAAAGGGACCCTTGGTCTCCCACCTCAGCTGGAGAGGCGTCCCAATTGCCCTGCCAAGCCTCGAGGAGAATCCCGAGTTGTCCCTCGCAACTAGGCAGGAGTCCTGCCGTCGCTGAATAAACACGTGGGTGGAAGGGCCATCCCCGTCGTAACTCGAGAGTATACCCCAGGTTCCCGCCGCAACTGGAGAAAAACCATGAGACTTCCCCCTCGAAGCGAGATGAGGCCCGATTCCCCTGCACTGCGTGCAGAGCAATTCCGTGTTGCACATCACACATGAAAGGAGCCTTGATTTCCTTGATGGCACTCCAGAGAAACCCCAAGAACACTGTTTCAAGGCTAGAGGGATCCTGACGTCACTGTAGCAACACGAAAGAGCTCCGTGGACCAAAAATCAACTAGAGATGAGAGGTTAGTCCCTGGCTTCGACTCCAGAGGAATACCACCTTACCACAAGCACCTCAAGAGGAGGCTTCTCTCAGCTCTAGGTATGTGAGAGGGACCCTGAGTTTGCGGCCTCAAGTGGAATGGACACCGCGATGCCCTGACGTGAAATAAGGCCGAATATCCCTGCAGTGACTTGAATGCAGGCTCGTCTTGCATCTCCCAAGATGAAAGGATGTCTGAATCCCCTGTGGAGACCACAGAGAAAGACATAGTTCCCCACCTCATCGCGACCGGAGGCCTCACATCCTTTGAAAACTCCAGAGGTACGCGGAGATCAGTGCCTCCAAAGGAGACGATGCCTGACTCCTCGGGAAACTTGATAGGAGTCCCAGGATTCCTGTGGCACGTGGAAAGGGACCCTTGGTCTCCCGCCTCAGCTGGAGAGGCGTCCCAATTGCCCTGCCAAGCCTCGAGGAGAATCCCGAGTTGTCCCTCGCAACTAGGCAGGAGTCCTGCCGTCGCTGAACAAACACGTGGGTGGAAGGGCCATCCCCGTCGTAAGTCGAGAATATACCCCAGGTTCCCGCCGCAACTCGAGAAAAACCATGAGACTTCCCCCTCGCCGCGAGATGAGGCCCGATTCCCCTGCACTGCGTGCAGAGCAATTCCGTCTTGCACATCATACATGACAGGAGCCTTGATTTCCTTGATGGCACTCAAGAGAAACCCCAAGAAAACTGTTTCAAGGCTAGAGGGATCCTGAGGTCACTGTAGCAACACGAAAGAGCTCCGTGGACCAAAAATCAACTCGAGATGAGAGGTTAGTCCCTGGCTTCGACTCAAGAGGAATACCACCTTACCACAAGCACCTCAAGAGGAGGCTTCTCTCAGCTCTAGGTATGTGAGAGGGACCCTGATTTTGCGGCCTCAAGTGGAATGGACACCGCGATGCTCTGACGTGAAATAAGGCCGGATATACCTGCAGTGACTTGAATGCAGGCTCGTCTTGCATCTCCCAAGATGAAAGGATGTTTGAATCCCCTGTGGAGACCACAGAGAAAGACCTAGTTCCCCACCTCATGGCGACCGGAGGCCTCACATCCTTGGAAAACTCCAGAGGTACGCAGAGATCAGTGCCTCCAAAGGAGACGATGCCTGACTCCTCGTGAAACTTGATAGGAGTCCCAGGATTTCTGTGGCACGTGGAAAGGGACCCTTGGTCTCCCACCTCAGCTGGAGAGGCGTCCCAATTGCCCTGCCAAGCCTCGAGGAGAATCCCGAGTTGTCCCTCGCAACTAGGCAGGAGTCCTGCCGTCGCTGAATAAACACGTGGGTGGAAGGGCCATCCCCGTCGTAACTCGAGAGTATACCCCAGGTTCCCGCCGCAACTGGAGAAAAACCATGAGACTTCCCCCTCGCCGCGAGATGAGGCCCGATTCCCCTGCACTGCGTGCAGAGCAATTCCGTGTTGCACATCACACATGAAAGGAGCCTTGATTTCCTTGATGGCACTCCAGAGAAACCCCAAGAACACTGTTTCAAGGCTAGAGGGATCCTGAGGTCACTGTAGCCACACGAAAGTGCTCCGTGGACCAAAAATCAACTCGAGATGAGAGGTTAGTCCCTGGCTTCGACTCCAGAGGAATACCACCTTACCACAAGCACCTCAAGAGAAGGCTTCTCTCAGCTCTAGGTATGTTAGAGGGACCCTGAGTTTGCGGCCTCAAGTGGAATGGACACCGCGATGCACTGACGTGAAATAAGGCCGGATATCCCTGCAGTGACTTGAATGCAGGCTCATCTTGCATCTCCCAAGACGAAAGGATGTCTCAATCCCCTGTGGAGACCACAGAGAAAGACCTAGTTCCCCACCACATCGTGACCTGAGGCCTCACATCCTTTGAAAACTCCAGAGGTACGCGGAGATCAGTGCCTCCAAAGGAGACGATGCCTGACTCCTCGTGAAACTTGATAGGAGTCCCAGGATTCCTGTGGCACGTGGAAAGGAACCCTTGGTCTCCCGCCTCAGCTGGAGAGGCGTCCCAATTGCCCTGCCAAGCCTCGAGGAGAATCCCGAGTTGTCCCTCCCAACTAGGCAGGAGTCCTGCCGTCGCTGAACAAACACGTGTGTGGAAGGCCCATCCCCATCGTAACTCGAGAATATACCCCAGGTTCCCGCCGCAACTCGAGAAAAACCATGAGACTTCCCCCTCGCCGCAAGATGAGGCCCGATTCCCCTGCACTGCGTGCAGAGCAATTCCGTGTTGCGCATCAAACATGAAAGGAGCCTTGATTTCCTTGATGGCACTCCAGAGAAACCCCAAGAACACTGTTTCCAGGCTAGAGGGATCCTGAGGTCACTGTAGGAACACGAAAGAGCTCCGTGGACCAAGAATCAACTCGAGATGAGAGGTTAGTCCCTGGCTTCGACTCCAGAGGAATACCACCTTACCACAAGCACCTCAAGAGGAGGCTTCTCTCAGCTCTAGGTATGTGAGAGGGACCCTGAGTTTGCGGCCTCAAGTGGAATGGACACCGCGATGCCCTGACGTGAAATAAGGCCGGATATCCCTGCAGTGACTTGAATGCAGGCTCGTCTTGCATCTCCCAAGATGAAAGGATGTCTCAATCCCCTGTGGAGACCACAGAGAAAGACCTAGTTCCCCACCTCATCGCGACCGGAGGCCACACATCCTTTGAAAACTCCAGAGGGATCGGAGATCAGTGCCTCCAAAGGAGACGATGCCTGACTCCTCGTGAAACTTGATAGTGGTCCCAGGATTCCTGTGGCACGTGGAAAGGGACACTTGGTCTCCCGCCTCAGCTGGAGAGGCGTCCCAATTGCCCTGCCAAGCCTCGAGGAGAATCCCGAGTTGTCCCTCGCAACTAGGCAGGAGTCCTGCCGTCGCTGAACAAACACGTGGGTGGAAGGGCCATCCCCGTCGTAACTCGAGAATATACCCCAGGTTCCCGCCGCAACTCGAGAAAAACCATGAGACTTCCCCCTCGCCGCGAGATGAGGCCCGATTCCCCTGCACTGCGTGCAGAGCAATTCCGTCTTGCACATCATACTTGACAGGAGCCTTGATTTCCTTGATGGCACTCCAGAGAAACCCCAAGAACGCTGTTTCAAGGCTAGAGGGATCCTGAGCTCACTGTAGCAACACGAAAGAGCTCCGTGGACCAACAATCAACTCGAGATGAGAGGTTAGTCCCTGGCTTCGACTCCAGAGGAATACCACCTTACCACAAGCACCTCAAGCGGAGGCTTCTCTCAGCTCTAGGTATGTGAGAGGGACCCTGATTTTGCGGCCTCAAATGGAATGGACACCGCGATGCTCTGACGTGAAATAAGGCCGGATATCGCTGCAGTGACTTGAATGCAGGCTCGTCTTGCATCTCCCAAGATGAAAGGATGTTTGAATCCCCTGTGGAGACCACAGAGAAAGACCTAGTTCCCCACCTCATGGCGACCGGAGGCCTCACATCCTTGGAAAACTCCAGAGGTACGCAGAGATCAGTGCCTCCAAAGGAGACGATGCCTGACTCCTCGTGAAACTTGATAGGAGTCCCAGGATTCCTGTGGCACGTGGAAAGGGACCCTTGGTCTCCCACCTCAGCTGGAGAGGCGTCCCAATTGCCCTGCCAAGCCTCGAGGAGAATCCCGAGTTGTCCCTCGCAACTAGGCAGGAGTCCTGCCGTCGCTGAACAAACACGTGGGTGGAAGGGCCATCCCCGTCGTAACTCGAGAGTATACCCCAGGTTCCCGCCGCAACTGGAGAAAAACCATGAGACTTCCCCCTCGCCGCGAGATGAGGCCCGATTCCCCTGCACTGCGTGCAGAGCAATTCCGTGTTGCACATCACACATGAAAGGAGCCTTGATTTCCTTGATGGCACTCCAGAGAAACCCCAAGAACACTGTTTCAAGGCTAGAGGGATCCTGAGGTCACTGTAGCCACACGAAAGAGCTCCGTGGACCAAAAATCAACTCGAGATGAGAGGTTAGTCCCTGGCTTCGACTCCAGAGGAATACCACCTTACCACAAGCACCTCAAGAGGAGGCTTCTCTCAGCTCTAGGTATGTTAGAGGGACCCTGAGTTTGCGGCCTCAAGTGGAATGGACACCGCGATGCACTGACGTGAAATAAGGCCGGATATCCCTGCAGTGACTTGAATGCAGGCTCGTCTTGCATCTCCCAAGACGAAAGGATGTCTCAATCCCCTGTGGAGACCACAGAGAAAGACCTAGTTCCCCACCACATCGTGACCTGAGGCCTCACATCCTTTGAAAACTCCAGAGGTACGCGGAGATCAGTGCCTCCAAAGGAGACGATGCCTGACTCCTCGTGAAACTTGATAGGAGTCCCAGGATTCCTGTGGCACGTGGAAAGGAACCCTTGGTCTCCCGCCTCAGCTGGAGAGGCATCCCAATTGCCCTGCCAAGCCTCGAGGAGAATCCCGAGTTGTCCCTCCCAACTAGGCAGGAGTCCTGCCGTCGCTGAACAAACACGTGTGTGGAAGGCCCATCCCCATCGTAACTCGAGAATATACCCCAGGTTCTCGCCGCAACTCGAGAAAAACCATGAGACTTCCCCCTCGCCGCAAGATGAGGCCTGATTCCCCTGCACTGCGTGCAGAGCAATTCCGTGTTGCACATCACACATGAAAGGAGCCTTGATTTCCTTGATGGCACTCCAGAGAAACCCCAAGAACACTGTTTCAAGGCTAGAGTGAACCTGAGGTCACTGTAGCAACACGAAAGAGCTCCGTGGACCAAGAATCAACTCGAGATGAGAGGTTAGTCCCTGGCTTCGACTCCAGAGGAATACCACCTTACCACAAGCACCTCAAGAGGAGGCTTCTCTCAGCTCTAGGTATGTGAGAGGGACCCTGAGTTTGCGGCCTCAAGTGGAATGGACACCGCGATGCCCTGACGTGAAATAAGGCCGGATATCCCTGCAGTGACTTGAATGCAGGCTCGTCTTGCATCTCCCAAGATGAAAGGATGTCTCAATCCCCTGTGGAGACCACAGAGAAAGACCTAGTTCCCCACCTCATCGCGACCGGAGGCCACACATCCTTTGAAAATTCCAGAGGGATCGGAGATCAGTGCCTCCAAAGGAGACGATGCCTGATTCCTCGTGAAACTTGATAGGAGTCCCAGGATTCCTGTGGCACGTGGAAAGGGACACTTGGTCTCCCGCCTCAGCTGGAGAGGCGTCCCAATTGCCCTGCCAAGCCTCGAGGAGAATCCCGAGTTGTCCCTCACAACTAGGCAGGAGTCCTGCCGTCGCTGAACAAACACGTGGGTGGAAGGGCCATCCCCGTTGTAACTCGAGAATATACCCCAGGTTCCCCTAGCAACTCGAGAAAAACCATGAGACTTCCCCCTCGGCGCGAGATGAGGCCCAATTCCCCTGCACTGCGTGCAGAGCAATTCCGTCTTGCACATCATACATGACAGGAGCCTTGATTTCCTTGATGGCACTCCAGAGAAACCCCAAGAACACTGTTTCAAGGCTAAAGGGATCCTGAGCTCACTGTAGCAACACGAAAGAGCTCCGTGGACTAAAAATCAACTAGAGATGAGAGGTTAGTCCCTGGCTTCGACTCCAGAGGAATACCACCTTACCACAAGCACCTCAAGACGAGGCTTCTCTCCGCTTTAGGTATGTGAGAGGGACCCTGATTTTGCGGCCTCAAGTGGAATGGACACCGCGATGCTCTGACGTGAAATAAGGCCAGATATCCCTGCAGTGACTTGAATGCAGGCTCGTCTTGCATCTCCCAAGATGAAAGGATGTCTGAATCCCCTGTGGAGACCACAGAGAAAGACCTAGTTCCCCACCTCATGGCGACCGGAGGCCTCACATCCTTGGAAAACTCCAGAGGTACGCAGAGATCAGTGCCTCCAAAGGAGACGATGCCTGACTACTCGTGAAACTTGATAGGAGTCCCAGGATTCCTGTGGCACGTGGAAAGGGACCCTTGGTCTCCCACCTCAGCTGGAGAGGCGTCCCAATTGCCCTGCCAAGCCTCGAGGAGAATCCCGAGTTGTCCCTCGCAACTAGGCAGGAGTCCTGCCGTCGCTGAATAAACACGTGTGTGGAAGGGCCATCCCCGTCGTAACTCGAGAATATACCCCAGGTTCCCGCCGCAACTCGAGAAAAACCATGAGACTTCCCCCTCGCCGCGAGATGAGGCCTGATTCCCCTGCACTGCGTGCAGAGCAATTCAGTGTTGCACATCACACATGAAAGGAGCCTTGATTTCCTTGATGGCACTCCAGAGAAATCCCAAGAACACTGTTTCAAGGCTAGAGGGATCCTGAGGTCACTGTAGCAACACGAAAGAGCTCCGTGGACCAACAATCAACTCGAGATGAGAGGTTAGTCCCTGGCTTCGACTCCAGAGGAATACCACCTTACCACAAGCACCTCAAGAGGAGGCTTCTCTCAGCTCTAGGTATGTGAGAAGGACCCTGATTTTGCGGGCTCAAGTGGAATGGACACCGCGATGCCCTGACTCGAAATAAGGCCGGATATCCCTGCAGTGACTTGAATGCAGGCTCGTCTTGCATCTCCCAAGACGAAAGGATATCTCAATCCCCTGTGGAGACCACAGAGAAAGACCTAGTTCCCCACCTCATCGCGACCGGAGGCCTCATATCCTTTGAAAACTCCAGAGGTACGCAGAGATTAGTGCCTCCAAAGGAGACGATGCCTGACTCCTCGGGAAACTTGATAGGAGTCCCAGGATTCCTGTGGCACATGGAAAGGGACCCTTGGTCTCCCGCCTCAGCTGGAGAGGTGTCCCAATTGCCCTGCCAAGCATCGAGGAGAATCCCGAGTTGTCCCTCGCAACTAGGCAGGAGTCCTACCGTCGATGAAGAAACACGTGTGTGGAAGGGCCATCCCAGTCGTAACTCGAGAGTATACCCCAGGTTCCCGCCGCAACTCGAGAAAAACCATGAGACTTCCCACTCGCCGCGAGATGAGGCCCGATTCCCCTGAACTGCGTGCAGAGCAATACCGTGTTGCACATCACACATGAAAGGAGCCTTGATTTCCTTGGTGGCACTCCAGAGAAACCCCAAGAACACTGTTTCAAGGCTAGAGGGATCCTGAGGTCACGGTAGCAACACGAAAGAGCTCCGTGGCCCAGAAATCAACTCGAGATGAGAGCTTAGTCCCTGGCTTCGACTCCAGAGGAATACCACCTTACCACAAGCAGCTCAAGCGGAGGCTTCTCTCAGCTCTAGGTATGTGAGAGGGACCCTGAGTTTGCGGCCTCAAGTGGAATGGACACCACGATGCCCTGACTCGAAATAAGGCCGGATATCCCTGCAGTGACTTGAATGCGGGCTCGTCTTGCATCTCCCAAGACGAAAGGATGTCTGAATCACCTGTGGAGACCACAGAGAAAGACCTAGTTCCCCACCTCATGGCGACCGGAGGCCTCACATCCTTTAAAAACTCCAGAGGTACGCGGAGATCAGTGCCTCCAAAGGAGACGATGCCTGACTCCTCGGGAAACTTGATAGGAGTCCCAGGATTCCTGTGGCACGTGGATAGGGACCCTTGGTCTCCAGCCTCAGCTGGAGAGGCGTCCCAATTGCCCTGCCAAGCCTCGAGGAGAATCCCGAGTTGTCCCTCGCAACTAGGCACGAGTCCTGACGTCGCTGAACAAACACGTGGGTGGAAGGGCCATCCCTGTCGTAACTCGAGAATATACCCCAGGTTCCCGCTGCAACTCGAGAAAAACCATGAGACTTCCCCCTCGCCGCGAGATGAGGTCTGATTGCCCTGCACTGTGTGCAGAGCAATTCCGTGTTGCACATCACACATGAAAGGAGCCTTGGTTTCCTTGATGGCACTCCAGAGAAATCCCAAGAACACTGTTTCAAGGCTAGAGGGATCCTGAGGTCACTGGAGCAACACGAAAGAGATCCGTGGAGCAACAATCAACTCGAGATGAGAGGTTAGTCCCTGGCTTCGACTCCAGAGGAATACCACATTACCACAAGCACCTCAAGAGGAGGCTTCTCTCACCTCTAGCTATGTGCTGAGTTTGCGGCCTCAAGTGGAATGGACACCGCGAAGCCCTGACTCGAAATAAGGCCGGATATCCGTGCAGTGACTTGAATGCAGGCTCGTCTTGCATCTCCCAAGACGAAAGGATGTCTGAATCCCCTGTGGAGACCTCAGAGAAAGATCTAGTTCCCCACCTCATCGCGCCCGGAGGCCTCACATCTTTTGAAAACTCCAGAGTTACGCGGAGATCAGTGCCTCCAAAGGAGACGATGCCTGACACCTCGTGAAACTTGATAGGAGTCCCAAGATTCCTGTGGCACATGGAAAGGGACCCTTGGTCTCCCGCCTCAGCTGGAGAGGCGTCCCAATTGCCCTGCCAAGCCTCGAGGAGAATCCCGAGTTGTCTCTCGCAAATAGGCAGGAGTCCTGCCGTCGCTGAACAAACACGTGGGTGGAAGGGCTATCCCCGTCGTAACTCGAGAATATACCCCAGGTTCCCGCCGCAACTCGAGAAAAACCATGAGACTACCCCCTCGCCGCGAGATGAGGCCCGATTCCACTGCACTGCGTGCAGAGCAATTCCGTGTTGCACATCACACATGAAAGGAGCCTTGATTTCCTTGATGGCACTCCAGAGAAACCCCAAGAAAACTGTTTCAAGGCTAGAGGGATCCTGACGTCACTGTAACAACAAGAAAGAGCTCCGTGGACCAAGAATCAACTCGAGATGAGAGGTTAGTCCCTGGCTTCGACTCCAGAGGAATACCACCTTACCACAAGCACCTCAAGAGGAGGCTTCTCTCAGCTCTAGGTATGTGAGAGGGACCCTGAGTTTGCGGCCTCAAGTGGAATGGACACCGCGATGCCCTGACGTGAAATAAGGCCGGATATCCCTGCAGTGACTTGAATGCAGGCTCGTCTTGCATCTCCCAAGATGAAAGGATGTCTGAATCCCCTGTGGAGACCACAGAGAAAGACATAGTTCCCCACCTCATCGCGACCGGAGGCCTCACATCCTTTGAAAACTCCAGAGGTACGCGGAGATCAGTGCCTCCAAAGGAGACGATGCCTGACTCCTCGGGAAACTTGATAGGAGTCCCAGGATTCCTGTGGCACGTGGAAAGGGACCCTTGGTCTCCCGCCTCAGCTGGAGAGGCGTCCCAATTGCCCTGCCAAGCCTCGAGGAGAATCCCGAGTTGTCCCTCGCAACTAGGCAGGAGTCCTGCCGTCGCTGAACAAACACGTGGGTGGAAGGGCCATCCCCGTCGTAAGTCGAGAATATACCCCAGGTTCCCGCCGCAACTCGAGAAAAACCATGAGACTTCCCCCTCGCCGCGAGATGAGGCCCGATTCCCCTGCACTGCGTGCAGAGCAATTCCGTCTTGCACATCATACATGACAGGAGCCTTGATTTCCTTGATGGCACTCAAGAGAAACCCCAAGAAAACTGTTTCAAGGCTAGAGGGATCCTGAGGTCACTGTAGCAACACGAAAGAGCTCCGTGGACCAAAAATCAACTCGAGATGAGAGGTTAGTCCCTGGCTTCGACTCCAGAGGAATACCACCTTACCACAAGCACCTCAAGAGGAGGCTTCTCTCAGCTCTAGGTATGTGAGAGGGACCCTGATTTTGCGGCCTCAAGTGGAATGGACACCGCGATGCTCTGACGTGAAATAAGGCCGGATATACCTGCAGTGACTTGAATGCAGGCTCGTCTTGCATCTCCCAAGATGAAAGGATGTTTGAATCCCCTGTGGAGACCACAGAGAAAGACCTAGTTCCCCACCTCATGGCGACCGGAGGCCTCACATCCTTGGAAAACTCCAGAGGTACGCAGAGATCAGTGCCTCCAAAGGAGACGATGCCTGACTCCTCGTGAAACTTGATAGGAGTCCCAGGATTTCTGTGGCACGTGGAAAGGGACCCTTGGTCTCCCACCTCAGCTGGAGAGGCGTCCCATTTGCCCTGCCAAGCCTCGAGGAGAATCCCGAGTTGTCCCTCGCAACTAGGCAGGAGTCCTGCCGTCGCTGAATAAACACGTGGGTGGAAGGGCCATCCCCGTCGTAACTCGAGAGTATACCCCAGGTTCCCGCCGCAACTGGAGAAAAACCATGGGACTTCCCCCTCGCCGCGAGATGAGGCCCGATTCCCCTGCACTGCGTGCAGAGCAATTCCGTGTTGCACATCACACATGAAAGGAGCCTTGATTTCCTTGATGGCACTCCAGAGAAACCCCAAGAACACTGTTTCAAGGCTAGAGGGATCCTGAGGTCACTGTAGCCACAAGAAAGTGCTCCGTGGACCAAAAATCAACTCGAGATGAGAGGTTAGTCCCTGGCTTCGACTCCAGAGGAACACCACCTTACCACAAGCACCTCAAGAGAAGGCTTCTCTCAGCTCTAGGTATGTTAGAGGGACCCTGAGTTTGCGGCCTCAAGTGGAATGGACACGGCGATGCACTGACGTGAAATAAGGCCGGATATCCCTGCAGTGACTTGAATGCAGGCTCATCTTGCATCTCCCAAGACGAAAGGATGTCTCAATCCCCTGTGGAGACCACAGAGAAAGACCTAGTTCCCCACCACATCGTGACCTGAGGCCTCACATCCTTTGAAAACTCCAGAGGTACGCGGAGATCAGTGCCTCCAAAGGAGACGATGCCTGACTCCTCGTGAAACTTGATAGGAGTCCCAGGATTCCTGTGGCACGTGGAAAGGAACCCTTGGTCTCCCGCCTCAGCTGGAGAGGCGTCCCAATTGCCCTGCCAAGCCTCGAGGAGAATCCCGAGTTGTCCCTCCCAACTAGGCAGGAGTCCTGCCGTCGCTGAACAAACACGTGTGTGGAAGGCCCATCCCCATCGTAACTCGAGAATATACCCCAGGTTCACGCCGCAACTCGAGAAAAACCATGAGACTTCCCCCTCGCCGCAAGATGAGGCCCGATTCCCCTGCACTGCGTGCAGAGCAATTCCGTGTTGCGCATCAAACATGAAAGGAGCCTTGATTTCCTTGATGGCACTCCAGAGAAACCCCAAGAACACTGTTTCCAGGCTAGAGGGATCCTGAGGTCACTGTAGGAACACGAAAGAGCTCCGTGGACCAAGAATCAACTCGAGATGAGAGGTTAGTCCCTGGCTTCGACTCCAGAGGAATACCACCTTACCACAAGCACCTCAAGAGGAGGCTTCTCTCAGCTCTAGGTATGTGAGAGGGACCCTGAGTTTGCGGCCTCAAGTGGAATGGACACCGCGATGCCCTGACTCGAAATAAGGCCGGATATCCCTGCAGTGACTTGAATGCAGGCTCGTCTTGCATCTCCCAAGATGAAAGGATGTCTCAATCCCCTGTGGAGACCACAGAGAAAGACCTAGTTCCCCACCTCATCGCGACCGGAGGCCACACATCCTTTGAAAACTCCAGAGGGATCGGAGATCAGTGCCTCCAAAGGAGACGATGCCTGACTCCTCGTGAAACTTGATAGGAGTCCCAGGATTCTTGTGGCACGTGGAAAGGGACCCTTGGTCTCCCACCTCAGCTGGAGAGGCGTCCCAATTGCCCTGCCAAGCCTCGAGGAGAATCCCGAGTTGTCCCTCGCAACTAGGCAGGAGTCCTGCCGTCGCTGAATAAACACGTGGGTGGAAGGGCCATCCCCGTCGTAACTCGAGAGTATACCCCAGGTTCCCGCCGCAACTGGAGAAAAACCATGAGACTTCCCCCTCGCCGCGAGATGAGGCCCGATTCCCCTGCACTGCGTGCAGAGCAATTCCGTGTTGCACATCACACATGAAAGGAGCCTTGATTTCCTTGATGGCACTCCAGAGAAACCCCAAGAACACTGTTTCAAGGCTAGAGGGATCCTGAGGTCAATGTAGCCACACGAAAGAGCTCCGTTGACCAAAAATCAACTCGAGATGAGAGGTTAGTCCCTGGCTTCGACTCCAGAGGAATACCACCTTACCACAAGCACCTCAAGAGGAGGCTTCTCTCAGCTCTAGGTATGTTAGAGGGACCCTGAGTTTGCGGCCTCAAGTGGAATGGACACCGCGATGCACTGACGTGAAATAAGGCCGGATATCCCTGCAGTGACTTGAATGCAGGCTCGTCTTGCATCTCCCAAGACGAAAGGATGTCTCAATCCCCTGTGGAGACCACAGAAAAAGACCTAGTTCCCCACCACATCGTGACCTGAGGCCTCACATCCTTTGAAAACTCCAGAGGTACGCGGAGATCAGTGCCTCCAAAGGAGACGATGCCTGACTCCTCGTGAAACTTGATAGGAGTCCCAGGATTCCTGTGGCACGTGGAAAGGAACCCTTGGTCTCCCGCCTCAGCTGGAGAGGCGTCCCAATTGCCCTGCCAAGCCTCGAGGAGAATCCCGAGTTGTCCCTCCCAACTAGGCAGGAGTCCTGCCGTCGCTGAACAAACACGTGTGTGGAAGGCCCATCCCCATCGTAACTCGAGAATATACCCCAGGTTCACGCCGCAACTCGAGAAAAACCATGAGACTTCCCCCTCGCCGCAAGATGAGGCCCGATTCCCCTGCACTGCGTGCAGAGCAATTCCGTGTTGCGCATCAAACATGAAAGGAGCCTTGATTTCCTTGATGGCACTCCAGAGAAACCCCAAGAACACTGTTTCCAGGCTAGAGGGATCCTGAGGTCACTGTAGGAACACGAAAGAGCTCCGTGGACCAAGAATCAACTCGAGATGAGAGGTTAGTCCCTGGCTTCGACTCCAGAGGAATACCACCTTACCACAAGCACCTCAAGAGGAGGCTTCTCTCAGCTCTAGGTATGTGAGAGGGACCCTGAGTTTGCGGCCTCAAGTGGAATGGACACCGCGATGCCCTGACGTGAAATAAGGCCGGATATCCCTGCAGTGACTTGAATGCAGGCTCGTCTTGCATCTCCCAAGATGAAAGGATGTCTCAATCCCCTGTGGAGACCACAGAGAAAGACCTAGTTCCCCACCTCATCGCGACCGGAGGCCACACATCCTTTGAAAACTCCAGAGGGATCGGAGATCAGTGCCTCCAAAGGAGACGATGCCTGACTCCTCGTGAAACTTGATAGTGGTCCCAGGATTCCTGTGGCACGTGGAAAGGGACACTTGGTCTCCCGCCTCAGCTGGAGAGGCGTCCCAATTGCCCTGCCAAGCCTCGAGGAGAATCCCGAGTTGTCCCTCGCAACTAGGCAGGAGTCCTGACGTCGCTGAACAAACACGTGGGTGGAAGGGCCATCCCCGTCGTAACTCGAGAATATACCCCAGGTTCCCGCCGCAACTCGAGAAAAACCATGAGACTTCCCCCTCGCCGCGAGATGAGGCCCGATTCCCCTGCACTGCGTGCAGAGCAATTCCGTCTTGCACATCATACTTGACAGGAGCCTTGATTTCCTTGATGGCACTCCAGAGAAACCCCAAGAACGCTGTTTCAAGGCTAGAGGGATCCTGAGCTCACTGTAGCAACACGAAAGAGCTCCGTGGACCAAAAATCAACTAGAGATGAGAGGTTAGTCCCTGGCTTCGACTCCAGAGGAATACCACCTTACCACAAGCACCTCAAGCGGAGGCTTCTCTCAGCTCTAGGTATGTGAGAGGGACCCTGAGTTTGCGGCCTCAAATGGAATGGACACCGCGATGCTCTGACGTGAAATAAGGCCGGATATCGCTGCAGTGACTTGAATGCAGGCTCGTCTTGCATCTCCCAAGATGAAAGGATGTTTGAATCCCCAGTGGAGACCACAGAGAAAGACCTAGTTCCCCACCTCATGGCGACCGGAGGCCTCACATCCTTGGAAAACTCCAGAGGTACGCAGAGATCAGTGCCTCCAAAGGAGACGATGCCTGACTCCTCGTGAAACTTGATAGGAGTCCCAGGATTCCTGTGGCACGTGGAAAGGGACCCTTGGTCTCCCACCTCAGCTGGAGAGGCGTCCCAATTGCCCTGCCAAGCCTCGAGGAGAATCCCGAGTTGTCCCTCGCAACTAGGCAGGAGTCCTGCCGTCGCTGAATAAACACGTGGGTGGAAGGGCCATCCCCGTCGTAACTCGAGAGTATACCCCAGGTTCCCGCCGCAACTGGAGAAAAACCATGAGACTTCCCCCTCGCCGCGAGATGAGGCCCGATTCCCCTGCACTGCGTGCAGAGCAATTCCGTGTTGCACATCACACATGAAAGGAGCCTTGATTTCCTTGATGGCACTCCAGAGAAACCCCAAGAACACTGTTTCAAGGCTAGAGGGATCCTGAGGTCACTGTAGCCACACGAAAGAGCTCCGTGGCCCAGAAATCAACTCGAGATGAGAGCTTAGTCCCTGGCTTCGACTCCAGAGGAATACCACCTTACCACAAGCAGCTCAAGCGGAGGCTTCTCTCAGCTCTAGGTATGTGAGAGGGACCCTGAGTTTGCGGCCTCAAGTGGAATGGACACCACGATGCCCTGACTCGAAATAAGGCCGGATATCCCTGCAGTGACTTGAATGCGGGCTCGTCTTGCATCTCCCAAGACGAAAGGATGTCTGAATCACCTGTGGAGACCACAGAGAAAGACCTAGTTCCCCACCTCATGGCGACCGGAGGCCTCACATCCTTGGAAAACTCCAGAGGTACGCGGAGATCAGTGCCTCCAAAGGAGACGATGCCTGACTCCTCGTGAAACTTGATAGGAGTCCCAGGATTCCTGTGGCACGTGGATAGGGACCCTTGGTCTCCAGCCTCAGCTGGAGAGGCGTCCCAATTGCCCTGCCAAGCCTCGAGGAGAATCCCGAGTTGTCCCTCGCAACTAGGCACGAGTCCTGACGTCGCTGAACAAACACGTGGGTGGAAGGGCCATCCCTGTCGTAACTCGAGAATATACCCCAGGTTCCCGCTGCAACTCGAGAAAAACCATGAGACTTCCCCCTCGCCGCGAGATGAGGTCTGATTGCCCTGCACTGGGTGCAGAGCAATTCCGTGTTGCACATCACACATGAAAGGAGCCTTGGTTTCCTTGATGGCACTCCAGAGAAATCCCAAGAACACTGTTTCAAGGCTAGAGGGATCCTGAGGTCACTGGAGCAACACGAAAGAGATCCGTGGAGCAACAATCAACTCGAGATGAGAGGTTAGTCCCTGGCTTCGACTCCAGAGGAATACCACATTACCACAAGCACCTCAAGAGGAGGCTTCTCTCACCTCTAGCTATGTGCTGAGTTTGCGGCCTCAAGTGGAATGGACACCGCGAAGCCCTGACTCGAAATAAGGCCGGATATCCCTGCAGTGACTTGAATGCAGGCTCGTCTTGCATCTCCCAAGACGAAAGGATGTCTGAATCCCCTGTGGAGACCTCAGAGAAAGATCTAGTTCCCCACCTCATCGCGCCCGGAGGCCTCACATCTTTTGAAAACTCCAGAGTTACGCGGAGATCAGTGCCTCCAAAGGAGACGATGCCTGACACCTCGTGAAACTTGATAGGAGTCCCAAGATTCCTGTGGCACATGGAAAGGGACCCTTGGTCTCCCGCCTCAGCTGGAGAGGCGTCCCAATTGCCCTGCCAAGCCTCGAGGAGAATCCCGAGTTGTCTCTCGCAAATAGGCAGGAGTCCTGCCGTCGCTGAACAAACACGTGGGTGGAAGGGCTATCCCCGTCGTAACTCGAGAATATACCCCAGGTTCCCGCCGCAACTCGAGAAAAACCATGAGACTACCCCCTCGCCGCGAGATGAGGCCCGATTCCACTGCACTGCGTGCAGAGCAATTCCGTGTTGCACATCACACATGAAAGGAGCCTTGATTTCCTTGATGGCACTCCAGAGAAACCCCAAGAAAACTGTTTCAAGGCTAGAGGGATCCTGACGTCACTGTAACAACAAGAAAGAGCTCCGTGGACCAAGAATCAACTCGAGATGAGAGGTTAGTCCCTGGCTTCGACTCCAGAGGAATACCACCTTACCACAAGCACCTCAAGAGGAGGCTTCTCTCAGCTCTAGGTATGTGAGAGGGACCCTGAGTTTGCGGCCTCAAGTGGAATGGACACCGCGATGCCCTGACGTGAAATAAGGCCGGATATCCCTGCAGTGACTTGAATGCAGGCTCGTCTTGCATCTCCCAAGATGAAAGGATGTCTGAATCCCCTGTGGAGACCACAGAGAAAGACATAGTTCCCCACCTCATCGCGACCGGAGGCCTCACATCCTTTGAAAACTCCAGAGGTACGCGGAGATCAGTGCCTCCAAAGGAGACGATGCCTGACTCCTCGGGAAACTTGATAGGAGTCCCAGGATTCCTGTGGCACGTGGAAAGGGACCCTTGGTCTCCCGCCTCAGCTGGAGAGGCGTCCCAATTGCCCTGCCAAGCCTCGAGGAGAATCCCGAGTTGTCCCTCGCAACTAGGCAGGAGTCCTGCCGTCGCTGAACAAACACGTGGGTGGAAGGGCCATCCCCGTCGTAAGTCGAGAATATACCCCAGGTTCCCGCCGCAACTCGAGAAAAACCATGAGACTTCCCCCTCGCCGCGAGATGAGGCCCGATTCCCCTGCACTGCGTGCAGAGCAATTCCGTCTTGCACATCATACATGACAGGAGCCTTGATTTCCTTGATGGCACTCAAGAGAAACCCCAAGAAAACTGTTTCAAGGCTAGAGGGATCCTGAGGTCACTGTAGCAACACGAAAGAGCTCCGTGGACCAAAAATCAACTCGAGATGAGAGGTTAGTCCCTGGCTTCGACTCCAGAGGAATACCACCTTACCACAAGCACCTCAAGAGGAGGCTTCTCTCAGCTCTAGGTATGTGAGAGGGACCCTGATTTTGCGGCCTCAAGTGGAATGGACACCGCGATGCTCTGACGTGAAATAAGGCCGGATATACCTGCAGTGACTTGAATGCAGGCTCGTCTTGCATCTCCCAAGATGAAAGGATGTTTGAATCCCCTGTGGAGACCACAGAGAAAGACCTAGTTCCCCACCTCATGGCGACCGGAGGCCTCACATCCTTGGAAAACTCCAGAGGTACGCAGAGATCAGTGCCTCCAAAGGAGACGATGCCTGACTCCTCGTGAAACTTGATAGGAGTCCCAGGATTTCTGTGGCACGTGGAAAGGGACCCTTGGTCTCCCACCTCAGCTGGAGAGGCGTCCCATTTGCCCTGCCAAGCCTCGAGGAGAATCCCGAGTTGTCCCTCGCAACTAGGCAGGAGTCCTGCCGTCGCTGAATAAACACGTGGGTGGAAGGGCCATCCCCGTCGTAACTCGAGAGTATACCCCAGGTTCCCGCCGCAACTGGAGAAAAACCATGGGACTTCCCCCTCGCCGCGAGATGAGGCCCGATTCCCCTGCACTGCGTGCAGAGCAATTCCGTGTTGCACATCACACATGAAAGGAGCCTTGATTTCCTTGATGGCACTCCAGAGAAACCCCAAGAACACTGTTTCAAGGCTAGAGGGATCCTGAGGTCACTGTAGCCACACGAAAGTGCTCCGTGGACCAAAAATCAACTCGAGATGAGAGGTTAGTCCCTGGCTTCGACTCCAGAGGAACACCACCTTACCACAAGCACCTCAAGAGAAGGCTTCTCTCAGCTCTAGGTATGTTAGAGGGACCCTGAGTTTGCGGCCTCAAGTGGAATGGACACCGCGATGCACTGACGTGAAATAAGGCCGGATATCCCTGCAGTGACTTGAATGCAGGCTCATCTTGCATCTCCCAAGACGAAAGGATGTCTCAATCCCCTGTGGAGACCACAGAGAAAGACCTAGTTCCCCACCACATCGTGACCTGAGGCCTCACATCCTTTGAAAACTCCAGAGGTACGCGGAGATCAGTGCCTCCAAAGGAGACGATGCCTGACTCCTCGTGAAACTTGATAGGAGTCCCAGGATTCCTGTGGCACGTGGAAAGGAACCCTTGGTCTCCCGCCTCAGCTGGAGAGGCGTCCCAATTGCCCTGCCAAGCCTCGAGGAGAATCCCGAGTTGTCCCTCCCAACTAGGCAGGAGTCCTGCCGTCGCTGAACAAACACGTGTGTGGAAGGCCCATCCCCATCGTAACTCGAGAATATACCCCAGGTTCACGCCGCAACTCGAGAAAAACCATGAGACTTCCCCCTCGCCGCAAGATGAGGCCCGATTCCCCTGCACTGCGTGCAGAGCAATTCCGTGTTGCGCATCAAACATGAAAGGAGCCTTGATTTCCTTGATGGCACTCCAGAGAAACCCCAAGAACACTGTTTCCAGGCTAGAGGGATCCTGAGGTCACTGTAGGAACACGAAAGAGCTCCGTGGACCAAGAATCAACTCGAGATGAGAGGTTAGTCCCTGGCTTCGACTCCAGAGGAATACCACCTTACCACAAGCACCTCAAGAGGAGGCTTCTCTCAGCTCTAGGTATGTGAGAGGGACCCTGAGTTTGCGGCCTCAAGTGGAATGGACACCGCGATGCCCTGACGTGAAATAAGGCCGGATATCCCTGCAGTGACTTGAATGCAGGCTCGTCTTGCATCTCCCAAGATGAAAGGATGTCTCAATCCCCTGTGGAGACCACAGAGAAAGACCTACTTCCCCACCTCATCGCGACCGGAGGCCACACATCCTTTGAAAACTCCAGAGGGATCGGAGATCAGTGCCTCCAAAGGAGACGATGCCTGACTCCTCGTGAAACTTGATAGGAGTCCCAGGATTCTTGTGGCACGTGGAAAGGGACCCTTGGTCTCCCACCTCAGCTGGAGAGGCGTCCCAATTGCCCTGCCAAGCCTCGAGGAGAATCCCGAGTTGTCCCTCGCAACTAGGCAGGAGTCCTGCCGTCGCTGAATAAACACGTGGGTGGAAGGGCCATCCCCGTCGTAACTCGAGAGTATACCCCAGGTTCCCGCCGCAACTCGAGAAAAACCATGAGACTTCCCCCTCGCCGCGAGATGAGGCCCGATTCCCCTGCACTGCGTGCAGAGCAATTCCGTGTTGCACATCACACATGAAAGGAGCCTTGATTTCCTTGATGGCACTCCAGAGAAACCCCAAGAACACTGTTTCAAGGCTAGAGGGATCCTGAGGTCAATGTAGCCACACGAAAGAGCTCCGTGGACCAAAAATCAACTCGAGATGAGAGGTTAGTCCCTGGCTTCGACTCCAGAGGAATACCACCTTACCACAAGCACCTCAAGAGGAGGCTTCTCTCAGCTCTAGGTATGTTAGAGGGACCCTGAGTTTGCGGCCTCAAGTGGAATGGACACCGCGATGCACTGACGTGAAATAAGGCCGGATATCCCTGCAGTGACTTGAATGCAGGCTCGTCTTGCATCTCCCAAGACGAAAGGATGTCTCAATCCCCTGTGGAGACCACAGAAAAAGACCTAGTTCCCCACCACATCGTGACCTGAGGCCTCACATCCTTTGAAAACTCCAGAGGTACGCGGAGATCAGTGCCTCCAAAGGAGACGATGCCTGACTCCTCGTGAAACTTGATAGGAGTCCCAGGATTCCTGTGGCACGTGGAAAGGAACCCTTGGTCTCCCGCCTCAGCTGGAGAGGCGTCCCAATTGCCCTGCCAAGCCTCGAGGAAAATCCCGAGTTGTCCCTCCCAACTAGGCAGGAGTCCTGCCGTCGCTGAACAAACACGTGTGTGGAAGGCCCATCCCCATCGTAACTCGAGAATATACCCCAGGTTCACGCCGCAACTCGAGAAAAACCATGAGACTTCCCCCTCGCCGCAAGATGAGGCCCGATTCCCCTGCACTGCGTGCAGAGCAATTCCGTGTTGCGCATCAAACATGAAAGGAGCCTTGATTTCCTTGATGGCACTCCAGAGAAACCCCAAGAACACTGTTTCCAGGCTAGAGGGATCCTGAGGTCACTGTAGGAACACGAAAGAGCTCCGTGGACCAAGAATCAACTCGAGATGAGAGGTTAGTCCCTGGCTTCGACTCCAGAGGAATACCACCTTACCACAAGCACCTCAAGAGGAGGCTTCTCTCAGCTCTAGGTATGTGAGAGGGACCCTGAGTTTGCGGCCTCAAGTGGAATGGACACCGCGATGCCCTGACGTGAAATAAGGCCGGATATCCCTGCAGTGACTTGAATGCAGGCTCGTCTTGCATCTCCCAAGATGAAAGGATGTCTCAATCCCCTGTGGAGACCACAGAGAAAGACCTAGTTCCCCACCTCATCGCGACCGGAGGCCACACATCCTTTGAAAACTCCAGAGGGATCGGAGATCAGTGCCTCCAAAGGAGACGATGCCTGACTCCTCGTGAAACTTGATAGTGGTCCCAGGATTCCTGTGGCACGTGGAAAGGGACACTTGGTCTCCCGCCTCAGCTGGAGAGGCGTCCCAATTGCCCTGCCAAGCCTCGAGGAGAATCCCGAGTTGTCCCTCGCAACTAGGCAGGAGTCCTGCCGTCGCTGAACAAACACGTGGGTGGAAGGGCCATCCCCGTCGTAACTCGAGAATATACCCCAGGTTCCCGCCGCAACTCGAGAAAAACCATGAGACTTCCCCCTCGCCGCGAGATGAGGCCCGATTCCCCTGCACTGCGTGCAGAGCAATTCCGTCTTGCACATCATACTTGACAGGAGCCTTGATTTCCTTGATGGCACTCCAGAGAAACCCCAAGAACGCTGTTTCAAGGCTAGAGGGATCCTGAGCTCACTGTAGCAACACGAAAGAGCTCCGTGGACCAAAAATCAACTAGAGATGAGAGGTTAGTCCCTGGCTTCGACTCCAGAGGAATACCACCTTACCACAAGCACCTCAAGCGGAGGCTTCTCTCAGCTCTAGGTATGTGAGAGGGACCCTGAGTTTGCGGCCTCAAATGGAATGGACACCGCGATGCTCTGACGTGAAATAAGGCCGGATATCGCTGCAGTGACTTGAATGCAGGCTCGTCTTGCATCTCCCAAGATGAAAGGATGTTTGAATCCCCAGTGGAGACCACAGAGAAAGACCTAGTTCCCCACCTCATGGCGACCGGAGGCCTCACATCCTTGGAAAACTCCAGAGGTACGCAGAGATCAGTGCCTCCAAAGGAGACGATGCCTGACTCCTCGTGAAACTTGATAGGAGTCCCAGGATTCCTGTGGCACGTGGAAAGGGACCCTTGGTCTCCCACCTCAGCTGGAGAGGCGTCCCAATTGCCCTGCCAAGCCTCGAGGAGAATCCCGAGTTGTCCCTCGCAACTAGGCAGGAGTCCTGCCGTCGCTGAATAAACACGTGGGTGGAAGGGCCATCCCCGTCGTAACTCGAGAGTATACCCCAGGTTCCCGCCGCAACTGGAGAAAAACCATGAGACTTCCCCCTCGCCGCGAGATGAGGCCCGATTCCCCTGCACTGCGTGCAGAGCAATTCCGTGTTGCACATCACACATGAAAGGAGCCTTGATTTCCTTGATGGCACTCCAGAGAAACCCCAAGAACACTGTTTCAAGGCTAGAGGGATCCTGAGGTCACTGTAGCCACACGAAAGAGCTCCGTGGAACAAAAATCAACTCGAGATGAGAGGTTAGTCCCTGGCTTCGACTCCAGAGGAATACCACCTTACCACAAGCACCTCAAGAGGAGGCTTCTCTCAGCTCTAGGTATGTTAGAGGGACCCTGAGTTTGCGGCCTCAAGTGGAATGGACACCGCGATGCACTGACGTGAAATAAGGCCGGATATCCCTGCAGTGACTTGAATGCAGGCTCGTCTTGCATCTCCCAAGACGAAAGGATGTCTCAATCCCCTGTGGAGACCACAGAAAAAGACCTAGTTCCCCACCACATCGTGACCTGAGGCCTCACATCCTTTGAAAACTCCAGAGGTACGCGGAGATCAGTGCCTCCAAAGGAGACGATGCCTGACTCCTCGTGAAACTTGATAGGAGTCCCAGGATTCCTGTGGCACGTGGAAAGGAACCCTTGGTCTCCCGCCTCAGCTGGGCAGGCGTCCCAATTGCCCTGCCAAGCCTCGAGGAGAATCCCGAGTTGTCCCTCCCAACTAGGCAGGAGTCCTGCCGTCGCTGAACAAACACGTGTGTGGAAGGCCCATCCCCATCGTAACTCGAGAATATACCCCAGGTTCTCGCCGCAACTCGAGAAAAACCATGAGACTTCCCCCTCGCCGCAAGATGAGGCCCGATTCCCCTGCACTGCGTGCAGAGCAATTCCGTGTTGCACATCACACATGAAAGGAGCCTTGATTTCCTTGATGGCACTCCAGAGAAACCCCAAGAACACTGTTTCAAGGCTAGAGTGAACCTGAGGTCACTGTAGCAACACGAAAGAGCTCCGTGGACCAAGAATCAACTCGAGATGAGAGGTTAGTCCCTGGCTTCGACTCCAGAGGAATACCACCTTACCACAAGCACCTCAAGAGGAGGCTTCTCTCAGCTCTAGGTATGTGAGAGGGACCCTGAGTTTGCGGCCTCAAGTGGAATGGACACCGCGATGCCCTGACGTGAAATAAGGCCGGATATCCCTGCAGTGACTTGAATGCAGGCTCGTCTTGCATCTCCCAAGATGAAAGGATGTCTCAATCCCCTGTGGAGACCACAGAGAAAGACCTAGTTCCCCACCTCATCGCGACCGGAGGCCACACATCCTTTGAAAATTCCAGAGGGATCGGAGATCAGTGCCTCCAAAGGAGACGATGCCTGATTCCTCGTGAAACTTGATAGGAGTCCCAGGATTCCTGTGGCACGTGGAAAGGGACACTTGGTCTCCCGCCTCAGCTGGAGAGGCGTCCCAATTGCCCTGCCAAGCCTCGAGGAGAATCCCGAGTTGTCCCTCACAACTAGGCAGGAGTCCTGCCGTCGCTGAACAAACACGTGGGTGGAAGGGCCATCCCCGTCGTAACTCGAGAATATACCCCAGGTTCCCCTAGCAACTCGAGAAAAACCATGAGACTTCCCCCTCGGCGCGAGATGAGGCCCAATTCCCCTGCACTGCGTGCAGAGCAATTCCGTCTTGCACATCATACATGACAGGAGCCTTGATTTCCTTGATGGCACTCCAGAGAAACCCCAAGAACACTGTTTCAAGGCTAAAGGGATCCTGAGCTCACTGTAGCAACACGAAAGAGCTCCGTGGACTAAAAATCAACTAGAGATGAGAGGTTAGTCCCTGGCTTCGACTCCAGAGGAATACCACCTTACCACAAGCACCTCAAGACGAGGCTTCTCTCCGCTTTAGGTATGTGAGAGGGACCCTGATTTTGCGGCCTCAAGTGGAATGGACACCGCGATGCTCTGACGTGAAATAAGGCCAGATATCCCTGCAGTGACTTGAATGCAGGCTCGTCTTGCATCTCCCAAGATGAAAGGATGTCTGAATCCCCTGTGGAGACCACAGAGAAAGACCTAGTTCCCCACCTCATGGCGACCGGAGGCCTCACATCCTTGGAAAACTCCAGAGGTACGCAGAGATCAGTGCCTCCAAAGGAGACGATGCCTGACTACTCGTGAAACTTGATAGGAGTCCCAGGATTCCTGTGGCACGTGGAAAGGGATCCTTGGTCTCCCACCTCAGCTGGAGAGGCGTCCCAATTGCCCTGCCAAGCCTCGAGGAGAATCCCGAGTTGTCCCTCGCAACTAGGCAGGAGTCCTGCCGTCGCTGAATAAACACGTGTGTGGAAGGGCCATCCCCGTCGTAACTCGAGAATATACCCCAGGTTCCCGCCGCAACTCGAGAAAAACCATGAGACTTCCCCCTCGCCGCGAGATGAGGCCTGATTCCCCTGCACTGCGTGCAGAGCAATTCAGTGTTGCACATCACACATGAAAGGAGCCTTGATTTCCTTGATGGCACTCCAGAGAAATCCCAAGAACACTGTTTCAAGGCTAGAGGGATCCTGAGGTCACTGTAGCAACACGAAAGAGCTCCGTGGACCAACAATCAACTCGAGATGAGAGGTTAGTCCCTGGCTTCGACTCCAGAGGAATACCACCTTACCACAAGCACCTCAAGAGGAGGCTTCTCTCAGCTCTAGGTATGTGAGAAGGACCCTGATTTTGCGGGCTCAAGTGGAATGGACACCGCGATGCCCTGACTCGAAATAAGGCCGGATATCCCTGCAGTGACTTGAATGCAGGCTCGTCTTGCATCTCCCAAGACGAAAGGATATCTCAATCCCCTGTGGAGACCACAGAGAAAGACCTAGTTCCCCACCACATCGAGACCTGAGGCCTCACATCCTTTGAAAACTCCAGAGGTATGCGGAGATCAATGCCTCCAAAGGAGACGATGCCTGACTCCTCGTGAAACTTGATAGGAGTCCCAGGATTCCTGTGGCACGTGGAAAGGAACCCTTGGTCTCCCGCCTCAGCTGGAGAGGCGTCCCAATTGCCCTGCCAAGCCTCGAGGAGAATCCCGAGTTGTCCCTCCCAACTAGGCAGGAGTCCTGCCGTCGCTGAACAAACACGTGTGTGGAAGGCCCATCCCCATCGTAACTCGAGAATATACCCCAGGTTCACGCCGCAACTCGAGAAAAACCATGAGACTTCCCCCTCGCCGCAAGATGAGGCCCGATTCCCCTGCACTGCGTGCAGAGCAATTCCGTGTTGCACATCACACATGAAAGGAGCCTTTATTTCCTTGATGGCACTCCAGAGAAACCCCAAGAACACTGTTTCAAGGCTAGAGGGATCCTGAGGTCACTGTAGGAACACGAAAGAGTTCCGTGGACCAAGAATCAACTCGAGATGAGAGGTTAGTCCCTGGCTTCAACTCGAGAGGAATACCACCTTACCACAAGCACCTCAAGAGGAGGCTTCTCTCAGCTCTAGGTATGTGAGAGGGACCCTGAGTTTGCGGCCTCAAGTGGAATGGACACCGCGATGCCCTGACGTGAAATAAGGCCGGATATCCCTGCAGTGACTTGAATGCAGGCTCGTCTTGCATCTCCCAAGATGAAAGGATGTCTGAATCCCCTGTGGAGACCACAGAGAAAGACCTAGTTCCCCACCTCATCGCGACCGGAGGCCTCATATCCTTTGAAAACTCCAGAGGTACGCAGAGATTAGTGCCTCCAAAGGAGACGATGCCTGACTCCTCGTGAAACTTGATAGGAGTCCCAGGATTCCTGTGGCACATGGAAAGGGACCCTTGGTCTCCCGCCTCAGCTGGAGAGGTGTCCCAATTGCCCTGCCAAGCATCGAGGAGAATCCCGAGTTGTCCCTCGCAACTAGGCAGGAGTCCTACCGTCGATGAAGAAACACGTGTGTGGAAGGGCCATCCCAGTCGTAACTCGAGAGTATACCCCAGGTTCCCGCCGCAACTCGAGAAAAACCATGAGACTTCCCACTCGCCGCGAGATGAGGCCCGATTCCCCTGAACTGCGTGCAGAGCAATACCGTGTTGCACATCCCACATGAAAGGAGCCTTGATTTCCTTGGTGGCACTCCAGAGAAACCCCAAGAACACTGTTTCAAGGCTAGAGGGATCCTGAGGTCACGGTAGCAACACGAAAGAGCTCCGTGGCCCAGAAATCAACTCGAGATGAGAGCTTAGTCCCTGGCTTCGACTCCAGAGGAATACCACCTTACCACAAGCAGCTCAAGCGGAGGCTTCTCTCAGCTCTAGGTATGTGAGAGGGACCCTGAGTTTGCGGCCTCAAGTGGAATGGACACCACGATGCCCTGACTCGAAATAAGGCCGGATATCCCTGCAGTGACTTGAATGCGGGCTCGTCTTGCATCTCCCAAGACGAAAGGATGTCTGAATCACCTGTGGAGACCACAGAGAAAGACCTAGTTCCCCACCTCATGGCGACCGGAGGCCTCACATCCTTTAAAAACACCAGAGGTACGCGGAGATCAGTGCCTCCAAAGGAGACGATGCCTGACTCCTCGGGAAACTTGATAGGAGTCCCAGGATTCCTGTGGCACGTGGATAGGGACCCTTGGTCTCCAGCCTCAGCTGGAGAGGCGTCCCAATTGCCCTGCCAAGCCTCGAGGAGAATCCCGAGTTGTCCCTCGCAACTAGGCACGAGTCCTGACGTCGCTGAACAAACACGTGGGTGGAAGGGCCATCCCTGTCGTAACTCGAGAATATACCCCAGGTTCCCGCTGCAACTCGAGAAAAACCATGAGACTTCACCCTCGCCGCGAGATGAGGCCTGATTGCCCTGCACTGGGTGCAGAGCAATTCCGTGTTGCACATCACACATGAAAGGAGCCTTGGTTTCCTTGATGGCACTCCAGAGAAATCCCAAGAACACTGTTTCAAGGCTAGAGGAATCCTGAGGTCACTGGAGCAACACGAAAGAGATCCGTGGAGCAACAATCAACTCGAGATGAGAGGTTAGTCCCTGGCTTCGACTCCAGAGGAATACCACATTACCACAAGCACCTCAAGAGGAGGCTTCTCTCACCTCTAGCTATGTGCTGAGTTTGCGGCCTCAAGTGGAATGGACACCGCGAAGCCCTGACTCGAAATAAGGCCGGATATCCCTGCAGTGACTTGAATGCAGGCTCGTCTTACACCTCCCAAAACGAAAGGATGTGTGAATCCCCTGTGGAGACCACAGAGAAAGACCTAGTTCCCCACCTCATCGCGACCGGAGGCCTCACATCCTTTGAAAACTCCAGACGTACGCGGAGATCAGTGCCTCCAAAGGAGACGATGCCTGACTCCTCGTGAAACTTGATTGGAGTCCCAGGATTCCTGTGGCACGTGGAAAGGGACCCTTGGTCTCCCACCTCAGCTGGAGAGGCGTCCCAATTGCCCTGCCAAGCCTCGAGGAGAATCCCAAGTTGTCCTTCGCAACTAGGCAGGAGTCCTGACGTCGCTGAACAAACACGTGGGTGGAAGGGCCATCCCCGTCGTAACTCGAGAATATACCCCAGGTTCCCGCCGCAACTCGAGAAAAACCATGAGACTTCCCCCTCGCCGCGAGATGAGGCCCGATTCCCCTGCATGGCATGCAGAGCAATTCCGTGTTGCACATCAAACATGAAAGGAGCCTTGATTTCCTTAATGGCACTCCAGAGAAACCCCAAGAACACTGTTTCAAGGCTAGAGAGATCCTGAGGTCACTGTAGCAACACGAAAGAGCTCCGTGGACCACACATCAACTCGAGATGAGAGGTTTGTCCCTGGCTTCGACTCCAGAGGAATACCACCTTACAACAAGCACCTCAAGAGGAGGCTTCTCTCAGCTCTAGGTATGTGAGAGGGACCCTGAGTTTGCGGCCTCAAGTGGAATGGACACTGCGATGCCCTGACGCGAAATAAGGCCGGATATCCCTGCAGTGTCTTGAATGCAGGCTCGTCTTGCATCTCCCAAGATGAAAGGATGTCTGAATCCCCTGTGGAGACCACAGAGAAAGACCTAGTTCCCCACCTCATCGCGACCGGAGGCCTCACATCATTTGAAAACTTCAGAGGTACGCGGAGATCAGTGCCTCCAAAGGAGACGATGCCTGACTCCTCGTGAAACTTGATAGGAGTCCCAGGATTACTGTGGCATGTGGAAAGGGACCCTTGGTCTCCCGCCTCAGCTGGAGAGGCGTCCCAATTGCCCTGCCAAGCCTCGAGGAGAATCCCGAGTTGTCCCTCGCAGCTAGGCAGGAGTCCTGCCATCGCTGAACAAAAACACGTGTGTGGAAGGGCCATCCCCGTCGTAACTCGAGAATATACCCCAGGTTCCTGCCGCAACTCGAGAAAAGCCATGAGACTTCCCCCTCGCCGCGAGATGAGGCCTGATTCCCCTGCACTGCGTGCAGAGCAATTCAGTGTTGCACATCACACATGAAAGGAGCCTTGATTTCCTTGATGGCACTCCAGAGAAATCCCAAGAACACTGTTTCAAGGCTAGAGGGATCCTGAGGTCACTGTAGCAACACGAAAGAGCTCCGTGGACCAACAATCAACTCGAGATGAGAGGTTAGTCCCTGGCTTCGACTCCAGAGGAATACCACCTTACCACACGCACCTCAAGAGGAGGCTTCTCTCAGCTCTAGGTATGTGAGAAGGACCCTGATTTTGCGGGCTCAAGTGGAATGGACACCGCGATTCCCTGACTCGAAATAAGGCCGGATATCCCTGCAGTGACTTGAATGCAGGCTCGTCTTGCTTCTCCCAAGATGAAAGGTTGTCTGAATCCCCTGTGGAGACCACAGAGAAAGACCTAGTTCCCCACCTCATCGCGACCGGAGGCCTCACATCTTTTGAAAACTTCAGAGGTACGCGGAGATCAGTGCCTCCAAAGGAGACGATGCGTGACTCCTCGTGAAACTTGATAGGAGTCCCAGGATTCCTGTGGCAAGTGGAAAGGGACCCTTGGTCTCCCGCCTTAGCCGGAGAGGCGTCTCAATTGCCCTGCCAAGCCTCGAGGAGAATCCCGAGTTGTCCGTCGCAACTAGGCAGGAGTCCTGCCGTCACTGAACAAACACGTGGTTGGAAGGGCCTTCCCCGTCGTAACTCGAGAATATACCCCAGTTTCCCGCCGCAACTCGAGAAAAACCATGAGACTTCCCCCCCACCGCGATATGAGGCCCGATTCCCCTGCACTGCGTGCAGAGCAATTCCGTGTTGCACATCACACATGAAAGGAGCCTTGATTTCCTTGATGGCACTCCAGAGAAACCCCAAGAACACTGTTTCAAGGCTAGAGGGATCCTGCGGTTACTGTAGCAACACGAAAGAGCTCCGTGGACCAACAATCAACTCGAGATGAGAGGTTAGTCCCTGGCTTCGACTCCAGAGGAATACCACCTTACCACAAGCACCTCAAGAGGAGGCTTCTCTCAGCTCTAGGTATGTGAGAGGGACCCTGATTTTGCGGGCTCAAGTGGAATGGACACCGCGATGCCCTGACTCGAAATAAGGCCGGATATCCCTGCAGTGACTTGAATGCAGGCGCGTCTTGCAACTCCCAAGACGAAAGGATGTCTGAATCCCCTGTGGAGACCTCAGAGAAAGACCTAGTTCCCCACCTCATCGCGACCGGAGGCCTCACATCCTTTGAAAACTCCAGAGGTACGCAGAGATCACTGCCTCCAAAGGAGACGATGCCTGACTCCTCGTGAAACTTGATAGGAGTCCCAGGATTCCTGTGGCACGTGGAAAGGGACCCTTGGTCTCCCGCCTCAGCTGGAGAGGCGTCCCAATTGCCCTGCCAAGCCTCGAGGAGAATCCCGAGTTGTCCCTCGCAACTAGGCAGGAGTCCTGCCGTCGCTGAAGAAACACGTGTGTGGAAGGGCCATCCCCGTCGTAACTCGAGAGTATACCCCAGGTTCCCGCCGCAACTGGAGAAAAACCATGAGACTTCCCCCTCGCCGCGAGATGAGGCCCGATTCCCCTGCACTGCGTGCAGAGCAATTCCGTGTTGCACATCACACATGAAAGGAGCCTTGATTTCCTAGATGGCACTCCAGAGAAACCCCAAGAACACTGTTTCAAGGCTAGAGGGATCCTGAGGTCACGGTAGCAACACGAAAGAGCTCCGTGGACCAAAAATCAACTCGAGATGAGAGGTTAGTCCCTGGCTTCGACTCCAGAGGAATACCACCTTACCACAAGCACCTCAAGAGGAGGCTTCTCTCAGCTCTAGGTATGTGAGAGGGACCCTGAGTTTGCGGCCTCAAGTGGAATGGAGACCGCGATGCCCTGACTCGAAATAAGGCCGGATATCCCTGCAGTGACTTGAATGCAGGCTCGTCTTGCACCTCCCAAAACGAAAGGATGTGTAAATCCCCTGTGGAGAACAGAGAGAAAGACCTAGTTCCCCACCTCATCGCGGCCGGAGGCCTCACATCCTTTGAAAACTCCAGAGGTACGCGGAGATCATTGCCTCCAAATGAGACGATGCCTGACTCCTCGTGAAACTTGATTGGAGTCCCAGGATTCCTGTGGCACGTGGAAAGGGACCCTTGGTCTCCCACCTCAGCTGGAGAGGCGTCCCAATTGCCCTGCCAAGCCTCGAGGAGAATCCCAAGTTGTCCCTCGCAAATAGGCAGGAGTCCTGACGTCGCTGAACAAACACGTGGGTGGAAGGGCCATCCCCGTCGTAACTCGAGAATATACCCCAGGTTCCCGCCGCAACTCGAGAAAAACCATGAGACTTCCCCCTCGCCGCGAGATGAGGCCCGATTCCCCTGCATGGCATGCAGAGCAATTCCGTGTTGCACATCAAACATGAAAGGAGCCTTGATTTCCTTGATGGCACTCCAGAGAAACCCCAAGAACACTGTTTCAAGGCTAGAGGGATCCTGAGGTCACTGTAGCAACACGAAAGATCTCCGTGGACCACAAATCAACTCGAGATGAGAGGTTAGTCCCTGGCTTCGACTCCAGAGGAATACCACCTTACAACAAGCACCTCAAGAGGAGGCTTCTCTCAGCTCTAGGTATGTGAGAGGGACCCTGAGTTTTCGGCCTCAAGTGGAATGGACACCGCGATGCCCTGACTCGAAATAAGGCTGGATATCCCTGCAGTGACTTGAATGCAGGCTCGTCTTGCATTTCCCAAGACGAAAGGATGTCTGAATCCCCTGTGGAGACCACAGAAGAAGACCTAGTCCCCACCTCATCGCGACCGGAGGCCTCACATCCTTTGAAAACTCCAGAGGTACGCGAAGATCAGTGCCTCCAAAGGAGACGATGCCTGACTCCTCGTGAAACTTGATAGGAGTCCCAGGATTCCTGTGGCACGTGGAAAGGGACCCTTGGTCTCCCGCCTCAGCTGGAGAGGCGTCCTAATTGCCCTGCCAAGCCTCGAGGAGAATCCCGAGTTGTCCCTCACAACTAGGCAGGAGTCTGACGTGGCTGAACAAACACGTGTGTAGAAGGGCCATCCCTGTCGTAACTCGAGAATATATCCCAGGTTCCCACCGCAACTCGAGAAAAACCATGAGACTTCCCCCTCGCCGCGAGATGAGGCCCGATTCCCCTGCACTGCGTGCAGAGCAATTCCGTGTTGCACATCACACATGAAAGGAGCCTTGATTTCCTTGATGGCACTCCAGAGAAACCCCAAGAACACTGTTTCAAGGTTGAGGGATCCTGAGGTCACTGTAGCAACAGGAAAGTGCTCCGTGGACCAAAAATCAACTAGAGATGAGAGGTTAGTCCCTCGCTTCGACTCCAGAGGAATACCACCTTACCACAAGCACCTCAAGAGGAGGCTTCTCTCAGCTCTAGGTATGTGAGAGGGACCCTGAGTTTGCGGCCTCAAGTGGAATGGAGATCGCGATGCCCTGAGTCGAGATAAGGCCGGATATCCCTGCAGTGACTTGAATGCAGGCTCGTCTTGCATCTCCCAAGACAAAAGGATGTCTGAATCCCCTGTGGAGACCACAGAGAAAGAACTAGTTCCCCACCTCATCACGACCGGAGGCCTCACATCCTTTGAAAACTCCAGAGGTACGCGGAGATCAGTGCCTCCAAAGGAGACGATGCCTGACTCCTCGTGAAACTTGATAGGAGTCCCAGGATTCCTGTGGCACGTGGAAAGGGACACTTGGTCTCCCGCCTCACTGGAGAGGCGTCCCAATTGCCCTGCCAAGCCTCGAGGAGAATCCCGAGTTGTCCCTCGCAACTAGGCAGGAGTCCTGACGTCGCTGAACAAACACGTGGGTGGAAGGGCCATCTCCGTCAGAACATGGGAATATACCCCAGGTTCCCGCCGCAACTCAAGAAAAACCATGAGACTTCCCCCTCACCGCGAGATGAGGCCCGATTCCCATGCCATGCGTGCAGAGCATTCCGTGTTGCACATCACACATGAAAGGAGCCTTGATTTCCTTGATGGCACTCCAGAGAAACCCCAAGAACACTGTTTCAAGGCTAGAGGGATCCTGAGGTCACTGTAGTAACACGAAAGAGCTCCGTGGACCAAGAATCAACTCGAGATGTGAGGTTAGTCCCTGGCGTCGATTCCAGGGGAATACGACCTTACCACAAGCACCTCAAGAGGAGGCTTCTCTCAGCTCTAGGTATGTGAGAGGGACCCTGAGTTTGCGGCCGTAAGTGGAATGGACACCGCGATGCCCTGACTCGAAATAAGGCCGGATATCCCTGCAGTGACTTGAATGCAGGAGCGTCTTGCATCTCCCAAGACGAAAGGATGTCTGAATCCCCTGTGGAGACCTCAGAGAAAGACCTAGTTCCCCACCTCATCGCGACCGGAGGCCTCACATCCTTTGAAAACTCCAGAGGTACGCAGAGATCAGTGCCTCCAAAGGAGACGATGCCTGACTCCTCGTGAAACTTGATAGGAGTCCCAGGATTCCTGTGGCACGTGGAAAGGGACACTTGGTCTCCCGCCTCACTGGAGAGGCGTCCCAATTGCCCTGCCAAGCCTCGAGGAGAATCCCGAGTTGTCCCTCGCAACTAGGCACGAGTCCTGACGTCGCTGAACAAACACGTGGGTGGAAGGGCCATCCCTGTCGTAACTCGAGAATATACCCCAGGTTCCCGCTGCAACTCGAGAAAAACCATGAGACTTCACCCTCGCCGCGAGATGAGGCCTGATTGCCCTGCACTGGGTGCAGAGCAATTCCGTGTTGCACATCACACATGAAAGGAGCCTTGGTTTCCTTGATGGCACTCCAGAGAAATCCCAAGAACACTGTTTCAAGGCTAGAGGAATCCTGAGGTCACTGGAGCAACACGAAAGAGATCCGTGGAGCAACAATCAACTCGAGATGAGAGGTTAGTCCCTGGCTTCGACTCCAGAGGAATACCACATTACCACAAGCACCTCAAGAGGAGGCTTCTCTCACCTCTAGCTATGTGCTGAGTTTGCGGCCTCAAGTGGAATGGACACCGCGAAGCCCTGACTCGAAATAAGGCCGGATATCCCTGCAGTGACTTGAATGCAGGCTCGTCTTACACCTCCCAAAACGAAAGGATGTGTGAATCCCCTGTGGAGACCACAGAGAAAGACCTAGTTCCCCACCTCATCGCGACCGGAGGCCTCACATCCTTTGAAAACTCCAGACGTACGCGGAGATCAGTGCCTCCAAAGGAGACGATGCCTGACTCCTCGTGAAACTTGATTGGAGTCCCAGGATTCCTGTGGCACGTGGAAAGGGACCCTTGGTCTCCCACCTCAGCTGGAGAGGCGTCCCAATTGCCCTGCCAAGCCTCGAGGAGAATCCCAAGTTGTCCTTCGCAACTAGGCAGGAGTCCTGACGTCGCTGAACAAACACGTGGGTGGAAGGGCCATCCCCGTCGTAACTCGAGAATATACCCCAGGTTCCCGCCGCAACTCGAGAAAAACCATGAGACTTCCCCCTCGCCGCGAGATGAGGCCCGATTCCCCTGCATGGCATGCAGAGCAATTCCGTGTTGCACATCAAACATGAAAGGAGCCTTGATTTCCTTAATGGCACTCCAGAGAAACCCCAAGAACACTGTTTCAAGGCTAGAGAGATCCTGAGGTCACTGTAGCAACACGAAAGAGCTCCGTGGACCACACATCAACTCGAGATGAGAGGTTTGTCCCTGGCTTCGACTCCAGAGGAATACCACCTTACAACAAGCACCTCAAGAGGAGGCTTCTCTCAGCTCTAGGTATGTGAGAGGGACCCTGAGTTTGCGGCCTCAAGTGGAATGGACACTGCGATGCCCTGACGCGAAATAAGGCCGGATATCCCTGCAGTGTCTTGAATGCAGGCTCGTCTTGCATCTCCCAAGATGAAAGGATGTCTGAATCCCCTGTGGAGACCACAGAGAAAGACCTAGTTCCCCACCTCATCGCGACCGGAGGCCTCACATCATTTGAAAACTTCAGAGGTACGCGGAGATCAGTGCCTCCAAAGGAGACGATGCCTGACTCCTCGTGAAACTTGATAGGAGTCCCAGGATTACTGTGGCATGTGGAAAGGGACCCTTGGTCTCCCGCCTCAGCTGGAGAGGCGTCCCAATTGCCCTGCCAAGCCTCGAGGAGAATCCCGAGTTGTCCCTCGCAGCTAGGCAGGAGTCCTGCCATCGCTGAACAAAAACACGTGTGTGGAAGTGCCATCCCCGTCGTAACTCGAGAATATACCCCAGGTTCCTGCCGCAACTCGAGAAAAGCCATGAGACTTCCCCCTCGCCGCGAGATGAGGCCTGATTCCCCTGCACTGCGTGCAGAGCAATTCAGTGTTGCACATCACACATGAAAGGAGCCTTGATTTCCTTGATGGCACTCCAGAGAAATCCCAAGAACACTGTTTCAAGGCTAGAGGGATCCTGAGGTCACTGTAGCAACACGAAAGAGCTCCGTGGACCAACAATCAACTCGAGATGAGAGGTTAGTCCCTGGCTTCGACTCCAGAGGAATACCACCTTACCACACGCACCTCAAGAGGAGGCTTCTCTCAGCTCTAGGTATGTGAGAAGGACCCTGATTTTGCGGGCTCAAGTGGAATGGACACCGCGATTCCCTGACTCGAAATAAGGCCGGATATCCCTGCAGTGACTTGAATGCAGGCTCGTCTTGCTTCTCCCAAGATGAAAGGTTGTCTGAATCCCCTGTGGAGACCACAGAGAAAGACCTAGTTCCCCACCTCATCGCGACCGGAGGCCTCACATCTTTTGAAAACTTCAGAGGTACGCGGAGATCAGTGCCTCCAAAGGAGACGATGCGTGACTCCTCGTGAAACTTGATAGGAGTCCCAGGATTCCTGTGGCAAGTGGAAAGGGACCCTTGGTCTCCCGCCTTAGCCGGAGAGGCGTCTCAATTGCCCTGCCAAGCCTCGAGGAGAATCCCGAGTTGTCCGTCGCAACTAGGCAGGAGTCCTGCCGTCACTGAACAAACACGTGGTTGGAAGGGCCTTCCCCGTCGTAACTCGAGAATATACCCCAGTTTCCCGCCGCAACTCGAGAAAAACCATGAGACTTCCCCCCCACCGCGATATGAGGCCCGATTCCCCTGCACTGCGTGCAGAGCAATTCCGTGTTGCACATCACACATGAAAGGAGCCTTGATTTCCTTGATGGCACTCCAGAGAAACCCCAAGAACACTGTTTCAAGGCTAGAGGGATCCTGCGGTTACTGTAGCAACACGAAAGAGCTCCGTGGACCAACAATCAACTCGAGATGAGAGGTTAGTCCCTGGCTTCGACTCCAGAGGAATACCACCTTACCACAAGCACCTCAAGAGGAGGCTTCTCTCAGCTCTAGGTATGTGAGAGGGACCCTGATTTTGCGGGCTCAAGTGGAATGGACACCGCGATGCCCTGACTCGAAATAAGGCCGGATATCCCTGCAGTGACTTGAATGCAGGCGCGTCTTGCAACTCCCAAGACGAAAGGATGTCTGAATCCCCTGTGGAGACCTCAGAGAAAGACCTAGTTCCCCACCTCATCGCGACCGGAGGCCTCACATCCTTTGAAAACTCCAGAGGTACGCAGAGATCAGTGCCTCCAAAGGAGACGATGCCTGACTCCTCGTGAAACTTGATAGGAGTCCCAGGATTCCTGTGGCACGTGGAAAGGGACCCTTGGTCTCCCGCCTCAGCTGGAGAGGCGTCCCAATTGCCCTGCCAAGCCTCGAGGAGAATCCCGAGTTGTCCCTCGCAACTAGGCAGGAGTCCTGCCGTCGCTGAAGAAACACGTGTGTGGAAGGGCCATCCCCGTCGTAACTCGAGAGTATACCCCAGGTTCCCGCCGCAACTGGAGAAAAACCATGAGACTTCCCCCTCGCCGCGAGATGAGGCCCGATTCCCCTGCACTGCGTGCAGAGCAATTCCGTGTTGCACATCACACATGAAAGGAGCCTTGATTTCCTAGATGGCACTCCAGAGAAACCCCAAGAACACTGTTTCAAGGCTAGAGGGATCCTGAGGTCACGGTAGCAACACGAAAGAGCTCCGTGGACCAAAAATCAACTCGAGATGAGAGGTTAGTCCCTGGCTTCGACTCCAGAGGAATACCACCTTACCACAAGCACCTCAAGAGGAGGCTTCTCTCAGCTCTAGGTATGTGAGAGGGACCCTGAGTTTGCGGCCTCAAGTGGAATGGAGACCGCGATGCCCTGACTCGAAATAAGGCCGGATATCCCTGCAGTGACTTGAATGCAGGCTCGTCTTGCACCTCCCAAAACGAAAGGATGTGTAAATCCCCTGTGGAGAACAGAGAGAAAGACCTAGTTCCCCACCTCATCGCGGCCGGAGGCCTCACATCCTTTGAAAACTCCAGAGGTACGCGGAGATCATTGCCTCCAAATGAGACGATGCCTGACTCCTCGTGAAACTTGATTGGAGTCCCAGGATTCCTGTGGCACGTGGAAAGGGACCCTTGGTCTCCCACCTCAGCTGGAGAGGCGTCCCAATTGCCCTGCCAAGCCTCGAGGAGAATCCCAAGTTGTCCCTCGCAAATAGGCAGGAGTCCTGACGTCGCTGAACAAACACGTGGGTGGAAGGGCCATCCCCGTCGTAACTCGAGAATATACCCCAGGTTCCCGCCGCAACTCGAGAAAAACCATGAGACTTCCCCCTCGCCGCGAGATGAGGCCCGATTCCCCTGCATGGCATGCAGAGCAATTCCGTGTTGCACATCAAACATGAAAGGAGCCTTGATTTCCTTGATGGCACTCCAGAGAAACCCCAAGAACACTGTTTCAAGGCTAGAGGGATCCTGAGGTCACTGTAGCAACACGAAAGATCTCCGTGGACCACAAATCAACTCGAGATGAGAGGTTAGTCCCTGGCTTCGACTCCAGAGGAATACCACCTTACAACAAGCACCTCAAGAGGAGGCTTCTCTCAGCTCTAGGTATGTGAGAGGGACCCTGAGTTTTCGGCCTCAAGTGGAATGGACACCGCGATGCCCTGACTCGAAATAAGGCTGGATATCCCTGCAGTGACTTGAATGCAGGCTCGTCTTGCATTTCCCAAGACGAAAGGATGTCTGAATCCCCTGTGGAGACCACAGAAGAAGACCTAGTCCCCACCTCATCGCGACCGGAGGCCTCACATCCTTTGAAAACTCCAGAGGTACGCGAAGATCAGTGCCTCCAAAGGAGACGATGCCTGACTCCTCGTGAAACTTGATAGGAGTCCCAGGATTCCTGTGGCACGTGGAAAGGGACCCTTGGTCTCCCGCCTCAGCTGGAGAGGCGTCCCAATTGCCCTGCCAAGCCTCGAGGAGAATCCCGAGTTGTCCCTCACAACTAGGCAGGAGTCTGACGTGGCTGAACAAACACGTGTGTAGAAGGGCCATCCCTGTCGTAACTCGAGAATATATCCCAGGTTCCCACCGCAACTCGAGAAAAACCATGAGACTTCCCCCTCGCCGCGAGATGAGGCCCGATTCCCCTGCACTGCGTGCAGAGCAATTCCGTGTTGCACATCACACATGAAAGGAGCCTTGATTTCCTTGATGGCACTCCAGAGAAACCCCAAGAACACTGTTTCAAGGTTGAGGGATCCTGAGGTCACTGTAGCAACAGGAAAGTGCTCCGTGGACCAAAAATCAACTAGAGATGAGAGGTTAGTCCCTCGCTTCGACTCCAGAGGAATACCACCTTACCACAAGCACCTCAAGAGGAGGCTTCTCTCAGCTCTAGGTATGTGAGAGGGACCCTGAGTTTGCGGCCTCAAGTGGAATGGAGATCGCGATGCCCTGAGTCGAGATAAGGCCGGATATCCCTGCAGTGACTTGAATGCAGGCTCGTCTTGCATCTCCCAAGACAAAAGGATGTCTGAATCCCCTGTGGAGACCACAGAGAAAGAACTAGTTCCCCACCTCATCACGACCGGAGGCCTCACATCCTTTGAAAACTCCAGAGGTACGCGGAGATCAGTGCCTCCAAAGGAGACGATGCCTGACTCCTCGTGAAACTTGATAGGAGTCCCAGGATTCCTGTGGCACGTGGAAAGGGACACTTGGTCTCCCGCCTCACTGGAGAGGCGTCCCAATTGCCCTGCCAAGCCTCGAGGAGAATCCCGAGTTGTCCCTCGCAACTAGGCAGGAGTCCTGACGTCGCTGAACAAACACGTGGGTGGAAGGGCCATCTCCGTCAGAACATGGGAATATACCCCAGGTTCCCGCCGCAACTCAAGAAAAACCATGAGACTTCCCCCTCACCGCGAGATGAGGCCCGATTCCCATGCCATGCGTGCAGAGCATTCCGTGTTGCACATTACACATGAAAGGAGCCTTGATTTCCTTGATGGCACTCCAGAGAAACCCCAAGAACAGTGTTTCAAGGCTAGAGCGATCCTGAGGTCACTGTAGTAACACGAAAGAGCTCCGTGGACCAAGAATCAACTCGAGATGTGAGGTTAGTCCCTGGCGTCGATTCCAGGGGAATACGACCTTACCACAAGCACCTCAAGAGGAGGCTTCTCTCAGCTCTAGGTATGTGAGAGGGACCCTGAGTTTGCGGCCGTAAGTGGAATGGACACCGCGATGCCCTGACTCGAAATAAGGCCGGATATCCCTGCAGTGACTTGAATGCAGGAGCGTCTTGCATCTCCCAAGACGAAAGGATGTCTGAATCCCCTGTGGAGACCTCAGAGAAAGACCTAGTTCCCCACCTCATCACGACCGGAGGCCTCACATCCTTTGAAAACTCCAGAGGTACGCAGAGATCAGTGCCTCCAGAGGAGACGATGCCTGACTCCTCGTGAAACTTGATTGGAGTCCCAGGATTCCTGTGGCACGTGGAAAGGGACCCTTGGTCTCGTGCCTCAGCTGGAGAGGCGTCCCAATTGCCCTGCCAAGCCTCGAGGAGAATCCCAAGTTGTCCCTCGCAACTAGGCAGGAGTCCTGACGTCGCTGAAGAAACACGTGTGTGGAAGGGCCATCCCCGTCGTAACTCGAGAATATTCCCCAGGTTCCCGCCGCAACTCGAGAAAAACCATGAGACTTCCCCCTCGCCGCGAGATGAGGCCCGATTCCCCTGCACGGAACGCAGAGCAATTCCGTGTTGCACATCAAACATGAAAGGAGCCTTGATTTCCTTGATGGCACTCCAGAGAAACCCCAAGAACACTGTTTCAAGGTTGAGGGATCCTGAGGTCACTGTAGCAACACGAAAGAGCTCCGTGGACCAAAAATCAACTCGAGATGAGAGGTTAGTCCCTCGATTCGACTCCAGAGGAATACCACCTTACCACAAGCAACTCAAGAGGAGGCTTCTCTCAGCTCTAGGTATGTGAGAGGGACCCTGAGTTTACGGCCTCAAGTGGAATGGAGACCGCGATTCCCTGTCTCGAAATAAGGCAGGATATCCCTGCAGTGACTTGAATGCAGGCTCGTCTTGCATCTCCCAAGACGAAAGGATGTCTGAATCCCCTGTGGAGACCACAGAGAAAGACCTAGTTCCCCACCTCATCGCGACCGGAGGCCTCACATCCTTTGAAAACTCCAGAGGTACGCAGAGATCAGTGCCTCCAAAGGAGACGATGCCTGACTCCTCGTGAAACTTGATAGGAGTCCCAGGATTCCTGTGGCACGTGGAAAGGGACCCTTGGTCTCCCGCCTCAGCTGGAGAGGCGTCCCAATTGCCCTGCCAAGCCTCGAGGAGAATCCCGAGTTGTCCCTCGCAACTAGGCAGGAGTCCTGCCGTCGCTGAAGAAACACGTGTGTGGAAGGGCCTTCCCCGTCGTAACTCGAGAGTATACCCCAGGTTCCCGCCGCAACTGGAGAAAAACCATGAGACTTCCCCCTCGCCGCGAGATGAGGCCCGATTCCCCTGCACTGCGTGCAGAGCAATTCCGTGTTGCACATCACACATGAAAGGAGCCTTGATTTCCTAGATGGCACTCCAGAGAAACCCCAAGAACACTGTTTCAAGGCTAGAGGGATCCTGAGGTCACGGTAGCAACATGAAAGAGCTCCGTGGACCAAAAATCAACTCGAGATGAGAGGTTAGTCCCTGGCTTCGACTCCAGAGGAATACCACCTTACCACAAGCACCTCAAGAGGAGGCTTCTCTCAGCTCTATGTATGTGAGAGGGACCCTGAGTTTGCGGCCTCAAGTGGAATGGAGACCGCGATGCCCTGACTCGAAATAAGGCCGGATATCCCTGCAGTGACTTGAATGCAGGCTCGTCTTGCATCTCCCAAGACGAAAGGATGTCTGAATCCCCTGTGGAGACCACAGAGAAAGACCTAGTTCCCCACCTCATCGCGACCGGAGGCCTCACATCCTTTGAAAACTCCAGAGGGACGCGGAGATCAGTGCCTCCAAAGGAGACGATGCCTGACTCCTCGTGAAACTTGATAGGAGTCCCAGGATTCCTGTGGCACATGGAAAGGGACCCTTGGTTTCCCGCCTCAAATGGAGAGGTGTCCCAATTGCCCTGCTAAGCCTCGAGGAGAATCCCGAATTGTCCCTCGCAACTAGGCAGGAGTCCTGACGTCGCTGAACAAACACGTGTGTGGAAGGGCCATCCCCGTCGTAACTCGAGAATATACCCCAGGTTCCCGCCGCAACTCGAGAAAAACCATGAGACTTCCCCCTCGCCGGGAGATGAGGCTCGATTCCCCTGCACTGCGAGCAGAGCAATTCCGTGTTGCACATCACACATGAAAGGAGCCTTGATTTCCTTGATTGCACTCCAGAGAAACCCCAAGAACACTGTTTCAAGGCTACAGGGATCCTGAGGTCACTGTAGCAACACGAAAGAGCTCCGTGGACCAAAAATCAACTCGAGATGAGAGGTTAGTCCCCGGCTTCGACTCCAGAGGAATACCACCTTACCACAAGCACCTCAAGAGAAGGCTTCTCTCAGCTCTAGGTATGTGAGAGGGACCCTGAGTTTGCGGCCTCAAGTGGAATGGACACCGTGATGCCCTGACTCGAAATAAGGCCGGATATCCCTGCAGTGACTTGAATGCAGGCTCGTCTTGCATCTCCCAAGACGAAAGGATGTCTAAATCCCCTGTGGAGACCACAGAGAAAAACCTAGTTCCCCACATCATCGCGACCGGAGGCCTCACATCCTTTGAAAACTCCAGAGGTATGCGGAGGTCAGTGCCTCCAAAGGAGCCGATGCGTGACTCCTCGTCAAACTTGATAGGAGTCCCAGGATTCCTGTGGCACGTGGAAAGGGACACTTGCTCTCCCGCCTCAGCTGGAGAGGCGTCCCAATTGCCCTGCCACGCCTCGAGCAGAATCCCGAGTTGTCCCTCGCAAATAGGCAGGAGTCCTGACGTCGCTGAACAAACACGTGGGTGGAAGGGCCATCCCCGTCGTAACTCGAGAATATACCCCAGGTTCCCGCCGCAACTCGAGAAAAACCATGAGACTTCCCCCTCGCCGCGAGATGAGGCCCGATTCCCCTGCACTGCGTGCAGAGCAATTCCGTGTTTCACATCACACATGAAAGGAGCCTTGATTTCCTTGATTGCACTCCAGAGAAACCCCAAGAACACTCTTTAAAGGCTAGAGGGATCCTGAGGTCAGTGTAGCAACACGAAAGAGCTCCGTGGACCAAAAATCAACTCGAGATGAGAGGTTCGTCCCTGGCTTCGACTCCAGACGAATACCACCTTACCACAAGCACCTCAAGAGGAGGCTTCTCTCAGCTCTGGGTATGTGAGAGGGACCCTGAGTTTGCGGCCTCAAGTGGAATGGACACCGCGATGCCCTGACTCGAAATCAGGCCGGATATCCCTGCAGTGACTTGAATGCAGGCTTGTCTTTCATCTCCCATGACGAAAGGATATCTGAATCCCATTGGAGACCACAGAGAAAGACCTAGTTCCCCTCCTCATCGTGACCGGAGGCCTCACATCCTTTGAAAACTCCAGAGGTACGCGGAGATCAGTGCCACCAAAGGAGACGATGCCTGACTCCTCGTGAAACTTGAGAGGAGTCCCAGGATTCCTGTGGCACATGGAAAGGGACCCTTGGTCTCCTGCCTCAGCTGGAGAGGCATCCCAATTCCCCTGCCAGGGCTCGAGGAGAATCCCGAATTGTCCCTCGCAACTAGGCAGGAGTCCTGACGTCGCTGAACAAACACGTGTGTGGAAGGGCCATCCCCGTCGTAACTCGAGAATATACCCCAGGTTCCCGCCGCAACTCGAGAAAAACCATGAGACTTCCTCCTCACTGCGAGATGAGGCCCGATTCCCCTGCACTGCGTGCAGAGCAATTCCGTGTTTCACATCACACATGAAAGGAGCCTTGATTTCCTTGATGGCAATCCAGAGAAACCTGAAGAACACTGTTTTAAGGATAGAGGGATCCTGAGGTCACTGAGGCAACACGAAAGAACTCTGTGAACCAAAAATCAACTCGAGAAGAGAGGTTAGTCCCTGGCTTCGACTCCAGAGGAATACCACCTTACCACAAGCACCTCAAGAGGAGGCTTCTCTCAGCTCTAGGTATGTGAGAGGGACCCTGAGTTTGCGGCCGCAAGTGGAATGGACACTGCGATGCCCTGACTCGAAATAAGGCCGGATATCCCTGCAGTGATTGATTGCAGGCTCGTCCTTCATTTCCCTAGAAGAAAGGATGTCTGAAACCCTTTGGAGACCACAGAGAAAGACCAAGTCCCCCACCTCATCGCGACCTGAGGCCTCACATCCTTTGAAAACTCCAGAGGGACGCGGAGATCAGTGCCTCCAAAGGAGACGTTGCCTGACTCTTCGTGAAACTTGATAGGAGTCCCAGGATTCCTGTGGCACATGGAAAGGGACCCTTGGTTTCCCGCCTCAAATGGAGAGGTGTCCCAATTGCCCTGCTAAGCCTCGAGGAGAATCCCGAATTGTCCCTCGCAACTAGGCAGGAGTCCTGACGTCGCTGAACAAACACGTGTGTGGAAGGGCCATCCCCGTCGTAACTCGAGAATATACCCCAGGTTCCCGCCGCAACTCGAGAAAAACCATGAGACTTCCCCCTCGCCGCGAGATGAGGCCCGATTCCCCTGCACTGCGTGTAGAGCAATTCCGTGTTGCACATCACACATGAAAGGAGCCTTGATTTCCTTGATGGCACTCCAGAGAAACCCCAAGAACACTGTTTCAAGGCTAGAGGGATCCTGAGGTAACTGTAGCAACACGAAAGAGCTCCGTGGACCAAGAATCAACTCGAGATGAGACGTTAGTCCCTGGCGTCGATTCCAGGGGAATACGACCTTACCACAAGCACCTCAAGAGGAGGCTTCTCTCAGCTCTAGGTATGTGAGAGGGACCCTGAGTTTGCGGCCGCAAGTGGAATGGACACCGCGATGCCCTGACTCGAAATAAGGCCGGATATCCCTGCAGTGATTGAATGCAGGCTCGTCCTTCATTTCCCTAGAAGAAAGGATGTCTGAAACCCTTTGGAGACCACAGAGAAAGACCAAGTCCCTCACCTCATCGCGACCGGAGGCCTCACATCCTTTGAAAACTCCAGAGGGACGCGGAGATCAGTGCCTCCAAAGGAGACGTTGCCTGACTCTTCGTGAAACTTGATAGGAGTCCCAGGATTCCTGTGGCACATGGAAAGGGAGACTTGGTTTCCCGCCTCAAATGGAGGGGTGTCCCAATTGCCCTGCTAAGCCTCGAGGAGAATCCCGAGTTGTCCCTCGCAACTAGGCAGGAGTCCTGACGTGGCTGAACAAACACGTGGTTGGAAGAGCCATTCCTGTCGTAACTCGAGAATATACTCCAGGTTCCCGCCGCAACTCGAGAAAAACCATGAGACTTCCCCCTCGCCGCGAGATGAGGCCCGATTCCCCTGCACTGCGTGCAGAGCAATTCCGTGTTGCACATCACACATGAAAGGAGCCTTGATTTCCTTGATGGCACTCCAGAGAAAACCCAAGAACACTGTTTCAAGGCTAGAGGGATCCTGAGGTCACTGGAGCAACAAGAAAGAGCTCCGTGGACCAAAAATCAACTCGAGATGAGAGGTTAGTCCCTAACTTCGACTCCAGAGGAATACCACCTTACCACAAGCACCTCAAGAGGAGGCTTCTCTCAGCTCTAGGTATGTGAGAGGGACCCTGATTTTGCGGCCTCAAGTGGAATGGACACTGCGATGCCCTGACGCGAAATAAGGCCGGATATCCCTGCAGTGACTTGAATGCAGGCTCGTCTTGCATCTCCCAAGAAGAAAGGATGTCTGAATCCCCTGCGGAGACAACAGAGAAAGACCTAGTCCCCCACCTCATGGCGACCGGAGGCCTCACATCCTTTGAAAATTCCAGAGGGACGCGGAGATCAGTGCCTCCAATGGAGACGATGCCTGACTCCTCGTGAAACTTGATAGGAGTCCCAGGATTCCTGTGGCACGTGGAAAGGGACCCTTGGTCTCCCGACTCAGCTGGAGAGGAGTCCCAAATGCCCTGCCAAGCCTCGAGGAGAATCCCGAGTTGTCCCTCGCAACTAGGCAGGAGTCCTGACGTCACTGAACAAACACGTGTGTGGAAGGGCCATCCCCGTCGTAACTCGAGAATATACCCCAGGTTCCCGCCGCAACTCGAGAAAAACCATGTGACTTCCCCCTCACCACGAGATGAGGCCCGATTCCCCTGCACTGCGTGCAGAGCAATTCCGTGTTGCACAACACACATGAAAGGATCCTTGATTTCCTTGATGGCAATCCAGAGAAACCCCAAGAACACTGTTTCAAGGCTAGAGGAATCCTGATGTCACTGTAGCAACATTATAGAGCTCCGTGGACCAAAAATCAACTCGAGATGAGAGATTAGTCCCTGGCTTCGACTCCAGAGGAATTCCACCTTACCCCATCACCTCAAGAGGAGGTTTCTCTCAGCTCTAGGTATGTGAGAGGGTCCCTGAGTTTGCGGCCTCAAGTGGAATGGACACCGCGATGCCCTGACTCGAAATCAGGCAGGATATCCCTTCAGTGACTTGAATGCAGGCTCGTCTTGCATCTCCCAAGATGAAAGGATGTCTGAATCCCCTGTGGAGACCACAGAGAAAACCTAGTTCTCCACTTCATCGCAACCGGAGGCCTCACATCCTTAGAAAATTCCAGAGGTACGCGGAGATCAATGCCTCCAAAGGAAACGATGCCTGACTCCTCGTGAAACTTGATAGGAGTCCCAGGATTCCTGTGGCACGTGGAAAGGGACCCTTGGTCTCCCGCCTCAGCTGGAGAGGCGTCCCAATTGCCCTGCCAAGCCTCGAGGAGAATCCCGAGTTGTCCCTGGCAACTAGGCAGGAGTCCTGCCGTCGCTGAACAAACACGTGTGTGGAAGGGCCATCCCCGTCGTAACTCGAGAATATACCCCAGGTTCCCGCCGCAACTCGAGAAAAACCGTGAGACTTCCTCCTCACTGCGAGATGAGGCCCGATTCCCCTGCACTGCGTGCAGAGCAATTCCGTGTTTCACATCACACATGAAAGGAGCCTTGATTTCCTTGATGGCAATCCAGAGAAACCCCAAGAACACTGTTTTAAGGATAGAGGGATCCTGAGGTCACTGAGGCAACACGAAAGAACTCTGTGAACCAAAAATCAACTCGAGAAGAGAGGTTAGTCCCTGGCTTCGACTCCAGAGGAATACCACCTTACCACAAGCACCTCAAGAGGAGGCTTCTCTCAGCTCTAGGTATGTGAGAGGGACCCTGAGTTTGCGGCCGCAAGTGGAATGGACACCGCGATGCCCTGACTCGAAATAAGGCCAGATATCCCTGCAGTGACTTGAATGCAGGCTCGTCCTTCATTTCCCAAGAAAAAAGGATGTCTGAATAACCCTTTGGAGACCACAGAGAAAGACCTAGTTCCCCACCTCATCGCGACCGGAGGCCTCACATCCTTTGAAAACTCCAGAGGGATGCGGAGATCAGTGCCTCCAAAGGAGACGATGCCTAACTCCTCGTGAAACCTGATAGGTGTCCCAGGATTCCTGTGTCACGTGGAAAGGGACCGTTGGTCTCCTGCCTCAGCTGGAGAGGCGTCCCAATTGCTTTGCCAAGCCTTGAGGAAAATCCCGAGTTGTCCCTCGCAACTAGGCAGGAGTCCTGACGTCGCTGAACAAACACGTGTGTGGAAGGGCCATCCCCGTCGTAACTCGAGAATATACCCCAGGTTCCCGCCGCAACTCGAGAAAAACCATGAGACTTCTCCCTCGCCGCGAGATGAGGCCCGATTCCCCTGCACTGCGTGCAGAGCAATTCCGTGTTGCACATCACACATGAAAGGAGCCTTGATTTCCTTGATGGCACTCCAGAGAAACCCCAAGAACACTGTTTCAAGGCTAGAGGGATCCTGAGGTCACTGTAGCAACACGAAACAGATCCGTGGACCAAGAATCAACTCGAGATGAGAGGTTAGTCCCTGGCGTCGATTACAGGGGAATACGACCTTACCACAAGCACCTCAAAGGAGGCTTCTCTCAGCTCTAGGTATGTGAGAGGGACCCTGAGTTTGCGGCCGCAAGTGGAATGGACACCGCGATGCCCTGACTCGAAATAAGGCCGGATATCCCTGCAGTGATTGAATGCAGGCTCGTCCTTCATTTCCCTAGAAGAAAGGATGTCAGAAACCCTTTGGAGACCACAGAGAAAGACCTAGTTCCCCACCTCATCGCGACCGGAGGCCTCACATCCTTTGAAAACTCCAGAGGGACGCGGAGATCAGTGCCTCCAAAGGAGACGATGCCTGACTCCTCGTGAAACTTGATAGGAGTCCCAGGATTCCTGTGGCACGTGGAAAGGGACGCTTGGTCTCCCGCCTCAGCTGGAGAGGCGTCCCAATTGCCCTGCCAAGCCTCGAGGAGAATCCCGAGTTGTCCCTCGCAACTAGGCAGGAGTCCTGACGTCGCTGAACAAACACGTGTGTGGAAGGGCCATCCCCGTCGTAACTCGAGAATATACCCCAGGTTCCCGCCGCAACTCGAGAAAAACCATGAGACTTCCCCCTCGCCGGGAGATGAGGCTCGATTCCCCTGCACTGCGAGCAGAGCAATTCAGTGTTGCACATCACACATGAAAGGAGCCTTGATTTCCTTGATTGCACTCCAGAGAAACCCCAAGAACACTGTTTCAAGGCTACAGGGATCCTGAGGTCACTGTAGCAACACGAAAGAGCTCCGTGGACCAAAAATCAACTCGAGATGAGAGGTTAGTCCCCGGCTTCGACTCCAGAGGAATACCACCTTACCACAAGCACCTCAAGAGAAGGCTTCTCTCAGCTCTAGGTATGTGAGAGGGACCCTGAGTTTGCGGCCTCAAGTGGAATGGACACCGTGATGCCCTGACTCGAAATAAGGCCGGATATCCCTGCAGTGACTTGAATGCAGGCTCGTCTTGCATCTCCCAAGACGAAAGGATGTCTAAATCCCCTGTGGAGACCACAGAGAAAAACCTAGTTCCCCACATCATCGCGACCGGAGGCCTCACATCCTTTGAAAACTCCAGAGGTATGCGGAGGTCAGTGCCTCCAAAGGAGCCGATGCGTGACTCCTCGTCAAACTTGATAGGAGTCCCAGGATTCCTGTGGCACGTGGAAAGGGACACTTGCTCTCCCGCCTCAGCTGGAGAGGCGTCCCAATTGCCCTGCCACGCCTCGAGCAGAATCCCGAGTTGTCCCTCGCAAATAGGCAGGAGTCCTGACGTCGCTGAACAAACACGTGGGTGGAAGGGCCATCCCCGTCGTAACTCGAGAATATACCCCAGGTTCCCGCCGCAACTCGAGAAAAACCATGAGACTTCCCCCTCGCCGCGAGATGAGGCCCGATTCCCCTGCACTGCGTGCAGAGCAATTCCGTGTTTCACATCACACATGAAAGGAGCCTTGATTTCCTTGATTGCACTCCAGAGAAACCCCAAGAACACTGTTTCAAGGCTAGAGGCATCCTGAGGTCACTGTAGCAACACGAAAGAGCTCCGTGGACCACAAATCAACTCGAGATGAGAGGTTCGTCCCTGGCTTCGACTCCAGACGAATACCACCTTACCACAAGCACCTCAAGAGGAGGCTTCTCTCAGCTCTGGGTATGTGAGAGGGACCCTGAGTTTGCGGCCTCAAGTGGAATGGACACCGCGATGCCCTGACTCGAAATCAGGCCGGATATCCCTGCAGTGACTTGAATGCAGGCTTGTCTTTCATCTCCCATGACGAAAGGATATCTGAATCCCATTTGAGACCACAGAGAAAGACCTAGTTCCCCTCCTCATCGTGACCGGAGGCCTCACATCCTTTGAAAACTCCAGAGGTACGCGGAGATCAGTGCCACCAAAGGAGACGATGCCTGACTCCTCGTGAAACTTGAGAGGAGTCCCAGGATTCCTGTGGCACATGGAAAGGGACCCTTGGTCTCCTGCCTCAGCTGGAGAGGCATCCCAATTCCCCTACCAGGGCTCGAGGAGAATCCCGAATTGTCCCTCGCAACTAGGCAGGAGTCCTGACGTCGCTGAACAAACACGTGTGTGGAAGGGCCATCCCCGTCGTAACTCGAGAATATACCCCAGGTTCCCGCCGCAACTCGAGAAAAACCATGAGACTTCCTCCTCACTGCGAGATGAGGCCCGATTCCCCTGCACTGCGTGCAGAGCAATTCCGTGTTTCACATCACACATGAAAGGAGCCTTGATTTCCTTGATGGCAATCCAGAGAAACCCGAAGAACACTGTTTTAAGGATAGAGGGATCCTGAGGTCACTGAGGCAATACGAAAGAACTCTGTGAACCAAAAATCAACTCGAGAAGAGAGGTTAGTCCCTGGCTTCGACTCCAGAGGAATACCACCTTACCACAAGCACCTCAAGAGGAGGCTTCTCTCAGCTCTAGGTATGTGAGAGGGACCCTGAGTTTGCGGCTGCAAGTGGAATGGACACCGCGATGCCCTGACTCGAAATAAGGCCGGATATCCCTGCAGTGATTGACTGCAGGCTCGTCCTTCATTTCCCTAGAAGAAAGGATGTCTGAAACCCTTTGGAGACCACAGAGAAAGACCAAGTCCCCCACCTCATCGCGACCTGAGGCCTCACATCCTTTGAAAACTCCAGAGGGACGCGGAGATCAGTGCCTCCAAAGGAGACGTTGCCTGACTCTTCGTGAAACTTGATAGGAGTCCCAGGATTCCTGTGGCACATGGAAAGGGACCCTTGGTTTCCCGCCTCAAATGGAGAGGTGTCCCAATTGCCCTGCTAAGCCTCGAGGAGAATCCCGAATTGTCCCTCGCAACTAGGCAGGAGTCCTGACGTCGCTGAACAAACACGTGTGTGGAAGGGCCATCCCCGTCGTAACTCGAGAATATACCCCAGGTTCCCGCCGCAACTCGAGAAAAACCATGAGACTTCCCCCTCGCCGGGAGATGAGGCTCGATTCCCCTGCACTGCGAGCAGAGCAATTCCGTGTTGCACATCACACATGAAAGGAGCCTTGATTTCCTTGATTGCACTCCAGAGAAACCCCAAGAACACTGTTTCAAGGCTACAGGGATCCTGAGGTCACTGTAGCAACACGAAAGAGCTCCGTGGACCAAAAATCAACTCGAGATGAGAGGTTAGTCCCCGGCTTCGACTCCAGAGGAATACCACCTTACCACAAGCACCTCAAGAGAAGGCTTCTCTCAGCTCTAGGTATGTGAGAGGGACCCTGAGTTTGCGGCCTCAAGTGGAATGGACACCGTGATGCCCTGACTCGAAATAAGGCCGGATATCCCTGCAGTGACTTGAATGCAGGCTCGTCTTGCATCTCCCAAGACGAAAGGATGTCTAAATCCCCTGTGGAGACCACAGAGAAAAACCTAGTTCCCCACATCATCGCGACCGGAGGCCTCACATCCTTTGAAAACTCCAGAGGTATGCGGAGGTCAGTGCCTCCAAAGGAGCCGATGCGTGACTCCTCGTCAAACTTGATAGGAGTCCCAGGATTCCTGTGGCACGTGGAAAGGGACACTTGCTCTCCCGCCTCAGCTGGAGAGGCGTCCCAATTGCCCTGCCACGCCTCGAGCAGAATCCCGAGTTGTCCCTCGCAAATAGGCAGGAGTCCTGACGTCGCTGAACAAACACGTGGGTGGAAGGGCCATCCCCGTCGTAACTCGAGAATATACCCCAGGTTCCCGCCGCAACTCGAGAAAAACCATGAGACTTCCCCCTCGCCGCGAGATGAGGCCCGATTCCCCTGCACTGCGTGCAGAGCAATTCCGTGTTTCACATCACACATGAAAGGAGCCTTGATTTCCTTGATTGCACTCCAGAGAAACCCCAAGAACACTCTTTAAAGGCTAGAGGGATCCTGAGGTCAGTGTAGCAACACGAAAGAGCTCCGTGGACCAAAAATCAACTCGAGATGAGAGGTTCGTCCCTGGCTTCGACTCCAGACGAATACCACCTTACCACAAGCACCTCAAGAGGAGGCTTCTCTCAGCTCTGGGTATGTGAGAGGGACCCTGAGTTTGCGGCCTCAAGTGGAATGGACACCGCGATGCCCTGACTCGAAATCAGGCCGGATATCCCTGCAGTGACTTGAATGCAGGCTTGTCTTTCATCTCCCATGACGAAAGGATATCTGAATCCCATTGGAGACCACAGAGAAAGACCTAGTTCCCCTCCTCATCGTGACCGGAGGCCTCACATCCTTTGAAAACTCCAGAGGTACGCGGAGATCAGTGCCACCAAAGGAGACGATGCCTGACTCCTCGTGAAACTTGAGAGGAGTCCCAGGATTCCTGTGGCACATGGAAAGGGACCCTTGGTCTCCTGCCTCAGCTGGAGAGGCATCCCAATTCCCCTGCCAGGGCTCGAGGAGAATCCCGAATTGTCCCTCGCAACTAGGCAGGAGTCCTGACGTCGCTGAACAAACACGTGTGTGGAAGGGCCATCCCCGTCGTAACTCGAGAATATACCCCAGGTTCCCGCCGCAACTCGAGAAAAACCATGAGACTTCCTCCTCACTGCGAGATGAGGCCCGATTCCCCTGCACTGCGTGCAGAGCAATTCCGTGTTTCACATCACACATGAAAGGAGCCTTGATTTCCTTGATGGCAATCCAGAGAAACCTGAAGAACACTGTTTTAAGGATAGAGGGATCCTGAGGTCACTGAGGCAACACGAAAGAACTCTGTGAACCAAAAATCAACTCGAGAAGAGAGGTTAGTCCCTGGCTTCGACTCCAGAGGAATACCACCTTACCACAAGCACCTCAAGAGGAGGCTTCTCTCAGCTCTAGGTATGTGAGAGGGACCCTGAGTTTGCGGCCGCAAGTGGAATGGACACTGCGATGCCCTGACTCGAAATAAGGCCGGATATCCCTGCAGTGATTGATTGCAGGCTCGTCCTTCATTTCCCTAGAAGAAAGGATGTCTGAAACCCTTTGGAGACCACAGAGAAAGACCAAGTCCCCCACCTCATCGCGACCTGAGGCCTCACATCCTTTGAAAACTCCAGAGGGACGCGGAGATCAGTGCCTCCAAAGGAGACGTTGCCTGACTCTTCGTGAAACTTGATAGGAGTCCCAGGATTCCTGTGGCACATGGAAAGGGACCCTTGGTTTCCCGCCTCAAATGGAGAGGTGTCCCAATTGCCCTGCTAAGCCTCGAGGAGAATCCCGAATTGTCCCTCGCAACTAGGCAGGAGTCCTGACGTCGCTGAACAAACACGTGTGTGGAAGGGCCATCCCCGTCGTAACTCGAGAATATACCCCAGGTTCCCGCCGCAACTCGAGAAAAACCATGAGACTTCCCCCTCGCCGCGAGATGAGGCCCGATTCCCCTGCACTGCGTGTAGAGCAATTCCGTGTTGCACATCACACATGAAAGGAGCCTTGATTTCCTTGATGGCACTCCAGAGAAACCCCAAGAACACTGTTTCAAGGCTAGAGGGATCCTGAGGTAACTGTAGCAACACGAAAGAGCTCCGTGGACCAAGAATCAACTCGAGATGAGACGTTAGTCCCTGGCGTCGATTCCAGGGGAATACGACCTTACCACAAGCACCTCAAGAGGAGGCTTCTCTCAGCTCTAGGTATGTGAGAGGGACCCTGAGTTTGCGGCCGCAAGTGGAATGGACACCGCGATGCCCTGACTCGAAATAAGGCCGGATATCCCTGCAGTGATTGAATGCAGGCTCGTCCTTCATTTCCCTAGAAGAAAGGATGTCTGAAACCCTTTGGAGACCACAGAGAAAGACCAAGTCCCTCACCTCATCGCGACCGGAGGCCTCACATCCTTTGAAAACTCCAGAGGGACGCGGAGATCAGTGCCTCCAAAGGAGACGTTGCCTGACTCTTCGTGAAACTTGATAGGAGTCCCAGGATTCCTGTGGCACATGGAAAGGGAGACTTGGTTTCCCGCCTCAAATGGAGAGGTGTCCCAATTGCCCTGCTAAGCCTCGAGGAGAATCCCGAGTTGTCCCTCGCAACTAGGCAGGAGTCCTGACGTGGCTGAACAAACACGTGGTTGGAAGAGCCATTCCTGTCGTAACTCGAGAATATACTCCAGGTTCCCGCCGCAACTCGAGAAAAACCATGAGACTTCCCCCTCGCCGCGAGATGAGGCCCGATTCCCCTGCACTGCGTGCAGAGCAATTCCGTGTTGCACATCACACATGAAAGGAGCCTTGATTTCCTTGATGGCACTCCAGAGAAAACCCAAGAACACTGTTTCAAGGCTAGAGGGATCCTGAGGTCACTGGAGCAACAAGAAAGAGCTCCGTGGACCAAAAATCAACTCGAGATGAGAGGTTAGTCCCTAACTTCGACTCCAGAGGAATACCACCTTACCACAAGCACCTCAAGAGGAGGCTTCTCTCAGCTCTAGGTATGTGAGAGGGACCCTGATTTTGCGGCCTCAAGTGGAATGGACACTGCGATGCCCTGACGCGAAATAAGGCCGGATATCCCTGCAGTGACTTGAATGCAGGCTCGTCTTGCATCTCCCAAGAAGAAAGGATGTCTGAATCCCCTGCGGAGACAACAGAGAAAGACCTAGTCCCCCACCTCATGGCGACCGGAGGCCTCACATCCTTTGAAAATTCCAGAGGGACGCGGAGATCAGTGCCTCCAATGGAGACGATGCCTGACTCCTCGTGAAACTTGATAGGAGTCCCAGGATTCCTGTGGCACGTGGAAAGGGACCCTTGGTCTCCCGACTCAGCTGGAGAGGAGTCCCAAATGCCCTGCCAAGCCTCGAGGAGAATCCCGAGTTGTCCCTCGCAACTAGGCAGGAGTCCTGACGTCACTGAACAAACACGTGTGTGGAAGGGCCATCCCCGTCGTAACTCGAGAATATACCCCAGGTTCCCGCCGCAACTCGAGAAAAACCATGTGACTTCCCCCTCACCACGAGATGAGGCCCGATTCCCCTGCACTGCGTGCAGAGCAATTCCGTGTTGCACAACACACATGAAAGGATCCTTGATTTCCTTGATGGCAATCCAGAGAAACCCCAAGAACACTGTTTCAAGGCTAGAGGAATCCTGATGTCACTGTAGCAACATTATAGAGCTCCGTGGACCAAAAATCAACTCGAGATGAGAGATTAGTCCCTGGCTTCGACTCCAGAGGAATTCCACCTTACCCCATCACCTCAAGAGGAGGTTTCTCTCAGCTCTAGGTATGTGAGAGGGTCCCTGAGTTTGCGGCCTCAAGTGGAATGGACACCGCGATGCCCTGACTCGAAATCAGGCAGGATATCCCTTCAGTGACTTGAATGCAGGCTCGTCTTGCATCTCCCAAGATGAAAGGATGTCTGAATCCCCTGTGGAGACCACAGAGAAAACCTAGTTCTCCACTTCATCGCAACCGGAGGCCTCACATCCTTAGAAAATTCCAGAGGTACGCGGAGATCAATGCCTCCAAAGGAAACGATGCCTGACTCCTCGTGAAACTTGATAGGAGTCCCAGGATTCCTGTGGCACGTGGAAAGGGACCCTTGGTCTCCCGCCTCAGCTGGAGAGGCGTCCCAATTGCCCTGCCAAGCCTCGAGGAGAATCCCGAGTTGTCCCTGGCAACTAGGCAGGAGTCCTGCCGTCGCTGAACAAACACGTGTGTGGAAGGGCCATCCCCGTCGTAACTCGAGAATATACCCCAGGTTCCCGCCGCAACTCGAGAAAAACCGTGAGACTTCCTCCTCACTGCGAGATGAGGCCCGATTCCCCTGCACTGCGTGCAGAGCAATTCCGTGTTTCACATCACACATGAAAGGAGCCTTGATTTCCTTGATGGCAATCCAGAGAAACCCCAAGAACACTGTTTTAAGGATAGAGGGATCCTGAGGTCACTGAGGCAACACGAAAGAACTCTGTGAACCAAAAATCAACTCGAGAAGAGAGGTTAGTCCCTGGCTTCGACTCCAGAGGAATACCACCTTACCACAAGCACCTCAAGAGGAGGCTTCTCTCAGCTCTAGGTATGTGAGAGGGACCCTGAGTTTGCGGCCGCAAGTGGAATGGACACCGCGATGCCCTGACTCGAAATAAGGCCAGATATCCCTGCAGTGACTTGAATGCAGGCTCGTCCTTCATTTCCCAAGAAAAAAGGATGTCTGAATAACCCTTTGGAGACCACAGAGAAAGACCTAGTTCCCCACCTCATCGCGACCGGAGGCCTCACATCCTTTGAAAACTCCAGAGGGATGCGGAGATCAGTGCCTCCAAAGGAGACGATGCCTAACTCCTCGTGAAACCTGATAGGTGTCCCAGGATTCCTGTGTCACGTGGAAAGGGACCGTTGGTCTCCTGCCTCAGCTGGAGAGGCGTCCCAATTGCTTTGCCAAGCCTTGAGGAAAATCCCGAGTTGTCCCTCGCAACTAGGCAGGAGTCCTGACGTCGCTGAACAAACACGTGTGTGGAAGGGCCATCCCCGTCGTAACTCGAGAATATACCCCAGGTTCCCGCCGCAACTCGAGAAAAACCATGAGACTTCTCCCTCGCCGCGAGATGAGGCCCGATTCCCCTGCACTGCGTGCAGAGCAATTCCGTGTTGCACATCACACATGAAAGGAGCCTTGATTTCCTTGATGGCACTCCAGAGAAACCCCAAGAACACTGTTTCAAGGCTAGAGGGATCCTGAGGTCACTGTAGCAACACGAAACAGATCCGTGGACCAAGAATCAACTCGAGATGAGAGGTTAGTCCCTGGCGTCGATTACAGGGGAATACGACCTTACCACAAGCACCTCAAAGGAGGCTTCTCTCAGCTCTAGGTATGTGAGAGGGACCCTGAGTTTGCGGCCGCAAGTGGAATGGACACCGCGATGCCCTGACTCGAAATAAGGCCGGATATCCCTGCAGTGATTGAATGCAGGCTCGTCCTTCATTTCCCTAGAAGAAAGGATGTCAGAAACCCTTTGGAGACCACAGAGAAAGACCTAGTTCCCCACCTCATCGCGACCGGAGGCCTCACATCCTTTGAAAACTCCAGAGGGACGCGGAGATCAGTGCCTCCAAAGGAGACGATGCCTGACTCCTCGTGAAACTTGATAGGAGTCCCAGGATTCCTGTGGCACGTGGAAAGGGACGCTTGGTCTCCCGCCTCAGCTGGAGAGGCGTCCCAATTGCCCTGCCAAGCCTCGAGGAGAATCCCGAGTTGTCCCTCGCAACTAGGCAGGAGTCCTGACGTCGCTGAACAAACACGTGTGTGGAAGGGCCATCCCCGTCGTAACTCGAGAATATACCCCAGGTTCCCGCCGCAACTCGAGAAAAACCATGAGACTTCCCCCTCGCCGGGAGATGAGGCTCGATTCCCCTGCACTGCGAGCAGAGCAATTCAGTGTTGCACATCACACATGAAAGGAGCCTTGATTTCCTTGATTGCACTCCAGAGAAACCCCAAGAACACTGTTTCAAGGCTACAGGGATCCTGAGGTCACTGTAGCAACACGAAAGAGCTCCGTGGACCAAAAATCAACTCGAGATGAGAGGTTAGTCCCCGGCTTCGACTCCAGAGGAATACCACCTTACCACAAGCACCTCAAGAGAAGGCTTCTCTCAGCTCTAGGTATGTGAGAGGGACCCTGAGTTTGCGGCCTCAAGTGGAATGGACACCGTGATGCCCTGACTCGAAATAAGGCCGGATATCCCTGCAGTGACTTGAATGCAGGCTCGTCTTGCATCTCCCAAGACGAAAGGATGTCTAAATCCCCTGTGGAGACCACAGAGAAAAACCTAGTTCCCCACATCATCGCGACCGGAGGCCTCACATCCTTTGAAAACTCCAGAGGTATGCGGAGGTCAGTGCCTCCAAAGGAGCCGATGCGTGACTCCTCGTCAAACTTGATAGGAGTCCCAGGATTCCTGTGGCACGTGGAAAGGGACACTTGCTCTCCCGCCTCAGCTGGAGAGGCGTCCCAATTGCCCTGCCACGCCTCGAGCAGAATCCCGAGTTGTCCCTCGCAAATAGGCAGGAGTCCTGACGTCGCTGAACAAACACGTGGGTGGAAGGGCCACCCCCGTCGTAACTCGAGAATATACCCCAGGTTCCCGCCGCAACTCGAGAAAAACCATGAGACTTCCCCCTCGCCGCGAGATGAGGCCCGATTCCCCTGCACTGCGTGCAGAGCAATTCCGTGTTTCACATCACACATGAAAGGAGCCTTGATTTCCTTGATTGCACTCCAGAGAAACCCCAAGAACACTGTTTCAAGGCTAGAGGCATCCTGAGGTCACTGTAGCAACACGAAAGAGCTCCGTGGACCACAAATCAACTCGAGATGAGAGGTTCGTCCCTGGCTTCGACTCCAGACGAATACCACCTTACCACAAGCACCTCAAGAGGAGGCTTCTCTCAGCTCTGGGTATGTGAGAGGGACCCTGAGTTTGCGGCCTCAAGTGGAATGGACACCGCGATGCCCTGACTCGAAATCAGGCCGGATATCCCTGCAGTGACTTGAATGCAGGCTTGTCTTTCATCTCCCATGACGAAAGGATATCTGAATCCCATTTGAGACCACAGAGAAAGACCTAGTTCCCCTCCTCATCGTGACCGGAGGCCTCACATCCTTTGAAAACTCCAGAGGTACGCGGAGATCAGTGCCACCAAAGGAGACGATGCCTGACTCCTCGTGAAACTTGAGAGGAGTCCCAGGATTCCTGTGGCACATGGAAAGGGACCCTTGGTCTCCTGCCTCAGCTGGAGAGGCATCCCAATTCCCCTACCAGGGCTCGAGGAGAATCCCGAATTGTCCCTCGCAACTAGGCAGGAGTCCTGACGTCGCTGAACAAACACGTGTGTGGAAGGGCCATCCCCGTCGTAACTCGAGAATATACCCCAGGTTCCCGCCGCAACTCGAGAAAAACCATGAGACTTCCTCCTCACTGCGAGATGAGGCCCGATTCCCCTGCACTGCGTGCAGAGCAATTCCGTGTTTCACATCACACATGAAAGGAGCCTTGATTTCCTTGATGGCAATCCAGAGAAACCCGAAGAACACTGTTTTAAGGATAGAGGGATCCTGAGGTCACTGAGGCAATACGAAAGAACTCTGTGAACCAAAAATCAACTCGAGAAGAGAGGTTAGTCCCTGGCTTCGACTCCAGAGGAATACCACCTTACCACAAGCACCTCAAGAGGAGGCTTCTCTCAGCTCTAGGTATGTGAGAGGGACCCTGAGTTTGCGGCTGCAAGTGGAATGGACACCGCGATGCCCTGACTCGAAATAAGGCCGGATATCCCTGCAGTGATTGACTGCAGGCTCGTCCTTCATTTCCCTAGAAGAAAGGATGTCTGAAACCCTTTGGAGACCACAGAGAAAGACCAAGTCCCCCACCTCATCGCGACCTGAGGCCTCACATCCTTTGAAAACTCCAGAGGGACGCGGAGATCAGTGCCTCCAAAGGAGACGTTGCCTGACTCTTCGTGAAACTTGATAGGAGTCCCAGGATTCCTGTGGCACATGGAAAGGGACCCTTGGTTTCCCGCCTCAAATGGAGAGGTGTCCCAATTGCCCTGCTAAGCCTCGAGGAGAATCCCGAATTGTCCCTCGCAACTAGGCAGGAGTCCTGACGTCGCTGAACAAACACGTGTGTGGAAGGGCCATCCCCGTCGTAACTCGAGAATATACCCCAGGTTCCCGCCGCAACTCGAGAAAAACCATGAGACTTCCCCCTCGCCGGGAGATGAGGCTCGATTCCCCTGCACTGCGAGCAGAGCAATTCCGTGTTGCACATCACACATGAAAGGAGCCTTGATTTCCTTGATTGCACTCCAGAGAAACCCCAAGAACACTGTTTCAAGGCTACAGGGATCCTGAGGTCACTGTAGCAACACGAAAGAGCTCCGTGGACCAAAAATCAACTCGAGATGAGAGGTTAGTCCCCGGCTTCGACTCCAGAGGAATACCACCTTACCACAAGCACCTCAAGAGAAGGCTTCTCTCAGCTCTAGGTATGTGAGAGGGACCCTGAGTTTGCGGCCTCAAGTGGAATGGACACCGTGATGCCCTGACTCGAAATAAGGCCGGATATCCCTGCAGTGACTTGAATGCAGGCTCGTCTTGCATCTCCCAAGACGAAAGGATGTCTAAATCCCCTGTGGAGACCACAGAGAAAAACCTAGTTCCCCACATCATCGCGACCGGAGGCCTCACATCCTTTGAAAACTCCAGAGGTATGCGGAGGTCAGTGCCTCCAAAGGAGCCGATGCGTGACTCCTCGTCAAACTTGATAGGAGTCCCAGGATTCCTGTGGCACGTGGAAAGGGACACTTGCTCTCCCGCCTCAGCTGGAGAGGCGTCCCAAATTGCCCTGCCACGCCTCGAGCAGAATCCCGAGTTGTCCCTCGCAAATAGGCAGGAGTCCTGACGTCGCTGAACAAACACGTGGGTGGAAGGGCCATCCCCGTCGTAACTCGAGAATATACCCCAGGTTCCCGCCGCAACTCGAGAAAAACCATGAGACTTCCCCCTCGCCGCGAGATGAGGCCCGATTCCCCTGCACTGCGTTGCAGAGCAATTCCGTGTTTCACATCACACATGAAAGGAGCCTTGATTTCCTTGATTGCACTCCAGAGAAACCCCAAGAACACTCTTTAAAGGCTAGAGGGATCCTGAGGTCAGTGTAGCAACACGAAAGAGCTCCGTGGACCAAAACAACTCGAGATGAGAGGTTCGTCCCTGGCTTCGACTCCAGACGAATACCACCTTACCACAAGCACCTCAAGAGGAGGCTTCTCTCAGCTCTGGGTATGTGAGAGGGACCCTGAGTTTGCGGCCTCAAGTGGAATGGACACCGCGATGCCCTGACTCGAAATCAGGCCGGATATCCCTGCAGTGACTTGAATGCAGGCTTGTCTTTCATCTCCCATGACGAAAGGATATCTGAATCCCATTGGAGACCACAGAGAAAGACCTAGTTCCCCTCCTCATCGTGACCGGAGGCCTCACATCCTTTGAAAACTCCAGAGGTACGCGGAGATCAGTGCCACCAAAGGAGACGATGCCTGACTCCTCGTGAAACTTGAGAGGAGTCCCAGGATTCCTGTGGCACATGGAAAGGGACCCTTGGTCTCCTGCCTCAGCTGGAGAGGCATCCCAATTCCCCTGCCAGGGCTCGAGGAGAATCCCGAATTGTCCCTCGCAACTAGGCAGGAGTCCTGACGTCGCTGAACAAACACGTGTGTGGAAGGGCCATCCCCGTCGTAACTCGAGAATATACCCCAGGTTCCCGCCGCAACTCGAGAAAAACCATGAGACTTCCTCCTCACTGCGAGATGAGGCCCGATTCCCCTGCACTGCGTGCAGAGCAATTCCGTGTTTCACATCACACATGAAAGGAGCCTTGATTTCCTTGATGGCAATCCAGAGAAACCTGAAGAACACTGTTTTAAGGATAGAGGGATCCTGAGGTCACTGAGGCAACACGAAAGAACTCTGTGAACCAAAAATCAACTCGAGAAGAGAGGTTAGTCCCTGGCTTCGACTCCAGAGGAATACCACCTTACCACAAGCACCTCAAGAGGAGGCTTCTCTCAGCTCTAGGTATGTGAGAGGGACCCTGAGTTTGCGGCCGCAAGTGGAATGGACACTGCGATGCCCTGACTCGAAATAAGGCCGGATATCCCTGCAGTGATTGATTGCAGGCTCGTCCTTCATTTCCCTAGAAGAAAGGATGTCTGAAACCCTTTGGAGACCACAGAGAAAGACCAAGTCCCCCACCTCATCGCGACCTGAGGCCTCACATCCTTTGAAAACTCCAGAGGGACGCGGAGATCAGTGCCTCCAAAGGAGACGTTGCCTGACTCTTCGTGAAACTTGATAGGAGTCCCAGGATTCCTGTGGCACATGGAAAGGGACCCTTGGTTTCCCGCCTCAAATGGAGAGGTGTCCCAATTGCCCTGCTAAGCCTCGAGGAGAATCCCGAATTGTCCCTCGCAACTAGGCAGGAGTCCTGACGTCGCTGAACAAACACGTGTGTGGAAGGGCCATCCCCGTCGTAACTCGAGAATATACCCCAGGTTCCCGCCGCAACTCGAGAAAAACCATGAGACTTCCCCCTCGCCGCGAGATGAGGCCCGATTCCCCTGCACTGCGTGTAGAGCAATTCCGTGTTGCACATCACACATGAAAGGAGCCTTGATTTCCTTGATGGCACTCCAGAGAAACCCCAAGAACACTGTTTCAAGGCTAGAGGGATCCTGAGGTAACTGTAGCAACACGAAAGAGCTCCGTGGACCAAGAATCAACTCGAGATGAGACGTTAGTCCCTGGCGTCGATTCCAGGGGAATACGACCTTACCACAAGCACCTCAAGAGGAGGCTTCTCTCAGCTCTAGGTATGTGAGAGGGACCCTGAGTTTGCGGCCGCAAGTGGAATGGACACCGCGATGCCCTGACTCGAAATAAGGCCGGATATCCCTGCAGTGATTGAATGCAGGCTCGTCCTTCATTTCCCTAGAAGAAAGGATGTCTGAAACCCTTTGGAGACCACAGAGAAAGACCAAGTCCCTCACCTCATCGCGACCGGAGGCCTCACATCCTTTGAAAACTCCAGAGGGACGCGGAGATCAGTGCCTCCAAAGGAGACGTTGCCTGACTCTTCGTGAAACTTGATAGGAGTCCCAGGATTCCTGTGGCACATGGAAAGGGAGACTTGGTTTCCCGCCTCAAATGGAGAGGTGTCCCAATTGCCCTGCTAAGCCTCGAGGAGAATCCCGAGTTGTCCCTCGCAACTAGGCAGGAGTCCTGACGTGGCTGAACAAACACGTGGTTGGAAGAGCCATTCCTGTCGTAACTCGAGAATATACTCCAGGTTCCCGCCGCAACTCGAGAAAAACCATGAGACTTCCCCCTCGCCGCGAGATGAGGCCCGATTCCCCTGCACTGCGTGCAGAGCAATTCCGTGTTGCACATCACACATGAAAGGAGCCTTGATTTCCTTGATGGCACTCCAGAGAAAACCCAAGAACACTGTTTCAAGGCTAGAGGGATCCTGAGGTCACTGGAGCAACAAGAAAGAGCTCCGTGGACCAAAAATCAACTCGAGATGAGAGGTTAGTCCCTAACTTCGACTCCAGAGGAATACCACCTTACCACAAGCACCTCAAGAGGAGGCTTCTCTCAGCTCTAGGTATGTGAGAGGGACCCTGATTTTGCGGCCTCAAGTGGAATGGACACTGCGATGCCCTGACGCGAAATAAGGCCGGATATCCCTGCAGTGACTTGAATGCAGGCTCGTCTTGCATCTCCCAAGAAGAAAGGATGTCTGAATCCCCTGCGGAGACAACAGAGAAAGACCTAGTCCCCCACCTCATGGCGACCGGAGGCCTCACATCCTTTGAAAATTCCAGAGGGACGCGGAGATCAGTGCCTCCAATGGAGACGATGCCTGACTCCTCGTGAAACTTGATAGGAGTCCCAGGATTCCTGTGGCACGTGGAAAGGGACCCTTGGTCTCCCGACTCAGCTGGAGAGGAGTCCCAAATGCCCTGCCAAGCCTCGAGGAGAATCCCGAGTTGTCCCTCGCAACTAGGCAGGAGTCCTGACGTCACTGAACAAACACGTGTGTGGAAGGGCCATCCCCGTCGTAACTCGAGAATATACCCCAGGTTCCCGCCGCAACTCGAGAAAAACCATGTGACTTCCCCCTCACCACGAGATGAGGCCCGATTCCCCTGCACTGCGTGCAGAGCAATTCCGTGTTGCACAACACACATGAAAGGATCCTTGATTTCCTTGATGGCAATCCAGAGAAACCCCAAGAACACTGTTTCAAGGCTAGAGGAATCCTGATGTCACTGTAGCAACATTATAGAGCTCCGTGGACCAAAAATCAACTCGAGATGAGAGATTAGTCCCTGGCTTCGACTCCAGAGGAATTCCACCTTACCCCATCACCTCAAGAGGAGGTTTCTCTCAGCTCTAGGTATGTGAGAGGGTCCCTGAGTTTGCGGCCTCAAGTGGAATGGACACCGCGATGCCCTGACTCGAAATCAGGCAGGATATCCCTTCAGTGACTTGAATGCAGGCTCGTCTTGCATCTCCCAAGATGAAAGGATGTCTGAATCCCCTGTGGAGACCACAGAGAAAACCTAGTTCTCCACTTCATCGCAACCGGAGGCCTCACATCCTTAGAAAATTCCAGAGGTACGCGGAGATCAATGCCTCCAAAGGAGAGGATGCCTGACTCCTCGTGAAACTTGATAGGAGTCCCAGGATTCCTTTAGCACGTGGAAAGGGACCCTTGGTCTCTCGCCGCAGCTGGAGAGGCGTCCCAATTGCCCTGCCAAGCCTCGAGGAGAATCCCGAGTTGTCCCTCGCAACTAGGCAGGAGTCCTGCCGTCGCTGAACAAACACGTGTGTGGAAGGGCCATCCCCGTCGTAACTCGAGAATATACCCCAGGTTCCCGCCGCAACTCGAGAAAAACCGTGAGACTTCCTCCTCACTGCGAGATGAGGCCCGATTCCCCTGCACTGCGTGCAGAGCAATTCCGTGTTTCACATCACACATGAAAGGAGCCTTGATTTCCTTGATGGCAATCCAGAGAAACCCCAAGAACACTGTTTTAAGGATAGAGGGATCCTGAGGTCACTGAGGCAACACGAAAGAACTCTGTGAACCAAAAATCAACTCGAGAAGAGAGGTTAGTCCCTGGCTTCGACTCCAGAGGAATACCACCTTACCACAAGCACCTCAAGAGGAGGCTTCTCTCAGCTCTAGGTATGTGAGAGGGACCCTGAGTTTGCGGCCGCAAGTGGAATGGACACCGCGATGCCCTGACTCGAAATAAGGCCAGATATCCCTGCAGTGACTTGAATGCAGGCTCGTCCTTCATTTCCCAAGAAAAAAGGATGTCTGAATAACCCTTTGGAGACCACAGAGAAAGACCTAGTTCCCCACCTCATCGCGACCGGAGGCCTCACATCCTTTGAAAACTCCAGAGGGATGCGGAGATCATTGCCTCCAAAGGAGACGATGCCTAACTCCTCGTGAAACCTGATAGGTGTCCCAGGATTCCTGTGTCACGTGGAAAGGGACCGTTGGTCTCCTGCCTCAGCTGGAGAGGCGTCCCAATTGCTTTGCCAAGCCTTGAGGAAAATCCCGAGTTGTCCCTCGCAACTAGGCAGGAGTCCTGACGTCGCTGAACAAACACGTGTGTGGAAGGGCCATCCCCGTCGTAACTCGAGAATATACCCCAGGTTCCCGCCGCAACTCGAGAAAAACCATGAGACTTCTCCCTCGCCGCGAGATGAGGCCCGATTCCCCTGCACTGCGTGCAGAGCAATTCCGTGTTGCACATCACACATGAAAGGAGCCTTGATTTCCTTGATGGCACTCCAGAGAAACCCCAAGAACACTGTTTCAAGGCTAGAGGGATCCTGAGGTCACTGTAGCAACACGAAACAGCTCCGTGGACTTAGAATCAACTCGAGATGAGAGGTTAGTCCCTGGCGTCGATTACAGGGGAATACGACCTTACCACAAGCACCTCAAAGGAGGCTTCTCTCAGCTCTAGGTATGTGAGAGGGACCCTGAGTTTGCGGCCGCAAGTGGAATGGACACCGCGATGCCCTGACTCGAAATAAGGCCGGATATCCCTGCAGTGATTGAATGCAGGCTCGTCCTTCATTTCCCTAGAAGAAAGGATGTCAGAAACCCTTTGGAGACCACAGAGAAAGACCTAGTTCCCCACCTAATCGCGACCGGAGACCTTACATCCTTTGAAAACTCCAGAGGTACGCGGAGATCAGTGCCTCCAAAGGAGACGATGCCTGACTCCTCGTGAAACTTGATAGGAGTCCCAGGATTCCTGTGGCACATGGAAAGGGACACTTGGTCTCCCGCCTCAGCTGGAGAGGCATTCCAATTGCCCTGCCAAGCCTCGAGGAGAATCCCGAGTTGTCCCTCGCAACTAGGCAAGAGTCCTGCCGTCGCTGAACAAACACGTGTGTGGAAGGGCCATCCCCGTCGTAACTCGAGAATATACCCCAGGTTCCCGCCGCAACTCGAGAAAAACCATGAGACTTCCCCCTCGCCGCGAGATGAGGCCCGATTCCCCTGCACTGCGTGCAGAGCAATTCCGTGTTGCACATCACATATGAAAGGAGCCTTGATTTCCTTGATGGCACTCCAGAGAAAACCCAAGAACCCTGTTTCCAGGCTAGAGGGAGCCTGAGGTCACTGTAGCAACACGAAAGAGCTCCGTGGACCAAAAATCAACTCGAGATGAGAGGTTAGTCCCTGGCTTCGACTCCAGAGGAATACCACCTTACCACAAACACCTCAAGAGGAGGCTTCTCTCAGCTCTAGGTATGTGAGAGGGACCCTGAGTTTGCGGCCTCAAGTGGAATGGACACCGCGATGCCCTGACTCGAAATAAGGCCGGATATCCCTGCAGTGACTTGAATGCAGGCTCGTCTTGCATCTCCCAAGACGAAAGGATGTCTGAATCCCCTGTGGAGACCACAGAGAAAGACCTAGTTCCCCACCTCATCGCGACCGGAGGCCTCACATCCTTTGAAAACTCCAGAGGGATGCGGAGATCAGTGCCTCCAAAGGAGACGATGCCTGACTCCTCGTGAAACTTGATAGGAGTCCCATGATTCCTGAGGCACATGGAAAGGGACACTTGGTCTCCCGCCTCAGCTGGAGAGGCGTCCCAATTGCCCTGCCAAGCCTCGAGGAGAATCCTGAGTTGTCCCTCGCAACTAGGCAGGAGTCCTGACGTCGCTGAAGAAACACGTGTGTGGAAGGGCCATCCCCGTCGTAACTCGAGAATATATCCCAGGTTCCCGCCGCAACTCGAGAAAAACCATGAGACTTGCCCCTCGCCGCGAGCTGAGGCCTGATTCCCCTGCACTGCGTGCAGAGCAATTCCGTGTTGCACATCACACATGAAAGGAGCCTTGATTTCCTTGATGGCACTCCAGAGAAACCCCAAGAACACTGTTTCAAGGCTAGAGGGATCCTGAGGTCACTGTAGCAACACGAAAGAGCTCCGTGGACGAAAAATCAACTCGAGATGAGAGGTTAGTCCCTGGCTTCGACTCCAGAGGAATACCACCTTACCACAAGCACCTCAAGAGGAGGCTTCTCTCAGTTCTAGGTATGTCAGAGGGACCCTGAGTTTGCGGCCTCAAGTGGAATGGACACTGCGATGCCCTGACTCGAAATAAGGCGGAATATCCCTGCAGTGACTTGAATGCAGGCTCGTCTTGCATCTCCCAAGACGAAAGGATACCTGAATCCCCGGTGGAGACCACAGAGAAAGACCTAGTTCCCCACATCATCGCGACCGGAGGCCTCACATCCTTTGAAAATTCCAGAGGGACGCAGAGATCAGTGCCTCCAAAGGAGACGATTCGTGACTCCTCGTGAAACTTGATAGGAGTCCCAGGATTCCTGTGGCACGTGGAAAGGGACGCTTGGTCTACCGCCACAGATGAAGAGGCGTCCCAATAGCCCTGCCCAGCCTCGAGGAGAATACCGAGTTGTCCCTCGCAACTAGGCAGGAGTCCTGACGTCGCTGAACAAACACGTGGGTGGAAGGGCCATCCCCGTCGTAACTCGAGAATATACCAGAGGTTCCTGCCACAACTCGAGAAAAACCATGAGACTTCCCCCTCGCTGCGAGATGAGGCCCGATTCCCCTGCACTGCGTGCAGAGCAATTCCGTGTTGCACATCACACATGAAAGGAGCCTTGATTTCCTTGATGGCACTCCAGAGAAAACCCAAGAACCCTGTTTCCAGGCTAGAGGGAGCCTGAGGTCACTGTAGCCACACCAAAGAGCTCCGTGGACCAACAATCAACTCGAGATGAGAGGTTAGTCCCTGGCTTCGACTCCAGAGGAATACCACCTTACCACACGCACCTCAAGAGGAGGCTTCTCTCAGCTCTAGGTATGTGAGAAGGACCCTGATTTTGCGGGCTCAAGTGGAATGGACACTGCGATGCCCTGACTCGAAATAAGGCCGGATATCCCTGCAGTGACTTGAATGCAGGCTCGTCTTGCATCTCCCAGGATGAAAGGATGTCTGAATCCCCTGTGGAGACCACAGAGAAAGACCTAGTTCCCCACCTCATCGCGACCGGAGGCCTCACATCCTTTGAAAACTTCAGAGGTACACGGAGATCAGTGCCTCCAAAGCAGACGATGCCTGACTCCTCGTGAAACTTGATAGGAGTCCCAGGATTCCTGTGGCATGTGGAAAGGGAGACTTGGTCTCCCGCCTCAGCTGGAGAGGCGTCCCAATTGCCCTGCGAAGCCTCGAGGAAAATCCAGAATTGTCCCTCACAACTAGGCAGGAGTCCTGACGTCGCCGAACAACCACGTGGGTGGAAGGGCCATTCCCGTCGTAACTCGAGAATATACCCCAGGTTCCCGCCGCAACTCGAGAAAAACCATGAGACTTCCCCCTTGCCGTGAGATGAGGCCCGATTCCCCTGCACTGCGTGCAGAGCAATTCCGTGTTGCACATCACACATGAAAGGAGCCTTGATTTCCTTGATGGCACTGCAGAGAAACCCCAAGAACACTGTTTCAAGGCTAGAGGGATCCTGAGGTCACTGTAGCAACACAAAAGAGCTCCGTGGACCAAGAATCAACTCGAGATGAGAGGTTAGTCCCTGGCTTCGACTCCAGAGGAATACCACCTTACCACAAGCACCTCAAGAGGAGGCTTCTCTCAGCTCTAGGTATGTGAGAGGGACCCTGATTTTGCGGCCTTAAGTGAAATGGACACCGCGATGCCCTGACTCGAAATAAGTCCGGATATCGCTGCAGTGACTTGAATGCAGGCACGTCTTACATCTGCCAAGATGAAAGGATGTCTGAATCCCCTGTGGAGACCACAGAAAAAGACCTAGTTCCCCACCTCATCGCGACCGGAGGCCTCACATCCTTTGAAAACTCCAGAGGTACGCGGAGATCAGTGCCTCCAAAGGAGACGATGCCTGACTCCTCGTGAAACTTGATAGGAGTCCCAAGATTCCTGTGGCACGTGGAAAGGGACCCTTGGTCTCCCGCCTCAGCTGGAGAGGCGTCCCAATTGCCCTGCCAAGCCTCGAGGAGAATCCCGAGTTGTCCCTCGCAAGTAGGCAGGAGTCCTGACGTCGCTGAACAAACACGTGTGTGGAAGGGCCATCCCTGTCGTAACTCGAGAATATACCCCAGGTTCCCGCCGCAACTCGAGAAAAACCATGAGACTTCCCCCTCGCCGCAAAATGAGGCCTGAATCCCCTGCACTGCGTGCAGAGCAATTCCGTGTTGCACATCACACATGAAAGGAGCCTTGATTTCCTTGATGGCACTCCAGGGAAACCCCAAGAGCACTGTTTCAAGGCTAGAGGGATCCTGAGGTCACTGTAGCAACACGAAAGAGCACCGTGGACCAAAAATCAACTCGAGATGAGGGGTTAGTCCCTGGCTTCGACTCCAGAGGAATACCACCTTACCACAAGCACCTCAAGAGGAGGCTTCTCTCAGCTCTAGGTATGTGAGAGGGACCCTGAGTTTGCAGCCTCAAGAGGAATGTACACCGCTATGCCCTGACTCGAAATAAGGCCGGATATCCCTGCTGTGACTTGAATGCAGGCTCGTCTTGCATCTCCCAAGACGAAAGGATGTCTGAATCCCCTGTGGAGACCACAGAGAAAGACCTAGTTCCCCACCTCATCGCGACCGGAGGCCTCACATCCTTTGAAAACTCCAGAGGTACGCGGAGATCAGTGCCTCCAAAGGAGCCGATGCCTGACTCCTCTGAATCATGATAGGAGTCCCAGGATTCCTGTGGCACGTGGAAAGGGACCCTTGGTCTCCCGCCTCAGCAGGAGAGGCGTCCCAATTGCCCTGCCAAGCCTCGAGGAGAATCCCGAGTTGTCCCTCGCAACTAGGCAGGAGTCCTGCCGTCGCTGAACAAACACGTGGTTGGAAGGGCCATTCCCATTGTAACTCGAGAATATACCCCAGGTTCCCGCCGCAACTCGAGAAAAACCATGAGACTTTCCCCTCGCCGCGAGATGAGGCCTGATTCCCCTGCACTGCGTGCAGAGCAATTCCGTGTTGCACATCACACATGAAAAGAGCCTTGATTTCCTTGATGGCACTCCAGAGAAACCCCAAGAACACTGTTTCACGGCTAGAAGGATCCTGAGGTCACTGTAGCCACACCAAAGAGCTCCGTGGACCAAAAATCAACTCGAGATGAGAGGGTAGTCCCTGGCTTCGACTCAAGAGGTATACCACCTTACCACAAGCACTTCAAGAGGAGGCTTCTCTCAGCTCTAGGTATGTGAGAGGGACCCTGAGTTTGCGGCCTCAAGTGGAATGGACACCGCGATGCCCTGACTCGAAATAAGGCCGGATATCCCTGCAGTGACTTGAATGCAGGCTCGTCTTGCATATCCCAAGATGAAAGGATGTCTGAATCCCCTGTGGAGACCACAGAAAAAGACCTAGTTCCCCACCTCATCGCGACCGGAGGCCTCACATCCTTTGAAAACTCCAGAGGTACGCGGAGATCAGTGCCTACAAAGGAGAGGATGCCTGACTCCTCGTGAAACTTGAAAGGAGTCCCAGGATTCCTGTGGCACGAGGAAAGGGACCCTTGGTCTCCCGCCTCAGCTGGAGAGGCGTCCCAATTGCCCTGCGAAGCCTCGAGGAGAATCCCGAATTGTCCCTCGCAACTAGGCAGGAGTCCTGAAGTCGCTAAAGAAACACGTGGGTGGAAGGGCCATCCCAGTCGTAACTCGAGAATATACCCCAGGTTCCCGCCGCAACTCGAGAAAAACCATGAGACTTCGCACTTGCCGCGAGATGAGGCCAGAATCCCCTGCACTGCGTGCAGAGCAATTCCGTGTTTCACATCACACATGAAAGGAGCCTTGATTTCCTTGATGGCACTCCAGAGAAACCCCAAGAACACTGTTTCAAGGCAAGAGGGATCCTGAGGTCACTGTAGCAACACGAAAGAGCTCCGTGGACCAAAAATCAACTCGAGATGAGAGGTTAGTCCCTGGCTTCGACACCAGAGGAATACTACCTTACCACAAGCACCTCAAGAGGAGGCTTCTCTCAGCTCTAGGTATGTGAGAGGGACCCTGAGTTTGCGGCCTCAAGTGGAATGGACACCGTGATGCCCTGACTCGAAATAAGGCCGGATATGCCTGCAGTGACTTGAATGCAGGCTCGTCTTGCATCTCCCAAGACGAAAGGATGTCTGAATCCCCTTGGAGACCCCAGAAAAAGACCTAGTTCCCCACCTCATCGCGACCGGAGGCCTCACATCCTTTGAAAACTCCAGAGGTACGCGGAGATCAGTGCCTCCAAATGAGACGATGCCTGACTCCTCGTGAAACTTGATAGAAGTTCCAGGATTCCTGTGGCACGTGGAAAGGGACCCTTGGTCTCCCGCCTCAGCTGGAGAGGCGTCCCAATTGCCATGCCAAGCCTCGAGGAGAATCCCGAGTTGTCCCTTGCAACTAGGCAGGAGTCCTGACGTCGCTAAACAAACATGTGTGTGGAAGGGCCATCCCTGTCGTAACTCGAGAATATACCCCAGGTTCCCGCTGCAACTCGAGAAAAACCATGAGACTTCCCCCTTGCCGCAAAATGAGGCCCGATTCCCAGCACTGCGTGCAGAGCAATTCCGTGTTGCACATCACACATGAAAGGAGCCTTGATTTCCTTGATGGTACTCCAGAGAAACCCCAAGAACACTGTTTCAAGGCTAGAGGGATCCTGAGGTCACTGTAGCAACACGAAAGAGCTTCGTGGACCAAAAATCAACTCGAGATGAGAGGTTAGTCCCTGGCGTCGACTCCAGAGGAATACCACCTTACCACAAGCACCTCAAGAGGAGGCTTCTCTCAGCCCTAGGTATGTGAGAGGGACCCTGAGTTTGCCGCCTCAAGTGGAATGGACACTGTGATGCCCTGACTCGAAATAAGGCCGGATATCCCTGCAGTGATTTGAATGCAGGCTCGTCTTGCATCTCCCAAGACGAAAGGATGTCTGAATCCCCTGTGGAGACCACAGAGAAAGACCTAGTTCCCCACCTCTTCGCGACCGGAGGACTCACATCCTTTGAAAACCCCAGAGGTAAGCGGAGATCAGTGCCTCCAAAGGAGAGGATGCCTGAATCCTCGGGAAACTTGATAGGAGTCCCAGGATTCCTGTGGCACGTGGAAAGTGACACTTGGTCTCCCGCCTCAGCTGGAGAGGCGTCCCAATTGCCCTGCCAAGCCTCGAGGAGAATCCCGAGTTGTCCCTCGCAACTAGGCAGGAGTCGTGACGTCGCTGAACAAACACGTGTGTGGATGGGCCATTCCCATCGTAACTCGATAATATAGCCCAGGTTCCCGCCGCAACTCGAGATAAACCGTGAAACTTCCCCCTTGCCGCGAGATGAGGCCCGATTCCCCTACACTGCGGGCAGAGAAATTCCGTGTTGCACATCACACATGAAAGGAGCCTTGATTTCCTTGATGGCACTCCAGAGAAACCCCAAGAACACTGTTTCAAGGCTAGAGGGATCCTGAGGACATTGTAGCAACAAGAAAGAACTCTGTGGACCAAAAATCATCTAGATGAGAGGTTAGTCCCTAACTTCGACTACAGAGGAATACCACCTTACCACAAGCACCTCAAGAGGAGGCTTCTCTTAGCCCTAGGTATGTGAGAGGGACCCTGAGTTTGCCGCCTCAAGTGGAATGGACACTGTGATGCCCTGACTCGAAATAAGGCCGGATATCCCTGCAGTGATTTGAATGCAGGCTCGTCTTGCATCTCCCAAGACGAAAAGATGTCTGAATCCCCTGTGGAGACCACAGAGAAAGACCTAGTTCCCCACCTCATCGCGACTGGAGGCCTCACATCCTTTGAAAACTCCAGAGGGACGCGGAGATCAGTGCCTCCAAAGGAGACGATGCCTGACTCCTCGTGAAACTTGATAGGAGTCCCAGGATTCCTGTGGCACGTGGAAAGGCACCCTTGGTCTCCCGCCTAAGCTGGAGAGGCGTCCCACTTGCCCTGCCAAGCCTCGAGGAGAACCTGAGTTGTCCCTCGCAACTAGGCAGGAGTCCTGACGTCGCTGAACAAAAAGGTGTGTGGAAGGCCATCCCCGTCGTAACTCGAGAATATACCCCATGTTCCCGCCGCAATTCGAGAAAAACCATGAGACTTCCCCCTCGCCGAGACATGAGGCCCGATTCCCCTGCACTGCGTGCAGAGCAATGCCGTGTTGCACATCACACAGGAAAGGAGCCTTGATTTCCTTGATGGCACTCCAGAGAAACCCCAAGAACACTGTTTCAAGGCTAGAGCGATCCTGAGGTCACTGTAGCAACACGAAAGAGCTCCGTGGACCACAAATCAACTCGAGATGAGAGGTTATTACCTCTCTTCGACTCCAGAGGAATACCACGTTGCCACAAGCACCTCAAGAGGAGGCTTCTCTCAGCTCTAGGTATGTGAGAGGGACCCTGAGTTTGCGGCCTCAAGTGGAATGGACACCGCGATGCCCTGACTCGAAATAAGGCCGAATATGCCTGCAGTGACTTGAATGCAGGCTCGTCTTGCATCTCCCAAGACGAAAGGATGTCTGAATCCCCTGTGGAGACCACAGAGAAAGACCTAGTTCCCCACCTCATCGCGACCGGAGGCCTCATATCCTTTGAAAACTCCAGAGGGACACGGAGATTAGTGCCTCCAAAGGAGACGATGCCTGACTCCTCGTGAAACTTGATAGGAGTCCCAGGATTCCTGTGGCACGTGGAAAGGGACACTTGGTCTCCCGCCTAAGCTGGAGAGGCGTCCCACTTGCCCTGGCAAGCCTCGAGGAGAATCCCGAGTTGTCCCTCACAACTAGGCAGGAGTCCTGACGTCGCTGAACAAAAAGGTGTGTGGAAGGCCATCCCCGTCGTAACTCGAGAATATACCCCAGGTTCCCGCCGCAACTCGAGAAAAACCATGAGACTTCCCCCTCACCGCGAGATGAGGCCCGATTCCCCTGCACTGCGTGCAGAGCAATGCCGTGTTGCACACCACACAGGAAAGGAGCCTTGATTTCCTTGATGGCACTCCAGAGAAACCCCAAGAACACTGTTTCAAGGCTAGAGGGATCCTGATGTCACTGTAGCAACACGAAAAAGTTCCGTGGACCACAAATCAACTCGAGATGAGAGGTTAGTACCTCTCTTCGACTCCAGAGGAATACCACGTTGCCACAAGCACCTCAAGAGGAAGCTTCTCTCAGCTCTAGGTATGTGAGAGGGACCCTGAGTTTGCGGCCTCAAGTGGAATGGACACCGCGATGCCCTGACTCGAAATAAGGCCGAATATGCCTGCAGTGACTTGAATGCAGGCTCGTCTTGCATCTCCCAAGACGAAAGGATGTCTGAATCCCCTGTGGAGACCACAGAGAAAGACCTAGTTCCCCACCTCATCGCGACCGGAGGCCTCACTTCCTTTGAAAACTCCAGAGGGACGCGGAGATCAGTGCCTCCAAAGGAGACGATGCCTGACTCCTCGTGAAACTTGATAGGAGTCCCAGGATTCCTGTGGCACGTGGAAAGGGACCCTTGGTCTCCCGTCTCAGCTGGAGAGGCGTCCCAATTGCCCTGCCAAGCCTCGAGGAGAATCCCGAGTTGTCCCTCGCAACAAGGCAGGAGTCCTGACGTCGCTGAACAAACAGGTGTGTCTACGGGCCATCCCCGTCGTAACTCGAGAATATACCCAAGGTTCCCGCCGCAACTCGAGAAAAACCATGAGACTTCCCCCTCGCCGCGAGATGAGGCCCGATTCCCCTGCACTGGGTGCAGAGCAATGCCGTGTTGCACATCACACAGGAAAGGAGCCTTGATTTCCTTGATGGCACTCAAGAGAAACCCCAAGAACACTGTTTCAAGGCCAGAGGGATCCTGAGAACACAGTAGCAACACGAAAGAGCTCCGTGGACCAAAAATCAACTCGAGATGAGAGGTTAGTCCCTGGCTTCGACTCGAGAGGAATACCACCTTACCACAAGCACCTCAAGAGGAGGCTTCTCTCAGCTCTAGGTATGTGAGAGGGACCCTGGGTTTGCGGCCTCAAGTGGAATGGACACCATGATGCCCTGACTCGAAATAAGGCCGGATATGCCTGCAGTGACTTGAATGCAGGCTCATCTTGCATGTCCCAAGACGAAAGGATGTCTGAATCCCCTGTGGAGACCACAGAGAAAGACCTAGTTCCCCACCTCATCGCGACCGGAGGCCTCACATCCTTTGAAAACTCCAGAGGTACTCGGAGATCAGTGCCTCCAAAGGAGACGATGCCTGACTCCTCGTGAAATTTGATAGGAGTCCCAGGATTACTGTGGCACGTGGAAAGGGACACTTACTCTCCCGCCTCAGCTGGAGAGGCGTCCCAATTGCCCTGCCAAGCCTCGAGGAGAATCCCGAGTTGTCCCTCGCAACTAGGCAGGAGTCCTGACATCACTGAACAAACACGTGTGTGGAAGGGCCATCCCCGTCGTAACTCGAGAATATACACCAGGTTCCCGCCGCAACTCGAGAAAAACCATGAGACTTCCCCCTCGCCGCGAGATGAGGCCCGATTCCCCTGCACTGCGTGCAGAGCAATGCCGTGTTGCACATCACACAGGAAAGGAGCCTTGATTTCCTTGATGGCACTCCAGAGAAAGCCCATGAACACTGTTTCAAGGCTAGAGGGATCCTGAGGTCACTGTAGCAACAGGAAAGAGCTCCGTGGACCACAAATCAACTCGAGATGAGAGGTTAATGCCTGTCTTCGACTCCAGAGGAATACCACCGTACCACAGGAACCTCAAGAGGAGGCTTCTCTCAGCTCTAGGTATGTGAGAGGGACCCAGAGTTTGCGGCCTCAAGTGGAATGGACACCGCGATGCCCTAACTCGAAATAAGGCCGGATATGCCTGCAGTGACTTGAATGCAGGCTCGTCTTGCATCTCCCAAGACGAAAGGATGTCTGAATCCCCTGTGGAGACCACAGAGAAAGAAATAGTTACCCCCCTCATCACTACTGGAGGCCTCACATCCTTTGAAAACTCCAGAGGGACGCGGAGATCAGTGCCTCCAAAGGAGACGATGCCTGACTCCTCGTCAAACTTGATAGGAGTCCCAGGATTCCTGTGGCACGTGGAAAGGGACCCTTGGTCTCCCGCCTCAGCTGGAGAGGCGTCCCAATTGCCCTGCCAAGCCTCGAGGAGAATCCCGAGTTGTCCCTCGCAGCTAGGCAGGATTCCTGAGTTCGGTGAACAAACAGGTGTGTGGAAGGGCCATCCCCGTTGTAACTCGAGAATATACCCCAGGATCCCGCCGCAACTCGAGAAAAACCATGAGACTTCCCCCTCGCCGCGAGATGAGGCCCGATTCCTCTGCACTGCGTGCAGAGCAATGCCGTGTTGCACATCACACAGGAAAGGAGCCTTGATTTCCTTGATGGCACTCCAGAGATAGCCCATGAAAGGTGTTTCAAGGCTAGAGGAATCCTGAGGTCACTGTAGCAACACGAAAGAGCTCCGTGGACCACAAATCAACTCGAGATGAGAGGTTAATGCCTGTCTTCGACTCCAGAGGATTACCACCGTACCTCAAGCACCTCAAGAGGAGGCTTCTCTCAGCTCTAGGTATGTGAGAGTGACCCTGAGTTTGCGGCCTCAAGTGGAATGGACACTGCGATGCCCTGACTCGAAATAAGGCCGGATATGCCTGCAGTGACTTGAATGCAGGCTCGTCTTGCATCTGCCAAGACGAAAGGATGTCTGAAACCCCTGTGGAGACCGCAGAGAAAGACCTACTTCCCCACATCATCGTGAACGGAGGCCTCACATCCTTTGAAAACTTCAGAGGTACGTGGAGATCAGTGCCTCTAAAGGAGACGATGCCTGACTCCTCGTGAATCTTGATAGGAGTCCCAGGATTCCTGTGGCACGTGGAAAGGGACCCTTGGTCTCCCGCCTCAGGTGGAGAGGCGTCCCAATTGCCCTGCCAAGCCTCGAGGAGAATCCCGAGTTGTCCCTCGCAACTAGGCAGGATTCCTGACGTCGCTGAACAAACAGGTGTGTGGACGGGCCACCCCCTTCGTAACTCGAGAATATACCCCAGGTTCCCGCCGCAACTCGAGAGAAACCATGAGACTTCCCCCTCGCCGCGAGATGAGGCCCGATTCCCCTGCACTGCGTGCAGAGCAATGCCGTGTTGCACATCACACAGGAACGGAGCCTTGATTTCCTTGATGGCACTCCAGAGAAACCCCAAGAACACTGTTTCAAGGCTAGAGGGATCCTGAGGTCACTGTAGCAACACGAAAGACCTCCGGGGACCACAAATCAACTCGAGATGAGATGTTAGTCCCTGGCTTCGATTCCAGAGGAATACCACCTTACCACAAGCACCTCAAGAGGAGGCTTCTCTCAGCTCTAGGTATGTGAGAGGGACCCTGATTTTGCGGCCTCATGTGGAATGGACAACGCGATGCCCTGACTCGAAATAAGGCTGGATATGCCTGCAGTGACTTGAATGCAGGCTCGTCTTGCATCTCCCAAGACGAAAGGATGTCTGAATCCCCTGTGGAGACCACAGAGAAAGACCTAGTTCCCCACCTCATCGCGACCGGAGGCCTCACATCCTTTGAAAACTCCAGAGGGACGCGGAGATCAGTGCCTCCAAAGGAGACGATGCCTGACTCCTCGTGAAACTTGATAGGCGTCCCAGGATTCCTGTGGCACGTGGAAAGGGACCCTTGGTCTCCCGCCTCAGCTGGAGAGGCGTCCCAATTGCCCTGCCAAGCCTCGAGGAGAATCCCGAGTTGTCCCTCGCAACTAGGCAGGAGTCCTGACGTCGCTGAACAAACACGTGTGTGGAAGGGCCATCCCCGTCTTAACTCGAGAATATACCCCAGGTTCCCGCCGAAACTCGAGAAAAACCATGAGACTTCCCCCTCGCCGCGAGATGAGGCCTGATTCCCCTGCACTGCGTGCAGAGCAATTCCGTGTTGCACATCACACATGAAAGGAGCCTTGATTTCCTTGATGGCAATCCAGAGAAACCCCAAGAACACTGTTTCAAGGCTAGAGGGATCCTGAGGTCACTGTAGCAACACGAAAGAGCTCTGTGGACTAAAAATCAACTCGAGTTGAGAGGTTAGTCCCTGGCCTCGACTCCAGAGGAATACCACCTTACCACAAGCACGTCAAGAGGAGGCTTCTCTCAGCTCTAGGTATGTGAGAGGGACCCTGAGTTTGCGTCCTCAAATGGAATGGACACCGCGATGCCCTGACTCGAAATAAGGCCGGATATCCCTGCAGTGACTTGAATGCAGGCTCGTCTTGATTCTCCCAAGACGAAAGGATGTCTGAATCCCCTGTGGAGACCACAGAGAAAGACCTAGTTCCCCACCTCATCGCGACCGGAGTTCTCAGATCCTTTGAAAACTCCAGAGGTACGCGGAGATCAGTGCCTACAATGAAGACGATGTCTGACTCCTCGTGAAACTTGATAGTTGTCCCAGGATTCCTGTGGCACGTGGAATGGGACACTTGGTCTCCCGCCTCAGCTGAAGAGGCGTCCCAATTGCCCTGCCAAGCATCAAGGAGAATCCCGAGTTGTCCCTCGCAACTAGGCAGGAGTCCTGACGTCGCTGAACAAACACGTGGGTGGAAGGGGCATCCCCGTCGTAACTCGAGAATATACCCCAGGTTCCCGCCGCAACTCGAGAAAAACCATGAGACTTCCCCCTCGCCGCGAGATGAGGCCCGATTCCCCTGCACTGCGTGCAGAGCAATTCCGTGTTGCACATCACACAGGAAAGGAGCCTTGCTTTCCTTGATGGCAATCCAGAGAAACCCCAAGAACACTGTTTCAAGGCTAGAGGGATCCTGAGGTCAGTGTAGCAACACGAAAGAGCTGCGTGGACCACAAATCAACTCGAGATGAGAGATTAGTCCCTGGATTTCACTCCAGAGGAATACCACCTTACCACAAGCACCTCAAGAGGAGGCTTCTCTCAGCTCTAGCTATGTGAGAGGGACCCTGAGTTTGAGGCCTCAAGAGGAAAGGACACCGCGATGCCCTGACTCGAAATAAGGCCGGATATCCCTGCAGTGACTTGAATGCAGGCTCGTCTTGCATGTCCCAAGACGAAAGGATGTCTGAATCCCCTGTGGAGACCACAGAGAAAGACCTAGTTTCCCATCTCATCGCGACCGGAGGCCTCACATCCTTTGAAAACCCCAGAGGAACGCTGAGATCAGTGCCTCCAAAGGAAACGATGCCTGACTCCTCGTGAAACTTGATAGGAGTCCCAGGATTCCTGTGGCACGTGGAAAGGGACACTTGGTCTCCCACCTCAGCTGGAGAGGCGTCCCAATTGCCCTGCCAAGCCTCGAGGAGAATCCCGAGTTGTCCCTCGCAACTAGGCAGGAGTCCTGACGTCGCTGAACAAACACGTGGTTGGAAGGGCCATCACCGTCGTAACTCGAGAATATACACCAGGTTCCCGCCGCAACTCGAGAAAAACCATGAGACTTCCCCCTCGCCGCGAGATGAGGCCCAATTCCCCTGCACTGCGTGCAGAGCAATTCCGTGTTGCACATCACACATGAAAGGAGCCTGATTTCCTTGATGGCACTCCAGAGAAACCCCAAGAACACTGTTTCAAGGCTAGAGGGATCCTGAGGTCACTGTAGCAACACAAAAGAGCTCCGTGGACCAAAAATCAACTAGAGATGAGAGGTTAGTCCCTGGCTTCGACTCCAGAGGAATACCACCTTACCACAAGCACCTCAAGAGGAGGCTTCTCTCAGCTCTAGGTATGTGAGAGGGACCCTGATTTTGCGGCCTCAAGTGAAATGGACACCGCGATTCACTGATGTGAAATAAGGCCGGATATCCCTGCAGTGACTTGAATGCAGGCTCGTCTTGCATCTCCCAAGACGAAAGGATGACTGAATCCCCTGTGGAGACCACAGAGAAAAACCTAGTTCCCCACCTCATCGCGACTGGAGGCCTCACATCCTTTGAAAACTCCAGAGGGACGCGGAGATCAGTGCCTCCAAAGGAGACGATGCCTGACTCCTCGAGAAAATTGATAGGAGTCCCAGGATTCCTGTGGCACGTGGAAAGGGAACCTTGGTCTCCCGCCTAAGATGGAGAGGCGTCCCACGTGCCCTGCCAAGCCTCGAGGAGAATCCCGTGTTGTCCCTCGCAACTAGGCAGGAGTCCTGACGTCGTTGAACAAAAAGGTGTGTGGAAGGCCATCCCCGTCGTAACTCGAGAATATACCCCAGGATCCCGCCGCAATTCGAGAAAAACCATGAGACTTCCCCCTCGCCGCGAGATGAGGCCCGATTCCTCTGCACTGCGTGCAGAGCAATGCCGTGTTGCACATCACACAGGAAAGGAGCCTTGATTTCCTTGATGGCACTCCAGAGAAAGCCCATGAAAGGTGTTTCAAGGCTAGAGGGATCCTGAGGTCACTGTAGCAACACGAAAGAGCTCCGTGGACCACAAATCAACTCGAGATGAGTGGTTAATGCCTGTCTTCGACTCCAGAGGATTACCACCGTACCTCAAGCACCTCAAGAGGAGGCTTCTCTCAGCTCTAGGTATGTGAGAGGGACCCTGAGTTTGCGGCCTCAAGTGGAATGGACACTGCGATGCCCTGACTCGAAATAAGGCCGGATATGCCTGCAGTGACTTGAATGCAGGCTCGTCTTGCATCTGCCAAGATGAAAGGATGTCTGAATCCCCTGTGGAGACCACAGAGAAAGACCTAGTTCCCCACCTCATCGCAACCTGAGGCCTCACATCCTTTGAAAACTCCAGAGGGACGCGGAGATCAGTGCCTCCAAAGGAGACGATGCCTGACTCCTCGTGAAACTTGATAGGAGTCCCAGGATTCCTGTGGCACGTGGAAAGGGACCCTTGGTCTCCCGTCTCAGCTGGAGAGGCGTCCCAATTGCCCTGCCAAGCCTCGAGCAGAATCCCGAGTTGTCCCTCGCAACTAGGCAGGAGTCCTGACGTCGCTGAACAAACACGTGTGTGGAAGGGCCATCCCAGTCGTAACTCGAGAATATACCCCAGGTTCCCGCCGCAACTCGAGAAAAACCATGAGACTTCCCCCTCGCCGCGAGATGAGGCCCGATTCCCCTGCACTGCGTGCAGAGCAATGCCGTGTTGCATATCACACAGGAAAGGAGCCTTGATTTCCTTGATGGCACTCCAGAGAAACCCCAAGAACACTGTTTCAAGGCCAGAGGGATCCTGAGGTCACTGTAGCAACACGAAAGAGCTCCGGGGACCAGAAATCAACTCGAGATGAGAGGTTAGTCCCTGGCTTCGACTCCAGAGGAATACCACCTTACCACAAGCACCTCAAGAGGAGGCTTCTCTCAGCTCTAGCTATGTGAGAGGGACCCTGAGTTTGCGGCCTCAAGTGGAATGGACACCATGATGCCCTGACTCGAAATAAGGCCGGATATGCCTGCAGTGACTTGAATGCAGGATCATCTTGCATCTCCCAAGACGAAAGGATGTCTGAATCCCCTGTGGAGACCACAGAGAAATACCTAGTTCCTCACCTCATCGCGACCGGAGGCCTCACATCCTTTGAAAACTCCAGAGGGCCGCGGAGATCAGTGCCTCCAAAGGAGACGATGCCTGACTCCTCGTGAAACTTGATAGGAGTCCCAGGATTCCTGTGGCACGTGGAAAGGGACACTTACTCTCCCGCCTCAGCTGGAGAGGCGTCCAATTGCCCTGCCAAGCCTCGAGGAGAATCCCGAGTTGTCCCTCACAGCTAGGCAGGAGTCCTGAGTTCGCTGAAAAAACAGGTGTGTGGAAGGGCCATCCCCGTCGTAACTCGAGAATATACCCCAGGATCCCGCCGCAACTCGAGAAAAACCATGAGACTTCCCCCTCGCCGCGAGATGAGGCCCGATTCCTCTGCACTGCATGCAGAGCAATGCCGTGTTGCACATCACACAGGAAAGGAGCCTTGATTTCCTTGATGGCACTCCAGAGAAAGCCCATGAAAGGTGTTTCAAGGCTAGAGGGATCCTGAGGTCACTGTAGCAACACGAAAGAGCTCCGTGGACCACAAATCAACTCGAGATGAGAGGTTAATGCCTGTCTTCGACTCCAGAGGATTACCACCGTACCTCAAGCACCTCAAGAGGAGGCTTCTCTCAGCTCTAGGTATGTGAGAGGGACCCTGAGTTTGAGGCCTCAAGTGGAATGGACACCCCGATGCCCTGACTCGAAATAAGGCCGAATATGCCTGCAGTGACTTGAATGCAGGCTCGTCTTGCATCTCCCAAGACGAAAGGATGTCTGAATCCCCTGTGGAGACCACAGAGAAAGACCTAGTTCCCCACCTCATCGAGACCGGAGGCCTCACTTCCTTTGAAAACTCCAGAGGGACGCGGAGATCAGTGCCTCCAAAGGAGACGATGCCTGACTCCTCGTGAAACTTGATAGCAGTCCCAAGATTCCTGTGGCACGTGGAAAGGGACCCTTCGTCTCCCGTTTCAGCTGGAGAGGCGTCCCAATTGCCCTGCCAAGCCTCGAGGAGAATCCCGAGTTGTCCCTCGCAACTAGGCAGGAGTCCTGACGTCGCTGAACAAACAGGTGTGTGGATGGGCCATCCCCGTCGTAACTCGAGAATATACCCAAGGTTCCCACCGCAACTCGAGAAAAACCATGAGACTTCCCCCTCGCCGCGAGATGAGGCCCGATTCCCCTGCACTGGGTGCAGAGCAATGCCGTGTTGCACATCACACAGGAAAGGAGCCTTGATTTCCTTGATGGCACTCCAGAGAAACCCCAAGAACACTGTTTCAAGGCCAGAGGGATCCTGAGGACACTGTAGCAACACGAAACAGCTCCGTGGACCACAAATCAACTCGAGATGAGAGGTTAGTCCCTGGCTTCGACTCCAGAGGAATACCACCTTACCACAAGCACCTCAAGAGGAGGCTTCTCTCAGCTCTAGGTATGTGAGAGGGACCCTGAGTTTGCGGCCTCAAGTGGAATGGACACCACGATGCCCTGACTCGAAATAAGGCCGGATATGCCTGCAGTGACTTGAATGCAGGCTCGTCTTGCATCTGCCAAGATGAAAGGATGTCTGAATTCCCTGTGGAGACCACAGAGAAAGACCTAGTTCCCCACCTCATCGCAACCGGAGGCCTCACATCCTTTGATAACTCCAGAGGGACGCGGAGATCAGTGCCTCCAAAGGAGACGATGCCTGACTCCTCGTGAAACTTGATAGGAGTCCCAGGATTACTGTGGCACGTGGAAAGGGACACTTACTCTCCCGCCTCAGCTGGAGAGGCGTCCCAATTGCCCTGCCAAGCCTCGAGCAGAATCCCGAGTTGTCCCTCGCAACTAGGCAGGAGTCCTGACCTCGCTGAACAAACACGTGTGTGGAAGGGCCATCCCAGTCGTAACTCGAGAATATACCCCAGGTTCCCGCCGCAACTCGAGAAAAACCATGAGACTTCCCCCTCGCCGCGAGATGAGGCCCGATTCCCCTGCACTGCGTGCAGAGCAATGCCATGTTGCATATCACACCGGAAAGGAGCCTTGATTTCCTTGATGGCACTCCAGAAAAACCCCAAGAACACTGTTTCAAGGCCAGAGGGATCCTGAGGTCACTGTAGCAACACGAAAGAGCTCCGTGGACCAGAAATCAACTCGAGATGAGAGGTTAGTCCCTGGCTTCGACTCCAGAGGAATACCACCTTTCCACAAGCACCTCAAGAGGAGGCTTCTCTCAGCTCTAGGTATGTGAGAGGGACCCTGAGTTTGCGGCCTCAAGTGGAATGGACACCGCGATGCCCTGACTCGAAATAAGGCCGGATATGCCTGCAGTGACTTGAATGCAGGCTCATCTTGCATCTCCCAAGACGAAAGGATGTCTGAATCCCCTGTGGAGACCACATAGAAATACCTAGTTCCCCACCTCATCGCGACCGGAGGCCTCACATCCTTTGAAAACTCCAGAGGGCCGCGGAGATCAGTGCCTCCAAAGGAGACGATGCCTGACTCCTCGTGAAACTTGATAGGAGTCCCAGGATTCCTGTGGCACGTGGAAAGGGACACTTACTCTCCCGCCTCAGCTGGAGAGGCGTCCAATTGCCCTGCCAAGCCTCGAGGAGAATCCCGAGTTGTCCCTCACAGCTAGGCAGGAGTCCTGAGTTCGCTGAAAAAACAGGTGTGTGGAAGGGCCATCCCCGTCGTAACTCGAGAATATACCCCAGGATCCCGCCGCAACTCGAGAAAAACCATGAGACTTCCCCCTCGCCGCGGGATGAGGCCCGATTCCTCTGCACTGCGTGCAGAGCAATGCCGTGTTGCACATCACACAGGAAAGGAGCCTTGATTTCCTTGATGGCACTCCAGAGAAAGCCCATGAAAGGTGTTTCAAGGCTAGAGGGATCCTGAGGTCACTGTAGCAACACGAAAGAGCTCCGTGGACCACAAATCAACTCGAGATGAGAGGTTAATGCCTGTCTTCGACTCCAGAGGATTACCACCGTACCTCAAGCACCTCAAGAGGAGACTTCTCTCAGCTCTAGGTATGTGAGAGGGACCCTGAGTTTGAGGCCTCAAGTGGAATGGACACCGCGATGCCCTGACTCGAAATAAGGCCGAATATGCCTGCAGTGACTTGAATGCAGGCTCGTCTTGCATGTCCCAAGACGAAAGGATGTCTGAATCCCCTGTGGAGACCACAGAGAAAGACCTAGTTCCCCACCTCATCGAGACCGGAGGCCTCACTTCCTTTGAAAACTCCAGAGGGACGCGGAGATCAGTGCCTCCAAAGGAGACGATGCCTGACTCCTCATGAAACTTGATAGGAGTCCCAAGATTCCTGTGGCACGTGGAAAGGGACCCTTCGTCTCCCGTCTCAGCTGGAGAGGCGTCCCAATTGCCCTGCCAAGCCTCGAGGAGAATCCCGAGTTGTCCCTCGCAACTAGGCAGGAGTCCTGACGTCGTTGAACAAACAGGTGTGTGGACGGGCCATCCCCGTCGTAACTCGAGAATATACCCAAGGTTCCCGCCGCAACTCGAGAAAAACCATGAGACTTCCCCCTCGCCGCGAGATGAGGCCCGATTCCCCTGCACTGGGTGCAGAGCAATGCCGTGTTGCACATCACACAGGAAAGGAGCCTTGCTTTCCTTGATGGCACTCCAGAGAAACCCCAAGAACACTGTTTCAAGGCCAGAGGGATCCTGAGGACACTGTAGCAACACGAAACAGCTCCGTGGACCACAAATCAACTCGAGATGAGAGGTTCGTCCCTGGCTTCGACTCCAGAGGAATACCACCTTACCACAAGCACCTCAAGAGGAGGCTTCTCTCAGCTCTAGGTATGTGAGAGGGACCCTGAGTTTGCGGCCTCAAGTGGAATGGACACCACGATGCCCTGACTCGAAATAAGGCCGGATATGCCTGCAGTGACTTGAATGCAGGCTCGTCTTGCATCTCCCAAGACGAAAGGATGTCTGAATCCCCTGTGGAGACCACAGAGAAAGACCTAGTTCCCCACCTCATTGCGACCGGAGGCCTCACATCCTTTGAAAACTCCAGAGGGACGCGGAGAAAAGTGCCTCCAAAGGAGACGATGCCTGACGCCTCGTGAAACTTGATAGGAGTCCCAGGATTCCTGTGGCACGTGGAAAGGGACCCTTGGTCTCCCGTCTCAGCTGGAGAGGCGTCCCAATTGCCCTGCCAAGCCTCGAGCAGAATCCCGAGTTGTCCCTCGCAACTAGGCAGGAGTCCTGACGTCGCTGAACAAACACGTGTGTGGAAGGGCCATCCCAGTAGTAACTCGAGAATATACCCCAGGTTTCCGCCGCAACTCGAGAAAAACCATGAGACTTCCCCCTCGCCGCGAGATGAGGCCCGATTCCCCTGCACTGCGTGCAGAGCAATGCCGTGTTGCACATCACACAGGAAAGGAGCCTTGATTTCCTTGATGGCACTCCAGAGAAAGCCCATGAACACTGTTTCAAGGCTAGAGGGATCCTGAGGTCACTGTAGCAACACGAAAGAGCTCCGTGGACCACAAATCAACTCGAGATGAGAGGTTAATGCCTGTCTTCGACTCCAGAGGAATACCACCGTACCACAGGAACCTCAAGAGGAGGCTTCTCTCAGGTCTAGCTATGTGAGACGAACCCTGAGTTTGCGGACTCAAGAGGAATGGACACCGCGATGCCCTGACTCGAAATAAGGCCGGATATCCCTGCAGTGACTTGAATGCAGGCTCGTCTTGCATCTCCCAAGACGAAAGGATGTCTGAATCCCCTGTGGAGACCACAGAGAAAGACCTAGTTTCCCACCTCATCGCGACCGGAGGCCTCACATCCTTTGAAAACTCCAGAGGTACGCGGAGATCAGTGACTCCAAAGGAGACGATGCCTGACTCCTCGTGAAACTTGATAGGAGTCCCAGGATTCCTGTGGCACGTGGAAAGGGACCCTTGGTCTCCCGCCTCAGCTGGAGAGGCGTCCCAATTGCCCTGCCAAGCCTCGAGGAGAATCCCGAGTTGTCCCTCGCAACTAGGCAGGAGTCCTGACGTCGCTGAACAAAAAGGTGTGTGGAAGGCCATCCCCGTCGTAACTCGAGAATATACCCCAGGTTCCCGCCGCAACTCGAGAAAAACCATGAGACTTCCCCCTCGCCGCGAGATGAGGCCCGATTCCCCTGCACTGCGTGCAGAGCAATGCCGTGTTGCACATCACACAGGAAAGGAGCCTTGATTTCCTTGATGGCACTCCAGAGAAACCCCAAGAACACTTTTTCAAGGCTAGAGGGATCCTGAGGTCACTGTAGCAACACGAAAGTGCTCCGTGGACCACAAATCAACTCGAGATGAGAGGTTAGTGCCTGGCTTCGACTCCAGAGGAATACTACCTTACCACAAGCACCTCAAGAGGAGGCTTCTCTCAGCTCTAGGTATGTGAGAGGGACCCTGAGTTTGCGGCCTCAAGTGGAATGTACACCACGATGCCCTGACTCGAAATAAGGCCGGATATGCCTGCAGTGACTTGAATGCAGGCTCGTCTTGCATCTCCCAAGACGAAATGATGTCTGAATCCCCTGTGGAGACCACAGAGAAAGACCTAGTTCCCCACCTAATCGCGACCGGAGGCCTCACATCCTTTGAAAACTCCAAAGGGACGCGGAGATCAGTGCCTCCAAAGGAGACGATGCCTGACTCCTCGTGAAACCTGTTTGGAGTCCCAGGATTCCTGTGGCACGTGGAAAGGGACCCTTGGTCTACCGCCTAAGCTGGAGAGGCGTCCCACTTGCCCTGCCAAGCCTCGAGGAGAATCCCGAGATGTCCCTCGCAACTATGCAGGAGTCCTGACGTCGCTGAACAAAAAGGTGTGTGGAAGGCCATTCCTGTCGTAACTCGAGAATATACCCCAGGTTCCCGCCGCAACTCGAGAAAAACCATGAGACTTCCCCCTCGCCGCGAGATGAGGCCCGATTCCCCTGCACTGCGTGCAGAGCAATTCCGTCTTGCACATCACACAGGAAAGGAGCCTTGATTTCCTTGATGGCACTCCAGAGAATCCCCAAGAACACTGTTTCAAGGTTGAGGGATCCTGAGGTCACTGTAGCAACACGAAAGAGCTCCGTGGACCAAAAATCAACTCGAGATGAGAGATTAGTCCCTGGATTCCACTCCAGAGGAATACCACCTTACCACAAGCACCTCAAGAGGAGACTTCTCTCAGCTCTAGGTATGTGAGAGGGACCCTGAGTTTGCGGCCTCAAGTGGAATGGACACCACGATGCCCTGACTCGAAATAAGGCCGGATATCCCTGCAGTGACTTGAATGTAGGCTCGTCTTGGATCTCCCAAGACGAAAGGATGTCTGAATCCCCTGTGGAGACCACAGAGAAAGACCTAGTTCCCCACCTCATCGCGACCGAAGGCCTCACATCCTTTGAAAACTCCAGAGGTACACGGAGATCAGTGCCTCCAAAGGAGACGATGCCTGACTCCTCGTGAAACTTGATAGGAGTCCCAGGATTCCTGTGGCACGTGGAAAGGGACGGTTGGTCTCCCGCCTCAGCTGGAGAGGCGTCCCAATTGCCCTGCCAAGCCTCGAGGAGAATCCCGAGGTGTCCCTCGCAACTAGGCAGGAGTCCTGTCATCGCTGAAGAAACATGGGTCGAAGGGCCATCCCCGTCGTAACTCGAGAATATACCCCAGGGTCCCGCCGCAACTCGAGAAAAACCATGAGACTTCCCCCTCGCCGCGAGATGAGGCCCGATTCCCCTGCACTGCGCGCAGAGCAATTCCGTGTTGCACATCACACATGAAAGGAGCCTTGATTTCCTTGATGGCACTCCAGAGAAACCCCAAGAACACTGTTTCAAGGCTAGAGGGATCCTGACGTAACTGTAGCAACACGAAAGAGCTCCGTGGACCACAAATCAACTCGAGATGAGAGGTTACTTCCTGGTTTCGACTCCAGAAAAATACCACCTTACCACAAGTACCTCAAGAGGAGGCTTCTCTCAGCTCTAGGTATGTGAGAGGGACCCTGAGTTTGCGGCCTCAAGTGGAATGGACACCACGATGCCCTGACTCGCTGTAAGGCCAGATATCCCTACAGTGACTAGAATGCAGGTTCGTCTTGCATCTCCCAAGACGAAAGGATGTTTGAATCCCCTGTGGAGACCACAGAGAAAGACCTAGTTCCCCACCTCATCGCGAACGGAGGCCTCACATCCTTTGAAAACTCCAGAGGTACTCGGAGATCAGTGTCTCCAAAGGAGACGATACCTGACTCCTCATGAAACTTCTTAGGCGTCCCAGGATTCCTGTGGCACGTGGAAAGGGACCCTTGGTTTCCCGCCTCAGCTGGAGAGGCGTCCCAATTGCCCTGCCAAGCCTCGAGGAGAATCCCGAATTGTCCCTTGCAACTAGGCAGGAGTCCTGACGTCGCTGAACAAACACGTGGGTGGAAGGGCCATCCCCGTCGTAACTCGAGAATATACCCCAGGTTCCCGCCGCAACTTGAGAAAAACCATGAGACTTCCTCCTCGCCTCAAGATGAGGCCCGATTCCCCTGCACTGCATCCAGAGCAATTGCGTGTTGCACATCACACATGAAAGGAGCCTTGATTTCCTTGATGGCACTCCAGAGAAACCCCAAGAACACTGTTTCAAGGCTAGAGGGATCCTGAGGTCACTGTAGCAACACGAAAGAGCTCCGTGGACCAAAAATCAACTCGAGATGAGAGGTTAGTCCCTGGCTTCTACTCCAGAGGAATACCACCTTACCACAAGTACCTCAAGAGGAGGCTTCTCTCAGCTCTAGGTATGTGAGAGGGACCCTGAGTTTGCGGCCTCAAGTGGAATGGACACCGCAATGCCTTGACTCGAAATAAGGCCGGATATCCCTGCAGTGACTTGAATGCAGCCTCGTCTTGCATCTCCTAAGACGAAAGGATGTCTGAATCCCCTGTGGAGACCACAGAGAAAGACCTAGTTCCCAACCTCATCGCGACTAGAGGCCTCACATCGTTTGAAAACTCCAGAGGTACGCAGAGATCAGTGCCTCCAAAGGAGACGATGCCTGACTCCTCGTGAAACTTGATAGGAATCCCAGGATTCCTGTGGCACGTGGAAAGTGACACTTGGTCTCCAGCCTCAGATGGAGAGGCGTCCCAATTGCCATGCCAAGCCTCGAGGACAATCCCGAGTTGTCCCTCGCAACTAGGCAGCAGTCCTGACGTCGCTGAACAAACACGTGGGTGGAAGGGCCATCCCCGTCGTAACTCGAGAATATACCCCAGGTTCCCGCCGCAACTCGAGAAAAACCATGAGACTTCCCCCTCGCCGTGAAATGAGGCCCGATTCCACTGCACTGCATGCAGAATAATTCCGTTTTGCACATCACACATGAAAGGAGCCTTGATTACCTTGATGGCACTCCAGAGAAACCCCAAGAACACTGTTTCAAGGCTAGAGGGATACTGAGGTCACTGTAGCAACACGAAAGAGCTCCGTGGACCAAGAATCAACACGAGATGAGAGGTTAGTTCCTGGCTTCGACTCCAGAGGGATACCACCTTACCACAAGCACCTCAAGAGGAGACTTCTCTCAGCTCTAGGTATGTGAGAGGGACCCTGAGTTTGCGGCCTCAACTGGAATGGAGACCCCGATGCCCTGACTCGAAATAAGGCTGGATATCCCTGCAGTGACTTCAATGCAGGCTCGTCTTGGATCTCCCAAGACGAAAGGATGTCTGAATCCCCTGTGGAGACCACAGAGAAAACCTAGTTCCCCACCTCATCGCGACCAGAGGCCTCACATCCTTAGAAAATTCCAGAGGTACGCGGAGATCAGTGCCTAAAGGAGACGATGTCTGACTCCTCGTGAAACTTGGTAGGAGTCCCAGGATTCCTGTGGCATGTGGAAAGGGACCCTTGGTCTCTCGCCGCAGCTGGAGAGGCGTCCCAATTGCCCTGCCAAGCCTCGAGGAGAATCCCGAGTTGTCCCTCGCAACTAGGCAGGAGTCCTGACGTCGCTGAACAAACACGTGGGTGGAAGGGCCATCCCCGTCATAACTCGAGAATATACTCCAGGTTCTCGTCGCAACTCGAGAAAAACCATGAGACTTCCCCCTCGCCGCGAGATGAGGCCCGATTCCCCTGAACTTTGTGCAGAGCAATTCCGTGTTGCACATCACACATGAAAGGAGCCTTGATTTCCTTGATGGCACTCCAGAGAAACCCCAAGAAAACTCTTTCAAGGCTACAGGGATCCTGAGGTCAGTGTAGCAACACGAAAGAGCTCCGTGGACCAAAAATCAACTCGAGATGAGAGGTTCGTCCCTGGCTTCGACTCCAGAGGAATACCACCTTACCACAAGCACGTCAAGAGGAGGCTTCTCTCAGCTCTAGGTATGTGAGAGGGACCCTGAGTTTGCGGCCTCAAATGGAATGGACACGGCGATGCCCTGACTCGAAATCAGGCCGGATATCCCTGCAGTGACTTGAATGCAGGCTTGTCTTTCATCTCCCATGACGAAAGGACATCTGAATCCCATTGGAGACCACAGCGAAAGACCTAGTTCCCCACCTCATCGCGACCGGAGGCCTCAAATTCTTTGAAAACTCCAGAGGTACGCGGAGATCAGTGCCTCCAAAGGAGACGTTGCCTGACTCCTCGTGAAACTTGATAGGAGTCCCAGGATTCCTGTGGCACATGGAAAGGGAGACTTGGTTTCCGCCTCAAAAGGAGAGGTGTCCCAATTGCCCTGCTAAGCCTCGAGGAGAATCCCGAGTTCTCCCTCGCAACTAGGCAGGAGTCCTGACGTTGCTGAACAAACACGTGGTTAGAAGAGCCATTCCTGTCGTAACTCGAGAATATACCCCAGGTTCCCGCCGCAACTCGAGAAAAACCATGAGACTTCCCCCTCGCTGTGAGATGAGGCCCGATTCCCCTGCACTGCGTGCAGAGCAATTCCGTGTTGCACATCACACATGAAAGGAGCCTTGATTTCCTTGATGGCACTCCAGAGAAACCCCAAGAACACTGTTTCAAGGCTAGAGGGATCCTGAGGTCACTGTAGCAACACGAAAGAGCTCCGTGGACCAAGAATCAACTCGAGATGAGAGGTTAGTCCCAGGCGTTGATTCCAGGGGAATACGACCTTACCACAAGCACCTTAAGAGGAGGCTTCTCTCAGCTCTAGGTATGTGAGAGGGACCCTGAGTTTGCGGCCGCAAGTGGAATGGACACCGCGATGCCCTGACTCGAAATAAGGCCGGATGTCCCTGCAGGGACTTGAATGCAGGCTCGTCCTTCATTTCCCAAGAAGAAAGGATGTCTGAATCCCCTTTGGAGACCACAGAGAAAGACCAAGTCCCCCACCTCATCGCGACCGGAGGCCTCACATCCTTTGAAAACTCCAGAGGGACGCGGAGATCAGTGCCTCTAAAGGAGACGATGCCTGACTCCTCGTGAAACGTGATAGGTGTCCCAGGATTTCTGTGGCACGTGGAAAGGGACACTTGGTCTCCTGCCTCAGCTGGAGAGGCGTCCCAATTGCTTTGCCAAGCCTTGAGGAAAATCCCGCATTGTCCCTCGCAACTAGGTAGGAGTCCTGACGTCGCTGATCAAACACGTGTGTGGAAGGGCCATCCCCGTCGTAACTCGAGAATATACCCCAGGTTCCCGCCGCAACTCGAGAAAAACCATGAGACTTCCCCTTCGCCGCGAGATGAGTCTCGATTCCCCTCCACTGTGTGCAGAGCAATTCCGTGTTGCACATCACACATGAAAGGAGCCTTGATTTCCTTGATGGCACTCCATAGAAAACCCAAGAACACTGTTTCAAGGCTAGAGGAATCCTGAGGTCACTGTAGCAACACGAAAGAGCTCCGTGGACCAAAAATCAACTCGAGATGAGAGGTTAGTCCCTGGCTTCGACTCCAGAGGAATACCACCTAACCACAAGCACCTCAAGAGGAGGCTTCTCTCAGCTCTAGGTATGTGAGAGGGACCCTGAGTTTGCGGCCTCAAGTGGAATGGACACCACGATGCCCTGACTCGAAATAAGGCCGGATATGCCTGCAGTGACTTGAATGCAGGCTCGTCTTGCATCTCCCAAGACGAAATGATGTCTGAATCCCCTGTGGAGACCACAGAGAAAGACCTAGTTCCCCACCTAATCGCGACCGGAGGCCTCACATCTTTGAAAACTCCAGAGGGACGCGGGGATCAGTGCCTCCAAAGGAGACGATGCCTGACTCCTCGTGAAACTTGTTTGGAGTCCCAGGATTCCTGTGGCACGTGTAAAGGGACCCTTGGTCTCCCGCCTAAGCTGGAGAGGCGTCCCACTTGCCCTGCCAAGCCTCGAGGAGAATCCCGAGATGTCCCTCACAACTATGCAGGAGTCCTGACGTCGCTGAACAAAAAGGTGTGTGGAAGGCCATTCCTGTCGTAACTCGAGAATATACCCCAGGTTCCCGCCGCAACTCGAGAAAAACCATGAGACTTCCCCCTCGCCGCGAGATGAGGCCCGATTCCCCTGCACTGCGTGCAGAGCAATTCCGTCTTGCACATCACACAGGAAAGGAGCCTTGATTTCCTTGATGGCACTCCAGAGAAACCCCAAGAACACTGTTTCAAGGTTGAGGGATCCTGAGGTCACTGTAGCAACACGAAAGAGCTCCGTGGACCAAAAATCAACTCGAGATGAGAGATTAGTCCCTGGATTCCACTCCAGAGGAATACCACCTTACCACAAGCACCTCAAGAGGAGGCTTCTCTCAGCTCTAGCTATGTGAGAGGGACCCTGAGTTTGCGGACTCAAGAGGAATGGACACCGCGATGCCCTGACTCGAAATAAGGCCGGATATCCCTGCAGTGACTTGAATGCAGGCTCGTCTTGCATCTCTCAAAACGAAAGGATGTCTGAATCCACTGTGGAGACCACAGAGAAAGACCTAGTTCCCCACCTCATCGCGACTGGAGGCCTCACTTCCTTTGAAAACTCCAGAGGGACGCGGAGATAAGTGCCTCCAAAGGAGACGATGCCTGACTCCTCGAGAAAATTGATAGGAGTCCCAGGATTCCTGTGGCACGTGGAAAGGGACCCTTGGTCTCCCGCCTCAGCTGGAGAGGCGTCCCAATTGCCCTGCCAAGCCTCGAGGAGAATCCCAAGTTGTCCCTCGCAACTAGGAAGGAGTCCTGACGTCGCTGAACAAACACGTGGGTGGAAGGGCCATCCCCATCGTAACTTGAGAATATACCCCAGGTTCCATCCGCAACTCGAGAAAAACCATGAGACTTCCCCCTCGCCGCGAGATGAGGCCCGATTCCCCTGCACTGCGTGCAGAGCAATTCCGTGTTGCACATCACACATGAAAGGAGCCTTGATTTCCTTGATGGCACTCCAGAGAAACCCCAAGAACACTGTTTCAAGGCTAGAGGGATCCTGAGGTCACTGTAGCAACATGAAAGAGCTCCGTGGACCAAAAATCAACTCGAGATGAGAGGTTAGTCCCTGGCTTCGACTCCAGAGGAATACCACCTAACCAGAAGCACCTCAAGAGGAGGCTTCTCTCAGCTCTAGGTATGTGAGAGGGACCCTGAGTTTGCGGCCTCAAGTGGAATGGACACCACGATGCCCTGACTCGAAATAAGGCCGGATATGCCTGCAGTGACTTGAATGCAGGCTCGTCTTGCATCTCCCAAGACGAAAGGATGTCTGAATCCCCTGTGGAGACCACAGAGAAAGACCTAGTTTCCCACCTCATCGCGACCGGAGGCCTCACATCCTTTGAAAACTCCAGAGGGACGCGGAGATCAGTGACTCCAAAGGAGACGATGCCTGACTCCTCGTGAAACTTGATAGGAGTCCCAGGATTCCTGTGGCACGTGGAAAGGGACCCTTGGTCTCCCGCCTCAGCTGGAGAGGCGTCCCACTTGCCCTACCAAGCCTCGAGGAGAATCCCGAGTTGTCCCTCGCAACTAGGCAGGAGTCCAGACGTCGCTGAACAAAAAGGTGTGTGGAAGGCCATCCCCGTCGTAACTCGAGAATATACCCCAGGTTCCCGCCGCAACTCGAGAAAAACCATGAGACTTCCCCCTCGCCGCGAGATGAGGCCCGATTCCCCTGCACTGCGTGCAGAGCAATGCCGTGTTGCACATCACACAGGAAAGGAGCCTTGATTTCCTTGATGGCACTCCAGAGAAACCCCAAGAACACTTTTTCAAGGCTAGAGGGATCCTGAGGTCACTGTAGCAACACGAAAGAGCTCCGTGGACCACAAATCAACTCGAGATGAGAGGTTAGTGCCTGGCTTCGACTCCAGAGGAATACTACCTTACCACAAGCACCTCAAGAGGAGGCTTCTCTCAGCTCTAGGTATGTGAGAGGGACCCTGAGTTTGCGGCCTCAAGTGGAATGTACACCACGATGCCCTGACTCGAAATAAGGCCGGATATGCCTGCAGTGACTTGAATGCAGGCTCGTCTTGCATCTCCCAAGACGAAATGATGTCTGAATCCCCTGTGGAGACCACAGAGAAAGACCTAGTTCCCCACCTCATCGCGACCGGAGGCCTCACATCCTTTGAAAAATCCAGAGGGATGCGGAGATCAGTGCCTCCAAAGGAGACGATGCCTGACTCCTCGTGAAACTTGTTTGGAGTCCCAGGATTCCTGTGGCACGTGGAAAGGGACCCTTGGTCTCCCGCCAAAGCTGGAGAGGCGTCCCACTTGCCCTGCCAAGCCTCGAGGAGAATCCCGAGATGTCGCTCGCAACTATGCAGGAGTCCTGACGTCGCTGAACAAAATGGTGTGTGGAAGGCCATTCCTGTCGTAACTCGAGAATATACCCCAGGTTCCCGCCGCAACTCGAGAAAAACCATGAGACTTCCCCCTCGCCGCGAGATGAGGCCCGATTCCCCTGCACTGCGTGCAGAGCAATTCCGTGTTGCACATCACACATGAAAGGAGCCTTGATTTCCTTGATGGCACTCCAGAGAAACCCCAAGAACACTGTTTCAAGGTTGAGGGATCCTGAGGTCACTGTAGCAACACGAAAGAGCTCCGTGGACCAAAAATCAACTCGAGATGAGAGATTAGTCCCTGGATTCCACTCCAGAGGAATACCACCTTACCACAAGCACCTCAAGAGGAGGCTTCTCTCAGCTCTAGCTATGTGAGAGGGACCCTGAGTTTGCGGCCTCAAGTGGAATGGACACCACGATGCCCTGACTCGAAATAAGGCCGGATATGCCTGCAGTGACTTGAATGCAGGCTCGTCTTGCATCTCCCAAGACGAAAGGATGTCTGAATCCCCTGTGGAGACCACAGAGAAAGACCGAGTTCCCCACCTCATCGCGACCGGAGGCCTCACATCCTTTGAAAACTCCAGAGGGACGCGGAGATCAGTGCCTCCAAAGGAGACGATGCCTGACTCCTCGTGAAACTTGATAGGAGTCCCAGGATTCCTGTGGCACGTGGAAAGGGACCCTTGGTCTCCCGTCTCAGCTGGAGAGGCGTCCCAATTGCCCTGCCAATCCTCGAGCAGAATCCCGAGTTGTCCCTCGCAACTAGGCAGGAGTCCTGACGTCGCTGAACAAACACGTGTGTGGAAGGGCCATCCCAGTCGTAACTCGAGAATATACCCCAGGTTCCCGCCGCAACTCGAGAAAAACCATGAGACTTCCCCCTCGCCGCGAGATGAGGCCCGATTCTCCTGCACTGCGTGCAGAGCAATGCCGTGTTGCATTTCACACAGGAAAGGAGCCTTGATTTCCTTGATGGCACTCCAGAGAAACCTCAAGAACACTGTTTCAAGGCCAGAGGGATCCTGAGGTCACTGTAGCAACACGAAACAGCTCCGTGGACCACAAATCAACTCGAGATGAGAGGTTAGTCCCTGGCTTCGACTCCAGAGGAATACCACCTTACCACAAGCACCTCAAGAGGAGGCTTCTCTCAGCTCTAGGTATGTGAGAGGGACCCTGAGTTTGCGGCCTCAAGTGGAATGGACACCGCGATGCCCTGACTCGAAATAAGGCCGGATATGCCTGCAGTGACTTGAATGCAGGCTCGTCTTGCATCTCCCAAGACGAAAGGATGTCTGAATTCCCTGTGGAGACCACAGAGAAGGACCTAGTTCCCCACCTCATCGCAACCGGAGGCCTCACATCCTTTGAAAACTCCAGAGGTACGCGGAGATCAGTGACTCCAAAGGAGACGATGCCTGACTCCTCGTGAAACTTGATAGGAGTCCCAGGATTCCTGTGGCACGTGGAAAGGGACCCTTGGTCTCATGCCTCAGCTGGAGAGGCGTCCCAAATGCCCTGCCAAGCCTCGAGGAGAATCCCAAGTTGTCCCTCGCCACTAGGCAGGAGTCCTGACGTCGCTGAACAAAAAGGTGTGTGGAAGGCCATCCCCGTCGTAACTCGAGAATATACCCCAGGTTCCCGCCGCAACTCGAGAAAAACCATGAGACTTCCCCCTGGCCGCGAGATGAGGCCCGATTCCCCTGCACTGCGTGCAGAGCAATGCCGTGTTGCACATCACACAGGAAAGGAGCCTTGATTTCCTTGATGGCACTCCAGAGAAACCCCAAGAACACTTTTTCAAGGCTAGAGGGATCCTGAGGTCACTGTAGCAACACGAAAGTGCTCCGTGGACCACAAATCAACTCGAGATGAGAGGTTAGTCCCTGGCTTCGACTCCAGAGGAATACCACGTTGCCACAAGCACCTCAAGAGGAGGCTTCTCTCAGTTCTAGGTATGTGAGAGGGACCCTGAGTTTGCGGCCTCAAGTGGAATGGACACCACGATGCCCTGACTCGAAATAAGGCCGGATATTCCTGCAGTGACTTGAATGCAGGCTCGTCTTGCATCTCCCAAGACGAAATGATGTCTGAATCCCCTGTGGAGACCACAGAGAAAGACCTAGTTCCCCACCTCATCGCGACCGGAGGCCTCACATCCTTTGAAAACTCCAGAGGGACGCGGAGATCAGTGCCTCCAAAGGAGACGATGCCTGACTCCTCGTGAAACTTGTTTGGAGTCCCAGGATTCCTGTGGCACGTGGAAAGGGACCCTTGGTCTCCCGCCTAAGCTGGAGAGGCGTCCCACTTGCCCTGCCAAGCCTCGAGGAGAATCCCGAGATGTCCCTCGCAACTAGGCATTAGTCCTGACGTCGCTGAACAAAAAGGTGTGTGGAAGGCCATCCCTCTCGTAACTCGAGAATATACCCCAGGTTCCCGACGCAACTCGAGAAAAACCATGAGACTTCCCCCTCGCCGCGAGATGAGGCCCGATTCCCCTGCACTGCGTGCAGAGCAATGCCGTGTTGCACATCACACAGGAAAGGAGCCTTGATTTCCTTGATGGCACTCCAGAGAAACCCCAAGAACACTGTTTCAAGGCTAGAGGGATCCTGAGGTCACTGTAGCAACACGAAAGAGCTCCGTGGACCACAAATCAACTCGAGATGAGAGGTTAGTGCCTGACTTCGACTCCAGAGGAATACTACCTTACCACAAGCACCTCAAGAGGAGGCTTCTCTCAGCTCTAGGTATGTGAGAGGGACCCTGAGTTTGCGGCCTCAAGTGGAATGGACATCACGATGCCCTGACTCGAAATAAGGCCGGATATGCCTGCAGTGACTTGAATGCAGTCTCGTCCTGCATCTCCCAAGACGAAATGATGTCTGAATCCCCTGTGGAGACCACAGAGAAAGACCTAGTTCCCCACCTCATCGCGACTGGAGGCCTCACATCCTTTGAAAACTCCAGAGGGACGCGGAGATCAGTGCCTCCAAAGGAGACGATGCCTGACTCCTCGTGAAACTTGATAGGAGTCCCAGGATTCCTGTGGCACATGGAAAGGGACCCTTGGTCTCCCGCCAAAGCTGGAGAGGCGTCCCACTTGCCCTGCCAAGCCTCGAGGAGAATCCTGAGTTGTCCCTCGCAACTAGGCAGGAGTCCTGACGTCGCTGAACAAACACGTGTGTGGAAGGGCCATCCCAGTCGTAACTCGAGAATATACACCAGGTTCCCACCGCAACTCGAGAAAAACCATGAGACTTCCCCCTCGCCGCAAGATGAGGCCCGATTCCCCTGCACTGCGTGCAGAGCAATGCCGTGTTGCATATCACACAGGAAAGGAGCCTTGATTTCCTTGATGGCACTCCAGAGAATCCCCAAGAACACTGTTTCAAGGCCAGAGGGATCCTGAGGTCACTGTAGCAACACGAAAGAGCTCCGTGGACCCCAAATCAACTCGAGATGAGAGGTTAGTCCCTGGCTTCGACTCCAGAGGAATACCACCTTACCACAAGCACCTCAAGAGGAGGCTTCTCTCAGCTCTAGGTATGTGAGAGGGACCCTGAGTTTGCGGCCTCAAGTGGAATGGACACTGCGATGCCCTGACTCGAAATAAGGCCGGATATGCCTGCAGTGATTTGAATGCAGGCTCGTCTTGCATCTCCCAAGACGAAAGGATGTCTGAATTCCCTGTGGAGACCACAGAGAAAGACCTAGTTCCCCACCTCATCGCGACCGGAGGCCTCACATCCTTTGAAAACTCCAGAGGGACGCGGAGATCAGTGCCTCCAAAGGAGACGATGCATGACTCCTCGTGAAACTTGATAGGAGTCCCAGGATTCCTGTGGCACGTGGAAAGGGACCCTTGGTCTCCCGCCTCAGCTGGAGAGGCGTCCCAATTGCCCTGCCAAGCCTCGAGGAGAATCCCGAGTTGTCCCTCGCAACTAGGCAGGATTCCTGACGTCGCTGAACAAACAGGTGTGTGGAAGGGCCATCCCCGTCGTAACTCGAGAATATACCCCAGGTTCCCGCCGCAACTCGAGAAAAACCATGAGACTTCCCCCTCGCCGCGAGATGAGGCCCGATTCCCCTGCACTGCATGCAGAGCAATGCCGTGTTGCACATCACACAGGAAAGGAGCCTTGATTTCCTTGATGGCACTCCAGAGAAACCCCAAGAACACTGTTTCAAGGCTAGAGGGATCCTGAGGTCACTGTAGCAACACGAAAAAGCTCCGTGGACCACAAATCAACTCGAGATGAGAGGTTAGTACCTCTCTTCGACTCCAGAGGAATACCACGTTGCCACAAGCACCTCAAGAGGAGGCTTCTCTCAGCTCTAGGTATGTGAGAGGGACCCTGAGTTTGCGGCCTCAAGTGGAATGGACACCGCGATGCCCTGACTCGAAATAAGGCCGAATATGCCTGCAGTGACTTGAATGCAGGCTCGTCTTGCATCTCGCAAGACGAAAGGATGTCTGAATCCCCTGTGGAGACCACAGAGAAAGACCTAGTTCCCCACCTCATCGAGACCGGAGGCCTCACTTCCTTTGAAAACTCCAGAGGGACGCGGAGATCAGTGCCTCCAAAGGAGACGATGCCTGACTCCTCGTGAAACTTGATAGGAGTCCCAGGATTCCTGTGGCACGTGGAAAGGGACCCTTGGTCTCCCGTCTCAGCTGGAGAGGCGTCCCAATTGCCCTGCCAAGCCTCGAGGAGAATCCCGAGTTGTCCCTCGCAACTAGGCAGGAGTCCTGACGTCGCTGAACAAACAGGTGTGTGGACGGGCCATCCCCGTCGTAACTCGAGAATATACCCAAGGTTCCCGCCGCAACTCGAGAAAAACCATGAGACTTCCCCCTCGCCGCGAGATGAGGCCCGATTCCCCTGCACTGGGTGCAGAGCAATGCCGTGTTGCACATCACACAGGAAAGGAGCCTTGATTTCCTTGATGGCACTCAATAGAAACCCCAAGAACACTGTTTCAAGGCCAGAGGGATCCTGAGGACACTGTAGCAACACGAAAGAGCTCCGTGGACCACAGATCAACTCGAAATGACAGGTTAGTCCCTGGCTTCGACTCGAGAGGAATACCACCTTACCACAAGCACCTCAAGAGGAGGCTTCTCTCAGCTCTAGGTATGTGAGAGGGACCCTGGGTTTGCGGCCTCAAGTGGAATGGACACGATGATGCCCTGACTCGAAATAAGGCCGGATATGCCTGCAGTGACTTGAATGCAGGCTCATCTTGCATCTCCCAAGACGAAAGGATGTCTGAATCCCCTGTGGAGACCACAGAGAAAGACCTAGTTCCCCACCTCATCGCGACCGGAGGCCTCACATCCTTTGAAAACTCCAGAGGTACGCGGAGATCAGTGCCTCCAAAGGAGACGATGCCTGACTCCTCGTGAAACTTGATAGGAGTCCCAGGATTCCTGTGGCACGTGGAAAGGGACACTTACTCTCCCGCCTCAGCTGGAGAGGCGTCCCAATTGACCTGCCAAGCCTCGAGAAGAATCCCGAGTTGTCCCTCGCAACTAGGCAGGAGTCCTGACGTCACTGAACAAACACGTGTGTGGAAGGGCCATCCCCGTCGTAACTCGAGAATATACACCAGGTTCCCGCCGCAACTCGAGAAAAACCATGAGACTTCCCCCTCGCCGCGAGATGAGGCCCGATTCCCCTGCACTGCGTGCAGAGCAATGCCGTGTTGCACATCACACAGGAAAGGAGCCTTGATTTCCTTGATGGCCCTCCAGAGAAAGCCCATGAACACTGTTTCAAGGCTAGAGGGATCCTGAGGTCACTGTAGCAACACGAAAGAGCTCCGTGGACCACAAATCAAATCGAGATGAGAGGTTAATGCCTGTCTTCGACTCCAGAGGAATACCACCGTACCACAGGAACCTCAAGAGGAGGCTTCTCTCAGCTCTAGGTATGTGAGAGGGACCCAGAGTTTGCGGCCTCAAATGGAATGGACACCGCGATGCCCTAACTCGAAATAAGGCCGAATATGCCTGCAGTGACTTGAATGCAGGCTCGTCTTGCATCTCCCAAGACGAAAGGATGTCTGAATCCCCTGTGGAGACCACAGAGAAAGACCTAGTTACCCCCCTCATCACGACCGGAGGCCTCACATCCTTTGAAAACTCCAGAGGGACGCGGAGATCAGTGCCTCCAAAGGAGACGATGCCTGACTCCTCGTGAAACTTGATAGGAGTCCCAGGATTCCTGTGGCACGTGGAAAGGGACCCTTGGTCTCCCGCCTCAGCTGGAGAGGCGTCCCAATTGCCCTGCCAAGCCTCGAGGAGAATCCCGAGTTGTCCCTCGCAGCTAGGCAGGATTCCCGAGTTCGCTGAACAAACAGGTGTGTGGAAGGGCCATCCCCGTTGTAACTCGAGAATATACCCCAGGATCCCGCCGCAACTCGAGAAAAACCATGAGACTTCCCCCTCGCCGCGAGATGAAGCCCGATTCCTCTGCACTGCGTGCAGAGCAATGCCGTGTTGCACATCACACAGGAAAGGAGCCTTGATTTCCTTGATGGCACTCCAGAGATAGCCCATGAAAGGTGTTTCAAGGCTAGAGGGATCCTGAGGTCACTGTAGCAACACGAAAGAGCTCCGTGGACCACAAATCAACTCGAGATGAGAGGTTAATGCCTGTCTTCGACTCCAGAGGATTACCACCGTACCTCAAGCACCTCAAGAGGAGGCTTCTCTCAGCTCTAGGTATGTGAGAGGGACCCTGAGTTTGCGGCCTCAAGTGGAATGGACACTGCGATGCCCTGAATCGAAATAAGGCCGGATATGCCTGCAGTGACTTGAATGCAGGCTCGTCTTGCATCTGCCAAGACGAAAGGATGTCTGAATTCCCTGTGGAGACCACAGAGAAAGACCTAGTTCCCCACCTCATCGCAACCGGAGGCCTCACATCCTTTGAAAACTCCAGAGGGACGTGGAGATCAGTGCCTCCAAAGGAGACGATGCCTGACTCCTCGTGAAACTTGATAGGAGTCCCAGGATTCCTGTGGCACGTGGAAAGGGACCCTTGGTCTCCCGCCTCAGGTGGAGAGGCGTCCCAATTGCCTGCCAAGCCTCGAGGAGAATCCCGAGTTGTCCCTCGCAACTAGGCAGGATTCCTTACGTCGCTGAACAAACAGGTGTGTGGACGGGCCATCCCCGTCGTAACTCGAGAATATACCACAGGTTCCCGCGGCAACTCGATAAAAACCATGAGACTTACCGCTCGCCGGGATATGAGGCCCGATTCCCCTGCACTGCGTGCAGAGCAATGCCGTGTTGCACATCACACAGGAACGGAGCCTTGATTTCCTTGATGGCACTCCAGAGAAACCCCAAGAACACTGTTTCAAGGCTAGAGGGATCCTGAGGTCACTGTAGCAACACGAAAGAGCTCCGTGGACCACAAATCAACTCAAGATGAGATGTTAGTCCCTGGCTTCGATTCCAGAGGAATACCACCTTACCACAAGCACCTCAAGAGGAGGCTTCTCTCAGCTCTAGGTATGTGAGAGGGACCCTGAGTTTGCGGCCTCAAGTGGAATGGACACCGCGATGCCCTGACTCGAAATAAGGCTGGATATGCCTGCAGTGACTTGAATGCAGGCTCGTCTTGCATCTCCCAAGACGAAAGGATGTCTGAATCACCTGTGGAGACCACAGAGAAAGACCTAGTTCCCCACCTCATCGCGACCGGAGGCCTCACATCCTTTGAAAACTCCAGAGGGACGCGGAGATCAGTGCCTCCAAAGGAGACGATGCCTGACTCCTCGTGAAACTTGATAGGAGTCCCAGGATTCCTGTGGCACGTGGAAAGGGACCCTTGGTCTCCCGCCTCAGCTGGAGAGGCGTCCCAATTGCCCTGCCAAGCCTCGAGGAGAATCCCGAGTTGTCCCTCGCAACTAGGCAGGAGTCCTGACGTCGCTGAACAAACACGTGTGTGGAAGGGCCATCCCCGTCGTAACTCGAGAATATACCCCAGGTTCCCACCGAAACTCGAGAAAAACCATGAGACTTCCCCCTCGCCGCGAGATGAGGCCCGATTCCCCTGCACTGCGTGCAGAGCAATTCCGTGTTGCACATCACACATGAAAGGAGCCTTGATTTCCTTGATGGCAATCCAGAGAAACCCCAAGAACACTGTTTCAAGGATAGAGGGATCCTGAGGTCACTGTAGCAACACGAAACATCTCCGTGGACTAAAAATCAACTCGAGTTGAGAGGTTAGTCCCTGGCTTCGACTCCAGAGGAATACCACCTTACCACAAGCACCTCAAGAGGAGGCTTCTCTCAGCTCTAGGTATGTGAGAGGGACCCTGAGTTTGCGTTCTCAAATGGAATGGACACCGCGATGCCCTGACTCTTAATAAGGCCGGATATCCCTGCAGTGACTTGAATGCAGGCTCGTCTTGCTTCTCCCAAGACGAAAGGATGTCTGAATCCCCTGTGGAGACCACAGAGAAAGACCTAGTTCCCCACCTCATCGCGACCGGAGTTCTCAGATCCTTTGAAAACTCCAGAGGTACGCGGAGATCAGTGCCTAGAATGAAGACGATGTCTGACTCCTCGTGAAACTTGATAGGTGTCCCAGGATTCCTGTGGCACGTGGAAAGGGACACTTGGTCTCCCGCCTCAGCTGAAGAGGCTTCCCAATTGCCCTGCCAAGCATCAAGGAGAATCACGAGTTGTCCCTCGCAACTAGGCAGGAGTCCTGACGTCGCTGAACAAACACGTGGGTGGAAGGGGCATCCCCGTCGTAACTCGAGAATATACCCCAAGTTCCCGTCGCAACTCGAGAAAAACCATGAGACTTCCCCCTCGCCGCGAGATGAGGCCCGATTCCCCTGCACTGCGTGCAGAGCAATTCCGTGTTGCACATCACACAGGAAAGGAGCCTTGCTTTCCTTGATGGCACTCCAGAGAAACCCCAAGAACACTGTTTCAAGGCTAGAGGGATCCTCAGGTCACTGTAGCAACACGAAAGAGCTCTGTGGACCGCAAATCAACTCGAGATGAGAGGTTAGTCCCTGGCTTCGACTCCAGAGGAATACCACCTTACCACAAGCACCTCAAGAGGAGGCTTCTCTCAGCTCTAGGTATGTGAGAGGGACCCTGAGTTTGCGGCCTCAAGTGGAATGGACACTGCGATGCCCTGACTCGAAATAAGGCCGGATATCCCTGCAGTGACTTGAATGCAGGCTCGTCTTGCATCTCCCAAGACGAAAGGATGTCTGAATCCCCTGTGGAGACCACAGAGAAAGACCTAGTTCCCCACCTCATCGCGACCGGAGGCCTCACATCCTTTGAAAACTCCAGAGGTACGCGGAGATCAGTGCCTCCAAAGGAGACGATGCCTGACTCCTCGTGAAACTTGATAGGAGTCCCAGGATTCCTGTGGCACGTGGAAAGGGACCCTTGGTCTCCCGCCTCAGCTGGAGAGGCGTCCCAATTGCCCTGCCAAGCCTCGAGGAGAATCCCGAGTTGTCCCTCGCAACTAGGCAGGAGTCCTGACGTCGCTGAACAAACACGTGGGTGGAAGGGCCATCCCCGTCGTAACTCGAGAATATACCCCAGGTTCCCGCCGCAACTGGAGAAAAACCATGAGACTTCCCCCTCGCCGCGAGATGAGGCCCGATTCCCCTGCACTGCATGCAGAGCGATTCCGTGTTGACCATCACACATGAAAGGAGCTTTGATTTCCTTGATGGCACTCCAGAGAAACCCCAAGAACTCTGTTTCAAGGCTAAAGTGATCCTGACGTCACTGTAGCAACACGAAAGAGCTCCGTGGACCAAAAATCAACTCGAGATGAGAGATTAGTCCCTGGCTTCGAGTCCAGAGGAATACCACCTTACCACAAGCACCTCAAGAGGAGGCTTCTCTCAGCTCTAGCTATGTGAGAGGGACCCTGAGTTTGCGGACTCAAGAGGAAAGGACACCGCGATGCCCTGACTCGAAATAAGGCCGGATATCCCTGCAGTGACTTGAATACAGGCTCGTCTTGCATCTCCCAAAACGAAAGGATGTCTGAATCCCCTGTGGAGACCACAGAGAAAGACCTAGTTTCACATCTCATCGCGACCGGAGGCCTCACATCCTTTGAAAACCCCAGAAGAACGCGGAGATCAGTGCCTCCAAAGGAAACGATGCCTGACTCCTCGTGAAACTTGATAGGAGTCCCAGGATTCCTGTGGCACGTGGAAAGGGACCCTTGGTCTCCCGCCTCAGCTGGAGAGGCGTCCCAATTGCCCTGCCAAGCCTCGAGGAGAATCCCGAGTTGTCCCTCGCAACTAGGCAGGAGTCCTGACGTCGCTGAACAAACACGTGGTTGGAAGGGCCATCACCGTCGTAACTCGAGAATATACCCCAGGTTCCCGCCTCAACTCGAGAAAAACCATGAGACTTCCCCCTCGCCGCGAGATGAGGCCCGATTCCCCTGCAATGCGTGCAGAGCAATTCCGTGTTGCACATCACACATGAAAGGAGCCTTGATTTCCTTGATGGCACTCCAGAGAAACCCCAAGAACACTGTTTCAAGGCTAGAGGGATCCTGAGGTCACTGTAGCAACACAAAAGAGCTCCGTGGACCAAAAATCAACTCGAGATGAGAGGTTAGTCCCTGGCTTCGACTCCAGAGGAATACCACCTTACCACAAGCACCTCAAGACGAGGCTTCTCTCAGCTCTAGGTATGTGTGAGGGACCCTGATTTTGCGGCCTCAAGTGAAATGGACACCGCGATGCACTGACGTGAAATAAGGCCGGATATGCCTGCAGTGACTTGAATGCAGGCTCGTCTTGCATCTCGCAAGACGAAAGGATGTCTGAATCCCCTGTGGAGACCACAGAGAAAGACCTAGTTCCCCACCTCATCGCGACTGGAGGCCTCACATCCTTTGAAAACTCCAGAGGTACGCGGAGATCAGTGCCTCCAAAGGAGACGATGCCTGACTCCTCGAGAAAATTGATAGGAGTCCCAGGATTCCTGTGGCACGTGGAAAGGGACCCTTGGTCTCCCGCCTCAGCTGGAGAGGCGTCCCACTTGCCCTGCCAAGCCTCGAGGAGAATCCCGAGTTGTCCCTCGCAACTAGGCAGGAGTCCTGACGTCGCTGAACAAAAAGGTGTGTGGAAGGCCATCCCCGTCGTAACTCGAGAATATACCCCAGGTTCCCGCCGCAACTCGAGAAAAACCATGAGACTTCCCCATCGCCGCGAGATGAGGCCCGATTCCCCTGCACTGCGTGCAGAGCAATGCCGTGTTGCACATCACAGAGGAAAGGAGCCTTGATTTCCTTGATGGCACTCCAGAGAAACCCCAAGAACACTGTTTCAATGCTAGAGGGATCCTGAGGTCACTGTAGCAACACGAAAAAGCTCCGTGGACCACAAATCAACTCGAGATGAGAGGTTAGTACCTCTCTTCGACTCCAGAGGAATACCACGTTGCAACAAGCACGTCAAGAGGAGGCTTCTCTCAGCTCTAGGTATGTGAGAGGGACGCTGAGTTTGAGGCCTCAAGTGGAATGGACACCGCGATGCCCTGACTCGAAATAAGGCCGAATATGCCTGCAGTGACTTGAATGCAGGCTCGTCTTGCATCTCCCAAGACGAAAGGATGTCTGAATCCCCTGTGGAGACCACAGAGAAAGACCTAGTTCCCAACCTCATCGAGACCGGAGGCCTCACTTCCTTTGAAAACTCCAGAGGGACGCGGAGATCAGTGCCTCCAAAGGAGACGATGCCTGACTCCTCGTGAAACTTGATAGGAGTCCCAGGATTCCTGTGGCACGTGGAAAGGGACCCTTGGTCTCCCGTCTCAGCTGGAGAGGCGTCCCAATTGCCCTGCCAATCCTCGAGCAGAATCCCGAGTTGTCCCTCGCAACTAGGCAGGAGTCCTGACGTCGCTGAACAAACACGTGTGTGGAAGGGCCATACACGTCTTAACTCGAGAATATACCCCAGGTTCCCGCCGCAACTCGAGAAAAACCATGAGACTTCCCCCTCGCCGCGAGATGAGGCCCGATTCCCCTGCACTGCGTGCAGAGCAATGCCGTGTTGCATATCACACAGGAAAGGAGCCTTGATTTCCTTGATGGCACTCCAGAGAAACCCGAAGAACACTGTTTCAAGGCCAGAGGGATCCTGAGGTCACTTTAGCAACACGAAAGAGCTCCGTGGACCAAAAATCAACTCGAGATGAGAGGTTAGTCCCTGGCTTCGACTCCAGAGGAATACCACCTTACCACAAGCACCTCAAGAGGAGGCTTCTCTCAGCTCTAGGTATGTGAGAGGGACTCTGAGTTTGCGGCCTCAAGTGGAATGGACACCATGATGCCCTGACTCGAAATAAGGCCGGATATCCCTGCAGTGACTTGAATGCAGGCTCGTCTTGCATCTCCCAAGACGAAAGGATGTCTGAATCCCCTGTGGAGACCACAGAGAAAGACCTAGTTCCCCACCTCATCGCGACCGGAGGCCTCACATCCTTTGAAAACTCCTGAGGGCCGCGGAGATCAGTGCCTCCAAAGGAGACGATGCCTGACTCCTCGTGAAACTTGATAGGAGTCCCAGGATTCCTGTGGCACGTGGAAAGGGACACTTACTCTCCCGCCTCAGCTGGAGAGGCGTCCCAATTGCCCTGCCAAGCCTCGAGGAGAATCCCGAGTTGTCCCTCGCAGCTAGGCAGGATTCCTGAGTTCGCTGAACAAACAGGTGTGTGGAAGGGCCATCCCCGTCGTAACTCGAGAATATACCCCAGGATCCCGCCGCAACTCGAGAAAAACCATGAGACTTCCCCCTCGCCGCGAGATGAGGCCCGATTCCTCTGCACTGCGTGCAGAGCAATGCCGTGTTGCACATCACACAGGAAAGGAGCCTTGATTTCCTTGATGGCACTCCAGAGAAAGCCCATGAAAGGTGTTTCAAGGCTAGAGGGATCCTGAGGTCACTGTAGAAACACGAAAGAGCTCCGTGGACCACAAATCAACTCGAGATGAGAGGTTAATGCCTGTCTTCGACTCCAGAGGATTAACACCGTACCTCAAGCACCTCAAAAGGAGGCTTCTCTCAGCTGTAGGTATGTGAGAGGGACCCTGAGTTTGCGGCATCAAGTGGAATGGACACTGCGATGCCCTGACTCGAAATAAGGCCGGATATGCCTGCAGTGACTTGAATGCAGGCTCGTCTTGCATCTCCCAAGACGAAAGGATGTCTGAATTCCCTGTGGAGACCACAGAGAAAGACCTAGTTCCCCACCTCATCGCAACCGGAGGCCTCACATCCTTTGAAAACTCCAGAGGGACGCGGAGATCAGTGCCTCCAAAGGAGACGATGCCTGACTCCTCGTGAAACTTGATAGGAGTCCCAGGATTCCTGTGGCACGTGGAAAGGGACCCTTGGCCTCCCGCCTCAGGTGGAGAGGCGTCCCAATTGCCCTGCCAAGCCTCGAGGAGAATCCCGAGTTGTCCCTCGCAACTAGGCAGGATTCCTGAGTTCGCTGAACAAACAGGTGTGTGGAAGGGCCATCCGCGCCGTAACTCGAGAATATACCCCAGGTTCCCACCGCAACTCGAGAAAAACCATGAGACTTCCCCCTCGCCGTGAGATGAGGCCCGATTCCCCTGCACTGCGTGCAGAGCAATGCCGTGTTGCACATCACACAGGAAAGGAGCCTTGATTTCCTTGATTTCACTCCAGAGAAACCCCAAGAACACTGTTTCAAGGCTAGAGGGATCCTCAGGTCACTGTAGCAACACAAAAAAGCTCCGTGGACCACAAATCAACTCGAGTTGAGAGGTTAGTACCTCTCTTCGACTCCAGAGGAATACCACGTTGCCACAAGCACCTCAAGAGGAGGCTTCTCTCAGCTCTAGCTATGTGAGAGGGACCCTGAGTTTGAGGCCTCAAGTGGAATGGACACCGCGATGCCCTGACTCGAAATAAGGCCGAATATGCCTGCAGTGACTTGAATGCAGGCTCGTCTTGCATCTCCCAAGACGAAAGGATGTCTGAATCCCCTGTGGAGACCACAGAGAAAGACCTAGTTCCCCACCTCATCGAGACCGGAGGCCTCACTTCCTTTGAAAACTCCAGAGGGACGCGGAGATCAGTGCCTCCAAAGGAGACGATGCCTGACTCCTCGTGAAACTTGATAGGAGTCCCAGGATTCCTGTGGCACGTGGAAAGGGACCCTTGGTCTCCCGTCTCAGCTGGAGAGGCGTCCCAATTTCCCTGCGAAGCCTCGAGGAGAATCCCGAGATGTCCCTCGCAACTAGGCAGGAGTCCTGACGTCACTGAACAAACACGTGTGTGGAAGGGCCATCCCCGTCGTAACTCGAGAATATACACCAGGTTCCCGCAGCAACTCGAGAAAAACCATGAGACTTCCCCCTCGCCGCGAGATGAGGCCCGATTCCCCTGCACTGCGTGCAGAGCAATGCCGTGTTGCACATCACACAGGAAAGGAGCCTTGATTTCCTTGATGGCACTCCAGAGAAAGCCCATGAACACTGTTTCAAGGCTAGAGGGATCCTGAGGTCACTGTAGCAACACGAAAGAGCTCCGTGGACCACAAATCAACTCGAGATGAGAGGTTAATCCCTGGCTTCGACTCCAGAGGAATACCACCGTACCACAGGAACCTCAAGAGGAGGCTTCTCTCAGCTCTAGGTATGTGAGAGGGACCCAGAGTTTGCGGCCTCAAGTGGAATGGACACCCCGATGCCCTGACTCGAAATAAGGCTGGATATGCCTGCAGTGACTTGAATGCAGGCTCGTCTTGCATCTCCCAAGACGAAAGGATGTCTGAATCCCCTGTGGAGACCACAGAGAAAGACCTAGTTCCCCACCTCATCGCGACCGGAGGCCTCACATCCTTTGAAAACTCCAGAGGTACGCGGAGATCAGTGCCTCCAAAGGAGACGATGCCTGACTCCTCGTGAAACTTGATAGGAGTCCCAGGATTCCTGTGGCACGTGGAAAGGGACCCTTGGTCTCCCGCCTCAGCTGGAGAGGCGTCCCAATTGCCCTGCCAAGCCTCGAGGAGAATCCCGAGTTGTCCCTCGCAACTAGGCAGGAGTCCTGACGTCGCTGAACAAACACGTGTGTGGAAGGGCCATCCCCGTCTTAACTCGAGAATATACCCCAGGTTCCCGCCGAAACTCGAGAAAAACCATGAGACTTCCCCCTCGCCGCGAGATGAGGCCCGATTCCCCTGCCCTGCGTGCAGAGCAATGCCGTGTTGCACATCACACATGAAAGGAGCCTTGATTTCCTTGATGGCAATCCAGAGAAACCCCAAGAACACTGTTTCAAGGATAGAGGGATCCTGAGGTCACTGTAGCAACACGAAAGAGCTCTGTGGACTAAAAATCAACTCCAGTTGAGAGGTTAGTCCCTGGCCTCGACTCCAGAGGAATACCACCTTACCACAAGCACGTCAAGAGGAGGCTTCTCTCAGCTCTAGGTATGTGAGAGGGACCCTGAGTTTGCGGCCTCAAGTGGAATGGACACCACGATGCCCTGACTCGAAATAAGGCCGGATATGCCTGCAGTGACTTGAATGCAGGCTCGTCTTGCTTCTCCCAAGACGAAAGGGTGTCTGAATCCCCTGTGGAGACCACAGAGAAAGACCTAGTTCCCCACCTCATCGCGACCGGAGTTCTCAGATCCTTTGAAAACTGCAGAGGTAAGCGGAGATCAGTGCCTAGAATGAAGACGATGTCTGACTCCTCGTGAAACTTGATAGGTGTCCCAGGATTCCTGTGGCACGTGGAAAGGGACACTTGGTCTCCCGCCTCAGCTGAAGAGGCGTCCCAATTGCCCTGCCAAGCATCAAGGAGAATCCCGAGTTGTCCCTCGCAACTAGGCAGGAGTCCTGACGTCGCTGAACAAACACGTGGGTGGAAGGGCCATCCCCGTCGTAACTCGAGAATATACCCCAAGTTCCCGTCGCAACTCGAGAAAAACCATGAGACTTCCCCCTCGCCGCGAGATGAGGCCCGATTCCCCTGCACTGCGTGCAGAGCAATTCCGTGTTGCACATCACACAGGAAAGGAGCCTTGCTTTCCTTGATGGCAATCCAGAGAAACCCCAAGAACACTGTTTCAAGGCTAGAGGGATCCTGAGGTCACTGTAGCAACACGAAAGAGCTCCGTGGACCACAAATCAACTCGAGATGAGAGGTTAGTCCCTGGCTTCGACTCCAGAGGAATACCACCTTACCACAAGCACCTCAAGAGGAGGCTTCTCTCAGCTCTAGGTATGTGAGAGGGACCCTGAGTTTGCGGCCTCAAGTGGAATGGACACTGCGATACCCTGACTCGAAATAAGGCCGGATATCCCTGCAGTGACTTGAATGCAGGCTCGTCTTGCATCTCCCAAGACGAAAGGATGTCTGAATCCCCTGTGGAGACCACAGAGAAAGACCTAGTTCCCCACCTCATCGCGACCGGAAGCTTCACATCCTTTGAAAACTCCAGAGGTACGCGGAGATCAGTGCCTCCAAAGGAGACGATGCCTGACTCCTCGTGAAACTTGATAGGAGTCCCAGGATTCCTGTGGCACGTGGAAAGGGACTCTTGGTCTCCCGCCTCAGATGGAGAGGCGTCCCAATTGCCCTGCCAAGCCTCGAGGAGAATCCCGAGTTGTCCCTCGCAACTAGGCAGGAGTCCTGACGTCGCTGAACAAACACGTGTGTGGAAGGGCCATCCCCGTCTTAACTCGAGAATATACCCCAGGTTCCCGCCGAAACTCGAGAAAAACCATGAGACTTCCCCCTCGCCGCGAGATGAGGCCCGATTCCCCTGCACTGCGTGCAGAGCAATGCCGTGTTGCACATCACACAGGAAAGGAGCCTTGATTTCCTTGATGGCACTCCAGAGAAACCTCAAGAACACTGTTTGAAGGCTAGAGGGATCCTGAGGTCACTGTAGCAACACGAAAGAGCTCCGTGGACCACAAATCAACTCGAGATGAGAGGTTAGTCCCTGGCTTCGACTCCAGAGGAATACCACCTTAACACAAGCACCTCAAGAGGAGGCTTCTCTCAGCTCTAGGTATGTGAGAGGGACCCTGAGTTTGCGGCCTCAAGTGGAATGGACACCACGATGCCCTGACTCGAAATAAGGCCGGATATGCCTGCAGTGACTTGAATGCAGGCTCGTCTTGCATCTCCCAAGACGAAATGATGTCTGAATCCCCTGTGGAGACCACAGAGAAAGACCTAGTTCCCCACCTCATCGCGACCGGAGGCCTCACATCCTTTGAAAACTCCAGAGGGAGGCGGAGATCAGTGCCTCCAAAGGAGACGATGCCTGACTCCTCGTGAAACTTGTTTGGAGTCCCAGGATTCCTGTGGCACGTGGAAAGGGACCCTTGGTCTCCCGCCTCAGCTGGAGAGGCGTCCCACTTGCCCTGCCAAGCCTCGAGGAGAATCCCGAGATGTCCCTCGCAACTATGCAGGAGTCCTGACGTCGCTGAACAAAAAGGTGTGTGGAAGGCCATCCCTGTCGTAACTCGAGAATATACCCCAGGTTCCCGACGCAACTCGAGAAAAACCATGAGACTTCCCCCTCGCCACGAGATGAGGCCCGATTCCCCTGCACTGCGTGCAGAGCAATGCCGTGTTGCACATCACACAGGAAAGGAGCCTTGATTTCCTTGATGGCACTCCAGAGAAACCTCAAGAACACTGTTTCAAGGCTAGAGGGATCCTGAGGTCACTGTAGCAACACGAAAGAGCTCCGTGGACCACAAATCAACTCGAGATGAGAGGTTAGTGCCTGACTTCGACTCCAGAGGAATACTACCTTACCACAAGCACCACAGGAGGAGGCTTCTCTCAGCTCTAGGTATGTGAGAGGGACCCTGAGTTTGCGGCCTCAAGTGGAATGGACATCACGATGCCCTGACTCGAAATAAGGCCGGATATGCCTGCAGTGACTTGAATGCAGGCTCGTCTTGCATCTCCCAAGACGAAATGATGTCTGAATCCCGGGTGGAGACCACAGAGAAAGACCTAGTTCCCCACCTCATCGCGACTGGAGGCCTCACATCCTTTGAAAACTCCAGAGGGACGCGGAGATCAGTGCCTCCAAAGGAGACGATGCCTGACTCCTCGTGAAACTTGATAGGAGTCCCAGGATTCCTGTGGCACGTGGAAAGGGACCCTTTGTCTCCCGCCTAAGCTGGAGAGGCGTCCCACCTGCCCTGCCAAGCCTCGAGGAGAATCCTGAGTTGTCCCTCGCAACTAGGCAGGAGTCCTGACGTCGCTGAACAAAAAGGTGTGTGGAAGGCCATCCCCGTCGTAACTCGAGAATATACCCCAGGTTCCCGCCGCAATTCGAGAAAAAACATGAGACTTCCCCCTCGCCGAGACATGAGGCCCGATTCCCCTGCACTGCGTGCAGAGCAATGCCGTGTTGCACATCACACAGGAAAGGAGCCTTGATTTCCTTGATGGCACTCCAGAGAAACCCCAAGAACACTGTTTCAAGGCTAGAGCGATCCTGAGGTCACTGTAGCAACACGAAAAAGCTCCGTGGACCACAAATCAACTCGAGATGAGAGGTTAGTACCTCTCTTCGTCTCCAGAGGAATACCACATTGCCACAAGCACCTCAAGAGGAGGCTTCTCTCAGCTCTAGTTATGTGAGAGGGACCCTGAGTTAGCGGCCTCAAGTGGAATGGACACCGCGATGCCCTGACTCGAAATAAGGCCGAATATGCCTGCAGTGACTTGAATGCAGGCTCGTCTTGCATCTCCCAAGATGAAAGGATGTCTGAATCCCCTGTGGAGACCACAGAGAAAGACCTAGTTCCCCACCTCATCACGACCGGAGGCCTCACATCCTTTGAAAACTCCAGAGGGACACGGAGATTAGTGCCTCCAAAGGAGACGAAGCCTGACTCCTCGTGAAACTTGATAGGAGTCCCAGGATTCCTGTGGCACGTGGAAAGGGACCCTTGGTCTCCCGCCTAAGCTGGGGAGGCGTCCCACTTGCCCTGCCAAGCCTCGATGAGAATCCCGAGTTGTCCCTCGCAACTAGGCAGGAGTCCTGACGGTGCTGAACAAAAAAGTGTGTGGAAGGCCATCCCCGTCGTAACTCGAGAATATACCCCAGGTTCCCGCCGCAACTCGAGAAAAACAATGAGACTTCCCGCTCGCCGCGAGATGAGGCCCGATTCCCCTGCACTGGGTGCAGAGCAATGCCGTGTTGCACATCACACAGGAACGGAGCCTTGATTTCCTTGATGGCACTCCAGAGAAACCCCAAGAACACTGTTTCAAGGCCAGAGGGATCCTGAGGACACTGTAGCAACACGAAAGAGCTCCGTGGACCACAAATCAACTCGAGATGAGAGGTTAGTCCCTGGCTTCGACTCCAGAGGAATACCACCTTACCACAAGCACCTCAAGAGGAGGCTTCTCTCAGCTCTAGGTATGTGAGAGGGACCCTGAGTTTGCGGCCTCAAGTGGAATGGACACCACGATGCCCTGACTCGAAATAAGGCCGGATATGCTTGCAGTGACTTGAATGCAGGCTCGTCTTGCATCTCCCAAGACGAAAGGATGTCTGAATCCCCTGTGGAGACCACAGAGAAAGACCTAGTCCCCCACCTCATCGCGACCGGAGGCCTCACATCCTTTGAAAACTCCATAGGGACGCGGACATCAGTGCCTCCAAAGGTGACGATGCCTGACTCCTCGTGAAACTTGATAGGAGTCCCAGGATTCCTGTGGCACGTGGAAAGGGACCCTTGGTCTCCCGCCTCAGATGGAGAGGCGTCCCAATTGCCCTGCCAAGCCTCGAGGAGAATCCCGAGTTGTCCCTCGCAACTTGGCAGGAGTCCTGACGTCGCTGAACAAACACGTGTGTGGAAGGGCCATCCCCGTCGTAACTCGAGAATATACCCCAGGTTCCCGCCGCAACTCGAGAAAAACCATGAGACTTCCTCCTCGCCGCGAGATGAGTCTCGATTCCCCTGCACTGCGTGCAGAGTAATTCCGTGTTGCACATCACACATGAAAGGAGCTTTGTTTCCTTGATTGCACTCCAGAGAAACCCCAAGAACACTGTTTCAAGGCTAGAGGGATCCTGAGGTCACTGTAGCAACACGAAAGAGCTCCGTGGACCAAAAATCAACTCGAGATGAGAGGTTAGTCCCTGGCTTCGACTCCAGAGGAATACCACCTTACCACAAGCACCTCAAGAGAAGGCTTCTCTCAGCTCTAGGTATGTGAGAGGGACCCTGAGTTTGCGGCCTCAAGTGTAATGGACACCGCGATGCCCTGACTCGAAATAAGGCCGGATATCCCTGCAGTGACTTGAATGCAGGCTCGTCTTGCATATCCCAAGACGAAAGAATGTCTGAATCACCTGTGGAGACCACAGAGAAAAACCTAGTTCCCCACCTCATCGCGAACGGAGGCCTCACATCGTTTGAAAACTCCAGAGGTACGCGGAGATCAGTGCCTCCAAAGGAGCCGATGCCTGACTCCTCGTCAAACTTGATAGAAGTCCCAGGATTCCTGTGGCACGTGGAAAGGGACACTTGCTCTCCCGCCTCAGCTGGAGAGGCGTCCCAGTTGCCCTGCCAAGCCTCGAGGAGAATCCCGAGTTGTCCCTCGCAACTAGGCAGGAGTCCTGACGTCGCTGAACAAACACGTGTGTGGAAGGTCCATCCCCGTCGTAACTCGAGAATATACCCCAGGTTCCCGCCGCAACTCGAGAAGAACCATGAGACTTCCCACTAGCCGCGAGATGAGGCCCGATTCCCCTGCACTGCGTGCAGAGCATTTCCGTGTTGCACATCACACATGAAAGGAGCCTTGATTTCCTTGATGGCACTCCAGAGAAACCCCAAGAACACTGTTTCAAGGCTAGAGGGATCCTGAGGTCACTGGAGCCACACGAAAGAGCTCCGTAGACCAGAAATCAACTCGAGATGAGAGGTTAGTCCCTGGCTTCGACTCCAGAGGAATACCACCTTACCACAAGCACCTCAAGAGGAGGCTTCTCTCAGCTCTAGGTATGTGAGAGGGACCCTGAGTTGCGGCCTCAAGTGGAATGGACAGCGCGATGCCCTGACTCGAAATAAGGCCGGATATCCCTGCAGTGACTTGAATGCAGGCTCGTCTTGCATCTCCCAAGACGAAAAGATGTCTGAATCCCCTGTGGAGACCACAGAGAAAGACCTAGTTCCCCACCTCATCGCGACCGGAGTCCTCACATCCTTTGAAAACGCCAGAGTTACGCGGAGATCAGTGCCTATAAAGGAGACGATGCCTGACTCCTCGTGAAACTTGATAGGAGTCCCAGGATTCCTGTGGCACGTGGAAAGGGACCCTTGGTCTCCCGCCTCAGCTGGAGAGGCGTCCCAATTGCCCTGCCAAGCCTCGAGGAGAATCCCGAGTTGTCCCTCGCAAATTGTCAAGAGTCCTGCTGTCGCTGAACAAACACCTGTGTGGAAGGGCCATCCCCGTCATAACCCGAGAATATACCCCAAGTTCCCGCCGCAACTCGAGAAAAACCATGAGACTTCCCCCTCGCCGCGAGATGAGGCCCGATTGCCCTGCACTGCCGGCAGAGCAATTCCGTGTTGCACATCACACATGAAAGGAGCCTTGATTTCCTTGATGGCACTCCAGAGAAACCCCAAGAACACTGTTTCAAGGCTAGAGGGATCCTGAGGTTACTGTAGCCACACGAAAGAGCTCCGTGGACCAGAAATCAACTCGAGATGAGAGGTTAGTCCCTGGCTTCGACTCCAGAGGAATAGCACCTTACCACAAGCACCTCAAGAGGAGGCTTCTCTCAGCTCTAGGTATGTGAGAGGGACCCTGAGTTTGCGGCCTCAAGTGGAATGGACACCGCGATGCCCTGACTCGAAATAAGGCCGAATATGCCTGCAGTGACTTGAATGCAGGCTCGTCTTGCATCTCCCAAGATGAAAGGATGTCTGAATCCCCTGTGGAGACCACAGAGAAAGACCTAGTTCCCCACCTCATCACGACCGGAGGACTCACATCCTTTGAAAACTCCAGAGGGACACGGAGATTAGTGCCTCCAAAGGAGACGAAGCCTGACTCCTCGTGAAACTTGATAGGAGTCCCAGGATTCCTGTGGCACGTGGAAAGGGACCCTTGGTCTCCCGCCTCAGCTGGAGAGGCGTCCCAATTGCCCTGCCAAGCCTCGAGGAGAATCCCGAGTTGTCCCTCGCAACTAGGCAGGAGTCCTGACGGTGCTGAACAAAAAAGTGTGTGGAAGGCCATCCCCGTCGTAACTCGAGAATATACCCCAGGTTCCCGCCGCAACTCGAGAAAAACCATGAGACTTCCCGCTCGCCGCGAGATGAGGCCCGATTCCCCTGCACTGGGTGCAGAGCAATGCCGTGTTGCACATCACACAGGAAAGGAGCCTTGATTTCCTTGATGGCACTCCAGAGAAACCCCAAGAACACTGTTTCAAGGCCAGAGGGATCCTGAGGACACTGTAGCAACACGAAAGAGCTCCGTGGACCACAAATCAACTCGAGATGAGAGGTTAGTCCCTGGCTTCGACTCCAGAGGAATACCACCTTACCACAAGCACCTCAAGAGGAGGCTTCTCTCAGCTCTAGGTATGTGAGAGGGACCCTGAGTTTGCGGCCTCAAGTGGAATGGACACCACGATGCCCTGACTCGAAATAAGGCCGGATATGCCTGCAGTGACTTGAATGCAGGCTCGTCTTGCATCTCCCAAGACGAAAGGATGTCTGAATCCCCTGTGGAGACCACAGAGAAAGACCTAGTCCCCCACCTCATCGCGACCGGAGGCCTCACATCCTTTGAAAACTCCATAGGGACGCGGACATCAGTGCCTCCAAAGGTGACGATGCCTGACTCCTCGTGAAACTTGATAGGAGTCCCAGGATTCCTGTGGCACGTGGAAAGGGACCCTTGGTCTCCCGCCTCAGATGGAGAGGCGTCCCAATTGCCCTGCCAAGCCTCGAGGAGAATCCCGAGTTGTACCTCGCAACTAGGCAGGAGTCCTGACGTCGCTGAACAAACACGTTTGTGGAAGGGCCATCCCCGTCGTAACTCGAGAATATACCCCAGGTTCCCGCCGCAACTCGAGAAAAACCATGAGACTTCCTCCTCGCCGCGAGATGAGTCTCGATTCCCCTGCACTGCGTGCAGAGCAATTCCGTGTTGCACATCACACATGAAAGGAGCTTTGTTTCCTTGATTGCACTCCAGAGAAACCCCAAGAACACTGTTTCAAGGCTACAGGGATCCTGAGGTCACTGTAGCAACACGAAAGAGCTCTGTGGACCAAAAATCAACTCGAGATGAGAGGTTAGTCCCTGGCTTCGACTCCAGAGGAATACCACCTTACCACAAGCACCTCAAGAGGAGGCTTCTCTCAGCTCTAGGTATGTGAGAGGGACCCTGAGTTTGCGGCCTCAAGTGTAATGGACACCGCGATGCCCTGACTCGAAATAAGGCCGGATATCCCTGCAGTGACTTGAATGCAGGCTCGTCTTGCATCTCCCAAGACGAAAGAATGTCTGAATCACCTGTGGAGACCACAGAGAAAAACCTAGTTCCCCACCTCATCGCGAACGGAGGCCTCACATCGTTTGAAAACTCCAGAGGTACGCGGAGATCAGTGCCTCCAAAGGAGCCGATGCCTGACTCCTCGTCAAACTTGACAGAAGTCCCAGGATTCCTGTGGCACGTGGAAAGGGACACTTGCTCTCCCGCCTCAGCTGGAGAGGCGTCCCAATTGCCCTGCCACGCCTCGAGGAGAATCCCGAGTTGTCCCTCGCAAATAGGCAGGAGTCCTGACGTCGCTGAACAAACACGTGGGTGGAAGGGCCTTCCCCGTCGTAACTCGAGAATATACCCCAGGTTCCCGCCGCAACTCGAGAAAAACCATGAGACTTCCCCCTCGCCGCGAGATGAGGCCCGATTCCCCTGCACTGCGTGCAGAGCAATTCCGTGTTGCACATCACACATGAAAGGAGCCTTGATTTCCTTGATGGCACTCCAGAGTAACCCCAAGAACACTGTTTCAAGGCTAGAGGGATCCTGAAGTCACTGTAGCAATAAGAAAGAGCTCCGTGGACCACAAATCAACTCGAGATGAGAGGTTCGTCCCTGGCTTCGACTCCAGAGGAATACCACCTTACCAAAAGCACCTCAAGAGTAGTCTTCTCTCACCTCTAGGTATGTGATAGGGATCCTGAGTTTGTGGCCTCAAGTGGAATGGACACCCCGATTCCCTGACTCGAAATAAGGCTGTATATCCCTACAGTGACTTGAATGCAGGCTCGTCTTGCATCTCCCAAGATGAAAGGATGTCTGAATCCCCTGTGGAGACCACAGAGAAAGACCTAGTTCCCCACCTAATGGCGACCGGAGGCCTCACATCCTTTGAAAACTCCAGAGGTACGCGCAGATCAGTGCCTCCAAAGGAGACGATGCCTGACTCCTCGTGAAACTTGATAGGAGTCCCAGGATTCCTGTGGCACGTGGAAAGGGACCCTTGGTCTCCCGCCTCAGCTGGAGAGGCGTCCCAATTGCCCTGCCAAGCCTCGAGGAGAATCCCGAGTTGTCCCTCGCAACTAGGCAGGAGTCCTGCCGTCGCTGAACAAACACGTGGGTGGAAGGGCCATCCCCGTCGTAACTCGAGAATATACCCCAGGTTCCCGCCGCAACTCGAGAAAAACCATGAGACTTCCCCCTCGCCGCGAGATGAGGCCTGATTCCCCTGCCCTGCGTGCAGAGCAATTCCGTGTTGCACATCACACATGAAAGGAGCCTTGATTTCCTTGGTGGCACTCCAGAGAAACCCCAAGAACACTGTTTCAAGGCTAGAGGGATCCTGAGGTCACTGTAGCAACACGAAAGAGCTCCGTGGACCAAAAATCAACTCGAGATGAGAGGTTAGTCCCTGGCTTCGACTCCAGAGGAATACCACCTTACCACAAGCACCTCAAGAGGAGGCTTCTCTCAGCTCTAGGTATGTGAGAGGGACCCTGAGTTGCGGCCTCAAGTGGAATGGACACCGCGATGCCCTGGCTCGAAATAATGCCGGATATCCCTGCAGTGACTTGAATGCAGGCTCGTCTTGCATCTCCCAAGACGAAAGGATGTCTGAATCCCCTGTGGAGACCACAGAGAATGACCTAGTTCCCCACCTCATCGCGACCGGAGGCCTCACATCCTTTGAAAACTCCAGAGGTACTCGGAGATCAGTGCCTCCAAAGGAGACGATGCCTGACTCCTCGTGAAACTTGATAGGAGCCCCAGGATTCCTGTGGCACGTGGAAAGGGACCCTTGGTCTCCCGCCTCAGCTGGAGAGGCGTCCTAATTGCCCTGCCAAGCCTCGAGGAGAATCCCGAGTTGTCCCTCGCAACTAGGCAGGAGTCCTGCCGTCGCTGAACAAACATGTGGGTGGAAGGGGCATCCCCGTCGTAACTCGAGAATATACCCCAGGTTTCCGCCGCAACTCGAGAAAAACCATGAGACTTCCCCCTCGCCGCGAGATGAGGCCCGATTCCCCTGCACTGCGTGCAGAGCAATTCCGTGTTGCACATCACATATGAAAGGAGCCTTGATTTCCTTGATGGCACTCCAGAGAAACCCCAAGAGCACTGTTTCAAGGCTCGAGGGATCCTGAGGTCACTGTAGCAACACGAAAGAGCTCCGTGGACCAAAAATCAACTCGAGATGAGAGGTTAGTCCCTAACTTCGACTCCAGAGGAATACCACCTTACCACAAGCACCTCAAGAGGAGGCTTCTCTCAGCTCTAGGTATGTGAGAGGGACCCTGATTTTGCAGCCTCAAGTGGAATGGACACTGCGATGCCCTGACGCGAAATAAGGCCGGATATCTCTGCAGTGACTTGAATGCAGGCTCGTCTTGCATCTCCCAAGATGAAAGGATGTCTGAATCCCCTGTGGAGACCACAGAGAAAGACCTAGTTCCCCACCTCATCGCGACCGGAGGCCTCACATCCTTTGAAAACTCCAGAGGGACGCGGAGATCAGTGCCTCCAAAGGAGACGATGCCTGACTCCTCGTGAAACTTGATAGGAGTCCCAGGATTCCTGTGGCACGTGGAAAGGGACGCTTGGTCTCCCGCCTCAGCTGGAGAGGCGTCCCAATTGCCCTGCCAAGCCTCGAGGAGAATCCCGAGTTGTCCCTCGCAACTAGGCAGGAGTCCTGCCGTCGCTGAACAAACACGTGGGTGGAAGGGCCATCCCCGTCGTAACTCGAGATTATACCCCAGGTTCCCGCCGCAACTCGAGAAAAACCATGAGACTTCCCCCTCGCCGCGAGATGAGGCCTGATTCCCCTGCACTGCGTGCAGAGCAATTCCGTGTTGCACATCACACGTGAAAGGAGCCTTGATTTCCTTGATGGCACTCCAGAGAAACCCCAAGAACACTGTTTCAAGGCTAGAGGGATCCTGAGGTCACTGTAGCAACATGAAAGAGCTCCGTGGACCAAAAATCAACTCGATTTGAGAGGTTAGTCCCTGGCTTCGACTTCAGAGGAATACGACCTTACCACAAGCACCTCAAGAGGAGGCTTCTCTCAGCTCTAGTTATGTGAGAGGGGCCCTGAGTTGAGGCCTCAAGTGGAATGGACACTGCGATGTCCTGACTCGAAATAAGGCCGGATATCCCTGCAGTGACTTGAATGCAGGCTCGCCTTGCATCTCCCAAGATGAAAGGATGTCTGAATCCCCTGTGGAGACCACAGAGAAAGACCTAGTTCCCCATCTAATGGCGACCTGAGGCCTCACATCCTTTGAAAACTCCAGAGGTACGCGCAGATCAGTGCCTCCAAAGGAGACGATGCCTGACTCCTCGGGAAACTTGATAGGAGTCCCAGGATTCCTGTGGCACGTGGAAAGGGACCCTTGGTCTCCCGCCTCAGCTGGAGAGGCGTCCCAATTGCCCTGCCAAGCCTCGAGGAGAATCCCGAGTTGTCCCTCGCAACTAGGCAGGAGTCCTGCCGTCGCTGAACAAACACGTGGGTGGAAGGGCCATCCCCGTCGCAACTCGAGAATTTACCCCAGGTTCCCGCCGCAACTCGAGAAAAACCATGAGACTTCCCCCTCGCCGCGAGATGAGGCCTGATTCCCCTGCCCTGCGTGCAGAGCAATTCCGTGTTGCACATCACACATGAAAGGAGCCTTGATTTCCTTGGTGGCACTCCAGAGAAACCCCAAGAACACTGTTTCAAGGCTAGAGGGATCCTGAGGTCACTGTAGCAACACGAAAGAGCTCCGTGGACCAACAATCAACTCGAGATGAGAGGTTATTCCCTGGCTTCGACTCCAGAGGAATACCACCTTACCACAAGCACCTCAAGAGGAGGCTTCTCTCAGCTCTAGCTATGTTCTGAGTTTGCGGCCTCAAGTGGAATGGACACCGCGATGCCCTGACTCGAAATAAGGCCGGATATCCCTGCAGTGACTTGAATGCAGGCTCGTCTTGTATCTCCCAAGACGAAAGGATGTTTGAATCCCCTGTGGAGACCACAGAGAAAGACCTAGTTCCCCACCTCATGGCGACCTGAGGCCTCACATCCTTTGAAAACTCCAGAGGTACGCGGAGATCAGTGCCTCCAAAGGAGACGATGCCTGACTCCTCGTGAAACTTGATAGGAGTCCCAGGATTCCTGTGGCACGTGGAAAGGGACCCTTGGTCTCCCGCCTCAGCTGGAGAGGCGTCCCAATTGCCCTGCCAAGCCACGAGGAGAATCCCGAGTTGTCCCTCGAAACTAGGCAGGAGTCCTGACGTCGCTGAACAAACACGTGGGTGGAAGGGCCATCCCGATCGTTACTAGAGAATATACCCCAGGTTCCCGCCGCAACTCGAGAAAAACTATGAGACTTCCCCCTCGCCGCGAGTTGAGGCCTGATTCCCCTGCTCTGCGTGCAGAGAAATTCCGTGTTGCACATCACACGTGAAAGGAGCCTTGATTTCCTTGATGGCACTCCAGAGAAACCCCAAGAACACTGTTTCAAGGCTAGAGGGATCCTGAGGTCACTGTAGCAACATGAAAGAGCTCCCTGGACCAAAAATCAAGTCGATTTGAGAGGTTAGACCCTGGCTTCGACTTCAGAGGAATACGACCTTTCCACAAGCACCTCAAGAGGAGGCTTCTCTCAGCTCTAGGTATGTGAGAGGGACCCTGAGTTGCGGCCTCAAGTGGAATGGACACCGCGATGCCCTGGCTCGAAATAAGGCCGGATATCCCTGCAGTGACTTGAATGCAGGCTCGCCTTGCATCTCCCAAGATGAAAGGATGTCTGAATCCCCTGTGCAGACCACAGAGAAAGACCTAGTTCCCCACCTAATGGCGACCGGAGGCCTCACATCCTTTGAAAACTCCAGAGGTACGCGCAGATCAGTGCCTCCAAAGGAGACGATGCCTGACTCCTCGGGAAACTTGATAGGAGTCCCAGGATTCCTGTGGCACGTGGAAAGGGAACCTTGGTCTCCCGCCTCAGCTGGAGAGGCGTCCCAATTGCCCTGCCAAGCCTCGAGGAGAATCCCGAGTTGTCCCTCGCAACTAGGCAGGAGTCCTGCCGTCGCTGAACAAACACGTGGGTGGAAGGGCCATCCCCGTCGTAACTCGAGAATATACCCCAGGTTCCCGCCGCAACTCGAGAAAAACCATGAGACTTCCCCCTCGCCGCGAGATGAGGCCTGATTCCCCTGCCCTGCGTGCAGAGCAATTCCGTGTTGCACATCCCACATGAAAGGAGCCTTGATTTCCTTGGTGGCACTCCAGAGAAACCCCAAGAACACTGTTTCAAGGCTAGAGGGATCCTGAGGTCACTGTAGCAACACGAAAGAGCTCCGTGGACCAACAATCAACTCGAGATGAGAGGTTAGTCCCTGGCTTCGACTCCAGAGGAATACCACCTTACCACAAGCACCTCAAGAGGAGGCTTCTCTCAGCTCTAGTTATGTGAGAGGGACCCTGAGTTGCGGCCTCAAGTGGAATGGACACCGCGATGCCCTGGCTCGAAATAAGGCCGGATATCCCTGCAGTGACTTGAATGCAGGATCGTCTTGCATCTCCCAAGACGAAAGGATGTCTGAATCTCCTGTGGAGACCACAGAGAAAGACCTAGTTCCCCACCTCATCGCGACCGGAGGCCTCACATCCTTTGAAAACTCCAGAGGGATCGGAGATCAGTGCCTCCAAAGGAGACGATGCCTGACTCCTCGTGAAACTTGATAGGAGTCCCATGATTCCTGTGGCACGTGGAAAGGGACACTTGGTCTTCCGCCTCAGCTGGAGAGACATCCCAATTGCCCTGCCAAGCCTCGAGGAGAATCCCGAGTTGTCCCTCGCAACTAGGTAGGAGTCCTGCCATCGCTGAACAAACACGTGTGTGGAAGGGCCATCCCCGTCGTAACTCGAGAATATACCCCAGGTTCCCGCCGCAACTGGAGAAAAACCCTGAGACTTCCCCCTAGCCGCTAGATGAGGCCCGATTCCCCTGCACTGCCTGCAGAGCAATTCCGTGTTGCACATCACACATGAAAGGAGCCTTGATTTCCTTGATGGCACTCCAGAGAAACCCCAAGAACACTGTTGCAAGGCTAGAGGGATCCTGAGGTCACTGTAGCAACACGAAAGAGCTCCGTGGACCAAAAATCAACTCGAGATGAGAGGTTAGTCCCTGGCTTCGACTCCAGAGGAATACCACCTTACCACAAGCACCTCAAGAGGAGGCTTCTATCAGCTCTAGGTATGTGAGAGGGACTCTGAGTTTGCGGCCTCAAGTGGAATGGACACCGCAATGCCCTGACTCGAAATAAGGCTAGATATCCCTGCAGTGATGAATGCAGGCTCGTCTTGCATCTCCCAAGACGAAAGGATGTCTGAATCCCCTGTGGAGACTCGGAGAAAGACCTAGTTCCCCACCTCATCGCGACCGGAGGCCTCACATCCTTTGAAAACTCCAGAGGTACGCGAAGATCAGTGCCTCCAAAGGAGACGATACCTGACTCCTCGTGAAACTTGATAGGAGTCCCAGGATTCCTTTGGCACGTGGAAAGGGACACTTGGTCTCCCGCCTCAGCAGGAGAGGCGTGCCAATTGCCCTGCCAAGCCTCGAGGAGAATCCCGAGTTGTCCCTCGCAACTAGGCAGGAGTCCTGACGTCGCTGAACAAACAAGTGGGTGGAAGGGCCATCCCCGTCGTAACTCGAGAATATACCCCAGGTTCCCGCCGCAACTCGAGAAAAACCATGAGACTTCCCCCTCGCCGCGAGATGAGGCCCGATTCGCCTGCACTGCCTGCAGAGTAATTCCGTGTTGCACATCACACATGAAAGGAGCCTTGATTTCCTTGGTGGCACTCCAGAGAAACCCCAAGAACACTGTTTCAGGCTAGAGGGATCCTGAGGTCACGGCAGCAACACGAAAGAGCTCCGTGGACCAACAATCAACTCGAGATGAGAGGTTAGTCCCTGGCTTCGACTCCAGAGGAATACCACCTTACCACAAGCACCTCAAGAGGAGGCTTCTCTCAGCTCTAGCTATGTTCTGAGTTTGCGGCCTCAAGTGGAATGGACACCGCGATGCCCTGACTCGAAATAAGGCCGGATATCCCTGCAGTGACTTGAATGCAGGCTCCTCTTGCATCTCCCAAGACGAAAGGATGTTTGAATCCCCTGTGGAGACCACAGAGAAAGACCTAGTTCCCCACCTCATGGCGACCGGAGGCCTCACATCCTTTGAAAACTCCAGAGGTACGCGGAGATCAGTGCCTCCAAAGGAGACGATGCCTGACTCCTCGTGAAACTTGATAGGAGTCCCAGGATTCCTGTGGCACGTGGAAAGGGACTCTTGGTCTCCCGCCTCAGCTGGAGAGGCGTCCCAATTGCCCTGCCAAGCCACGAGGAGAATCCCGAGTTGTCCCTCGAAACTAGGCAGGAGTCCTGACGTCGCTGAACAAACACGTGGGTGGAAGGGCCATCCCGATCGTAACTAGAGAATATACCCCAGGTTCCCGCCGCAACTCGAGAAAAACCATGAGACTTCCCCCTCGCCGCGAGTTGAGGCCTGATTCCCCTGCTCTGCGTGCAGAGAAATTCCGTGTTGCACATCTCACGTGAAAGGAGCCTTGATTTCCTTGATGGCACTCCAGAGAAACCCCAAGAACACTGTTTCAAGGCTAGAGGGATCCTGAGGTCACTGTAGCAACATGAAAGAGCTCCCTGGACCAAAAATCAAGTCGATTTGAGAGGTTAGTCCCTGGCTTCGACTTCAGAGGAATACGACCTTTCCACAAGCACCTCAAGAGGAGGCTTCTCTCAGCTCTAGGTATGTGAGAGGGACCCTGAGTTGCGGCCTCAAGTGGAATGGACACCGCGATGCCCTGGCTCGAAATAAGGCCGGATATCCCTGCAGTGACTTGAATGCAGGCTCGTCTTGCATCTCCCAAGACGAAAGGATGTCTGAATCCCCTGTGGAGACCACAGAGAAAGACCTAGTTCCCCACATCATCGCGACCGGAGGCCTCACATCCTTTGAAAACTCCAGAGGTAGGCGGAGATCAGTGCCTCCAAAGGAGACGATGCCTGACTCCTCGTGAAACTTGATAGGAGTCCCATGATTCCTGTGGCACGTGGAAAGGGACCCTTGGTCTCCCGCCTCAGCTGGAGAGGCGTCCCAATTGCCCTGCCAAGCCTCGAGGAGAATGCCGAGTTGTCCCTCGCAACTAGGTAGGAGTCTTGCCTTCGCTGAACAAACACGTGGGTGGAAGGGCCATCCCCGTCGTAACTCGAGAATATACCCCATGTTCCCGCCGCAACTCGAGAAAAACCATGAGACTTCCCCCTCGCCGCGAGATGAGGCCCGATTCCCCTGCACTGCGTGCAGAGCAATGCCGTGTTGCACATCACACATGAAAGGAGCCTTGATTTCCTTGATGGCACTCCAGAGAAGCCCCAAGAACACTGTTTCAAGGCTAGAGGGATCCTGAGGTCACTGTAGCAACACGAAAGAGCTCCGTGGACCAAAAATCAACTCGAGATGAGAGGTTAGTCACTGGCTTCGACTCCAGAGGAATACCACCTTACCACAAGCACCTCAAGAGGAGGCTTCTATCAGCTCTAGGTATGTGAGAGGGACCCTGAGTTTGCGGGCTCAAGTGGAATGGACACCGCGATGCCCTGACTCGAAATAATGCCGGATATCCCTGCAGTGACTTGAATGCAGGCTTGTCTTGTATCTCCCAAGACGAAAGGATGTCTGAATCCCCTGTGGAGACCACAGAGAAAGACCGACTTCCCCACCTCATTGCGAACGGAGGCCTCACATCCTTTGAAAACTTCAGAGGTACGTGGAGATCAGTGCCTCCAAAGGAGACGATGCCTGACTCCTCGTGAAACTTGATAGGAGTCCCAGGATTCCTGGGCACGTGGAAAGGGACCCTTGGTCTTCCGCCTCAGCTGGAGAGGCGTCCCAATTGCCCTGCCAAGCCTCGAGGAGAATCCCGCGTTGTTCCTCGCAACTAGGCAGGAGTCCTGACGTCGCTGAACAAACACGTGGTTGGAAGGGCCATCCCCGTCGTAACTCGAGAATATACCCCAGGTTCCCGCCGCAACTCGAGAAAAACCATGAGACTTTCCCCTCGCCGCGAGATGAGGCCCGATTCCCCTGCACTGCCTGCAGAGCAATTCCGTGTTGCACATCACACATGAAAGGAGCCTTGATTTCCTTGGTGGCACTCCAGAGAAACCCAAGAACACTGTTTCAAGGCTAGAGGGATCCTGAGGTCACTGTAGCAACACGAAAGAGCTCCGTGGACCAAAATTCAACTCGAGATGAGAGGTTAGTTCCTGGCTTCGACTCCAGAGGAATACCACCTCACCACAAGCACCTCAAGAGGAGGCTTCTCTCAGCTCTAGGTATGAGAGAGGGACCCTGAGGTTGCTGCCTCAAGTGGAATGGACACCGCGATGCCCTGACTCGAAATAAGGCCGGATATCCCTGCAGTGACTTGAATGCAGGCTCGTCTTGCATCTCCCAAGACGAAAGGATGTCTGAATCCCCTGTGGAGACCACAGAGAAAGACCTAGTTCCCCACCTCATCGCGACCGGAGTCCTCACATCCTATGAAAACTCCAGAGGTACGCGGAGATTAGTGCCTCCAAAGGAGACGATGCCTGACTCCTCGTGAAACTTGATAGGAGTCCCAGGATTCCTGTGGCACGTGGAAAGGGACCCTTGGTCTCCCGCTTCAGCTGGAGAGGCGTCCCAAAAGCCCTGCCAAGCCTCGAGGAAAATCCCGAGTTGTCCCTCGCATTAGGCAGGAGTCCTGCCGTCGCTGAACAAACACGTGGGTGGTAGGGCCATCCCCGTCGTAACTCGAGAATATACCCCAGGTTCCCGCCGCAACTCGAGAAAAACCATGAGACTTCCCCCTCGCCGCGAGATGAGGCCCGATTCCCTGCACTGCGTGCAGAGCAATTCCGTGTTGCACATCACACATGAAAGGAGCCTTGATTTCCTTGATGGCACTCCAGAGAAACCCCAAGAACACTGTTTCAAGGCTAGAGGGATCCTGAGGTCACTGTAGCAACACGAAAGAGCACCGTGGACCAAAAATCAACTCGAGATGAAAAGTTAGTCCCTGGCTTCGACTCCAGAGGAATACCACCTTACCACAAGCACCTCAAGAGGATGCTTCTATCAGCTCTAGGTATGTGAGAGGGACCCTGAGTTTGCGGCCTCAAGTGGAATGGACACCGCAATGCATTGACTCGAAATAAGGCCAGATATCCCTGCAGTGATGAATGCAGGCTCGTCTTGCATCTCCCAAGACGAAAGGATGTCTGAATCCCCTGTGGAAACACAGAGAAAGACTTAGTTCCCCACCTCATCGCGACCGGAGGCCTCATATCCTTTGAAAACTCCAGAGGTACGCGGAGATCAGCGCCTCCAAAGGAGAGGATGCCTGACTCCTCGTGAAACTTGATAGGAGTCCCAGGATTCCTGTGGCACGTGGAAAGGGACCCTTGGTCTCCCGCCTCAGCTGGAGAGGCGTCCCAATTGCCCTGCCAAGCCTCGAGGAGAATCCCGAGTTGTCCCTCGCAACTAGGCAGGAGTCCTGCCGTCGCTGAACAAACACGTGGGTGGAAGGGCCATCCCCGTCGTAACTCGAGAATATACCCCAGGTTCCCGCCGCAACTCGAGAAAAACCATGAGACTTCCCCCTCGCCGCGAGATGAGGCCTGATTCCCCTGCCCTGCATGCAGAGCAATTCCGTGTTGCACATCAAACATGAAAGGAGCCTTGATTTCCTTGGTGGCACTCCAGAGAAACCCCAAGAACACTGTTTCAAGGCTAGAGGGATCCTGAGGTCACTGTAGCAACACGAAAGAGCTCCGTGGACCAAAAATCAACTCGAGATGAGAGGTTAGTCCCTGGCTTCGACTCCAGAGGAATACCACCTTACCACAAGCACCTCAAGAGGAGGCTTCTCTCAGCTCTAGTTATGTGAGAGGGACCCTGAGTTGCGGCCTCAAGTGGAATGGACACCGCGATGCCCTGGCTCGAAATAAGGCCGGATATCCCTGCAGTGACTTGAATGCAGGATCGTCTTGCATCTCCCAAGACGAAAGGATGTCTGAATCCCCTGTGGAGACCACAGAGAAAGACCTAGTTCCCCACCTCATCGCGACCGGAGGCCTCACATCCTTTGAAAACTCCAGAGGCATGCGGAGATCAGTGCCTCCAAAGGAGACGATGCCTGACTCCTCGTGAAACTTGATAGGAGTCCCATGATTCCTGTGGCACGTGGAAAGGGACCCTTGGTCTCCCGCCTCAGCTGGAGAGGCGTCCCAATTGCCCTGCCAAGCCTCGAGGAGAATCCCGAGTTGTCCCTCGCAACTAGCTAGAAGTCCTGCCATCGCTGAACAAACACGTGTGTGGAAGGGCCATCCCCGTCGTAACTCGAGAATATACCCCAGGTTCCCGCCGCAACTGGAGAAAAACCCTGAGACTTCCCCCTAGCCGCGAGATGAGGCCCGATTCCCCTGCACTGCCTGCAGAGCAATTCCGTGTTGCACATCACACATGAAAGGAGGCTTGATTTCCTTGATGGCACTCCAGAGAAACCCCAAGAACACTGTTTCAAGGCTAGAGGGATCCTGAGGTCACTGTAGGAACACGAAAGAGCTCCGTCGACCAAAAATCAACTCGAGATGAGAGGTTAGTCCCTGGCTTCGACTCCAGAGGAATACCACCTTACCACAAGCACCTCAAGAGGAGGCTTCTATCAGCTCTAGGTATGTGAGAGGGACTCTGAGTTTGCGGCCTCAAGTGGAATGGACACCGCGATGCCCTGACTTGAAATAAGGCTAGATATCCCTGCAGTGATGAATGCAGGCTCGTCTTGCATCTCCCAAGATGAAAGGATGTTTGAATCCCCTGTGGAGACACGGCGAAAGACCTAGTTCCCCACCTCATCGCGACCGGAGGCCTCACATCCTTTGAAAACTCCAGAGGTACGCGCAGATCAGTGCCTCCAAAGGAGACGATGCCTGACTCCTCGGGAAACTTGATAGGAGTCCCAGGATTCCTGTGGCACGTGGAAAGGGACCCTTGGTCTCCCGCCTCAGCTGGAGAGGCGTCCCAATTGCCCTGCCAAGCCTCGAGGAGAATCCCGAGTTGTCCCTCGCAACTAGGCAGGAGTCCTGTCATCGCTGAACAAACACGTGGGTGGAAGGGCCATCCCCGTCGTAACTCGAGAATATAACCCAGGTTCCCGCCGCAACTCGAGAAAAACCATGAGACTTCCCCCTCGCCGCGAGATGAGGCCTGATTCCCCTGCCCTGCGTGCAGAGCAATCTGTATTGCACATCACACATGAAAGGAGCCTTGATTTCCTTGATGGCACTCCAGAGAAACCCCAAGAACACTGTTTCAAGGCTAGAGGGATCCTGAGGTCACTGTAGCAACACGAAAGAGCTCCGTGGACCAAAAATCAACTCGAGATGAGAGGTTAGTCCCTGGCTTCGACTCCAGAGGAATACCACCTTACCACAAGCACCTCAAGAGGAGGCTTCTCTCAGCTCTAGGTATGTGAGAGGGTCCCTGAGTTTGCGGCCTCAAGTGGAATGGACACCGCGATGCCCTGACTCGAAATAAGGCCGGATATCCCTGCAGTGACTTGAATGCAGGCTCGTCTTGCATCTCCCAAGACGAAAGGATGTCTGAATCCCCTGTGGAGACCACAGAGAAAGACCTAGTTCCCCACCTCATCGCGACCGGAGTCCTCACATCCTATGAAAACTCCACAGGTACGCGGAGATCAGTGCCTCCAAAGGAGACGATGCCTGACTCCTCGTCAAACTTGATAGGAGTCCCAGGATTCCTGTGGCACGTGGAAAGGGACCCTTGGTCTCCCGCTTCAGCTGTAGAGGCGTCCCAATTGCCCTGCCAAGCCTCAAGGAGAATCCCGGGTTGTCCCTCGCAACTAGGCAGGAGTCCTGCCGTCGCTGAACAAAGACGTGTGTGGAAGGTAAATCCCCGTCGTAACTCGAGAATATACCCCAGGTTCCCGCCGCAACTGGAGAAAAACCATGAGACTTCCCATTCGCCGCTAGATGAGGCCCGATTCCCTGCACTGCGTGCAGAGCAATTGCGTGTTGCACATCACACATGAAAGGAGCCTTGATTTCCTTGATGGCACTCCAGAGAAACCCCAAGAACACTGTTTCAAGGCTAGAGGGATCCTGAGGTCACTGTAGCAACACGAAAGAGCTCCGTGGACCACAAATCAACTCGAGATGAGAGGTTAGTCCCTGGCTTCGACTCCAGAGGAATACCACCTTACCACAAGCACCTCAAGAGGATGCTTCTATCAGCTCTAGGTATTTGAGAGGGACCCTGAGTTTGCGGCCTCAAGTGGAATGGACACCGCGATGCCCTGACTCGAAATAAGGCCAGATATCCCTGCAGTGATGAATGCAGGCTCGTCTTGCATCTCCCAGGACGAAAGGATGTCTGAATCCCCTGTGGAGATACAGAGAAAGACCTAGTTCCCACCTCATCGCGACCGGAGGCCTCACATCCTTTGAAAACTCCAGAGGTACGCGGAGATCAGTGCCTCCAAAGGAGACGATACCTGACTCCTCGTGAAACTTGATAGGAGTCCCAGGATTCCTGTGGCACGTGGAAAGGGACCCTTGGTCTCCCGCCTCAGCTGGAGAGGCGTCCCAATTGCCCTGCCAAGCCTCGAGGAGAATCCCGAGTTGTCCCTCGCAACTAGGCAGGAGTCCTGACGTTGCTGAACAAACACGTGGGTGGAAGGGCCATCCCCGTCGTAACTCGAGAATATACCCCAGGTTCCCGCCGCAACTCGAGAAAAACCATGAGACTTCCCCGTCGCCGCGAGATGAGGCCCGATTCCCCTGCACTGCGTGCAGAGCAATTCCGTGTTGCACATCCCACATGAAAGGAGCTTTGATTTCCTTGATGGCACTCCAGAGAAACCCCAAGAACACTGTTTCAAGGCTAGAGGGATCCTGATGTAACTGTAGCCACACGAAAGAGCTCCGTGGACCACAAATCAACTCGAGATGAGAGGTTAGTCCCTGGCTTCGACTCCAGAGGAATACCACCTTACCACAAGCACCTCAAGAGGAGGCTTCTCTCAGCTCTAGGTATGTGAGAGGGACCCTGAGTTTGCGGCCTCAACTGGAATGGACACCGCGATGCCCTGATTCGAAATAAGGCCGGATATCCCTGCAGGGACTTGAATGCAGGCTCGTCTTGCATCTCCCAAGACGAAAGGATGTCTGAATCCCCTGTGGAGACCACAGAGAAAGACCTAGTTTCCCACCTCATCGCGACCGGAGGCCTCACATCCTTTGAAAACTCCAGAGGGACGCGGAGATCAGTGCCTCCAAAGGAGACGATGCCTGACTCCTCGTGAAACTTGATAGGAGTCCCAGGATTCCTGTGGCACGTGGAAACGGACCCTTGGTCTCCCGCCTCAGCTGGAGAGGCGTCCCAATTGCCCTGCCAAGCCTCGAGGAGAATGCCGAGTTGTCCCTCGCAACTAGGCAGGAGTCCTGACGTCGCTGAACAAACACGTGGGTGGATGGGGCATCCCCATTGTAACTCGAGAATATACCCCAGGTTCCCGCCGCAACTCGAGAAAAACCATGAGACTTTCCCCTCGCCGCGAGATGAGGCCCTATTCCCCTGCACTGCGTGCAGAGCAATTCCGTCTTGCACATCACATATGAAAGGAGCCTTGATTTCCTTGATGGCACTCCAGAGAAAACCCAAGAACACTGTTTCAAGGCTAGAGGGATCCTGAGGTCACTGTAGCAACACGAAAGAGCTCCGTGGACCAAAAATCAACTCGAGATGAGAGGTTAGTCCCTGGCTTCGACTCCAGAGGAATACCACCTAACCACAAGCACCTCAAGAGGAGGCTTCTCTCAGCTCTAGGTATGTGAGAGGGACCCTGAGTTTGCGGCCTCAAGTGGAATGGACACCGCGATGCCCTGACTCGAAATAAGGCCGGATATCCCTGCAGTGACTTGAATGCAGGCTCGTCTTGCATCTCCCAAGATGAAAGGATGTCTGAAATCCCTGTGGAGACCACAGAGAAAGACATAGCTCCCCACCTCATCGCGACCGGAGGCCTCACATCCTTTGAAAACTCCAGAGGTACGGGGAGATCAGTGCCTCCAAAGGAGACGATGCCTGACTCCTCGTGAAACTTGATAGGAGTCCCAGGATTCCTGTGGCACGTGGAAAGGGAACGTTGGTCTCCCGCCTCAGCTGGAGAGGCATCCCAATTGCCCTGCCAAGCCTCGAGGAGAATCCCGAGTTGTCCATCGCAACTAGGCAGGAGTCCTGACGTCGCTGAACAAACACGTGGCTGGAAGGCCCATCCCCGTCGTAACTCGACAATATACCCCAGGTTCCGGCCGCAACTCGAGAAAATCCATGAGACTTCCCCCTCGCCGCGAGATGAGGCCCGATTCCCCTGCACTGCGTGCAGAGCAATTCCGTGTTGCACATCACACAGGAAAGGAGCCTTGATTTCCTTGATGGCACTCCAGAGAAACCCCAAGAACACTGTTTCAAGGCTAAAGTGATCCTGACGTCACTGTAGCAACACGAAAGAGCTCCGTGGACCAAAAATCAACTCGAGATGAGAGGTTAGTCCCTGGCTTCGACTCCAGAGGAATACCACCTTACCACAAGCACCTCAAGAGGAGGCTTCTCTCAGCTCTAGGTATGTGAGAGGGACCCTGAATTTGCGGCCTCAAGTAGAATGGACACCGCGATGCCCTGACTCGAAATAAGGCCGGATATCCCTGCAGTGACTTGAATGCAGGCTCGTCTTGCATCTCCCAAGACGAAAGGATGTCTGAATCCCCTGTGAAGATCACAGAGAAAGACGTAGTTCCCCACCTCATCGGGACCGGAGGCCTCACATCCGTTGAAAACTTCAGAGGAACACGGAGATCAGTGCCTCCAAAGGAGACGATGCCTGACTCCTCGTGAAACTTGATAGGACTCCCAGGATTCCTGTGCACGTGGAAAGGGACCCTTGGTCTCCCGCCTCAGCTGGAGAGGCGTCCCAATTGCCCTGTCAAGCCTCGAGGAGAATCCCGAGTTGTCCCTCGCAACTAGGCAGGAGTCCTGACGTCGCTGAACAATCACGTGGGTGGAAGGGCCATCCCCGTCGTAACTCGAGAATATACCCCAGGTTCCCGCCGCTACTCGAGAAAAACCATGAGACATCCCCCTCGCCGCGAGATGAGACCTGATTCCCCTGCACTGCGTGCAGAGCAATTCCGTGTTGCACATCACACATGAAAGGAGCCTTGATTTCCTTGATGGCACTCCAGAGAAACCCCAAGAACACTGTTTCAAGGCTAGAGTGATCCTGAGGTCACTGTAGCAACACGAAAGAGCTCCGTGGACCAAAAATCATCTCGAGATGAGAGGTTAGTCCCTGGCTTCGACTCCAGAGGAATACCACCTCACCACAAGCACCTCAAGAGGAGGCTTCTCTCAGCTCTAGGTATGTGAGAGGGACCCTGAGTTTGCGGCCTCAAGTGGAATGGACACCGCGATGCCCTGACTCGAAATAAGGCCAGATATCCCTGCAGTGATGAATGCAGGCTCGTCTTGCATCTCCCAAGACGAAAGGATGTCTGAATCCCCTGTGGAGATACAGAGAAAGACCTAGTTCCCCACCTCATCGCGACCGGAGGCCTCACATCTTTGAAAACTCCAGAGGTACGCGGAGATCAGTGCCTCCAAAGGAGACGATACCTGACTCCTCGTGAAACTTGATAGGAGTCCCAGGATTCCTGTGGCACGTGGAAAGGGACCCTTGGTCTCCCGCCTCAGCTGGAGAGGCGTCCCAATTGCCGTGCCAAGCCTCGAGGAGAATCCCGAGTTGTCCCTCGCAACTAGGCAGGAGTCCTGACGTTGCTGAACAAACACGTGGGTGGAAGGGCCATCCCCGTCGTAACTCGAGAATATACCCCAGGTTCCCGCTGCATCTCGAGAAAAACCATGAGACTTCCCCCTCGCCGCGAGATGAGGCCCGATTCCCAGGCACTGCGTGCAGAGCAATTCCGTGTTGCACATCCCACATGAAAGGAGCTTTGATTTCCTTGATGGCACTCCAGAGAAACCCCAAGAAAACTGTTTCAAGGCTAGAGGGATCCTGATGTAACTGTAGCCACACGAAAGAGCTCCGTGGACCAGAAATCAACTCGAGATGAGAGGTTAGTCCCTGGCTTCTACTCCAGAGGAATACCACCTTACCACAAGCACCTCAAGAGGAGGCTTCTCTCAGCTCTAGGTATGTGAGAGGGACCCTGAGTTTGCGGTCTCAACTGGAATGGACACCGCGATGCCCTGACTCGAAATAAGGCCGGATATCCCTGCAGTGACTTGAATGCAGGCTCGTCTTGCATCTCCCAAGAAGAAAGGATGTTTGAATCCCCTGTGGAGACCACAGAGAAAGACCTAGTTCCCCACCTCATCGGGACCGGAGGCCTCACATCCTTTGAAAACTCCAGAGGGACGCGGAGATCAGTGCCTCCAAAGGAGACGATGCCTGACTCCTCGTGAAACTTGATAGGAGTCCCAGGATTCCTGTGGCACGTGGAAAGGGACCCTTGGTCTCCTGCCTCAGCTGGAGAGGCGTCCCAATTGCCCTGCCAAGCCTCGAGGAGAATGCCGAGTTGTCCCTCGCAACTAGGCAGGAGTCCTGACGTCGCTGAAGAAACACGTGGGTGGATGGGCCATTCCCATTGTAACTCGAGAATATACCCCAGGTTCCCGCCGCAACTCGAGAAAAACCATGAGACTTCCCCCTCGCCGCGAGATGAGGCCCGATTCCCCTGCACTGCGTGCAGAGCAATTCCGTTTTGCACATCACACATGAAAGGAGCCTTGATTTCCTTGATGGCACTCCAGAGAAACCCCAAGAACACTGTTTCAAGGCTAGAGGGATCCTGAGGTCACTGTAGCAACACGAAAGAGCTCCGTGGACCAAAAATCAACTCGAGATGAGAGGTTAGTCCCTGGCTTCGAGTCCAGAGGAATACCACCTAACCACAAGCACCTCAAGAGGAGGCTTCTCTCAGCTCTAGGTATGTGAGAGGGACCCTGAGTTTGCGGCCTCAAGTGGAATGGACACCGCGATGCCCTGACTCGAAATAAGGCCGGATATTCCTGCAGTGACTTGAATGCAGGCTCGTCTTGCATCTCCCAAGACGAAAGGATGTCTGAATCCCCTGTGGAGACCACAGAGAAAGACCTAGTTCCCCACCTCATCGCGACCGGAGGCCTCACATCCTTTGAAAACTCCAGAGGTACGCGGAGATCAGTGCCTCCAAAGGAGACGATGCCTGACTCCTCGTGAAACTTGATAGGAGTCCCAGGATTCCTGTGGCACGTGGAAAGGGACCCTTGGTCTCCCGCCTCAGCTGGAGAGGCGTCCCAATTGCCCTGCCAAGCCTCGAGGAGAATCCCGAGTTGTTCCTCGCAACTAGGCAGGAGTCCTGACGTCCCTGAACAAACACGTCTGTGGAAGGATCATCCCCGTCGTAACTCGAGAATATACCCCAGGTTCCGCCGCAACTCGAGAAAAACCATGAGACTTCCCCCTCGCCGCGAGATGAGGCTCGATTCCCCTGCACTGCTTGCAGAGCAATTCCGTGTTGCACATCACACATGAAAGGAGCCTTGATTTCCTTGATGGCACTCCAGAGAAACCCCAAGAACACTTTTTCAAGGCTAGACGGATCCTGAGGTCACTGTAGCAACACGAAAGAGCTCCGTGGACTAACAATCAACTTGAGATGAGAGGTTAGTTCCTGGCTTCGACTCCTGAGGAATACCACCTTACCACAAGCACCTCAAGAGGAGGCTTCTCTCAGCTCTAGGTATGTGAGAGGGACCCTGAGTTTGCGGCCTCAAGTGGAATGGACACCGCGATGCTCTGACTCGAAATAAGGCCGGATATCCCTGCAGTGACTTGAATGCAGGCTCGTCTTGCATCTCCCAAGTCGAAAGGATGTCTGAATCCCCTGTGGAGACCACAGAGAAAGACCTAGTTCCCCACCTCATCGCGACCGGAGGCCTCACATCCTTTGAAAACTTCAGAGGTATGCGGAGATCAGTGCCTCCAAAGGAGACGATGCCTGACTCCTCGTGAAACTTGATAGGAGTCCCAGGATTCCTGTGGCACGTGGAAAGGGACCCTTGGTCTCCCGCCTCAGCTGGAGAGGCGTCCCAATTGCCCTGCCAAGCCTCGAGGAGAATCCCGAGTTGTCCCTCGCAACTAGGCAGGAGTCCTGACGTTGCTGAACAAACACGTGGGTGGAAGGGCCATCCCCGTCGTAACTCGAGAATATACCCCAGGTTCCCGCTGCAACTCGAGAAAAACCATGAGACTTCCCCGTCGCCGCGAGATGAGGCCCGATTCCCCTGCACTGCGTGCAGAGCAATTCCGTGTTGCACATCCCACATGAAAGGAGCTTTGATTTCCTTGATGGCACTCCAGAGAAACCCCAAGAACACTGTTTCAAGGCTAGAGGGATCCTGATGTAACTGTAGCCACACGAAAGAGCTCCGTGGACCAGAAATCAACTCGAGATGAGAGGTTAGTCCCTGGCTTCGACTCCAGAGGAATACCACCTTACCACAAGCACCTCAAGAGGAGGCTTCTCTCAGCTCTAGGTATGTGAGAGGGACCCTGAGTTTGCGGCCTCAACTGGAATGGACACCGCGATGCCCTGATTCGAAATAAGGCCGGATATGCCTGCAGTGACTTGAATGCAGGCTCGTCTTGCATCTCCCAAGACGAAAGGATGTCTGAATCCCCTGTGGAGACCACAGAGAAAGACCTAGTTTCCCACCTCATCGCGACCGGAGGCCTCACATCCTTTGAAAACTCCAGAGGGACGCGGAGATCAGTGCCTCCAAAGGAGACGATGCCTGACTCCTCGTGAAACTTGATAGGAGTCCCAGGATTCCTGTGGCACGTGGAAAGGGACCCTTGGTCTCCCGCCTCAGCTGGAGAGGCGTCCCAATTGCCCTGCCAAGCCTCGAGGAGAATGCCGAGTTGTCCCTCGCAACTAGGCAGGAGTCCTGACGTCGCTGAACAAACACGTGGGTGGATGGGGCATCCCCATTGTAACTCGAGAATATACCCCAGGTTCCCGCCGCAACTCGAGAAAAACCATGAGACTTCCCCCTCGCCGCGAGATGAGGCCCGATTCCCCTGCACTGCGTGCAGAGCAATTCCGTCTTGCACATCACACATGAAAGGAGCCTTGATTTCCTTGATGGCACTCCAGAGAAAACCCAAGAACACTGTTTCAAGGCTAGAGGGATCCTGAGGTCACTGTAGCAACACGAAAGAGCTCCGTGGACCAAAAATCAACTCGAGATGAGAGGTTAGTCCCTGGCTTCGACTCCAGAGGAATACCACCTAACCACAAGCACCTCAAGAGGAGGCTTCTCTCAGCTCTAGGTATGTGAGAGGGACCCTGAGTTTGCGGCCTCAAGTGGAATGGACACCGCGATGCCCTGACTCGAAATAAGGCCGGATATCCCTGCAGTGACTTGAATGCAGGCTCGTCTTGCATCTCCCAAGATGAAAGGATGTCTGAAATCCCTGTGGAGACCACAGAGAAAGACATAGCTCCCCACCTCATCGCGACCGGAGGCCTCACATCCTTTGAAAACTCCAGAGGTACGGGGAGATCAGTGCCTCCAAAGGAGACGATGCCTGACTCCTCGTGAAACTTGATAGGAGTCCCAGGATTCCTGTGGCACGTGGAAAGGGAACGTTGGTCTCCCGCCTCAGCTGGAGAGGCATCCTAATTGCCCTGCCAAGCCTCGAGGAGAATCCCGAGTTGTCCATCGCAACTAGGCAGGAGTCCTGACGTCGCTGAACAAACACGTGGCTGGAAGGCCCATCCCCGTCGTAACTCGACAATATACCCCAGGTTCCGGCCGCAACTCGAGAAAATCCATGAGACTTCCCCCTCGCCGCGAGATGAGGCCCGATTCCCCTGCACTGCGTGCAGAGCAATTCCGTGTTGCACATCACACATGAAAGGAGCCTTGATTTCCTTGATGGCACTCCAGAGAAACCCCAAGAACACTGTTTCAAGGCTAAAGTGATCCTGACGTCACTGTAGCAACACGAAAGAGGTCCGTGGACCAAAAATCAACTCGAGATGAGAGGTTAGTCCCTGGCTTCGACTCCAGAGGAATACCACCTTACCACAAGCACCTCAAGAGGAGGCTTCTCTCAGCTCTAGGTATGTGAGAGGGACCCTGAATTTGCGGCCTCAAGTAGAATGGACACCGCGATGCCCTGACTCGAAATAAGGCCGGATATCCCTGCAGTGACTTGAATGCAGGCTCGTCTTGCATCTCCCAAGACGAAAGGATGTCTGAATCCCCTGTGGAGATACAGAGAAAGACCTAGTTCCCCACCTCATCGCGACCGGAGGCCTCACATCTTTGAAAACTCCAGAGGTACGCGGAGATCAGTGCCTCCAAAGGAGACGATACCTGACTCCTCGTGAAACTTGATAGGAGTCCCAGGATTCCTGTGGCACGTGGAAAGGGACCCTTGGTCTCCCGCCTCAGCTGGAGAGGCGTCCCAATTGCCGTGCCAAGCCTCGAGGAGAATCCCGAGTTGTCCCTCGCAACTAGGCAGGAGTCCTGACGTTGCTGAACAAACACGTGGGTGGAAGGGCCATCCCCGTCGTAACTCGAGAATATACCCCAGGTTCCCGCCGCATCTCGAGAAAAACCATGAGACTTCCCCCTCGCCGCGAGATGAGGCCCGATTCCCATGCACTGCGTGCAGAGCAATTCCGTGTTGCACATCCCACATGAAAGGAGCTTTGATTTCCTTGATGGCACTCCAGAGAAACCCCAAGAAAACTGTTTCAAGGCTAGAGGGATCCTGATGTAACTGTAGCCACACGAAAGAGCTCCGTGGACCAGAAATCAACTCGAGATGAGAGGTTAGTCCCTGGCTTCGACTCCAGAGGAATACCACCTTACCACAAGCACCTCAAGAGGAGGCTTCTCTCAGCTCTAGGTATGTGAGAGGGACCCTGAGTTTGCGGTCTCAAGTGGAATGGACACCGCGATGCCCTGACTCGAAATAAGGCCGGATATCCCTGCAGTGACTTGAATGCAGGCTCGTCTTGCATCTCCCAAGACGAAAGGATGTCTGAATCCCCTGTGGAGACCACAGAGAAAGACCTAGTTCCCCACCTCTTCGCGACCGGAGGCCTCACATCCTTTGAAAACTCCAGAGGGACGCGGAGATCAGTGCCTCCAAAGGAGACGATGCCTGACTCCTCGTGAAACTTGATAGGAGTCCCAGGATTCCTGTGGCACGTGGAAAGGGACGCTTGGTCTCCTGCCTCAGCTGGAGAGGCGTCCCAATTGCCCTGCCAAGCCTCGAGGAGAATGCCGAGTTGTCCCTCGCAACTAGGCAGGAGTCCTGACGTCGCTGAAGAAGCACGTGGGTGGATGGGCCATCCCCATTGTAACTCGAGAATATACCCCAGGTTCCCGCCGCAACTCGAGAAAAACCATGAGACTTCCCCCTCGCCGCGAGATGAGGCCCGATTCCCCTGCACTGCGTGCAGAGCAATTCCGTGTTGCACATCACACATGAAAGGAGCCTTGATTTCCTTGATGGCACTCCAGAGAAACCCCAAGAACACTGTTGCAAGGCTAGAGGGATCCTGAGGTCACTGTAGCAACACGAAAGAGCTCCGTGGACCAAAAATCAACTCGAGATGAGAGGTTAGTCCCTGGCTTCAAGTCCAGAGGAATACCACCTAACCACAAGCACCTCAAGAGGAGGCTTCTCTCAGCTCTAGGTATGTGAGAGGGACCCTGAGTTTGCGGCCTCAAGTGGAATGGACACCGCGATGCCCTGACTCGAAATAAGGCCGGATATCCCTGCAGTGACTTGAATGCAGGCTCGTCTTGCATCTCCCAAGACGAAAGGATGTCTGAATCCCCTGTGGAGACCACAGAGAAAGACCTAGTTCCCCACCTCATCGCGACCGGAGGCCTCACATCCTTTGAAAACTCCAGAGGTACGCGGAGATCAGTGCCTCCAAAGGAGACGATGCCTGACTCCTCGTGAAACTTGATAGGAGTCCCAGGATTCCTGTGGCACGTGGAAAGGGACCCTTGGTCTCCCGCCTCAGCTGGAGAGGCGTCCCAATTGCCCTGCCAAGCCTCGAGGAGAATCCCGAGTTGTTCCTCGCAACTAGGCAGGAGTCCTGACGTCCCTGAACAAACACGTTTGTGGAAGGATCATCCCCGTCGTAACTCGAGAATATACCCCAGGTTCCGCCGCAACTCGAGAAAAACCATGAGACTTCCCCCTCGCCGCGAGATGAGGCTCGTTTCCCTGCACTGCTTGCAGAGCAATTCCGTGTTGCACATCACACATGAAAGGAGCCTTGATTTCCTTGATGGCACTCCAGAGAAACCCCAAGAACACTTTTTCAAGGCTAGAGGGATCCTGAGGTCACTGTAGCAACACGAAAGAGCTCCGTGGACCAAAAATCAACTCGAGATTAGAGGTTAGTCCCTGGCTTCGACTGCAGAGGAATACCACCTTACCACAAGCACCTCAAGAGGAGGCTTCTCTCAGCTCTAGGTATGTGAGAGGGACCCTGAATTTGCGGCCTCAAGTGGAATGGACACCGCGATGCCCTGACTCGAAATAAGGCCGGATATCCCTGCAGTGACTTGAATGCAGGCTCGTCTTGCATCTCCCAAGACGAAAGGATGTCTGAATCCCCTGTGGAGACGACAGAGAAAGACCTAGTTCCCCACCTCATAGCGACCGGAGGCCTCACATCCTTTGAAAACTGCAGAGGTACGCGGAGATCAGTGCCTTCAAAGGAGACAATGCCTGACTCTTGTGAAACTTGATAGGAGTCCCAGGATTCCTGTGGCACGTGGAAAGGGACCCTTGGTCTCCCGCCTCAGCTGGAGAGGCGTCCCAATTGCCCTGCCAAGCCTCGAGGAGAATCCCGAGTTGTTCCTCGCAACTAGGCAGGAGTCCTGACGTCCCTGAACAAACACGTTTGTGGAAGGATCATCCCCGTCGTAACTCGAGAATATACCCCAGGTTCCGCCGCAACTCGAGAAAAACCATGAGACTTCCCCCTCGCCGCGAGATGAGGCTCGATTCCCCTGCACTGCGTGCAGAGCAATTCCGTGTTGCACATCACACATGAAAGGAGAATTGATTTCCTTGATGGCACTCCAGAGAAACCCCAAGAACACTGTTTCAAGGCTAGACGGATCCTGAGGTCACTGTAGCAACACGAAAGAGCTCCGTGGACTAACAATCAACTCGAGATGAGAGGTTAGTTCCTGGCTTCGACTCCAGAGGAATACCACCTTACCACAAGCACCTCAAGAGGAGGCTTCTCTCAGGTCTAGGTATGTGAGAGGGACCCTGAGTTTGCGGCCTCAAGTGGAATGGACACCGCGATGCTCTGATTCGAAATAAGGCCGGATATCCCTGCAGTGACTTGAATGCAGGCTCGTCTTGCATCTCCCAAGTCGAAAGGATGTCTGAATCCCCTGTGGAGACCACAGAGAAAGACCTAGTTCCCCACCTCATCGCGAACGGAGGCCTCACATCCTTTGAAAACTTCAGAGGTACGCGGAGATCAGTGCCTCCAAAGGAGACGATGCCTGACTCCTCGTGAAACTTGATAGGAGTCCCAGGATTCCTGTGGCACGTGGAAAGGGACCCTTGGTCTCCCGCCTCAGCTGGAGAGGCGTCCCAATTGCCCTGCCAAGCCTCGAGGAGAATCCCGAGTTGTCCCTCGCAACTAGGCAGGAGTCCTGACGTCGCTGAACAAACACGTGGTTGCATGGGCCATCCCCGTCGTAACTCGAGAATATACCCCAGGTTCCCGCCGCAACTCGAGAAAAACCATGAGACTTCCCCCTCGCCGCGAGATGAGGCCCGATTCCCCTGCACTGCGTGCAGAGCAATTCCGTGTTGCACATCACACATGAAAGGAGCCTTGATTTTCTTGGTGGCACTCCAGAGAAAACCCAAGAACACTGTTTCAAGGCTAGAGGGATCCTGAGGTAACTGTAGCCACACGAAAGAGCTCCGTGGACCAAAAATCAACTCGAGATGAGAGGTTAGTCCCTGGCTTCGACTGCAGAGGAATACCACCTCACCACGAGCACCTCAAGAGGAGGCTTCTCTCAGCTCTAGGTATGTGAGAGGGACCCTGAGTTTGCGGCCTCAAGTGGAATGGACACCGCGATGCCCTGACTCGAAATAAGGCCGGATATCCCTGCAGTGACTTGAATGCAGGCTCGTCTTGCATCTCCCAAGACGAAAGGATGTCTGAATCCCCTGTGGAGACCACAGAGAAAGACCTAGTTCCCCACCTCATAGCGACCGGAGGCCTCACATCCTTTGAAAACTCCAGAGGCACGCGGAGATCAGTGCCTCCAAAGGAGACAATGCCTGACTCCTCGTGAAACTTGATAGGAGTCCCAGGATTCCTGTGGCACGTGGAAAGGGAACCTTGGTCTCCCGCCTCAGCTGGAGAGGCGTCCCAATTGCCCTGCCAAGCCTCGAGGAGAATCCCGAGTTGTCCCTCGCAACTAGGCAGGAGTCCTGACGTCGCTGAACAAACACGTGGGTGGAAGGGCCATCCCCGTCATAACTCGAGAATATACCCCAGGTTCCCGCCGCAACTCGAGAAAAACCATGAGACTTCCCCCTCGCCGCGAGATGAGGCCCGATTCCCCTGCACTGCGTGCAGAGCAATTCCGTGTTGCACATCACACATGAAAGGAGCCTTGATTTCCTTGATGGCACTCCAGAGAAACCCCAAGAACACTGTTTCAAGGCTAGAGTGATCCTGAGGTCACTGTAGCAACACGAAAGAGCTCCATGGACCAAAAATCAACTCGAGATGAGAGGTTAGTCCCTGGCTTCGACTCCTGAGGAATACCACCTTACCACAAGCACCTCAAGAGGAGGCTTCTCACAGGTCTAGGTATGTGAGAGGGACCCTGAGTTTGCGGCCTCAAGTGGAATGGACACCGCGATGCTCTGACTCGAAATAAGGCCGGATATCCCTGCAGTGACTTGAATGCAGGCTCGTCTTGCATCTCACAAGACGAAAGGATGTCTGAATCCCCTGTGGAGACCACAGAGAAAGACCTAGTTCCCCACCTCATGGCGAACGGAGGCCTCACATCCTTTGAAAACTTCAGAGGTACGCGGAGATCAGTGCCTCCAAAGGAGACGATTCCTGACTCCTCATGAAACTTGATAGGAGTCCCAGGATTCCTGTGCACGTGGAAAGGGACCCTTGGTCTCCCGCCTCAGCTGGAGAGGCGTCCCAATTGCCCTGCCAAGCCTCGAGGAGAATCCCGAGTTGTCCCTCGCAACTAGGCAGGAGTCCTGACGTCGCTGAACAAACACGTGGGTGGAAGGGCCATCCCCGTCGTAACGCGAGAATATACCCCAGGTTCCGCCGCAACTCGAGAAAAACCATGAGACTTCCCCCTCGCCGCGAGATGAGGCCCGATTCCCCTGCACTGCGTGCAGAGCAATTCCGTGTTGCACATCACACATGAAAGGAGCCTTGATTTCCTTGATGGCACTCCAGAGAAACCCCAAGAACACTGTTTCAAGGCTAGAGGGATCCTGAGGTCACTGTAGCAACACGAAAGAGCTCCGTGGACCAAAAATCAACTCGATTTGAGAGGTTAGTCCCTGGCTTCGACTTCAGAGGAATACCACCTTACCACAAGCACCTCAAGAGGAGGCTTCTCTCAGCTCTAGGTATGTGAGAGGGACCCTGAGTTTGCGGCCAGAAGTGGAATGGCCACTGCGATGCCCTGGCTCGAAATAAGGCCGGATATCCCTGCAGTGACTTGAATGCAGGCTCGTCTTGCATCTCCCAAGACGAAAGGATGTCTGAATCCCCTGTGGAGACCACAGAGAAAGACCTAGTTCCCCACCTCATTGCGACCGGAGGACTCACATCCTTTGAAAACTCCAGAGGTACACGGAGATCAGTGCCTCCAAAGGAGACGATGCCTGACTCCTCGTGAAACTTGATAGGAGTCCCAGGATTCCTGTGGCACGTGGAAAGGGACCCTTGGTCTCCCGCCTCAGCTGGAGAGGCGTCCCAATTGCCCTGCCAAGCCTCGAGGTGAATCCCGAGTTGTCCCTCGCAACTAGGCAGGAGTCCTGACGTCGCTGAACAAACACGTGGTTGGATGGGCCATCCCCGTCGTAACTCGAGAATATACCCCAGGTTCCCGCCGCAACTCGAGAAAAACCATGAGACTTCCCCCTCGCCGCGAGATGAGGCCCGATTCCCCTGCACTGCGTGCAGAGCAATTCCGTGTTGCACATCACACATGAAAGGAGCCTTGATTTTCTTGGTGGCACTCCAGAGAAAACCCAAGAACACTGTTTCAAGGCTAGAGGGATCCTGAGGTAACTGTAGCAACACGAAAGAGCTCCGTTTACCAAAAATCAACTCGAGATTAGAGGTTAGTCCCTGGCTTCGACTGCAGAGGAATACCACCTCACCACAAGCACCTCAAGAGGAGGCTTCTCTCAGCTCTAGGTATGTGAGAGGGACCCTGAGTTTGCGGCCTCAAGTGGAATGGACACCGCGATGCCCTGACTCGAAATAAGGCCGGATATCCCTGCAGTGACTTGAATGCAGGCTCGTCTTGCATCTCCCAAGACGAAAGGATGTCTGAATCCCCTGTGGAGACCACAGAGAAAGACCTAGTTCCCCACCTCATAGCGACCGGAGGCCTCACATCCTTTGAAAACTCCAGAGGTACGCGGAGATCAGTGCCTCCAAAGGAGACAATGCCTGACTCCTCGTGAAACTTGATAGGAGTCCCAGGATTCCTGTGGCACGTGGAAAGGGACCCTTGGTCTCCCGCCTCAGCTGGAGAGGCGTCCCAATTTCCCTGCCAAGCCTCGAGGAGAATCCCGAGTTGTCCCTCGCAACTAGGCAGGAGTCCTGACGTCGCTGAACAAACACGTGGGTGGAAGGGCCATCCCCGTCATAACTCGAGAATATACCCCAGGTTCCCGCCGCAACTCGAGAAAAACCATGAGACTTCCCCCTCGCCGCGAGATGAGGCCCGATTCCCCTGCACTGCGTGCAGAGTAATTCCGTGTTGCACATCACACATGAAAGGAGCCTTGATTTCCTTGATGGCACTCCAGAGAAACCCCAAGAACACTGTTTCAAGGCTAGAGGGATTCTGAGGTCACTGTAGCAACACGAAAGAGGTCCATGGACCAAAAATGAACTCGAGATGAGAGGTTAGTCCCTGGCTTCGACTCCTGAGGAATACCACCTTACCACAAGCACCTCAAGAGGAGGCTTCTCTCAGGTCTAGGTATGTGAGAGGGACCCTGAGTTTGCGGCCTCAAGTGGAATGGACACCGCGATGCTCTGACTCGAAATAAGGTCGGATATCCCTGCAGTGACTTGAAGGCAGGCTCGTCTTGCATCTCCCAAGACGAAAGGATGTCTGAATCCCCTGTGGAGACCACAGAGAAAGACCTAGTTCCCCACCTCATGGCGAACGGAGGCCTCACATCCTTTGAAAACTTCAGAGGTACGCGGAGATCAGTGCCTCCAAAGGAGACGATGCCTGACTCCTCATGAAACTTGATAGGAGTCCCAGGATTCCTGTGCACGTGGAAAGGGACCCTTGGTCTCCCGCCTCAGCTGGAGAGGCGTCCCAAGTGCCCTGCCAAGCCTCGAGGAGAATCCCGAGTTGTCCCTCGCAACTAGGCAGGAGTCCTGACGTCGCTGATCAAACACGTGGCTGGAAGGCCCAACCCCGTCGTAACTCGACAATATACCCCAGGTTCCGCCGCAACTCGAGAAAAACCATGAGACTTCCCCCTCGCCGCGAGATGAGGCCCGATTCCCCTGCACTGCGTGCAGAGCAATTCCGTGTTGCACATCACACGTGAAAGGAGCCTTGATTTCCTTGATGGCACTCCAGAGAAACCCCAAGAACACTGTTTCAAGGCTAGAGGGATCCTGAGGTCACTGTAGCAACACGAAAGAGCTCCGTGGACCAAAAATCAACTCGATTTGAGAGGTTAGTCCCTTGCTTCGACTCCAGAGGAATACCACCTTACCACAAGCACCTCAAGAGGAGGCTTCTCTCAGCTCTAGGTATGTGAGAGGGACCCTGAGTTTGCGGCCTCAAATGGAATGGACACCGCAATGCCCTTGCTCGAAATAAGGCCGGATATCCCTGCAGTGACTTGAATGCAGGCTCGTCTTGCATCTCCCAAGACGAAAGGATGTCTGAATCCCCTGTGGAGACCACAGAGAAAGACCTAGTTCCCCACCTCATCCCGACCGGAGGCCTCACATCCTTTGAAAACTCCAGAGGTACACGGAGATCAGTGCCTCCAAAGGAGACAATGCCTGACTCCTCGTGAAACTTGATAGGAGTCCCAGGATTCCTGTGGAACGTGGAAAGGGACCCTTGGTCTCCCGCCTCAGCTGGAGAGGCGTCCCAATTGCCCTGCCAAGCCTCGAGGAGAATCCCGAGTTGTCCCTCGCAACTAGGCAGGAGTCCTGACGTCGCTGAACAAACACTTGGTTGGATGGGCCATCCCCGTCGTAACTCGAGAATATACCCCAGGTTCCCGCCGCAACTCGAGAAAAACCATGAGACTTCCCCCTCGCCGAGAGATGAGTCCCTGTTCCCCTGCACTGCGTGCAGAGAAATTCCGTGTTGCACATCACACATGAAAGGAGCCTTGATTTCCTTGATGGCACTCCAGAGAAACCCCAAGAACACTGTTTCAAGGCTAGAGTGAACCTGAGGTCACTGTAGCAACACGAAAGAGCTCCGTGGACCAAAAATCAACTCGAGATGAGAGGTTAGTCCCTGGCTTCGACTCCAGAGGAATACCACCTTCCCACAAGCACCTCAAGAGTAGTCTTCTCTCAGCTCTAGGTATGTGAGAGGGACCCTGAGTTTGCGGCCTCAAGTGGAATGGACACCGCGATGCCCTGACTCGAAATAAGGCCGGATATCCCTGCAGTGACTTGAATGCAGGCTCGTCTTGCATCTCCCAAGACGAAAGGATGTCTGAATCCCCTGTGGAGACCACAGCGAAAGACCTAGTTCCCCACCTCATCGCGACCGGAGGCCTCACATCCTTTGAAAATTCCAGAGGTACGCGGAGATCAGTGCCTCCAAAGGAGACGATGCCTGACTCCTCGTGAAACTTGATAGGAGTCCCAGGATTCCTGTGGCACGTGGAAAGGGACCCTTGGTCTCCCGCCTCAGCTGGAGAGGCGTCCCAATTGCCCTGCCAAGCCTCGAGGAGAATCCCGAGTTGTCCCTCGCAACTAGGCAGGAGTCCTGACGTCGCTGAACAAACACGTGGGTGGAATGGCCATCCCCGTCGTAACTCGAGAATATGCCCCAGGTTCCATCGCAACTCGAGAAAAACCATGAGACTTCCCCCTCGCCGCGAGATGAGGCCCGATTCCCCTGCACTGCGTGCAGAGCAATTCCGTGTTGCACATCACACATGAAAGGAGCCTTGATTTCCTTGATGGCACTCCAGAGAAAACCCAAGAACACTGTTTCAAGGCTAGAGGGATCCTGAGGTCACTGTAGCAACACGAAAGAGCTCCATAGACCAAAAATCAACTCGAGATGAGAGGTTAGTCCCTGGCTTCGACTCCTGAGGAATACCACCTTACCACAAGCACCTCAAGAGGAGGCTTCTCTCAGGTCTAGGTATGTGAGAGGGACCCTGAGTTTGCGGCCTCAAGTGGAATGGACACCGCGATGCCCTGACTCGAAATAAGGCCGGATATCCCTGCAGTGACTTGAATGCAGGCTCGTCTTGCATCTCCCAAGACGAAAGGATGTCTGAATCCCCTGTGGAGACCACAGAGAAAGACCTAGTTCCCCACTTCATCGCGAACGGAGGCCTCACATCCTTTGAAAAGTTCAGAGGTACGCGGAGATCAGTGCCTCCAAAGGAGACGATGCCTGACTCCTCGTGAAACTTGATAGGAGTCCCAGGATTCCTGTGGCACGTGGAAAGGGACCCTTGGTCTCCCGCCTCAGCTGGAGAGGCGTCCGAATTGCCCTGCCAAGCCTCGAGGAGAATCCCGAGTTGTCCCTCGCAACTAGCCAGGAGTCCTGACGTCGCTGAACAAACACGTGGTTGGATGGGCCATCCCCGTCGTAAGTCGAGAATATACCCCAAGTTACCGCCGCAACTCGAGAAAAACCATGAGACTTCCCCCTCGCCGCGAGATGAGGCCCGATTCCCCTGCACTGCGCGCAGAGTAATTCCGTGTTGCACATCACACATGAAAGGAGCCTTGATTTTCTTGGTGGCACTCCAGAGAAAACCCAAGAACACTGTTTCAAGGCTAGAGGGATCCTGAGGTCACTGTAGCAACAGAAAAGAGCTCTGTGGACCAAAAATCAACTCGAGATGAGAGGTTAGTCCCTGGCTTCGACTGCAGAGGAATACCACCTCACCACAAGCACCTCAAGAGGAGGCTTCTCTCAGCTCTAGGTATGTGAGAGGGACCCTGAGTTTGCGGCCTCAAGTGGAATGGACACCGCGATGCCCTGACTCGAAATAAGGCCGGATATCCCTGCAGTGACTTGAATGCAGGCTAGTCTTGCATCTCCCAAGACGAAAGGATGTCTGAATCCCCTGTGGAGACCACAGAGAAAGACCTAGTTCCCCACCTCATAGCGACCGGAGGCCTCACTTCCTTTGAAAACTCCAGAGGTACGCGGTGATCAGTGCCTCCAAAGGAGACGATGCCTGACTCCTCGTGAAAATTGATAGGAGTCCCAGGATTCCTGTTTCACGTGGAAAGGGACCCTTGGTCTCCCGCCTCAGCTGGAGAGGCGTCCCAATTGCCCTGCCAAGCCTCGAGGAGAGTCCCGAGTTGTCCCTCGCAACTAGGCAGGAGTCCTGCCGTCGCTGAAGAAACACGTGTGTGGAAGGGCCATCCCCGTCGTAACTCGAGAGTATACCCCAGGTTCCCGCCGCAACTCGAGAAAAACCATGAGACTTCCCCCTCGCCGCGAGATGAGGCCCGATTCCCCTGCACTTCGTGCAGAGCAATTCCCTGTTGCACATCACACATGAAAGGAGCCTTGATTTCCTAGATGGCACTCCAGAGAAACCCCAAGAACACTGTTTCAAGGCTAGAGGGATCCTGAGGTCACTGTAGCAACACGAAAGAGCTCCGTGGACCAAAAATCAACTCGAGATGAGAGGTTAGTCCCTGGCTTCGACTCCAGAGGAATACCACCTTACCACAAGCACCTCAAGAGGAGGCTTCTCTCAGCTCTAGGTATGTGAGAGGGACCCTGAGTTTGCGGCCTCAAGTGGAATGGAGACCGCGATGCCCTGACTCGAAATAAGGCCGGATATCCCTGCAGTGACTTTAATGCAGGCTCGTCTTGCACCTCCCAAAACGAAAGGATGTCTGAATCCCCTGTGGAGACCACAGAGAAAGACCTAGTTCCCCACCTCATCGCGACCGGAGGCCTCACATCCTTTGAAAACTCCAGAGGTACGCGGAGATCAGTGCCTCCAAAGGAGACGATGCCTGACTCCTCGGGAAACTTGATTGGAGTCCCAGGATTCCTGTGGCACGTGGAAAGGGACCCTTGGTCTCCCACCTCAGCTGGAGAGGCGTCCCAATTGCCCTGCCAAGCCTCGAGGAGAATCCCAAGTTGTCCCTCGCAACTAGGCAGGAGTCCTGACGTCGCTGAACAAACACGTGGGTGGAAGGGCCATCCCCGTCGTAACTCGAGAATATACCCCAGGTTCCCGCCGCAACTCGAGAAAAACCATGAGACTTCCCCCTCGCCGCGAGATGAGGCCCGATTCCCCTGCATGGCATGCAGAGCAATTCCGTGTTGCACATCACACATGAAAGGAGCCTTGATTTCCTTGATGGCACTCCAGAGAAACCCCAAGAACACTCTTTCAAGGCTAGAGGGATCCTGAGGTCCCTGTAGCAGCACGAAAGAGCTCCGTGGACCATGAATCAACTCGAGATGAGAGGTTAGTCCCTGGCTTCGACTCCAGAGGAATACCACCTTACCACAAGCACCTCAAGAGGAGGCTTCTCTCAGCTCTATGTATGTGAGAGGGACCCTGAGTTTGCGGCCTCAAGTGGAATGGAGACCGCGATGCCCTGACTCGAAATAAGGCCGGATATCCCTGCAGTGACTTGAATGCAGGCTCGTCTTGCATCTCCCAAGACGAAATGATGTCTGAATCCCCTGTGGAGACCACAGAGAAAGACCTAGTTCCCCACCTCATCGCGACCGGAGGCCTCACATCCTTTGAAAACTCCAGAGGTACGCGCAGATCAGTGCCTCCAAAGGAGACGATGCCTGACTCCTCGTGAAACTTGATAGGAGTCCCAGGATTCCTGTGGCACGTGGAAAGGGACCCTTGGTCTCCCGCCTCAGCTGGAGAGGCGTCCTAATTGCCTTGCCAAGCCTCGAGGAGAATCCCGAGTTGTCCCTCGCAACTAGGCAGGAGTCCTGACGTCGCTGAACAAACACGTGGGTGGAAGGGCCATCCCCGTCGTAACTCGAGAATATACCCCAGGTTCCCGCCGCAACTGGCGAAAAACCATGAGATTTCCCCCTCGCCGCGAGATGAGGCCCGATTCCCCTGCACTGCGTGCAGAGCAATTCCGTGTTGCACATCACACATGAAAGGAGCCTTGATTTCCTAGATGGCACTCCAGAGAAACCCCAAGAACACTGTTTCAAGGCTAGAGGGATCCTGAGGTCACTGTAGCAACACGAAAGAGCTCCGTGGACCAAAAATCAACTCGAGATGAGAGGTTAGTCCCTGGCTTCGACTCCAGAGGAATACCACCTTACCACAAGCACCTCAAGAGGAGGCTTCTCTCAGCTCTAGGTATGTAAGAGGGACCCTGAATTTGCGGGCTCTAGTGGAATGGACACCGCGATGCCCTGACTCGAAATAAGGCCGGATATCTCTGCAGTGACTTGAATGCAGGCTCGTCTTGCATCTCCCAAGATGAAAGGATGTCTGAATCCCCTGTGGAGACCACAGAGAAAGACCTAGTTCCCCACCTCATCGCGACCGGAGGCCTCACATCTTTTGAAAACTTCAGAGGTACGTGGAGATCAGTGCCTCCAAAGGAGACGATGCCTGACTCCTCGTGAAACTTGATAGGAGTCCCAGGATTCCTATGCACGTGGAAAGGTACACTTGGTCTCCCGCCTTAGCTGGAGAGGCGTCTCAATTGCCCTGCCAAGCCTCAAGGAGAATCCCGAGTTGTCCCTCGCAACTAGGCAGGAGTCCTGACGTCGCTGAACAAACACGTGGGTGGAAGGGCCATCCCCGTCGTACCTCGAGAATATACCCCAGCTTCCCGCCTCAACTCGAGAAAAACCATGAGACTTCCCCCTCGCCGCGAGATGAGGCCCGATTCCCCTGCACTGCGTGCAGAGCAATTCCGTGTTGCACATCACAAATGAAAGGAGCCTTGATTTCCTTGATGGCACTCCAGAGAAACCCCAAGAACACTCTTTCAAGGCTAGAGGGATCCTGAGGTCCCTGTAGCAGCACGAAAGAACTCCGTGGACCATGAATCAACTCGAGATGAGAGGTTAGTCCCTGGCTTCGACTCCAGAGGAATACCACCTTACCACAAGCACCTCAAGAGGAGGCTTCTCTCAGCTCTAGCTATGTGAGAGAGACCCTGAGTTTGCGGCCTCAACTGGAATGGACACCGCGATGCCCTGACGCGAAATAAGGCCGGATATCCCTGCAGTGACTTGAATGCAGGCTCGTCTTGCATCTCCCAAGACGAAAGGATGACTGAATCCCCTGTGGAGACCACAGAGAAAGACCTAGTTCCCCACCTCATCGCGACCGGAGGCCTCACATCCTTTGAAAACTACAGAGGTACGCGGAGATCAGTGCCTCCAAAGGAGACGATGCTTGACTCCTCGTGAAACTTGATAGGAGTCCCAGGATTCCTGTGGCACGTGGAAAGGGACCCTTGGTCTCCCGCCTCAGCTGGAGAGGCGTCCTAATTGCCTTGCCAAGCCTCGAGGAGAATCCTGAGTTGTCCCTCGCAACTAGGCAGGAGTCCTGACGTCGCTGAACAAACACGTGGGTGGAAGGGCCATCCCCGTCGTAACTCGAGAATATACCCCAGCTTCCCGCCGCAACTCGAGAAAAACCATGAGACTTCCCCCTCGCCGCGAGATGAGGCCCGATTCCCCTGCACTGCGTGCAGAGCAATTCCGTGTTGCACATCACACATGAAAGGAGCCTTGATTTCCTTGATGGCACTCCAGAGAAACCCCAAGAACACTGTTTCAAGGCTAGAGGGATCCTGAGGTCCCTGTAGCAGCACGAAAGAGCTCCGTGGACCATGAATCAACTCGAGATGAGAGGTTAGTCCCTGGCTTTCGACTCCAGAGGAATACCACCTTACCACAAGCACCTCAAGAGTTGGCTTCTCTCAGCTCTAGCTTTGTGAGAGGGACCCTGAGTTTGCGGCCTCAAGTGGAATGGACACCGCGATGCCCTGACGCGAAATAAGGCCGGATATCCCTGCAGTGACTTGAATGCAGGCTCGTCTTGCATCTCCCAAGACGAAAGGATGTCTGAATCCCCTGTGGAGACCACAGAGAAAGACCTAGTTCCCACCTCATGGCGACCGGTGGCCTCACATCCTTTGAAAACTCCAGAGGTACGCGGAGATCAGTGCCTCCAAAGGAGACGATGCCTGACTCCTCGTGAAACTTGATAGGAGTCCCAGGATTCCTGTGTCATGTGGAAAGGGACCCTTGGTCTCCCACCTCAGCTGGAGAGGCGTCCCAATTGCCCTGCCTAGCCTCGAGGAGAATCCCGAGTTGTACCTCGCAACTAGGCAGGAGTCCTGACGTCGCTGAACAAACACGTGGGTGGAAGGGCCATCCCCGTGGTAACTCGAGAATATACCCCAGGTTCCCGCCGCAACTCGAGAAAACCCATGAGACTTACCCCTCGCCGCGAGATGAGGCCCGATTCCCATGCACTGCGTGCAGAGCAATTCCGTGTTGCACATCACACATGAAAGGAGCCTTGATTTCCTTGATGGCACTCCAGAGAAACCCCAAGAACACTGTTTCAAGGCTAGAGGGATCCTGCGGTCACTGTAGCAACACGAAAGAGCTCCGTGGACCAACAATCAAATCGAGATGAGAGGTTAGTCCCTGGCTTCGACTCCAGAGGAATACCACCTTACCACAAACACCTCAAGAGGAGGCTTCTCTCAGCTCTAGGTATGTGAGAGGGACCCTGAGTTTGCGGCCTCAAGTGGAATGGACACCGCGATGCCCTGACTCGAAATAAGGCCGGATATCCCTGCAGTGACTTGAATGCAGGCTCGTCTTGCATCTCCCAAGACGAAAGGATGTCTGAATCCCCTGTGGAGACCTCAGACAAAGACCTAGTTCCCCACCTTATCACGACCGGAGGCCTCACATCCTTTGAAAACTCCAGAGGTACGCGGAGATCAGTGCCTCCAAAGGAGACGATGCCTGACTCCTCGTGAAACTTGATAGGAGTCCCAGGATTCCTGTGGCACGTGGAAAGGGACCCTTGGTCTCCCGCCTCAGCTGGAGAGGCGTCCCAATTGCCCTGCCAAGCCTCGAGGAGAATCCCGAGTTGTCCCTCGCAACTAGGCAGGAGTCCTGACGTCGCTGAACAAACACGTGCCTGGAAGGGCCATCCCCGTCGTAACTCGAGAATATACCCCAGGTTCCCGCCGAAACTCGAGAAAAACCATGAGACTTCCCCCTCGCCGCGAGATGAGGCCCGATTCCCCTGCCCTGCGTGCAGAGCAATTCCCTGTTGCACATCACACATGAAAGGAGCCTTGATTTCCTTGATGGCACTCCAGAGAAACCCCAGGAACACTGTTTCAAGGTTGAGGGATCCTGAGGTCACTGTAGCAACACGAAAGAGCTCCGTGGACCAAAAATCAACTCGAGATGAGAGGTTAGTCCCTGGCTTCGACTTCAGAGGAATACCACCTTACCAGAAGCACCTCAAGAGGAGGCTTCTCTCAGCTCTATGTATGTGAGAGGGACCCTGAGTTTGCGGCCTCAAGTGGAATGGAGACCGCGATGCCCTGACTCGAAATAAGGCCGGATATCCCTGCAGTGACTTGAATGCAGGCTCGTCTTGCATCTCCCAAGACGAAATGATGTCTGAATCCCCTGTGGAGACCACAGAGAAAGACCTAGTTCCCCACCTCATCGCGACCGGAGGCCTCACATCCTTTGAAAACTTCAGAGGTACGCGCAGATCAGTGCCTCCAAAGGAGACGATGCCTGACTCCTCGTGAAACTTGATAGGAGTACCAGGATTCCTGTGGCACGTGGAAAGGGACCCTTGGTCTCCCGCCTCAGCTGGAGAGGCGTCCTAATTGCCTTGCCAAGCCTCGAGGAGAATCCCGAGTTGTCCCTCGCAACTAGGCAGGAGTCCTGACGTCGCTGAACAAACACGTGGGTGGAAGGGCCATCCCCGTCGTAACTCGAGAATATACCCCAGGTTCCCGCCGCAACTGGAGAAAAACCATGAGACTTCCCCCTCGCCGCGAGATGAGGCCCGATTCCCCTGCACTGCGTGAAGAGCAATTCCGTGTTGCAAATCACACATGAAAGGAGCCTTGATTTCCTAGATGGCACTCCAGAGAAACCCCAAGAACACTGTTTCAAGGCTAGAGGGATCCTGAGGTCACTGTAGCAACACGAAAGAGCTCCGTGGACCAACAATCAACTCGAGATGAGAGGTTACTCCCTGGCTTCGACTCCAGAGGAATACCACCTTACCACAAGCACCTCAAGAGGAGGCTTCTCTCAGCTCTAGGTATGTAAGAGGGACCCTGAATTTGCGGGCTCAAGTGGAATGGACACCGCGATGCCCTGACTCGAAATAAGGCCGGATATCTCTGCAGTGACTTGAATGCAGGCTCATCTTGCATCTCCCAAGATGAAAGGATGTCTGAATCCCCTGTGGAGACCACAGAGAAAGACCTAGTTCCCTACCTCATCGCGACCGGAGGCCTCACATCTTTTGAAAACTTCAGAGGTACGCGGAGATCAGTGCCTCCAAAGGAGACGATGCGTGATTCCTCGTGAAACTTGATAGGAGTCCCAGGATTCCTATGCACGTGGAAAGGTACCCTTGGTCTCCCGCCTTAGCTGGAGAGGCGTCTCAATTGCCCTGCCAAGCCTCGAGGAGAATCCCGAGTTGTCAGTCGCAACTAGGCAGGAGTCCTGCCGTCACTGAACAAACACGTGGTTGGAAGGACCATCCCCGTCGTAACTCTAGAATATACCCCAGGTTCCCGCCGCAACTCGAGAAAAACCATGAGACTTCCCCCTCGCCGCGAGATGAGGCCCGATTCCCCTGCACTGCGTGCAGAGCAATTCCGTGTTGCACATCACACATGAAAGGAGCCTTGATTTCCTTGATGGCACTCCAGAGAAACCCCAAGAACACTCTTTCAAGGCTAGAGGGATCCTGCGGTCACTGTAGCAACACGAAAGAGCTCCGTGGACCAACAATCAACTCGAGATGAGAGGTTAGTCCCTGGCTTCGACTCCAGAGGAATACCACCTTACCACAAGCACCTCAAGAGGAGGCTTCTCTCAGCTCTAGGTATGTGAGAGGGACCCTGATTTTGCGGGCTCAAGTGGAATGAACACGGCGATGCCCTGACTCGAAATAAGGCCGGATATCCCTGCAGTGACTTGAATGCAGGCTCGTCTTGCATCTCCCAAGACGAAAGGATGTCTGAATCCCCTGTGGAGACCACAGAGAAAGACCTAGTTCCCCACCTCATCGCGACCGGAGGCCTCACATCCTTTGAAAACTCCAGAGGTACGCGGAGATCAGTGCCTCCAAAGGAGACGATGCTTGACTCCTCGTGAAACTTGATAGGAGTCCCAGGATTCCTGTGGCACGTGGAAAGGGACCCTTGGTCTCCCGCCTCAGCTGGACAGGCGTCCCAATTGCCCTGCCAAGCCTCAAGGAGAATCCTGAGTTGTCCCTCGCAACTAGGCAGGAGTCCTGACGTCGCTGAACAAACACGTGGGTGGAAGGGCCATCCCCGTCGTAACTCGAGAATATACCCCAGCTTCCCGCCGCAACTCGAGAAAAACCATGAGACTTCCCCCTCGCCGCGAGATGAGGCCCGATTCCCCTGCACTGCGTGCAGAGCAATTCCGTGTTGCACATCACACATGAAAGGAGCCTTGATTTCCTTGATGGCACTCCAGAGAAACCCCAAGAACACTCTTTCAAGGCTAGAGGGATCCTGAGGTCCCTGTAGCAGCACGAAAGAGCTCCGTGGAATATGAATCAACTCGAGATGAGAGGTTAGTCCCTCGCTTTCGACTCCAGAGGAATACCACCTTACCACAAGCACCTCAAGAGGAGGCTTCTCTCAGCTCTAGCTTTGTGAGAGGGACCCTGAGTTTGCGGCCTCAAGTGGAATGGACACCGCGATGCCCTGACTCGAAATAAGGCCGGATATCCCTGCAGTGACTTGAATGCAGGCTCGTCTTGCATCTCCCAAGACGAAATGATGTCTGAATCCCATGTGGAGACCACAGAGAAAGACCTAGTTCCCCACCTCATCGCGACCGGAGGCCTCACATCCTTTGAAAACTCCAGAGGTACGCGCAGATCAGTGCCTCCAAAGGAGACGATGCCTGACTCCTCGTGAAACTTGATAGGAGTCCCAGGATTCCTGTGGCACGTGGAAAGGGACCCTTGGTCTCCCGCCTCAGCTGGAGAGGCGTCCTAATTGCCTTGCCAAGCCTCGAGGAGAATCCCGAGTTGTCCCTCGCAACTAGGCAGGAGTCCTGACGTCGCTGAACAAACACGTGGGTGGAAGGGCCATCCCCGTCGTAACTCGAGAATATACCCCAGGTTCCCGCCGCAACTGGCGAAAAACCATGAGATTTCCCCCTCGCCGCGAGATGAGGCCCGATTCCCCTGCACTGCGTGCAGAGCAATTCCGTGTTGCACATCACACATAAAAGGAGCCTTGATTTCCTAGATGGCACTCCAGAGAAACCCCAAGAACACTGTTTCAAGGCTAGAGGGATCCTGAGGTCACTGTAGCAACACGAAAGAGCTCCGTGGACCAACAATCAACTCGAGATGAGAGGTTAGTCCCTGGCTTCGACTCCAGAGGAATACCACCTTACCACAAGCACCTCAAGAGGAGGCTTCTCTCAGCTCTAGGTATGTAAGAGGGACCCTGAATTTGCGGGCTCTAGTGGAATGGACACCGCGATGCCCTGACTCGAAATAAGGCCGGATATCTCTGCAGTGACTTGAATGCAGGCTCGTCTTGCATCTCCCAAGATGAAAGGATGTCTGAATCCCCTGTGGAGACCACAGAGAAAGACCTAGTTCCCCACCTCATCGCGACCGGAGGCCTCACATCTTTTGAAAACTTCAGAGGTACGTGGAGATCAGTGCCTCCAAAGGAGACGATGCGTGACTCCTCGTGAAACTTGATAGGAGTCCCAGGATTCCTATGCACGTGGAAAGGTACACTTGGTCTCCCGCCTTAGCTGGAGAGGCGTCTCAATTGCCCTGCCAAGCCTCAAGGAGAATCCCGAGTTGTCCCTCGCAACTAGGCAGGAGTCCTGACGTCGCTGAACAAACACGTGGGTGGAAGGGCCATCCCCGTCGTACCTCGAGAATATACCCCAGCTTCCCGCCTCAACTCGAGAAAAACCATGAGACTTCCCCCTCGCCGCGAGATGAGGCCCGATTCCCCTGCACTGCGTGCAGAGCAATTCCGTGTTGCACATCACAAATGAAAGGAGCCTTGATTTCCTTGATGGCACTCCAGAGAAACCCGAAGAACACTCTTTCAAGGCTAGAGGGATCCTGAGGTCCCTGTAGCAGCACGAAAGAACTCCGTGGACCATGAATCAACTCGAGATGAGAGGTTAGTCCCTGGCTTCGACTCCAGAGGAATACCACCTTACCACAAGCACCTCAAGAGGAGGCTTCTCTCAGCTCTAGCTATGTGAGAGAGACCCTGAGTTTGCGGCCTCAACTGGAATGGACACCGCGATGCCCTGACGCGAAATAAGGCCGGATATCCCTGCAGTGACTTCAATGCAGGCTCGTCTTGCATCTCCCAAGACGAAAGGATGACTGAATCCCCTGTGGAGACCACAGAGAAAGACCTAGTTCCCCACCTCATCGCGACCGGAGGCCTCACATCCTTTGAAAACTACAGAGGTACGCGGAGATCAGTGCCTCCAAAGAAGACGATGCTTGACTCCTCGTGAAACTTGATAGGAGTCCCAGGATTCCTGTGGCACGTGGAAAGGGACCCTTGGTCTCCCGCCTCAGCTGGAGAGGCGTCCTAATTGCCTTGCCAAGCCTCGAGGAGAATCCTGAGTTGTCCCTCGCAACTAGGCAGGAGTCCTGACGTCGCTGAACAAACACGTGGGTGGAAGGGCCATCCCCGTCGTAACTCGAGAATATACCCCAGCTTCCCGCCGCAACTCGAGAAAAACCATGAGACTTCCCCCTCGCCGCGAGATGAGGCCCGATTCCCCTGCACTGCGTGCAGAGCAATTCCGTGTTGCACATCACACATGAAAGGAGCCTTGATTTCCTTGATGGCACTCCAGAGAAACCCCAAGAACACTGTTTCAAGGCTAGAGGGATCCTGAGGTCCCTGTAGCAGCACGAAAGAGCTCCGTGGACCATGAATCAACTCGAGATGAGAGGTTAGTCCCTGGCTTTCGACTCCAGAGGAATACCACCTTACCACAAGCACCTCAAGAGTTGGCTTCTCTCAGCTCTAGCTTTGTGAGAGGGACCCTGAGTTTGCGGCCTCAAGTGGAATGGACACCGCGATGCCCTGACGCGAAATAAGGCCGGATATCCCTGCAGTGACTTGAATGCAGGCTCGTCTTGCATCTCCCAAGACGAAAGGATGTCTGAATCCCCTGTGGAGACCACAGAGAAAGACCTAGTTCCCACCTCATGGCGACCGGTGGCCTCACATCCTTTGAAAACTCCAGAGGTACGCGGAGATCAGTGCCTCCAAAGGAGACGATGCCTGACTCCTCGTGAAACTTGATAGGAGTCCCAGGATTCCTGTGTCATGTGGAAAGGGACCCTTGGTCTCCCACCTCAGCTGGAGAGGCGTCCCAATGGCCCTGCCAAGCCTCGAGGAGAATCCCGAGTTGTCCGTCGCAACTAGGCAGGAGTCCTGACGTCGCTGAACAAACACGTGGGTGGAAGGGCCATCCCCGTGGTAACTCGAGAATATACCCCAGGTTCCCGCCGCAACTCGAGAAAACCCATGAGACTTACCCCTCGCCGCGAGATGAGGCCCGATTCCCATGCACTGCGTGCAGAGCAATTCCGTGTTGCACATCACACATGAAAGGAGCCTTGATTTCCTTGATGGCACTCCAGAGAAACCCCAAGAACACTGTTTCAAGGCTAGAGGGATCCTGCGGTCACTGTAGCAACACGAAAGAGCTCCGTGGACCAACAATCAAATCGAGATGAGAGGTTAGTCCCTGGCTTCGACTCCAGAGGAATACCACCTTACCACAAACACCTCAAGAGGAGGCTTCTCTCAGCTCTAGGTATGTGAGAGGGACCCTGAGTTTGCGGCCTCAAGTGGAATGGACACCGCGATGCCCTGACTCGAAATAAGGCCGGATATCCCTGCAGTGACTTGAATGCAGGCGCGTCTTGCATCTCCCAAGACGAAAGGATGTCTGAATCCCCTGTGGAGACCTCAGACAAAGACCTAGTTCCCCACCTTATCACGACCGGAGGCCTCACATCCTTTGAAAACTCCAGAGGTACGCGGAGATCAGTGCCTCCAAAGGAGACGATGCCTGACTCCTCGTGAAACTTGATAGGAGTCCCAGGATTCCTGTGGCACGTGGAAAGGGACCCTTGGTCTCCCGCCTCAGCTGGAGAGGCGTCCCAATTGCCCTGCCAAGCCTCGAGGAGAATCCCGAGTTGTCCCTCGCAACTAGGCAGGAGTCCTGACGTCGCTGAACAAACACGTGCCTGGAAGGGCCATCCCCGTCGTAACTCGAGAATATACCCCAGGTTCCCGCCGAAACTCGAGAAAAACCATGAGACTTCCCCCTCGCCGCGAGATGAGGCCCGATTCCCCTGCCCTGCGTGCAGAGCAATTCCCTGTTGCACATCACACATGAAAGGAGCCTTGATTTCCTTGATGGCACTCCAGAGAAACCCCAGGAACACTGTTTCAAGGTTGAGGGATCCTGAGGTCACTGTAGCAACACGAAAGAGCTCCGTGGACCAAAAATCAACTCGAGATGAGAGGTTAGTCCCTGGCTTCGACTTCAGAGGAATACCACCTTACCAGAAGCACCTCAAGAGGAGGCTTCTCTCAGCTCTATGTATGTGAGAGGGACCCTGAGTTTGCGGCCTCAAGTGGAATGGAGACCGCGATGCCCTGACTCGAAATAAGGCCGGATATCCCTGCAGTGACTTGAATGCAGGCTCGTCTTGCATCTCCCAAGACGAAATGATGTCTGAATCCCCTGTGGAGACCACAGAGAAAGACCTAGTTCCCCACCTCATCGCGACCGGAGGCCTCACATCCTTTGAAAACTTCAGAGGTACGCGCAGATCAGTGCCTCCAAAGGAGACGATGCCTGACTCCTCGTGAAACTTGAGAGGAGTACCAGGATTCCTGTGGCACGTGGAAAGGGACCCTTGGTCTCCCGCCTCAGCTGGAGAGGCGTCCTAATTGCCTTGCCAAGCCTCGAGGAGAATCCCGAGTTGTCCCTCGCAACTAGGCAGGAGTCCTGACGTCGCTGAACAAACACGTGGGTGGAAGGGCCATCCCCGTCGTAACTCGAGAATATACCCCAGGTTCCCGCCGCAACTGGAGAAAAACCATGAGACTTCCCCCTCGCCGCGAGATGAGGCCCGATTCCCCTGCACTGCGTGCAGAGCAATTCCGTGTTGCAAATCACACATGAAAGGAGCCTTGATTTCCTAGATGGCACTCCAGAGAAACCCCAAGAACACTGTTTCAAGGCTAGAGGGATCCTGAGGTCACTGTAGCAACACGAAAGAGCTCCGTGGACCAACAATCAACTCGAGATGAGAGGTTACTCCCTGGCTTCGACTCCAGAGGAATACCACCTTACCACAAGCACCTCAAGAGGAGGCTTCTCTCAGCTCTAGGTATGTAAGAGGGACCCTGAATTTGCGGGCTCAAGTGGAATGGACACCGCGATGCCCTGACTCGAAATAAGGCCGGATATCTCTGCAGTGACTTGAATGCAGGCTCGTCTTGCATCTCCCAAGATGAAAGGATGTCTGAATCCCCTGTGGAGACCACAGAGAAAGACCTAGTTCCCTACCTCATCGTGACCGGAGGCCTCACATCTTTTGAAAACTTCAGAGGTACGCGGAGATCAGTGCCTCCAAAGGAGACGATGCGTGATTCCTCGTGAAACTTGATAGGAGTCCCAGGATTCCTATGCACGTGGAAAGGTACCCTTGGTCTCCCGCCTTAGCTGGAGAGGCGTCCCAATTGCCCTGCCAAGCCTCGAGGAGAATCCCGAGTTGTCCCTCGCAACTAGGCAGGAGTCCTGACGTCGCTGAAGAAACACGTGGGTGGAAGGGCCATCCCAGTCGTAACTCGAGAATATACCCCAGGTTCCCGCCGCAACTCGAGAAAAACCATGAGACTTCCCCCTCGCCGCAAGATGAGGCCCGATTCCCCTGCACTGCGTGCAGAGCAATTCCGTGTTGCACATCACACATGAAAGGAGCCTTGATTTCCTTGATGGCACTCCAGAGAAACCCCAAGAACACTCTTTCAAGGCTAGAGGGATCCTGCGGTCACTGTAGCAACACGAAAGAGCTCCGTGGACCAACAATCAACTCGAGATGAGAGGTTAGTCCCTGGCTTCGACTCCAGAGGAATACCACCTTACCACAAGCACCTCAAGAGGAGGCTTCTCTCAGCTCTAGGTATGTGAGAGGGACCCTGATTTTGCGGGCTCAAGTGGAATGAACACGGCGATGCCCTGACTCGAAATAAGGCCGGATATCCCTGCAGTGACTTGAATGCAGGCTCGTCTTGCATCTCCCAAGACGAAAGGATGTCTGAATCCCCTGTGGAGACCACAGAGAAAGACCTAGTTCCCCACCTCATCGCGACCGGAGGCCTCACATCCTTTGAAAACTCCAGAGGTACGCGGAGATCAGTGCCTCCAAAGGAGACGATGCTTGACTCCTCGTGAAACTTGATAGGAGTCCCAGGATTCCTGTGGCACGTGGAAAGGGACCCTTGGTCTCCCGCCTCAGCTGGACAGGCGTCCCAATTGCCCTGCCAAGCCTCAAGGAGAATCCTGAGTTGTCCCTCGCAACTAGGCAGGAGTCCTGACGTCGCTGAACAAACACGTGGGTGGAAGGGCCATCCCCGTCGTAACTCGAGAATATACCCCAGCTTCCCGCCGCAACTCGAGAAAAACCATGAGACTTCCCCCTCGCCGCGAGATGAGGCCCGATTCCCCTGCACTGCGTGCAGAGCAATTCCGTGTTGCACATCACACATGAAAGGAGCCTTGATTTCCTTGATGGCACTCCAGAGAAACCCCAAGAACACTCTTTCAAGGCTAGAGGGATCCTGAGGTCCCTGTAGCAGCACGAAAGAGCTCCGTGGAATATGAATCAACTCGAGATGAGAGGTTAGTCCCTCGCTTTCGACTCCAGAGGAATACCACCTTACCACAAGCACCTCAAGAGGAGGCTTCTCTCAGCTCTAGCTTTGTGAGAGGGACCCTGAGTTTGCGGCCTCAAGTGGAATGGACACCGCGATGCCCTGACGCGAAATAAGGCCGGATATCCCTGCAGTGACTTGAATGCAGGCTCGTCTTGCATCTCCCAAGACGAAAGGATGTCTGAATCCCCTGTGGAGACCACAGAGAAAGACCGAGTTCCCACCTCATGGCGACCGGTGGCCTCACATCCTTTGAAAACTCCAGAGGTACGCGCAGATCAGTGCCTCCAAAGGAGACGATGCCTGACTCCTCGTGAAACTTGATAGGAGTCCCAGGATTCCTGTGGCATGTGGAAAGGGACCCTTGGTTTCCCACCTCAGCTGGAGAGGCGTCCCAATATCCCTGCCAAGCCTTGAGGAGAATCCCGAGTTGTCCGTCGCAACTAGGCAGGAGTCCTGACGTCGCTGAACAAACACGTGGGTGGAAGGGCCATCCCCGTGGTAACTCGAGAATATACCCCAGGTTCCCTCCGCAACTCGAGAAAATCCATGAGACTTCCCCCTCGCCGCGAGATGAGGCCCGATTCCCATGCACTGCGTGCAGAGCAATTCCGTGTTGCACATCACACATGAAAGGAGCCTTGATTTCCTTGATGGCACTCCAGAGAAACCCCAAGAACACTGTTTCAAGGCTGGAGGGATCCTGAGGTCACTGTAGCAACACGAAAGAGCTCCGTGGACCAACAATCAAATCGAGATGAGAGGTTAGTCCCTGGCTTCGACTCCAGAGGAATACCACCTTACCACAAACACCTCAAGAGGAGACTTCTCTCAACTCTAGGTATGTGAGAGGGACCCTGATTTTGCGGGCTCAAGTGGAATGGACACCGCGATGCCCTGACTCGAAATAAGGCCGGATATCCCTGCAGTGACTTGAATGCAGGCTCGTCTTGCATCTCCCAAGACGAAAGGATGTCTGAATCCCCTGTGGAGACCACAGAGAAAGACCTAGTTCCCCACCTCATCGCGACCGGAGGCCTCACATCCTTTGAAAATTCCAGAGGTACGCGGAGATCAGTGCCTCCAAAGGAGACGATGCCTGACTCCTCGTGAAACTTGATAGGAGTCCCAGGATTCCTGTGGCACGTGGAAAGGGACCCTTGGTATCCCGCCTCAGCTGGAGAGGCGTCCCAATTGCCCTGCCAAGCCTCGAGGAGAATCCCGAGTTGTCCCTCGCAACTAGGCAGGAGTTCTGCCGTCGCTGAATAAACACGTGTGTGGAAGGGCCATCCCCGTCGTAACTCGAGAATATATCCCAGGTTCCCACCGCAACTCGAGAAAAACCATGAGACTTCCCCCTCGCCGCGAGATGAGGCCCGATTCCCATGCACTGCGTGCAGAGCAATTCCGTGTTGCACATCACACATGAAAGGAGCCTTGATTTCCTTGATGGCACTCCAGAGAAACCCCAAGAACTCTGTTTCAAGGGTGAGGGATCCTGAGGTCACTGTAGCAGCACGAAAGAGCTCCGTGGACCATGAATCAACTCGAGATGAGAGGTTAGTCCCTGGCTTCGACTCCAGAGGAATACCACCTTACCACAAGCACCTCAAGAGGAGGCTTCTCTCAGTTCTAGGTATGTGAGAGGGACCCTGAGTTTGCGGCCTCAAGTGGAATGGATACCGCGATGCCCTGACTCGAAATAAGGCTGGATATCCCCGCAGTGACTTGAATGCAGGTTCGTCTTGCATTTCCCAAAACGAAAGGATGTCTGAATCCCCTGTGGAGACCACAGAAGAAGACCTAGTTCCCCACCTCATCGCGACCAGAGGCCTCACATCCTTTGAAAACTCCAGAGGTATGTGGAGATCAGTGCCTCCAAAGGAGACGATGCCTGACTCCTCGTGAAACTTGATAGGAGTCCCAGGATTCCTGTGGCACGTGGAAAGGGACCCTTGGTCTCCCGCCTCATCTGGAGAGGCGTCCCAATTGCCCTGCCAAGCCTCGAGGAGAATCCCGAGTTGTCCCTCGCAACTAGGCAGGAGTCCTGACGTCGCTGAACAAACACGTGGTTGGAAGGACCATCCCCGTCGTAACTCGAGAATATACCCCAGGTTCCCGCCGCAACTCGAGAAAAACCATGAGACTTCCCCCTCGCCGCGAGATGAGGCCCGATTCCCCTGCACTGCCTGCAGAGCAATTCCGTGTTGCACATCACACATGAAAGGAGCCTTGATTTCCTTGATGGCACTCCAGAGAAACCCCAAGAACACTCATTCAAGGCTAGAGGGATCCTGCGGTCACTGTAGCAACACGAAAGAGCTCCGTGGACCAACAATCAACTCGAGATGAGAGGTTAGTCCCTGGCTTCGACTCCAGAGGAATACCACCTTACCACAAGCACCTCAAGAGGAGGCTTCTCTCAGCTCTAGGTATGTGAGAGGGACCCTGAGTTTGCGGGCTCAAGTGGAATGGACACGGCGATGCCCTGACTCGAAATAAGGCCGGATATCCCTGCAGTGACTTGAATGCAGGCTCGTCTTGCATCTCCCAAGACGAAAGGATGTCTGAATCCCCTGTGGAGACCACAGAGAAAGACCTAGTTCCCCACCTCATCGCGACCGGAGGCCTCACATCCTTTGAAAACTCCAGAGGTACACGGAGATCAGTGCCTCCAAAGGAGACGATGCTTGACTCCTCGTGAAACTTGATAGGAGTCCCAGGATTCCTGTGGCACGTGGAAAGGGACCCTTGGTCTCCCGCCTCAGCTGGAGAGGCGTCCCAATTGCCCTGCCAAGCCTCGAGGAGAATCCTGAGTTGTCCCTCGCAACTAGGCAGGAGTCCTGACGTCGCTGAACAAACACGTGGGTGGAAGGGCCATCCCCGTCGTAACTCGAGAATATACCCCAGCTTCCCGCCGCAACTCGAGAAAAACCATGAGACTTCCCCCTCGCCGCGAGATGAGGCCCGATTCCCCTGCACTGCGTGCAGAGCAATTCCGTGTTGCACATCACACATGAAAGGAGCCTTGATTTCCTTGATGGCACTCCAGAGAAACCCCAAGAACACTCTTTCAAGGCTAGAGGGATCCTGAGGTCCCTGTAGCAGCACGAAAGAGCTCCGTGGAATATGAATCAACTCGAGATGAGAGGTTAGTCCCTGGCTTTCGACTCCAGAGGAATACCACCTTACCACAAGCACCTCAAGAGGAGGCTTCTCTCAGCTCTAGCTTTGTGAGAGGGACCCTGAGTTTGCGGCCTCAAGTGGAATGGACACCGCGATGCCCTGACGCGAAATAAGGCCGGATATCCCTGCAGTGACTTGAATGCAGGCTCGTCTTGCATCTCCCAAGACGAAAGGATGTCTGAATCCCCTGTGGAGACCACAGAGAAAGACCGAGTTCCCACCTCATGGCGACCGGTGGCCTCACATCCTTTGAAAACTCCAGAGGTACGCGGACATCAGTGCCTCCAAAGGAGACGATGCCTGACACCTCGTGAAACTTGATAGGAGTCCCAGGATTCCTGTGGCATGTGGAAAGGGACCCTTGGTTTCCCGCCTCAGCTGGAGAGGCGTCCCAATTGCCCTGCCAAGCCTTGAGGAGAATCCCGAGTTGTCCGTCGCAACTAGGCAGGAGTCCTGACGTCGCTGAACAAACACGTGGGTGGAAGGGCCATCCCCGTGGTAACTCGAGAATATAACCCAGGTTCCCGCCCCAACTCGAGAAAACCCATGAGACTTCCCCCTCGCCGCGAGATGAGGCCCGATTCCCATGCACTGCGTGCAGAGCAATTCCGTGTTGCACATCACACATGAAAGGAGCCTTGATTTCCTTGATGGCACTCCAGAGAAACCCCAAGAACACTGTTTCAAGGCTAGAGGGATCCTGCGGTCACTGTAGCAACACGAAAGAGCTCCGTGGACCAACAATCAAATCGAGATGAGAGGTTAGTCCCTGGCTTCGACTCCAGAGGAATACCACCTTACCACAAACACCTCAAGAGGAGACTTCTCTCAGCTCTAGGTATGTGAGAGGGACCCTGATTTTGCGGGCTCAAGTGGAATGGACACCGCGATGCCCTGACTCGAAATAAGGCCGGATATCCCTGCAGTGACTTGAATGCAGGCGCGTCTTGCATCTCCCAAGACGAAAGGATGTCTGAATCCCCTGTGGAGACCACAGAGAAAGACCTAGTTCCCCACCTCATCGCGACCGGAGGCCTCACATCCTTTGAAAACTCCAGAGGTACGCGGAGATCAGTGCCTCCAAAGGAGACGATGCCTGACTCCTCGTGAAACTTGATAGGAGTCCCAGGATTCCTGTGGCACGTGGAAAGGGACCCTTGGTCTCCCGCCTCAGCTGGAGAGGCGTCCCAATTGCCCTGCCAAGCCTCGAGGAGAATCCCGAGTTGTCCCTCGCAACTAGGCAGGAGTCCTGCCGTCGCTGAATAAACACGTGTGTGGAAGGGCCATCCCCGTCGTAACTCGAGAATATATCCCAGGTTCCCACCGCAACTCGAGAAAAACCATGAGACTTCCCCCTCGCCGCGAGATGAGGCCCGATTCCCCTGCACTGCGTGCAGAGCAATTCCGTGTTGCACATCACACATGAAAGGAGCCTTGATTTCCTTGATGGCACTCCAGAGAAACCCCAAGAACACTGTTTCAAGGTTGAGGGATCCTGAGGTCACTGTAGCAGCACGAAAGAGCTCCGTGGACCATGAATCAACTCGAGATGAGAGGTTAGTCCCTGGCTTCGACTCCAGAGGAATACCACCTTACCACAAGCACCTCAAGAGGAGGCTTCTCTCAGTTCTAGGTTTGTGAGAGGGACCCTGAGTTTGCGGCCTCAAGTGGAATGGATACCGCGATGCCCTGACTCGAAATAAGGCTGGATATCCCCGCAGTGACTTGAATGCAGGCTCGTCTTGCATTTCCCAAAACGAAAGGATGTCTGAATCCCCTGTGGAGACCACAGAAGAAGACCTAGTTCCCCACCTCATCGCGACCGGAGGCCTCACATCCTTTGAAAACTCCAGAGGTATGTGGAGATCAGTACCTCCAAAGGAGACGATGCCTGACTCCTCGTGAAACTTGATAGGAGTCCCAGGATTCCTGTGGCACGTGGAAAGGGACCCTTGGTCTCCCGCCTCATCTGGAGAGGCGTCCCAATTGCCCTGCCAAGCCTCGAGGAGAATCCCGAGTTGTCCCTCGCAACTAGGCAGGAGTCCTGACGTCGCTGAACAAACACGTGGGTGGAAGGGCCATCCCCGTCGTAACTCGAGAATATACCCCAGCTTCCCGCCGCAACTCGAGAAAAACCATGAGACTTCCCCCTCGCCGCGAGATGAGGCCCGATTCCCCTGCACTGCGTGCAGAGCAATTCCGTGTTGCACATCAAACATGAAAGGAGCCTTGATTTCCTTGATGGCACTCCAGAGAAACCCCAAGAACACTCTTTCAAGGCTAGAGGGATCCTGAGGTCACTGTAGCAACACGAAAGAGCTCCGTGGACCAACAATCAACTCGAGATGAGAGGTTAGTCCCTGGCTTCGACTCCAGAGGAATACCACCTTACCACAAGCACCTCAAGAGGAGGCTTCTCTCAGCTCTAGCTATGTGATGAGTTTGCGACCTCAAGTGGAATGGACACCGCTATGCCCTGACTCGAAATAAGGCCGGATATCCCTGCAGTGACTTGAATGCAGGCTCGTCTTGCATCTCCCAAGACGAAAGGATGTCCGAATCCCCTGCGGAGACCACAGAAAAAGACCTAGTTCCCCACCTCATCGCGACCGAAGGCCTCATATCCTTTGAAAACTCCAGAGGTACGCGGAGATCAGTGCCTCCAAAGGAGACGATGCCTGACTCCTCGTGAAACTTGATAGGAGTCCCAGGATTCCTGTGGCACGTGGAAAGGGACCCTTGGTCTCCCGCCTCAGCTGGAGAGGCGTCCCAATTGCCCTGCCAAGCCTCGAGGAGAATCGCGAGTTGTCCCTCGCAACTAGGCAGGAGTCCTGACGTCGCTGAACAAACACGTGGGTGGAAGGGCCATCCCCGTCGTAACTCGAGAATATACCCCAGGTTCCCTCCGCACCTCGAGAAAAACCATGAGACTTCCCCCGCGCCGCGAGATGAGGCCCGATTCCAATGGACTGCATGCAGAGCAATTCAGTGTTGCACATCACACATGAAAGGAGCCTTGATTTCCTTGATGGCACTCCAGAGAAACCCCAAGAACACTGTTTCAAGGCTAGAGGGATCCTGAGGTCACTGTATCCACACGAAAGAGCACGGTGGCCCAAAAATCAACTTGAGATGAGAGGATAGTCCCTAGCTTCGACTCTAGAGGAATACCACCTTAACACAAGCACCTCAAGAGGAGGCTTCTCTCAGCTCTATGTATGTGAGAGGGACCCTGAGTTTGCGGCCTCAAGTGGAAAGGACACCGCGATGCCCTGACTCGAAATAAGGCCGGATATAACTGCAGTGACTTGAAAGCAGGCTCGTCTTGCATCTCCCAAGACGAAAGGATGTCTGAATCCCCTGTGGAGACCACAGAGAAAGACCGAGTTCCCCACCTCATCGCGACCGGAGGCCTCACATCCTTTGAAAATTCCAGAGGTACTCGGAGATCAGTGCCTCCAAAGGAGACGATGCCTGACTCCTCGTGAAACTTGATAGGAGTCCCAGCATTCCTGTGCACGTGGAAAGGGACCCTTGGTCTCCCGCCTCAGCTGGAGAGGCGTCCCAATTGCCCTGCCAAGCCTCGAGGAGAATCCCGAGTTGTCCCTCGCAACTAGGCAAGAGTCCTGACGTCGCTGAACATACACGTGGGTGGAAGGGCCATCCCTATCGTAACTCGAGAATATACCCCAGATTCCCGTCGCAACTCGAGAAAAACCATGAGACTTTCCCCTCGCCGCGAGATGAGGCCCGATTCCCCTACACTGCATGCAGAACAATTCCGTGTTGCACATCACACATGAAAGGAGCCTTGATTTCCTTGATGGCACTCCAGAGAAACCCCAAGAACACTGTTTCAAGGCTAGAGGGATCCTGAGGTCACTGTAGCAACACGAAAGAGCTCCGTGGACCAACAATCAAATCGAGATGAGAGGTTAGTCCCTGGCTTCGACTCCAGAGGAATACCACCTTACCACAAACACCTCAAGAGGAGACTTCTCTCAACTCTAGGTATGTGAGAGGGACCCTGATTTTGCGGGCTCAAGTGGAATGGACACCGCGATGCCCTGACTCGAAATAAGGCCGGATATCCCTGCAGTGACTTGAATGCAGGCTCGTCTTGCATCTCCCAAGACGAAAGGATGTCTGAATCCCCTGTGGAGACCACAGAGAAAGACCTAGTTCCCCACCTCATCGCGACCGGAGGCCTCACATCCTTTGAAAATTCCAGAGGTACGCGGAGATCAGTGCCTCCAAAGGAGACGATGCCTGACTCCTCGTGAAACTTGATAGGAGTCCCAGGATTCCTGTGGCACGTGGAAAGGGACCCTTGGTATCCCGCCTCAGTTGGAGAGGCGTCCCAATTGCCCTGCCAAGCCTCGAGGAGAATCCCGAGTTGTCCCTCGCAACTAGGCAGGAGTTCTGCCGTCGCTGAATAAACACGTGTGTGGAAGGGCCATCCCCGTCGTAACTCGAGAATATATCCCAGGTTCCCACCGCAACTCGAGAAAAACCATGAGACTTCCCGCTCGCCGCGAGATGAGGCCCGATTCCCCTGCACTGCGTGCAGAGCAATTCCGTGTTGCACATCACACATGAAAGGAGCCTTGATTTCCTTGATGGCACTCCAGAGAAACCCCAAGAACACTGTTTCAAGGTTGAGGGATCCTGAGGTCACTGTAGCAGCACGAAAGAGCTCCGTGGACCATGAATCAACTCGAGATGAGAGGTTAGTCCCTGGCTTCGACTCCAGAGGAATACCACCTTACCACAAGCACCTCAAGAGGAGGCTTCTCTCAGTTCTAGGTATGTGAGAGGGACCCTGAGTTTGCGGCCTCAAGTGGAATGGATACCGCGATGCCCTGACTCGAAATAAGGCTGGATATCCCCGCAGTGACTTGAATGCAGGTTCGTCTTGCATTTCCCAAAACGAAAGGATGTCTGAATCCCCTGTGGAGACCACAGAAGAAGACCTAGTTCCCCACCTCATCGCGACCAGAGGCCTCACATCCTTTGAAAACTCCAGAGGTATGTGGAGATCAGTGCCTCCAAAGGAGACGATGCCTGACTCCTCGTGAAACTTGATAGGAGTCCCAGGATTCCTGTGGCACGTGGAAAGGGACCCTTGGTCTCCCGCCTCATCTGGAGAGGCGTCCCAATTGCCCTGCCAAGCCTCGAGGAGAATCCCGAGTTGTCCCTCGCAACTAGGCAGGAGTCCTGACGTCGCTGAACAAACACGTGGTTGGAAGGACCATCCCCGTCGTAACTCGAGAATATACCCCAGGTTCCCGCCGCAACTCGAGAAAAACCATGAGACTTCCCCCTCGCCGCGAGATGAGGCCCGATTCCCCTGCACTGCGTGCAGAGCAATTCCGTGTTGCACATCACACATGAAAGGAGCCTTGATTTCCTTGATGGCACTCCAGAGAAACCCCAAACACTCATTCAAGGCTAGAGGGATCCTGCGGTCACTGTAGCAACACGAAAGAGCTCCGTGGACCAACAATCAACTCGAGATGAGAGGTTAGTCCCTGGCTTCGACTCCAGAGGCATACCACCTTACCACAAGCACCTCAAGAGGAGGCTTCTCTCAGCTCTAGGTATGTGAGAGGGACCCTGAGTTTGCGGGCTCAAGTGGAATGGACACGGCGATGCCCTGACTCGAAATAAGGCCGGATATCCCTGCAGTGACTTGAATGCAGGCTCGTCTTGCATCTCCCAAGACGAAAGGATGTCTGAATCCCCTGTGGAGACCACAGAGAAAGACCTAGTTCCCCACCTCATCGCGACCGGAGGCCTCACATCCTTTGAAAACTCCAGAGGTACACGGAGATCAGTGCCTCCAAAGGAGACGATGCTTGACTCCTCGTGAAACTTGATAGGAGTCCCAGGATTCCTGTGGCACGTGGAAAGGGACCCTTGGTCTCCCGCCTCAGCTGGAGAGGCGTCCCAATTGCCCTGCCAAGCCTCGAGGAGAATCCTGAGTTGTCCCTCGCAACTAGGCAGGAGTCCTGACGTCGCTGAACAAACACGTGGGTGGAAGGGCCATCCCCGTCGTAACTCGAGAATATACCCCAGCTTCCCGCCGCAACTCGAGAAAAACCATGAGACTTCCCCCTCGCCGCGAGATGAGGCCCGATTCCCCTGCACTGCGTGCAGAGCAATTCCGTGTTGCACATCACACATGAAAGGAGCCTTGATTTCCTTGATGGCACTCCAGAGAAACCCCAAGAACACTCTTTCAAGGCTAGAGGGATCCTGAGGTCCCTGTAGCAGCACGAAAGAGCTCCGTGGAATATGAATCAACTCGAGATGAGAGGTTAGTCCCTGGCTTTCGACTCCAGAGCAATACCACCTTACCACAAGCACCTCAAGAGGAGGCTTCTCTCAGCTCTAGCTTTGTGAGAGGGACCCTGAGTTTGCGGCCTCAAGTGGAATGGACACCGCGATGCCCTGACGCGAAATAAGGCCGGATATCCCTGCAGTGACTTGAATGCAGGCTCGTCTTGCATCTCCCAAGACGAAAGGATGTCTGAATCCCCTGTGGAGACCACAGAGAAAGACCGAGTTCCCACCTCATGGCGACCGGTGGCCTCACATCCTTTGAAAACTCCAGAGGTACGCGGACATCAGTGCCTCCAAAGGAGACGATGCCTGACTCCTCGTGAAACTTGATAGGAGTCCCAGGATTCCTGTGGCATGTGGAAAGGGACCCTTGGTTTCCCACCTCAGCTGGAGAGGCGTCCCAATTGCCCTGCCAAGCCTTGAGGAGAATCCCGAGTTGTCCGTCGCAACTAGGCAGGAGTCCTGACGTCGCTGAACAAACACGTGGGTGGAAGGGCCATCCCCGTGGTAACTCGAGAATATAACCCAGGTTCCCGCCGCAACTCGAGAAAACCCATGAGACTTCCCCCTCGCCGCGAGATGAGGCCCGATTCCCATGCACTGCGTGCAGAGCAATTCCGTGTTGCACATCACACATGAAAGGAGCCTTGATTTCCTTGATGGCACTCCAGAGAAACCCCAAGAACACTGTTTCAAGGCTAGAGGGATCCTGCGGTCACTGTAGCAACACGAAAGAGCTCCGTGGACCAACAATCAAATCGAGATGAGAGGTTAGTCCCTGGCTTCGACTCCAGAGGAATACCACCTTACCACAAACACCTCAAGAGGAGACTTCTCTCAGCTCTAGGTATGTGAGAGGGACCCTGATTTTGCGGGCTCAAGTGGAATGGACACCGCGATGCCCTGACTCGAAATAAGGCCGGATATCCCTGCAGTGACTTGAATGCAGGCTCGTCTTGCATCTCCCAAGACGAAAGGATGTCTGAATCCCCTGTGGAGACCACAGAGAAAGACCTAGTTCCCCACCTCATCGCGACCGGAGGCCTCACATCCTTTGAAAACTCCAGAGGTACGCGGAGATCAGTGCCTCCAAAGGAGACGATGCCTGACTCCTCGTGAAACTTGATAGGAGTCCCAGGATTCCTGTGGCACGTGGAAAGGGACCCTTGGTCTCCCGCCTCAGCTGGAGAGGCGTCCCAATTGCCCTGCCAAGCCTCGAGGAGAATCCCGAGTTGTCCCTCGCAACTAGGCAGGAGTCCTGCCGTCGCTGAATAAACACGTGTGTGGAAGGGCCATCCCCGTCGTAACTCGAGAATATATCCCAGGTTCCCACCGCAACTCGAGAAAAACCATGAGACTTCCCCCTCGCCGCGAGATGAGGCCCGATTCCCCTGCACTGCGTGCAGAGCAATTCCGTGTTGCACATCACACATGAAAGGAGCCTTGATTTCCTTGATGGCACTCCAGAGAAACCCCAAGAACACTGTTTCAAGGTTGAGGGATCCTGAGGTCACTGTAGCAGCACGAAAGAGCTCCGTGGACCATGAATCAACTCGAGATGAGAGGTTAGTCCCTGGCTTCGACTCCAGAGGAATACCACCTTACCACAAGCACCTCAAGAGGAGGCTTCTCTCAGTTCTAGGTTTGTGAGAGGGACCCTGAGTTTGCGGCCTCAAGTGGAATGGATACCGCGATGCCCTGACTCGAAATAAGGCTGGATATCCCCGCAGTGACTTGAATGCAGGCTCGTCTTTCATTTCCCAAAACGAAAGGATGTCTGAATCCCCTGTGGAGACCACAGAAGAAGACCTAGTTCCCCACCTCATCGCGACCGGAGGCCTCACATCCTTTGAAAACTCCAGAGGTATGTGGAGATCAGTACCTCCAAAGGAGACGATGCCTGACTCCTCGTGAAACTTGATAGGAGTCCCAGGATTCCTGTGGCACGTGGAAAGGGACCCTTGGTCTCCCGCCTCATCTGGAGAGGCGTCCCAATTGCCCTGCCAAGCCTCGAGGAGAATCCCGAGTTGTCCCTCGCAACTAGGCAGGAGTCCTGACGTCGCTGAACAAACACGTGGGTGGAAGGGCCATCCCCGTCGTAACTCGAGAATATACCCCAGCTTCCCGCCGCAACTCGAGAAAAACCATGAGACTTCCCCCTCGCCGCGAGATGAGGCCCGATTCCCCTGCACTGCGTGCAGAGCAATTCCGTGTTGCACATCAAACATGAAAGGAGCCTTGATTTCCTTGATGGCACTCCAGAGAAACCCCAAGAACACTCTTTCAAGGCTAGAGGGATCCTGAGGTCACTGTAGCAACACGAAAGAGCTCCGTGGACCAACAATCAACTCGAGATGAGAGGTTAGTCCCTGGCTTCGACTCCAGAGGAATACCACCTTACCACAAGCACCTCAAGAGGAGGCTTCTCTCAGCTCTAGCTATGTGATGAGTTTGCGGCCTCAAGTGGAATGGACACCGCTATGCCCTGACTCGAAATAAGGCCGGATATCCCTGCAGTGACTTGAATGCAGGCTCGTCTTGCATCTCCCAAGACGAAAGGATGTCCGAATCCCCTGCGGAGACCACAGAAAAAGACCTAGTTCCCCACCTCATCGCGACCGAAGGCCTCATATCCTTTGAAAACTCCAGAGGTACGCGGAGATCAGTGCCTCCAAAGGAGACGATGCCTGACTCCTCGTGAAACTTGATAGGAGTCCCAGGATTCCTGTGGCACGTGGAAAGGGACCCTTGGTCTCCCGCCTCAGCTGGAGAGGCGTCCCAATTGCCCTGCCAAGCCTCGAGGAGAATCGCGAGTTGTCCCTCGCAACTAGGCAGGAGTCCTGACGTCGCTGAACAAACACGTGGGTGGAAGGGCCATCCCCGTCGTAACTCGAGAATATACCCCAGGTTCCCTCCGCACCTCGAGAAAAACCATGAGACTTCCCCCTCGCCGCGAGATGAGGCCCGATTCCCCTGGACTGCATGCAGAGCAATTCAGTGTTGCACATCACACATGAAAGGAGCCTTGATTTCCTTGATGGCACTCCAGAGAAACCCCAAGAACACTGTTTCAAGGCTAGAGGGATCCTGAGGTCACTGTATCCACACGAAAGAGCACGGTGGCCCAAAAATCAACTTGAGATGAGAGGATAGTCCCTAGCTTCGACTCTAGAGGAATACCACCTTAACACAAGCACCTCAAGAGGAGGCTTCTCTCAGCTCTATGTATGTGAGAGGGACCCTGAGTTTGCGGCCTCAAGTGGAAAGGACACCGCGATGCCCTGACTCGAAATAAGGCCGGATATAACTGCAGTGACTTGAAAGCAGGCTCGTCTTGCATCTCCCAAGACGAAAGGATGTCTGAATCCCCTGTGGAGACCACAGAGAAAGACCGAGTTCCCCACCTCATCGCGACCGGAGGCCTCACATCCTTTGAAAATTCCAGAGGTACTCGGAGATCAGTGCCTCCAAAGGAGACGATGCCTGACTCCTCGTGAAACTTGATAGGAGTCCCAGCATTCCTGTGCACGTGGAAAGGGACCCTTGGTCTCCCGCCTCAGCTGGAGAGGCGTCCCAATTGCCCTGCCAAGCCTCGAGGAGAATCCCGAGTTGTCCCTCGCAACTAGGCAAGAGTCCTGACGTCGCTGAACATACACGTGGGTGGATGGGGCATCCCCATTGTAACTCGAGAATATACCCCAGATTCCCGTCGCAACTCGAGAAAAACCATGAGACTTTCCCCTCGCCGCGAGATGAGGCCCGATTCCCCTACACTGCATGCAGAACAATTCCGTGTGGCACATCACACATGAAAGGAGCCTTGATTTCCTTGATGGCACTCCAGAGAAACCCCAAGAACACTGTTGCAAGGCTAGACGGATCCAGAGGTCACTGTAGCAACACGAAAGAGCTCCGTGGACCAGAAATCAACTCGAGATATGGGGTTAGTCCCTGCCTTCGACTCCAGAGGAATACCATCTTACCACAAGCACCTCAAGGGGAGGCTTCTCTCAGCTCTAGCTATGTGAGAGGGACCCTGAGTTTGCGGCCTTAAGTGGAATGGACACCGCCATGCCCTGACTCGAAATAAGGCCGGATATCCCTGCAGTGACTTGAATGCAGGCTCGTCTTCAATCTCCCAAGACGAAAGGATGTCTGAATCCCCTGTGGAGACCACAGAGAAAGACCTAGTTCCCCATCTCATCGTGACCGGAGGCCTCACATCCTTTGAAAACTCCAGAGGTACACGGAGATCAGTGCCTCCAAAGGAGACGATGCCTGACTCCTCGTGAAACTTGATAGGAGTCCCAGGATTCCTGTGCACGTGGATAGGGACACTTGGTCTCCCGCCTCAGCTGGAGAGGCGTCCCAATTGCCCTGCCAAGCCTCGAGGAGAATCCCGAGTTGTCCCTCGCAACTAGGCAGGAGTACTGACATCGCTGAACAAACACGTGGTTGGAAGGGCCATCCCCGTCGTAACTCGAGAATATACCCCAGGTTCCCGCTGCAACTCGAGAAAAACCATGAGACTTTCCCCTCGCCGCGAGATGAGGCCCGATTCCCCTGCACTGCGTGCAGAGCAATTCCGTGTTGCACATCACACATGAAAGGAGCCTTGATTTCCTTGATGGCACTCCAGAGAAACCCCAAGAACACTGTTTCAAGGCTAGAGGGATCCAGAGGTCACTGTAGCAACACGAAAGAGCTCCGTGGACCAAAAATCAACTCGAGATGAGAGTTTAGTCCCTGGCTTCGACTCCAGAGGAATACCACCTTACCACAATCACCTCAAGAGGAGGCTTCTCTCAGCTCTAGGTATGTGAGAGGGACCCTGAGTTTGCGGCCTCAGGTGGAATGGACACTGCGATGCCCTGACTCGAAATAAGGCCGGATATCCCTGCAGTGACTTGAATGCAGGCGCGTATTGCATCTCCCAAGACAAAAGGATGTCTGAATCCCCTGTGGAGACCACAGAGAAAGACCTAGTTCCCCACCTCATGGCGACCGGAGGCCTCACATCCTTTGAAAACTCCAGATGCACACGGAGAACAGTTCCTCCAAAGGAGACGATGCCTGACTCCTCGTGAAACTTGATAGGAGTCCCACGATTCCTGTGGCACGTGGAAAGGGACCCTTGTTCTCCCGCCTCAGCTGGAGAGGCGTCCCAATTGCCCTGCCATGCCTCGAGGAGAATCCCGAGTTGTCCCTCGCAACTAGGCAGGAGTCCTGACGTCGCTGAACAAACACGTGTGTGGAAGGGCCATCCCCATCGTAACTTGAGAATATACCCCAGGTTCCCGCCGCAACTCGAGAAAAACCATGAGACTTCACCCTCGCTGCGAGATGAGGCCCGATTCCCCTGCACTGCGTGCAGAGCAATTCCATGTTGCACATCACACATGAAAGGAGCCTTGATTTCCTTGATGGCACTCCAGAGAAACCCCAAGAACACTGTTTCAAGGCTAGAGGGATCCTGAGGTCACTTTAGCAACACGAAAGAGCTCCGTGGACCAAAAATCAACTCGAGATGAGAGGTTAGTCCCTGGCTTCGACTCCAGAGGAATACCACGTTACCACAAACACCTCAAGAGGAGGCTTCTCTCAGCTGTAGGTATGTGAGAGGGACCCTGAGTTTGCGGCCTCAAGTGGAATGGACACCGCGATGCCCTGACTCGAAATAAGGCCGGATATCCCTGCAGTGACTTGAATGCAGGCTCGTCTTGCATCTCCCAAGACGAAAGGATGTCTGAATCCCCTGTGGAGACCACAGAGGAAGGCCTAGTTCCCCACCTCATCGCGACCGGAGGCCTCACATCCTTTGAAAACTCCAGAGGTACGCGGAGATCAGTGCCTCCAAAGGAGAGGATGCCTGACTACTCCTGAAACTTGATAGGAGTCCCAGGATTCCTGTGGCACGTGGAAAGGGACACTTGGTCTCCAGCCTCAGCTGGAGAGGCGTCCCAATTGCCCTGCCTAGCCTCGAGGAGAATCCCGAGTTCTACCTCGCAACTAGGCAGGAGTCCTGAGGTCGCTGAATAAACACGTGGGTGAAAGGGCCATCCCCATCGTAACTCGAGAATATACCCCAGGTTCCCGCCGCAACTCGAGAAAAACCATGAGACTTCCCCCTCGCCGCGAGATGAGGCCCGATTCCCCTGCACTGCGTGCAGAGCAATTCCGTGTTGGACATCACACATGAAAGGAGCCTTGATTTCCTTGATGGCACTCCAGAGAAACCCCAAGAACTCTGTTTCAGGCTAGAGGGATCCTGAGGCCACTGTAGCAACATGAAAGAGCTCCATGGACAAAAAATGAAATCAAGAGGAGAGGATATTCCCTGGCTTCGATTCCAGAGGAATACCACCTTACCACAAGCACCTCAAGAGGAGGCTTCTCTCAGCTCTAGGTATGTGAGAGGGACCTTGAGATTGCGGCCTCAAGTGGAATGGATACCGCGATGCCCTGAATCGAAATAAGGCCGGATATCCCTGCAGTGACTTGAATGCAGGCTCGTCTTGCATCTCCCAAGACGAAAGGATGCCTGGATCCCCTGTGGAGACCACAGAGAAAGACCTAGTTCCCCACCTCATCGCGACCGGAGGCCTCACATCCTTTGAAAACTCCAGAGGTACGCGGAGATCAGTGCCTCCAAAGGAGACGATGCCTGACTCCTCGTGAACCTTGATAGGAGTCCCAGGATTCCTGTGGCACGTGGAAAGGGACCCTTGGTCTCCCGCCTCAGCTGGAGAGGCGTCCCAATTGCCCTGCCAAGCCTCGAGGAGAATCCCGAGTTGTCCCTCGCAACTAGGCAGGAGTCCTTACGTGGCTGAAAACACACGTGTGTGGAAGGGCCATCCCCGTCGTAACTCGAGAATATACCCCAGGTTCCCGCCGCAACTCGAGAAAAACCATGAGACTTCCCCCTCGCCGCAAGATGAGGCCCGATTCCACTGCACTGCATGCAGGGCAATTCCGTGTTGCACATCACACATGAAAGGAGCATTGATTTCCTTGATGTCACTCCAGAGAAACACCAAGAACCCTGTTTCAAGTCTAGAGGGATCCTGAGGACACTGTAGCAACACGAAAGAGCTCCGTGGACCGAGGATCAACTCGAAATGAGAGGTTAGTCCCTGGCTTCGACTCCAGAGGAATACCACCTTACCACAAGCACTTCAAGAGGAGGCTTCTCTCAGCTCGAGGTATGTGAGAGGGACCCTGAGTTTGCGGCCTCAAGTGGAAATGACACCGCGATGCCCTGACTCGAAATAAGGCCGGATATCCCTGCAGTGACTGGAATGCAGGCTCGTCTTGCATCTCCCAAGACGAAAGGATGTCTGAATCCCCTGTGGAGACCACAGAGAAAGACCTAGTTCCCCACCTCATCGTGACCGGAGGCCTCACATCCTTTGAAAACTCCAGAGGTACGCGGAGATCAGTGCCTCCAAAGGAGACGATGCCTGACTCCTCGTGAAACTTGATAGGAGTCCCAGGATTCCTGTGGCACGTGGAAAGGGACCCTTGGTCTCCCGCCTGAGCTGGAGAGGCATCCCAATTGCCCTGCCAAGCCTCGAGGAGAATCCCGAGTTGTCCCTCGCAACTAGGCAGGAGTCCTGCCGTCGCTGAACAAACACTTGTGTGGAAGGGCCATCCCCGTCGTAACTCGAGAATATACCCCAGGTTCCAGCCGCAACTCGAGAAAAACCATGAGACTTCCCCCTCGCCGCGAGATGAGGCCCGATTCCCCTGCACTGCGTGCAGAGAAATTCCGTGTTGCACATCAAACATGAAAGGAGCCTTGATTTCCTTGATGGCACTTTAGAGAACCCCAAGAACACTGTTTAAAGGCTAGAGGGATCCTGAGGTCACTGTAGCAACACGAAAGAGCTCCGTGGACCAAAAATCACCTGGAGGTGAGAGGTTAGTCCCTGGCTTCGACTCCAGAGGAATACCACCTTACCACAAGCACCTCAAGTGGAGGCTTCTCTCAGCTCTAGGTATGTGAGAGGGACCCTGAGTTTGCGGCCTCAAGTGGAATGGACACTGCGATGCCCTGACTCGAAATAAGGCCGGATATCCCTGCAGTGACTTGAATGCAGGCTCGTCTTGCATCTCCCAAGATGAAAGAATGTCTGAATCCCCTGTGGAGACCACAGAGAAAGACCTAGTTCCCCACCTCATCGCGAACGGAGGCCTCACATCCTTTGAAAACTCCAGAGGTACGCGGAGATCAGTGCCTCCAAAGGAGACGATGCCTGACTCCTCGTGAAACTTGATAGGAGTCCCAGGATTCCTGTGGCACGTGGAAAGGGACCCTTGGTCTCCCGCCTTAGCTGGAGAGGCGTCCCAATTGCCCTGCCAAGCCTCGAGGAGAATCCCGAGTTGTCCCTCGCAACTAGGCAGGAGTCGTGACGTCGCTGAAGAAACACGTGGGTGGAAGGGCCATCCCCGTCTTAACTCGAGAATATACCCCAGGTTCCCGCCGCAACTCGAGAAAAACCATGAGACTTCCCCCTCGCCGCGAGATGAGGTCCGATTCCCCTGCACTGCGTGCAGAGCAATTCCGTGCTGCACATCACACATGAAAGGAGCCTTGATTTCCTTGATGGCACTCCAGAGAAACCCCAAGAACACTGTTTCAAGGCTAGAGGGATCCTGAGGTCACTGTAGCCACACGAAAGAGCTCCGTGGACCAAAAATCAACTCGAGATGAGAGGTTAGTCCATGGCTTCGACTCCAGAGGAAACCACCTTACCACAAGCACCTCAAGAGGAGGCTTCTCTCAGCTCTAGGTATGTGAGAGGGACCCTGAGTTTGCGGCCTCAAGTTGAATGGACACCGCGATGCCCTGGCTCGAAATAAGGCCGGATATGCCTGCAGTGAGTTGAATGCAGGCTCGTCTTGCATCTCCCAAGACGAAAGGATGTCTGAATCCCCTGTGGAGACCACAGAGAAAGACCTAGTTCCCCACCTCATCGCGACCGGAGGCCTCACATCCTTTGAAAACTCCAGAGGTACGCGGACATCAGTGCCTCCAAAGGAGACGATGCCTGACTCCTCGTGAAACTTGATAGGAGTCCCAGGATTCCTGTGGAACGTGGAAAGGGACCCTTGGTCTCCCGCCTCAGCTGGAGAGGCGTCCCAATTGCCCTGCCAAGCCTCGAGGAGAATCCCGAGTTTTCCCTCGCAACTAGGCAGGAGTCCTGCCGTCGCTGAACAAACACTTGTGTGGAAGGGCCATCCCCGTCGTAACTCGAGAATATACCCCAGGTTCCCGCCGCAACTCGAGAAAAATCATGAGACTTCCCCCTCGCCGCGAGATGAGGCCCAATTCCCCTGCACTGCGTGCAGAGCAATTCCGTGTTGCACATCACACATGAAAGGATCCTTGATTTCCTTGATGGCACTCCAGAGAAACCCCAAGAACACTGTTTCAAGGCTAGAGGCATACTGAGGTCACTGTAGCAACAAGAAAGAGCTCCGTGGACCAAAAATCAACTCGAGATGAGAGTTTAGTCCCTGGCTTCGACTCCAGAGGAATACCACCTTACCACAAGAACCTCAAGAGGAGGCTTCTCTCAGCTCTAGGTATGTGAGAGGGACCCTGAGTTTACGGCCTCAAGTGGAATGGACACCGCGATGCCCTGATGCGAAATAAGGCCGGATATCCCTGCAGTGACTTGAATGCAGGCTCGTCCTACATCTCCCAAGACGAAAGGATGTCTGAATCCCCTGTGGAGACCACAGAGAAAGACCTAGTTCCCAACCTCATCGCGACCGGAGGCCTCACATCCTTTGAAAACTCCAGAGGTACGCGGAGATCAGTGCCTCCAAAGGAGACGATGCGTGACTCCTCGTGAAACTTGATAGGAGTCCCAGGATTCCTGTGGCACGTGGAAAGGGACCCTTGGTCTCGCCTCAGCTGGAGAGGCGTTCCAATTGCCCTGCCAATCCTCAAGGAAAATCCCGAGTTGTACCTCGCAACTAGGCATGAGTCCTGACGTCGCTGAATAAACACGTGGGTGGAAGGGTCATCCCCGTCGTAACTCGAGAATATACCCCAGGTTCTCGCCGCAACTCGAGAAAAACCATGAGACTTCCCCCTCACCGCGAGTTGAGGCCCGATACCCCTGCACTGCGTGCAGAACAATTCCGTGTTGCACATCACACATGAAAGGAGGCTTGATTTCCTTGATGGCACTCCAGAGAAACCCCAAGAACACTGTTTCAAGGCTAGAGGGATCCTGAGGTCACGGTAGCAACATTAAAGAGCTCCGTGGACAAAAAATAAACTCGAGATGAGAGGTTAGTCCCTGGCTTCGACTCCAGAGGAATACCACCTTACCACAAGCACCTCAAGAGGAGGCTTCTCTCAGCTCTATGTATGTGAGAGGGACCCTGAGTTTGTGGCCTCAAGTGGAATGGACACCGCGATGCCCTGACTCGAAATAAGGCTGGATATCCCTGCAGTGAGTTGAATGCAGGCTCGTCTTGCATCTCCCAAGACGAAAGGATGTCTCAATCCCCTGTGGAGACCACAGAGAAAGACTTACTTCTCCACTTCATGGCGACCAGAGGCCTCACATCCTTTGAAAACTCCAGAGGTACGCGGACATCAGTGCCTCCAAAGGAGACGATGCCTGACTCCTCGTGAAACTTGTTAGGAGTCCCAGGATTCCTGTGGCACGTGGAAAGGGACCCTTGGTCTCCCGTCTCAGTTGGAGAGGCGTCCCAATTGCCCTGCCAACCCTCGAGGAGAATCCCGAGTTGTCCCTCGCAACTAGGCATGAGTCCTGACGTCGGTGAACAAACACGTGTGTGGAAGGGCCATCACCGTCGTAACTCGAGAATATACCCCAGGTTCCTGCCGCAACTCGAGAAAACCCATGAGACTTCCCCCTCGCCGCGAGATGAGGCCCGATTCCCCTGCACTGCGTGCAGAGCAATTCCGTGTTGCACATCACACATGAAAGGAGCCTCGAATTCCTTGATGGCACTCCAGAGAAACCCCAAGAACACTGTTTCAAGGCTAGAGGGATCCTGAGGTCACTGTAGCCACACGAAAGGGTTCCGTGGACCAAAAATGAACTCGAGATGAGAAGTTAGTCCCTGGTTTCGACTCCAGAGGAAACCACCTTACCACAAGCACCTCAAGAGGAGGCTTCTCTCAGCTCTAGGTATGTGAGAGGGACCCTGATTTTGCGGCCTCAAGTGGAATGGACACTGCGATTCCCTGACGGGAAATAACGCTGGATATCCCTGCAGTGACTTGAATGCAGGCTCGTCTTGCATCTCCCAAGATGAAAGGATGTCTGAATCCCCTGTGGAGACCACAGAGAAAGACCTAGTTCCCCACCTCATGGCGACCGGAGGCCTCACATCCTTTGAAATCTCCAGAGGTACGCGGAGATCAGTGCCTCCAAAAGAGACGATGCCTGACTCCTCGTGAAACTTGATAGAAGTCCCATGATTCCTGTGGCACGTGGAAAGGGACCCTTGGTCTCCTGCCTCAGCTGGAGAGGCGTCCCAATTGCCCTGCCAAGCCTCGAGGAGAATCCCGAGTTGTCCCTCGCAACTAGGCAGGAGTCCTGCCGTCGCTGAATAAACACGTGGGTGGAAGGGTCATCCCCGTTGTAACTCGAGAATATACCCCAGGTTCCCGCCGCAACTCGAGAAAAACGATGAGACTTCCCCCTCACCGCGAGATGAGGCCCGATTCCCCTGCACTGTGTGCAGAGCAATTCCCTGTTGCACATCACACATGAAAGGAGCCTTGATTTCCTTGATGGCACTCCAGAGAAACCCCAAGAACACTGTTTCAAGGCTAGAGGGATCCTGAGGTCACTGTAGCAACACGAAAGAGCTCCGTGGACCACAAATCAACTGGAGATGAGAGGTTAGTACCTTGCTTCGACTCAAGAGGAATACCACCTTACCACAAGCACCTCAAGAGGAGGCTTCTCTCAACTCTAGGTATGTGAGAGGGACCCTGAGTTTGCGGCCACAAGTGGAATGGACACCGCGATGCCCTGACTCTAAATAATGCCGGATATCCCTGCAGTGACTTGAATGCAGGCTCGTCTTGCATCTCCGAAGACGAAAGGATGTCTGAATCCCCTGTGGAGACCACAGAAAAAGACCTAGTTCACCACCTCATCGTGACCGGAGGCCTCACATCCTTTGAAAACTCCAGAGGTACGCGGAGATCAGTGCCTCGAAAGGTGACGATGCCTGACTCCTCGTGAAACTTGATAGGAGTCCCAGGATTCCTGTGGCACGTAGAAAGGGACCCTTGGTCTCCCGCCTCAGCTGCAGAGGCTCCCCAATTGCCCTGCCAAGCCTCGAGGAGAATCCCGAATTGTCCCTCGCAACTAGGCAGGAGTCCTGACGTCACTGAACAAACACGTGTGTGGAAGGGCCATCCCCGTCATAACTCGAGATTATAACCCTGGTTCCCGCCGCAACTCGAGAAAAACCATGAGACTTCCCCCTCGCCACGAGATGAGGCCCGATTCCCCTGCACTGCGTGCAGAGCAATTCCGTTTTGCACATCACACATGAAAGGAGCCTTGATTTCCTTGATGGCACTCCAGAGAAACCCCAAGAACACTGTTTCAAGGCTAGAGGGATCCTGAGGTCACTGTAGCAACACGAAAGATCTCCGTGGACCAAAAATCAACTCGAGATGAGAGGTTAGTCCCTGGCTTCGACTCCAGAGGAATACCACCTTACCACAAGCACCTCAAGAGGAGGCTTCTCTCAGCTCTATGTATGTGAGAGGGACCCTGAATTTGCGGCCTCAAGTGGAATGGACACCGCGATGCCCTGACTCGAAATAAGGCTGGATATCCCTGCAGTGACTTGAATGCAGGATCGACTTGCATCTCCCAAGACAAAAGGATGTCTGAATCCCCTGTGGAGACCACAGAGAAAGACCTAGTTCCCCACCTCATCGCGACCGGAGGCCTCATATCATTTGGAAACTCCAGAGGAACGCGGAGATCAGTGCCTCCAAAGGAGACGATGCCTGACTCCTCGTGAAACTTGATAGGAGTCCCAGGATTCCTGTGGCACGTGGAAAGGGACCCTTGGTCTCCCGCCTCGGCTGGAGAGGCGTCCCAATTGCCCTGCAAGCCTCGAGGAGAATCCCGAGTTTTCCCTCGCAACTAGGCAGGAGTCCTGCCGTCGCTGAACAAACACTAGTGTGGAAGGGCCATCCCCGTCGTAACTCGAGAATATACCCCAGGTTCCCGCCGCAACTCGAGAAAAACCATGAGACTTCCCCCTCGCCGCGAGATGAGGCCCAATTCCCCTGCACTGCGTGCAGAGCAATTCCGTGTTGCACATCACACATGAAAGGAGCCTTGATTTCCTTGATGGCACTCCAGAGAAACCCCAAGAACACTGTTTCAAGGCTAGAGGCATCCTGAGGTCACTGTAGCAACACGAAAGAGCTCCGTGGACCAAAAATCAACTCGAGATGAGAGGTTAGTCCCTGGCTTCGACTCCAGAGGAATACCACCTTACCACAAGCACCTCAAGAGGAGGCTTCTCTCAGCTCTAGGTATGTGAGAGGGACCCTGAGTTTGCGGCCTCAATTGGAATGGACACCGCGATGCCCTGACTCGAAATAAGGCCGGATATCCCTGCAGTGACTTGAATGCAGGCTCGTCTTGCATCTCCCAAGACGAAAGGATGTCTGAATCCCCTGTGGAGACCACAGAGAAAGACCTAGTTCCCCACCTCATCGCGACCGGAGGCCTCACATCCTTTGAAAACTCCAGAGGTACTCGGAGATAAGTGCCTCCAAAGGAGACGATGCCTGACTCCTCGTGAAACTTGATAGGAGTCCCAGGATTCCTGTGGCACGTGGAAAGGGACCCTTGGTCTCCCACTCAGCTGGAGATGCGTTCCAATTGCCCTGCCAATCCTCGAGGAAAATCCCGAGTTGTACCTCGCAACTAGGCAGGAGTCCTGACGTCGCTGAATAAACACGTGGGTGGAAGGGTCATCCCCGTCGTAACACGAGAATATACCCCAGGTTCTCGCCGCAACTCGAGAAAAACCATGAGTCTTCCCCCTCGCTGTGAGATGAGGACCGATTCCCCTGCACTGCATGCAGAGCAATTCCGTGTTGCACATCAAACATGAAAGGAGCCTTGATTTCCTAGATGGCACTCCAGAGAAACCCCAAGAACACTGTTTCAAGGCTAGAGGGATCCTGAGGTCACGGTAGCGACACGAAAGAGCTCCGTGGACCAAAAATCAACTCGAGATGAGAGGTTATTCCCTGGCTTCGACTCCAGAGGAATACCACCTTACCACAAGCACCTCAAGAGGAGGCTTCTCTCAGCTCTAGGTATGTGAGAGGGACCCTGAGTTTGCGGCCTCCAGTGGAATGGACACTGCGATGCCCTGATGCGAAATAAGGCCGGATATCCCTGCAGTGACTTGAATGCAGGCTCGTCTTGAATCTCCCAAGACGAAAGGATGTCTGAATCCCCTGTGGAGACCACAGAGAAAGACCTAGTTCCCCACTTCATGGCGACCAGAGGCCTCACATCCTTTGAAAACTCCAGAGGTACGCGGACATCAGTGCCTCCAAAGGAGACGATGCCTGACTCCTCGTGAAACTTGATAGGAGTCCCAGGATTCCTGTGGCACGTGGAAAGGGAACCCTGGTCCCCCGCCTCAGTTGGAGAGGCGTCCCAATTGCCCTGCCAAGCCTCGAGGAGAATCCCGAGTTGTCCCTCGCAACTAGGCAGGAGTCCTGACGTCGCTGAACAAAAACGTGGGTGGAAGGGCCATCCCCGTCGGAACTCGAGAATATATCCCAGGTTTCCGCCGCAACTCGAGAAAAACCATGAGACTTCCCCCTCGCCGCTAGATGAGGCCCAATTCCCCTGCACTGCGTGCAGAGCAATTCTGTCTTGCACATCACACATGAAAGTATCCTTGATTTCCTTGATGGCACTCCAGAGAAACCCCAAGAACACTCTTTCAAGGCTAGAGGGATCCTGAGGTCACTGTAGCAACAAGAAAGAGCTCCGTGGACCAAAAATCAACTCGAGATGAGAGGGTAGACCCTGGCTTCGACTCCAGAGGAATACCACCTTACCACAAGCACCTCAAGAGGACGCTTCTCTCAGCTCTAGGTATGAGAGATGGACCCTGAGTTTGCGGCCTCAAGTGGAATGGACACCGCGATGCCCTGACTTGAAATAAGGCCGGATATCCCTGCAGTGACTTGAATGCAGGCTCGTCTTGCATCTCCCAAGACGAAAGGATGTCTCAATCCCCTGTGGAGACCACAGAGAAAGACCTAGTTCCCCACCTCATCGTGACCGGAGGCCTCACATCCTTTGAAAATTCCAGAGGTACGCGGAGATCAGTGCCTCCAAAGGAGACGATGCCTGACTCCTCGTGAAACTTGATAGGAGTCCCAGGATTCCTGTGGCACGTGGAAAGGGACCCTTGGTCTCCCGCCACAGCTGCAGAGGCGTCCCAATTGCCCTGCCAAGCCTCGAGGAGAATCCCGAGTTGTCCCTCGCAAATAGGCAGGAGTCCTGACGTCGCTGAACAAACACTTGTGTGGAAGGGCCATCCCCGTCCTAACTCGAGAATATACCCCAGGTTCCCATCGCAACTCGAGAAAAACCATGAGACTTCCCCCTCGCCGCGAGATGAGGCCCGATTCCCCTGCACTGCGTGCAGAGCAATTCCGTGTTGCACATCACACATGAAAGGAGCCTTGAATTCCTTGATGGCACTCCAGAGAAACCCCAAGAACACTGTTTCAAGGCTAGAGGCATCCTGAGGTCACTGTAGCAATACGAAAGAGCTCCGTGGACCAAAAATCAACTCGAGATGAGAAGTTAGTCCCTGGCTTCGACTCCAGAGGAATACCACCTTACCACAAGCACCTCAAGAGGAGGCTTCTCTCAGCTCTAGCTATGTGAGAGGGACCCTGAGTTTGCGGCCTCAAGTGGAAAGTACACCGCGATGCCCTGACTCAAAATAAGGCCGGATATCCCTGCAGTGACTTGAATGCAGGCTCGTCTTGCATCTCCCAAGACGAAAGGATGTCTGAATCCCCTCTGGAGACCACAGAGAAAGACCTTGTTCCCCACCTCATCGCGACCGGAGGCCTCACATCCTTTGAAAACTCCAGAGGGACGCGGAGATCAGTGCCTCCAAAGGAGACGATGCCTGACTCCTCGTGAAACTTGATAGGAGTCCCAGGATTCCTGTGGCACGTGGAAAGGGACCCTTGGTCTCCCAATCAGCTGGAGAGGCGTTCCAATTGCCCTGCCAATCCTCGAGGAAAATCCCGAGTTGTACCTCGCAACTAGGCATGAGTCCTGACGTCGCTGAATAAACACGTGGGTGGAAGGGTCATCCCCGTCGTAACTCGAGAATATACCCCAGGTTCTCACCGCAACTCGAGAAAAACCATGAGTCTTCCCCCTCGCCGCGAGATGAGGCCCGATTCCCCTGCACTGCGTGCAGAGCAATTCCGTGTTGCACATCACACATGAAAGGAGCCTTGATTTCCTTGATGGCACTCCAGAGAAACCCCAAGAACACTGTTTCAAGGCTAGAGGGATCCTGAGGTCACGGTAGCAACACTAAAGAGCTCCGTGGACAAAAAATCAACTCGAGATGAGAGGTTAGTCCCTGGCTTCGACTCCAGAGGAATACCACCTTACCACAAGCACCTCAAGAGGAGGCTTCTCTCAGCTCTAGCTATGTGAGAGGGACCCTGAGTTTGTGGACTCAAGTGGAATGGACACCGCGATGCCCTGACTCGAAATAAGGCTGGATATCCCTGCAGTGACTTGAATGCAGGCTCGTCTTGCATCTCCCAAGACGAAAGGATGTCTGAATCCCCTGTGGAGACCACAGAGAAAGACTTAGTTCTCCACTTCATGGCGACCAGAGGCCTCACATCCTTTGAAAACTCCAGAGGTACGCGGACATCAGTGCCTCCAAAGGAGACGATGCCTGACTCCTCGTGAAACTTGATAGGAGTCCCAGGATTCCTGTGACACGTGGAAAGGGACCCTTGGTCTCCCTCCTCAGCTGGAGAGGGGTCCCAATTGCCCTGCCAACACTCGAGGAGAATCCTGAGTTGTCCCTCGCAACTAGGCATGAGTCCTGACGTCGGTGAACAAACACGTGTGTGGAAGGGCCATCCCCGTCGTAACTCGAGAATATACCCCAGGTTCCTGCCGCAAATCGAGAAAACCCATGAGACTTCCCCCTCGCCGCGAGATGAGGCCCGATTCCCCTGCACTGCGTGCAGAGCAATTCCGTGTTGCACATCACACATGAAAGGAGCCTCGAATTCCTTGATGGCACTCCAGAGAAACCCCAAGAACACTGTTTCAAGGCTAGAGGGATCCTGAGGTCACTGTAGCCTCACGAAAGGGTTCCGTGGACCAAAAATCAACTCGAGATGAGAAGTTAGTCCCTGGTTTCGACTCCAGAGGAAACCACCTTACCACAAGCACCTCAAGAGGAGGCTTCTCTCAGCTCTAGGTATGTGAGAGGGACCCTGAGTTTGCGGCCAGAAGTGGAATGGACACCGCGATGCCCTGACTCTAAATAATGCCGGATATCCCTGCAGTGACTTGAATGCAGGCTCGTCTTGCATCTCTGAAGACGAAAGGATGTCTGAATCCCCTATGGAGACCACAGAAAAAGACCTAGTTCACCACCTCATCGTGACCGGAGGCCTCACATCCTTTGAAAACTCCAGAGGTACGCGGAGATCAGTGCCTCGAAAGGAGACGATGCCTGACTACTCGTGAAACTTGATAGGAGTCCCAGGATTCCTGTGGCACGTGGAAAGGGACCCTTGGTCTCCCGCCTCAGCTGCAGAGGCTTCCCAATTGCCCTGCCAAGCCTCGAGGAGAATCCCGAGTTGTCCCTCGCAACTAGGCAGGAGTCCTGACGTCACTGAACAAACACGTGGGTGGAAGGGCCATCCCCGTCATAACTCGAGATTATAACCCTGGTTCCCGCCGCAACTCGAGAAAAACCATGAGACTTCCCCCTCGCCACGAGATGAGGCCCGATTCCCCTGCACTGCATGCAGAGCAATTCCGTTTTGCACATCACACATGAAAGGAGCCTTGATTTCCTTGATGGCACTCCAGAGAAACCCCAAGAACACTGTTTCAAGGCTAGAGGGATCCTGAGGTCACTGTAGCAACACGAAAGAGCTCCGTGGACCAAAAATCAACTCGAGATGAGAGGTTAGTCCCTGGCTTCGACTCCAGAGGAATACCACCTTACCACAAGCACCTCAAGAGGAGGCTTCTCTCAGCTCTATGTATGTGAGAGGGACCCTGAGTTTGCGGCCTCAAGTGGAATGGACAGCGCGATGCCCTGACTCGAAATAAGGCTGGATATCCCTGCAGTGACTTGAATGCAGTATCGACTTGCATCTCCCAATACGAAAGGATGTCTGAATCCCCTGTGGAGACCACAGAGAAAGACCTAGTTCCCCACCTCATCGCGACCGGAGGCTTCATATCCTTTGGAAACTCCAGAGGAACGCGGAGATCAGTGCCTCCAAAGGAGACGATGCCTGACTCCTCGTGAAACTTGATAGGAGTCCCAGGATTCCTGTGGCACGTGGAAAGGGACCCTTGGTCTCCCTCCTCAGCTGGAGAGGCGTCCCAATTGCCCTGCCAACCCTCGAGGAGATTCCCGAGTTGTCCCTCGCAACTAGGCAGGAGTCCTGATGTCGCTGAACAAACACGTGGGTGGAAGGGCCATCCCCGTCGTAACTCGAGAATATACCCCAGGTTCCCGCCGCAACTCGAGAAAAACCACGAGACTTCCCCCTTGCCGCGAGATGAGGCCCGATTCCCCGGCACTGCGTGCAGAGCAATTCCGTGTTGCACATCACACATGAAAGGAGCCTTGATTTCCTTAATGGCACTCCAGAGAAACCCCAAGAATACTGTTTCCAGGCTAGAGGGATCCTGAGGTCACTGTAGCAACGCGAAAGAACTCCGTGGACCAAATATCAACTCGAGATGAGAGGTTATTCTTTGGCTTCGACTCCAGAGGAATACCACCTTACCACAAGCACCTCAAGAGGAGGCTTCTCTCAGCTCTAGGTATGTGAGAGGGACCCTGAGTTTGCGGCCTCAAGTGGAATGGACACCGCGATTCCCTGACTCGAAAAAAGGCTGGATATCCCTGCAGTGACTTGAATGCAGGCTCGTCTTGCATCTCCCAAGATGAGAGGATGTCTGAATCCCCTGTGAAGACCACAGAGAAAGACCTAGTTCCCCACCTCATCGTGACCGGAGCCCTCACATCCTTTGAAAACTCCAGAAGTACGCGGAGATCAGTGCCTCCAAAGGAGACGATGCCTGACTCTTCCTGAATCTTGATAGGATTTCCAGGATTCCTGTGGCACCTGGAAAGGGACCCATGGTCTCCCGCCTCAGCTGCAGAGGCGTCCCAATTGCCCTGCCAAGCCTCGAGGTGAATCCTGAGTTGTCCCTCGCAACTAGGCAGGAGTCCTGACGTGGCTGAACAAACACGTGGTTGGAAGTGCCATCCCCGTCGTAACTCGAGAATATACCCCAGGTTCCCGTCGCAACTCGAGAAAAACCATGAGACTTCCCCCTCGCCGTGAGATGAGGCCCGATTCCCCTGCACTGCGTGCAGAGCAATTCCGTCTTGCACATCACACATGAAAGGAGCCTTGATTTCCTTGATGGCACTCCAGAGAAACCCCAAGAACAGTGTTTCAAGGCTAGACGGATCCTGAGGTCACTGTAGCAACACGAAAGAGCTCCGTGGACCAAGAATCAACTCGAGATGAGAGGTTAGTCCCTGGCTTCGACTCCAGAGGAATACCACCTTACCACAAGCACCTCAAGAGGAGGCTTCTCTCAGCTCTAGGTATGTGAGAGGGACCCTGAGTTTGCGGCCTCAAGTGGAATGGACACCGCGATTCCCTGACTCGAAATAGGGCCGGATATCCCTGCAGTGACTTGAATGCAGGCTCGTCTTGCATCTCCCAAGACGAAAGGATGTCTGAATCCCATGCGGAGACCCCAGAGAAACACCTAGTTCCCCACCTCATCGCGACCGGAGGCCTCACATCCTTTGAAAACTCCAGAGGTACGCGGAGATCAGTGCCTCCAAAGGAGACGATGCCTGACTCCTCATGAAACTTGATACGAGTCCCAGGATTCCTGTGGCACGTGGAAAGGGACCCTTGGTCTCCCGCCTCAGCTGGAGAGGCGTCCCAATTGCCCTGCCAAGCCTCGAGGAGAATCCCGAGTTGTCCCTCGCAACTAGGCAGGAGTCCTGACGTCGCTGAACAAACACGTGGGTGGAAGGGCCATCCCCGTCATAACTCGAGAATATACCCCAGGTTCCCGCCGCAACTCGAGAAAAACTTGAGACTTCCCCTCGCCGCGAGATGAGGCCCGATTCCCCTGCACTGCGTGCAGAGCAATTCCGTGTTGCACATCACACATGAAAGGAGCCTTGATTTCCTTGATGGCACTCCAGAGAAACCCCAAGAGCACTGTTTCAAGGCTAGAGGGATCCTGAGGTCACTGTAGCAACACGAAAGAGCTCCGTGGACCAAGAATCAACTCGAAATGAGAGGTTATTCCCTGGCTTCGACTCCAGAGGAATACCACCTTACCACAAGCACCTCAAGACGAGGCTTCTCTCAGCTCTAGGTATGTGAGGGGGACCCTGAGTTTGCAGCCTCAAGTGGAATGGACACCGCTATGCCCTGACTCGAAATAAGGCCGGATATCACTGCAGTGACTTGAATGCAGGCTCGTCTTGCATCTCCCAAGACGAAAGGATGTCTGAATCCCCTGTGCAGACCACAGAGAAAGACATAGTTCCCCACCTCATCGCGACCGGAGGCCTCACATCCTTTCAAAACTCCAGAGGTACGCGGAGATCAGTGCCTCCAAAGGAGACGATGCCTGACTCCTCGTGAAACTTGATAGGAGTCCCAGGATTCCTGTGGCACGTGGAAAGGGACTCTTGGTCTCCCGCCTCAGCTGGAGAGGCGTCCCAATTGCCCTGCCAAGCCTCGAGGAGAATCCCGAGTTGTCTCTCGCAACTAGGCAGGAGTACTGACGTGGCTGAACAAACACGTGGGTGGAAGGGCCATCCCCGTCGTAACTCGAGAATATACCCCAGGTTCCCGCCGCAACTAGAGAAAAACCATGAGACTTCCCGTTCGCCGCGAGATGAGGCCCGATTCCCCTGCACTGCGTGCAGAGCAATTCCCTGTTGCACATCACACATGAAAGGAGCCTTGATTTCCTTCATGGCACTCCAGAGAAATCCCAAGAACACTGTTTCAAGGCTAGAGGGATCCTGAGGTCACGGTAGCAACACGAAAGAGCTCCGTGGACCAGGAATCAACTCAAGATGAGAGGTTATTCCCTGGCTTTGATTCCAGAGGAATACCACCTTACCACAAGCACCTCAAGAGGAGGCTTCTCTCAGCTCTAGGTTTGTGAGAGGGACCCTGAGTTTACGGCCTCAAGTGGAATGGACACCGCAATGCCCTGACTCGAAATAAGGCCGGATATTCCTGCAGTGACTTGAATGCAGGCTCGTCTTGCTTCTCCCTTGACGAAAGTATAACTGAATCCCCTAAGGAGACCAAAGAGAAAGACCTAGTTCCCCACCTCATCGCGACCGGAGGCCTCACATCCTTTGAAAACTCCAGAGGTACGCGGAGATCAGTGCCTCCAAAGGAGACGATGCCTGACTCCTCGTGAAACTTGATAGGAGTCTCAGGATTCTTGTGGCATGTGGAAAGGGACCCTTGGTCTCCCGTCTGAGCTGGAGAGGCGTCCCAAATGCCCTGCCAAGCCTCGAGGAGAATCCGAGTTGTCCCTCGCAACTAGGCAGGAGTCCTGACGTCGCTGAACAAACACGTGTGTGGAAGGCCCATCCCCGTGGTAACTCGAGAATATACCCCAGGTTACCGCCGCAACTCGAGAAAAACCATGAGATTTCCACCTCGCCGTGAAATGAGCCCGATTCCCCTGCACTGCGTGCAGAGCAATTCCGTCTTGCACATCACACATGAAAGGAGCCTTGATTTCCTTGATGGCACTCCAGAGAAACCCCAAGAACACTGCTTCAAGGCTAGAGGGATCCTGAGGTCACTGTAGCAACACGAAAGAGCTCCGTGGACCAAGAATCAATTCAAGATGAGAGGTTAGTCCCTGGCTTCGACTCCAGAGGAATACCACCTTACCACAAGCACCTCAAGAGGAGGCTTCTCTCAGCTCTAGGTATGTGAGGGGGACCCTGAGTTTGCAGCCTCAAGTGGAATGGACACCGCGATGCCCTGACTCGAAATAAGGCCGGATATCCCTGCAGTGACTTGAATGCAGGCTCGTCTTGCATCTCCCAAGACGAAAGGATGTCTGAATCCCCTGTGGAGACCAGAGAGAAAGACCTAGTTCCCAACCTCATCGCGAAAGGAGGCCTCACATCCTTTGAAAACTCCACAGGTACACGGAGATCAGTGCCTCCAAAGGAGACGATGCCTGACTCCTCGTGAAACTTGATAGGAGTCCCAGGATTCCTGTGGCACGTGGAAAGGGACCCTTGGTCTCCCGCCTCAGCTGGAGAGGCGTCCCAATTGCCCTGCCAAGCCTCGAGGAGAATCCCGAGTTGTCCCTCGCAACTAGGCAGGAGTCCTGAAGTCGCTGAACAAACACATGTGTGGAAGGGCCATCCCCGTCGTAACTCGAGAATATACCCCAGTTTCCCGCCGCAACACGAGAAAAACCATGAGACTTCCCCCTCGCCGCGAGATGAGGCCCGATTCCACGGTACTGCGTGCAGAGCAATTCCGTGTTGCACATCATACATGAAAGGAGTCTTGATTTCCTTGATGGCACTCCAGAGAAACCCCAAGAACACTGTTTGAAGGCTAGAGGGATCCTGAGGTCACTGTAGCAACACGAAAGAGCTCCGTGGACTAAAAATCAACTCGAAATGAGAGGTTAGTCCCTGGCTTCGACTCCAGAGGAATACCACCTTACCACAAGCACCTCAAGAGGAGGCTTCTCTCAGCTCTAGGTATGTGAGAGGGACCCTGATTTTGCGGCTCACATGGAATGGCACCGCGATGACCTGACTCGAAATAAGGTCGGATATCCCTGCAGTGACTTGAATGCAGGCTCGTCTTGCATCTCTCAAGACGAAAGGATGTCTGAATCCCCTGCGGAGACCACAGATAAAGACCTACTTTCCCACCTCATCGCGACCGGAGGCCTCACATCCTTTGAAAACTCCAGAGGTACACGGAGAAAAGTGCCTCCAAAGGGGACGATCCCTGACTCCTCGTGAAACTTGATAGGAGTCCCAGGATTCCTGTTGCACGTGGAAAGGGACCCTGGGCCTCCCGCCTCAGCTGGAGAGGCATCCCAATTGCCCTGCCAAGACTCGAGGAGAATCCCGAGTTGTCCCTCCCAACTAGGCAGGAGTCCTGAGGTGGCTGAACAAACACGTGGGTGGAAGGGCCATCCCCGTCGTAACTCGAGAATATACCCCAGGTTCCCGCCGCAACTCGAGAAAAACCATGAGACTTCCCCCTCGCCGCGAGATGAGGCCCGATTCCCCTGCACTGCGTGCAGAGCAATTCCGTGTTGCACATCACACATGAAAGGAGCCTTGATTTCCTTGATGGCACACCAGAGAAACCCCAAGAACACTGTTTCAAGGCTAGAGGGATCCTGAGGTCACTGTAGAAACACGAAAGAGCTCCGTGGACCAAGAATCAACTCGAGATGAGAGGTTAGTCCCTGGCTTCGACTCCAGAGGCATACCACCTTACCACAAGCACCTCAAGAGGAGGCTTCTCTCAGCTCTAGGTATGTGAGAGGGACCCTGAGTTTGTGGATTCAAGTGGAATGGACACTGCGATGCCCTGACACGAAATAAGGCCGGTTATTCCTGCAGTGACTTGAAGGCAGGCTCGTCTTGCATCTCCCAAGATGAAAGGATGTCTGAATCCCCTGTGGAGACCACAGAGAAAGACCTAGTTCCCCACTTCATGGCGACCGGAGGCCTCACATCCTTTGAAAACTCCAGAGGTATGTGGACATCAGTGCCTCCAAAGGAGACGATTCCTGACTCCTCGTGAAACTTGATACGAGTCCCAGGATACCTGTGGCACGTGGAAAGGGACACTTGGTCTCCCGCCTCAGCTGGAGAGGCGTCCCAATTGCCCTGCCAAGCCTCGAGGAGAATCATGAGTGGTCCCTCGCAACTAGGCAGGAGTCCTGACGTCGCTGAACACACACGTGGTTGGAAGGGCCATCCCCGTCGTAACTCGAGAATATACCCCAGGTTCCCGCCGCAACTCGAGAAAAACCATGAAACTTCCCCCTCGCCGCAAGATGAGGCCCGATTCCCCTGCACTGCATTCAAAGCAATTCCGTATTGCACATCACACAAGAAAGGAGCCTTGATTTCCTTGATGGCACTACAGAGAAACCCCTAGAACAATGTTTCAAGGCTAGAGGGATCCTGAAGTCACTGTAGCAACACGAAAGAGCTCCTTGGACCACAAATCAACTGGAGATGAGAGGTTAGTCCCTGGCTTCGACTCCAGAGGAATACCACCTTACCACAAGCACCTCAAGAGGAGGCTTCTCTCAGCTCTAGGTCTGTGAGAGGGACCCTGAGTTTGCGGCCTCAAGTCGAATGGACACCGCGATGCCCTGACTCGAAATAAGGCCGGATATAACTGCAGTGACTTGAATGCAGGCTCGTCTTGCATCTCCCAAGACGAAAGGATGTCTGAATCCCCTGTGGAGACCACAGAGAAAGACCTAGTTCCCCACCTCATCGCGACCGGAGGCCTCACATCCTTTGAAAACGCCAGAGGTACGCGGAGATCAGTGCCTCCAAAGGAGACGATGCCTGACTCCTCGTGAAACTTGATAGGAGTCCCAGGATTCTTGTGGCACGTGGACAGGGACACTTGGTCTCCCGCCTCAGCTGGAGAGGCGTCCCAATTGCCCTGCCAAGCCTCGAGGAGAATCCCGAGTGGTCCCTCACAACTAGGCAGGAGTCCTGACGTCGCTGAACAAACACGTGGTTTGAAGGGCCATCCCCGTCGTAACTCGAGAATATACCCCAGGTTCCCGCCGCAACTCGAGAAAAACCATGAGACTTCCCCCTCGCCTCGAGATGAGGCCCGATTCCCCTGCACTGCGTGGAGAGCAATTCCGTTTTGCACATCACACATGAAAGGAGCCTTGATTTCCTTGATGGCACTCCAGAGAAAGCCCAAGAACACTTTTTCAAGGCTAGAGGGATCCTGAGGTCACTGTAGCAACACGAAAGAGCTCCGTGGACCAAAAATCAACTCGAGATGAGAGGGTAGTCCCTGGCTTCGACTCCAGAGGAATACCACCTTACCACAAGCACCTCAAGAGGAGGCTTCTCTCAGCTCAAGCTATGTGAGAGGGACCCTGAGTTTGTGGCCTCAAGTGAAATGGACACCGCGATGCCCTGACTCGAAATAAGGCCGGATATCCCTGCAGTGACTTGAATGCAGGCTCGTCTTGCATCTCCCAAGACGAAAGGATGTCTGAATCCCCTGTGGAGACAACAGAGAAACACCTAGTTTCCCACCTCATCACGACCGGAGGCCTCACATACTTTGAAAACTCCAAACGTACGTGGAGATCAAGGCCTCCAAAGGAGACGATGCCTGACTCTTCGTGAAACTTGATAGGAGTCCCAGGATTCCTGTGGCACGTGGAAAGGGACCCTTGGTCTCCCGCATCAGCTGGAGAGGCGTCCCAATTGCCCTGCCAAGCCACGAGGTGAATCCCGAGTTGTCCATCGCAACTAGGCAGGAGTCCTGACGTCAGTGAACAAACACGTGTGTGGAAGGGCCATTCCCGTCGTAACTCGAGAATATACCCCAGGTTCCCGCCGCAACTCGAGAAAAACGATGAGACTTCCCCCTCACCGCGAGATGAGGCCCGATTCCCCTGCACTGCGTGCAAAGCAATTCCGTGTTGCACATCACACATGAAAGGAGACTTGATTTCCTTGATGGCACTCCAGAGAAACCCCAAGAACACTGTTTCAAGGCTAGAGGGATCCTGAGGTCACTGTAGCTACACGAAATAGCTCCGTGGACCAAAAATCAACTCGAGATGAGAGGTTAGTCCCTGGCTTCGACTCCAGAGGAAAACACCTTACCACAAGCACCTCAAGAGGAGGCTTCTCTCAGCTCTAGGTATGTGAGAGGGACCCTGAGTTTGCGGCCTCAAGTGGAATGGACACCGCGATGCCCTGACTCGAAATAAGGCCGGATATCCCTGCAGTGACTTGAATGCAGGCTCGTCTTGCATTTCCCAAGACGAAAGGATGTATGAATCCCCTGTGGAGACCACAGAGAAAGACCTAGTTCCCCACCTCATCGCGACCGGAGGCTTCACATACTTTGAAAATTCCAGAGGTACACTGAGATCAGTGCCTCCAAAGGAGACGATGTCTGACTCCTCGTGAAACTTGATAGGAGTTCCAGGATTCCTGTGGCACGTGGAAAGGGACCTTTGGTCTCCCGCCTCAGCTGAAGAGGGGTCCCAATTGCCCTGCCAAGCCTCGAGGAGAATCCCGAGTTGTCCCTCGCAACTAGGCAGCAGTCCTGACTTCGCTGAACAAACACGTGGGTGGAAGGGCCATCCCCGTCGTAACTCGAGAATATACCCCAGGTTCCCGCCGCAACTCGAGAAAAACCATGAGACTTCCCCCTCGCCGCAAGATGAGGCCCGATTCCCCTGCACTGCATTCAAAGCAATTCCGTATTGCACATCACACATGAAAGGAGCATTGATTTCCTTGATGGCACTCCAGAGAAACCCCAAGAGCAATGTTTCAAGGCTAGAGGGATCCTGAAGTCACTGTAGCAACACGAAAGAGCTCCTTGGACCACAAATCAACTGGAGATGAGAGGTTAGTCCCTGGCTTCGACTCCAGAGGAATACCACCTTACCACAAGCACCTCAAGAGGAGGCTTCTCTCAGCTCTAGGTCTGTGAGAGGGACCCTGAGTTTGCGGCCTCAAGTCGAATGGACACCGCGATGCCCTGACTCGAAATACGGCCGGATATCCCTGCAGTGACTTGAATGCAGGCTTGCCTTGCATCTCCCAAGACGAAAGGATGTCTGAATCCCCTGTGGAGACCACAGAGAAAGACGTAGTTCCCCACCTCATCGCGACCGGAGGCCTCACATCCTTTGAAAACTCCAGAGGTACGCGGAGATCAGTGCCTCCAAAGGAGACGATGCCTGACTCCTTGTGAAACTTGATAGGAGTCCCAGGATTCCTGTGGCACATGGAAAGGGAGCCTTGGTCTCCCGCCTCAGCTGGAGAGGCGTCCCAATTGCCCTGCCAAGCCTCGAGGAGAATCCCGAGTTGTCCCTCGCAACTAGGCAGGAGTCCTGACGTCGCTGAAGATACACGTGTGTGGAAGGGCCATCCCCGTCGTAACTCGAGAATGTACCCCACGTTCCCGCCGCAACTCGAGAAAAACCATGAGACTTCCCCCTCGCCGCGAGATGAGGCCTGATTCCCCTGCACTGCGTGCAGAGCAATTCCGTGTTGCACATCACACATGAAAGGAGCCTTGATTTCCTTGGTGGCACTCCAGAGAAACCCCAAGAACACTGTTTCAAGGCTAGAGGGATCCTGAGGTCACTGTAGCAACACGAAAGAGCTCCGTGGACCAAAAATCAACTCGAGATGAGAGGTTAGTCCCTGGCCTTGACTCCAGAGGACTACCACCTTACGACAAGCACCTCAAGAGGAGGCTTCTCTCAGCTCTATGTATGTGAGATGGGCCCTGAGTTTGCGGCCTCAAGTGGAATGGACACTGCGATGCCCTGACTCGAAATAAGGCCGGATATCCCTGCAGTGACTTGAATGCAGGCTCGTCTTGCATCTCCCAAGATGAAAGGATGTCTGAATCTCCTGTGGAGACCACAGAGAAAGACCTAGTTCCCCACCTCATCGGGACCGGATTCCTTATATCCTTTGAAAACTTCAGAGGTACGCGGAGATCAGTGCCTCCAAAGGAGACGATGCCTGACTCCTCGTGAAACTTGATAGGAGTCCCGGGATTCCTGTGGCACGTGGAAAGGGACACTTGGTCTCCCGCCTCAGCTGGAGAGGCGTCCCAATTGCCCTGCCAAGCCTCGAGGAGAATCCCAAGTTGTCCCTCGCAACTAGGCAGGAGTCCTGACGTCGCTGAACAAACACGTGGGTGGAAGGGCCATCCGCGTCGTAACTCGAGAATATACCCCAGGTTCCCGCCGCAACTCGAGAAAAACCATGAGACTTCCCCCTCGCCGCGAGATGAGGCCCGATTCCCCTGCACTGCGTGCAGAGCAATTCCGTGTTGCACATCACACATGAAAGAAGCCTTGATTTCCTTGATGGCACTCCAGAGAAACCCGAAGAACACTGTTTCAAGGCTAGAGGGAACCTGAGGTCACTGTAGCAACACGAAAGAGCTCCGTGGACCAAAAATCAACTAGAGATGAGAGGTTAGTCCCTGGCATCGACTCCAGAGGAATACCACCTTACCACAAGCACCTTAAGAGGAGGCTTCTCTCAGCTCTATGTATGTGAGAGGGGCCCTGAGTTTGCGGCCTCAAGTGGAATGGACACCGCGATGCCCTGACTCGAAATAAGGCCGGATATCCCTGCAGTGACTTGAATGCAGGCTCGTCTTGCATCTCCCAAGACGAAAGGATGTCTGAATCCCCTGTGGAGACCACAGAGAAAGACCTAGTTCCCCACCTCATCGCGACCGGAGGCCTCACATCCTTTGAAAACTCCAGAGGTACGCGGAGATCAGCGCCTCCAAAGGAGACGATGCCTGACTCCTCGTGAAACTTCATAGGAGTCCCAGGATTCCTGTGGCACATGGAAAGGGACCCTTGGTCTCCCGCCTCAGCTGGAGAGGCGACCCAATTGCCCTGCCAAGCCTCGAGGAGAATTCCTAATTGTCCCTCGCAACTAGGCAGGAGTCCTGACGTCACTGAAGAAACACGTGTGTGGAAGGGCCATCCCCGTCGTAACTCGAGAATATACCTCAGGTTACTGCCGCAACTCGAGAAAAACCATGAGACTTCGCCCTCGCCGCGAGATGAGGCCCGATTCCCCTGCACTGCGTGCAGAGCAATTCCGTGTTGCACATCACACATGAAAGGAGCCTTGATTTCCTTGATGGCACTCCAGAGAAACCCCAAGAACACTGTTTCAAGGCTAGAGGGATCCTGAGGTCACTGTAGCAACACGAAAGAGCTCCATGGACCAAAAATCAACTCGAGATGAGAGGTTAGTCCCTGGCTTCGACTCCAGAGGAATACCACCTTACCACAAGCACCTCAAGAGGAGGCTTCTCTCAGCTCTAGGTATGTGAGAGGGACCCTGAGTTTGCGGCCTCAAGTGGAATGGACACCGCGATGCCCTGACTCGAAATAAGGCCGGATATCCCTGCAGTGACTTGAATGCAGGCTCGTCTTGCATCTCCCAAGACGAAAGGATGTCTGAATCCCCTGTGGAGACCACAGAGAAAGACCTAGTTCACCACCTCATCGCGACCGGAGGCCTCACATCCTTTGAAAACTCCAGAGGTACGCCGAGATCAGTGCCTCCAAAGGAGACGATGCCTGACTCCTCGTCAAACTTGATAGGAGTCCCAGGATTCCTGTGGCACATGGAAAGGGACACTTGGTCTCCCGCCTCAGCTGGAGAGGCGACCCAATTGCCCTGCAAAGACTTGAGGAGAATTCCGAGTTGTCCCTCGCAACTAGGCAGGAGTCCTGACGTCGCTGAAGAAACACGTGTGTGGAAGGGCCATCCCCGTCGTAACACGAGAATATACCCCAGGTTCCCGCCGCAACTCGAGAAAAACCATGAGACATCCCCCTCGCCGCGAGATGAGGCCCGATTCCCCTGCACTGCGTGCAGAGCAATTCCGTGTTGCACATCACACATGAAAGGAGCCTTCATTTCCTTGGCGGCACTCCAGAGAAACCCCAAGAACACTGTTTCAAGGCTAGAGGGATCCTGAGGTCACTGTAGCAACACGAAAGAGCTCCGCGGACCAAAAATCAACTCGAGATGAGAGGTTAGTCCCTGGCTTCGACTCCAGAGGAATACCACCTTACCACAAGCACCTCAAGAGGAGGCTTCTCTCAGCTCTAAGTATGTGAGAGGGGCCCTGAGTTTGCGACCTCAAGTGGAATGGACACCGCGATGCCCTGACTCGAAATAAGGCCGGATATCCCTGCAGTGACTTGAATGCAGGCTCGTCTTGCATCTCCCAAGATGAAAGGATGTCTGAATCTCCTGTGGAGACCACAGAGAAAGTCCTAGTTCCCCACCTCATCGCGACCGGATTCCTTATATCCTTTGAAAACTCCAGAGGTACGCGGAGATCAGTGCCTCCAAAGGAGACGATGCCTGACTCCTCGTGAAACTTGATAGGAGTCCCGGGATTCCTGTGGCACGTGGAAAGGGACCCTTGGTCTCCTGCCTCAGCTGGAGAGGCGTCCCAATTGCCCTGCCAAGCCTCGAGGAGAATCCCGAGTTGTCCCTCGCAACTAGGCAGGAGTCCTGACGTCGCTGAAGAAACACGTGGGTGGAAGGGCCATCCCCGTCGTAACTCGAGAATATACCCCAGGTTCCCGCCGCAACTCGAGAAAAACCATGAGACTTCCCCCTCGCCGCGAGATGAGGCCCGATTCCCCTGCACTGCGTGCAGAGCAATTCCGTGTTGCACATCACACATGAAAGGAGCCTTGATTTCCTTGATGGCACTCCAGAGAAACCACAAGAACACTGTTTCAAGGCTAGAGGGATCCTGAGGTCACTGTAGCAACACGAAAGAGCTCCGTGGACCAAAAATCAACTCGAGATGAGAGGTTAGTCCCTGGCTTCGACTCCAGAGGAATACCACCTTACCACAAGCACCTCAAGAGGAGGCTTCTCTCAGCTCTAGGTATGTGAGAGGGACCCTGAGTTTGCGGCCTCAAGTGGAATGGACACCGCGATGCCCTGGCTCAAAATAAGGCCGGATATCCCTGCAGTGACTTGAATGCAGGCTCGTCTTGCATCTCCCAAGACGAAAGGATGTCTGAATCCCCTGTGGAGACCACAGAGAAAGACCTAGTTCCCCACCTCATCGCGACCGGAGGCCTCACATCCTTTGAAAACTCCAGAGGTACGCGGAGATCAGTGCCTCCAAAGGAGACGATGCCTGACTCCTCGTGAAACTTGAGAGGAGTCCCAGGATTCCTGTGGCACGTGGAAAGGGACCCTTGGTCTCCCGCCTCAGCTGGAGAGGCGTCCCAATTGCCCTGCCAAGCCTCGAGGAGAATCCCGAGTTGTCCCTCGCAACTAGGCAGGAGTCCTGACGTCGCTGAACAAACACGTGGGAGGAAGGGCCATCCCCGTCATAACTCGAGAATATACCCCAGGTTCCCGCCGCAACTCGAGAAAAACGATGAGACTTCCCCCTCACCGCGAGATGAGGCCCGATTCCCCTGCACTGCGTGCAAAGCAATTCCGTGTTGCACATCACACATGAAAGGAGACTTGATTTCCTTGATGGCACTCCAGAGAAACCCCAAGAACACTGTTTCAAGGCTAGAGGGATCCTGAGGTCACTGTAGCTACACGAAATAGCTCCGTGGACCAAAAATCAACTCGAGATGAGAGGTTAGTCCCTGGCTTCGACTCCAGAGGAAAACACCTTACCACAAGCACCTCAAGAGGAGGCTTCTCTCAGCTCTAGGTATGTGAGAGGGACCCTGAGTTTGCGGCCTCAAGTGGAATGGACACCGCGATGCCCTGACTCGAAATAAGGCCGGATATCCCTGCAGTGACTTGAATGCAGGCTCGTCTTGCATTTCCCAAGACGAAAGGATGTATGAATCCCCTGTGGAGACCACAGAGAAAGACCTAGTTCCCGACCTCATCGCGACCGGAGGCTTCACATACTTTGAAAATTCCAGAGGTACACTGAGATCAGTGCCTCCAAAGGAGACGATGTCTGACTCCTCGTGAAACTTGATAGGAGTTCCAGGATTCCTGTGGCACGTGGAAAGGGACCTTTGGTCTCCCGCCTCAGCTGAAGAGGGGTCCCAATTGCCCTGCCAAGCCTCGAGGAGAATCCCGAGTTGTCCCTCGCAACTAGGCAGCAGTCCTGACTTCGCTGAACAAACACGTGGGTGGAAGGGCCATCCCCGTCGTAACTCGAGAATATACCCCAGGTTCCCGCCGCAACTCGAGAAAAACCATGAGACTTCCCCCTCGCCGCAAGATGAGGCCCGATTCCCCTGCACTGCATTCAAAGCAATTCCGTATTGCACATCACACATGAAAGGAGCATTGATTTCCTTGATGGCACTCCAGAGAAACCCCAAGAGCAATGTTTCAAGGCTAGAGGGATCCTGAAGTCACTGTAGCAACACGAAAGAGCTCCTTGGACCACAAATCAACTGGAGATGAGAGGTTAGTCCCTGGCTTCGACTCCAGAGGAATACCACCTTACCACAAGCACCTCAAGAGGAGGCTTCTCTCAGCTCTAGGTCTGTGAGAGGGACCCTGAGTTTGCGGCCTCAAGTCGAATGGACACCGCGATGCCCTGACTCGAAATACGGCCGGATATAACTGCAGTGACTTGAATGCAGGCTCGTCTTGCATCTCCCAAGACGAAAGGATGTCTGAATCCCCTGTGGAGACCACAGAGAAAGACCTAGTTCCCCACCTCATCGCGACCGGAGGCCTCACATCCTTTGAAAACGCCAGAGGTACGTGGAGATCAGCGCCTCCAAAGGAGACGATTCCTGACTCCTCGTGAAACTTGATAGGAGTCCCGGGATTCCTGTGGCACTTGGACAGCGACCCTTGGTCTCCCGCCTCAGCTGGAGAGGCGTTCCAATTGCCCTGCCAAGCCTCGAGGAGAATCCCGAGTTGTCCCTCGCAACTAGGCAGGAGTCCTGACGTCGCTGAACAAACACGTGTGTGGAAGGGCCATCCCCGTCGTAACTCGAGAATATACCCCAGGTTCTCGCCGCAACTCGAGAAAATCCATGAAATTTCCCCCTCGCCGCAAGATGAGGCCCGATTCCCCTGCACTGCATTTAAAGCAATTCTGTATTGCACATCAAACTTGAAAGGAGCCTTGATTTCCTTGATGGCACTCCAGAGAAAGCCCAAGAACAGTGTTTCAAGGCTAGAGGGATCCTGAGGTCACTGTAGCCACACGAAAGAACTCCGTGGACCAAAAATCAACTCGAGATGAGAGGTTAGTCCCTGGCTTCGACACCGGAGAAATACCACCTTACCACAAGCACCTCAAGAGGAGGCTTCTCTCAGCTCTAGGTATGTGAGAGGGACGCTGAGTTTGCGGCCTCAAGTGGAATGGACACCGCGATGCCCTGACTCGCAATAAGGCCGGATATGCCTGCAGTGACTTGAATGCAGGCTCGTCTTGCATCTCCCAAGACGAAAGGATGTCTGAATCCCCTGTGGAGACCAAAGAGAAAGACCTAGTTCCCCACCTCATGGCGACCGGAGGCCTCACATCCTTTGAAAACTCCAGAGGTACGCGGAGATCAGTGCCTCCAAAGGAGACGATGCCTGACTCCTCGTTAAACTTTATAGGAGTCCCATGATTCCTGTGGCATGTGAAATGGGACCCTTGGTCTCCCGCTTCATCTGGAGTGGCGTCCCAATTGCCCTGCCAAGCCTCGAGGAGAATCCCGAGTTGTCCCTCGCAACTAGGCAGGAGTCCTGACGTTGCTGAACAAACACGTGGGTGGTAGGGCCATTACCGTCGTAACTCGAGAATATAACCCAGGTTCCCGCCGCAACTCGAGAAAAACCATGAGACTTCCCCCTCGCCGCAAGATGAGGCACGAATCCCCTGCACTGCGTGCAGAGCAATTCCGTGTTGCACATCACACATGAAAGGAGACTTGATTTCCTTGATGGCACTCCAGAGAAACCCCAGGAACACTGTTTCAAGACTAGAGGGTTCCTGAGGTCACTGTAGCAACACGAAAGAGCTCCGTGGACCAAAAATCAACTCGACATGAGAGGTTAGTCCCTGGCTTCGACTCCAGAGGAATACCACCTTACCACAAGCACCTCAAGAGGAGGCTTCTCTCAGCTCTAGGTATGTGAGAGGGACCCTGAGTTTGCGGCCTCAAGTGGAATGGATACCGCGATGCCCTGACTCGAAATAAGGCCGGATATCACTGCAGTGACTTGAATGCAGGCTTGCTTTGCATCTCCCAAGACGAAAGGATGTCTGAATCCCCTGTGGAGACCACAGAGAAAGACCTACTTCCTCATCTCATCGCGACCGGAGGCCTCACATCCTTTGAAAACTCCAGAGGTATGCGGAGATCAGTGACTCCAAAGGAGACGATGCCTGACTCCTCGTGAACCTTGATAAGAGTCCCAGGATTCCTGTGGCACGTGGAAAGGGACCTTTGGTCTCCCGCCTCAGCTGGAGAGGCGTCCCAATTGCCCTGCCAAGCCTCGAGGAGAATCCCGAGTTGTCCCTCGCAACTAGGCAGGAGTCCTGACGTCGCTGAAGAAACACGTGGGTGGAAGGGCCATCCCCGTCATAACTCGAGAATATACCCCAGGTTCCCGCCGCAACTCGAGAAATACCATGAGACTTCCCCCTTGCCATGAGATGAGGCCCGATTCCCCTGCGCTGCATGCAGAGCAATTCCGTGTTGCACATCAAACATGAAAGGAGCCTTGATTTCCTTGATGGCACTCCAGAGAAACCCCAAGAACACTGTTTCAAGGCTTGAGGGATCCTGAGGTCACTGTAGCAACACGAAAGAGCCCCGGGACCAAAAATCAACTCAAGATGAGAGGTTAGTCCCTGGCTTCGACTCCAGAGGAATACCAGCTTACCACAAGCACCTCAAGAGGAGGCTTCTCTCAGCTCTATGTATGTGAGAGGGACCCTGAGTTTGCGGCCTCAAGTGGAATGGACACCGCGATGCCCTGACTCGAAATAAGGCCGGATATCACTGCAGTGACTTGAATGCAGGCTTGCCTTGCATCTCCCAAGACGAAAGGATGTCTGAATCCCCTGTGTAGATCACAGAGAAAGACCTAGTTCCCCACCTCATCGCGACCGGAGGTGTCACATCCTTTGAAAACTCCAGAGGTACGCGGAGATCAGTGCCTCCAAAGGAGACGATGCCTGACTCCTCGTGAAACTTCATAGGAGTCCCAGGATTCCTGCGGCACGTGGAAAGGGACCCTTGGTCTCCCGCCTCAGCTGGAGAGGCGTCCCAATTGCCCTGCCAAGCCTCGAGGAGAATTCTGAGTTGTCCCTCGCAAATAGTCAGGAGTCCTGACGTGGCTGAAGAAACACGTGTGTGGAAGGGCCATCCCCGTCGTAATTCGAGAATATACCTCAGGTTACTGCCGCAACTCGAGAAAAACCATGAGACTTCGCCCTCGCCGCGAGATGAGGCCCGATTCCCCTGCACTGCGTGCAGAGCAATTCCGTGTTGCACATCACACTTGAAAGGAGCCTTGATTTCCTTGATGGCACTCCAGAGAAACCCCAAGAACACTGTTTCAAGGCTAGAGGGATCCTGAGGTTACTGTAGCAACACGAAAGAGCTCCATGGACCAAAAATCAACTCGAGATGAGAGGTTAGTCCCTGGCTTCGACTCCAGAGGAATACCACCTTACCACAAGCACCTCAAGAGGAGGCTTCTCTCAGCTCTAGGTATGTGAGAGGGACCCTGAGTTTGCGGCCTCAAGTGGAATGGACACCGCGATGCCCTGACTCGAAATAAGGCCGGATATCCCTGCAGTGACTTGAATGCAGGCTCGTCTTGCATCTCCCAAGACGAAAGGATGTCTGAATCCCCTGTGGAGACCACAGAGAAAGACCTAGTTCACCACCTCATCACGACCGGAGGCCTGACATCCTTTGAAAACTCCAGAGGTACGCCGAGATCAGTGCCTCCAAAGGAGACGATGCCTGACTCCTCGTGAAACTTGATAGGAGTCCCAGGATTCCTGTGGCACATGGAAAGGGACACTTGGTCTCCCGCCTCAGCTGGAGAGGCGACCCAATTGCCCTGCAAAGCCTTGAGGAGAATTCCGAGTTGTCCCTCGCAACTAGGCAGGAGTCCTGACGTCGCTGAAGAAACACGTGTGTGGAAGGGCCATCCCCGTCGTAACACGAGAATATACCCCAGGTTCCCGCCGCAACTCGAGAAAAACCATGAGACTTCCCCCTCGCCGCGAGATGAGGCCTGATTCCCCTGCACTGCGTGCAGAGCAATTCCGTGTTGCACATCACACATGAAAGGAGCCTTGACTTCCTTGGTGGCACTCCAGAGAAACACCAAGAACACTCTTTCAAGGCTAGAGGGATCCTGAGGTCACTGTAGCAACACGAAAGAGCTCCGTGGACCAAAAATCAACTCGAGATGAGAGGTTAGTCCCTGGCTTCGACTCCAGAGGAATACCACCTTACCACAAGCACCTCAAGAGGAGGCTTCTCTCAGCTCTATCTATGTGAGAGGGACCCTGAGTTTGCGGCCTCAAGTGGAATGGACACCGCGATGCCCTGGCTCAAAATAAGGCCGGATATCCCTGCAGTGACTTGAATGCAGGCTCGTCTTGCATCTCCCAAGACGAAAGGATGTCTGAATCCCCTGTGGAGACCACAGAGAAAGACCTAGTTCCCCACCTCATCGCGACCGGAGGAATCACATCCTTTGAAAACTCCAGAGGTACGGGGAGATCAGTGCCTCCAAACGAGACGATGCCTGACTCCTCGTGAAACTTGATAGGAGTCCCAGGATTCCTGTGGCACGTGGAAAGGGACCCTTGGTCTCCCGCCTCAGCTGGAGAGGCGTCCCAATTGCCCTGCCAAGCCTCGAGGAGAATCCCGAGTTGTCCCTCGCAACTAGGCAGCAGTCCTGACGTCGCTGAACAAACACGTGGGAGGAAGGGCCATCCCCGTCGTAACTCGAGAATATACCCCAGGTTCCCGCCGCAACTCGAGAAAAACCATGAGACTTCCCCCTCGCCGCGAGATGAGGCCCGATTCCCCTGCACTGCGTGCAGAGCAATTCCGTGTTGCACATCACACATGAAAGGAGCCTTGATTTCCTTGATGGCACTCCAGAGAAACCCCAAGAACACTGTTTCAAGGCTAGAGGGATCCTGAGATCACTGTAGCAACACGAAAGAGCTCCGTGGACGAAAAATCAACTCGAGATGAGAGGTTAGTCCCTGGCTTCGACTCCAGAGGAATACCACCTTACCACAAGCACCTCAAGAGGAGGCTTCTCTCAGCTCTAGGTATGTGAGAGGGACCCTGAGTTTGCGGCCTCAAGTGGAATGGACACCGCGATGCCCTGACTCGAAATAAGGCCGGATATCCCTGCAGTGACTTGAATGCAGGCTTGCCTTGCATCTCCCAAGACGAAAGGATGTCTGAATCCCCTGTGGAGACCACAGAGAAAGACGTAGTTCCCCACCTCATCGCGACCGGAGGCCTCACATCCTTTGAAAACTCCAGAGGTACGCGGAGATCAGTGCCTCCAAAGGAGACGATGCCTGACTCCTTGTGAAACTTGATAGGAGTCCCAGGATTCCTGTGGCACATGGAAAGGGAGCCTTGGTCTCACGCCTCAGCTGGAGAGGCGTCCCAATTGCCCTGCCAAGCCTCGAGGAGAATCCCGAGTTGTCCCTCGCAACTAGGCAGGAGTCCTGACGTCGCTGAAGATACACGTGTGTGGAAGGGCCATCCCCGTCGTAACTCGAGAATGTACCCCACGTTCCCGCCGCAACTCGAGAAAAACCATGAGACTTCCCCCTCGCCGCGAGATGAGGCCTGATTCCCCTGCACTGCGTGCAGAGCAATTCCGTGTTGCACATCACACATGAAAGGAGCCTTGATTTCCTTGGTGGCACTCCAGAGAAACCCCAAGAACACTGTTTCAAGGCTAGAGGGATCCTGAGGTCACTGTAGCAACACGAAAGAGCTCCGTGGACCAAAAATCAACTCGAGATGAGAGGTTAGTCCCTGGCCTTGACTCCAGAGGACTACCACCTTACGACAAGCACCTCAAGAGGAGGCTTCTCTCAGCTCTATGTATGTGAGATGGGCCCTGAGTTTGCGGCCTCAAGTGGAATGGACACTGCGATGCCCTGACTCGAAATAAGGCCGGATATCCCTGCAGTGACTTGAATGCAGGCTCGTCTTGCATCTCCCAAGATGAAAGGATGTCTGAATCTCCTGTGGAGACCACAGAGAAAGACCTAGTTCCCCACCTCATCGGGACGGATTCCTTATATCCTTTGAAAACTTCAGAGGTACGCGGAGATCAGTGCCTCCAAAGGAGACGATGCCTGACTCCTCGTGAAACTTGATAGGAGTCCCGGGATTCCTGTGGCACGTGGAAAGGGACACTTGGTCTCCCGCCTCAGCTGGAGAGGCGTCCCAATTGCCCTGCCAAGCCTCGAGGAGAATCCCAAGTTGTCCCTCGCAACTAGGCAGGAGTCCTGACGTCGCTGAACAAACACGTGGGTGGAAGGGCCATCCGCGTCGTAACTCGAGAATATACCCCAGGTTCCCGCCGCAACTCGAGAAAAACCATGAGACTTCCCCCTCGCCGCGAGATGAGGCCCGATTCCCCTGCACTGCGTGCAGAGCAATTCCGTGTTGCACATCACACATGAAAGGAGCCTTGATTTCCTTGATGGCACTCCAGAGAAACCCCAAGAACACTGTTTCAAGGCTAGAGGGAACCTGAGGTCACTGTAGCAACACGAAAGAGCTCCGTGGACCAAAAATCAACTAGAGATGAGAGGTTAGTCCCTGGCTTCGACTCCAGAGGAATACCACCTTACCACAAGCACCTTAAGAGGAGGCTTCTCTCAGCTCTATGTATGTGAGAGGGGCCCTGAGTTTGCGGCCTCAAGTGGAATGGACACCGCGATGCCCTGACTCGAAATAAGGCCGGATATCCCTGCAGTGACTTGAATGCAGGCTCGTCTTGCATCTCCCAAGACGAAAGGATGTCTGAATCCCCTGTGGAGACCACAGAGAAAGACCTAGTTCCCCACCTCATCGCGACCGGAGGCCTCACATCCTTTGAAAACTCCAGAGGTACGCGGAGATCAGCGCCTCCAAAGGAGACGATGCCTGACTCCTCGTGAAACTTCATAGGAGTCCCAGGATTCCTGTGGCACATGGAAAGGGACCCTTGGTCTCCCGCCTCAGCTGGAGAGGCGACCCAATTGCCCTGCCAAGCCTCGAGGAGAATTCCTAATTGTCCCTCGCAACTAGGCAGGAGTCCTGACGTCACTGAAGAAACACGTGTGTGGAAGGGCCATCCCCGTCGTAACTCGAGAATATACCTCAGGTTACTGCCGCAACTCGAGAAAAACCATGAGACTTCGCCCTCGCCGCGAGATGAGGCCCGATTCCCCTGCACTGCGTGCAGAGCAATTCCGTGTTGCACATCACACATGAAAGGAGCCTTGATTTCCTTGATGGCACTCCAGAGAAACCCCAAGAACACTGTTTCAAGGCTAGAGGGATCCTGAGGTCACTGTAGCAACACGAAAGAGCTCCATGGACCAAAAATCAACTCGAGATGAGAGGTTAGTCCCTGGCTTCGACTCCAGAGGAATACCACCTTACCACAAGCACCTCAAGAGGAGGCTTCTCTCAGCTCTAGGTATGTGAGAGGGACCCTGAGTTTGCGGCCTCAAGTGGAATGGACACCGCGATGCCCTGACTCGAAATAAGGCCGGATATCCCTGCAGTGACTTGAATGCAGGCTCGTCTTGCATCTCCCAAGACGAAAGGATGTCTGAATCCCCTGTGGAGACCACAGAGAAAGACCTAGTTCACCACCTCATCGCGACCGGAGGCCTCACATCCTTTGAAAACTCCAGAGGTACGCCGAGATCAGTGCCTCCAAAGGAGACGATGCCTGACTCCTCGTGAAACTTGATAGGAGTCCCAGGATTCCTGTGGCACATGGAAAGGGACACTTGGTCTCCCGCCTCAGCTGGAGAGGCGACCCAATTGCCCTGCAAAGACTTGAGGAGAATTCCGAGTTGTCCCTCGCAACTAGGCAGGAGTCCTGACGTCGCTGAAGAAACACGTGTGTGGAAGGGCCATCCCCGTCGTAACACGAGAATATACCCCAGGTTCCCGCCGCAACTCGAGAAAAACCATGAGACATCCCCCTCGCCGCGAGATGAGGCCCGATTCCCCTGCACTGCGTGCAGAGCAATTCCGTGTTGCACATCACACATGAAAGGAGCCTTCATTTCCTTGGCGGCACTCCAGAGAAACCCCAAGAACACTGTTTCAAGGCTAGAGGGATCCTGAGGTCACTGTAGCAACACGAAAGAGCTCCGCGGACCAAAAATCAACTCGAGATGAGAGGTTAGTCCCTGGCTTCGACTCCAGAGGAATACCACCTTACCACAAGCACCTCAAGAGGAGGCTTCTCTCAGCTCTAAGTATGTGAGAGGGGCCCTGAGTTTGCGACCTCAAGTGGAATGGACACCGCGATGCCCTGACTCGAAATAAGGCCGGATATCCCTGCAGTGACTTGAATGCAGGCTCGTCTTGCATCTCCCAAGATGAAAGGATGTCTGAATCTCCTGTGGAGACCACAGAGAAAGTCCTAGTTCCCCACCTCATCGCGACCGGATTCCTTATATCCTTTGAAAACTCCAGAGGTACGCGGAGATCAGTGCCTCCAAAGGAGACGATGCCTGACTCCTCGTGAAACTTGATAGGAGTCCCGGGATTCCTGTGGCACGTGGAAAGGGACCCTTGGTCTCCTGCCTCAGCTGGAGAGGCGTCCCAATTGCCCTGCCAAGCCTCGAGGAGAATCCCGAGTTGTCCCTCGCAACTAGGCAGGAGTCCTGACGTCGCTGAAGAAACACGTGGGTGGAAGGGCCATCCCCGTCGTAACTCGAGAATATACCCCAGGTTCCCGCCGCAACTCGAGAAAAACCATGAGACTTCCCCCTCGCCGCGAGATGAGGCCCGATTCCCCTGCACTGCGTGCAGAGCAATTCCGTGTTGCACATCACACATGAAAGGAGCCTTGATTTCCTTGATGGCACTCCAGAGAAACCACAAGAACACTGTTTCAAGGCTAGAGGGATCCTGAGGTCACTGTAGCAACACGAAAGAGCTCCGTGGACCAAAAATCAACTCGAGATGAGAGGTTAGTCCCTGGCTTCGACTCCAGAGGAATACCACCTTACCACAAGCACCTCAAGAGGAGGCTTCTCTCAGCTCTAGGTATGTGAGAGGGACCCTGAGTTTGCGGCCTCAAGTGGAATGGACACCGCGATGCCCTGGCTCAAAATAAGGCCGGATATCCCTGCAGTGACTTGAATGCAGGCTCGTCTTGCATCTCCCAAGACGAAAGGATGTCTGAATCCCCTGTGGAGACCACAGAGAAAGACCTAGTTCCCCACCTCATCGCGACCGGAGGCCTCACATCCTTTGAAAACTCCAGAGGTACGCGGAGATCAGTGCCTCCAAAGGAGACGATGCCTGACTCCTCGTGAAACTTGAGAGGAGTCCCAGGATTCCTGTGGCACGTGGAAAGGGACCCTTGGTCTCCCGCCTCAGCTGGAGAGGCGTCCCAATTGCCCTGCCAAGCCTCGAGGAGAATCCCGAGTTGTCCCTCGCAACTAGGCAGGAGTCCTGACGTCGCTGAACAAACACGTGGGAGGAAGGGCCATCCCCGTCATAACTCGAGAATATACCCCAGGTTCCCGCCGCAACTCGAGAAAAACGATGAGACTTCCCCCTCACCGCGAGATGAGGCCCGATTCCCCTGCACTGCGTGCAAAGCAATTCCGTGTTGCACATCACACATGAAAGGAGACTTGATTTCCTTGATGGCACTCCAGAGAAACCCCAAGAACACTGTTTCAAGGCTAGAGGGATCCTGAGGTCACTGTAGCTACACGAAATAGCTCCGTGGACCAAAAATCAACTCGAGATGAGAGGTTAGTCCCTGGCTTCGACTCCAGAGGAAAACACCTTACCACAAGCACCTCAAGAGGAGGCTTCTCTCAGCTCTAGGTATGTGAGAGGGACCCTGAGTTTGCGGCCTCAAGTGGAATGGACACCGCGATGCCCTGACTCGAAATAAGGCCGGATATCTCTGCAGTGACTTGAATGCAGGCTCATCTTGCATTTCCCAAGACGAAAGGATGTATGAATCCCCTGTGGAGACCACAGAGAAAGACCTAGTTCCCCACCTCATCGCGACCGGAGGCTTCACATACTTTGAAAATTCCAGAGGTACACTGAGATCAGTGCCTCCAAAGGAGACGATGTCTGACTCCTCGTGAAACTTGATAGGAGTTCCAGGATTCCTGTGGCACGTGGAAAGGGACCTTTGGTCTCCCGCCTCAGCTGAAGAGGGGTCCCAATTGCCCTCCCAAGCCTCGAGGAGAATCCCGAGTTGTCCCTCGCAACTAGGCAGCAGTCCTGACTTCGCTGAACAAACACGTGGGTGGAAGGGCCATCCCCGTCGTAACTCGAGAATATACCCCAGGTTCCCGCCGCAACTCGAGAAAAACCATGAGACTTCCCCCTCGCCGCAAGATGGGGCCCGATTCCCCTGCACTGCATTCAAAGCAATTCCGTATTGCACATCACACATGAAAGGAGCATTGATTTCCTTGATGGCACTCCAGAGAAACCCCAAGAGCAATGTTTCAAGGCTAGAGGGATCCTGAAGTCACTGTAGCAACACGAAAGAGCTCCTTGGACCACAAATCAACTGGAGATGAGAGGTTAGTCCCTGGCTTCGACTCCAGAGGAATACCACCTTACCACAAGCACCTCAAGAGGAGGCTTCTCTCAGCTCTAGGTCTGTGAGAGGGACCCTGAGTTTGCGGCCTCAAGTCGAATGGACACCGCGATGCCCTGACTCGAAATAAGGCCGGATATAACTGCAGTGACTTGAATGCAGGCTCGTCTTGCATCTCCCAAGACGAAAGGATGTCTGAATCCCCTGTGGAGACCACAGAGAAAGACCTAGTTCCCCACCTCATCGCGACCGGAGGCCTCACATCCTTTGAAAACGCCAGAGGTACGTGGAGATCAGCGCCTCCAAAGGAGACGATTCCTGACTCCTCGTGAAACTTGATAGGAGTCCCGGGATTCCTGTGGCACTTGGACAGCGACCCTTGGTCTCCCGCCTCAGCTGGAGAGGCGTTCCAATTGCCCTGCCAAGCCTCGAGGAGAATCCCGAGTTGTCCCTCGCAACTAGGAAGGAGTCCTGACGTCGCTGAACAAACACGTGTGTGGAAGGGCCATCCCCGTCGTAACTCGAGAATATACCCCAGGTTCTCGCCGCAACTCGAGAAAATCCATGAAATTTCCCCCTCGCCGCAAGATGAGGCCCGATTCCCCTGCACTGCATTTAAAGCAATTCTGTATTGCACATCAAACTTGAAAGGAGCCTTGATTTCCTTGATGGCACTCCAGAGAAAGCCCAAGAACAGTGTTTCAAGGCTAGAGGGATCCTGAGGTCACTGTAGCCACACGAAAGAACTCCGTGGACCAAAAATCAACTCGAGATGAGAGGTTAGTCCCTGGCTTCGACACCGGAGGAATACCACCTTACCACAAGCACCTCAAGAGGAGGCTTCTCTCAGCTCTAGGTATGTGAGAGGGACGCTGAGTTTGCGGCCTCAAGTGGAATGGACACCGCGATGCCCTGACTCGCAATAAGGCCGGATATGCCTGCAGTGACTTGAATGCAGGCGCGTCTTGCATCTCCCAAGACGAAAGGATGTCTGAATCCCCTGTGGAGACCACAGAGAAAGACCTACTTCCTCATCTCATCGCGACCGGAGGCCTCACATCCTTTGAAAACTCCAGAGGTATGCGGAGATCAGTGACTCCAAAGGAGACGATGCCTGACTCCTCGTGAAACTTGATAAGAGTCCCAGGATTCCTGTGGCACGTGGAAAGTGACCTTTGGTCTCCCGCCTCAGCTGGAGAGGCGTCCCAATTGCCCTGCCAAGCCTCGAGGAGAATCCCGAGTTGTCCCTCGCAACTAGGCAGGAGTCCTGACGTCGCTGAAGAAACACGTGGGTGGAAGGGCCATCCCCGTCATAACTCGAGAATATACCCCAGGTTCCCACCGCAACTCGAGAAATACCATGAGACTTCCCCCTTGCCATGAGATGAGGCCCGATTCCCCTGCGCTGCATGCAGAGCAATTCCGTGTTGCACATCAAACATGAAAGGAGCCTTGATTTCCTTGATGGCACTCCAGAGAAACCCCAAGAACACTGTTTCAAGGCTTGAGGGATCCTGAGGTCACTTTAGCAACACGAAAGAGCCCCGGGACCAAAAATCAACTCAAGATGAGAGGTTAGTCCCTGGCTTCGACTCCAGAGGAATACCAGCTTACCACAAGCACCTCAAGAGGAGGCTTCTCTCAGCTCTATGTATGTGAGAGGGACCCTGATTTTGTGGCCTCTAGTGGAATGGACACTGCGATGCCGTGATGCGAAATAAGGCCGGATATCCCTGCAGTGACTTGAATGCAGGCTCGTCTTGCATCTCCCAAGACGAAAGGATGTCTGAATCCCCTGTGGAGACCACAGAGAAAGACCTAGTTCCCCACCTCATGGCGACCGGAGGCCTCACATCCTTTGAAAACTCCAGAGGTACGCGGAGATCAGTGCCTCCAAAGGAGACGATGCCTGACTCCTCGTTAAACTTTATAGGAGTCCCATGATTCCTGTGGCACGTGAAATGGGACCCTTGGTCTCCCGCTTCAGCTGGAGTGGCGTCCCAATTGCCCTGCCAAGCCTCGAGGAGAATCCCGAGTTGTCCCTCGCAACTAGGCAGGAGTCCTGACGTTGCTGAACAAACACGTGGGTGGAAGGGCCATTACCGTCGTAACTCGAGAATATAACCCAGGTTCCCGCCGCAACTCGAGAAAAACCATGAGACTTCCCCCTCGCCGCAAGATGAGGCACGAATCCCCTGCACTGCGTGCAGAGCAATTCCGTGTTGCACATCACACATGAAAGGAGACTTGATTTCCTTGATGGCACTCCAGAGAAACCCCAGGAACACTGTTTCAAGACTAGAGGGTTCCTGAGGTCACTGTAGCAACACGAAAGAGCTCCGTGGACCAAAAATCAACTCGACATGAGAGGTTAGTCCCTGGCTTTGACTCCAGAGGAATACCACCTTACCACAAGCACCTCAAGAGGAGGCTTCTCTCAGCTCTAGGTATGTGAGAGGGACCCTGAGTTTGCGGCCTCAAGTGGAATGGATACCGCGATGCCCTGACTCGAAATAAGGCCGGATATCACTGCAGTGACTTGAATGCAGGCTTGCTTTGCATCTCCCAAGACGAAAAGATGTCTGAATCCCCTGTGGAGACCACAGAGAAAGACCTACTTCCTCATGTCATCGCGACCGGAGGCCTCACATCCTTTGAAAACTCCAGAGGTATGCGGAGATCAGTGACTCCAAAGGAGACGATGCCTGACTCCTCGTGAACCTTGATAAGAGTCCCAGGATTCCTGTGGCACGTGGAAAGGGACCTTTGGTCTCCCGCCTCAGCTGGAGAGGCGTCCCAATTGCCCTGCCAAGCCTCGAGGAGAATCCCGAGTTGTCCCTCGCAACTAGGCAGGAGTCCTGACGTCGCTGAAGAAACACGTGGGTGGAAGGGCCATCCCCGTCATAACTCGAGAATATACCCCAGGTTCCCGCCGCAACTCGAGAAATACCATGAGACTTCCCCCTTGCCATGAGATGAGGCCCGATTCCCCTGCGCTGCATGCAGAGCAATTCCGTGTTGCACATCAAACATGAAAGGAGCCTTGATTTCCTTGATGGCACTCCAGAGAAACCCCAAGAACACTGTTTCAAGGCTTGAGGGATCCTGAGGTCACTGTAGCAACACGAAAGAGCCCCGGGACCAAAAATCAACTCAAGATGAGAGGTTAGTCCCTGGCTTCGACTCCAGAGGAATACCAGCTTACCACAAGCACCTCAAGAGGAGGCTTCTCTCAGCTCTATGTATGTGAGAGGGACCCTGAGTTTGCGGCCTCAAGTGGAATGGACACCGCGATGCCCTGACTCGAAATAAGGCCGGATATCACTGCAGTGACTTGAATGCAGGCTTGCCTTGCATCTCCCAAGACGAAAGGATGTCTGAATCCCCTGTGTAGATCACAGAGAAAGACCTAGTTCCCCACCTCATCGCGACCGGAGGTGTCACATCCTTTGAAAACTCCAGAGGTACGCGGAGATCAGTGCCTCCAAAGGAGACGATGCCTGACTCCTCGTGAAACTTCATAGGAGTCCCAGGATTCCTGCGGCACGTGGAAAGGGACCCTTGGTCTCCCGCCTCAGCTGGAGAGGCGTCCCAATTGCCCTGCCAAGCCTCGAGGAGAATTCTGAGTTGTCCCTCGCAAATAGTCAGGAGTCCTGACGTGGCTGAAGAAACACGTGTGTGGAAGGGCCATCCCCGTCGTAATTCGAGAATATACCTCAGGTTACTGCCGCAACTCGAGAAAAACCATGAGACTTCGCCCTCGCCGCGAGATGAGGCCCGATTCCCCTGCACTGCGTGCAGAGCAATTCCGTGTTGCACATCACACTTGAAAGGAGCCTTGATTTCCTTGATGGCACTCCAGAGAAACCCCAAGAACACTGTTTCAAGGCTAGAGGGATCCTGAGGTCACTGTAGCAACACGAAAGAGCTCCATGGACCAAAAATCAACTCGAGATGAGAGGTTAGTCCCTGGCTTCGACTCCAGAGGAATACCACCTTACCACAAGCACCTCAAGAGGAGGCTTCTCTCAGCTCTAGGTATGTGAGAGGGACCCTGAGTTTGCGGCCTCAAGTGGAATGGACACCGCGATGCCCTGACTCGAAATAAGGCCGGATATCCCTGCAGTGACTTGAATGCAGGCTCGTCTTGCATCTCCCAAGACGAAAGGATGTCTGAATCCCCTGTGGAGACCACAGAGAAAGACCTAGTTCCCCACCTCATCGCGACCGGAGGAATCACATCCTTTGAAAACTCCAGAGGTACGCGGAGATCAGTGCCTCCAAACGAGACGATGCCTGACTCCTCGTGAAACTTGATAGGAGTCCCAGGATTCCTGTGGCACGTGGAAAGGGACCCTTGGTCTCCCGCCTCAGCTGGAGAGGCGTCCCAATTGCCCTGCCAAGCCTCGAGGAGAATCCCGAGTTGTCCCTCGCAACTAGGCAGCAGTCCTGACGTCGCTGAACAAACACGTGGTTGGAAGGACCATCCCCGTCGTAACTCGAGAATATACCCCAGGTTCCCGCCGCAACTCGAGAAAAACCATGAGACTTCCCCCTCGCCGCGAGATGAGGCCCGATTCCCCTGCACTGCCTGCAGAGCAATTCCGTGTTGCACATCACACATGAAAGGAGCCTTGATTTCCTTGATGGCACTCCAGAGAAACCCCAAGAACACTGTTTCAAGGCTAGAGGGATCCTGAGATCACTGTAGCAACACGAAAGAGCTCCGTGGACCAAAAATCAACTCGAGATGAGAGGTTAGTCCCTGGCTTCGACTCCAGAGGAATACCACCTTACCACAAGCACCTCAAGAGGAGGCTTCTCTCAGCTCTAGGTATGTGAGAGGGACCCTGAGTTTGCGGCCTCAAGTGGAATGGACACCGCGATGCCCTGACTCGAAATAAGGCCGGATATCCCTGCAGTGACTTGAATGCAGGCTTGCCTTGCATCTCCCAAGACGAAAGGATGTCTGAATCCCCTGTGGAGACCACAGAGAAAGACGTAGTTCCCCACCTCATCGCGACCGGAGGCCTCACATCCTTTGAAAACTCCAGAGGTACGCGGAGATCAGTGCCTCCAAAGGAGACGATGCCTGACTCCTTGTGAAACTTGATAGGAGTCCCAGGATTCCTGTGGCACATGGAAAGGGACCCTTGGTCTCCCGCCTCAGCTGGAGAGGCGTCCCAATTGCCCTGCCACGCCTCGAGGAGAATCCCGAGTTGTCCCTCGCAACTAGGCAGGAGTCCTGACGTCGCTGAAGAAACACGTGTGTGGAAGGGCCATCCCCGTCGTAACTCGAGAATGTACCCCACGTTCCCGCCGCAACTCGAGAAAAAACATGAGACTTCCCCCTCGCCGCGAGATGAGGCCTGATTCCCCTGCACTGCGTGCAGAGCAATTCCGTGTTGCACATCACACATGAAAGGAGCCTTGATTTCCTTGGTGGCACTCCAGAGAAACCCCAAGAACACTGTTTCAAGGCTAGAGGGATCCTGAGGTCACTGTCGCAACACGAAAGAGCTCCGTGGACCAAAAATCAACTCGAGATGAGAGGTTAGTCCCTGGCCTTGACTCCAGAGGACTACCACCTTACGACAAGCACCTCAGGAGGAGGCTTCTCTCAGCTCTATGTATGTGAGATGGGCCCTGAGTTTGCGGCCTCAAGTGGAATGGACACTGCGATGCCCTGACTCGAAATAAGGCCGGATATCCCTGCAGTGACTTGAATGCAGGCTCGTCTTGCATCTCCCAAGATGAAAGGATGTCTGAATCTCCTGTGGAGACCACAGAGAAAGACCTAGTTCCCCACCTCATCGGGACCGGATTCCTTATATCCTTTGAAAACTTCAGAGGTACGCGGAGATCAGTGCCTCCAAAGGAGACGATGCCTGACTCCTCGTGAAACTTGATAGGAGTCCCGGGATTCCTGTGGCACGTGGAAAGGGACACTTGGTCTCCCGCCTCAGCTGGAGAGGCGTCCCAATTGCCCTGCCAAGCCTCGAGGAGAATCCCAAGTTGTCCCTCGCAACTAGGCAGGAGTCCTGACGTCGCTGAAGAAACACGTGGGTGGAAGGGCCATCCGCGTCGTAACTCGAGAATATACCCCAGGTTCCCGCCGCAACTCGAGAAAAACCATGAGACTTCCCCCTCGCCGCGAGATGAGGCCCGATTCCCCTGCACTGCGTGCAGAGCAATTCCGTGTTGCACATCACACATGAAAGAAGCCTTGATTTCCTTGATGGCACTCCAGAGAAACCCGAAGAACACTGTTTCAAGGCTAGAGGGAACCTGAGGTCACTGTAGCAACACGAAAGAGCTCCGTGGACCAAAAATCAACTAGAGATGAGAGGTTAGTCCCTGGCTTCGACTCCAGAGGAATACCACCTTACCACAAGCACCTTAAGAGGAGGCTTCTCTCAGCTCTATGTATGTGAGAGGGGCCCTGAGTTTGCGGCCTCAAGTGGAATGGACACCGCGATGCCCTGACTCGAAATAAGGCCGGATATCCCTGCAGTGACTTGAATGCAGGCTCGTCTTGCATCTCCCAAGACGAAAGGATGTCTGAATCCCCTGTGGAGACCACAGAGAAAGACCTAGTTCCCCACCTCATCGCGACCGGAGGCCTCACATCCTTTGAAAACTCCAGAGGTACGCGGAGATCAGCGCCTCCAAAGGAGACGATGCCTGACTCCTCGTGAAACTTCATAGGAGTCCCAGGATTCCTGTGGCACATGGAAAGGGACCCTTGGTCTCCCGCCTCAGCTGGAGAGGCGACCCAATTGCCCTGCCAAGCCTCGAGGAGAATTCCTAATTGTCCCTCGCAACTAGGCAGGAGTCCTGACGTCACTGAAGAAACACGTGTGTGGAAGGGCCATCCCCGTCGTAACTCGAGAATATACCTCAGGTTACTGCCGCAACTCGAGAAAAACCATGAGACTTCGCCCTCGCCGCGAGATGAGGCCCGATTCCCCTGCACTGCGTGCAGAGCAATTCCGTGTTGCACATCACACTTGAAAGGAGCCTTGATTTCCTTGATGGCACTCCAGAGAAACCCCAAGAACACTGTTTCAAGGCTAGAGGGATCCTGAGGTCACTGTAGCAACACGAAAGAGCTCCATGGACCAAAAATCAACTAGAGATGAGAGGTTAGTCCCTGGCTTCGACTCCAGAGGAATACCACCTTACCACAAGCACCTCAAGAGGAGGCTTCTCTCAGCTCTAGGTATGTGAGAGGGACCCTGAGTTTGCGGCCTCAAGTGGAATGGACACCGCGATGCCCTGACTCGAAATAAGGCCGGATATCCCTGCAGTGACTTGAATGCAGGCTCGTCTTGCATCTCCCAAGACGAAAGGATGTCTGAATCCCCTGTGGAGACCACAGAGAAAGACCTAGTTCCCCACCTCATCGCGACCGGAGGCCTCACATCCTTTGAAAACTCCAGAGGTACGCCGAGATCAGTGCCTCCAAAGGAGACGATGCCTGACTCCTCGTGAAACTTGATAGGAGTCCCAGGATTCCTGTGGCACATGGAAAGGGACACTTGGTCTCCCGCCTCAGCTGGAGAGGCGACCCAATTGCCATGCAAAGACTTGAGGAGAATTCCGAGTTGTCCCTCGCAACTAGGCAGGAGTCCTGACGTCGCTGAAGAAACACGTGTGTGGAAGGGCCATCCCCGTCGTAACACGAGAATATACCCCAGGTTCCCGCCGCAACTCGAGAAAAACCATGAGACATCCCCCTCGCCGCGAGATGAGGCCCGATTCCCCTGCACTGCGTGCAGAGCAATTCCGTGTTGCACATCACACATGAAAGGAGCCTTCATTTCCTTGGCGGCACTCCAGAGAAACCCCAAGAACACTGTTTCAAGGCTAGAGGGATCCTGAGGTCACTGTAGCAACACGAAAGAGCTCCGCGGACCAAAAATCAACTCGAGATGAGAGGTTAGTCCCTGGCTTCGACTCCAGAGGAATACCACCTTACCACAAGCACCTCAAGAGGAGGCTTCTCTCAGCTCTAGGTATGTGAGAGGGGCCCTGAGTTTGCGACCTCAAGTGGAATGGACACCGCGATGCCCTGACTCGAAATAAGGCCGGATATCCCTGCAGTGACTTGAATGCAGGCTCGTCTTGCATCTCCCAAGATGAAAGGATGTCTGAATCTCCTGTGGAGACCACAGAGAAAGTCCTAGTTCCCCACCTCATCGCGACCGGATTCCTTATATCCTTTGAAAACTCCAGAGGTACGCGGAGATCAGCGCCTCCAAAGGAGACGATGCCTGACTCCTCGTGAAACTTCATAGGAGTCCCAGGATTCCTGTGGCACGTGGAAAGGGACCCTTGGTCTCCCGCCTCAGCTGGAGAGGCGACCCAATTGCCCTGCCAAGCCTCGAGGAGAATTCCTAATTGTCCCTCGCAACTAGGCAGGAGTCCTGACGTCACTGAACAAACACGTGTGTGGAAGGGCCATCCCCGTCGTAACTCGAGAATATACCTCAGGTTACTGCCGCAACTCGAGAAAAACCATGAGACTTCGCCCTCGCCGCGAGATGAGGCCCGATTCCCCTGCACTGCGTGCAGAGCAATTCCGTGTTGCACATCACACTTGAAAGGAGCCTTGATTTCCTTGATGGCACTCCAGAGAAACCCCAAGAACACTGTTTCAAGGCTAGAGGGATCCTGAGGTCACTGTAGCAACACGAAAGAGCTCCATGGACCAAAAATCAACTCGAGATGAGAGGTTAGTCCCTGGCTTCGACTCCAGAGGAATACCACCTTACCACAAGCGCCTCAAGAGGAGGCTTCTCTCAGCTCTAGGTATGTGAGAGGGACCCTGAGTTTGCGGCCTCAAGTGGAATGGACACCGCGATGCCCTGACTCGAAATAAGGCCGGATATCCCTGCAGTGACTTGAATGCAGGCTCGTCTTGCATCTCCCAAGACGAAAGGATGTCTGAATCCCCTGTGGAGACCACAGAGAAAGACCTAGTTCACCACCTCATCGCGACCGGAGGCCTCACATCCTTTGAAAACTCCAGAGGTACGCCGAGATCAGTGCCTCCAAAGGAGACGATGCCTGACTCCTCGTGAAACTTGATAGGAGTCCCAGGATTCCTGTGGCACATGGAAAGGGACACTTGGTCTCCCGCCTCAGCTGGAGAGGCGACCCAATTGCCCTGCAAAGACTTGAGGAGAATTCCGAGTTGTCCCTCGCAACTAGGCAGGAGTCCTGACGTCGCTGAAGAAACACGTGTGTGGAAGGGCCATCCCCGTCGTAACACGAGAATATACCCCAGGTTCCCGCCGCAACTCGAGAAAAACCATGAGACATCCCCCTCGCCGCGAGATGAGGCCCGATTCCCCTGCACTGCGTGCAGAGCAATTCCGTGTTGCACATCACACATGAAAGGAGCCTTGATTTCCTTGGTGACACTCCAGAGAAACACCAAGAACACTCTTTCAAGGCTAGAGGGATCCTGAGGTCACTGTAGCAACACGAAAGAGCTCCGTGGACCAAAAATGAACTCGAGATGAGAGGTTAGTCCCTGGCTTCGACTCCAGAGGACTACCACCTTACGACAAGCACCTCAAGAGGAGGCTTCTCTCAGCTCTAGGTATGTGAGATGGGCCCTGAGTTTGCGGCCTCAAGTGGAATGGACACTGCGATGCCCTGACTCGAAATAAGGCCGGATATCCCTGCAGTGACTTGAATGCAGGCTCGTCTTGCATCTCCCAAGATGAAAGGATGTCTGAATCTCTTGTGGAGACCACAGAGAAAGACCTAGTTCCCCACCTCATCGCGACCGGATTCCTTATATCCTTTGAAAACTCCAGAGGTACGCGGAGATCAGTGCCTCCAAAGGAGACGATGCCTGACTCCTCGTGAAACTTGATAGGAGTCCCGGGATTCCTGTGGCACGTGGAAAGGGACCCTTGGTCTCCCGCCTCAGCTGGAGAGGCGTCCCAATTGCCCTGCCAAGCCTCGAGGAGAATCACGAGTTGTCCCTCGCAACTAGGCAGGAGTCCTGACGTCGCTGAAGAAACACGTGGGTGGAAGGGCCATCCCCGTCGTAACTCGAGAATATACCCCAGGTTCCCGCCGCAACTCGAGAAAAACCATGAGACTTCCCCCTCGCCGCGAGATGAAGCCCGATTCCCCTGCACTGCGTGCAGAGCAATTCCGTGTTACACATCACACATGAAAGAAGCCTTGATTTCCTTGATGGCACTCCAGAGAAACCGCAAGAACACTGTTTCAAGGCTAGAGGGATCCTGAGGTCACTGTAGCAAAACGAAAGAGCTCCGCGGACCAAAAATCAACTCGAGATGAGAGGTTAGTCCCTGGCTTCGACTCCAGAGGAATACCACCTTACCACAAGCACCTCTAGAGGAGGCTTCTCTCAGCTCTAGGTATGTGAGAGGGGCCCTGAGTTTGCGACCTCAAGTGGAATGGACACTGCGATGCCCTGACTCGAAATAAGGCCGGATATCCCTGCAGTGACTTGAATGCAGGCTCGTCTTGCATCTCCCAAGATGAAAGGATGTCTGAATCTCCTGTGGAGACCACAGAGAAAGACCTAGTTCCCCACCTCATCGCGACCGGATTCCTTATATCCTTTGAAAACTCCAGAGGTACGCGGAGATCAGTGCCTCCAAAGGAGACGATGCCTGACTCCTCGTGAAACTTGATAGGAGTCCCGGGATTCCTGTGGCACGTGGAAAGGGACCCTTGGTCTCCTGCCTCAGCTGGAGAGGCGTCCCAATTGCCCTGCCAAGCCTCGAGGAGAATCCCGAGTTGTCCCTCGCAACTAGGCAGGAGTCCTGACGTCGCTGAAGAAACACGTGGGTGGAAGGGCCATCCCCGTCGTAACTCGAGAATATACCCCAGGTTCCCGCCGCAACTCGAGAAAAACCATGAGACTTCCCCCTCGCCGCGAGATGAGGCCCGATTCCCCTGCACTGCGTGCAGAGCAATTCCGTGTTGCACATCACACATGAAAGGAGCCTTGATTTCCTTGATGGCACTCCAGAGAAACCACAAGAACACTGTTTCAAGGCTAGAGGGATCCTGAGGTCACTGTAGCAACACGAAAGAGCTCCGTGGACCAAAAATCAACTCGAGATGAGAGGTTAGTCCCTGGCTTCGACTCCAGAGGAATACCACCTTACCACAAGCACCTCAAGAGGAGGCTTCTCTCAGCTCTAGGTATGTGAGAGGGACCCTGAGTTTGCGGCCTCAAGTGGAATGGACACCGCGATGCCCTGGCTCGAAATAAGGCCGGATATCCCTGCAGTGACTTGAATGCAGGCTCGTCTTGCATCTCCCAAGACGAAAGGATGTCTGAATCCCCTGTGGAGACCACAGAGAAAGACCTAGTTCCCCACCTCATCGCGACCGGAGGCCTCACATCCTTTGAAAACTCCAGAGGTACGCGGAGATCAGTGCCTCCAAAGGAGACGATGCCTGACTCCTCGTGAAACTTGAGAGGAGTACCAGGATTCCTGTGGCACGTGGAAAGGGACCCTTGGTCTCCCGCCTCAGCTGGAGAGGCGTCCCAATTGCCCTGCCAAGCCTCGAGGAGAATCCCGAGTTGTCCCTCGCAACTAGGCAGGAGTCCTGACGTCGCTGAACAAACACGTGGGAGGAAGGGCCATCCCCGTCATAACTCGAGAATATACCCCAGGTTCCCGCCGCAACTCGAGAAAAACCATGAGACTTCCCCCTCGTCGCGAGATGAGGCCCGATTCCCCTGCACTGCGTGCAGCGCAATTCTGTGTTGCACATCACACATGAAAGGAGCCTTCATTTCCTTGGTGGCACTCCAGAGAAACCCCAAGAACACTGTTTCAAGGCTAGAGGGATACTGAGGTCACTGTAGCAACACGAAAGAGCTCCGTGGACCAAAAATCAACTCGAGATGAGAGGTTAGTCCCTGGCTTCGACTCCAGAGGAATACCACCTTACCACAAGCACCTCAAGAGGAGGCTTCTCTCAGCTCTAGGTATGTGAGAGGGACCCTGAGTTTGCGGCCTCAAGTGGAATGGACAACGTGATGCCCTGACTCGAAATAAGGCCGGATATCACCGCAGTGACTTGAATGCAGGCTTGCCTTGCATCTCCCAAGACGAAAGGATGTCTGAATCCCCTGTGTAGATCACAGAGAAAGACCTAGTTCCCCACCTCATCGCGACCGGAGGCGTCACATCCTTTGAAAACTCCAGAGGTACGCGGAGATCAATGCCTCCAAAGGAGAAGATGCCTTACTCCTCGTGAAACTTCATAGGATTCCCAGGATTCCTGTGGCACGTGGAAAGGGACCCTTGGTCTCCCGCCTCAGCTGGAGAGGCGTCCCAATTACCCTGCCAAGCCTCGAGGAGAATCCCGAGTTGTCCCTCGCAACTAGGCAGGAGTCCTGCCGTCGCTGAACAAACTCGTGTGTGCAAGGGCCATCCCCATCGTAACTCGAGATATACCCCAGGTTCACGCCGCAACTCGAGAAAAACCATGAGACTTCCCCCTCGCCGCGAGATGAGGCCCGATTCCCCTGCACTGCCTGCAGAGCAATTCCATGTTGCATATCACACATGAAAGGAGCCTTCATTTCCTTGGTGGCACTCCAGAGAAACCCCAAGAACACTGTTTCTAGGCTAGAGGGATCCTGAGGTCACTGCAGCAACATGAAAGAGCTCCGTGGACCAAAAATCAACTCGAGATGAGAGGTTAGTCCCTGGCTTCGACTCCAGAGGAATACCACCTTACCACAAGCACCTCAAGAGGAGGCTTCTCTCAGCTCTAGGTATGTGAAAGGGACCCTGAGTTTGCGGCCTCAAGTGGAATGGACACCGCGATGCCCTGGCTCGAAATAAGGCCGGATATCCCTGCAGTGACTTGAATGCAGGCTCGTCTTGCATCTCCCAAGATGAAAGGATGTCTGAATCCCCTGTGGAGACCACAGAGAAAGACCTAGTTCCCCACCTCTTCGCGACCGGAGGCCTCACATCCTTTGAAAACTCCAGAGGTACGCGGAGATCAGTGCCTCCAAAGGAGACGATGCCTGACTCCTCGTGAAACTTGATAGGAGTCCCAGGATTCCTGTGGCACGTGGAAAGGGACCCTTGGTCTCCCGCCTCAGCTGGAGAGGCGTCCCAATTGCCCTGCCAAGCCTCGAGGAGAATCCCGAGTTGTCCCTCGCAACTAGGCAGGAGTCCTGACGTCGCTGAAGAAACACGTGTGTGGAAGGGCCATCCCCGTCGTAACTCGAGAATGTACCCCAGGTTCCCGCCGCAACTCGAGAAAAACCATGAGACTTCCCCCTCGCCGCGAGATGAGGCCTGATTCCCCTGCACTGCGTGCAGAGCAATTCCGTGTTGCACATCACACATGAAAGGAGCCTTGATTTCCTTGGTGGCACTCCAGAGAAACACCAAGAACACTCTTTCAAGGCTAGAGGGATCCTGAGGTCACTGTAGCAACACGAAAGAGCTCCGTGGACCAAAAATCAACTCGAGATGAGAGGTTAGTCCCTGGCTTCGACTCCAGAGGACTACCACCTTACGACAAGCACCTCAAGAGGAGGCTTCTCTCAGCTCTAGGTATGTGAGATGGGCCCTGAGTTTGCGGCCTCAAGTGGAATGGACACTGCGATGCCCTGACTCGAAATAAGGCCGGATATCCCTGCAGTGACTTGAATGCAGGCTCGTCTTGCATCTCCCAAGACGAAAGGATGTCTGAATCCCCTGTGGAGACCACAGAGAAAGACCTAGTTCCCCACCTCATCGCGACCGGATTCCTTATATCCTTTGAAAACTCCAGAGGTACGCGGAGATCAGTGCTTCCAAAGAGGACGATGCCTGACTCCTCGTGAAACTTGATAGGAGTCCCGGGATTCCTGTGGCACGTGGAAAGGGACCCTTGGTCCCCCGCCTCAGCTGGAGAGGCGTCCCAATTGCCCTGCCAAGCCTCGAGGAGAATCCCGAGTTGTCCCTCGCAACTAGGCAGGAGTCCTGACGTCGCTGAACAAACACGTGGGAGGAAGGGCCATCCCCGTCGTAACTCGAGAATATACCCCAGGTTCCTGCCGCAACTCGAGAAAAACCATGAGACTTCCCCCTAGCCGCGAGATGAGGCCCGATTCCCCTGCACTGCGTGCAGAGCAATTCCGTGTTGCACATCACACATGAAAGGAGCCTTCATTTCCTTGTTGGCACTCCAGAGAAACACCAAGAACACTCTTTCAAGGCTAGAGGGATACTGAGGTCACTGTAGCAACACGAAAGAGCTCCGTGTACCAAAAATCAACTCGAGATGAGAGGTTATTCCCTGGCTTCGACTCCAGAGGAATACCACCTTACCACAAGCACCTCAAGAGGAGGCTTCTCTCAGCTCTAGGTATGTGAGAGGGACCCTGAGTTTGCGGCCTCAAGTGGAATGGACAACGTGATGCCCTGACTCGAAATAAGGCCGGATATCACTGCAGTGACTTGAATGCAGGCTTGCCTTGCATCTCCCAAGACGAAAGGATGTCTGAATCCCCTGTGTAGATCACAGAGAAAGACCTAGTTCCCCACCTCATCGCGACCGGACGCGTCACATCCTTTGAAAACTCCAGAGGTACGCGGAGATGAGTGCCTCCAAAGGAGACGATGCCTGACTCCTCGTGAAACTTCATAGGATTTCCAGGATTCCTGTGGCACGTGGAAAGGGACCCTTGGTCTCCCGCCTCAGCTGGAGAGGCGTCCCAATTACCCTGCCACGCCTCGAGGAGAATCCCGAGTTGTCCCTCGTAACTAGGCAGGAGTCCTGCCGTCGCTGAACAAACTCGTGTGTGCAAGGGCTAAACCCATCGTAACTCGAGATATACCCCAGGTTCCCGCCGCAACTCGAGAAAAACCATGAGACTTCCCCCTCGCCGCGAGATGAGGCCTGATTCCCCTGCACTGCGTGCAGAGCAATTCCGTGTTGCACATCACACATGAAAGGAGCCTTGATTTCCTTGATGGCACTCCAGAGAAACCCCAAGAACACTGTTTCAAGGCTAGAGGGATCCTGAGGTCACTGTAGCAACACGAAAGAGCTCCGTGGACCAAAAATCAACTCGAGATGAGAGGTTAGTCCCTGGCTTCGACTCCAGAGGAATACCACCGTACCACAAGCACCTCAAGAGGAGGCTTCTCTCAGCTCTAGCTATGTGAGAGGGGCCCTGAGTTTGCGACCTCAAGTGGAATGGACACCGCGATGCCCTGGCTCGAAATAAGGCCGGATATCCCTGCAGTGACTTGAATGCAGGCTCGTCTTGCATCTCCCAAGATGAAAGGATGTCTGAATCTCCTGTGGAGACCACAGAGAAAGAACTAGTTCCCCACCTCATCGCGACCGGATTCCTTATATCCTTTGAAAACTCCAGAGGTACGCGGAGATCAGTGCCTCCAAAGGAGACGATGCCTGACTCCTTGTGAAACTTGATAGGAGTCCCGGGATTCCTGTGGCACTTGGAAAGGGACCCTTGGTCTCCTGCCTCAGCTGGAGAGGCGTCCCAATTGCCCTGCCAAGCCTCGAGGAGAATCCCGAGTTGTCCCTCGCAACTAGGCAGGAGTCGTGAAGTCGCTGAACAAACACGTGGGTGGAAGGGCCATTCCCGTCGTAACTCGAGAATATACTCCAGGTTCCCGCCGCAACTCGAGAAAAACCATGAGACTTCCCCCTCGCCGCGAGATGAGGCCCGATTCCCCTGCACTGTCGTGCAGAGCAATTCCGTGTTGCACATCACACATGAAAGGAGCCTTCATTTCATGATGGCACTCCAGAGAAACCCCAAGAACACTGTTTCAAGGCTAGAGGGATCCTGAGGTCACTGTAGCAACAGGAAAGAGCTCTATGGACCAAAAATCAACTCGAGATGAGAGGTTAGTCCCTGGCTTCGACTCCAGAGGAATACCACCTTACCACAAGCACCTCAAGAGGAGGCTTCTCTCAGCTCTAGGTATGTGAGAGGGACCCTGAGTTTGCGGCCTCAAGTGGAATGGACACCGCGATGCCCTGGCTCGAAATAAGGCCGGATATCCCTGCAGTGACTTGAATGCAGGCTCGTCTTGCATCTCCCAAGACGAAAGGATGTCTGAATCCCCTGTGGAGACCACAGAGAAAGACCTAGTTTCCCACCTCATCACGACCGGAGGCCTCACATCCTTTGAAAACTCCAGAGGTACGCGGAGATCAGTGCCTCCAAAGGAGATGATGCCTGACTCCTCGTGAAACTTGAGAGGAGTCCCAGGATTCCTGTGGCACGTGGAAAGGGACCCTTGGTCCCCCTGCCTCAGCTGGAGAGGCGTCCCAATTGCCCTGCCAAGCCTCGAGGAGAATCCCGAGTTGTCCCTCGCAACTAGGCAGGAGTCCTGACGTCGCTGAACAAACACGTGGGAGGAAGGGCCATCCCCGTCGTAACTCGAGAATATACCCCAGGTTCCCGCCGCAACTCGAGAAAAACCATGAGACTTCCCCCTAGCCGCGAGATGAGGCCCGATTCCCCTGCACTGCGTGCAGAGCAATTCCGTGTTGCACATCACACATGAAAGGAGCCTTCATTTCCTTGGTGGCACTCCAGAGAAACCCCAAGAACACTGTTTCAAGGCTAGAGGGATACTGAGGTCACTGTAGCAACACGAAAGAGCTCCGTGGACCAAAAATCAACTCGAGATGAGAGGTTATTCCCTGGCTTCGACTCCAGAGGAATACCACCTTACCACAAGCACCTCAAGAGGAGGCTTCTCTCAGCTCTAGGTATGTGAGAGGGACCCTGAGTTTGCGGCCTCAAGTGGAATGGACAACGTGATGCCCTGACTCGAAATAAGGCCGGATATCTCTGCAGTGACTTGAATGCAGGCTTGCCTTGCATCTCCCAAGACGAAAGGATGTCTGAATCCCCTGTGTAGATCACAGAGAAAGACCTAGTTCCCCACCTCATCGCGACCGGACGCGTCACATCCTTTGAAAACTCCAGAGGTACGCGGAGATGAGTGCCTCCAAAGGAGACGATGCCTGACTCCTCGTGAAACTTCATAGGATTCCCAGGATTCCTGTGGCACGTGGAAAGGGACCCTTGGTCTCCCGCCTCAGCGGGAGAGGCGTCCCAATTACCCTGCCAAGCCTCGAGGAGAATCCCGAGTTGTCCCTCGTAACTAGGCAGGAGTCCTGCCGTCGCTGAACAAACTCGTGTGTGCAAGGGCCAAACGCATCGTAACTCGAGATATACGCCAGGTTTCCGCCGCAACTCGAGAAAAACCATGAGAATTCCCCCTCGCCGCGAGATGAGGCCCGATTCCCCTGCACTGCATGCAGAGCAATTCCGTGTTGCACATCACACAAGAAAGGAGCCTTGATTTCCTTGATGGCACTCCAGAGAAACCCCAAAAACACTGTTTCAAGGCTAGAGGGATCCTGAGGTCACTGTATCAACACGAAAGAGCTCTGTGGACCAAAAATCAACTCGAGATGAGAGGTTAGTCCCTGGCTTCGACTCCAGAGGAATACCACCTTACCACAAGCACCTCAAGAGGAGGCTTCTCTCAGCTCTAGGTATGTGAGAGGGACCCTGAGTTTGCGGCCTCAAGTGGAATGGACACCGCGATGCCCTGGCTCGAAATAAGGCCGGATATCCCTGCAGTGACTTGAATGCAGGCTCGTCTTGCATCTCCCAAGACGAAAGGATGTCTGAATCCCCTGTGGAGACCACAGAGAAAGATCTAGTTCCCCACCTCATCGCGACCGGAGGCCTCACATCCTTTGAAAACTCCAGAGGTACGCGGAGATCAGTGCCTCCAAAGGAGATGATGCCTGACTCCTCGTGAAACTTGAGAGGAGTCCCAGGATTCCTGTGGCACGTGGAAAGGGACCCTTGGTCCCCCGCCTCAGCTGGAGAGGCGTCCCAATTGCCCTGCCAAGCCTCGAGGAGAATCCCGAGTTGTCCCTCGCAACTAGGCAGGAGTCCTGACGTCGCTGAACAAACACGTGGGAGGAAGGGCCATCCCCGTCGTAACTCGAGAATATACCCCAGGTTCCTGCCGCAACTCGAGAAAAACCATGAGACTTCCCCCTAGCCGCGAGATGAGGCCCGATTCCCCTGCACTGCGTGCAGAGCAATTCCGTGTTGCACATCACACATGAAAGGAGCCTTCATTTCCTTGGTGGCACTCCAGAGAAACACCAAGAACACTCTTTCAAGGCTAGAGGGATACTGAGGTCACTGTAGCAACACGAAAGAACTCCGTGTACCAAAAATCAACTCGAGATGAGAGGTTATTCCCTGGCTTCGACTCCAGAGGAATACCACCTTACCACAAGCACCTCAAGAGGAGGCTTCTCTCAGCTCTAGGTATGTGAGAGGGACCCTGAGTTTGCGGCCTCAAGTGGAATGGACAACGTGATGCCCTGACTCGAAATAAGGCCGGATATCCCTGCAGTGACTTGAATGCAGGCTTGCCTTGCATCTCCCAAGACGAAAGGATGTCTGAATCCCCTGTGTAGATCACAGAGAAAGACCTAGTTCCCCACCTCATCGCGACCGGACGCGTCACATCCTTTGAAAACTCCAGAGGTACGCGGAGATGAGTGCCTCCAAAGGAGACGATGCCTGACTCCTCGTGAAACTTCATAGGATTCCCAGGATTCCTGTGGCACGTGGAAAGGGACCCTTGGTCTCCCGCCTCAGCTGGAGAGGCGTCCCAATTACCCTGCCAAGCCTCGAGGAGAATCCCGAGTTGTCCCTCGTAACTAGGCAGGAGTCCTGCCGTCGCTGAACAAACTCGTGTGTGCAAGGGCTAAACCCATCGTAACTCGAGATATACCCCAGGTTCCCGCCGCAACTCGAGAAAAACCATGAGACTTCCCCCTCGCCGCGAGATGAGGCCTGATTCCCCTGCACTGCGTGCAGAGCAATTCCGTGTTGCACATCACACATGAAAGGAGCCTTGATTTCCTTGATGGCACTCCAGAGAAACCCCAAGAACACTGTTTCAAGGCTAGAGGGATCCTGAGGTCACTGTAGCAACACGAAAGAGCTCCGTGGACCAAAAATCAACTCGAGATGAGAGGTTAGTCCCTGGCTTCGACTCCAGAGGAATACCACCGTACCACAAGCACCTCAAGAGGAGGCTTCTCTCAGCTCTAGCTATGTGAGAGGGGCCCTGAGTTTGCGGCCTCAAGTGGAATGGACACCGCGATGCCCTGGCTCGAAATAAGGCCGGATATCCCTGCAGTGACTTGAATGCAGGCTCGTCTTGCATCTCCCAAGATGAAAGGATGTCTGAATCTCCTGTGGAGACCACAGAGAAAGACCTAGTTCCCCACCTCATCGCGACCGGATTCCTTATATCCTTTGAAAACTCCAGAGGTACGCGGAGATCAGTGCCTCCAAAGGAGACGATGCCTGACTCCTTGTGAAACTTGATAGGAGTCCCGGGATTCCTGTGGCACTTGGAAAGGGACCCTTGGTCTCCTGCCTCAGCTGGAGAGGCGTCCCAATTGCCCTGCCAAGCCTCGAGGAGAATCCCGAGTTGTCCCTCGCAACTAGGCAGGAGTCGTGAAGTCGCTGAACAAACACGTGGGTGGAAGGGCCATTCCCGTCGTAACTCGAGAATATACTCCAGGTTCCCGCCGCAACTCGAGAAAAACCATGAGACTTCCCCCTCGCCGCGAGATGAGGCCCGATTCCCCTGCACTGTCGTGCAGAGCAATTCCGTGTTGCACATCACACATGAAAGGAGCCTTCATTTCATGATGGCACTCCAGAGAAACCCCAAGAACACTGTTTCAAGGCTAGAGGGATCCTGAGGTCACTGTAGCAACACGAAAGAGCTCTATGGACCAAAAATCAACTCGAGATGAGAGGTTAGTCCCTGGCTTCGACTCCAGAGGAATACCACCTTACCACAAGCACCTCAAGAGGAGGCTTCTCTCAGCTCTAGGTATGTGAGAGGGACCCTGAGTTTGCGGCCTCAAGTGGAATGGACACCGCGATGCCCTGGCTCGAAATAAGGCCGGATATCCCTGCAGTGACGTGAATGCAGGCTCGTCTTGCATCTCCCAAGACGAAAGGATGTCTGAATCCCCTGTGGAGACCACAGAGAAAGACCTAGTTCCCCACCTCATCCCGACCGGAGGCCTCACATCCTTTGAAAACTCCAGAGGTACGCGGAGATCAGTGCCTCCAAAGGAGATGATGCCTGACTCCTCGTGAAACTTGAGAGGAGTCCCAGGATTCCTGTGGCACGTGGAAAGGGACCCTTGGTCCCCCGCCTCAGCTGGAGAGGCGTCCCAATTGCCCTGCCAAGCCTCGAGGAGAATCCCGAGTTGTCCCTCGCAACTAGGCAGGAGTCCTGACGTCGCTGAACAAACACGTGGGAGGAAGGGCCATCCCCGTCGTAACTCGAGAATATACCCCAGGTTCCCGCCGCAACTCGAGAAAAACCATGAGACTTCCCCCTAGCCGCGAGATGAGGCCCGATTCCCCTGCACTGCGTGCAGAGCAATTCCGTGTTGCACATCACACATGAAAGGAGCCTTCATTTCCTTGGTGGCACTCCAGAGAAACCCCAAGAACACTGTTTCAAGGCTAGAGGGATACTGAGGTCACTGTAGCAACACGAAAGAGCTCCGTGGACCAAAAATCAACTCGAGATGAGAGGTTATTCCCTGGCTTCGACTCCAGAGGAATACCACCTTACCACAAGCACCTCAAGAGGAGGCTTCTCTCAGCTCTAGGTATGTGAGAGGGACCCTGAGTTTGCGGCCTCAAGTGGAATGGACAACGTGATGCCCTGACTCGAAATAAGGCCGGATATCTCTGCAGTGACTTGAATGCAGGCTTGCCTTGCATCTCCCAAGACGAAAGGATGTCTGAATCCCCTGTGTAGATCACAGAGAAAGACCTAGTTCCCCACCTCATCGCGACCGGACGCGTCACATCCTTTGAAAACTCCAGAGGTACGCGGAGATGAGTGCCTCCAAAGGAGACGATGCCTGACTCCTCGTGAAACTTCATAGGATTCCCAGGATTCCTGTGGCACGTGGAAAGGGACCCTTGGTCTCCCGCCTCAGCGGGAGAGGCGTCCCAATTACCCTGCCAAGCCTCGAGGAGAATCCCGAGTTGTCCCTCGTAACTAGGCAGGAGTCCTGCCGTCGCTGAACAAACTCGTGTGTGCAAGGGCCAAACGCATCGTAACTCGAGATATACGCCAGGTTTCCGCCGCAACTCGAGAAAAACCATGAGACTTCCCCCTCGCCGCGAGATGAGGCCCGATTCCCCTGCACTGCATGCAGAGCAATTCCGTGTTGCACATCACACATGAAAGGAGCCTTGATTTCCTTGATGGCACTCCAGAGAAACCCCAAAAACACTGTTTAAAGGCTAGAGGGATCCTGAGGTCACTGTATCAACACGAAAGAGCTCTGTGGACCAAAAATCAACTCGAGATGAGAGGTTAGTCCCTGGCTTCGACTCCAGAGGAATACCACCTTACCACAAGCACCTCAAGAGGAGGCTTCTCTCAGCTCTAGGTATGTGAGAGGGACCCTGAGTTTGCGGCCTCAAGTGGAATGGACACCGCGATGCCCTGGCTCGAAATAAGGCCGGATATCCCTGCAGTGACTTGAATGCAGGCTCGTCTTGCATCTCCCAAGACGAAAGGATGTCTGAATCCCCTGTGGAGACCACAGAGAAAGACCTAGTTCCCCACCTCATCGCGACCGGAGGCCTCACATCCTTTGAAAACTCCAGAGGTACGCGGAGATCAGTGCCTCCAAAGGAGATGATGCCTGACTCCTCGTGAAACTTGAGAGGAGTACCAGGATTCCTGTGGCACGTGGAAAGGGACCCTTGGTCCCCCGCCTCAGCTGGAGAGGCGTCCCAATTGCCCTGCCAAGCCTCGAGGAGAATCCCGAGTTGTCCCTCGCACCTAGGCAGGAGTCCTGACGTCGCTGAACAAACACGTGGGAGGAAGGGCCATCCCCGTCGTAACTCGAGAATATACCCCAGGTTCCCGCCGCAACTCGAGAAAAACCATGAGACTTCCCCCTCGCCGCGAGATGAGGCCCGATTCCCCTGCACTGCGTGTAGAGCAATTCCGTGTTGCACATCACACATGAAAGGAGCCTTCATTTCCTTGGTGGCACTCCAGAGAAACCCCAAAAACACTGTTTCAAGGCTAGAGGGATCCTGAGGTCACTGTAGCAACACGAAAGAGCTCCGTGGACCAAAAATCAACTCGAGATGAGAGGTTAGTCCCTGGCTTCGACTCCAGAGGAATACCACCTTACCACAAGCACCTCAAGAGGAGGCTTCTCTCAGCTCTAGGTATGTGAGAGGGACCCTGAGTTTGCGGCCTCAAGTGGAATGGACAACGTGATGCCCTGACTCGAAATAAGGCCGGATATCACTGCAGTGACTTGAATGCAGGCTTGCCTTGCATCTCCCAAGACGAAAGGATGTCTGAATCCCCTGTGTAGATCACAGAGAAAGACGTAGTTCCCCACCTCATCGCGACCTGACGCGTCACATCCTTTGAAAACTCCAGAGGTACGCGGAGATGAGTGCCTCCAAAGGAGACGATGCCTGACTCCTCGTGAAACTTCATAGGATTCCCAGGATTCCTGTGGCACGTGGAAAGGGACCCTTGGTCTCCCGCCTCAGCTGGAGAGGCGTCCCAATTACCCTGCCAAGCCTCGAGGAGAATCCCGACTTGTCCCTCGCAACTAGGCAGGAGTCCTGACGTTGCTGAACAAACACGTGGGAGGAAGGGCCATCCCCGTCATAACTCGAGAATATAACCCAGGTTCCCGCCGCAACTCGAGAAAAACCATGAGACTTCCCCCTCGTCGCGAGATGAGGCCCGATTCCCCTGCACTGCGTGCAGAGCAATTCTGTGTTGCACATCACACATGAAAGGAGCCTTCATTTCCTTGGTGGCACTCCAGAGAAACCCCAAGAACACTGTTTCAAGGCTAGAGGGATACTGAGGTCACTGTAGCAACACGAAAGAGCTCCGTGGACCAAAAATCAACTCGAGATGAGAGGTTAGTCCCTGGCTTCGACTCCAGAGGAATACCACCTTACCACAAGCACCTCAAGAGGAGGCTTCTCTCAGCTCTAGGTATGTGAGAGGGACCCTGAGTTTGCGGCCTCAAGTGGAATGGACAACGTGATGCCCTGACTCGAAATAAGGCCGAATATCACTGCAGTGACTTGAATGCAGGCTTGCCTTGCATCTCCCAAGACGAAAGGATGTCTGAATCCCCTGTGTAGATCACAGAGAAAGACCTAGTTCCCCACCTCATCGCGACCGGACGCGTCACATCCTTTGAAAACTCCAGAGGTACGCGGAGATCAGTGCCTCCAAAGGAGACGATGCCTGACTCCTCGTGAAACTTCATAGGATTCCCAGGATTCCTGTGGCACGTGGAAAGGGACCCTTGGTCTCCCGCCTCAGCTGGAGAGGCGTCCCAATTACCCTGCCACGCCTCGAGGAGAATCCCGAGTTGTCCCTCGCAACTAGGCAGGAGTCCTGCCATCGCTGAACAAACTCGTGTGTGCAAGGGCCATCCCCATCGTAACTCGAGATATACCCCAGGTTCCCGCCGCAACTCGAGAAAAACCATGAGACTTCTCCCTCGCCGCGAGATGAGGCCCGATTCCCCTGCACTGCGTGCAGAGCAATTCCGTGTTGCACATTACACATGAAAGGAGCCTTCATTTCCTTGGTGGCACTCCAGAGAAACCCAAGAACACTGTTTCAAGGCTAGAGGGATCCTGAGGTCACTGTAGCAACACGAAAGAACTCCGTGGACCAAAAATCAACTCGAGATGAGAGGTTAGTCCCTGGCTTCGACTCCAGAGGAATACCACCTTACCAGAAGCACCTACAGAGGAGGCTTCTCTCAGCTCTAGGTATGTGAAAGGGACCCTGAGTTTGTGGCCTCAAGTGGAAGGGACACCGCAATGCCCTGGCTCGAAATAAGGCCGGATATCCCTGCAGTGACTTGAATGCAGGCTCGTCTTGCATCTCCCAAGACGAAAGGATGTCTGAATCCCCTGTGGAGACCACAGAGAAAGACCTAGTTCCCCAACTCATCGCGACCGGAGGCCTCACATCCTTTGAAAACTCCAGAGGTACGCGGAGATCAGTACCTCCAAAGGAGATGATGCCTGACTCTTCGTGAAACTTGATAGGAATCCCAGGATTCCTGTGGCACGTGGAAAGGGAGCCTTCGTCTCCCGCCTCAGCTGGAGAGGCGTCACAATTGCCCTGCCAATCCTTGAGGAGAATCCCGAGTTGTCCCTCGCAACTAGGCAGGAGTCCTGACGTGGCTGAACAAACACGTGGGTGGAAGGGCCATCCCCGTGTTAACTGGAGAATACACCCCAGGTTCCCGCCGCAACTCGAGAAAAACCATGAGACTTCCCCCTCGCCGCGAGATGAGGCCCGATTCCCCTGCACTGCGTGCAGAGCAATTCCGTGTTGCACATCACACATGAAAGGAGCCTTGATTTCCTTGATGGCACTCCAGAGAAACCCCAAGAACACTGTTTCAAGGCTAGAGGGATCCTGAGGTCACTGTAGCAACACGAAAGAGCTCCATGGACCAAAAATCAACTCGAGATGAGAGGTTAGTCCCTGGCTTCGACTCCAGAGGAATACCAGCTTACCACAAGCACCTCAAGAGGAGGCTTCTCTCAGCTGTAGGTATGTGAGAGGGACCCTGAGTTTGCGGCCTCAAGTGGAATGGACACCGCGATGCCCTGACTCGAAATAAGGCCGGATATCCCTGCAGTGACTTGAATGCAGGCTCGTCTTGCATCTCCCAAGATGAAAGGATGTCTGAATCCCCTGTGGAGACCACAGAGAAAGACCTAGTTCCCCACCTCATCGCGACAGGAGGACTCACATCCTTTGAAAACTCCAGAGGTACGCGGAGATCAGTGCCTCGAAAGGAGACGATGCCTGACTCCTCGTGAAACTTCATAGGAGTCCCAGGATTCCTGTGGCACATGGAAAGGGACCCTTGGTCTCCCGCCTCAGCTGGAGAGGCGTCCCAATTGCCCTGCCAAGCCTCGAGGAGAATTCTGAGTTGTCCCTCGCAACTAGTCAGGAGTCCTGCCGTGGCTGAAGAAACACGTGTGTGGAAGGGCCATCCCCGTCGTAACTCGAGAATATACCCCAGGTTCCCGCCGCAACTCGAGAAAAACCATGAGACTTCCCCCTCGCCGCGAGATGAGTCCTGATTCCCCTGCACTGCGTGCAGAGCAATTCCGTGTTGCACATCACACATGAAAGGAGCCTTGATTTCCTTGATGGCACTCCAGAGAAACACCAAGAACACTCTTTCAAGGCTAGAGGGATCCTGAGGTCACTGTAGCAACACGAAAGAGCTCTGTGGACCAAAAATCAACTCGAGATGAGAGGTTAGTCCCTGGCTTCGACTCCAGAGGACTAACCCTTACCACAAGCACCTCAAGAGGAGGCTTCTCTCAGCTCTAGGTATGTGAGAGGGGCCCTGAGTTTGCGGCCTCAAGTGGAATGGACACCGCGATGCCCTGACTCGAAATAAGGCCGGATATCCCTGCAGTGACTTGAATGCAGGCTCGTCTTGCATCTCCCAAGATGAAATGATGTCTGAATCTCCTGTGGAGACCACAGAGAAAGACCTAGTTCCCCACCTCATCGCGACCGGATTCCTTATATCCTTTGAAAACTCCAGAGGTACGCGGAGATCAGTGCCTCCAAAGAAGACGATGCCTGACTCCTTGTGAAACTTGATAGGAGTCCCGGGATTCCTGTGGCATTTGGAAAGGGACCCTTGGTCTCCTGCCTCAGCTGGAGAGGCGTCCCAATTGCCCTGCCAAGCCTCGAGGAGAATCCCGAGTTGTCCCTCGCAACTAGGCAGGAGTCGTGAAGTCGCTGAACAAACACGTGGGTGGAAGAGCCATTCCCGTCGTAACTCGAGAATATACTCCAGGTTCCCGCCGCAACTCGAGAAAAACCATGAGACTTCCCCCTCGCCGCGAGATGAGGCCTGATTCCCCTGCACTGCGTGCAGAGCAATTCCGTGTTGCACATCACACATGAAAGGAGCCTTGATTTCCTTGATGGCACTCCGGAGAAACACCAAGAACACTCATTCAAGGCTAGAGGGATCCTGAGGTCACTGTAGCAACACGAAAGAGCTCCGTGGACCAAAAATCAACTCGAGATGAGAGGTTAGTCCCTGGCTTCGACTCCAGAGGAATACCACCTTACCACAAGCACCTCAAGAGGAGGCTTCTCTCAGCTCTAGGTATGTGAGATGGGCCCTGCGTTTGCGGCCTCAAGTGGAATGGACACCGCGATGCCCTGACTCGAAATAAGGTCGGATATCCCTGCAGTGACTTGAATGCAGGCTCGTCTTGCATCTCCCAAGACGAAAGGATGTCTGAATCCCCTGTGGAGACCACAGAGAAAGACCTAGTTCCCCACCTCATGACGACCGGAGGCCTCACATCCTTTGAAAACTCCAGAGGTACACGGACATCAGTGCCTCCAAAGGAGACGATGCCTGACTCCTCGTGAAACTTGATAGGAGTCCCAGGATTCCTGTGCCCGTGGAAAGGGACTCTTGGTCTCCCGCCTCAGCTGGAGAGGCGTCACAATTGCCCTGCCAAGCCTCGAGGAGAATCCCGAGTTGTCCCTCGCAATTAGGCAGGAGTCCTGACGTCGCTGAACAAACACGTGGGTGGAAGGGCCATCCCCTTCGTAACTCGAGAATATACCCCAGGTTCCCGCCGCAACTCGAGAAAAACCATGAGACTTCCCCCTCGCCACGAAATGAGGCCCGATTCCCCTGCACTGCCTGCAGAGCAATTCCGTGTTGCACATCACACACGAAAGGAGCCTTGATTTCCTTGGTGGCACTCCAGAGAAACGCAAAGAACACTCTTTCAAGGCTAGAGGGATCCTGAGGTCACTGTAGCAACACGAAAGAGCTCCGTGGACCAAAAATCAACTCGAGATGAGAGGTTAGTCCCTGGCTTCGACTCCAGAGGAATACCACCTTACCACAAGCACCTCAAGAGGAGGCTTCTCTCAGCTCTAGGTATGTGAGAGGGACCCTGGGTTTGCGGCCTCAAGTGGAATGGACACCGCGATGCCCTGGCTCGAAATAAGGCCGGATATCCCTGCAGTGACTTGAATGCAGGCTCGTCTTGCATCTCCCAAGACGAAAGGATGTCTGAATCCCCTGTGGAGACCACAGAGAAAGACCTAGTTCCCCACCTCATCGCGACCGGAGGCCTCACATCCTTTGAAAACTCCAGAGGTACGCGGAGATCAGTGCCTCCAAAGGAGACGATGCCTGACTCCTCGTGAAACTTGAGAGGAGTCCCAGGATTCCTGTGGCACGTGGAAAGGGACACTTGGTCTCCCGCCTCAGCTGGAGAGGCGTCCCAATTGCCCTGCCAAGCCTCGAGGAGAATCCCGAGTTGTCCCTCGCAACTAGGCAGGAGTCCTGACGTTGCTGAACAAACACGTGGGAGGAAGGGCCATCCCCGTCATAACTCGAGAATATAAACCAGGTTCCCGCCGCAACTCGAGAAAAACCATGAGACTTCCCCCTCGTCGCGAGATGAGGCCCGATTCCCCTGCACTGCGTGCAGAGCAATTCTGTGTTGCACATCACACATGAAAGGAGCCTTCATTTCCTTGGTGGCACTCCAGAGAAACCCCAAGAACACTGTTTCAAGGCTAGAGGGATACTGAGGTCACTGTAGCAACACGAAAGTGCTCCGTGGACCAAAAATCAACTCGAGATGAGAGGTTAGTCCCTGGCTTCGACTCCAGAGGAATACCACCTTACCACAAGCACCTCAAGAGGAGGCTTCTCTCAGCTCTAGGTATGTGAGAGGGACCCTGAGTTTGCGGCCTCAAGTGGAATGGACAACGTGATGCCCTGACTCGAAATAAGGCCGGATATCACTGCAGTGACTTGAATGCAGGCTTGCCTTGCATCTCCCAAGACGAAAGGATGTCTGAATCCCCTGTGTAGATCACAGAGAAAGACCTAGTTCCCCACCTCATCGCGACCGGACGCGTCACATCCTTTGAAAACTCCAGAGGTACGCGGAGATCAGTGCCTCCAAAGGAGACGATGCCTGACTCCTCGTGAAACTTCATAGGATTCCCAGGATTCCTGTGGCACGTGGAAAGGGACCCTTGGTCTCCCGCCTCAGCTGGAGAGGCGTCACAATTGCCCTGCCAATCCTTGAGGAGAATCCCGAGTTGTCCCTCGCAACTAGGCAGGAGTCCTGACGTGGCTGAACAAACACGTGGGTGGAAGGGCCATCCCCGTGTTAACTGGAGAATACACCCCAGGTTCCCGCCGCAACTCGAGAAAAACCATGAGACTTCCCCCTCGCCGCGAGATGAGGCCCGATTCCCCTGCACTGCGTGCAGAGCAATTCCGTGTTGCACATCACACATGAAAGGAGCCTTGATTTCCTTGATGGCACTCCAGAGAAACCCCAAGAACACTGTTTCAAGGCTAGAGGGATCCTGAGGTCACTGTAGCAACACGAAAGAGCTCCATGGACCAAAAATCAACTCGAGATGAGAGGTTAGTCCCTGGCTTCGACTCCAGAGGAATACCACCTTACCACAAGCACCTCAAGAGGAGGCTTCTCTCAGCTCTAGGTATGTGAGAGGGACCCTGAGTTTGCGGCCTCCAGTGGAATGGACACCGCGATGCCCTGACTCGAAATAAGGCCGGATATCCCTGCAGTGACTTGAATGCAGGCTCGTCTTGCATCTCCCAAGATGAAAGGATGTCTGAATCCCCTGTGGAGACCACAGAGAAAGACCTAGTTCCCCACCTCATCGCGACAGGAGGACTCACATCCTTTGAAAACTCCAGAGGTACACGGACATCAGTGCCTCCAAAGGAGACGATGCCTGACTCCTCGTGAAACTTGATAGGAGTCCCAGGATTCCTGTGCCCGTGGAAAGGGACTCTTGGTCTCCCGCCTCAGCTGGAGAGGCGTCCCAATTGCCCTGCCAAGCCTCGAGGAGAATCCCGAGTTGTCCCTCGCAACTAGGCAGGAGTCCTGACGTCGCTGAACAAACACGTGGGTGGAAGGGCCATCCCCTTCGTAACTCGAGAATATACCCCAGGTTCCCGCCGCAACTCGAGAAAAACCATGAGACTTCCCCCTCGCCACGATATGAGGCCCGATTCCCCTGCACTGCCTGCAGAGCAATTCCGTGTTGCACATCACACATGAAAGGAGCCTTGATTTCCTTGATGGCACTCCAGAGAAACCCCAAGAACACTGTTTCAAGGCTAGCGGGATCCTGAGGCCACTGTAGCAACACGAAAGAGCTCCGTGGACCAAAAATCAACTCGAGATGAGAGGTTAGTCCCTGGCTTCGACTCCAGAGGAATACCACCTTACCACAAGCACCTCAAGAGGAGGCTTCTCTCAGCTCTAGGTATGTGAGAGGGACCCTGAGTTTGCGGCCTCAAGTGGAATGGACACCGCGATGCCCTGACTCGAAATAAGGCTGGATATCCCTGCAGTGACTTGAATGCAGGCTCGTCTTGCATCTCCCAAGACGAAAGGATGTCTGAATCCCCAGTGTAGACCACAGAGAAAGACCTAGTTCCCCACCTCATCGCGACTGGAGGCCTCACATTCTTTGAAAACTCCAGAGGTACGCGGAGATCAGTGCCTCCAAAGGAGACGATGCCTGACTCCTCGTGAAACTTGATAGGAGTCCCAGGATTCCTGTGGCACGTGGAAAGGGACCCTTGGTCTCCCGCCTCAGATGGAGAGGCGTCCCAATTGCCCTGCCAAGCCTTGAGGAGAATCCCGAGTTGTCCCTCGCAACTAGGCAGAAGTCCTGACGTCGCTGAACAAACACGTGGGTGAAAGGGCCATCCCCGTCGTAACTCGAGAATACACACCAGGTTTCCGCCGCAAGTCGAGAAAAACCTTGAGACTTCCCCCTCGCTGCGAGATGAGGCCCGATTCCCCTGCACTGCGTGCAGAGCAATTGTGTGTTGCACATCACACATGAAAGGAGCCTTGATTTCCTTGATGGCACTCCAGAGAAACCCCAAGAACACTGTTTCAAGGCTAGAGGGATCCTGAGGTCACTGTAGCAACACGAAAGAGCTCCATGGACCAAAAATCAACTCGAGATGAGAGGTTAGTCCCTGGCTTCGACTCCAGCGGAATACCACCTTACCACAAGCACCTCAAGAGGAGGCTTCTCTCAGCTCTAGGTATGTGAGAGGGACCCTGAGTTTGCGGCCTCAAGTGGAATGGACACCGCGATGCCCTGACTCGAAATAAGGCTGGATATCCCTGCAGTGACTTGAATGCAGGCTCGTCTTGCATCTCCCAAGACGAAAGGATGTCTGAATCCCCAGTGTAGACCACAGAGAAAGACCTAGTTCCCCACCTCATCGCGACTGGAGGCCTCACATTCTTTGAAAACTCCAGAGGTACGCGGAGATCAGTGCCTCCAAAGGAGACGATGCCTGACTCCTCGTGAAACTTGATAGGAGTCCCAGGATTCCTGTGGCACGTGGAAAGGGACCCTTGGTCTCCCGCCTCAGATGGAGAGGCGTCCCAATTGCCCTGCCAAGCCTTGAGGAGAATCCCGAGTTGTCCCTCGCAACTAGGCAGAAGTCCTGACGTCGCTGAACAAACACGTGGGTGAAAGGGCCATCCCCGTCGTAACTCGAGAATACACACCAGGTTTCCGCCGCAAGTCGAGAAAAACCTTGAGACTTCCCCCTCGCTGCGAGATGAGGCCCGATTCCCCTGCACTGCGTGCAGAGCAATTGTGTGTTGCACATCACACATGAAAGGAGCCTTGATTTCCTTGATGGCACTCCAGAGAAACCCCAAGAACACTGTTTCAAGGCTAGAGGGATCCTGAGGTCACTGTAGCAACACGAAAGAGCTCCATGGACCAAAAATCAACTCGAGATGAGAGGTTAGTCCCTGGCTTCGACTCCAGCGGAATACCACCTTACCACAAGCACCTCAAGAGGAGGCTTCTATCAGCTCTAGGTATGTGAGAGGGACCCTGAGTTTGCGGCCTCAAGTGGAATGGACACCGCGATGCCCTGACTCGAAATAAGGCCGGATATCCCTGCAGTGACTTGAATGCAAGCTCGTCTTGCATCTCCCAAGATGAAAGGATGTCTGAATCCCCTGTGGAGACCACAGAGAAAGACCTAGTTCCCCAACTCATCGCGACCGGAGGCCTCACATCCTTTGAAAACTCCAGAGGTACGCGGAGATCAGTGCCTCCAAAGGAGACGATGCCTGACTCTTCGTGAAACTTGATAGGAGTCCCAGGATTCCTGTGGCACGTGGAAAGGGAGCCTTGGTCTCCCGCCTCAGCTGGAGAGGCGTCCCAATTGCCCTGCCAATCCTCGAGGAGAATCCCGAGTTGTCCCTTGCAACTAGGCAGGAGTCCTGACGTCGCTGAAGAAACACGTGGGTGGAAGGGCCATCCCCGTGTTAACTGGAGAATACACCCCAGGTTCCCGCCGCAACTCGAGAAAAACCATGAGACTTCCCCCTCGCCGCAAGATGAGGCCCGATTCCCCTGCACTGCGTGCAGAGCAATTCCGTGTTGCACATCACACATGAAAGGAGCCTTGATTTCCTTGATGGCACTCCAGAGAAACCCCAAGAACACTGTTTCAAGGCTAGAGGGATCCTGAGGTCACTGTAGCAACACAAAAGAGCTCCATGGACCAAAAATCAACTCGAGATGAGAGGTTAGTCCCTGGCTTCGACTCCAGAGGAATACCAGCTTACCACAAGCACCTCAAGAGGAGGCTTCTTTCAGCTCTAGGTATGTGAGAGGGACCCTGAGTTTGCGGCCTCAAGTGGAATGGACACCGCGATGCCCTGACTCGAAATAAGGCAGGATATCCCTGCAGTGACTTGAATGCAGGCTCGTCTTGCATCTCCCAAGATGAAAGGATGTCTGAATCCCCTGTGGAGACCACAGAGAAAGACCTAGTTCCCCACCTCATCGCGACCGGAGGACTCACATCCTTTAAAAACTCCAGAGGTACGCAGAGATCAGTGCCTCGAAAGGAGACGATGCCTGACTCCTCGTGAAACTTCATAGGAGTCCCAGGATTCCTGTGGCACATGGAAAGGGACCCTTGGTCTCCCACCTCAGCTGGAGAGGCGTCCCAATTGCCCTGCCAAGCCTCGAGGAGAATTCTGAGTTGTCCCTCGCAACTAGTCAGGAGTCCTGCCGTGGCTGAAGAAACACGTGTGTGGAAGGGCCATCCCCGTCGTAACTCGAGAATATACCCCAGGTTCCCGCCGCAACTCGAGAAAAACCATGAGACTTCCCCCTCGCCGCGAGATGAGTCCTGATTCCCCTGCACTGCGTGCAGAGCAATTCCGTGTTGCACATCACACATGAAAGGAGCCTTGATTTCCTTGATGGCACTCCAGAGAAACACCAAGAACACTCTTTCAAGGCTAGAGGGATCCTGAGGTCACTGTAGCAACACGAAAGAGCTCTGTGGACCAAAAATCAACTCGAGATGAGAGGTTAGTCCCTGGCTTCGACTCCAGCGGACTAAGCCTTACCACAAGCACCTCAAGAGGAGGCTTCTCTCAGCTCTAGGTATGTGAGAGGGGCCCTGAGTTTGCGGCCTCAAGTGGAATGGACACCGCGATGCCCTGACTCGAAATAAGGCCGGATATCCCTGCAGTGACTTGAATGCAGGCTCGTCTTGCATCTCCCAAGATGAAAGGATGTCTGAATCTCCTGTGGAGACCACAGAGAAAGACCTAGTTCCCCACCTCATCGCGACCGGATTCCTTATATCCTTTGAAAACTCCAGAGGTACGCGGAGATCAGTGCCTCCAAAGAAGACGATGCCTGACTCCTTGTGAAACTTGATAGGAGTCCCGGGATTCCTGTGGCATTTGGAAAGGGACCCTTGGTCTCCTGCCTCAGCTGGAGAGGCGTCCCAATTGCCCTGCCAAGCCTCGAGGAGAATCCCGAGTTGTCCCTCGCAACTAGGCAGGAGTCGTGAAGTCGCTGAACAAACACGTGGGTGGAAGAGCCATTCCCGTCGTAACTCGAGAATATACTCCAGGTTCCCACCGCAACTCGAGAAAAACCATGAGACTTCCCCCTCGCCTCGAGATGAGGCCCGATTCCCCTGCACTGTCGTGCAGAGCAATTCCGTGTTGCACATCACACATGAAAGGAGCCTTCATTTCCTTGATGGCACTCCAGAGAAACCCCAAGAACACTGTTTCAAGGCTAGAGGGATCCTGAGGTCACTGTAGCAACACGAAAGAGCTCTATGGACCAAAAATCAACTCGAGATGAGAGGTTAGTCCCTGGCTTCGACTCCAGAGGAATACCACCTTACCACAAGCACCTCAAGAGGAGGCTTCTCTCAGCTCTAGCTATGTGAGAGGGACCCTGAGTTTGCGGCCTCAAGTGGAATGGACACCGCGATGCCCTGACTCTTAATAAGGCCGGATATCACTGCAGTGACTTGAATGCAGGCTCGTCTTGCATCTCCAAAGATGAAAGGATGTCTGAATTCCCTGTGGAGTCCACAGAGAAAGACCTAGTTCCCCACCTCATCGCGACCGGCGGCCTCACATCCTTTGAAAATTCCAGAGGTACGCGGAGATCAGTGCCTCCAAGGGAGACGATGCCTGACTCCTCGTGAAACTTGAGAGGAGTCCCAGGATTCCTGTGGCACATGGAAAGGGACCCTTGGTCTCCCGCCTCAGCTGGAGAGGCGTCCCAATTGCCCTGCCAAGCCTCGAGGAGAATCCCGAGTTGTCCCTCGCAACTAGGCAGGAGTCCTGACGTCGCTGAACAAACACGTGTGTGGAAGGGCCATCCCCGTCTTAACTCGAGAATATACCCCAGGTTCCCGCCGCAACTCGAGAAAAACCATGAGACTTCCCCCTCGCCGCGAGATGAGGCCCAATTCCCCTGCACTGCGTGCAGAGCAATTCCGTGTTGCACATCACACATGAAAGCAGCCTTCATTTCCTTGGTGGCACTCCAGAGAAACACCAAGAACACTGTTTCAAGGCTAGAGGGATCCTGAGGTCACTGTAGCAACACGAAAGAGCTCCGTGGACCAAAAATCAACTCGAGATGAGAGGTTAGTCCCTGGCTTCGACTCCAGAGGAATACCAGCTTACCACAAGCACCTCAAGAGGAGGCTTCTCTCAGCTCTAGGTATGTGAAAGGGACCCAGAGTTTGCGGCCTCAAGTGGAAGGGACACCGCAATGCCCTGGCTCGAAATAAGGCCGGATATCCCTGCAGTGACTTGAATGCAGGCTCGTCTTGCATCTCCCAAGACGAAAGGATGTCTGAATCCCCTGTGGAGACCACAGAGAAAGACCTAGTTCCCCAACTCATCGCGACCGGAGGCCTCACATCCTTTGAAAACTCCAGAGGTACGCGGAGATCAGTGTCTCCAAAGGAGATGATGCCTGACTCTTCGTGAAACTTGATAGGAATCCCAGGATTCCTGTGGCACGTGGAAAGGGACCCTTGGTCTCCCGCCTCAGCTGGAGAGGCGTCCCAATTGCCCTGCCAAGCCTCGAGGAGAATCCCGAGTTGTCCCTCGCAACTAGGCAGGAGTCCTGAGGTCCCTGAAGAAACACGTGGGTGCAAGGGCCATCCGCGTGTAAACTCGAGAATACACCCCAGGTTCCCGCCGCAACTCGAGAAAAACCATGAGACTTCCCCCTCGCCGCGAGATGAGGCACGATTCCCCTGCACTGCGTGCAGAGCAATTCCGTGTTGCACATCACACATGAAAGGAGCCTTGATTTCCTTGATGGCACTCCAGAGAAACCCCAAGAACACTGTTTCAAGGCTAGAGGGATCCTGAGGTCACTGTAGCAACACGAAAGAGCTCCGCGGACCAAAAATCAACTCGAGATGAGAGGTTAGTCCCTGGCTTCGACTCCAGCGGAATACCACCTTACCACAAGCACCTCAAGAGGAGGCTTCTATCAGCTCTAGGTATGTGAGAGGGACCCTGAGTTTGCGGCCTCAAGTGGAATGGACACCGCGATGCCCTGACTCGAAATAAGGCCGGATATCCCTGCAGTGACTTGAATGCAGGCTCGTCTTGCATCTCCCAAGATGAAAGGATGTCTGAATCCCCTGTGGAGACCACAGAGAAAGACCTAGTTCCCCACCTCATCGCGACAGGAGGACTCACATCGTTTGAAAACTCCAGAGGTACGCGGAGATCAGTGCCTCCAAAGGAGACGATGCCTGACTCCTCGTGAAACTTGATAGGAGTCCCAGGATTCCTGTGGCACATGGAAAGGGACTCTTGGTCTCCCGCCTCAGCTGGAGAGGCGTCCCAATTGCCCTGCCAAGCCTCGAGGAGAATTCTGAGTTGTCCCTCGCAACTAGTCAGGAGTCCTGACGTGGCTGAAGAAACACGTGTGTGGAAGGGCCATCCCCGTCGTAACTCGAGAATATACCCCAGGTTCCCGCCGCAACTCGAGAAAAACCATGAGACTTCCCCCTCGCCACGAGATGAGGCCTGATTCCCCTGCACTGCGTGCAGAGCAATTCCGTGTTGCACATTACACATGAAAGGAGCCTTCATTTCCTTGGTGGCACTCCAGAGAAACACCAAGAACACTCTTTCAACCTAGAGGGATCCTGAGGTCACTGTAGCAACACGAAAGAGCTCCGTGGACCAAAAATCAACTCGAGATGAGAGGTTAGTCCCTGGCTTCGACTCCAGAGGACTAACCCTTACCACAAGCACCTCAAGAGGAGGCTTCTCTCAGCTCTAGGTATGTGAGAGGGGCCCTGAGTTTGCGGCCTCAAGTGGAATGGAGACCGCGATGCCCTGACTCGAAATAAGGCCGGATATCCCTGCAGTGACTTGAATGCAGGCTCGTCTTGCATCTCCCAAGATGAAAGGATGTCTGAATCTCCTGTGGAGACCACAGAGAAAGACCTAGTTCCCCACCTCATCGCGACCGGATTCCTTATATCCTTTGAAAACTCCAGAGGTACGCGGAGATCAGTGCCTCCAAAGGAGACGATGCCTGACTCCTCGTGAATCTTGATAGGAGTCCCAGGATTCCTGTGGCACGTGGAAAGTGACCCTTGGTCTCCCGCCTCAGCTGGAGAGGTGTCCCAATTGCCCTGCCAAGCCTCGAGGAGAATCCCGAGTTGTCCCTCCCAACTAGGCAGGAGTCGTGAAGTCGCTTAACAAACACGTGGGTGGAAGGGCCATTCCCGTCGTAACTCGAGAATATACTCCAGGTCCCGCCGCAACTCGAGAAAAACCATGAGACTACCCCCTCGCCGCGAGATGAGGCCTGATTCCCCTGCACTGCGTGCAGAGCAATTCCGTGTTACACATAACACATGAAAGGAGCCTTGATTTCCTTGATGGCACTCCGGAGAAACACCAAGAACACTCATTCAAGGCTAGAGGGATCCTGAGGTCACTGTAGCAACACGAAAGAGCTCCGTGGACCAAAAATCAACTCGAGAAGAGAGGTTAGTCCCTGGCTTCGACTCCAGAGGAATACCACCTTACCACAAGCACCTCAAGAGGAGTCTTCTCTCAGCTCTAGGTATGTGAGAGGGGCCCTGCGTTTGCGGCCTCAAGTGGAATGGACACCGCGATGCCCTGACTCGAAATAAGGTCGGATATCCCTGCAGTGACTTGAATGCAGGCTCGTCTTGCATCTCCCAAGACGAAAGGATGTCTGAATCCCCTGTGGAGACCACAGAGAAAGACCTAGTTCCCCACCTCATGGCGACCGGAGGCCTCACATCCTTTGAAAACTCCAGAGGTACACGGACATCAGTGCCTCCAAAGGAGACGATGCCTGACTCCTCGTGAAACTTGATAGGAGTCCCAGGATTCCTGTGCCCGTGGAAAGGGACTCTTGGTCTCCCGCCTCAGCTGGAGAGGCGTCCCAATTGCCCTGCCAAGCCTTGAGGAGAATCCCGAGTTGTCCCTCGCAACTAGGCAGAAGTCCTGACGTCGCTGAACAAACACGTGGGTGAAAGGGCCATCTCCGTCGTAACTCGAGAATACACCCCAGGTTTCCGCCGCAAGTCGAGAAAAACCTTGAGACTTCCCCCTCGCTGCGAGATGAGGCCCGATTCCCCTGCACTGCGTGCAGAGCAATTGTGTGTTGAACATCACACATGAAAGGAGCCTTGATTTCCTTGATGGCACTCCAGAGAAACCCCAAGAACACTGTTTCAAGGCTAGAGGGATCCTGAGGTAAATGTAGCAACACGAAAGAGCTCCGTGGACCAAAAATCAACTCGAGAAGAGAGGTTAGTCCCTGGCTTCGACTCCAGAGGACTAACCCTTACCACAAGCACCTCAAGAGGAGGCTTCTCTCAGCTCTAGGTATGTGAGAGGGGCCCTGAGTTTGCGGCCTCAAGTGCAATGGAGACCGCGATGCCCTGACTCGAAATAAGGCCGGATATCCCTGCAGTGACTTGAATGCAGGCTCGTCTTGCATCTCCCAAGATGAAAGGATGTCTGAATCTCCTGTGGAGACCACAGAGAAAGACCTAGTTCCCCACCTCATCGCGACCGGATTCCTTATATCCTTTGAAAACTCCAGAGATACGCGGAGATCAGTGCCTCCAAAGGAGACGATGCCTGACTCCTCGTGAAACTTGATAGGAGTCCCTGGATTCCTGTGGCACATGGAAAGGGAGCCTTGGTCTCCCGCCTCAGCTGGAGAGGCGTTCTAATTGCCCTGCCAAGCCTCGAGGAGAATCCCGAGTTGTCCCTCGCAACTAGGCAGGAGTCCTGACGTCGCTGAAGAAACACGTGTGTGGAAGGGCCATCCCCGTCGTAACTCGAGAATGTACCCCACGTTCCGCCGCAACTCGAGAAAAACCATGAGACTTCCCCCTCGCCGCGAGATGAGGCCTGATTCCCCTGCACTGCGTGCAGAGCAATTCCGTGTTGCACATCACACATGAAAGGAGCCTTGATTTCCTTGGTGGCACTCCAGAGACACACCAAGAACACTCTTTCAAGGCTAGAGGGATCCTGAGGTCACTGTAGCAACACGAAAGAGATCCGTGGACCAAAAATCAACTCGAGATGAGAGGTTAGTCCCTGGCTTCGACTCCAGAGGACTACCACCTTACGACAAGCACCTCAAGAGGAGGCTTCTCTCAGCTCTAGGTATGTGAGATGGGCCCTGAGTTTGCGGCCTCAAGTGGAATGGACACTACGATGCCCTGATTCGAAATAAGGCCGGATATCCCTGCAGTGACTTGAATGCAGGCTCGTCTTGCATCTCCCAAGATGAAAGGATGTCTGAATCTCCTGTGGAGACCACAGAGAAACACCTAGTTCCCCACCTCATCGCGACCGGATTCCTTATATCCTTTGAAAACTCCAGAGGTACGCGGAGATCAGTACCTCCAAAGGAGACGATGCCTGACTCCTCGTGAATCTTGATAGGAGTCCCGGGATTCCTGTGGCACGTGGAAAGGGACCCTTGGTCTCCTGCCTCAGCTGGAGAGGCGTCCCAATTGCCCTGCCAAGCCTCGAGGAGAATCCCGAGTTGTCCCTCGCAACTAGGCAGGAGTCCTGACGTCGCTGAAGAAACACGTGGGTGGAAGGGCCATCCCCGTCGTAACTCGAGAATATACCCCAGGTTCCCGCCGCAACTCGAGAAAAACCATGAGACTTCCCCCTCGCCGCGAGATGAGGCCCGATTCCCCTGCACTGCGTGCAGAGCAATTCCGTGTTGCACATCACACATGAAAGGAGCCTTGATTTCCTTGATGGCACTCCAGAGAAACCCCAAGAACACTGTTTCAAGGCTAGAGGGATCCTGAGGTCACTGTAGCAACACGAAAGAGCTCCGTGGACAAAAATCAACTCGAGATGAGAGGTTAGTCCCTGGCTTCGACTCCAGAGGAATACCAGCTTACCACAAGCACCTCAAGAGGAGGCTTCTCTCAGCTCTAGGTATGTGAGAGGGACCCTGAGTTTGCGGCCTCAAGTGGAATGGACACCGCGATGCCCTGGCTCGAAATAAGGCCGGATATCCCTGCAGTGACTTGAATGCAGGCTCGTCTTGCATCTCCCAAGACGAAAGGATGTCTGAATCCCCTGTGCAGACCACAGAGAAAGACCTAGTTCCCCACCTCATCGCGACCGGAGGCGTCACATCCTTTGAAAACTCCAGAAGTACGCGGAGATCAGTGCCTCCAAAGGAGACGATGCGTGACTCCTCGTGAAACTTCATAGGATTCCCAGGATTCCTGTGGCACGTGGAAAGGGACACTTGGTCTCCCGCCTCAGCTGGAGAGGCGTCCCAATTACCCTGCCAAGCCTCGAGGAGAATCCCGATTTGTCCCTCGCAACTAGGCAGGAGTCCTGCCGTCGCTGAACAAACTCGTGTGTGCAAGGGCCATCCCCATCGTAACTCGAGATATCCCCCAGGTTCCCGCCGCAACTCGAGAAAAACCATGAGACTTCCCCCTCGCCGCGAGATGAGGCCCGATTCCCCTGCACTGCGTGCAGAGCAATTCCGTGTTGCACATCACACATGAAAGGAGCCTTCATTTCCTTGGTGGCACTCCAGAGAAACCCCAAGAACACTGTTTCAAGGCTAGAGGGATCCTGAGGTCACTGTAGCAACACGAAAGAGCTCCGTGGACCAAAAATCAACTCGAGATGAGAGGTTAGTCCCTGGCTTCAACTCCAGAGGAATACCACCTTACCACAAGCACCTCAAGAGGAGGCTTCTCTCAGCTCTAGGTATGTGAAAGGGACCCTGAGTTTGCGGCCTCAAGTGGAATGGACACCGCGATGCCCTAGCTCGAAATAAGGCCGGATATCCCTGCAGTGACTTGAATGCAGGCTCGTCTTGCATCTCCCAAGACGAAAGGATGTCTGAATCCCCTGTGGAGACCACAGAGAAAGACCTAGTTCCCCAACTCATCGCGACCGGAGGCCTCACATCCTTTGAAAACTCCAGAGGTACGCGGAGATCAGTGCCTCCAAAGGAGATGATGCCTGACTCTTCGTGAAACTTGATAGGAATTCCAGGATTCCTGTGGCACGTGGAAAGGGAGCCTTGGTCTCCCGCCTCAGCTGGAGAGGCGTCCCAATTGCCCTGCCAAGCCTCGAGGAGAATCCCGAGTTGTTCCTTGCAACTAGGCAGGAGTAATGACGTCGCTGAACAAACACGTGGGTGGAAGGGTCATCCCCGTGTTAACTCGAGAATACACCCCAGGTTCCCGCCGCAACTCGAGAAAAACCATGAGACTTCCCCCTCGCCGCGAGATGAGGCCCGATTCCCCTGCACTGCGTGCAGAGCAATTCCGTGTTGCACATCACACATGAAAGGAGCCTTGATTTCCTTGATGGCACTCCAGAGAAACCCCAAAAACACTGTTTCAGGCTAGAGGGATCCTGAGGTCATTGTAGCAACACGAAAGAGCTCCGTGGACCAAAAATCAACTCGAGATGAGAGGTTAGTCCCTGGCTTCGACTCCAGAGGAATACCACCTTACCACAAGCACCTCAAGAGCAGGCTTCTCTCAGCTCTAGGTATGTGAGAGGGACCCTGAGTTTGCGGCCTCAAGTGGAATGGACACCGCGATGCCCTGGCTCGAAATAAGGCCGGATATCCCTGCAGTGACTTGAATGCAGGCTCGTCTTGCATCTCCCAAGACGAAAGGATGTCTGAATCCCCTGTGGAGACCACAGAGAAAGACCTAGTTCCCCACCTCATCGCGACCGGAGGCCTCACATCCTTTGAAAACTCCAGAGGTACGCGAAGATCAGTGCCTCGAAAGGAGACGATGCCTGACTCCTCGTGAAACTTCATAGGATTCCCAGGATTCCTGTGGCACGTGGAAAGGGACCCTTGGTCTCCCGCCTCAGCTGGAGAGGCGTCCCAATTGCCCTGCCAAGCCTCGAGGAGAATTCTGAGTTGTCCCTCGCAACTACTCAGGAGTCCTGACGTGGCTGAAGAAACACGTGTGTGGAAGGGCCATCCCCGTCGTAACTCGAGAATATACCCCAGGTTCCCGCCGCAACTCGAGAAAAACCATGAGACTTCCCCCTCGCCGCGAGATGAGACCTGATTCCCCTGCACTGCGTGCAGAGCAATTCCGTGTTGCACATCACACATGAAAGGAGCCTTGATTTCCTTGGTGGCACTCCAGAGAAACACCAAGAACACTCTTTCAAGGCTAGAGGGATCCTGAGGTCACTGTAGCAACACGAAAGAGCTCCGTGGACCAAAAATCAACTCGAGATGAGAGGTTAGTCCCTGGCTTCGACTCCAGAGGAATACCACCTTACCACAAGCACCTCAAGAGGAGGCTTCTCTCAGCTCTAGGTATGTGAGAGGGGCCCTGTGTTTGCGGCCTCAAGTGGAATGGACACCGCGATGCCCTGACTCGAAATAAGGTCGGATATCCCTGCAGTAACTTGAATGCAGGCTCGTTTTGCATCTCCCAAGATGAAAGGATGTCTGAATCTCCTGTGGAGACCACAGAGAAAGACCTAGTTCCCCACCTCATCGCGACCGGATTCCTTATATCCTTTGAAAACTCCAGAGGTACGCGGAGATCAGTGCCTCCAAAGGAGACGATGCCTGACTCCTCGTGAAACTTGATAGTAGTCCCAGGATTCCTGTGGCACGTGGAACGGGACCCTTGGTCTCCTGCCTCAGCTGGAGAGGCGTCCCAATTGCCCTGCCAAGCCTCGAGGAGAATCCCGAGTTGTCCCTCGCAACTAGGCAGGAGTCCTGACGTCGCTGAACAAACACGTGGGTGGAAGGGCCATCCCCTTCGTAACTCGAGAATATACCCCAGGTTCCCGCCGCAACTCGAGAAAAACCATGAGACTTCCCCCTCGCCGCGAGATGAGGCCCGATTCCCCTGCACTGCGTGCAGAGCAATTCCGTGTTGCACATCACACATGAAAGGAGCCTTTATTTCCTTGATGGCACTCCAGAGAAACCCCAAGAACACTGTTTCAAGGCTAGAGGGATCCTGAGGTCACTGTAGCAACACGAAAGAGCTCCGTGGACCAAAAATCAACTCGAGATGAGAGGTTAGTCCCTGGCTTCGACTCCAGAGGAATACCACCTTACCACAAGAACCTCAAGAGGAGGCTTCTCTCAGCTCTAGGTATGTGAGAGGGACCCTGAGTTTGCGGCCTCAAGTGGAATGGACACCGCGATGCCCTGACTCGAAATAAGGCCGGATATCCCTGCAGTGACTTGAATGCAGGCTCGTCTTGCATCTCCCAAGACGAAAGGATGTCTGAATCCCCTGTGGAGACCACAGAGAAAGACCTAGTTCCCCACCTCATGGCGACCGGAGGCCTCACATCCTTTGAAAACTCCAGAGGTACACGGAGATCAGTGCCTCCAAAGGAGACGATGCCTGACTCCTCGTGAAACTTGATAGGAGTCCCAGGATTCCTGTGCACGTGGAAAGGGACACTTGGTCTCCCGCCTCAGCTGGAGAGGCGTCCCAATTGCCCTGCCAAGCCTCGAGGAGAATCCCGAGTTGTCCCTCGCAACTAGGCAGAAGTCCTGACGTTGCTGAAGAAACACGTGGGTGGAAGGGCCATCCCCGTCGTAACTCGAGAATATACCCCAGGTTCCCGCCGCAACTCGAGGAAAACCATGAGACTTCCCCCTCGCCGCGAGATGAGGCCCGATTCCCCTGCACTGTGTGCAGAGCATTTCCGTATTCCACATCACACATGAAAGGAGCCTTGATTTCCTTGATGGCACTCCAGAGAAACCCCAAAAACACTGTTTCAAGGCTAGAGGGATCCTGAGGTCACTGTAGCAACACGAAAGAGCTCCATGGACCAAAAATCAACTCGAGATGAGAGGTTAATCCCTGGCTTCGAGTCCAGAGGAATACCACCTTACCACAAGCACCTCAAGAGGAGGCTTCTCTCAGCTCTAGGTATGTGAGAGGGACCCTGAGTTTGCGGCCTCAAGTGAAATGGACACCGCGATGCCCTGACTCGAAATAAGGCCGGATATCCCTGCAGTGACTTGAATGCAGGCTCGTCTTGCATCTCCCAAGATGAAAGGATGTCTGAATACCCTGTGGAGACCACAGAGAAAGACCTAGTTTCCCACCTCATCGCGACCGGAGGCCTCACATCCTTTGAAAACTTCAGAGGTACGCGAAGATCAGTGCCTCCAAAGGAGACGATGCCTGACTCCTCGTGAATCTTGATAGGAGACCCAGGATTCCTGTGCACGTGGAAAGGGAACCTTGGTCTCCCGCCTCACCTGGAGAGGTGTCCCAATTGCCCTGCCAAGCCTCGAGGAGAATCCCGAGTTGTCCCTCGCAACTAGGCAGAAGTCCTGACGTCGCTGAACAAACACGTGGTTGAAAGGGCCATCCCCGTCGTAACTCGAGAATATACCCCAGGTTCCCGCCGCAACTCGAGAAAAACCATGAGACTTCCCCCTCGCCGCGATATGAGGCCCGATTCCCCTGCACTGCGTGCAGAGCAATTCCGTGTTGCACATCACACATGAAAGGAGCCTTGATTTCCTTGGTGGCACTCCAGAGAAACCCCAAGAACACTGTTTCAAGGCTAGAGGGATACTGAGGTCACTGTAGCAACACGAAAGAGCTCCGTGGACCAAAAATCAACTCGAGATGAGAGGTTAGTCCCTGGCTTCGACTCCAGAGGAATACCACCTTACCACAAGCACCTCAAGAGGAGGCTTCTCTCAGCTCTAGGTATGTGAGAGGGACCCTGAGTTTGCGGCCTCATGTGGAATGGACACCGCGATGCCCTGGCTCGAAATAAGGCCCGATATCCCTGCAGTGACTAGAATGCAGGCTCGTCTTGCATCTCCCAAGACGAAAGGATGTCTGAATCCCCTGTGGAGACCACAGAGAAAGACCTAGTCCCCCAACTCATCACGACCGGAGGCCTCACATCCTTTGAAAACTCCAGAGGTACGCGGAGATCAGTGCCTCCAAAGGAGACGATGCCTGACTCCTCGTGAAACTAGGTAGGAGTCCCAGGATTCCTGTGGCACGTGGAACGGAACCCTTGGTCTCCTGCCTCAGCTGGAGAGGCGTCCCAATTGCCCTGCCAAGCCTCGAGGAGAATCCCGAGTTGTCCCTCGCAACTAGGCAGGAGTCCTGACGTCGCTGAACAAACACGTGGGTGGAAGGGCCATCCCCTTCGTAACTCGAGAATATACCCCAGGTTCCCGCCGCAACTCGAGAAAAACCATGAGACTTCCCCCTCGCCGCGAGATGAGGCCCGATTCACCTGCACTGCGTGCAGAGCAATTCCGTGTTGCACATCACACATGAAAGGAGCCTTGATTTCCTTGAGGGCACTCCAGAGAAACCCCAAGAACACTGTTTCAAGGCTAGAGGGATCCTGAGGTAACTGTAGCAACACGAAAGAGCTCCGTGAACCAAAAATCAACTCGAGATGAGAGGTTAGTCCCTGGCTTCGACTCCAGAGGAATACCACCTTACCACAAGCACCTCAAGAGGAGGCTTCTCTCAGCTCTAGGTATGTGAGAGGGACCCTGAGTTTGCGGCCTCAAGTGGAATGGACACCGCGATGCCCTGACTCGAAATAAGGCCGGATATCCCTGCAGTGACTTGAATGCAGGCTCGTCTTGCATCTCCCAAGACGAAAGGATGTCTGAATCCCCTGTGGAGACCACAGAGAAAGACCTAGTTCCCCACCTCATGGCGACCGGAGGCCTCACATCCTTTGAAAATTCCAGAGGTACACCGAGATCAGTGCCTCCAAAGGAGACGATGCCTGACTCCTCGTGAAACTTGATAGGAGTCCCAGGATTCCTGTGCACGTGGAAAGGGACTCTTGGTCTCCCGCCTCAGCTGGAGAGGCGTCCCAATTGCCCTGCCAAGCCTCGAGGAGAATCCCGAGTTGTCCCTTGCAACAAGGCAGGAGTCCAGACGTCGCTGAACAAACACATGTGTGGAAGGGACATCCCCGTCTTAACTCGAGAGTATACCCCAGGTTCCCGCCGCAACTTGAGAAAAACCATGAGACTTCCCCTTCGCCGCGAGATGAGGCCCGATTCCCCTGAACTGCGTGCAGAGCAATTCCGTGTTGCACATCAGACATGAAAGGAGCCTTGATTTCTTTGATGGCACTCCAGAGAAAGCCCAAGAACACTGTTTCAAGGCTAGAGGGATCCTGAGATCACTGTAGCAACACGAAAGAGCTCCGTGGACCAAAAATCAACTCGAAATGAGAGGTTAGTCCCTGGCTTCGACTCCAGAGGAATACCACCTTACCACAAGCACTTGAAGAGGAGGCTTCTCTCAGCTCTAGGTATGTGAGAGGGACCCTGAGTTTGCGGCCTCAAGTGGAATGGACACCGCGATGCCCTGACTCGAAATAAGGCCGGATATCCCTGCAGTGACTTGAATGCAGGCTCGTCTTGCATCTCCCAAGACGAAAGGATGTCTGAATCCCCTGTGGAGACCACAGAGAAAGACCTAGTTCCCCACCTCATCGCGACCGGAAGCCTGACATCCTTTGAAAACTCCAGAGGTCACGGAGATCAGTGCCTCCAAAGGAGACGATGCCTGACTCCTCGTGAAACTTGATAGAAGTCCCAGGATTCCTGTGGCACGTGGAACGGAACCCTTGGTCTCCTGCCTCAGCTGGAGAGGCGTCCCAATTGCCCTGCCAAGCCTCGAGGAGAATCCCGAGTTGTCCCTCGCAACTAGGCAGGAGTCCTGACGTCGCTGAACAAACACGTGGGTGGAAGGGCCATCCGCTTCGTAACTCGAGAATATACCCCAGGTTCCCGCCGCAACTCGAGAAAAACCATGAGACTTCCCCCTCGCCGCGAGATGAGGCCCGATTCCCCTGCACTGCGTGCAGAGCAATTCCGTGTTGCACATCACACATGAAAGGAGCCTTGATTTCCTTGATGGCACTCCAGAGAAACCCCAAGAACACTGTTTCAAGGCTAGAGGGATCCTGAGGTCACTGTAGCAACACGAAAGAGCTCCGTGGACCAAAAATCAACTCGAGATGAGAGGTTAGTCCCTGGCTTCGAATCCAGAGGAATACCACCTTACCACAAGCACCTCAAGAGGAGGCTTCTCTCAGCTCTAGGTATGTGAGAGGGACCCTGAGTTTGCGGCCTCAAGTGGAATGGACACCGCGATGCCCTGACTCGAAATAAGGCTGGATATCCCTGCAGTGACTTGAATGCAGGCTCGTCTTGCATCTCCCAAGACGAAAGGATGTCTGAATCCCCAGTGTAGACCACAGATAAAGACCTAGTTCCCCACCTCATTGCGACTGGAGGCCTCACATTCTTTGAAAATTCCAGAGGTACGCGGAGATCAGTGCCTCCAAAGGAGACAATGCCTGACTCCTCGTGATACTTGATAGGAGTCCCAGGATTCCTGTGGCACGTGGAAAGGGACCCTTGGTCTCCCGCCTCAGCTGGAGAGGCGTCCCAATTGCCCTGCCAAGCCTCGAGGAGAATCCCGAGTTGTCCCTTGCAACTAGGCAGGAGTCCTGCCATCGCTGAAGAAACACGTGGGTGGAAGGGGCCATTCCCGACGTAACTCGAGAATATACCCCAGGTTCCCGCCGCAACTCGAGAAAAAACCATGAGACTTCCCCTCGCCGCGAGATGAGGCCCGATTCACCTGCACTGCGTGCAGAGCAATTCCGTGTTGCACATCACACATGAAAGGAGCCTTGATTTCCTTGAGGGCACTCCAGAGAAACCCCAAGAACACTGTTTCAAGGCTAGAGGGATCCTGAGGTAACTGTAGCAACACGAAAGAGCTCCGTGAACCAAAAATCAACTCGAGATGAGAGGTTAGTCCCTGGCTTCGACTCCAGAGGAATACCACCTTACCACAAGCACCTCAAGAGGAGGCTTCTCTCAGCTCTAGGTATGTGAGAGGGACCCTGAGTTTGCGGCCTCAAGTGGAATGGACACCGCGATGCCCTGACTCGAAATAAGGCCGGATATCCCTGCAGTGACTTGAATGCAGGCTCGTCTTGCATCTCCCAAGACGAAAGGATGTCTGAATCCCCTGTGGAGACCACAGAGAAAGACCTAGTTCCCCACCTCATGGCGACCGGAGGCCTCACATCCTTTGAAAATTCCAGAGGTACACTGAGATCAGTGCCTCCAAAGGAGACGATGCCTGACTCCTCGTGAAACTTGATAGGAGTCCCAGGATTCCTGTGCACGTGGAAAGGGACTCTTGGTCTCCCGCCTCAGCTGGAGAGGCGTCCCAATTGCCCTGCCAAGCCTCGAGGAGAATCCCCGAGTTGTCCCTTGCAACAAGGCAGGAGTCCAGACGTCGCTGAACAAACACATGTGTGGAAGGGATATCCCCGTCTTAACTCGAGAGTATACCCCAGGTTCCCGCCGCAACTTGAGAAAAATCATGAGACTTCCCCCTCGCCGCGAGATGAGGCCCGATTCCCCTGAACTGCGTGCAGAGCAATTCCGTGTTGCACATCAGACATGAAAGGAGCCTTGATTTCTTTGATGGCACTCCAGAGAAAGCCCAAGAACACTGTTTCAAGGCTAGAGGGATCCTGAGATCACTGTAGCAACACGAAAGAGCCTCCGTGGACCAAAAATCAACTCGAAATGAGAGGTTAGTCCCTGCGCTTCGACTCCAGAGGAATACCACCTTACCACAAGCACTTGAAGAGGAGGCTTCTCTCAGCTCTAGGTATGTGAGAGGGACCCTGAGTTTGCGGCCTCAAGTGGAATGGACACCGCGATGCCCTGACTCGAAATAAGGCCGGATATCCCTGCAGTGACTTGAATGCAGGCTCGTCTTGCATCTCCCAAGACGAAAGGATGTCTGAATCCCCTGTGGAGACCACAGAGAAAGACCTAGTTCCCCACCTCATCGCGACCGGAAGCCTGACATCCTTTGAAAACTCCAGAGGTCACGGAGATCAGTGCCTCCAAGGAGACGATGCCTGACTCCTCGTGAAACTTGATAGGAGTCCCAGGATTCCTGTGGCACGTGGAAAGGGACCCTTAGGTCTCCCGCCTCAGATGGAGAGAGGCGTCCCAATTGCCCATGCCAAGCCTTGAGGAGAATCCCGAGTTGTCCCTCGCAACTAGGTAGGAGTCCTGACGTCGCTGAACAAACACGTGGGTGGAAGGGCCATCCCCGTCGTAACTCGAGAATACACCCCAGGTTCCCGCCGCAACTCGAGAAAAACCTTGAGACTTCCCCCTCGCTGCGAGATAGAGGCCCCGATTCCCCTGCACTGCGTGCAGAGCAATTGTGTGTTGCACATCACACATGAAAGGAGCCTTGATTTCCTTGATGGCACTCCAGAGAAACCCCAAGAACACTGTTTCAAGGCTAGAGGGATCCTGAGGTAAATGTAGCAACACGAAAGAGCTCCGTGGACCAAAAATCAACTCGAGAAGAGAGGGTAGTCCCTGGCTTCGACTCCAGAGCAATACCACCATACCACAAGCACCTCAAAAAGGAGGCTTCTCTCAGCTCTAGGTATGTGAGAGGGACCCTGATTTTGCGGCCTCAAGTGGAATGGACAATGCGATGCCCTTGACGTGAAATAAGGCCGGATATCCCCTGCAGTGACTTGAATGCAGGCTCGTCTTGCATCTCCCAAGACGAAAGGATTGTCTGAATCCCCTGTGGAGACCACAGAGAAAGACCTAGTTCGCCACCGTCATCGCGACCGGGAAGGCCTCACATCCTTTGGAAAACTCCAGAGGTACGCAGAGATCAGTGCCTCCAAAGGAGACGATGCCTGACTCCTCGTGAAACTTGATAGGAGTCCCAGGATTCCTGTGGCACGTGAAAAGGGACCCTTGGTCTCCTGCCTCAGCTGGACAGGCGTCCCCAATTGCCCTGCCAATCCTCGAGGAGAATCCCGAGTTGTCCCTCGCAACTAGGCAGGAGTCCTGACGTCGCTGAACAAACACGTGGGTCTAATGGCCATCCCCGTCGTAACTCGAGAATATACCCCAGGTTCCCGACGCAACTCGAGAACAACCTTGAGACTTCCTGCTCGCCGCGAGATGAGGCCCGATTCCCCTGCACTACGTGCAGAGCAATTCCATGTTGCACATCACATATGAAAGGAGCCTTGATTTCCTTTATTGCACTCCAGAGAAACCCCAAGAACACTGTTTCAAGGCTAGAGGTATCCTGAGGTCACTGTAGCAACACGAAAGAGCTCCGTGGCCCAAAAATCAACTCGAGATGAAAGGTTATTCCCTGGCTTCAACTCCAGAGGAATACCACCTTACCACAAGCACCTCAAGAGGAGGCTTCTCTCAGCTCTAGGTATGTGAGAGGGACCCTGAGTTTGCGGCCTCAAGTGGAATGGACAACGCGATCCCCTGACTCGAAATAAGGCCGGATATCCCTGCAGTGACTTGAATGCAGGCTCGTCTTGCATCTCCCAAGACGAAAGGGTGTCTGAATCCCCTGTGGAGACCACAGAGAAAGACCTAGTTCCCCACCTCATCTCGACCGGAGTTCTCACATCCTTTGAAAACTTCAGAGGTACGCGGAGATCAGTGCCTCCAAAGGAGACGATGCCTGACTCCTCGTGAAACTTGATAGGAGTCCCAGGATTCCTGTGGCACGTGGAAAGGGACCCTTGGTCTCCCGCCTCAGCTGGAGAGGCGTCCCAATTGCCCTGCCAAGCCTCGAGGAGAATCCCGAGTTGTCCCTCGCAACTAGGCAGGTGTCCTGACGTCGCTGAACAAACTCGTGGGTGGAAGGGTCATGCCCCTCGTAACTCGAGAATATACCCCAGGTTCCCGCCGCAACTCGAGGAAAACCATGAGACTTCCCCCTCGCCGCGAGATGAGGCCCGATTCCCCTGCACTGTGTGCAGAGCATTTCCGTATTCCACATCACACATGAAAGGAGCCTTGATTTCCTTCATGGCACTCCAGAGAAACCCCAAAAACACTGTTTCAAGGCTAGAGGGATCCTGAGGTCACTGTAGCAACACGAAAGAGCTCCATGGACCAAAAATCAACTCGAGATGAGAGGTTAATCCCTGGCTTCGACTCCAGAGGAATACCACCTTACCACAAGCACCTCAAGAGGAGGCTTCTCTCAGCTCTAGGTATGTGAGAGGGACCCTGAGTTTGCGGCCTCAAGTGAAATGGACACCGCGATGCCCCTGACTCGAAATAAGGCCGGATATCCCTGCAGTGACTTGAATGCAGGCTCGTCTTGCATCTCCCAAGATGAAAGGATGTCTGAATCCCCTGTGGAGACCACAGAGAAAGACCTAGTTTCCCACCTCATCGCGACCGGAGGCCTCACATCCTTTGAAAACTTCAGAGGTACGCGGAGATCAGTGCCTCCAAAGGAGACGGTGAATGACTCCTCGTGAATCTTGATAGGAGACCCAGGATTTCTGTGCACGTGGAAAGGGAAACTTGGTCTCCCGCCTCACCTGGAGAGGTGTCCCAATTGCCCTGCCAAGCCTCGAGGAGAATCCCGAGTTGTCCCTCGCAACTAGGCAGGAGTCCTGACGTCACTGAACAAACACGTGGTTGAAAGGGCCATCCCCGTCGTAACTCGAGAATATACCCCAGGTTCCCGCCGCAACTCGAGAAAAACCATGAGACTTCCCCCTCGCCGCGATATGAGGCCCGATTCCCCTGCACTGCGTGCAGAGCAATTTCGTGTTGCACATCACACATGAAAGGAGCCTTGATTTCCTTGGTGGCACTCCAGAGAAACCCCAAGAACACTGTTTCAAGGCTAGAGGGATCCTGAGGTCACTGTAGCAACACGAAACAACTCCGTGGACCAAAAATCAACTCGAGATGAGAGGTTAGTCCCTGGCTTCGACTCCAGAGGAATACCACCTTACCACAAGCACCTCAAGAGGAGGCTTCTCTCAGCTCTAGGTATGTGAGAGGGACCCTGCGTTTGCGGCCTCAAGTGGAATGGACACCGCGATGCCCTGACTCGAAATAAGGCTGGATATCCCTGCAGTGTCTTGAATGCAGGCTCGTCTTGCATCTCCCAAGACGAAAGGATGTCTGAATCCCCAGTGTAGACCACAGAGATAGACCTAGTTCCCCACCTCATCGCGACTGGAGGCCTCACATCCTTTGAAAACTCCAGAGGTACGCGGAGATCAGTGCCTCCAAAGGAGACGATGCCTGACTCCTCGTGATACTTGATAGGAGTCCCAGGATTCCTGTGGCACGTGGAAAGGGACCCTTGGTCTCCCGCCTCAGCTGGAGAAGCGTCCCAATTGCCATGCCAAGCCTCGAGGAGAATCCCAAGTTGTCCCTTGCAACTAGGCAGGAGTCCTGCCATCGCTGAAGAAACACGTGGGTCGAAGGGCCATTCCCGTCGTAACTCGAGAATATACCCCAGGTTCCCGCCGCAACTCGAGAAAAACCATGAGACTTCCTCCTCGCCGCGAGATGAGGCCCGATTCCCCTGCACTGCGTGCAGAGCAATTCCGTGTTGCACATCACACATGAAAGGAGCCTTCATTTCCTTGGTGGCACTCCAGAGAAACCCCAAGAACACTGTTTCAAGGCTAGAGGGATCCTGGAGTCACTGTAGCAACACGAAAGAGCTCCGTGGATCAAAAATCAACTCGAGATGAGAGGTTAGTCCCTGGCTTCGACTCCAGAGGAATACCACCTTACCACAAGCACCTCAAGAGGAGGCTTCTCTCAGCTCTAGGTATGTGAAAGGGACCCTGAGTTTGCGGCCTCAAGTGGAAGGGACACCGCAATGTCCTGGCTCGAAATAAGGCCGGATATCCCTGCAGTGACTTGAATGCAGGCTCGTCTTGCATCTCCCAAGACGAAAGGATGTCTGAATCCCCTGTGGAGACCACAGAGAAAGACCTAGTTCCCCAACTCATCACGACCGGAGGCCTCACATCCTTTGAAAACTCCAGAGGTACGCGGAGATCAGTGCCTCCAAAGGAGATGATGCCTGACTCTTCGTGAAACTTGATAGGAATCCCAGGATTCCTGTGGCACGTGGAAAGGGACCCTTGGTCTCCCGCCTCAGCTGGAGAGGCGTCCCAATTGCCCTGCCAATCCTCGAGGAGAATCCCGAGTTGTCCCTCGCAACTAGGCAGGAGTCCTGACGTTGCTGAAGAAACACGTGGGTGGAAGGGCCATCCCCGTGTTAACTCGAGAATACACCCCAGGTTCCCGCCGCAACACGAGAAAAACCATGAGACTTCCCCTCGCCGCGAGATGAGGTCCGATTCCCCTGCACTGCGTGCAGAGCAATTCCGTGTTGCATATCACACATGAAAGGAGCCTTGATTTCCTTGATGGCACTCCAGAGAAACCCCAAGAACACTGTTTCAAGGCTAGAGGGATCCTGAGGTCACTGTAGCAACACGAAAGAGCTCCATGGACCAAGAATCAACGCGAGATGAGAGGTTAGCCCCTGGCATCGACTCCAGAGAAATACCACCTTACCACAAACACCTCAAGAGGAGACTTCTCTCAGTTCTAGGTATGTGAGAAGGACCCTGAGTTTGCGGCCTCAAGTGAAAAGGACACCGCGATGCCCTGACTCGAAATAAGGCCGGATATCCCTGCAGTGACTTGAATCCTGGCTCGTTTTGCATCTCCCAAGACGAAAGGATGTCTGAATCCCCTGTGGAGACCACAGAGAAAGACCTAGTTCCCCATCTCATCGCGACCGGAGGCCTCACATCCTTTGAAAACTCCAGAGGTATGCGGAGATCAGTGACTCCAAAGGAGACGATGCCTGACTCCTCGTGAAAATTGATAAGAGTCCCAGGATTCCTGTGGCACGTGGAAAGCGACCTTTGGTCTCCCGCCTCAGCTGGAGAGGTGTCCCAATTGCCCTGCCAAGCCTCGAGGAGAATCCCGAGTTGTCCCTCGCAACTAGGCAGGAGTCCTGACGTCGCTGAAGAAACACGTGGGTGGAAGGGCCATCCCAGTCATAACTCGAGAATATACCCCAGGTTCCCGCTGCAACTCGAGAAATACCATGAGACTTACCCCTCGCCATGAGATGAGGCCCGATTCCCCTGCGCTGCATGCAGAGCAATTCCGTGTTGCACATCAAACATGAAAGGAGCCTTGATTTCCTTGATGGCTCTCCAGAGAAACCCCAGGAACACTGTTTCAAGGCTAGAGGGATCCTGAGGTCACTGTAGCAACACGAAAGAGCCCGTGGACCAAAAATCAACTCGAGATGTGAGGTTAGTCCCTGGCTTCGACTCCAGATGAATACCACCTTACCACAAGCACCTCAAGAGGAGGCTTCTCTCAGCTCTAGGTATGTGAGTGGGACCCTGAGTTTGCAGCCTCAAGTCAAGTGGACACCACGATGCCCTGACTCGAAATAATGCCGGATATCCCTGCAGTGACTTGAATGCAGGCTCGTCTTGCATCTCCCAAGACGAAAGGATGTCTGAATCCCCTGTGGAGACCACAGAGAAAGACCTAGTTCCCCACCTCATCGCGACCGGAGGCCTCACATCCTTTGAAAACTCCAGAGGTACGCGGAGATCAGTGCCTCCAAAGGAGCCAATGCCTGACTCCTCGTCAAACTTGATAGGAGTCCCAGGATTCCTGTGGAACGTGGAAAGGGACCCTTGGTTTCCCGCCTCAGCTGGAGAGGCGTCCCAATTGCCCTGCCAAGCCTCGAGGAGAATCCCGAGTTGTCCCTTGAAACTAGGCAGGAGTCCTGCCGTCGCTGAACAAACACGTGGGTGGAAGGGCCATTCTCGTCGTAACTCGAGAATATACCCCAGGTTCCCGCCGCAACTCGAGAAAAACCATGAGACTTCCCCCTCGCCGCGAGATGAGGCCCGATTCCCCTGCACTGCGTGCAGAGCAATTCCGTGTTGCACATCACACATGAAAGGAGCCTTGATTTCCTTGATGGCACTCCAGAGAAACCCCAAGAACACTGTTTCAAACCTAGAGGGATCCTGAGGTCACCATAGCAACAAGAAAGAGCTCCGTGGACCAAGAATCAACTCGAGATGAGAAGTTAGTCCCTGGCTTCATCTCCAGAGGAATACCACCTTACCACAAGCACCTCAAGAGGAGGCTTCTCTCAGCTCTAGCTATGTGAGAGGGACCCTGAGTTTGCGGCCTCAAGTGGAATGGACACCGCGATGCCCTGGCTCGAAATAAGGCCGGATAACCCTGCAGTGACTTGAATGCAGGCTCGTCTTGCATCTCCCAAGACGAAAGGATGTCTGAATCCCCTGTGGAGATGACAGAGAAAGACCTAGTTCCCCACCTCATCGCGACCGGAGGCCTCACATCCTTTGAAAACTCCAGAGGTACGCGGAGATCAGTGCCTCCAAAGGAGACGATGCCTGACTTCTCGTGAAACTTGATAGGAGTCCCAGGATTCCTGTGGCACGTGGAAAGGGACCCTTGGTCTCCCGCCTCAGCTGGAGAGGCGTCCCAATTGCCCTGCCAAGCCTCGAGGAGAATCCCGAGTTGTCCCTCGCAACTAGGCAGGAGTCCTGACGTCGCTGAACAAACACGTGAGAGGAAGGGCCATCCCCGTCGTAACTCGAGAATATACCCCAGGTTCCTGCCGCAACTCGAGAAAAACCATGAGACTTCCCCCTCGCCACGAGATGAGGCCCGATTCCCCTGCACTGCGTGCAGAGCAATTCCGTGTTGCACATCACACATGAAAGGAGCCTTCATTTCCTTGGTGGCAAGCCAGAGAAACCCCAAGAACACTGTTTCAAGGCTAGAGGGATCCTGAGGTCACTGTAGCAACACGAAAGAGCTCCGTGGACCAAAAATCAACTCGAGATGAGAGGTTATTCCCTGGCTTCGACTCCAGAGGAATACCACCTTACCACAAGCACCTCAAGAGGAGGCTTCTCTCAGCTCTATCTATGTGAGAGGGACCCTGAGTTTGCGGCCTCAAGTGGAATGGACACCGCGATGCCCTGGCTCGAAATAAGGCCGGATATCCCTGCAGTGACTTGAATGCAGGCTCGTCTTGCATCTCCCAAGATGATAGGATGTCTGAATCCCCTGTGGAGACCACAGAGAAAGACCTAGTTCCCCACCTCATCGCGACTGGAGGCCTCACATCCTTTGAAAACTCCAGAGGTACGAGGAGATCAGTGCCTTCACAGGAGACGATGCCTGACTCCTCGTGAAACTTGATAGGAGTCCCAGGATTCCGGTGGCACGTGGAAAGGGACCCTTGGTCTCCCGCCTCAGCTGGAGAGGCGTCCCAATTGCCCTGCCAAGCCTCGAAGAGAATCCCGAGTTGTCCCTCGCAACTAGGCAGGTGTCCTGACGTCGCTGAACAAACACGTGGGAGGAAGGGCCATCCCCGTCGTAACTCGAGAATATACCCCAGGTTCCCGCCGCAACTCGAGAAAAACCATGAGACTTCCCCCTCGCCGCGAGATGAGGCCCGATTCCCCTGCACTGCGTGCAGAGCAATTCCGTGTTGCACATCACACATGAAAGGAGCCTTCATTTCCATGGTGGCACTCCAGAGAAACCCCAAGAACACTGTTTCAAGGCTAGAGGGATCCTGAGGTCACTGTAGCAACACGAAAGAGCTCCGTGGACCAAAATCAACTCGAGATGTTAGGTTAGTCCCTGGCTTCGACTCCAGAGGACTACCACCTTATGACAAGCACCTCAAGAGGAGGCTTCTCTCAGCTCTAGGTATGTGAGAGGGACCCTGAGTTTGCGGCCTCAAGTGGAATGGACACCGCGATGCCCTGGCTCGAAATAAGGCCGGATATCCCTGCAGTGACTTGAATGCAGGCTCGTCTTGCATCTCCCAAGACGAAAGGATGTCTGAATCCCCTGTGGAGACCACAGAGAAAGACCTAGTTCCCCACCTCATCGCGACCGGAGGCCTCACATCCTTTGAAAACTCCAGAGGTACGCGGAGATCAGTGCCTCCAAAGGAGACGATGCCTGACTCCTCGTGAAACTTGATAGGAGTCCCAGGATTCCTGTGGCAAGTGGAAAGGGACCCTTGGTCTCCCGCCTCAGCTGGAGAGGCGTCCCAATTGCCTTGCCAAGCCTCGAGGAGAAACCCGAGTTGTCCCTCGCAACTAGGCAGGAGTCCTGACGTCGCTGAACAAACACGTGGGAGGAAGGGCCATCCCCGTCGTAACTCGAGAATATACCCCAGGTTCCGTGGGCAACTCGAGAAAAACCATGAGACTTCCCCCTCGCCGCGAGATGAGGCCCGATTCCCCTGCACTGCGTGCAGAGCAATACCGTGTTGCACATCACACATGAAAGGAACCTTGATTTCCTTGATGGCACTCCAGAGAAACCCCAGGAACACTGTTTCAAGGCTAAAGGGATCCTGAGGTCGCTGTAGTAACACGAAAGAGCTCCGTGGACCAAGAATCAACTCGAGATGAGAGGTTAGTCCCTGGCTTCGACTCCAGAGGAATACCACCTTACCACAAACACCTCAAGAGGAGGCTTCTCTCAGCTCTAAGTGTGTGAGAGGGACCCTGAGTTTGCGGCTTCAAGTGCAATGGACACCGCGATGCCCTGACTCGAAATAAGGCCGGATATCCCTGCAGTGACTTGCATGCAGGCTCGTCTTGCATCTCCCAAGACGAAAGGATGTCTGAATCCCCTGTGGAGACCACAGAGAAAGACCTAGTTCCCCACCTTATCGCGACCGGAGGCCTCACATCCTTTGAAAACTCCAGAGGTACGCGGAGATCAGTGCCTCCAAAGGAGAGAATGCCTGACTCCTCGGGAAACTTGATAGGAGTCCCAGGATTCCTGTGGCACGTGGAAAGGGACACTTGGTCTCCCGCCTCAGCTGGAGAGGCATCCCAATTGCCCTGCCAAGCCTCGAGGAGAATCCCGAGTTGTTCCTCGCAACTAGGCAGGAGTCCTGACGTCGCTGAACAAACACGTGGGTGGATGTGCCATTCACATCGTAACTCGATAATATCCCAGGTTCCCGCCGCAACTCGAGATAAACCATGAAACTTCCCACTCTCCGCGAGATGAGGCCCGATTTCCCGTACACTGCGGGCAGAGAAATTCCGTGTTGCACATCACACATGAAAGGAGCCTTGATTTCCTTCATGGCACTCCAGAGAAACCCCAAGAACACTGTTTCAAGGCTAGAGGGATCCTGAGGTCACTGTAGCAACAAGAAAGAAATCTGTGGACCAAAAATCATCTCGAGATGAGAGGTTAGTCCCTAACTTCGACTCCAGAGGAATACCACCTAACCACAAGCACCTCAAGAGGAGGCTTCTCGCAGCCTTAGGTAATGTGAGAGGGATCCTGAGATTTGCAGCCTCAAGTGGAATGGACACCGCAATGGCCTGACTCGAATAAGGCCGGATAACCCTGCATTGACATAAATGCAGGCTCGTCTTGCATCTCCCAAGATGAAAGGATTTCTGAATCCTCTGTGGAGACCACAGAGAAAGACCTAGTTCCCCACCTCATCGCGACCGGAGGCCTCACATCCTTTGAAAACTCCAGAGGTACGCGGAGATCAGTGCCTCCAAAGGAGACGATGCCTGACTCCTCGTCAAACTTGATAGGAGTCCCAGGATTCCTGTGGCACGTGGAAAGGGACCCTTGGTCTCCGCCTCAGCTGGAGAGGCGTCCCAATTGCCCTGCCAAGCCTCGAGGAGAATCCCGATTTCTCCCTCGCAACTAGGCAGGAGTCCTGACATGGCTGAACAAACACTTGGGTGGAAGGGCCATCCCCGTCGTAACTCGAGAATATACCCCAGGTTCCCGCCGCAACTCGAGAAAAACCATGAGACTTCCCCCTCGCTGCGAGATGAGGCCCGATTCCATTACACTGCGGGCCAGAGAAATTCCGTGTTGCATATCACACATGAAAGGAACCTTGATTTCCTTCATGGCACTCCAGAGAAACCCCAAGAACGACTGTTTCCAGGCTAGAGGGATCCTGAGGTCACTGTAGGAACACGAAAGAGCTCCGTGGACCAAAAATCAACTCGAGATGAGAGGTTAGTCCCTGGCTTCGACTCCAGAGGAATACCCACCTTACCACAAGTACCCTCAAGAGGAGGCTTCTCTCAGCTCTAGGTATGTGAGTGGGACCCCTGAGTTTGCAGCCTCAAGTCAAATGGACACCACGATGCCCTGACTCGAAATAATGCCGGATATCCCTGCAGTGACTTGAATGCAGGCTCGTCTTGCATCTCCCAAGACGAAAGGATGTCTGAATCCCCTGTGGAGACCACAGAGAAAGACCTAGTTCCCCACCTCATCGCGACCGGAGGCCTCACATCCTTTGAAAACTCCAGAGGTACGCGGAGATCATTGCCTCCAAAGGAGCCAATGCCTGACTCCTCGTCAAACTTGATAGGAGTCCCAGGATTCCTGTGGCACGTGGAAAGGGACCCTTGGTCTCCCGCCTCAGCTGGAGAGGCGTCCCCAATTGCCCTGGCCAAGCCTCGAGGAGAATCCCGAGTTGTCCCTTGAAACTAGGCAGGAGTCCTGCCGTCGCTGAACAAACACGTGGGTGGAAGGGCCATTCTCGTCGTAACTCGAGAATATACCCCCAGGTTCCCGCCGCAACTCGAGAAAAACCATGAGACTTCCCCCTCGCCGCGAGATGAGGCCCGATTCCCCTGCACTGCGTGCAGAGCAATTCCGTGTTGCACATCACACATGAAAGGAGCCTTGATTTCCTTGATGGCACTCCAGAGAAACCCCAAGAACACTGTTTCCAGGCTAGAGGGATCCTGAGGTCACTGTAGCAACACGAAAGAGCTCCGTTGACAAAAATCAACTCGAGATGAGAGGTTAGTCCCTTGGATTCGACTCCAGAGGAATACCACCTTACCACAAGCACCTCAAGAGGAGGGCTTCTCTCAGCTCTATCTATGTGAGAGGGACCGCCTCAAGTGGAATGGACACTGCGATGCCCTGACGCGAAATAAGGCCGGATATCCCTGCAGTGACTTGAATGCAGGCTCGTCGTGCATGTCCCAAGACGAAAGGATGTCTGAATCCCCTGTGGAGACCACAGAGAAAGACCTAGTTCCCCACGTCATCGCGACCGGAGGCCTCACATTCTTTGAAAGCTCCAGAGGTACGCGGAGATAAGTGCCTCCAAAGGAGACGATGCCTGACTCCTCATGAAATTTGATAGGAGTCCCAGGATTCCTGTGGCACGTGGAAAGGGACCCTTGGTCTCCTGCCTCAGCTGAAGAGGCGTCCCAATTGCCCTGCCAAGCCTCGAAGAGAATCCCGAGTTGTCCCTCGCAACTAGGCAGGAGTCCTGACGTCGCTGAACAAACACGTGGGTGGAAAGGCCATGCACGTCGTAACTGGAGAATATACCCCAGGTTCCCGCCTCAACTCGAGAAAAACCATGACACTTCCCCTTCGCCGCGAGATGTGGCCCGATTCCCCTGCACTGCATGCAGAGCAATTCCGTGTTGCACATCACACATGAAAGGAGCCTTGATTTCCTTGATGCCACTCCAGAGAAACCCCAAGAACACTGTTTCAAGGCTAACGGGATCCTGAGGTCAATGTAGCAACACGAAAGAGCTCCGTGGACCAACAATCAACTCGAGATGAGAGGTTGGTCCCTGGCTTCGACTCGAGAGGAATACCACCTTACCACAAGCACCTCAAGAGGAGGCTTCTCTCAGCTCTAGCTATGTGATGAGTTTGCGGCCTCAAGTGGAATGGACACCGCGATGCCCTGACTCGAAATAAGGCCGGATAACCATGCAGTGACTTGAATGGAGGCTCGTCTTGCATCTCCCAAGACAAAAGGATGTCTGAATCCCCTGTGGAGACCACAGAGAAAGACCTAGTTCCCCACCTCATCGCGACCGGAGGCCTCACATCCTTTGAAAAGTCCAGAGGTACGCGGAGATCAGTGCCTCCAAAGGAGACGATGCCTGACTCCTCGTGAAACTTGATAGGAGTCCCAGGATTCCTGTGGCAAGAGGAAAGGGACCCTTGGTCTCCCGCCTCAGCTGGAGAGGCGTCCCAATTGCCCTGCCAAGCCTCGAGGAGAATCCCGAGTTGTCCCTCGCAACTAGGCAGGAGTCCTGACGTCGCTGAACAAACACGTGGGAGGAAGGGCCATCCCCGTCCTAACTCGAGAATATACCCCAGGTTCCGTGGGCAACTCGAGAAAAACCATGAGACTTCCCCCTCGCCGCGAGATGAGGCCCGATTCCCCTGAACTGCGTGCAGAGCAATTCCGTGTTGCACATCAGACATGAAAGGAGCCTTGATTTCTTTGATGGCACTCCAGAGAAAGCCCAAGAACACTGTTTCAAGGCTAGAGGGATCCTGAGATCACTGTAGCAACACGAAAGAGCTCCGTGGACCAAAAATCAACTCGAAATGAGAGGTTAGTCCCTGGCTTCGACTCCAGAGGAATACCACCTTACCACAAGCACTTGAAGAGGAGGCTTCTCTCAGCTCTAGGTATGTGAGAGGGACCCTGAGTTTGCGGCCTCAAGTGGAATGGACACCGCGATGCCCTGACTCGAAATAAGGCCGGATATCCCTGCAGTGACTTGAATGCAGGCTCGTCTTGCATCTCCCAAGACGAAAGGATGTCTGAATCCCCTGTGGAGACCACAGAGAAAGACCTAGTTCCCCACCTCATCGCGACCGGAAGCCTGACATCCTTTGAAAACTCCAGAGGTCACGGAGATCAGTGCCTCCAAAGGAGACGATGCCTGACTCCTCGTGAAACTTGATAGGAGTCCCAGGATTCCTGTGGCACGTGGAAAGGGACCCTTGATCTCCCGCCTCAGATGGAGAGGCGTCCCAATTGCCCTGCCAAGCCTTGAGGAGAATCCCGAGTTGTCCCTCGCAACTAGGTAGGAGTCCTGACGTCGCTGAACAAACACGTGGGTGGAAGGGCCATCCCCGTCGTAACTCGAGATTACACCCCAGGTTCCCGCCGCATCTCGAGAAAAACCTTGAGACTTCCCCCTCGCTGCGAGATGAGGCCCGATTCCCCTGCACTGCGTGCAGAGCAATTGTGTGTTGCACATCACACATGAAAGGAGCCTTGATTTCCTTGATGGCACTCCAGAGAAACCCCAAGAACACTGTTTCAAGGCTAGAGGGATCCTGAGGTAAATGTAGCAACACGAAAGAGCTCCGTGGACCAAAAATCAACTCGAGAAGAGAGGGTAGTCCCTGGCTTCGACTCCAGAGGAATACCACCATACCACAAGCACCTCAAAAGGAGGCTTCTCTCAGCTCTAGGTATGTGAGAGGGACCCTGATTTTGCGGCCTCAAGTGGAATGGACAATGCGATGCCCTGACGTGAAATAAGGCCGGATATCCCTGCAGTGACTTGAATGCAGGCTCGTCTTGCATCTCCCAAGACGAAAGGATGTCTGAATCCCCTGTGGAGACCACAGAGAAAGACCTAGTTCGCCACCTCATCCCAACAGGAGGCCTCACATCCTTTGAAAACTCCAGAGGTACGCAGAGATCAGTGCCTCCAAAGGAGACGATGCCTGACTCCTCGTGAAACTTGATAGGAGTCCCAGGATTCCTGTGGCACGTGAAAAGGGACACTTGGTCTCATGCCTCAGCTGGACAGGCGTCCCAATTGCCCTGCCAATCCTCGAGGAGAATCCCGAGTTGTCCCTCGCAACTAGGCAGGAGTCCTGACGTCGCTGAACAAACACGTGGGTCTAATGGCCATCCCCGTCGTAACTCGAGAATATACCCCAGGTTCCCGACGCAACTCGAGAACAACCTTGAGACTTCCTGCTCGCCGCGAGATGAGGCCCGATTCCCCTGCACTACGTGCAGAGCAATTCCATGTTGCACATCACATATGAAAGGAGCCTTGATTTCCTTTATTGCACTCCAGAGAAACCCCAAGAACACTGTTTCAAGGCTAGAGGGATCCTGAGGTCACTGTAGCAACACGAAAGAGCTCCGTGGCCCAAAAATCAACTCGAGATGAAAGGTTATTCCCTGGCTTCGACTCCAGAGGAATACCACCTTACCACAAGCACCTCAAGAGGAGGCTTCTCTCAGCTCTAGGTATGTGAGAGGGACCCTGAGTTTGCGGCCTCAAGTGGAATGGACAACGCGATCCCCTGACTCGAAATAAGGCCGGATATCCCTGCAGTGACTTGAATGCAGGCTCGTCTTGCATCTCCCAAGACGAAAGGGTGTCTGAATCCCCTGTGGAGACCACAGAGAAAGACCTAGTTCCCCACCTCATCGCGACCGGAGTTCTCACATCCTTTGAAAACTTCAGAGGTACGCGGAGATCAGTGCCTCCAAAGGAGACGATGCCTGACTCCTCGTGAAACTTGATAGGAGTCCCAGGATTCCTGTGGCACGTGGAAAGGGACTCTTGGTCTCCCGCCTCAGCTGGAGAGGCGTCCCAATTGCCCTGCCAAGCCTCGAGGAGAATCCCGAGTTGTCCCTCGCAACTAGGCAGGAGTCCTGACGTCGCTGAACAAACTCGTGGGTGGAAGGGTCATGCCCCTCGTAACTCGAGAATATACCCCAGGTTCCCGCCGCAACTCGAGGAAAACCATGAGACTTCCCCCTCGCCGCGAGATGAGGCCCGATTCCCCTGCACTGTGTGCAGAGCATTTCCGTATTCCACATCACACATGAAAGGAGCCTTGATTTCCTTCATGGCACTCCAGAGAAACCCCAAAAACACTGTTTCAAGGCTAGAGGGATCCTGAGGTCACTGTAGCAACACGAAAGAGCTCCATGGACCAAAAATCAACTCGAGATGAGAGGTTAATCCCTGGCTTCGACTCCAGAGGAATACCACCTTACCACAAGCACCTCAAGAGGAGGCTTCTCTCAGCTCTAGGTATGTGAGAGGGACCCTGAGTTTGCGGCCTCAAGTGAAATGGACACCGCGATGCCCTGACTCGAAATAAGGCCGGATATCCCTGCAGTGACTTGAATGCAGGCTCGTCTTGCATCTCCCAAGATGAAAGGATGTCTGAATCCCCTGTGGAGACCACAGGGAAAGACCTAGTTTCCCACCTCATCGCTACCGGAGGCCTCACATCCTTTGAAAACTTCAGAGGTACGCGGAGATCAGTGCCTCCAAAGGAGACGGTGAATGACTCCTCGTGAATCTTGATAGGAGACCCAGGATTCCTGTGCACGTGGAAAGGGAAACTTGGTCTCCCGCCTCACCTGGAGAGGTGTCCCAATTGCCCTGCCAAGCCTCGAGGAGAATCCCGAGTTGTCCCTCGCAACTAGGCAGGAGTCCTGACGTCGCTGAACAAACACGTGGTTGAAAGGGCCATCCCCGTCGTAACTCGAGAATATACCCCAGGTTCCGTGGGCAACTCGAGAAAAACCATGAGACTTCCCCCTCGCCGCGATATGAGGCCCGATTCCCCTGCACTGCGTGCAGAGCAATTCCGTGTTGCACATCACACATGAAAGGAGCCTTGATTTCCTTGGTGGCACTCCAGAGAAACACCAAGAACACTGTTTCAAGGCTAGAGGGATCCTGAGGTCACTGTAGCAACACGAAACAGCTCCGTGGACCAAAAATCAACTCGAGATGAGAGGTTAGTCCCTGGCTTCGACTCCAGAGGAATACCACCTTACCACAAGCACCTCAAGAGGAGGCTTCTCTCAGCTCTAGGTATGTGAGAGGGACCCTGCGTTTGCGGCCTCAAGTGGAATGGACACCGCGATGCCCTGACTCGAAATAAGGCTGGATATCCCTGCAGTGACTTGAATGCAGGCTCGTCTTGCATCTCCCAAGACGAAAGGATGTCTGAATCCCCAGTGTAGACCACAGAGATAGACCTAGTTCCCCACCTCATCGCGACTGGAGGCCTCACATTCTTTGAAAACTCCAGAGGTACGCGGAGATCAGTGCCTCCAAAGGAGACGATGCCTGACTCCTCGTGATACTTGATAGGAGTCCCAGGATTCCTGTGGCACGTGGAAAGGGACCCTTGGTCTCCCGCCTCAGCTGGAGAAGCGTCCCAATTGCCCTGCCAAGCCTCGAGGAGAATCCCGAGTTGTCCCTTGCAACTAGGCAGGAGTCCTGCCATCGCTGAAGAAACACGTTTGTCGAAGGGCCATTCCCGTCGTAACTCGAGAATATACCCCAGGTTCCCGCCGCAACTCGAGAAAAACCATGAGACTTCCCCCTCGCCGCGAGATGAGGCCCGATTCCCCTGCACTGCGTGCAGAGCAATTCCGTGTTGCACATCACACATGAAAGGAGCCTTCATTTCCTTGGTGGCACTCCAGAGAAACCCCAAGAACACTGTTTCAAGGCTAGAGGGATCCTGGAGTCACTGTAGCAACACGAAAGAGCTCCGTGGATCAAAAATCAACTCGAGATGAGAGGTTAGTCCCTGGCTTCGACTCCAGAGGAATACCACCTTACCACAAGCACCTCAAGAGGAGGCTTCTCTCAGCTCTAGGTATGTGAAAGGGACCCTGAGTTTGCGGCCTCAAGTGGAAGGGACACCGCAATGTCCTGGCTCGAAATAAGGCCGGATATCCCTGCAGTGACTTGAATGCAGGCTCGTCTTGCATCTCCCAAGACGAAAGGATGTCTGAATCCCCTGTGGAGACCACAGAGAAAGACCTAGTTCCCCAACTCATCACGACCGGAGGCCTCACATCCTTTGAAAACTCCAGAGGTACGCGGAGATCAGTGCCTCCAAAGGAGATGATGCCTGACTCTTCGTGAAACTTGATAGGAATCCCAGGATTCCTGTGGCACGTGGAAAGGGACCCTTGGTCTCCCGCCTCAGCTGGAGAGGCGTCCCAATTGCCCTGCCAATCCTCGAGGAGAATCCCGAGTTGTCCCTCGCAACTAGGCAGGAGTCCTGACGTTGCTGAAGAAACACGTGGGTGGAAGGGCCATCCCCGTGTTAACTCGAGAATACACCCCAGGTTCCCGCCGCAACACGAGAAAAACCATGAGACTTCCCCTCGCCGCGAGATGAGGTCCGATTCCCCTGCACTGCGTGCAGAGCAATTCCGTGTTGCATATCACACATGAAAGGAGCCTTGATTTCCTTGATGGCACTCCAGAGAAACCCCAAGAACACTGTTTCAAGGCTAGAGGGATCCTGAGGTCACTGTAGCAACACGAAAGAGCTCCATGGACCAAGAATCAACGCGAGATGAGAGGTTAGCCCCTGGCATCGACTCCAGAGAAATACCACCTTACCACAAACACCTCAAGAGGAGACTTCTCTCAGTTCTAGGTATGTGAGAAGGACCCTGAGTTTGCGGCCTCAAGTGAAAAGGACACCGCGATGCCCTGACTCGAAATAAGGCCGGATATCCCTGCAGTGACTTGAATCCTGGCTCGTTTTGCATCTCCCAAGACGAAAGGATGTCTGAATCCCCTGTGGAGACCACAGAGAAAGACCTAGTTCCCCATCTCATCGCGACCGGAGGCCTCACATCCTTTGAAAACTCCAGAGGTATGCGGAGATCAGTGACTCCAAAGGAGACGATGCCTGACTCCTCGTGAAAATTGATAAGAGTCCCAGGATTCCTGTGGCACGTGGAAAGCGACCTTTGGTCTCCCGCCTCAGCTGGAGAGGTGTCCCAATTGCCCTGCCAAGCCTCGAGGAGAATCCCGAGTTGTCCCTCGCAACTAGGCAGGAGTCCTGACGTCGCTGAAGAAACACGTGGGTGGAAGGGCCATCCCAGTCATAACTCGAGAATATACCCCAGGTTCCCGCTGCAACTCGAGAAATACCATGAGACTTACCCCTCGCCATGAGATGAGGCCCGATTCCCCTGCGCTGCATGCAGAGCAATTCCGTGTTGCACATCAAACATGAAAGGAGCCTTGATTTCCTTGATGGCTCTCCAGAGAAACCCCAGGAACACTGTTTCAAGGCTAGAGGGATCCTGAGGTCACTGTAGCAACACGAAAGAGCCCGTGGACCAAAAATCAACTCGAGATGTGAGGTTAATCCCTGGCTTCGAGTCCAGAGGAATACCACCTTACCACAAGCACCTCAAGAGGAGGCTTCTCTCAGCTCTAGCTATGTGAGAGGGACCCTGAGTTTGCGGCCTCAAGTGGAATGGAGACCGCGATGCACTGACTCGAAATAAGGCTGGTTATCCCTGCAGTGACTTTAATACAGGCTCGTCTTGCATCTCCCAAGACGAAAGGATGTCTGAATCCCATGTGGAGACCACAGAGAAAGACCTAGTTCCCCACCTCATCGCGACCGGAGGCCTCACATGCTTTGAAAACTCCAGAGGTACACAGAGATCATTGCCTCCAAAGGAGACGATGCCTGACTCCTCGTGAAACTTGATAGGGGTCCCAGGATTCCTGTGGCACGTGGAAAGGGACCCTTGGTCTCCCGCCTCAGCTGGAGAGGCGTCCCAATTGCCCTGCCAAGCCTCGAGGAGAATCCCGAGTTGTCCCTCGCAACTAGGCAAGAGTCCTGCCGTCGCTGAACAAACACGTGTGTGGAAGGGCCATCCCGGTCGTAACTCGAGAATATACCCCAGGTTCCCGCCGCAACTCGAGAAAAACCATGAGACTTCCCCCTTGCCGCGAGATGAGGCCCGATTCCCCTGCACTGCGTGGAGAGCAATTCCGTGTTGCACATCACACATGAAAAGAGCCTTGATTTCCTTGGTGGCACTCCAGAGAAACCCCAAGAACACTCTTTCAAGGCTAGAGGGATCCTGAGGTCACTGTAGCAACACGAAAGAGCTCCGTGGACCAAAAATCAACTCGAGATGAGAGGTTAGTCCCTGGCTTCGACTCCAGAGGAATACCACCTTACCACAAGCACCTCAAGAGGAGGCTTCTCTCAGCTCTATCTATGTGAGAGGGACCATGAGTTTGCGGCCTCAAGTGGAATGGACACCGCGATGCCCTGGCTCGAAATAAGGCCGGATATCCCTGCAGTGACTTGAATGCAGGCTCGTCTTGCATCTCCCAAGACGAAAGGATGTCTGAATCCCCTGTGGAGACCACAGAGAAAGACCTAGTTCCCCACCTCATCGCGACCGGAGGCCTCACATCCTTTGAAAACTCCAGAGGTACGTGGAGATCAGTGCCTCCAAAGGAGACGATGCCTGACTCCTCGTGAAACTTGATAGGAGTCCCAGAATTCCTGTGGCAAGTGGAAAGGGACCCTTGGTCTCCCGCCTCAGCTGGAGAGGCGTCCCAATTGCCCTGCCAAGCCTCGAGGAGAAACCCGAGTTGTCCCTCGCAACTAGGCAGGAGTCCTGACGTCGCTGAACAAACACGTGGGAGGAAGGGCCATCCCCGTCGTAACTCGAGAATATACCCCAGGTTCCGTGGGCAACTCGAGAAAAACCATGAGACTTCCCCCTCGCCGCGAGATGAGGCCCGATTCCCCTGCACTGCGTGCAGAGCAATTCCGTGTTGCACATCACACATGAAAGGAGCCTTGATTTCCTTGATGGCACTCCAGAGAAACCCCAGGAACACTGTTTCAAGGCTAAAGGGATCCTGAGGTCGCTGTAGTAACACGAAAGAGCTCCGTGGACCAAGAATCAACTCGAGATGAGAGGTTAGTCCCTGGCTTCGACTCCAGAGGACTGCCACCTTACCACAAGCACCTCAAGAGGAGGCTTCTCTCAGCTCTAAGTGTGTGAGAGGGACCCTGAGTTTGCGGCTTCAAGTGCAATGGACACCGCGATGCCCTGACTCGAAATAAGGCCGGATATCCCTGCAGTGACTTGCATGCAGGCTCGTCTTGCATCTCCCAAGACGAAAGGATGTCTGAATCCCCTGTGGAGACCACAGAGAAAGACCTAGTTCCCCACCTTATCGCGACCGGAGGCCTCACATCCTTTGAAAACTCCAGAGGTACGCGGAGATCAGTGCCTCCAAAGGAGAGAATGCCTGACTCCTCGGGAAACTTGATAGGAGTCCCAGGATTCCTGCGGCACGTGGAAAGGGACACTTGGTCTCCCGCCTCAGCTGGAGAGGCATCCCAATTGCCCTGCCAAGCCTCGAGGAGAATCCCGAGTTGTTCCTCGCAACTAGGCAGGAGTCCTGACGTCGCTGAACAAACACGTGGGTGGATGTGCCATTCACATCGTAACTCGATAATATCCCAGGTTCCCGCCGCAACTCGAGATAAACCATGAAACTTCCCACTCTCCGCGAGATGAGGCCCGATTCCCCTACACTGCGGGCAGAGAAATTCCGTGTTGCACATCACACATGAAAGGAGCCTTGATTTCCTTCATGGCACTCCAGAGAAACCCCAAGAACACTGTTTCAAGGCTAGAGGGATCCTGAGGTCACTGTAGCAACAAGAAAGAAATCTGTGGACCAAAAATCATCTCGAGATGAGAGGTTAGTCCCTAACTTCGACTCCAGAGGAATACCACCTAACCACAAGCACCTCAAGAGGAGGCTTCTCGCAGCCTTAGGTATGTGAGAGGGATCCTGAGATTGCAGCCTCAAGTGGAATGGACACCGCAATGGCCTGACTCGAAATAAGGCCGGATAACCCTGCATTGACATAAATGCAGGCTCGTCTTGCATCTCCCAAGATGAAAGGATTTCTGAATCCTCTGTGGAGACCACAGAGAAAGACCTAGTTCCCCACCTCATCGCGACCGGAGGCCTCACATCCTTTGAAAACTCCAGAGGTACGCGGAGATCAGTGCCTCCAAAGGAGACGATGCCTGACTCCTCGTCAAACTTGATAGGAGTCCCAGGATTCCTGTTGCACGTGGAAAGGGACCCTTGGTCTCCCGCCTCAGCTGGAGAGGCGTCCCAATTGCCCTGCCAAGCCTCGAGGAGAATCCCGATTTCTCCCTCGCAACTAGGCAGGAGTCCTGACATGGCTGAACAAACACTTGGGTGGAAGGGCCATCCCCGTCGTAACTCGAGAATATACCCCAGGTTCCCGCCGCAACTCGAGAAAAACCATGAGACTTCCCCCTCGCTGCGAGATGAGGCCCGATTCCATTACACTGCGGGCAGAGAAATTCCGTGTTGCATATCACACATGAAAGGAACCTTGATTTCCTTCATGGCACTCCAGAGAAACCCCAAGAACACTGTTTCCAGGCTAGAGGGATCCTGAGGTCACTGTAGGAACACGAAAGAGCTCCGTGGACCAAAAATCAACTCGAGATGAGAGGTTAGTCCCTGGCTTCGACTCCAGAGGAATACCACCTTACCACAAGCACCTCAAGAGGAGGCTTCTCTCAGCTCTAGGTATGTGAGTGGGACCCTGAGTTTGCAGCCTCAAGTCAAGTGGACACCACGATGCCCTGACTCGAAATAATGCCGGATATCCCTGCAGTGACTTGAATGCAGGCTCGTCTTGCATCTCCCAAGACGAAAGGATGTCTGAATCCCCTGTGGAGACCACAGAGAAAGACCTAGTTCCCCACCTCATCGCGACCGGAGGCCTCACATCCTTTGAAAATTCCAGAGGTACGCGGAGATCAGTGCCTCCAAAGGAGCCAATGCCTGACTCCTCGTCAAACTTGATAGGAGTCCCAGGATTCCTGTGGCACGTGGAAAGGGACCCTTGGTCTCCCGCCTCAGCTGGAGAGGCGTCCCAATTGCCCTGGCAAGCCTCGAGGAGAATCCCGAGTTGTCCCTTGAAACTAGGCAGGAGTCCTGCCGTCGCTGAACAAACACGTGGGTGGAAGGGCCATTCTCGTCGTAACTCGAGAATATACCCCAGGTTCCCGCCGCAACTCGAGAAAAACCATGAGACTTCCCCCTCGCCGCGAGATGAGGCCCGATTCCCCTGCACTGCGTGCAGAGCAATTCCGTGTTGCACATCACACATGAAAGGAGCCTTGATTTCCTTGATGGCACTCCAGAGAAACCCCAAGAACACTGTTTCAAAGCTAGAGGGATCCTGAGGTCACCATAGCAACAAGAAAGAGCTCCGTGGACCAAGAATCAACTCGAGATGAGAAGTTAGTCCCTGGCTTCATCTCCAGAGGAATACCACCTTACCACAAGCACCTCAAGAGGAGGCTTCTCTCAGCTCTAGCTATGTGAGAGGGACCCTGAGTTTGCGGCCTCAAGTGGAATGGACACCGCGATGCCCTGGCTCGAAATAAGGCCGGATAACCCTGCAGTGACTTGAATGCAGGCTCGTCTTGCATCTCCCAAGACGAAAGGATGTCTGAATCCCCTGTGGAGATGACAGAGAAAGACCTAGTTCCCCACCTCATCGCGACCGGAGGCCTCACATCCTTTGAAAACTCCAGAGGTACGCGGAGATCAGTGCCTCCAAAGGAGACGATGCCTGACTTCTCGTGAAACTTGATAGGAGTCCCAGGATTCCTGTGGCACGTGGAAAGGGACCCTTGGTCTCCCGCCTCAGCTGGAGAGGCGTCCCAATTGCCCTGCCAAGCCTCGAGGAGAATCCCGAGTTGTCCCTCGCAACTAGGCAGGAGTCCTGACGTCGCTGAACAAACACGTGAGAGGAAGGGCCATCCCCGTCGTAACTCGAGAATATACCCCAGGTTCCTGCCGCAACTCGAGAAAAACCATGAGACTTCCCCCTCGCCACGAGATGAGGCCCGATTCCCCTGCACTGCGTGCAGAGCAATTCCGTGTTGCACATCACACATGAAAGGAGCCTTCATTTCCTTGGTGGCAAGCCAGAGAAACCCCAAGAACACTGTTTCAAGGCTAGAGGGATCCTGAGGTCACTGTAGCAACACGAAAGAGCTCCGTAGACCAAAAATCAACTCGAGATGAGAGGTTAGTCCCTGGCTTCGACTCCAGAGGAACACCACCTTACCACAATCACCTCAAGAGGAGGCTTCTCTCAGCTCTAGGTATGTGAGAGGGACCCTGAGTTTGCGGCCTCAAGTGGAATGGACACCGCGATGCCCTGACTCGAAATAAGGCCGGATATCCCTGCAGTGACTTGAATGCAGGCTTGTCTTGCATCTCCCAAGATGAAAGGATGTCTGAATCCTCTGTGTAGATCACAGAGAAAGACCTAGTTCCCCACCTCATCGCGACCAGAGGCCTCACATCTTTTGAAAATTCCAGAGGTACGCGGAGATCAGTGCCTCCAAAGGAGACGATGCCTGACTCCTCGTGAAACTTGATAGGAGTCCCAGGATTCCTGTGGCACGTGGAAAAGGACCCTTGGTCTCCCGCCTCAGCTGGAGAGGCGTCCCAATTGCCCTGCCAAGCCTCGAGGAGAATCCCGAGTTGTCCCTCGCAACTAGGCAGTAGTCCTGCCGTCGCTGAACAAACTCGTGTGTGCAAGGGCCATCCCCATCGTAACTCGAGAATATACCCCAGGTTCCCGCCGCAACTCGAGAAAAACCATGAGACTTCCCCCTCGCCGCGAGATGAGGCACGATTCCCCTGCACTGCGTGGAGAGCAATTCCGTGTTGCACATCACACATGAAAGGAGCCTTCATTTACATGGTGGCACTCCAGAGAAACCCCAAGAACACTGTTTCAAGGCTAGAGGGATCCTGAGGTCACTGTAGCAACACGAAAGAGCTCCGTGGACCAAAAATCAACTCGAGATGAGAGGTTATTCCCTGGCTTCGACTCCAGAGGAATACCACCTTACCACAAGCACCTCAAGAGGAGGCTTCTCTCAGCTCTATCTATGTGAGAGGGACCCTGAGTTTGCGGCCTCAAGTGGAATGGACACCGCGATGCCCTGGCTCGAAATAAGGCCGGATATCCCTGCAGTGACTTGAATGCAGGATCGTCTTGCATCTCCCAAGATGATAGGATGTCTGAATCCCCTGTGGAGACCACAGAGAAAGACCTAGTTCCCCACCTCATCGCGACTGGAGGCCTCACATCCTTTGAAAACTCCAGAGGTACGAGGAGATCAGTGCCTTCACAGGAGACGATGCCTGACTCCTCGTGAAACTTGATAGGAGTCCCAGGATTCCTGTGGCACGTGGAAAGGGACCCTTGGTCTCCCGCCTCAGCTGGAGAGGCGTCCCAATTGCCCTGCCAAGCCTCGAAGAGAATCCCGAGTTGTCCCTCGCAACTAGGCAGGTGTCCTGACGTCGCTGAACAAACACGTGGGAGGAAGGGCCATCCCCGTCGTAACTCGAGAATATACCCCAGGTTCCCGCCGCAACTCGAGAAAAACCATGAGACTTCCCCCTCGCCGCGAGATGAGGCCCGATTCCCCTGCACTGCGTGCAGAGCAATTCCGTGTTGCACATCACACATGAAAGGAGCCTTCATTTCCTTGGTGGCACTCCAGAGAAACCCCAAGAACACTGTTTCAAGGCTAGAGGGATCCTGAGGTCACTGTAGCAACACGAAAGAGCTCCGTGGACCAAAATCAACTCGAGATGTTAGGTTAGTCCCTGGCTTCGACTCCAGAGGACTACCACCTTATGACAAGCACCTCAAGAGGAGGCTTCTCTCAGCTCTAGGTATGTGAGAGGGACCCTGAGTTTGCGGCCTCAAGTGGAATGGACACCGCGATGCCCTGGCTCGAAATAAGGCCGGATATCCCTGCAGTGACTTGAATGCAGGCTCGTCTTGCATCTCCCAAGACGAAAGGATGTCTGAATCCCCTGTGGAGACCACAGAGAAAGACCTAGTTCCCCACCTGATCGCGACCGGAGGCCTCACATCCTTTGAAAACTCCAGAGGTACGCGGAGATCAGTGCCTCCAAAGGAGACGATGCCTGACTCCTCGTGAAACTTGATAGGAGTCCCAGGATTCCTGTGGCAAGTGGAAAGGGACCCTTGGTCTCCCGCCTCAGCTGGAGAGGCGTCCCAATTGCCTTGCCAAGCCTCGAGGAGAAACCCGAGTTGTCCCTCGCAACTAGGCAGGAGTCCTGACGTCGCTGAACAAACACGTGGGAGGAAGGGCCATCCCCGTCGTAACTCGAGAATATACCCCAGGTTCCGTGGGCAACTCGAGAAAAACCATGAGACTTCCCCCTCGCCGCGAGATGAGGCCCGATTCCCCTGCACTGCGTGCAGAGCAATACCGTGTTGCACATCACACATGAAAGGAACCTTGATTTCCTTGATGGCACTCCAGAGAAACCCCAGGAACACTGTTTCAAGGCTAAAGGGATCCTGAGGTCGCTGTAGTAACACGAAAGAGCTCCGTGGACCAAGAATCAACTCGAGATGAGAGGTTAGTCCCTGGCTTCGACTCCAGAGGACTGCCACCTTACCACAAACACCTCAAGAGGAGGCTTCTCTCAGCTCTAAGTGTGTGAGAGGGACCCTGAGTTTGCGGCTTCAAGTGCAATGGACACCGCGATGCCCTGACTCGAAATAAGGCCGGATATCCCTGCAGTGACTTGCATGCAGGCTCGTCTTGCATCTCCCAAGACGAAAGGATGTCTGAATCCCCTGTGGAGACCACAGAGAAAGACCTAGTTCCCCACCTTATCGCGACCGGAGGCCTCACATCCTTTGAAAACTCCAGAGGTACGCGGAGATCAGTGCCTCCAAAGGAGAGAATGCCTGACTCCTCGGGAAACTTGATAGGAGTCCCAGGATTCCTGTGGCACGTGGAAAGGGACACTTGGTCTCCCGCCTCAGCTGGAGAGGCATCCCAATTGCCCTGCCAAGCCTCGAGGAGAATCCCGAGTTGTTCCTCGCAACTAGGCAGGAGTCCTGACGTCGCTGAACAAACACGTGGGTGGATGTGCCATTCACATCGTAACTCGATAATATCCCAGGTTCCCGCCGCAACTCGAGATAAACCATGAAACTTCCCACTCTCCGCGAGATGAGGCCCGATTCCCGTACACTGCGGGCAGAGAAATTCCGTGTTGCACATCACACATGAAAGGAGCCTTGATTTCCTTCATGGCACTCCAGAGAGACCCCAAGAACACTGTTTCAAGGCTAGAGGGATCCTGAGGTCACTGTAGCAACAAGAAAGAAATCTGTGGACCAAAAATCATCTCGAGATGAGAGGTTAGTCCCTAACTTCGACTCCAGAGGAATACCTCCTTATCACAAGCACCTCAAGAGGAGGCTTCTCGCAGCCTTAGGTATGTGAGAGGGATCCTGAGATTGCAGCCTCAAGTGGAATGGACACCGCAATGGCCTGACTCGAAATAAGGCCGGATAACCCTGCATTGACATAAATGCAGGCTCGTCTTGCATCTCCCAAGATGAAAGGATTTCTGAATCCTCTGTGGAGACCACAGAGAAAGACCTAGTTCCCCACCTCATCGCGACCGGAGGCCTCACATCCTTTGAAAACTCCAGAGGTACGCGGAGATCAGTGCCTCCAAAGGAGACGATGCCTGACTCCTCGTGAAACTTGATAGGAGTCCCAGGATTCCTGTGGCACGTGGAAAGGGACCCTTGGTCTCCCGCCTCAGCTGGAGAGGCGTCCCAATTGCCCTGCCAAGCCTCGAGGAGAATCCCGATTTCTCCCTCGCAACTAGGCAGGAGTCCTGACATGGCTGAACAAACACTTGGGTGGAAGGGCCATCCCCGTCGTAACTCGAGAATATACCCCAGGTTCCCGCCGCAACTCGAGAAAAACCATGAGACTTCCCCCTCGCTGCGAGATGAGGCCCGATTCCATTACACTGCGGGCAGAGAAATTCCGTGTTGCATATCACACATGAAAGGAACCTTGATTTCCTTCATGGCACTCCAGAGAAACCCCAAGAACACTGTTTCCAGGCTAGAGGGATCCTGAGGTCACTGTAGGAACACGAAAGAGCTCCGTGGACCAAAAATCAACTCGAGATGAGAGGTTAGTCCCTGGCTTCGACTCCAGAGGAATACCACCTTACCACAAGCACCTCAAGAGGAGGCTTCTCTCAGCTCTAGGTATGTGAGTGGGACCCTGAGTTTGCAGCCTCAAGTCAAATGGACACCACGATGCCCTGACTCGAAATAATGCCGGATATCCCTGCAGTGACTTGAATGCAGGCTCGTCTTGCATCTCCCAAGACGAAAGGATGTCTGAATCCCCTGTGGAGACCACAGAGAAAGACCTAGTTCCCCACCTCATCGTGACCGGAGGCCTCACATCCTTTGAAAACTCCAGAGGTACGCGGAGATCAGTGCCTCCAAAGGAGCCAATGCCTGACTCCTCGTCAAACTTGATAGGAGTCCCAGGATTCCTGTGGCACGTGGAAAGGGACCCTTGGTCTCCCGCCTCAGCTGGAGAGGCGTCCCAATTGCCCTGCCAAGCCTCGAGGAGAATCCCGAGTTGTCCCTCGCAACTAGGCAGGAGTCCTGCCGTCGCTGAACAAACACGTGGGTGGAAGGGCCATTCTCGTCGTAACTCGAGAATATACCCCAGGTTCCCGCCGCAACTCGAGAAAAACCATGAGACTTCCCCCTCGCCGCGAGATGAGGCCCGATTCCCCTGCACTGCGTGCAGAGCAATTCCGTGTTGCACATCACACATGAAAGGAGCCTTGATTTCCTTGATGGCACTCCAGAGAAACCCCAAGAACACTGTTTCCAGGCTAGAGGGATCCTGAGGTCACTGTAGCAACACGAAAGAGCTCCGTTGACAAAAATCAACTCGAGATGAGAGGTTAGTCCCTGGATTCGACTCCAGAGGAATACCACCTTACCACAAGCACCTCAAGAGGAGGCTTCTCTCAGCTCTAGGTATGTGAGAGGGACCCTGAGTTTGCGGCCTCAAGTGGAATGGACACTGCGATGCCCTGACGCGAAATAAGGCCGGATATCCCTGCAGTGACTTGAATGCAGGCTCGTCTTGCATGTCCCAAGACGAAAGGATGTCTGAATCCCCTGTGGAGACCACAGAGAAAGACCTAGTTCCCCACGTCATCGCGACCGGAGGCCTCACATTCTTTGAAAGCTCCAGAGGTACGCGGAGATAAGTGCCTCCAAAGGAGACGATGCCTGACTCCTCATGAAATTTGATAGGAGTCCCAGGATTCCTGTGGCACGTGGAAAGGGACCCTTGGTCTCCTGCCTCAGCTGAAGAGGCGTCCCAATTGCCCTGCCAAGCCTCGAAGAGAATCCCGAGTTGTTCCTCGCAACTAGGCAGGAGTCCTGACGTCGCTGAACAAACACGTGGGTGGAAAGGCCATGCCCGTCGTAACTGGAGAATATACCCCAGGTTCCCGCCTCAACTCGAGAAAAACCATGACACTTCCCCTTCGCCGCGAGATGTGGCCCGATTCCCCTGCACTGCATGCAGAGCAATTCCGTGTTGCACATCACACATGAAAGGAGCCTTCATTTACATGGTGGCACTCCAGAGAAACCCCAAGAACACTGTTTCAAGGCTAGAGGGATCCTGAGGTCACTGTAGCAACACGAAAGAGCTCCGTGGACCAAAAATCAACTCGAGATGAGAGGTTATTCCCTGGCTTCGACTCCAGAGGAATACCACCTTACCACAAGCACCTCAAGAGGAGGCTTCTCTCAGCTCTATCTATGTGAGAGGGACCCTGAGTTTGCGGCCTCAAGTGGAATGGACACCGCGATGCCCTGGCTCGAAATAAGGCCGGATATCCCTGCAGTGACTTGAATGCAGGATCGTCTTGCATCTCCCAAGATGATAGGATGTCTGAATCCCCTGTGGAGACCACAGAGAAAGACCTAGTTCCCCACCTCATCGCGACTGGAGGCCTCACATCCTTTGAAAACTCCAGAGGTACGAGGAGATCAGTGCCTTCACAGGAGACGATGCCTGACTCCTCGTGAAACTTGATAGGAGTCCCAGGATTCCTGTGGCACGTGGAAAGGGACCCTTGGTCTCCCGCCTCAGCTGGAGAGGCGTCCCAATTGCCCTGCCAAGCCTCGAAGAGAATCCCGAGTTGTCCCTCGCAACTAGGCAGGTGTCCTGACGTCGCTGAACAAACACGTGGGAGGAAGGGCCATCCCCGTCGTAACTCGAGAATATACCCCAGGTTCCCGCCGCAACTCGAGAAAAACCATGAGACTTCCCCCTCGCCGCGAGATGAGGCCGATTCCCCTGCACTGCGTGCAGAGCAATTCCGTGTTGCACATCACACATGAAAGGAGCCTTCATTTCCTTGGTGGCACTCCAGAGAAACCCCAAGAACACTGTTTCAAGGCTAGAGGGATCCTGAGGTCACTGTAGCAACACGAAAGAGCTCCGTGGACCAAAATCAACTCGAGATGTTAGGTTAGTCCCTGGCTTCGAATCCAGAGGACTACCACCTTATGACAAGCACCTCAAGAGGAGGCTTCTCTCAGCTCTAGGTATGTGAGAGGGACCCTGAGTTTGCGGCCTCAAGTGGAATGGACACCGCGATGCCCTGGCTCGAAATAAGGCCGGATATCCCTGCAGTGACTTGAATGCAGGCTCGTCTTGCATCTCCCAAGACGAAAGGATGTCTGAATCCCCTGTGGAGACCACAGAGAAAGACCTAGTTCCCCACCTCATCGCGACCGGAGGCCTCACATCCTTTGAAAACTCCAGAGGTACGCGGAGATCAGTGCCTCCAAAGGAGACGATGCCTGACTCCTCGTGAAACTTGATAGGAGTCCCAGGATTCCTGTGGCAAGTGGAAAGGGACCCTTGGTCTCCCGCCTCAGCTGGAGAGGCGTCCCAATTGCCTTGCCAAGCCTCGAGGAGAAACCCGAGTTGTCCCTCGCAACTAGGCAGGAGTCCTGACGTCGCTGAACAAACACGTGGGAGGAAGGGCCATCCCCGTCGTAACTCGAGAATATACCCCAGGTTCCGTGGGCAACTCGAGAAAAACCATGAGACTTCCCCCTCGCCGCGAGATGAGGCCCGATTCCCCTGCACTGCGTGCAGAGCAATACCGTGTTGCACATCACACATGAAAGGAACCTTGATTTCCTTGATGGCACTCCAGAGAAACCCCAGGAACACTGTTTCAAGGCTAAAGGGATCCTGAGGTCGCTGTAGTAACACGAAAGAGCTCCGTGGACCAAGAATCAACTCGAGATGAGAGGTTAGTCCCTGGCTTCGACTCCAGAGGACTGCCACCTTACCACAAGCACCTCAAGAGGAGGCTTCTCTCAGCTCTAAGTGTGTGAGAGGGACCCTGAGTTTGCGGCTTCAAGTGCAATGGACACCGCGATGCCCTGACTCGAAATAAGGCCGGATATCCCTGCAGTGACTTGCATGCAGGCTCGTCTTGCATCTCCCAAGACGAAAGGATGTCTGAATCCCCTGTGGAGACCACAGAGAAAGACCTAGTTCCCCACCTTATCGCGACCGGAGGCCTCACATCCTTTGAAAACTCCAGAGGTACGCGGAGATCAGTGCCTCCAAAGGAGAGAATGCCTGACTCCTCGGGAAACTTGATAGGAGTCCCAGGATTCCTGTGGCACGTGGAAAGGGACACTTGGTCTCCCGCCTCAGCTGGAGAGGCATCCCAATTGCCCTGCCAAGCCTCGAGGAGAATCCCGAGTTGTTCCTCGCAACTAGGCAGGAGTCCTGACGTCGCTGAACAAACACGTGGGTGGATGTGCCATTCACATCGTAACTCGATAATATCCCAGGTTCCCGCCGCAACTCGAGATAAACCATGAAACTTCCCACTCTCCGCGAGATGAGGCCCGATTCCCGTACACTGCGGGCAGAGAAATTCCGTGTTGCACATCACACATGAAAGGAGCCTTGATTTCCTTCATGGCACTCCAGAGAGACCCCAAGAACACTGTTTCAAGGCTAGAGGGATCCTGAGGTCACTGTAGCAACAAGAAAGAAATCTGTGGACCAAAAATCATCTCGAGATGAGAGGTTAGTCCCTAACTTCGACTCCAGAGGAATACCACCTAACCACAAGCACCTCAAGAGGAGGCTTCTCGCAGCCTTAGGTATGTGAGAGGGATCCTGAGATTGCAGCCTCAAGTGGAATGGACACCGCAATGGCCTGACTCGAAATAAGGCCGGATAACCCTGCATTGACATAAATGCAGGCTCGTCTTGCATCTCCCAAGATGAAAGGATTTCTGAATCCTCTGTGGAGACCACAGAGAAAGACCTAGTTCCCCACCTCATCGCGACCGGAGGCCTCACATCCTTTGAAAACTCCAGAGGTACGCGGAGATCAGTGCCTCCAAAGGAGACGATGCCTGACTCCTCGTCAAACTTGATAGGAGTCCCAGGATTCCTGTGGCACGTGGAAAGGGACCCTTGGTCTCCCGCCTCAGCTGGAGAGGCGTCCCAATTGCCCTGCCAAGCCTCGAGGAGAATCCCGATTTCTCCCTCGCAACTAGGCAGGAGTCCTGACATGGCTGAACAAACACTTGGGTGGAAGGGCCATCCCCGTCGTAACTCGAGAATATACCCCAGGTTCCCGCCGCAACTCGAGAAAAACCATGAGACTTCCCCCTCGCTGCGAGATGAGGCCCGATTCCATTACACTGCGGGCAGAGAAATTCCGTGTTGCATATCACACATGAAAGGAACCTTGATTTCCTTCATGGCACTCCAGAGAAACCCCAAGAACACTGTTTCCAGGCTAGAGGGATCCTGAGGTCACTGTAGGAACACGAAAGAGCTCCGTGGACCAAAAATCAACTCGAGATGAGAGGTTAGTCCCTGGCTTCGACTCCAGAGGAATACCACCTTACCACAAGCACCTCAAGAGGAGGCTTCTCTCAGCTCTAGGTATGTGAGTGGGACCCTGAGTTTGCAGCCTCAAGTCAAATGGACACCACGATGCCCTGACTCGAAATAATGCCGGATATCCCTGCAGTGACTTGAATGCAGGCTCGTCTTGCATCTCCCAAGACGAAAGGATGTCTGAATCCCCTGTGGAGACCACAGAGAAAGACCTAGTTCCCCACCTCATCGTGACCGGAGGCCTCACATCCTTTGAAAACTCCAGAGGTACGCGGAGATCAGTGCCTCCAAAGGAGCCAATGCCTGACTCCTCGTCAAACTTGATAGGAGTCCCAGGATTCCTGTGGCACGTGGAAAGGGACCCTTGGTCTCCCGCCTCAGCTGGAGAGGCGTCCCAATTGCCCTGCCAAGCCTCGAGGAGAATCCCGAGTTGTCCCTCGCAACTAGGCAGGAGTCCTGCCGTCGCTGAACAAACACGTGGGTGGAAGGGCCATTCTCGTCGTAACTCGAGAATATACCCCAGGTTCCCGCCGCAACTCGAGAAAAACCATGAGACTTCCCCCTCGCCGCGAGATGAGGCCCGATTCCCCTGCACTGCGTGCAGAGCAATTCCGTGTTGCACATCACACATGAAAGGAGCCTTGATTTCCTTGATGGCACTCCAGAGAAACCCCAAGAACACTGTTTCCAGGCTAGAGGGATCCTGAGGTCACTGTAGCAACACGAAAGAGCTCCGTTGACAAAAATCAACTCGAGATGAGAGGTTAGTCCCTGGATTCGACTCCAGAGGAATACCACCTTACCACAAGCACCTCAAGAGGAGGCTTCTCTCAGCTCTATCTATGTGAGAGGGACCATGAGTTTGCGGCCTCAAGTGGAATGGACACTGCGATGCCCTGACGCGAAATAAGGCCGGATATCCCTGCAGTGACTTGAATGCAGGCTCGTCTTGCATGTCCCAAGACGAAAGGATGTCTGAATCCCCTGTGGAGACCACAGAGAAAGACCTAGTTCCCCACGTCATCGCGACCGGAGGCCTCACATTCTTTGAAAGCTCCAGAGGTACGCGGAGATAAGTGCCTCCAAAGGAGACGATGCCTGACTCCTCATGAAATTTGATAGGAGTCCCAGGATTCCTGTGGCACGTGGAAAGGGACCCTTGGTCTCCTGCCTCAGCTGAAGAGGCGTCCCAATTGCCCTGCCAAGCCTCGAAGAGAATCCCGAGTTGTCCCTCGCAACTAGGCAGGAGTCCTGACGTCGCTGAACAAACACGTGGGTGGAAAGGCCATGCCCGTCGTAACTGGAGAATATACCCCAGGTTCCCGCCTCAACTCGAGAAAAACCATGACACTTCCCCTTCGCCGCGAGATGTGGCCCGATTCCCCTGCACTGCATGCAGAGCAATTCCGTGTTGCACATCACACATGAAAGGAGCCTTGATTTCCTTGATGCCACTCCAGAGAAACCCCAAGAACACTGTTTCAAGGCTAACGGGATCCTGAGGTCAATGTAGCAACACGAAAGAGCTCCGTGGACCAACAATCAACTCGAGATGAGAGGTTGGTCCCTGGCTTCGACTCGAGAGGAATACCACCTTACCACAAGCACCTCAAGAGGAGGCTTCTCTCAGCTCTAGCTATGTGATGAGTTTGCGGCCTCAAGTGGAATGGACACCGCGATGCCCTGACTCGAAATAAGGCCGGATAACCATGCAGTGACTTGAATGGAGGCTCGTCTTGCATCTCCCAAGACGAAAGGATGTCTGAATCCCCTGTGGAGACCACAGAGAAAGACCTAGTTCCCCACCTCATCGCGACCGGAGGCCTCACATCCTTTGAAAAGTCCAGAGGTACGCGGAGATCAGTGCCTCCAAAGGAGACGATGCCTGACTCCTCGTGAAACTTGATAGGAGTCCCAGGATTCCTGTGGCAAGAGGAAAGGGACCCTTGGTCTCCCGCCTCAGCTGGAGAGGCGTCCCAATTGCCCTGCCAAGCCTCGAGGAGAATCCCGAGTTGTCCCTCGCAACTAGGCAAGAGTCCTGACGTCGCTGAACAAACACGTGGGAGGAAGGGCCATCCCCGTCCTAACTCGAGAATATACCCCAGGTTCCGTGGGCAACTCGAGAAAAACCATGAGACTTCCCCCTCGCCGCGAGATGAGGCCCGATTCCCCTGCACTGCGTGCAGAGCAATACCGTGTTGCACATCACACATGAAAGGAACCTTGATTTCCTTGATGGCACTCCAGAGAAACCCCAGGAACACTGTTTCAAGGCTAAAGGGATCCTGAGGTCGCTGTAGTAACACGAAAGAGCTCCGTGGACCAAGAATCAACTCGAGATGAGAGGTTAGTCCCTGGCTTCGACTCCAGAGGACTGCCACCTTACCACAAGCACCTCAAGAGGAGGCTTCTCTCAGCTCTAAGTGTGTGAGAGGGACCCTGAGTTTGCGGCTTCAAGTGCAATGGACACCGCGATGCCCTGACTCGAAATAAGGCCGGATATCCCTGCAGTGACTTGCATGCAGGCTCGTCTTGCATCTCCCAAGACGAAAGGATGTCTGAATCCCCTGTGGAGACCACAGAGAAAGACCTAGTTCCCCACCTTATCGCGACCGGAGGCCTCACATCCTTTGAAAACTCCAGAGGTACGCGGAGATCAGTGCCTCCAAAGGAGAGAATGCCTGACTCCTCGGGAAACTTGATAGGAGTCCCAGGATTCCTGTGGCACGTGGAAAGGGACACTTGGTCTCCCGCCTCAGCTGGAGAGGCATCCCAATTGCCCTGCCAAGCCTCGAGGAGAATCCCGAGTTGTTCCTCGCAACTAGGCAGGAGTCCTGACGTCGCTGAACAAACACGTGGGTGGATGTGCCATTCACATCGTAACTCGATAATATCCCAGGTTCCCGCCGCAACTCGAGATAAACCATGAAACTTCCCACTCTCCGCGAGATGAGGCCCGATTCCCCTACACTGCGGGCAGAGAAATTCCGTGTTGCACATCACACATGAAAGGAGCCTTGATTTCCTTCATGGCACTCCAGAGAAACCCCAAGAACACTGTTTCAAGGCTAGAGGGATCCTGAGGTCACTGTAGCAACAAGAAAGAAATCTGTGGACCAAAAATCATCTCGAGATGAGAGGTTAGTCCCTAACTTCGACTCCAGAGGAATATCACCTAACCACAAGCACCTCAAGAGGAGGCTTCTCGCAGCCTTAGGTATGTGAGAGGGATCCTGAGATTGCAGCCTCAAGTGGAATGGACACCGCAATGGCCTGACTCGAAATAAGGCCGGATAACCCTGCATTGACATAAATGCAGGCTCGTCTTGCATCTCCCAAGATGAAAGGATTTCTGAATCCTCTGTGGAGACCACAGAGAAAGACCTAGTTCCCCACCTCATCGCGACCGGAGGCCTCACATCCTTTGAAAACTCCAGAGGTACGCGGAGATCAGTGCCTCCAAAGGAGACGATGCCTGACTCCTCGTCAAACTTGATAGGAGTCCCAGGATTCTTGTGGCACGTGGAAAGGGACCCTTGGTCTCCCGCCTCAGCTGGAGAGGCGTCCCAATTGCCCTGCCAAGCCTCGAGGAGAATCCCGATTTCTCCCTCGCAACTAGGCAGGAGTCCTGACATGGCTGGACAAACACTTGGGTGGAAGGGCCATCCCCGTCGTAACTCGAGAATATACCCCAGGTTCCCGCCGCAACTCGAGAAAAACCATGAGACTTCCCCCTCGCTGTGAGATGAGGCCCGATTCCATTACACTGCGGGCAGAGAAATTCCGTGTTGCATATCACACATGAAAGGAACCTTGATTTCCTTCATGGCACTCCAGAGAAACCCCAAGAACACTGTTTCCAGGCTAGAGGGATCCTGAGGTCACTGTAGGAACACGAAAGAGCTCCGTGGACCAAAAATCAACTCGAGATGAGAGGTTAGTCCCTGGCTTCGACTCCAGAGGAATACCACCTTACCACAAGCACCTCAAGAGGAGGCTTCTCTCAGCTCTAGGTATGTGAGTGGGACCCTGAGTTTGCAGCCTCAAGTCAAATGGACACCACGATGCCCTGACTCGAAATAATGCCGGATATCCCTGCAGTGACTTGAATGCAGGCTCGTCTTGCATCTCCCAAGACGAAAGGATGTCTGAATCCCCTGTGGAGACCACAGAGAAAGACCTAGTTCCCCACCTCATCGCGACCGGAGGCCTCACATCCTTTGAAAACTCCAGAGGTACGCGGTGATCAGTGCCTCCAAAGGAGCCAATGCCTGACTCCTCGTCAAACTTGATAGGAGTCCCAGGATTCCTGTGGCACGTGGAAAGGGACCCTTGGTCTCCCGCCTCAGCTGGAGAGGCGTCCCAATTGCCCTGCCAAGCCTCGAGGAGAATCCCGAGTTGTCCCTTGAAACTAGGCAGGAGTCCTGCCGTCGCTGAACAAACACGTGGGTGGAAGGGCCATTCTCGTCGTAACTCGAGAATATACCCCAGGTTCCCGCCGCAACTCGAGAAAAACCATGAGACTTCCCCCTCGCCGCGAGATGAGGCCCGATTCCCCTGCACTGCGTGCAGAGCAATTCCGTGTTGCACATCACACATGAAAGGAGCCTTGATTTCCTTGATGGCACTCCAGAGAAACCCCAAGAACACTGTTTCCAGGCTAGAGGGATCCTGAGGTCACTGTAGCAACACGAAAGAGCTCCGTTGACAAAAATCAACTCGAGATGAGAGGTTCGTCCCTGGATTCGACTCCAGAGGAATACCACCTTACCACAAGCACCTCAAGAGGAGGCTTCTCTCAGCTCTAGGTATGTGAGAGGGACCCTGAGTTTGCGGCCTCAAGTGGAATGGACACTGCGATGCCCTGACGCGAAATAAGGCCGGATATCCCTGCAGTGACTTGAATGCAGGCTCGTCTTGCATGTCCCAAGACGAAAGGATGTCTGAATCCCCTGTGGAGACCACAGAGAAAGACCTAGTTCCCCACGTCATCGCGACCGGAGGCCTCACATTCTTTGAAAGCTCCAGAGGTCCGTGGAGATAAGTGCCTCCAAAGGAGACGATGCCTGACTCCTCATGAAATTTGATAGGAGTCCCAGGATTCCTGTGGCACGTGGAAAGGGACCCTTGGTCTCCTGCCTCAGCTGAGGAGGCGTCCCAATTGCCCTGCCAAGCCTCGAAGAGAATTCCGAGTTGTCCCTCGCAACTAGGCAGGAGTCCTGACGTCGCTGAACAAACACGTGTGTGGAAAGGCCATGCCCGTCGTAACTGGAGAATATACCCCAGGTTCCCGCCTCAACTCGAGAAAAACCATGACACTTCCCCTTCGCCGCGAGATGTGGCCCGATTCCCCTGCACTGCGTGCAGAGCAACTCCGTGTTGCACATCACACATGAAAGGAGCCTTGATTTCCTTGATGCCACTCCAGAGAAACCCCAAGAACACTGTTTCAAGGCTAACGGGATCCTGAGGTCAATGTAGCAACACGAAAGAGCTCCGTGGACCAACAATCAACTCGAGATGAGAGGTTGGTCCCTGGCTTCGACTCCAGAGGAATACCACCTTACCACAAGCACCTCAAGAGGAGGCTTCTCTCAGCTCTAGCTATGTGATGAGTTTGCGGCCTCAAGTGGAATGGACACCGCGATGCCCTGACTCGAAATAAGGCCGGATAACCATGCAGTGACTTGAATGGAGGCTCGTCTTGCATCTCCCAAGACAAAAGGATGTCTGAATCCCCTGTGGAGACCACAGAGAAAAACCTAGTTCCCCACTTCATCGCGACCGGAGGCCTCACATCCTTTGAAAACTTCAGAGGTACGCGGAGATCAGTGCCTCCAAAGGAGACGATGCCTGACTCCTCGTGAAACTTGATAGGAGTCCCAGGATTCCTGTGGCACGTGGAAAGGGACCCTTGGTCTCCCGCCTCAGCTGGAGAGGCGTCCCAATTGCCCTGCGAAGCCTCGAGGAGAATCCCGAGTTGTCCCTCGCAACTAGGCAGGAGTCCTGCCGTCGCTGAACAAAAACGTGTGTGGAAGGGCGATCCCCGTCGTAACTCGAGAATATACCCCAGGTTCCTGCGGCAACCCGAGAAAAACCATGACACTTCCCCTTCGCCGCGAGATGAGGCCCGATTCCCCTGCACTGCGTGCAGAGCAATTCCGTGTTGCACATCACACATGAAAGGAGCCTTGATTTCCTTGATGCCACGCCAGAGAAACCCCAAGAACACTGGTTCAAGGCTAGAGGGATCCTGAGGTCACTGTAGCAACACGAAAGAGCTCCGTGGACTAAAAATCAACTCGAGATGAGAGGTTAGTCCCTGGCTTCGACTCCAGAGGAATACCACCTTACCACAAGCACCTCAAGAGGAGGCTTCTCTCAGCTCTAGGTATGTGAGAGGGACCCTGAGTTTGCGGCCTCAAGTGGAATGGACACCGCGATGCCCTGAGTCGAAATAAGGCCGGATATCCCTGCAGTGACTTGAATGCAGGCTCGTCTTGCATCTCCCAAGACGAAAGGATGTCTGAATCCCCTGTGGAGACCACAGAGAAAGACCTACTAAACCACCTCATCGCGACCGGAGGCCTCACATCCTTTGAAAACTCCAGAGGTACGCGGAGATCAGTGCCTCCAAAGGAGACGATGCCTGACTCCTCGTGAAACTTGATAGGAGTCCCAGGATTCCTGTGGCACGTGGAAAGGGACCCTTGGTCTCCCGCCTCAGCTGGAGAGGCGTCCCAATTGCCCTGCCAAGCCTCGAGGAGAATCCCGAGTTGTACCTCGCAACTAGGCAGGAGTCCTGATGTCGCTGAACAAACACGTGGGTGGAAGGGCCATCCCCATTATAACTCGAGAATATACCCCAGGTTCCCGCTGCAACTCGAGAAAAACCATGAGACTTTCCCCTCGCCGCGAGATGAGGCCCGATTCTCCTGCACTGCGTGCAGAGCAATTCCGTGTTGCACATCACACATGAAAGGAGCTTTGAATTCCTTGATGGCACTCCAGAGAAACCCTAAGAACACTCTTTCAAGGCTAGAGGGATCCTGAGGTCACTGTAGCAACACGAAAGAGCTCCGTGGACCAAAAATCAACTCGAGATGAGAGGTTAGTCCCTGGCTTCGACTCCAGAGGAATACCACCTTACCACAAGCATCTCAAGAGGAGGCTTCTCTCAGCTCTAGGTATGTGAGAGGGACCCTGAGTTTGCGGCCTCAAGTGGAATGGACACCGCGATGCCCTGACTCGAAATAAGGCCGGATAACCCTGCAGTGACTTGAATGGAGGCTCGTCTTGCATCTCCCAAGACAAAAGGATGTCTGAATCCCCTGTGGAGACCACAGAGAAAAACCTAGTTCCCCACTTCATCGCGACCGGAGGCCTCACATCCTTTGAAAACTTCAGAGGTTCGCGGAGATCAGTGCCTCCAAAGGAGACGATGCCTGACTCCTCCTGAAACTTGATAGGAGTCCCAGGATTCCTGTGGCACGTGGAAAGGGACCCTTGGTCTCCCGCCTCAGCTGGAGAGGCGTCCCAATTGCCCTGCCAAGCCTCGAGGAGAATCCCGACTTGTCCCTCGCAACTAGGCAGGAGTCCTGTCGTCGCTGAACAAAAACGTGTGTGGAAGGGCCATCCCCGTCGTAACTCGAGAATATACCCCAGGTTCCTGCGGCAACCCGAGAAAAACCATGACACTTCCCCTTCGCCGCGAGATGAGGCCCGATTCCCCTGCACTGGGTGCAGAGCAATTCCGTGTTGCACATCACACATGAAAGGAGCCTTGATTTCCTTGATGGCACTCCAGAGAAACCCCAAGAACACTGGTTCAAGGCTAGAGGGATCCTGAGGTCACAGTAGCAACACGAAAGAGTTCCGTGGACTAAAAATCAACTCGAGATGAGAGGTTAGTCCCTGGCTTCGACTCCAGAGGAATACCACCTTACCACAAGCACCTCAAGAGGAGGCTTCTCTCAGCTCTAGGTATGTGATGAGTTTGCGGCCTCAAGTGGAATGGACACCGCGATGCCCTGGCTCGAAATAAGGCCGGATATCCCTGCAGTGACTTGAATGCAGGCTCGTCTTGCATCTCCCAAGACGAAAAGATGTCTGAATCCCCTGTGGAGAACACAGAGAAAAACCTAGTTCCCCACCTCATCGCGACCGGAGGCCTCACATCCTTTGAAAAGTCCAGAGGTTCGCGGAGATCAGTGACTCCAATGGAGACGATGCCTGATTCCTCGTGAAACTTGATAGGAGTCCCAGGATTCCTGTGGCACGTGGAAAGGGACCCTTGGTCTCCCGCCTCAGCTGGAGAGGCGTCCCAATTGCCCTGCCAAGCCTCGAGGAGAATCCCGAGTTGTCCCTCGCAACTAGGCAGGAGTCCTGCCGTCGCTGAACAAACACGTGGGTGGAAGGGCCATCCCCGTCGTAACTCGAGAATATACCCCAGGTTCCCGCCGCAACTCGAGAAAAACCATGAGACTTCCCCCTCTCCGCGAGATGAGGCCCGATTCCCCTGCACTGCGTGAAGAGCAATTCCGTGTTGCACATCACACATGAAAGGAGCCTTGATTTCCTTGATGGCACTCCAGAGAAAGCCGAAGAACACTGTTTCAAGGCTAGAGGGATCCTGAGGTCACTGTAGCAACACGAAAGAGCTCCGTGGACTAAGAATCAACTCGAGATGAGAAGTTAGCCCCTGGCTTCGACTCCAGAGGAATACCACCTTACCACAAGCACCTCAAGAGGAGGCTTCTCTCAGCTCTAGGTATGTGAGAGGGACCCTGAGTTTGCGGCCTCAAGTGGAAAGGACACTGCGATGCCCTGACTCGATATAAGGCCGGATATCCCTGCAGTGACTTGAATGCAGGCTCGTCTTGCATCTCCCAAGACGAAAGGATATCTGAATCCCCTGTGGAGGCTACAGAGAAAAACCTAGTTCCCCACCTCATCGCGACCGGAGGCCTCACATCCTTTGAAAACTCCAGAGATACGCAGAGATCAGTTCCTCCAAAGGAGACGACTCGTGACTCCTCGTGAAACTTGATAGGAGTCCCAGGATTCTTGTGGCACGTGGAAAGGGACCCTTGGTCTCCCGCCTCAGCTGGAGAGGCGTCCCAATTGCCCTGCCAAGCCTCGAGGAGAATCCCGAGTTGTCCCTCACAACTAGGCAGGAGTCCTGACGTCGCTGAACAAACACGTGTTTGGAAGGGCCATCCCCGTCGTTATTCGAGAATATACCCCAGGTTCCCGCCGCAACTCGAGAAAAACCATGAGACTTCCCCCTCGCCGGGAGATGAGGCCCGATTCCCCTGCACTGCGTGCAGAGCAATTCCGTGTTGCATATCACACATGAAAGGAGCCTTGATTTCTTTGATGGCACTCCAGAGAAAACCCAAGAACACTGTTTCAAGGATAGAGGGATCCTGAGGTCACTCTAGCAACATGAAAGAGCTCCGTGGACCAAAAATCAACTCAAGATGAGAGGTTATTCCCTGGCTTCGACTCCAGAGGAATACCACCTTACCACAAGCACCTCAAGAGGAGGCTTCTCTCAGCTCTAGGTATGTGAGAGGGACCCTGAGTTTGCGGCCTCAAGTGGAATGGACACCGCGATGCCCTGGCTCAAAATAAGGCCGGATATCCCTGCAGTGACTTGAATGCAGGCTCGTCTTGCATCTCCCAAGACAAAAGGATGTCTGAATCCACTGTGGAGACCACAGAGAAAGACCTAGTTCCCCACCTCATCGCGACCGGAGGCCTCACATCCTTTGAAAACTCCAGAGGTACGCGGAGATCAGTGCCTCCAAAGGAGACGATGCCTGACTCCTCGTGAAACTTGATAGGAGTCCCAGGATTCCTGTGGCACATGGAAAGGGACACTTGGTCGCCCCCCTCAGCTGGAGAGGCGTCCCAATTGCCCTGCCAAGCCTCGAGGAGAATCCCGAGTTGTCCCTCGCAACTAGGCAGGAGTCCTGCCGTCGCTGAACAAACACGTGGGTGGAAGGGCCATCCCCGTCGTAACTCGAGAATATACCCCAGGTTCCCGCCGCAACTCGAGAAAAACCATGAGACTTCCCCCTCGCCGCGAGATGAGGCCCGATTCCCCTGCACTGCGTGCAGAGAACTTCCGTGTTGCACATCACACATAAAAGGAGCCTTGATTTCCTTGATGGCACTCCAGAGAAACCCCAAGAACACTGTTTCAAGGCTAGCGGGATCCTGAGGTCAATGTAGCAACACGAAAGAGCTCCGTGGACCAACAATCAACTCGAGATGAGAGGTTGGTCCCTGGCTTCGACTCCAGAGGAATACCACCTTACCACAAGCACCTCAAGAGGAGGCTTCTCTCAGCTCTAGCTATGTGCTGAGTTTGCGGCCTCAAGTGGAATGGACACCGCGATGCCCTGACTCGAAATAAGGCCGGATATCCCTGCAGTGACTTGAATGCAGGCTCGTCTTGCATCTCCCAAGACGAAAGGATGTCTGAATCCCCTGTGGAGACCACAGAGAAAAACCTAGTTCCCCACTTCATCGCGACCGGAGGCCTCACATCCTTTGAAAACTTCAGAGGTACGCGGAGATCAGTGCCTCCAAAGGAGACGATGCCTGACTCCTCGTGAAACTTGATAGGAGTCCCAAGATTCCTGTGGCACGTGGAAAGGGACCCTTGGTCTCCCGCCTCAGCTGGAGAGGCGTCCCAATTGCCCTGCGAAGCCTCGAGGAGAATCCCGAGTTGTCCCTCGCAACTAGGCAGGAGTCCTGACGTCGCTGAAGAAACACGTGGGTGGAAGGGCCATCCCCGTCGTAACTCGAGAATATACCCCAGGTTCCCGCCGCAACTCGAGACAAACCATGAGACTTCCCCTTCTCCGTGAGATGAGGCCCGATTCCCCTGCACTGCGTGCAGAGCAACTCCGTGTTGCACATCACACATGAAAGGAGCCTTGATTTCCTTGATGGCACTCCAGAGAAACCCCTAGAACACTGTTTCAAGGCTAGAGGGATCCTGAGGTCACTGTAGCAACACGAAAGAGCTCCGTGGACCAAAAATCAACTCGAGATGAGAGGTTAGTCCTTGTCTTCGACTCCAGAGGAATACCACCTTACCACAAGCACCTCAAGAGGAGGCTTCTCTCAGCTCTAGGTATGTGAGAGGGACCCTGAGCTTGCGGCCTCAAGTGGAATGGACACCGCGATGCCCTGGCTCGAAATAAGGCGGATATCCCTGCAGTGACTTGAATGCAGGCTCGTCTTGCATCTCCCAAGAAGAAAGGATGTCTGAATCCCCTGTGGAGACCACAGAGAAAGACCTAGTTCCCCACCTCATCGCGACCGGAGGCCTCACATCCTTTGAAAACTCCAGAGGTACGCGGACATCAGTGCCTCCAAAGGAGACGATGCCTGACTCTTCCTGAAACTTGATAGGAGTCCCAGCATTCCTGTGCACGTGGATAGGGACCCTTGGTCTCCCGCCTCAGGTGGAGAGGCGTCCCAATTGCCCTGCCAAGCCTCGAGGAGAATCCCGAGTTGTCCCTCGAAACTAGGCAGGAGTCCTGCCGTCGCTGAACAAACACGTGGGTGGAACGGCCATCCCCGTCGTAACTCGAGAATATACCCCAGGTTCTCGCCGCAACTCGAGAAAAAGTATGAGACTTCCCCCTCGCCGCGAGATGAGGCCCGATTCCCCTGCACTGCGTGCAGAGCAATTCCGTCTTGCACATCACACATGAAAGGAGCCTTGATTTCCTTGATGGCACTCCAGAGAAACCCCAAGAACACTGTTTCAAGGCTAGAGGGATCCTGAGGTCACTGTAGCAACACGAAAGAGCTCCGTGGACCAAAAATCAACTCGAGATGAGAGGTTAGTCCCTGGCTTCGACTCCAGAGGAATACCACCTTACCACAAGCACCTCAAGAGGAGGCTTCTCTCAGCTCTAGGTATGTGAGAGGGACCCTGAATTTGCGGCCTCAAGTGGAATGGACACCGCGATGCCCTGACTCGAAATAAGGCCGAACATCCTTGCAGTGACTTGAATGTAGGCTCGTCTTGCATCTCCCAAGATGAAAGGATGTCTGAATCCCCAGTGTAGACCACAGAGATAGACCTAGTTCCCCACCTCATCGCGACCGGAGGACTCACATACTTTGAAAACTCCAGAGGTCACGGAGATCAGTGCCTCCAAAGGAGACGATGCCTGACTCCTCGTGAAACTTGATAGGAGTCCCAGGATTCCTGTGGCACGTGGAAAGGGACCCTTGGTCTCCCGCCTCAGATGGAGAGGCGTCCCAATTGCCCTGCCAAGCCTTGAGGAGAATCCCGAGTTGTCCCTCGCAACTAGGTAGGAGTCCTGCCGTCGCTGAACAAACACGTGGGTGGAAGGGCCATCCCCGTCGTAACTCGAGAATATACCCCAGGTTCCCGCCGCAACTCGAGAAAAACCATGAGACTTCCCCCTCGCCGCGAGATGAGGCCCGATTCCCCTGCACTGCGTGCAGAGAAATTCCGTGTTGCACATCACACATGAAAGGAGCCTTGATTTCCTTGATGGAACTCCAGAGAAACCCCAAGAACACTGTTTCAAGGCTAGCGGGATCCTGAGGTCAATGTAGCAACACGAAAGAGCTCCGTGGACCAACAATCAACTCGAGATGAGAGGTTGGTCCCTGGCTTCGACTGCAGAGGAATACCACCTTACCACAAGCACCTCAAGAGGAGGCTTCTCTCAGCTCTAGCTATGTGCTGAGTTTGTGGCCTCAAGTGGAATGGACACCGCGATGCCCTGCCTCGAAATAAGGCCGGATATCCCTGCAGTGACTTGAATGCAGGCTCGTCTTGCATCTCCCAAGACGAAAGGATGTCTGAATCCCCTGTGGAGACCACAGAGAAAAACCTAGTTCCCCACTTCATCGCGACCGGAGGCCTCACATCCTTTGAAAACTTCAGAGGTACGCGGAGATCAGTGCCTCCAAAGGAGACGATGCCTGACTCCTCGTGAAACTTGATAGGAGTCCCAAGATTCCTGTGGCACGTGGAAAGGGACCCTTGGTCTCCCGCCTCAGCTGGAGAGGCGTCCCAATTGCCCTGCGAAGCCTCGAGGAGAATCCAGAGTTGTCCCTGGCAACTAGGCAAGAGTCCTGACGTCGCTGAACAAAAACGTGTGTGGAAGGGCCATCCCCGTCGTAACTCGAGAATATACCCCAGGTTCCCGCGGCAACTCGAGAAAAACCATGAGACTTCCCCCTCGCCGCGAGATGAGGCCCGATTCCCCTGCACTGCGTGCAGAGCAATTCCGTGTTGCACATCACACATGAAAGGAGCCTTGATTTCCTTGATGGCACTCCAGAGAAAACCCAAGAACACTGTTTCAAGGCTAGAGGGATCCTGAGGTCACTGTAGCAACACGAAAGAGCTCCGTGGACTAAAAATCAACTCGAGATGAGAGGTTAGTCCCTGGCTTCGACTCCAGAGGTATACCACCTTACCACAAGCACCTCAAGAGGAGGCTTCTCTCAGCTCTAGGTATGTGAGAGGGACCCTGAGTTTGCGGCCTCAAGTGGAATGGACACCGCAATGCCCTGACTCGAAATAAGGCCAGATATCCCTACAGTGACTTGAATGCAGGCTCGTCTTGCATTTCCCAAGACGAAAGGATGTCTGAAACCCCTGTGGAGACCACAGAGAAAGACCTACTACCCCACCTCATCGCGACCGGAGGCCTCACATCCTTTGAAAACTCCAGAGGTACGCGGAGATCAGTGCCTCCAAAGGAGACGATGCCTGACTCCTCGTGAAACTTGATAGGAGTCCCAGGATTCCTGTGGCACATGGAAAGGGACACTTGGTCGCCCCCCTCAGCTGGAGAGGCGTCCCAATTGCCCTGCCAAGCCTCGAGGAGAATCCCGAGTTGTCCCTCGCAACTAGGCAGGAGTCCTGACGTCGCTGAAGAAACACGTGGGTGGAAGGGCCATCCCCGTCGTAACTCGAGAATATACCCCAGGTTCCCGCCGCAACTCGAGACAAACCATGAGACTTACCCTTCTCCGTGAGATGAGGCCCGATTCCCCTGCACTGCGTGCAGAGCAACTCCGTGTTGCACATCACACATGAAAGGAGCCTTGATTTCCTTGATGGCACTCCAGAGAAACCCCTAGAACACTGTTTCAAGGCTAGAGGGATCCTGAGGTCACTGTAGCAACACGAAAGAGCTCCGTGGACCAAAAATCAACTCGAGATGAGAGGTTAGTCCTTGGCTTCGACTCCAGAGGAATACCACCTTACCACAAGCACCTCAAGAGGAGGCTTCTCTCAGCTCTAGGTATGTGAGAGGGACCCTGAGCTTGCGGCCTCAAGTGGAATGGACACCGCGATGCCCTGGCTCGAAATAAGGCGGATATCCCTGCAGTGACTTGAATGCAGGCTCGTCTTGCATCTCCCAAGAAGAAAGGATGTCTGAATCCCCTGTGGAGACCACAGAGAAAGACCTAGTTCCCCACCTCATCGCGACCGGAGGCCTCACATCCTTTGAAAACTCCAGAGGTACGCGGACATCAGTGCCTCCAAAGGAGACGATGCCTGACTCTTCCTGAAACTTGATAGGAGTCCCAGCATTCCTGTGCACGTGGATAGGGACCCTTGGTCTCCCGCCTCAGGTGGAGAGGCATCCCAATTGCCCTGCCAAGCCTCGAGGAGAATCCCGAGTTGTCCCTCGAAACTAGGCAGGAGTCCTGCCGTCGCTGAACAAACACGTGGGTGGAACGGCCATCCCCGTCGTAACTCGAGAATATACCCCAGGTTCTCGCCGCAACTCGAGAAAAAGTATGAGACTTCCCCCTCGCCGCGAGATGAGGCCCGATTCCCCTGCACTGCGTGCAGAGCAATTCCGTCTTGCACATCACACATGAAAGGAGCCTTGATTTCCTTGATGGCACTCCAGAGAAACCCCAAGAACACTGTTTCAAGGCTAGAGGGATCCTGAGGTCACTGTAGCAACACGAAAGAGCTCCGTGGACCAAAAATCAACTCGAGATGAGAGGTTAGTCCCTGGCTTCGACTCCAGAGGAATACCACCTTACCACAAGCACCTCAAGAGGAGGCTTCTCTCAGCTCTAGGTATGTGAGAGGGACCCTGATTTTGCGGCCTCAAGTGGAATGGACACCGCGATGCCCTGACTCGAAATAAGGCCGAACATCCTTGCAGTGACTTGAATGTAGGCTCGTCTTGCATCTCCCAAGATGAAAGGATGTCTGAATCCCCAGTGTAGACCACAGAGATAGACCTAGTTCCCCACCTCATCGCGACCGGAGGACTCACATACTTTGAAAACTCCAGAGGTCACGGAGATCAGTGCCTCCAAAGGAGACGATGCCTGACTCCTCGTGAAACTTGATAGGAGTCCCAGGATTCCTGTGGCACGTGGAAAGGGACCCTTGGTCTCCCGCCTCAGATGGAGAGGCGTCCCAGTTGCCCTGCCAAGCCTTGAGGGGAATCCCGAGTTGTCCCTCGCAACTAGGTAGGAGTCCTGCCGTCGCTGAACAAACACGTGGGTGGAAGGGCCATCCCCGTCGTAACTCGAGAATATACCCCAGGTTCCCGCCGCAACTCGAGAAAAACCATGAGACTTCCCCCTCGCCGCGAGATGAGGCCCGATTCCCCTGCACTGCGTGCAGAGAAATTCCGTGTTGCACATCACACATGAAAGGAGCCTTGATTTCCTTGATGGAACTCCAGAGAAACCCCAAGAACACTGTTTCAAGGCTAGCGGGATCCTGAGGTCAATGTAGCAACACGAAAGAGCTCCGTGGACCAACAATCAACTCGAGATGAGAGGTTGGTCCCTGGCTTCGACTGCAGAGGAATACCACCTTACCACAAGCACCTCAAGAGGAGGCTTCTCTCAGCTCTAGCTATGTGCTGAGTTTGTGGCCTCAAGTGGAATGGACACCGCGATGCCCTGCCTCGAAATAAGGCCGGATATCCCTGCAGTGACTTGAATGCAGGCTCGTCTTGCATCTCCCAAGACGAAAGGATGTCTGAATCCCCTGTGGAGACCACAGAGAAAAACCTAGTTCCCCACTTCATCGCGACCGGAGGCCTCACATCCTTTGAAAACTTCAGAGGTACGCGGAGATCAGTGCCTCCAAAGGAGACGATGCCTGACTCCTCGTGAAACTTGATAGGAGTCCCAAGATTCCTGTGGCACGTGGAAAGGGACCCTTGGTCTCCCGCCTCAGCTGGAGAGGCGTCCCAATTGCCCTGCGAAGCCTCGAGGAGAATCCAGAGTTGTCCCTGGCAACTAGGCAAGAGTCCTGACGTCGCTGAACAAAAACGTGTGTGGAAGGGCCATCCCCGTCGTAACTCGAGAATATACCCCAGGTTCCCGCGGCAACTCGAGAAAAACCATGAGACTTCCCCCTCGCCGCGAGATGAGGCCCGATTCCCCTGCACTGCGTGCAGAGCAATTCCGTGTTGCACATCACACATGAAAGGAGCCTTGATTTCCTTGATGGCACTCCAGAGAAAACCCAAGAACACTGTTTCAAGGCTAGAGGGATCCTGAGGTCACTGTAGCAACACGAAAGAGCTCCGTGGACTAAAAATCAACTCGAGATGAGAGGTTAGTCCCTGGCTTCGACTCCAGAGGTATACCACCTTACCACAAGCACCTCAAGAGGAGGCTTCTCTCAGCTCTAGGTATGTGAGAGGGACCCTGAGTTTGCGGCCTCAAGTGGAATGGACACCGCAATGCCCTGACTCGAAATAAGGCCAGATATCCCTACAGTGACTTGAATGCAGGCTCGTCTTGCATTTCCCAAGACGAAAGGATGTCTGAAACCCCTGTGGAGACCACAGAGAAAGACCTACTACCCCACCTCATCGCGACCGGAGGCCTCACATCCTTTGAAAACTCCAGAGGTACGCGGACATCAGTGCCTCCAAAGGAGACGATGCCTGACTCTTCCTGAAACTTGATAGGAGTCCCAGCATTCCTGTGCACGTGGATAGGGACTCTTGGTCTCCCGCCTCAGCTGGAGAGGCGTCCCAATTGCCCTGCCAAGCCTCGAGGAGAATCCCGAGTTGTCCCTCGAAACTAGGCAGGAGTCCTGCCGTCGCTGAACAAACACGTGGGTGGAACGGCCATCCCCGTCGTAACTCGAGAATATACCCCAGGTTCTCGCCGCAACTCGAGAAAAAGTATGAGACTTCCCCCTCGCCGCGAGATGAGGCCCGATTCCCCTGCACTGCGTGCAGAGCAATTCCGTCTTGCACATCACACATGAAAGGAGCCTTGATTTCCTTGATGGCACTCCAGAGAAACCCCAAGAACACTGTTTCAAGGCTAGAGGGATCCTGAGGTCACTGTAGCAACACGAATGAGCTCCGTGGACCAAAAATCAACTCGAGATGAGAGGTTAGTCCCTGGCTTCGACTCCAGAGGAATACCACCTTACCACAAGCACCTCAAGAGGAGGCTTCTCTCAGCTCTAGGTATGTGAGAGGGACCCTGAATTTGCGGCCTCAAGTGGAATGGACACCGCGATGCCCTGACTCGAAATAAGGCCGAACATCCTTGCAGTGACTTGAATGTAGGCTCGTCTTGCATCTCCCAAGATGAAAGGATGTCTGAATCCCCAGTGTAGACCACAGAGATAGACCTAGTTCCCCACCTCATCGCGACCGGAGGCCTCACATCCTTTGAAAACTCCAGAGGTACGCGGAGATCAGTGCCTCCAAAGGAGACGATGCCTGACACCTCGTGAAACTTGATAGGAGTCCCAGTATTCCTGTGGCACGTGGAAAGGGACCCTTGGTCTCCCGCCTCAGCTGGAGAGGGGTCCCAATTACCCTGCCAAGCCTCGAGGAGAATCCCGAGTTGTCCCTCGCATCTAGGCAGGAGTCCTGCCGTCGCTGAACAAACACGTGTGTGGAAGGGCCATTCCCGTCGTAACTCGAGAATATACCCCAGGTTCCCGCCGCAACTCGAGAAAAACCATGAGACTTCCCCCTCGCCGCGATATGAGGCCCGATTCCCCTGCACTGCGTGCAGAGCAATTCCGTGTTGCACATCACACATGAAAGGAGCCTTGATTTCCTTGATGGCACTCCAGAGAAACCCCAAGAACACTCTTTCAAGGCTAGAGGGATCCTGAGGTCACTGTAGCAACACGAATGAGCTCTGTGGACCAAAAATCAACTCGAGATGAGAGGTTAGTCCCTGGCTTCGACTCCAGAGGAATACCACCTTACCACAAGCACCTCAAGAGGAGGCTTCTCTCAGCTCTAGCTATGTGAGAGGGACCCTGAGTTTGCGGACTCAAGTGGAATGGACACCGCGATGCCCTGACTCGAAATAAGGCCGGATATCCCTGCAGTGACTTGAATGCAGGCTCGTCTTGCATCTCCCAAGACGAAAGGATGTCTGAATTCCCTGTGGAGACCACAGAGAAAGACCTAATTCCCCACCTCATGATGACCGGAGGCCTCACATACTTTGAAAACTCCAGAGGTACGCGGAGATCAGTTCCTCCAAAGGAGACGATGCCTGATTCCTCGTGAAACTTGATAGGAGTCCCAGGATTCCTGTGGCACGTGGAAAGGGACCCTTGTTCTCCCGCCTCAGCTGGAGAGGCATCCCAATGGCCCTGCCAAGCCTCGAGGAGAATCCCGAGTTGTCCCTCGCAACTAGGCAGAAGTCCTGATGTCGCTGAACAAACACGTGTGTGGAAGGGCCATCCCCGTCGTAACTCGAGAATATACCCCAGGTTCCCGCCGCAACTCGAGAAAAACCATGAGACTTCCCCCTCGAAGCAAAATGAGGCCCGATTCCCCTGCACTGCGTGCAGAGCAATTCCGTGTTGCACATCACACATGAAAGGAGCCTTGATTTCCTTGATGGCACTCCAGAGAAACCCCAAGAACACTGTTTCAAGGCTAGAGGGATCCTGAGGTTACTGTAGCAACACGAAAGAGCTCCGTGGACCAAAAATCAACTCGAGATGAGAGGTTAGTCCCTGGCTTCGACTCCAGAGGAATACCACCTTACCACAAGCACCTCAAGAGGAGGCTTCTCTCAGCTCTAGCTATGTGAGAGGGAACCTGAGTTTGTGGCCTCAAGTGGAATGGACACCGCGACGCCCTGACTCGAAATAAGGCCGGATATCCCTGCAGTGACTTGAATGCAGGCTCATCTTGCATCTCCCAAGACGAAAGGATGTCTGAATCCCCTGTGGAGACCACAGAGAAAAACCTAGTTCCCCACCTCTTCGCGACCGGAGGCCTCACATCCTTTGAAAACTCCAGAGGTACGCGGAGATCAGTGCCTCCAAAGGAGACGATGCCTGACTCCTCGTGAAACTTGATAGGAGTCCCAGGATTCCTGTGGCACGTGGAAAGGGACCCTTGGTCTCCCGCCTCAGTTGGAGAGGCGTCCCAATTGCCCTGCCAAGCCTCGAGGAGAATCCCGAGTTGTCCGTGGCATCTAGGCAGGAGTCCTGCCGTCGCTGAACAAACACGTGTGTGGAAGGGCCATTCCCGTCGTAACTCGAGAATATACCCCAGGTTCCCGCCGCAACTCGAGAAAAACCATGAGACTTCCCCCTCGCCGCGAGATGAGGCCCGATTCCCCTGCACTGCGTGCAGAGCAATTCCGTGTTGCACATCACACATGAAAGGAGCCTTGATTTCTTTGGTGGCACTCCAGAGAAACCCCAAGAACACTCTTTCAAGGCTAGAGGGATCCTGAGGTCACTGTAGCAACACGAAAGAGCTCCGTGGACCAAAAATCAACTCGAGATGAGATGTTAGTCCCTGGCTTCGACTCCAGAGGAATACCACCTTACCACAAGCACCTCAAGAGGAGGCTTCTCTCAGCTCTAGGTATGTGAGAGGGACCCTGAGTTTGCGGACTCAAGTGGAATGGACACCGCGATGCCCTGACTCGAAATAAGGCCGGATATCCCTGCAGTGACTTGAATGCAGGCTCGTCTTGCATCTCCCAAGACGAAAGGATGTCTGAATCCCCTGTGTAGACCACAGAGAAAGACCTAATTCCCCACCTCATGATGACAGGAGGCCTCACATACTTTGAAAACTCCAGAGGTACGCGGAGATCAGTTCCTCCAAAGGAGACGATGCCTGATTCCTCGTGAAACTTGATAGGAGGCCCAGGATTCCTGTGGCACGTGGAAAGGGACCCTTGGTCTCCCGCCTCAGCTGGAGAGGCATCCCAATTGCCCTGCCAAGCCTCGAGGAGAATCCCGAGTTGTCCCTCGCAACTAGGCAGAAGTCCTGATGTCGCTGAACAAACACGTGTGTGGAAGGGCCATCCCCGTCGTAACTCGAGAATATACCCCAGGTTCCCGCCGCAACTCGAGAAAAACCATGAGACTTCCCCCTCGAAGCAAAATGAGGCCCGATTCCCCTGCACTGCGTGCAGAGCAATTCCGTGTTGCACATCACACATGAAAGGAGCCTTGATTTCCTTGATGGCACTCCAGAGAAACCCCAAGAACACTGTTTCAAGGCTAGAGGGATCCTGAGGTCACTGTAGCAACACGAAAGAGCTCCGTGGACCAAAAATCAACTCGAGATGAGAGGTTAGTCCCTGGCTTCGACTCCAGAGGAATACCACCTTAAAACAAGCACCTCAAGAGGAGGCTTCTCTCAGCTCTAGGTATGTGAGAGGGACCCTGAGTTTGCGGCCTCAAGTGGAATGGACACCGCGATGCCCTGACTCGAAATAATGCTGGATTTCCTTGCAGTGACTTGAATGCAGGCTCGTCTTGCATCTCCCAAGACGAAAGGATGTCTGAATCCCCTGTGTAGACCACAGAGAAAGACCTAGTTCCCCACCTCATCGCGACCGGAGGCCTCACATCCTTTGAAAACTCCAGAGGTACGCGGAGATCAGTGCCTCCAAAGGAGACGATGCCTGACTCCTCGTGAAACTTGATAGGAGTCCCAGGATTCCTGTGGCACGTGGAAAGGGACCCTTGGTCTCCCGCCTCAGTTGGAGAGGCGTCCCAATTGCCCTGCCAAGCCTCGAGGAGAATCCCGAGTTGTCCGTGGCATCTAGGCAGGAGTCCTGCCGTCGCTGAACAAACACGTGTGTGGAAGGGCCATTCCCGTCGTAACTCGAGAATATACCCCAGGTTCCCGCCGCAACTCGAGAAAAACCATGAGACTTCCCCCTCGCCGCGAGATGAGGCCCGATTCCCCTGCACTGCGTGCAGAGCAATTCCGTGTTGCACATCACACATGAAAGGAGCCTTGATTTCTTTCGTGGCACTCCAGAGAAACCCCAAGAACACTCTTTCAAGGCTAGAGGGATCCTGAGGTCACTGTAGCAACACGAAAGAGCTCCGTGGACCAAAAATCAACTCGAGATGAGATGTTAGTCCCTGGCTTCGACTCCAGAGGAATACCACCTTACCACAAGCACCTCAAGAGGAGGCTTCTCTCAGCTCTAGGTATGTGAGAGGGACCCTGAGTTTGCGGCCTCAAGTGGAATGGACACCGCGATGCCCTGACTCGAAATAAGGCCGGATATCCCTGCAGTGACTTGAATGCAGGCTCGTCTTGCATCTCCCAAGACGAAAGGATGTCTGAATCCCCTGTGTAGACCACAGAGAAAGACCTAATTCCCCACCTCATGATGACAGGAGGCCTCACATACTTTGAAAACTCCAGAGGTACGCGGAGATCAGTTCCTCCAAAGGAGACGATGCCTGATTCCTCGTGAAACTTGATAGGAGGCCCAGGATTCCTGTGGCACGTGGAAAGGAACCCTTGGTCTCCCGCCTCAGCTGGAGAGGCATCCCAATTGCCCTGCCAAGCCTCGAGGAGAATCCCGAGTTGTCCCTCGCAACTAGGCAGAAGTCCTGATGTCGCTGAACAAACACGTCTGTGGAAGGGCCATCCCCGTCGTAACTCGAGAATATACCCCAGGTTCCCGCCGCAACTCGAGAAAAACCATGAGACTTCCCCCTCGAAGCAAAATGAGGCCCGATTCCCCTGCACTGCGTGCAGAGCAATTCCGTGTTGCACATCACACATGAAAGGAGCCTTGATTTCCTTGATGGCACTCCAGAGAAACCCCAAGAACACTGTTTCAAGGCTAGAGGCATCGTGAGGTCACTGTAGCAACACGAAAGAGCTCCGTGGACCAAAAATCAACTCGAGATGAGAGGTTAGTCCCTGGCTTCGACTCCAGAGGAATACCACCTTAAAACAAGCACCTCAAGAGGAGGCTTCTCTCAGCTCTAGGTATGTGAGAGGGACCCTGAGTTTGCGGCCTCAAGTGGAATGGACACCGCGATGCCCTGACTCGAAATAATGCTGGATTTCCTTGCAGTGACTTGAATGCAGGCTCGTCTTGCATCTCCCAAGACGAAAGGATGTCTGAATCCCCTGTGTAGACCACAGAGAAAGACCTAGTTCCCCACCTCATCGCGACCGGAGGCCTCACATCCTTTGAAAACTCCAGAGGTACGCGGAGATCAGGGCCTCCAAAGGAGACGATGCCTGACTCCTCGTGAAACTTGATAGGAGTCCCAGGATTCCTGTGGCACGTGGAAAGGGACCCTTGGTCTCCCACCTCAGCTGGAGAGGCGTCCCAATTGCCCTGCCAAGCCTCGAGGAGAATCCCGAGTTGTCCCTCGCAACTAGGCAGGAGTCCTGCCGTCGCTGAACAAACACGTGTGTGGGAGGGCCATCCCCGTCATAACTCGAGAATATACCCCAGGTTCCCGCCGCAACTCGAGAAAAACCATGAGACTTCCCCCTCGCCGCGAGATGAGGCCCGATTCCCCTGCACTGCGTGCAGAGCAATTCCGTGTTGCACATCACACATGAAAGGAGCCTTGATTTCCTTGATGGCACTCCAGAGAAACCCCAAGAACACTCTTTCAAGGCTAGAGGGATCCTGAGGTCACTCTAGCAACACGAAAGAGCTCCGTGGACCAAAAATCAACTCGAGATGAGAGGTTAGTTCCTGGCTTCGACTCCAGAGGAATACCACCTTACCACAAGCACCTCAAGAGGAGGCTTCTCTCAGCTCTAGCTAAGTGAGAGGGACCCTGAGTTTGCAGCCTTAAGTGGAATGGACACCGCGATGAACTGACTCGAAATAAGGCCGGATATCCCTGCAGTGACTTGAATGCAGGCTCGTCTTGCATCTCCCAAGATGAAAGGATGTCTGAATCCCCTGTGGAGACCACAAAGAAAGACCTAGTTCCCCACCTCATCGCGACCAGAGGCCTCACATCCTTTGAAAACTCCAGAGGTACGCGGAGATCAGTGCCTCCAAAGGAGACGATGCCTGACTCCTCGTGAAACTTCTTAGGAGTCCCAGGATTCCTCTGGCACGTGGAAAGGGACACTTGCTCTCCCGCCTCAGCGGGAGAGGCGTCCCAATTGCCCTGCCAAGCCTCGAAGAGAATCCCGAGTTGTCCCTCGCGACTAGGCAGGAGTCCTGACGTCGCTGAAGAATCACGTGGGTGGAAGGGCCATCCCCGTCGTAACTCGAGAATATACCCCAGGTTCCCGCCGCAACTCGAGAAAAACCATGAGACTTCCCTTCGCCGCGAGATGAGGCCCGATTCCCCTGCACTGCGTGCAGAGCAATTCCGTGTTGCACATCACACATGAAAGGAGCCTTGATTTCCTTGATGGCACTCCAGAGAAACCCCAAGAACACTCTTTCAAGGCTAGAGGCATCCTGAGGTCACTGTAGCAACACGAAAGAGCTCCGTGGACCAAAAATCAACTCGAGATGAGAGTTTAGTCCCTGGCTTCAACTCCAGAGGAATACCACCTTACCACAAGCACCTCAAGAGGAGGCTTCTCTCAGCTCTAGCTATGTGAGAGGGACCCTGAGTTTGCGGCCTCAAGTGGAATGGACACCGCGATGCCCTGACTCGAAATAAGGCCGGATATCCCTGCAGTGACTTGAATGCAGGCTCGTCTTGCATCTCCCAAGACGAAAGGATGTCTGAATCCCCTGTGGAGAACACAGAGAAAGACCTAGTTCCACACCTCATCGCGACCGGAGGCCTCACATCCTTTGAAAACTCCAGAGGTACGCGGAGGTCAGTGCCCCCAAAGGAGACGATGCCTGACTCCTCGTGAAACTTGATAGGAGTCCCTGGATTCCTGTGGCACGTGGAAAGGGAACGTTGGTCTCCCGCCTCAGCTGGAGAGGCGTCCCAATTGCCCTGCCAAGCCTCGAGGAGAATCCCGAGTTGTCCCTCGCAACTAAGGAGGAGTCCTGCCTTCGCTGAACAAACACTTGTGTGGAAGGGCCATCCCCGTCGTAACTCGAGAATATACCCCAGGTTCCCGCCGCAACTCGAGAAAAACCATGAGACTTCCGCCTCGCCGCGAGATGAGGCCCGATTCCCCTGCACTGCGTGCAGAACAATTCCGTGTTGCACATCACACATGAAAGGAGCCTTGATTTCCTTGGTGGCACTCCAGAGAAACCCCAAGAACACTGTTTCAAGGCTACAGGGATTCTGAGGTCAATGTAGCAACACGAAAGAGCTGCGTGGACCAAATATCAACTCGAGATGAGAGGTTAGTCCCTGGCTTCGACTCCAGAGGAATACCACCTTACCACAAGCACCTCAAGAGGAGGCTTCTCTCAGCTCTAGGTATGTGAGAGGGATCCTGAGTTTGCGGCCTCAGGTGTAATGGACACCGCGATGACCTGACTAGAAATAAGGCCGGATATCCCTGCAGTGACTTGAATGCAGGCTCGCCTTGCATCTCCCAAGATGAAAGGATGTCTGAATCCCCTGTGTAGACCACAGAGAAAGACCTAGTTCCCCACCTCATCGCGACCGGATGCCTCACATCCGTTCAAAACTTCAGAGGTACACGGAGATCAGTGCCTCCAAAGGAGAGGATGCCTGACTCCTCGTGAAACTTGATAGGAGTCCCAGGATTCCTGTAGCACGTGGAAAGGGACCCTTGGTCTCCCGCCTCAGCTGGAGAGGCGTCCCAATTGCCCTGCCAAGCCTCGAGGAGTATCCCGAGTTGTCCCTCGCAACTAGGCAGGAGTCCTCACGTCGCTGAACAAACACGTGTGTGGAAGGGCCATCCCCGTCGTAACTCGAGAATATACCCCAGGTTCCCGCCGCAACTCGAGAAAAACCATGAGACTTCCCCCTCGCCGCGAGATGAGGCCCGATTCCCCTGCACTGCGTGCAGAACAATTCCGTGTTGCACATCACACAGGAAAGGAGCCTTGATTTCCTTGATGGCACTCCAAAGAAACCGCAAGAACACTGTTTCAAGGCTAGAGGGATCCTGAGGTCACTTAGCAACACGAAAGAGCTCCATGTACCAAAATTCAACTCGAGATGATAGGTTAGTCCCTGGCTCGACTCCAGAGGAATACCACCTTACCACAAGCAACTCAAGAGGAGGCTTCTCTCAGCTCTAGGTATGTGAGAGGGACCCTGAGTTTGCGGCCTCAAGTGGAATGGATACCGCGATGCCCTGACTCGAAACAAGGCCGGGTATCCCTGCAGTGACTTGAATCCAGGCTCGTTTTGCATCTCCCAAGAAGAAAGGATGTCTGAGTCCCCTGTGGAGACCACAGAGAAAGACCTAGTTCCCCACCTCATGGCGACCGGAGGCCTCACATCCTTTGAAAACTCCAGAGGTACGCGGAGATCAGTGCCTCCAAAGGAGACGATGCCTGACTCCTCGTGAAACTTGATAGGAGTCCCAGGATTCCTGTGGCACGTGGAAAGGGACCCTTGGTCTCCCGCGTCAGGTGGAGAGGCCTACCAGTTGCCCTGCCAAGCCTGGAAGAGAATCCCGAGTTGTCCCTCGCAACTAGGCAGGAGTCCTGACATCGCTGAACAAGCACGTGTGTGGAAGGGCCTTCCCCGTCGTAACTCGAGAATATTCCCCAGGTTCCCGCCGCAACTCGAGAAAAACCATGAGACGTCACTCTCGCCGAGAGATGAGGCCCGATTCCCCTGCACTGCGTGCAGAGCAATTCCGTGTTGCACATCACACATGAAAGGAACCTTAATTTTCTTGATGGCACTCCAGAGAAACCCCAAGAACACTGTTTCAAGGCTAGAGGGATCCTGAGGTCACTGTAGCAACACGAAAGAGCTCCGTGGACCAGAAATCAACTCGAGATGAGAGGTTAGTCCCTGGCTTCTACTCCAGAGGAATACCACCTTACCACAAGCACCTCAAGAGGAGGCTTCTCTCAGCTCTAGGTATGTGAGAGGGACCCTGATTTTGCGGCCTCAAGTGAAATGGACACCGCGATGCCCTGACTCGAAATAAGGCTGGATTTCCCTGCAGTGACTTGAATGCAGGCTCGTCTTGCATCTCCCAAGACGAAAGGATGTCTGAATCCCCTGTGGAGACCACAGCGAAAGACCTAGTTCCCCACCCCATCGCGACCGGAGGCCTCACATCCTTTGAAAACTCCAGAGGTACGCGGAGATCAGTGCCTCCAAAGGAGACGATGCCTGACTCCTCGTGAAACTTGATAGGAGTCCCAGGATTCCTGTGGCACGTGGAAAGGGACACTTGGTCTCCCGCCTCAGCTGGAGAGGCGTCCCAATTGCCCTGCCAAGCCTCGAGGAGAATCCCGAGTTGTCCCTCGCAACTAGGCAGGAGTCCTGCCGTCGCTGAACAAACACGTGTGTGGGAGCGCCAACCCCGTCATAACTCGAGAATATACCCCAGGTTCCCGCCGCAACTCGAGAAAAACCATGAGACTTCGCACTCGCCGCGAGATGAGGCCCGATTCCCCTGCACTGCGTGCAGAGCAATTCCGTGTTCCACATCACACATGAAAGGAGCCTTGATTTCCTTGATGGCACTCCAGAGAAATCCCAAGAACACTGTTTCAAGGCTAGAGGGATCCTGAGGTCACTGTAGCAACACGAAAGAGCTCCGTGGACCAGAAATCAACTCGAGATGAGAGGTTAGTCCCTGGCTTCGACTCCAGAGGAATACCACCTTACCACAAGCACCTCAAGAGGAGGCTTCTCTCAGCTCTAGGTATGTGAGAGGGACCCTGAGTCTGCGGCCTCAAGTGGAATGGACACCGCGATGCCCTGACTCGAAATAAGGACGGATATCCCTGCAGTGACTTGAATGCAGGCTCGTCTTGCATCTCCCAAGATGAAAGGATGTCTGAATCCCCTGTGGAGACCACAGAGAAAGACCTAGTTCTCACCTCATCATGACCGGAGGCCTCACATCCTTTTAAAACTCCAGAGGTACGCGGAGATCAGTGCCTCCAAAGGAGACGATGCCTGACTCCTCGTGAAACTTGATAGGAGTCCCAGGATACCTGTGGCACGTGGAAAGGGACCCTTGGTCTCCCGCCTCAGCTGGAGAGGCGTCCCATTTGCCCTGCCAAGCCTCAAGGAGAATCCCGAATTGTCCCTCGAAACTAGGCAGGAGTCCTTATGTCGCTGAAGAAACACGTGTGTGGAAGGGCGATCCCCGTCGTAACTCGAGAATATACCCCAGGTTCCTGCCGCAACTCGAGAAAATCCATGAGACTTCCCCCTCGCCGCGACATGAGGCCCAATTCCCCTGCACTGCGTGAAGAGCAATTCCGTGTTGCACATCACGCATGAAAGGAGCCTTAATTTCCTTGATGGCACTCCAGAGAAACCCCAAGAACACTGTTTCAAGGCTAGAGGGATACTGAGGTCACTGTAGAAACACGAAAGAGCTCCGTGGACCAGAAATCAACTCGAGGTGAGAGGTTAGTCCCTGGCTTCGACTCCAGAGGAATACCACCTTACCAGAAGCACCTCAAGAGGAGGCTTCTCTCAGCTCTAGGTATGTGAGAGGGACCCTGATTTTGTGGCCTCAAGTGGAATGGACACAGCGATGCCCTGACAAGAAACAAGGCAGGATATCCCTGCAGTGACTTGAATGCAGGCTCGTCTTGCATCTCCGAAGACGAAAGGATGTCTGAATCCCCTGTGGAGACCACAGAGAAAAACCTAGTTCCCCACCTCATCGCGACCGGAGGCCTCACATCCTTTGAAAACTCCAGAGGTACGCGGAGATCAGTGCCTCCAAAGGAGACGATGCCTGACTCCTCGTGAAACTTGATAGGAGTCCCAGGATTCCTGTGGCACGTGGAAAGGGACACTTGGTCTCCCGCCTCAGCTGGAGAGGCGTCCCAATTGCCCTGCCAAGCCTCGAGGAGAATCCCGAGTTGTCCCTCGCAACTAGGCAGGAGTCCTGCCTTTGCTGAACAAACACGTGGGTGGAAGGGCCATCCCCGTCGTAACTCGAGAATATACCCCAGGATCCCGCAGCAACTCGAGAAAAACCATGAGACTTGCCCCTCGCCGCGAGATGAGGCCCGATTCCCCTGCACTGCGTGCAGAGCAATTCCGTGTTGCACATCACACATGAAAGGAGCCTTAATTTTCTTGATGGCACTCCAGAGAAACCCCAAGAACACTGTTTCAAGGCTAGAGGGATCCTGAGGTCACTGTAGCAACACGAAAGAGCTCCGTGGACCAGAAATCAACTCGAGATGAGAGGTTAGTCCCTGGCTTCGACTCCAGAGGAATAACACCTTACCACAAGCACCTCAAGAGGAGGCTTCTCTCAGCTCTAGGTATGTGAGAGGGACCCTGATTTTGCGGCCTCAAGTGGAATGGACACTGCGATGCCCTGACGCGAATTGAGGCCGGATATCCCTGCAGTGACTTGAATGCAGGCTCGTTTTGCATCTCCCAAGAAGAAAGGATGTCTGAGTCCCCTGTGGAGGCCACAGAGAAAGACCTAGTTCCCCACCTCATCGCGACCGGAGGCCTCACATCCTTTGAAAACTCCAGAGGTACGCGGAGATCAGTGCCTCCAAAGGAGACGATGCCTGACTCCTCGTGAAACTTGATAGGAGTCCCAGGATTCCTGTGGCACGTGGAAAGGGACCCTTGGTCTCCCGCCTCAGCTGGAGAGGCGTCCCAATTGCCCTGCCAAGCCTCGAGGAGAATCCCGAGTTGTCCCTCGCAACTAGCCAGGAGTCCTGCCGTCGCTGAACAAACACGTGTGTGGGAGGGCGATCCCCGTCGTAACTCGAGAATATACCTCAGGTTCCTGCCGCAACTCGAGAAAAACCATGAGACTTCCCCCTCGCCGCGACATGAGGCCCGATTCCCCTGCACTGCGTGAAGAGCAATTCCGTGTTGCACATCACGCATGAAAGGAGCCTTGATTTCGTTGATGGCACTCCAGAGAAACCCCAAGAACACTGTTTCAAGGCTAGAGGGATCCTGAGGTCACTGTAGCAACACGAAAGAGCTCCGTGGACCAAATATCAACTCGAGATGAGAGGTTAGTCCCTGGCTTCGACTCCAGAGGAACACCACCTTACCAGAAGCACCTCAAGAGGAGGCTTCTCTCAGCTCTAGGTATGTGAGAGGGACCCTGAGTTTGCGGCCTCAAGTGGAATGGACACCGCGATGCCCTGACTCGAAATAAGGCCGGATATCCCTGCAGTGACTTGAATGCAGGCTCGTCTTGCATCCCCCAAGACGAAAGGATGGCTGAACTGCTGTGGAGACCACAGAGAAAGACCTAGTTCCCCACCTCATCGTGACCGGAAGCCTCACATCTTTTGAAAACTCCAGAGGTACGCAGAGATCAGTGCCTCCAAAGGAGACGACGCCTGACTCCTCGTGAAACTTGATAGGAGTCCCAGGATTCCTGTGGCACGTGGAAAGGGACACTTGGTCTCCGGCCTCAGCTGGAGAGGCCTCCGAATTGCCCTGCCAAGCCTCGAGGAGAATCCCGAGTTGTCCCTCGCAACTAGGCAGGAGACATGACGTCGCTGAACAAGCACGTGTGTGGAAGGGCCTTCCCCGTCGTAACTCGAGAATATTCCCCAGGATCCCGCCGCAAGTCGAGAAAAACCATGAGACTTCACCCTCGCCGCGAGATGAGGCCCGATTCCCCTGCACTGCGTGCAGAGCAATTCCGTGTTGCACATCACACATGAAAGGAGCCTTGATTTCCTTGATGGCCCTCCAGAGAAACCCCAAGAACACTGTTTCAAGGCTAGAGGGATACTGAGGTCACTGTAGCAACACGAAAGAGCTCCGTGGACCAGAAATCAACTCGAGGTGAGAGGTTAGTCCCTGGCTTCGACTCCAGAGGAATACCACCTTACCACAAGCACCTCAAGAGGAGGCTTCTCTCAGCTCTAGGTATGTGAGAGGGACCCTGAGTCTGTGGCCTCAAGTGGAATGGACACCGCGATGCCCTGACTCGAAATAAGGCCAGATATCCCTGCAGTGACTTGAATGCAGGCTCGTCTTGCATCTCCCAAGACGAAAGGATGTCTGAATCCCCTGTGGAGACCACAGAGAAAGACCTAGTTCCCACCTCATCATGACCGGAGGCCTCACATCCTTTGAAAACTCCAGAGGTACGCGGAGATCAGTGCCTCCAAAGGAGACGATGCCTGACTCCTCGTGAAACTTGATAGGAGTCCCAGGATAACTGTGGCACGTGGAAAGGGACCCTTGGTCTCCCGCCACAGCTGGAGAGGCGTCCCATTTGCCCTGCCAAGCCTCAAGGAGAATCCCGAATTGTCCCTCGCAACTAGGCAGGAGTCCTTACGTCGCTGAAGAAACACGTGTGTGGAAGGGCGATCCCCGTCGTAACTCGAGAATATACCCCAGGTTCCTGCCGCAACTCGAGAAAAACCATGAGACTTCACCCTCGCCGCGACATGAGGCCCGATTCCCCTGCACTGCGTGCAGAGCAATTCCGTGTTGCACATCACACATGAAAGGAGCCTTGATTTCCTTGATGGCACTCCAGAGAAACCCCAAGAACACTGTTTCAAGGCTAGAGGGATCCTGAGGTCACTGTAGCAACACGAAAGAGCTCCGTGGACCAGAAATCAACTCGAGATGAGAGGTTAGTCCCTGGCTTCCACTCCAGAGGAATACCACCTTACCACAAGCACCTCAAGAGGAGGCTTCTCTCAGCTCTAGGTATGTGAGAGGGACCCTGATTTTGCGGCCTCAAGTGGAATGGACACAGCGATGCCCTGACACGAAACAAGGCAGGATATCCCTGCAGTGACTTGAATGCAGGCTCGTCTTGCATCTCCCAAGACGTAAGGATGTCTGAATCCCCTGTGGAGACCACAGAGAAAGACCTAGTTCCCCACCTCATCGCGACCGGAGGCCTCACATCCTTTGAAAACTCCAGAGGTACGCGGAGATCAGTGCCTCCAAAGGAGACAATGCCTGACTCCTCGTGAAACTTGATAGGAGTCCCAGGATTCCTGTGGCACGTGGAAAGGGACCCTTGGTCTCCCGCCTCAGCTGGAGAGGCGTCCCAATTGCCCTGCCAAGCCTCGAGGAGAATCCCGAGTTGTCCCTCGCAACTAGGCAGGAGTCCTGACGTCGCTGAACAAACAAGTGTGTGGAAGGGCCACCCCCGTCGTAACTCGAGAATATACCCCAGGGTCCCGCCGCAACCCGAGAAAAACCATGAGACTTCCCCCTCGCCGCGAGATGAGGCCCGATTCCCCTGCACTGCGTGCAGAGCAATTCCGTGTTGCACATCACACATCAAAGGAGCCTTCATTTCCTTGATGGCACTCCAGAGAATCCGCAAGAACACTGTTTCAAGGCTAGAGGCATCCTGAGGTCACTGTAGCAACACGAAAGAGCTCCGTGGACCAAAAATCAACTCGAGATTAGAGGTTAGTCCCTGGCTTCGACTCCAGAGGAATACCACCTTACCACAAGCACCTCAAGAGGAGGCTTCTCTCAGCTCTAGGTATGTGAGAGGGACCCTGAGTTTTCGGCCTCAAGTGGAATGGACACCGCGATGCCCTGACTCGAAATAAGGCCGGATATATCTGCAGTGACTTGAATGCAGACTCGTCTTGCATCTCTCAAAACGAAAGGATGTCTGAATCCCCTGTGGAGACCACAGAGAAAGACCTAGTTCCCCACCTCATCGCGACCGGAGGCCTCACATCCTTTGAAAACTCCAGAGGTACGCAGAGATCAGTGCCTCCAAAGGAGACGATGCCTGACTCCTCGTGAAACTTGATAGGAGTCCCAGGATTCCTGTGGCATGTGGAAAGGGAACCTTGGTCTCCCGCCTCAGCTGGAGAGGCGTCCCAATTGCCCTGCGAAGCCTCCAGGAGAATCCCAGTTGTCCCTCGCAACTAGGCAGGAGTCCTGACGTCGCTGAACAATCACGTGGGTGGAAGGGCCATCCCCGTCGTAACTCGAGAATATACCCCAGGTTCCCGCCGCAACTCGAGAAAAACCATGAGACTTCCCCCTCGCCGCGAGATGAGGCCCGATTCCCCTGAACTGCGTGCAGAGCAATTCCGTCTTGCACATCACACATGAAAGGAGCCTTGATTTCCTTGGTGGCACTCCAGAGAAACCCCAAGAACACTGTTTCAAGGCTAGAGGGATTCTGAGGTCACTGTAGCAACACGAAAGAGCTCCGTGGACCAGAAATCAACTCGAGATGAGAGGTTAGTCCCTGGCTTCGACTCCAGAGGAATACCACCTTACCACAAGCACCTCAAGAGGAGGCTTCTCTCAGCTCTAGGTATGTGAGAGGGACCCTGATTTTGCGGCCTCAAGTGGAATGGACACTGCGATGCCCTGACGTGAAACAAGGCAGGATATCCCTGCAGTGACTTGAATGCAGTCTCGTCTTGCATCTCCGAAGACGAAAGGATGTCTGAATCCCCTGTGGAGACCACAGAGAAATACCTAGTTCCCCACCTCATCGCGACCGGAGGCCTCACATCCTTTGAAAACTCCAGAGGTACGCGGAGATCAGTGCCTCCAAAGGAGACGATGCCTGACTCCTCGTGAAACTTGATAGGAGTCCCAGGATTCCTGTGGCACGTGGAAAGGGACTCTTGGTCTCCCGCCTCAGCTGGAGAGGCGTCCCAATTGCCCTGCCAAGCCTCGAGGAGAATCCCGAGTTGTCCCTCGCAACTAGGCAGGAGTCCTCCCGTCGTTGAACAAACACGTGTGTGGAAGGGCCAACACAGTCGTAACTCGAGAATATACCCCAGGTTCCCGCCGCAACTCGAGAAAAACCATGAGACTTCCCCCTCGCCGTGAGATGAGGCCCGATTCCCCTGCACTGCGTGCAGAGCAATTCCGTGTTGCACATCACACATGAAAGGAGCCTTGATTTCCTTGGTGACATTCCAGAGAAACCCCAAGAACACTGTTTCAAGGCTAGAGGGATCCTGACGTCACTATAGCAACAGGAAAGAGCTCCCTGGACCAAAAATCAACTCGAGATGAGAGGTTAGTCCCTGGCTTCGACTCCAGAGGAATACCACCTTACCACAAGCACCTCAAGAGGAGGCTTCTCTCAGCTCCAGGTATGTGACAGGGGCCCTGAGTTTGCGGCCTCAAGTGGAATGGACACCGCGATGCCCTGACTCGAAATAAGGCCGGACATCCCTGCAGTGACTTGAATGCAGGCTCGTCTTGCATCTCCCAAGACGAAAGGATGTCTGAATCCCCTGTGGAGACCACAGAGAAAGACCTAGTCCCCACCTCGTCGCGACCGGATTCCTTATATCCTTTGAAAACTTCAGAGGTACGCGGAGATCAGTGCCTCCAAAGGAGACGATGCCTGACTCCTCGTGAAACTTGATAGGAGTCCCAGGATTCCTGTGGCACGTGGAAAGGGACCCTTGGTCTCCCGCCTCAGCTGGAGAGGCGTCCCAATTGCCCTGCCAAGCCTCGAGGAGAATCCCGAGTTGTCCCTCGCACCTAGGCAGGAGTCCTGCCGTGGCTGAAGAAACACGTGTGTGGAAGGGCCATCCCCGTCGTAACTCGAGAATATACACCAGGATCCCGCCGCAACTCGAGAAAAACCATGAGACATCCCCCTCGAAGCAAAATTAGGCCCGATTCCCCTGCACTGCGTGCAGAGAAATTCCGTGTTGCACATCACACATGAAAGGAGCCTTGATTTTCTTGACGGCACTCCAGAGTAACACCAAGAACACTCTTTCAAGGCTAGAGGGATCCTGAGGTCACTGTAGCAGCACGAAAGAGCTCCGTGGACCAAAAATCAACTCGAGATGAGAGGTTAGTCCCTGGCTTCGACTCCAGAGGAATATCACCTTACCACAAGCAACACAAGAGGAGTCTTCTCTCAGCTCTAGCTATGTGAGAGGGACCCTGAGTTTGCGGCCTCAAGTGGAATGGACACCGCGATGCCCTAACTCGAAATAAGGCTGGATATCCCTGCAGTGACTTGAATGCAGGCTCGTCTTGCATCTCCAAAGATGAAAGGATGTCTGAATCCCCTGTGGAGACCACAGAGAAAGACCTAGTTCCCCACCTCATGGCGACCGGAGGCCTCACATCCTTTGAAAACTCCAGAGGTACGCGGAGATTAGTGCCTCCAAAGGAGACGATGCCTGACTCCTCGTGAAACTTGATAGGAGTCCCAGGATTCCTGTGGCACGTGGAAAGGGACCCTTGGTCTCCCGCTTCAGCTGGGGAGACGTCCCAGTTGCCCTGTCAAGCCTCGAGGAGAATCCCGAGTTGTCCCTCGCAACTAGGCAGGAGTCCTGACGACGCTGATCAAACACGTGGGTGGAAGGGCCATCCCCATCGTAACTCGAGAATATAACCAAGGTTCCCGCCGCAACTCGAGAAAAACCATGAGACTTCCGCCTCGCCGCGAGATGAGGCCCAATTCCCCTGCACTGCGTGCAGAGCAATTCCGTGTTGCACATCACACATGAAAGGAGCCTTGATGTCCTTGATGGCACTCCAGAGAAACCCCAAGAACACTCTTTCAAGGCTAGGGGGATCCTGAGGTCACTGTAGCAACACGATAGAGCTCCATGGACCAAAAATCAACTCGAGATGAGAGGTTAGTCCCTGGCTTCGACTCCAGAGGAATACCACCTTACCACAAGCACTTCAAGAGGAGGCTTCTCTCAGCTTTAGCTATGTGAGAGGGACCCTGAGTTTGCGGCCTCAACTGGAATGGACACCGCGATGCTCTGGCTCGAAATAAGGCCGGATATCCCTGCAGTGACTTGAATGCAGGCTCGTCTTGCATCTCCCAAGACGAAAGGATGTCTGAATCCCCTGTGGAGACCACAGAGAAAGACCTAGTTCCCCACCTCATCGCGACCGGATGCCTCACATACTTTGAAAACTCCAGAGGTACGAGGAGATCAGTGCCTCCAAAGGAGACGATGCCTGACTCCTCGTGAAACTTGATAGGAGTCCCAGAATTCCTGTGCACGTGGAAAGGGACTCTTTGTCTCCCTCCTCAGCTGGAGAGGCGTCCCAATTGCCCTGCCAAGCCTCGAGGAGAATCCCGAGTTGTCCCTCGCAACTAGGCAGGAGTCCTGACGTCGCTGATCAAACACGTGGTTGGAAGGGCCATTCCCGTCGTACCTCGAGAATATACCCCAGGTTCCCGCCGCAACTCGAGAAAAACCATGAGACTTCCCCCTCGCCGCGAGATGAGGCCCGATTCCCCTGCACTGCGTGCAGAGCAATTCCGTGTTGCACATCACACATGAAAGGACCCTTGATTTCCTTGATGTCACTCCAGAGAAACCCCAAGAACACTGTTTCAAGGCCAGAAGGATCCTGAGGTCACTGTAGCAACACGAAAGAGCTCCGTGGACCAAAAATCAACTCGAGATGAGAGGTTAGTCCCTGGCTTCGACTCCAGAGGAATACCACCTTACCACAAGCACCTCAAGAGGAGGCTTCTCTCAGCTCTAGCTATGTGAGAGGGACCCTGAGTTTGCGGCCTCAAGTGGAAAGGACACCGCGATGCCCTGACTCGAAATAAGGCCGGATATCCCTGCAGTGACTTGAATGCAGGCTCGTCTTGCATCTCCCAAGACGAAAGGATGTCTGAATCCCCTGTGGAGACCACAGAGAAAGACCTAGTTCCCCATCTCATCGCGACCGGATTCCTTATATCCTTTGAAAACTTCAGAGGTACGCGGAGATCAGTGCCTCCAAAGGAGACGATGCCTGACTCCTCGTGAAACTTGATAGGAGTCCCAGGATTCCTGTGGCACGTGGAAAGGGACCCTTGGTCTCCCGCCTCAGCTGGAGAGGCGTCCCAATTGCCCTGCCAAGCCTCGAGGAGAATCCCAGTTGTCCCTCGCAACTAGGCAGGAGTCCTGACGACGCTGAACAATCACGTGGGTGGAAGGGGCATTCCCGTCGTAACTCGAGAATATACCCCAGGTTCCCGCCACAACTCGAGAAAAACCATGAGACTTCCCCCTCGCCGCGAGATGAGGCCCGATTCCCCTGCACTGCGTGCAGAGCAATTCCGTGTTGCACATCACACATGAAAGGAGCCTTGATGTCCTTGATGGCACTCCAGAGAAACCCCAAGAACACTGTTCCAAGGCTAGAGGGATCCTGAGGTCACTGTAGCAACACGAAAGAGCTCTGTGGACCAAAAATCAACTCGAGATGAGAGGTTAGTCCCTGGCTTCGACTCCAGAGGAATACCACTTTACCACAAGCACCTCAAGAGGAGGCTTCTCTCAGCTCTAGGTATGTGAGAGGGACCCTGAGTTTGCGGCCTCAAGTGGAATGGACACCGCGATGCCCTGACTCGAAAAAAGGCCGGATATCCCTGCAGTGACTTGAATGCAGGCTCGTCTTGCATCTCCCAAGACGAAAGGATGTCTGAATCCCCTGTGGAGACCACAGAGAAAGACCTAGTTCCCCACCTCATCGCGACCGAATTCCTTATATCCTTTGAAAACTCGTGAGGTACGCGGAGATCACTGCCTCCAAAGGAGACGATGCCTGACTCCTCGTGAAACTTGATAGGAGTCCCAGGATTCCTGTGGCATGTGGAAAGGGACCCTTGGTCTCCCGCCTCAGCTGGAGAGGCGTCCCAATTGCCCTGCCAAGCCTCGAGGAGAATCCCGAGTTGTCCCTCGCAACTAGGCAGGAGTCCTGCCGTCGCTGAACAAACACGTGGGAGGAAGGGCCATCCCCGTCGTAACTCGAGAATATACCCCAGGTTCCCGCCGCAACTCGAGAAAAACCATGAGACTTCCCCCTCGCCGCGAGATGAGGCCCGATTCCCCTGCACTGCGTGCAGAGCAATTCCGTGTTGCACATCACACATGAAAGGAGCCTTGATTTCCTTGGTGGCACTCCAGAGAAACCCCAAGAACACTGTTTCAAGGCTAGAGGGATCCTGACGTCACTGTAGCAACAGGAAAGAGCTCCGTGGACCAAAAATCAACTCGAGATGAGAGCTTAGTCCCTGGCTTCGACTCCAGAGGAATACCACCTTACCACAAGCACCTCAAGAGGAGGCTTCTCTCAGCTCTAGGTATGTGAGAGGGGCCCTGAGTTTGCGGCCTCAAGTGGAATGGACACCGCGATGCCCTGACTCGAAATAAGGCCGGATATCCCTGCAGTGACTTGAATGCAGGCTCGTCTTGCATCTCCCAAGACGAAAGGATGTCTGAATCCCCTGTGGAGACCACAGAGAAAGACCTAGTTCCCCACCTCATCACGACCGGAGGCCTCACATCCTTTGAAAACTCCAGAAGTACGCGGAGATCCGTGCCTCAAAAGGAGATGATGCCTGACTCCTCGTGAAACTTGATAGGAGTCCCAGGATTCCTGTGGCACGTGGAAAGGGACCCTTGGTCTCCCGCCTCAGATGGACAGGCGTCCCAATTGCCCTGCCAAGCCTCGAGGAGAATCCCGAGTTGTCCCTCGCAACTATGCATGAGTCCTGACGTCGCTGAAGAAACACGTGTGTGGAAGGGCCATCCCCATCGTAACTCGAGAATATACCCCAGGTTACCGCCGCAACTCGAGAAAAATCATGAGACTTCCCCCTCGCCGGGAGATGAGGCCCGATTCCCCTGCACTGCGTGCAGACCAATTCCGTGTTGCACATCACACATGAAAGGAGCCTTGATTTCCTTGGGGGCACTCCAGAGAAACCCCAAGAACACTGTTTCAAGGCTAGAGGCATCCTGAGGTCACTGTAGCAACACGAAAGAGCTCCGTGGACCAAAAATCAACTCGAGATGAGAGGTTAGTCCCTGGCTTCGACTCCAGAGGAATACCACCTTACCACAAGCACTTCAAGAGGAGGCTTCTCTCAGCTCTAGGTATGTGTGAGGGACCCTGAGTTTGCGGCCTCAAGTGGAATGGACACCGCGATGCCCTGACTCGAAATAAGGCCGTATATCCCTGCAGTGACCTGAATGCAGGCTCGTCTTGCATCTCCCAAGATGAAAGGATGTCTGAATCCCCTGTGGAGACCACAGAGAAAGACCTAGTTACCCACCTCATCGCGACCAGAGGCCTCACATCCTTTGAAAACTCCAGAGGTACGCGGAGATTAGTGCCTCCAAAGGAGACGATGCCTGACTCCTCATGAAACTTGATAGGAGTCCCAGGATTCCTGTGCACGTGGATAGGGACCCTTGGTCTCCCGCCTCAGCTGGAGAGGCGTCCCAATTGCCCTGCCAAGCCTCGAGGAGAATCCCGAGTTGTCCCTCGCAACTAGGCAGGAGTCCTGCCTTTGCTGAACAAACACGTGGGTGGAAGGGCCATCCCCGTCGTAACTCGAGAATATACCCCATGTTCTCGCCGCAACTCGAGAAAAACTATGAGACTTCCCCCTCGCCGCGAGATGAGGCCCGATTCCCCTGCACTGCGTGCAGAGCAATTCCGTCTTGCACATCACACATGAAAGGAGCCTTGATTTCCTTGGGGGCACTCCAGAGAAACCCCAAGAACACTGTTTCAAGGCTAGAGGGATCCTGAGGTCAATGTAGCAACACGAAAGAGCTGCGTGGACCAAAAATCAACTCGAGATGAGAGGTTAGTCCCTGGCTTCGACTCCAGAGGAATACCACCTTACCACAAGCACCTCAAGAGGAGGCTTCTCTCAGCTCTAGGTATGTGAGAGGGACCCTGAGTTTGCGGCCTCAAGTGGAATGGACACCGCGCTGCCCTGGCTCGAAATAAGGCCGGATATCCCTGCAGTGACTTGAATGCCGGCTAGTCTTGCATCTCCAAAGACGAAAGGATGTCTGAATCCCCTGTGGAGACCACAGAGAAAGACCTAGTTCCCCACCTTATCGCGACCGGAGGCCTCACATCCTTTGAAAACTCCAGAGGTACGCGGACATCAGTGCCTCCAAAGGAGACGATGCCTGACTCCTCGTGAAATTGATAGGAGTCCCAGGATTCCTGTGGCACGTGGAAAGGGACCCTTGGTCTCCCGCCTCAGCTGGAGAGGCATCCCAATTGCCCTGCCAAGCCTCGAGGAGAATCCCGAGTTGTCCCTCGCAACTAGGCAGGAGTCCTGACGTCGCTGAAGAAACACGTGGGTGGAAGGGCCATCCCCGTCGTAATTCGAGAATATACCCCAGGTTCCCGCCGCAACTCGAGAAAAACCATGAGACTTCCCCCTCGCCGCGAGATGAGGCCCGATTCCCCTGCATTGCGTGCAGAGCAATTCCGTGTTGCACATCACACATGAAAGGAGCCTTGATTTCCTTGGTGGCACTCCAGAGAAATAACAAGAACACTGTTTCAAGGCTAGAGGGATCCTGACGTCACTGTAGCAACAGGAAAGAACTCCGTGGACCAAAAATCAACTCGAGATGAGAGCTTAGTCCCTGGCTTCGACTCCAGAGGAATACCACCTTACCACAAGCACCTCAAGAGGAGGCTTCTCTCAGCTCTAGGTATGTGAGAGGGGCCCTGAGTTTGCGGCCTCAAGTGGAATGGACACCGGGATGCCCTGACTCGAAATAAGGCCGGATATCCCTGCAGTGACTTGAATGCAGGCTCGTTTTGCATCTCCCAAGACGAAAGGATGTCTGAATCCCCTGTGGAGGCCACACAGAAAGACCTAGTTCCCCACCTCATGGCGACCGGATTCCTTATATCCTTTGAAAACTCCAGAGGTACGCGGAGATCAGTGCCTCCAAAGGAGACGATGCCTGACTCCTCGTGAAACTTGATAGGAGTCCCAGGATTCCTGTGGAACGTGGAAAGGGAAACTTGGTCTCCCGCCTCAGCTGGAGAGGCGTCCCAATTGCCCTGCCAAGCCTCGAGGAGAATCCCGAGGTGTCCCTCGCGACTAGCTAGGAGTCCTGACGTTGCTGAATAAACACGTGGGTGGAAGGGCCATCCCTGTCGTAACTCGAGAATATACCCCTGGTTCCCGCCACAACTCGAGAAAACCATGAGACTTCCCCCTCGCCGTTAGATGAGTACTGATTCCCCTGCACTGCATGCAGAGCAATTCCGTGTTGCACATCACACATGAAAGGAGCCTTGATTTCCTTGATGGCACTCCAGAGAAACCCCAAGAGCACTGTTTCAAGGCTAGAGGGATCCTGAGGTCACTGTAGCAACACGAAAGAGCTCTGTGGACCAAAAAACAACTCGAGATGAGAGGTTAGTCCCTGGCTTCGACTCCAGACGAATACCACCTTACCACAAGCACCTCAAGTGGAGGCTTCTCTCAGCTCTAGCTATGTGAGAGGGACCCTGAGTTTGCGGCCTCAAGTGGAATGGACACCGCGATGCCCTGACTCGAAATAAGGCCGAATATGCCTGCAGTGACTTGAATGCAGGCTCGTCTTGCATCTCCCAAGACGAAAGGATGTCTGAATCCCCTGTGGAGACCACAGAGAAAGACCTAGTTCGCCACCTCATCGCGACCGGAGGCCTCACATCCTTTGAAAAATCCAGAGGTATGCAGAGATCAGTGCCTCCAAAGGAGACGATTCCTGACTCTTTGTTAAACTTGATAGGAGTCCCAGGATTCCTGTAGCACGTGGAAAGGGACCCTTGGTCTCCCGTCTCAGCTGGAGAGGCGTCCCAATTGCCCTGCCAAGCCTCGAGGAGAATCCCGAGTTGTTCCTCGCAACTAGGCAGGAGTCCTGCCGTCGCTGAACAAACACGTGTGTGGGAGGGCAATCCCCGTCGTAACTCGAGAATATACCCCAGGTTCCCGCCGCAACTCGAGAAAAACCATGAGACTTCCCCCTCGCCGCGAGATGAGGCCCGTTTCCCCTGCACTGCGTGCAGAGCAATTCCGTGTTGCACATCACACATGAAAGGAGCCTTGATTTCCTTGATGGCACTCCAGAGAAACCCCAAGAACACTGTTTCAAGGCCAGAGGGATCCTGAGGTCACTGTAGCAACACGAAAGAGCTCCGTGGACCAAAAATCAACTCGAGATGAGAGGTTAGTCCCTGGCTTCGACTCCAGAGGAATACCACCTTACCACAAGCACCTCAAGAAGAGGCTTCTCTCAGCTCTAGGTATGTGAGAGGGACCCTGAGTTTGCGGCCTCAAGTGGAATGGACACCGCGATGCCCTGACTCGAAATAAGGCCGGATATCCCTGCAGTGACTTGAATGCAGGCTCGTCTTGCATCTCCCAAACGAAAGGATGGCTGAATCCCCTGTGGAGACCACAGAGAAAGACCTAGTTCCCCACCTCATCGCGACCGGAGGCCTCACATCCTGTGAAAACTCCAGAGGTACGCGGAGATCAGTGCCTCCAAAGGAGACGATGACTGACTCCTCGTGAAACTTGATAGGAGTCCCAGGATTGCTGTGGCACGTGGAAAGGGACCCTTGGTCTCCCGCCTCAGCTGGAGAGGCGTCCCAATTGCCCTGCCAAGCCTCGAGGAGAATCCCGAGTTGTCCCTCGCAACTAGGCAGGAGTCCTGACGTCGCTGAAGAAACACGTGGGTGGAAGGGCCATCCCCGTCGTAACTCGAGAATATACCCCAGGTTCCCGCCGCAACTCGAGAAAAACCATGAGACTTCCCCCTCGCCGCGAGATGAGGCCCGATTCCCCTGCACTGCGTGAAGAGCAATTCCGTGTTGCACATCACGCATGAAAGGAGCCTTGATTTCCTTACTGGCACTCCAGAGAAACCCCAAGAACACTGTTTCAAGGCTAGAGGGATCCTGAGGTCACTGTAGCAACACGAAAGAGCTCCGTGGACCAAAAATCAACTCGAGATGAGAGGTTAGTCCCTGGATTCGACTCCAGAGGAATACCACCTTACCACACGCACCTCAAGAGGTGGCTTCTCTCAGCTCTAGCTATGTGAGAGGGACCCTGAGTTTGCGGCCTCAAGTGGAATGGACACCGCGATGCCCTGACTCGAAATAAGGCCGGACATCCCTGCAGTGACTTGAATGCAGGCTCGTCTTGCATCTCCCAGGACGAAAGGATGTCTGAATCCCCTGTGGAGACCACAGAGAAAGACCTAGTTCCCACCTCATCATGACCAGGCCTCACATCCTTTGAAAAATCCAGAGGTACGCCGAGATCAGTGTCTCCAAAGGAGACGATGCCTGACTCCTCGTGAAACTTGATAGGAGTCCCAGGATTCCTGTGGCACGTGGAAAGGGGCCCTTGGTCTCCCGCCTCAGCTGGAGAGGCGTCCCAATTGCCCTGCCAAGCCTCGAGGAGAATCCCGAGTTGTCCCTCGCAACTAGGCAGGAGTCCTGCCGTCGCTGAACAAACACGTGGGTGGAAGGGCCATCCCCGTCGTAACTCGAGAATATACCCCAGGTTCCCGCCGCAACTCGAGAAAAACAATGAGACTTCCCCCTCGCCGCGAGATGAGGCCCGATTCCCCTCAACTGCGTGCAGAGCAATTCCGTGTTGCACATCACACATGAAAGGAGCCTTGATTTCCTTGATGGCACTCCAGAGAAAACCCAAGAACACTGTTTCAAGGCTAGAGGGATAATGAGGTCACTGTAGCAAAAAGAAAGATCTCCGTGGACCAAAAATCAACTCGAGATGAGAGGTTAGTCCCTGGCTTCGACTCCAGAGGAATACCACCTTACCACAAGCACCTCAAGAGGAGGCTTCTCTCAGCTCTAGGTATGTGAGAGGGACCCTGAGTTTGCGGCCTTAAGTGGAATGGATACAGCGATGCCCTGACTCGAAATAAGGCCAGATATCCCTGCAGTGACTTGAATGCAGGCTCGTCTTGCATCTCCCAAGACGAAAGGATGTCTGAATCCCCTGTGGAGACCACAGAGAAAGACCTAGTTACCCACCTCATCGCGACCGGAGGCCTCACGTCCTTTGAAAACTCCAGAGGTACGCGGAGATCAGTGCCTCCAAAGGAGACGATGAATGACTCCTCGTGAAACATGATAGGAGTCCCAGGATTCCTGTGGCACGTGGAAAGGGACCCTTGGTCTCCCGCCTCAGCTGGAAAGGCGTCCCAATTGCCCTGCCAAGCGTCGAGGAGAATCCCGAGTTGTCCTTCGCAACTAGCCAGGAGTCCTGACGTCGCTGAACAAACACATGTGTGGAAGGGCCATCCCCGTCGTAACTCGAGAATATACCCCAGGTTCCCGCCGCAACTCGAGAAAAACCATGAGACTTCCCCCTCGCCGCGAGATGAGGCCGGATTCCCCTGCACTGCGTGAAGAGCAATTCCGTGTTGCACATCACGCATGAAAGGAGCCTTGATTTCCTTGATGGCACTTCAGAGAAACCCCAAGAACACTGTTTCAAGGCCAGAGGGATCCTGAGGTCACTGTAGCAACACGAAAGAGCTCCGTGGACCAAAAATCAACTCGAGATGAGAGGTTAGTCCCTGGCTTCGACTCCAGAGGAATACCACCTTACCACAAGCACCTCAAGAGGAGGCTTCTCTCAGCTCTAGCTATGGGAGACGGACCCTGAGTTTGCGGCCTCAAGTGGAATGGACACCGCAATGCCCTGACTCGAAATAAGGCTGGATATCCCTGCAGTGACTTGAATGCAGGCTCGTCTTGCATCTCCCAAGACGAAAGGATGTCTGAATCCCCTGTGGAGACCACAGAGAAAGACCTAGTTACCCACCTCATCGCGACCGGATGCCTCACATCCTTTGAAAACTCCAGAGGTACGCGGAGATCAGTGCCTCCAAAGGAGACGATGCCTGACTCCTCGTGAAACTTGATAGGAGTCCCAGGATTCCTGTGGCACGTGGAAAGGGACCCTTGGTCTCCCGCCTCAGCTGGAGAGGCGTCCCAATTGCCCTGCCAAGCCTCGAGGAGAATCCCGAATTGTCCCTCGCAACTAGGCAGGAGTCCTGACGTCGCTGAACAAACACGTGTGTGGAAGGGCCATCCCCGTCGTAACTCGAGAATATACCCCAGGTTCCCACCTCAACTCGAGATAAACCATGAGACTTCCCCCTCGCCGTGAGATGAGGCCGGATTCCCCTGCACTGCGTGAAGAGCAATTCCGTGTTGCACATCACCCATGAAAGGAGCCTTGATTTCCTTGATGGCACTCCAGAGAAACCCCAAGAACACTGTTTCAAGGCTAGAGGGATCCTGAGGTCACTGTAGCAACACGAAAGAACTCCGTGGATCAAAAATCAACTCGAGATGAGAGGTTAGTCCCTGGCTTCGACTCCAGAGGAATACCACCTTACCACAAGCACCTCAAGAGGAGGCTTCTCTCAGCTCTAGCTATGTGAGACGGACCCTGAGTTTGCGGCCTCAAGTGGAATGGACACCGCGATGCCCTGACTTGAAATAAGGCTGGATATCCCTGCAGTGACTTGAATGCAGGCTCGTCTTGCATCTCCCAAGACGAAAGGATGTCTGAATCCCCTGTGGAGACCACACAGAAAGACCTAGTTACCCACCTCATCGCGACCGGATGCCTCACATCCTTTGAAAACTCCAGAGGTACGCGGAGATCAGTGCCTCCAAAGGAGACGATGCCTGACTCCTCGTGAAACTTGATAGGAGTCCCAGGATTCCTGTGGCACGTGGAAAGGGACCCTTGGTCTCCCGCCTCAGCTGGAGAGGCGTCCCAATTGCCCTGCCAAGCCTCGAGGAGAATCCCTAATTGTCCCTCGCAACTAGGCAGGAGTCCTGAAGTCGCTGAAGAAACACGTGTGTGGAAGGGCCATCCCCGTCGTAACTCGAGAATATACCCCAGGTTCCCGCCGCAACTCGAGATAAACCATGAGACTTCCCCCTCGCCGCGAGATGAGGCCGGATTCCCCTGCACTGCGTGAAGAGCAATTCCGTGTTGCACATCACCCATGAAAGGAGCCTTGATTTCCTTGATGGCACTCCAGAGAAACCCCAAGAACACTCTTTCAAGGCTAGAGGGATCCTGATGTCACTGTAGCAACACGAAAGAACTCCGTGGATCAAAAATCAACTCGAGATGAGAGGTTAGTCCCTGGCTTCGACTCCAGAGGAATACCACCTTACCACAAGCAACTCAAGAGGAGGCTTCTCTCAGCTCTAGGTATGTAAGAGGGACCCTGAGTTTGCGTCCTCAAGTGGAATTGACACCGCGATGCCCTGACTTGAAATAAGGCTGGATATTCCTGCAGTGACTTGAATGCAGGCTCGTCTTGCATCTCCCAAGACGAAAGGATGTCTGAATCCCCTGTGGAGACCACAGAGAAAGAACTGGTTCCCCACCTCATCGCGACCGGAGGCCTCACATCCTTTGAAAACTCCAGAGGTACGCGGAGATCAGTGCCTCCAAAGGAGATGATGCCTGACTCCTCGTGAAACTTGATAGGAGTCCCAGGATTCCTGTGGCACGTGGAAAGGGACCCTTGGTCTCCCGCCTCAGCTGGAGAGGCGTCCCAATTGCCCTGCCAAGCCTCGAGGAGAATCCCGAGTTGTCCCTCGCAACTAGGCAGGAGTCCTGCCGTCGATGAACAAACACGTGTGTGGAAGGGCCATCCCCGTCGTAACTCGAGAATATACCCCAGGTTCCCGCCGCAACTCGAGAAAAACAATGAGACTTCCCCCTCGCCCAGAGATGAGGCCCGATTCCCCTGCACTGCGTGCAGAGCAATTCCGTGTTGCACATCACACATGAATGGAGCCTTGATTTCCTTGATAGCACTTCAGAGAAACCCCAAGAACACTGTTTCAAGGCTAGAGGGATCCTGACGTCACTGTAGCAACATGAAAGAGCTCCGTGGACCAAGAATCAACTCGAGATGTGAGGTTAGTCCCTGGCTTCGACTCCAGAGGAATACCACCTTACCACAAGCACCTCAAGAGGAGGCTTCTCTAAGCTCTAGGTATGTGAGAGGGACCCTGAGTTTGCGGCCTCAAGTGGAATGGACACTGTGATGCCTTGACGGGAAATAAGGCCGGATATCCCTGCAGTGACGTGAATGCAGGCTCGTCTTGCATCTCCCACGATGAAAGGATGTCTGAATCTCCTGTTGAGACCACAGAGAAAGACCTAGTTCCCCACCTCATCGCGACCGGAGGCCTCACATCCTTTGAAAACTCCAGAGGTACGCGGAGATCAGTGCCTCCAAAGGAGACGATGCCTGACTCCTCGTGAACCTTGATAGGAGTCCCAGGATTCCTGTGGAACGTGGAAAGGGACACTTGGTCTCCCGCCTCAGCTGAAGAGGCACTCAATTGCCCTACCAAGCCTCGAGGAGAATCCCGAGTTGTCCCTCGCAACTAGGCAGGAGTCCTGACGTCGCTGAACAAACACGTGGGTGGAAGGGCCATCCCCGTCATAACTCGAGAATATACCCCAGGTTCCCGCCGTAACTCGAGAAAAACCATGAGACTTCACCCTCGCCGCAAAATGAGGCCCGATATCCTGCACTGCGTGCAGAGCAATTCCGTGTTGCACATCAAACATGAAAAGAGCCTTGATTTTCTTGATGGCACTACAGAGAAACCCCAAGAACACTGTTTCCAGGCTAGAGGGATCCTGAGGTCACTGTAGCAACACAAAGGAGCTCCATGGACCAAAAATCAACTCGAGATGAGAGGGTAGTCCCTGGCTTCGACTCCAGAGGAATACCACCTTACCACAAGCACCTCAAGAGGAGGATTCTCTCAGCTCTAGGTATGTGAGAGGGACCCTGAGTTTGCGGCCTCAAGTGGAATGGACACCGCGATGCCCTGGCTCGAAATAAGGCTGGATATCCCTGCAGTGACTTGAATGCAGGCTCGTCTTGCATCTCTCACGATGAAAGGATGTCTGAATCCCCTGTGGAGACCACAGAGAAAGACCTAGTTCCCCACCTCATCGCGACCGGAGGCCTCACATCCTTTGAAAACTCCAGAGGTACGCGGAGATCAGTGCCTCCAAAGGAGACGATGCCTGACTCCTCGTGAAACTTGATAGGAGTCCGAGGATTCCTGTGGCACATGGAAAGGACACTTGGTCTACCGCCACAGATGGAGAGGCGTCCCAACTGCCCTGCCAAGCCTCGAGGAGAATCCCGAGTTGTCCCTCGCAACTAGGCAGGAGTCCTGACGTCGCTGAAGAAACACGTGGGTGGAAGGGCCATCCCCGTCGTAACTCGAGAATATACCCCAGGTTCCCGCCGCAACTCGAGAAAAACCATGAGACTTCCCCCTCGCCATGAGATGAGGCCCGATTCCCCTGCACTGCGTGCAGAGCAATGCCGTGTTGCACATCACACATGAAAGGAGCCTTGATTTCCTTGATGGCACTCCAGAGAAACCCCAAGAACACTGTTTCCAGGATAGAGGGAACCTGAGGTCACTGTAGCAACATGAAAGAGCTCCGTGGACCAAGAATCAACTCGAGATGAGAGGTTAGTCCCTGGCTTCGACTCCAGAGGAATACCACCTTACCACAAGCACCTCAAGAGGAGGCTTCTCTCTGCTCTAGGTATGTGAGAGGGACCCTGAATTTGCGGCCTCAAGTGGAATGGGCACTGTGATGCCCTGACGCGAAATAAGGCCGGATATCCCTGCAGTGACTTGAATGCAGGCTCGTCTTGCATCTCCCAAGACGAAAGGATGTCTGAATCCCCTGTGGAGACCACAGAGAAAGACCTAGTTCCCCACCTCATCGCGACCGGAGGCCTCACATCCTTTGAAAACTCCAGAGGTACGCGGAGATCAGTGCCGCCAAAGGAGACGATGCCTGACTCCTCGTGAAACTTGATAGGAGTCCCAGGATTCCTGTGGCACGTGGAAAGGGACCCTTGGTCTCCCGCCTCAGATGGAGAGGCGTCCCAATTGCCCTGCCAAGCCTCGAGGAGAATCCCGAGTTGTCCCTCGCAACTAGGCAGGAGTCCTGACGGGGCTGAACAAACACGTGTGTGGAAGGGCTATCCCCGTCGTAACTCGAGAATATACCCCATGTTCCCGCCGCAACTCGAGAAGAACCATGAGACTTCCCCCTCGCTGCGAGATGAGGCCCGATTCCCCTGCACTGCGTGCAGAGCAATTCCGTGTTGCACATCACACATGAAATGAGCCTTGATTTCCTTGATGGCACTCCAGAGAAACCCCAAGAACACTGTTTCAAGGCTAGAGGGATCCTGAGGTCACTGTAGCAACACGAAAGAGCTCCGTGGAACAAAAATCAACTCGAGATGAGGGGTTAGTCCCTGGCTTCGACTCCAGAGGAATACCACCTTACCACAAGCACCTCAAGAGGAGGCTTCTCTCAGCTCTAGGTATGTGAGAGGGACCCTGAGTTTGTAGCCTCCAGTCGAATAGACACCACGATACCCTGACTCGAAATAAGGCCGGATATCCCTGCAGTGACTTGAATGCAGGCTCGTCTTGCATCTCCCAAGTCGAAAGGATGTTTGAATCCCCTGTGGAGACCACAGAGAAAGACCTAGTTCCCCACCTCATCGCGACCGGAGGCCTCACATCCTTTGAAAACTCCAGAGGTACGCGGAGATCAGTGCCTCCAAAGGAGCCAATGCCTGACTCCTCGTCAAACTTGATAGGAGTCCCAGGATTCCTGTGGCACGTAGAAAGGGACCCTTGGTCTCCCGCCTCAGCTGGAGAGGCGTCCCAATTGCCCTGCCAAGCCTCGAGGAGAATCCCGAGTTGTCCCTCGCAACTAGGCAGGAGTCCTGACGGGGCTGAACAAACACGTGTGTGGAAGGGCCATCCCCGTCGTAACTCGAGAATATACCCCATGTTCCCGCCGCAACTCGAGAAAAACCATGAGACTTCCCCCTCGCTGCGAGATGAGGCCCGATTCCCCTGCACTGCGTGCAGAGCAATTCCGTGTTGCACATCACACATGAAATGAGCCTTGATTTCCTTGATGGCACTCCAGAGAAACCCCAAGAACACTGTTTCAAGGCTAGAGGGATCCTGAGGTCACTGTAGCAACACGAAAGAGCTCCGTGGACCAAAAATCAATTCGAGATGAGGGGTTAGTCCCTGGCTTCGACTCCAGAGGAATACCACCTTACCACAAGCACCTCAAGAGGAGGCTTCTCTCAGCTCTAGGTATGTGAGAGGGACCCTGAGTTTTCGGCCTCAAGTGGAATGGACACTGCCATGCCCTGACGCGAACTACGGCCGGATATCCCTGCAGTGACTTGAATGCAGGCTGGTCTTGCATCTCCCAAGACGAAAGGATGTGTGAATCCCCTGTGGAGACCACAGAGAAAGACCTAGTTCCCCACCTCATCGCGACCGGAGGCCTCACTTCCTTTGAAAACTCCAGAGGTACGTGGAGATCAGTGCCTCCAAAGGAGCCGATGACTGACTCCTCGTGAAACCTGATAGGAGTCCCAGGATTCCTGTGGCACGTGGAAAGGGACCCTTGGTCTCCCGCCTCAGCTGGAGAGGCGTCCCAATTGCCCTGCCAAGCCTCGAGGAGAATCCCGAGTTGTCCCTCGCAACTAGGCAGGAGTCCTGACGTCGCTGAACAAACACGTGGGTGGAAGGGCCATCCCAGTCTTAACTCGAGAATATACCCCAGGTTCCCGCCGCAAGTCGAGAAAAACAATGAGACTTCCCCCTTGCCGCGAGATGAGTCCCGATTCCACTGCACTGCGTGCAGAGGAATTCCGTGTTGCACATCACACATGAAAGGAGCCTTGATTTCCTTGATGGCACTCCATAGAAACCCCAAGAACACTGTTTCAAGGCTAGAGGGATCCTGAGGTCACTGTAGCAACACGAAAGAGCTCCGTGGACCAAAAATCAGCTCGAGATGAGAGGTTAGTCCCTGGCTTCGACTCCATAGGAATACCACCTTACCACAAGCACCTCAAGAGGAGGCTTCTCTCAGCTGTAGGTATGTGAGAGGGACCCTGAGTTTGCGGCCTCAAGTGGAATGGACAGCGCGATGCCCTGACTCAAAATAAGGCCGGATATCCCTGCAGTGACTTGAATGCAGGCTCGTCTTGCATCTCCCAAGATGAAAGGATGTCTGAATCCCCTGTGGAGACCACAGAGAAAGACCTAGTTCCCCACTTCATGGCGACCGGAGGCCTCACATCCTTTGAAAACTCCAGAGGTACGCGGAGATCAGTGCCTCCAAAGGAGACGATGCCTGACTCCTCGTGAAACTTGATAGGAGTCCCAGGATTCCTGTGGCACGTGGAAAGGGACACTTGGTCTCCCGCCTCAGCTGGAGAGGCGTCCCAATTGCCCTGCCAAGCCTCGCGGAGAATCCCGAGTTGTCCCTCGCAACTAGGCAGGAGTCCTGACGAGGCTGAACAAACACGTGGGTGGAAGGGTCATCCCCGTCGTAACTGGAGAATATACCCCAAGTTCCCGCCGCACTCGAGAAAAACCATGAGACTTCCCCCTCGCCACGAATTGAGGCCCGATTCCCCTACACTGCGTGCAGAGCAATTCTGTATTGCACATCACACATGAAAGGAGCCTTGATTTCCTTGATGGCACTCCAGAGAAACCCCAAGAACACTGTTTCAAGGCTAGAGGGATCCTGAGGTCACTGTAGCAACACGAAAGAGCTCCGTGGACCAAAAATCAACTCGAGATGAGAGCTTAGTCCCTGGTTTCGACTCCAGAGGAATACCACCTTACCACAAGCACCTCAAGAGGAGGCTTCTCTCAGCTCTAGGTATGTGAGAGGGACCCTGAGTTTGCGGCCTCAAGTGGAATGGACACCGCGATGCCCTGACTCGAAATAAGGCCGGATATCCCTGCAGTGACTTGAATGCAGGCTCGTCTTGCATCTCCCAAGACGAAAGGATGTCTGAATCCCCTGTGAAGACCACAGAGAAAGACCTATTTCCCAACCCCAACGCAACCCGAGGCCTCACATCCTTTGAAAACTCCAGAGGTACGCGGAGATCAGTGCCTCCAAAGGACACGGTGCCTGACTCCTCGTGAAACTTGATAGGAGTCCCAGGATTCCTGTGGCACGTGAAAAGGGACTCTTGGTCTCCCGCCTCAGCTGGAGAGGCGTCCCAATTGCCCTGCCAAGCCTCGAGGAGAATCCCGAGTTGTCCCTCGCAACTAGGCAGGAGTCCTTACGTCGTTGAACAAACATGTGTGTGGAAAGGCCATCCCCGTCGTAACTCGAGAATATACCCCAACTTCCCGCCGCAACTCGAGAAAAACCATGAAAATTCCCCCTCGCCGCGAGATGAGGCCCGATTCCCCTGCACTGCGTGCAGAGCAATTCCGTGTTGCACATCACACATGAAAGGAGCCTTGATTTCCTTGATGGCACTCCAGAGAAATCGCAAGAACACTGTTTCAAGGCTAGGGGGATCCTGAGGTCACTGTAGCCACAAGAAAGAGCTCCGTGGACTAAAAATCAACTCGAGATGAGAGGTTAGTCCCTGGCTTCGACTCCAGAGCAATACCACCTTACCACAAGCACCTCAAGAAGAGGCTTCTCTCAGCTCTAGGTATGTGAGAGGGACCCTGAGTTTGCGGCCTCAAGTGGAATGGACACCGCGATGCCCTGACTCGAAATAAGGCCGGATATCCCTGCAGTGACTTGAATGCAGGCTCGTCTTGCATCTCCCAAGACGAAAGGATGTCTGAATCCCCAGTGGAGACCACAGAGAAAGACCTATTTCCCCACCTCATCGCGACCAGAGGCCTCACATCCTTTGAAAATTCCAGAGGTACGCGGAAATCAGTGCCTCCAAAGGAGACGATGCCTGACTCCTCGTGAAACTTGATAGGAGTCCCAGGATTTCTGTGGCACGTGGAAAGGGACCCTTGGTCTCCCGCCTCAGGTGGAGAGGCGTACCAATTGCCCTGCCAAGCCTCGAGGAGAATCACGAGTTGTCCCTCGCAACTAGGCAGGAGTCCTGACGTCGTTGAACAAACATGTGTGTGGAAAGGCCATCCCCGTCGTAACTCGAGAATATACCCCAGGTTCCCGCCGCAACTCGAGAAAAACCATGAAAATTCCCCCTCGGCACGAGATGAGGCTCGATTCTCCTGCAGTGCATGCAGAGCAATTCCGTGTTGCACATCAAACATGAAAAGAGCCTTGATTTTCTTGATGGCACTCCAGAGAAACCCCAAGAACACTGTTTCCAGGCTAGAGGGATCCTGAGGTCACTGTAGCAACACAAAGGAGCTCCATGGACCAAAAATCAACTCGAGATGAGAGGGTAGTCCCTGGCTTCGACTCCAGAGGAATACCACCTTACCACAAGCACCTCAAGAGGAGGATTCTCTCAGCTCTAGGTATGTGAGAGGGACCCTGAGTTTGCGGCCTCAAGTGGAATGGACACCGCGATGCCCTGGCTCGAAATAAGGCTGGATATCCCTGCAGTGACTTGAATGCAGGCTCGTCTTGCATCTCCCACGATGAAAGGATGTCTGAATCCCCTGTGGAGACCACAGAGAAAGACCTAGTTCCCCACCTCATCGCGACCGGAGGCCTCACATCCTTTGAAAACTCCAGAGGTACGCGGAGATCAGTGCCTCCAAAGGAGACGATGCCTGACTCCTCGTGAAACTTGATAGGAGTCCGAGGATTCCTGTGGCACATGGAAAGGACACTTGGTCTACCGCCACAGATGGAGAGGCGTCCCAATTGCCCTGCCCAGCCTCGAGGAGAATCCCGTGTTGTCCCTCGCAACTAGGCAGGAGTCCTGACGTCGCTGAAGAAACACGTGGGTGGAAGGGCCATCCCCGTCGTAACTCGAGAATATACCCCAGGTTCCCGCCGCAACTCGAGAAAAACCATGAGACTTCCCCCTCGCCACGAGATGAGGCCCGATTCCCCTGCACTGTGTGCACAGCAATGCCGTGTTGCACATCACACATGAAAGGAGCCTTGATTTCCTTGATGGCACTCCAGAGAAACCCCAAGAACACTGTTTCCAGGATAGAGGGAACCTGAGGTCACTGTAGCAACATGAAAGAGCTCCGTGGACCAAGAATCAACTCGAGATGAGAGGTTAGTCCCTGGCTTCGACTCCAGAGGAATACCACCTTACCACAAGCACCTCAAGAGGAGGCTTCTCTCTGCTCTAGGTATGTGAGAGGGACCCTGAATTTGCGGCCTCAAGTGGAATGGACACTGTGATGCCCTGACGCGAAATAAGGCCGGATATCCCTGCAGTGACTTGAATGCAGGCTCGTCTTGCATCTCCCAAGACGAAAGGATGTCTGAATCCCCTGTGGAGACCACAGAGAAAGACCTAGTTCCCCACCTCATCGCGACCGGAGGCCTCACATCCTTTGAAAACTCCAGAGGTACGCGGAGATCAGTGCCGCCAAAGGAGACGATGCCTGACTCCTCGTGAAACTTGATAGGAGTCCCAGGATTCCTGTGGCACGTGGAAAGGGACCCTTGGTCTCCCGCCTCAGATGGAGAGGCGTCCCAATTGCCCTGCCAAGCCTCGAGGAGAATCCCGAGTTGTCCCTCGCAACTAGGCAGGAGTCCTGACGGGGCTGAACAAACACGTGTGTGGAAGGGCTATCCCCGTCGTAACTCGAGAATATACCCCATGTTCCCGCCGCAACTCGAGAAGAACCATGAGACTTCCCCCTCGCTGCGAGATGAGGCCCGATTCCCCTGCACTGCGTGCAGAGCAATTCCGTGTTGCACATCACACATGAAATGAGCCTTGATTTCCTTGATGGCACTCCAGAGAAACCCCAAGAACACTGTTTCAAGGCTAGAGGGATCCTGAGGTCACTGTAGCAACACGAAAGAGCTCCGTGGAACAAAAATCAACTCGAGATGAGGGGTTAGTCCCTGGCTTCGACTCCAGAGGAATACCACCTTACCACAAGCACCTCAAGAGGAGGCTTCTCTCAGCTCTAGGTATGTGAGAGGGACCCTGAGTTTGTAGCCTCCAGTCGAATAGACACCACGATACCCTGACTCGAAATAAGGCCGGATATCCCTGCAGTGACTTGAATGCAGGCTCGTCTTGCATCTCCCAAGACGAAAGGATGTTTGAATCCCCTGTGGAGACCACAGAGAAAGACCTAGTTCCCCACCTCATCGCGACCGGAGGCCTCACATCCTTTGAAAACTCCAGAGGTACGCGGAGATCAGTGCCTCCAAAGGAGCCAATGCCTGACTCCTCGTCAAACTTGATAGGAGTCCCAGGATTCCTGTGGCACATGGAAAGGGACCCTTGGTCTCCCGCCTCAGCTGGAGAGGCGTCCCAATTGCCCTGCCAAGCCTCGAGGAGAATCCCGAGTTGTCCCTCGCAACTAGGCAGGAGTCTTGACGTCGCTGAACAAACACGTGTGAGGAAGGGCCATCCCCGTCGTAACTCGAGAATATACCCCATATTCCCGCCGCAACTCGAGAAAAACCATGAGACTTCCCCCTCGCCGCGAGATGATTCCCGATTCCAAAGCACTGCGTGCAGAGCAATTCCGTGTTGCACATCACACATTAAAAGAGCCTTGATTTCCTTGATGGCACTCCAGAGAAACCCCAAGAACTCTGTTTCATTGCTAGAGGGATCCTGAGGTCACTGTAGCCACACGAAAGAGCTCCGTGGACCAAAAATCAACTCGAGATGAGAGGTTAGTCCCTGGCTTCGACTCCAGAGGAATACCACCTTACCACAAGCACCTCAAGAGGAGGCTTCTCTCAGCTCTAGGTATGTGAGAGGGACCCTGATTTTGCGGCCTCAAGTGGAATGGACACTGCCATGCCCTGACGCGAAATAAGGCCGGATATCCCTGCAGTGACTTGAATGCAGGCTGGTCTTGCATCTCCCAAGACGAAAGGATGTGTGAATCCCCTGTGGAGACCACAGAGAAAGACGTAGTTCCCCACCTCATCGCGACCGGAGGCCTCACATCCTTTGAAAACTCCAGAGGTACGCGGAGATCAGTGCCTCCAAAGGAGACGATGACTGACTCCTCGTGAAACTTGATAGGAGTCCCAGGATTCCTGTGGCACGTGGAAAGGGACCCTTGGTCTCCCGCCTCAGCTGGAGAGGCGTCCCAATTGCCCTGCCAAGCCTCGAGGAGAATCCCGAGTTGTCCCTCGCAACTAGGCAGGAGTCCTGACGTCGCTGAACAAACACGTGGGTGGAAGGGCCATCCCAGTCTTAACTCGAGAATATACCCCAGGTTCCCGCCGCAAGTCGAGAAAGACAATGAGACTTCCCCCTTGCCGCGAGATGAGTCCCGATTCCACTGCACTGCGTGCAGAGGAATTCCGTGTTGCACATCACACATGAAAGGAGCCTTGATTTCCTTGATGGCACTCCATAGAAACCCCAAGAACACTGTTTCAAGGCTAGAGGGATCCTGAGGTCACTGTAGCAACACGAAAGAGCTCCGTGGACCAAAAATCAACTCGAGATGAGAGGTTAGTCCCTGGCTTCGACTCCAGAGGAATACCACCTTACCACAAGCACCTCAAGAGGAGGCTTCTCTCAGCTGTAGGTATGTGAGAGGGACCCTGAGTTTGCGGCCTCAAGTGGAATGGACAGCGCGATGCCCTGACTCAAAATAAGGCCGGATATCCCTGCAGTGACTTGAATGCAGGCTCGTCTTGCATCTCCCAAGATGAAAGGATGTCTGAATCCCCTGTGGAGACCACAGAGAAAGACCTAGTTCCCCACTTCATGGCGACCGGAGGCCTCACATCCTTTGAAAACTCCAGAGGTACGCGGAGATCAGTGCCTCCAAAGGAGACGATGCCTGACTCCTCGTGAAACTTGATAGGAGTCCCAGGATTCCTGTGGCACGTGGAAAGGGACACTTGGTCTCCCGCCTCAGCTGGAGAGGCGTCCCAATTGCCCTGCCAATCCTCGAGGAGAATCCCGAGTTCTCCCTCGCAACTGGGCAAGAGTCCTGACGTCGCTGAACAAACACGTGGGTAGAAGGGCTTCCCCGTCGTAACTTGAGAATATACTCCAGGTTCCCGCCGCAACTCGAGAAAAACCATGAGACTTCCCCCTCGCCGCGAGATGAGGCCCGATTCCCCTGCACTGCGTGGAGAGCAATTCCCTGTTGCACATCACACATGAAAGGAGCCTTGATTTCCTTGATGGCACTCCAGAGAAACCCCAAGAACACTGTTTCAAGGCTAGAGGGATCCTGAGGTCACTGTAGCAACACGAAAGAGCTCCGTGGACCAAAAATCAACTCGAGATGAGAGGTTAGTCCCTGGCTTCGACTCCAGATGAATACCACCTTACCACAAGCACCTCAAGAGGAGGCTTCTCTCAGCTCTAGGTATGTGAGAGGGACCCTGAGTTTGCGGCCTCAAGTGGAATGGAGACCGCGATGCCCTGACTCGAAATAAGGCCGGATATCCCTGCAGTGACTTGAATGCAGGCTCGGCTTGCATCTCCCAAGACGAAAGGATGTCTGAATCCCCTGTGGAGACCACAGAGAAAGACCTAGTTCCCCACCTCATCGCGACCGGAGGCCTCACATCCTTTGAAAACTCCAGAGGTACGCGGAGATCAGTGCCTCCAAAGGAGACGATGCCTGACTCCTCGTGAAACTTGATAGGAGTCCCAGGATTCCTGTGGCACGTGGAAAGGGACCCTTGGTCTCCCGCCTCAGCTGGAGAGGCGTCCCAATTGCCCTGCCAAGCCTCGAGGAGAATCCCGAGTTGTCCCTCGCAACTAGGCAGGAGTCCTGACGTCGCTGAACAAACACGTGTGTGGAAGGGCCATCCCCGTCGTAACTCGAGAATATACCCCAGGTTCCCGCCGCAACTCGAGAAAAACCATGAGACTTCCCCCTCGCCGCGAGATGAGGCCCGATTCCCCTGTACTGGGTGCACAGCAATTCCGTGTTGCACATCACACATGCAAGGAGCCCTGATTTCCTTGATGGCACTCCAGAGAAACCCCAAGAACACTGTTTCAAGGCTAGAGGGATCCTGAGGTCACTGTAGCAACACGAAAGAGCTCCGTGGACCAAAAATCAACTCGAGATGAGAGCTTAGTCCCTGGTTTCGACTCCAGAGGAATACCACCTTCCCACAAGCACCTCAAGAGGAGGCTTCTCTCAGCTCTAGGTATGTGAGAGGGACCCTGAGTTTGCGGCCTCAAGTGGAATGGACACCGCGATGCCCTGACTCGAAATAAGGCCGGATATCCCTGCAGTGACTTGAATGCAGGCTCGTCTTGCATCTCCCAAGACGAAAGGATGTCTGAATCCCCTGTGAAGACCAGAGAGAAAGACCTATTTCCCAACCCCAACGCAACCCGAGGCCTCACATCCTTTGAAAACTCCAGAGGTACGCGGAGATCAGTGCCTCCAAAGGAGACGATGCCTGACTCCTCGTGAAACTTGATAGGAGTTCGAGGATTCCTGTGGCACATGGAAAGGACACTTGGTCTACCGCCACAGATGGAGAGGCGTCCCAATTGCCCTGCCCAGCCTCGAGGAGAATCCCGAGTTGTCCCTCGCAACTAGGCAGGAGTCCTGACGTCGCTGAAGAAACACGTGGGTGGAAGGGCCATCCCCGTCGTAACTCGAGAATATACCCCAGGTTCCCGCCGCAACTCGAGAAAAACCATGAGACTTCCCCCTCGCCGCGAGATGAGGCCCGATTCCCCTGCACTGCGTGCAGAGCAATACCGTGTTGCACATCACACGTGAAAGGAGCCTTGATTTCCTTGATGGCACTCCAGAGAAACCCCAAGAAGACTGTTTCAAGGCTAGAGGGATCCTGAGGTCACTGTAGCAACACGAAAGAGCTCCGTGGCCCAAAAATCAACTCGAGATGAGAGGTTAGTCCCTGGCTTCGACTCCAGAGGAATACCACCTTACCACAAGCACCTCAAGAGGAGGCTTCTCTCAGCTCTAGGTATGTGAGAGGGACCCTGAGTTTGCGGCCTCAAGTGGAATGGACACCGCGATACCCTGACTCGAAATAAGGCCGGATATCCCTGCAGTGACTTGAATGCAGGCTCGTCTTGCATCTCCCAAGACGAAAGGATGTCTGAATCCCCTGTGAAGACCATAGAGAAAGACCTAGTTCCCCACCTCATCGCGACCGGAGGCCTCACATCCTTTGAATACTCCAGAGGTACGCGGAGATCAGTGCCTCCAAAGGAGCCGATGCCTGACTCCTCGTGAAACTTGATAGGAGTCCCAGGATTCCTGTGGCACGTGGAAAGGGACCCTTGGTCTCCCGCCTCAGCTGGAGAGGCGTCCCAATTGCCCTGCCAAGCCTCGAGGAGAATCCCGAGTAGTCCCTCGCAACTAGGCAGGAGTCCTGACGTCGCTGAACAAACACGTGGGTGGAAGGGCCATCCCCGTCGTAACTCGAGAATATACCCCATGTTCCCGCCACAACTCGAGAAAAACCATGAGACTTCCTCCTCGCCGCGAGATGAGGCCCGATTCCCCTGCACTGCGTGCAGAGCAATTCCGTGTTGCACATCACACATGAAAGGAGCCTTGATTTCCTTGATGGCACTCCAGAGAAACCCCAAGAACACTGTTTCAAGGCCAGAGGGATCCTGAGGTCACTGTCGCCACATGAAAGAGCTCAGTGGATCAAAAATCAACTCGAGATGAGAGGTTAGTCCCTGGCTTCGACTCCAGAGGAATACCACCTTACCACAAGCACCTCAAGAGGAGGCTTCTCTCAGCTCTAGGTATGTGAAAGGGACCCTGATTTTGTGGCCTCAAGTGGAATGGACCCTGCGATGCTCTGACGCGAAATAAGGCCGGATATCCCTGCAGTGACTTGAATGCAGGCTCGTCTTGCATCTCCCAAGACGAAAGGATGTCTGAATCCCCTGTGCAGACCACAGAGAAAGACCTAGTTCCCCACCTCATCGCGACTGGAGGCCTCACATCCTTTGAAAACTCCAGAGGTACGCGGAGATCAGTGCCTCCAAAGGAGACGATGTCTGACTCCTCGTGAAACTTGATAGGAGTCCCAGGATTCCTGTGGCACGTGGAAAGGGACCCTTGGTCTCCCGCCTCAGCTGGAGAGGCGTCCCAATTGCCCTGCCAAGCCTCGAGGAGAATCCCGAGTTGTCCCTCGCAACTAGGCAGGAGTCCTGCCATCGCTGAACGAACACGTGGGTGGAAGGGCCATCCCCGTCGTAACTCGAGAATATACCCCAGGTTCCCGCCGCAACTCGAGAAAAACCATGAGACTTCCCCATCGCCTTGAGATGAGTCCTGATTCCCCTGCACTGCGTGCAGCGCAATTCCGTGTTGCACATCACACATGAAAGGAGCCTTGATTTCCTTGATGGCACTCCAGAGAAACCCCAAGAACACTGTTTCAAGGCTAGAGGGATCCTGAGGTCACTGTAGCAACACGAAAGAGCTCCGTGGACCAAAAATCAACTCGAGATGAGAGGTTAGTCCCTGGCTTCGACTCCAGAGGAATACCACCTTACCACAAGCACCTCAAGAGGAGGCTTCTCTCAGCTCTAGGTATGTGAGAGGGACCCTGAGTTTGCGGCCTCAAGTGGAATGGACACCGCGATGCCCTGACTCGAAATAAGGCCGGATATCCCTGCAGTGACTTGAATGCAGGCTCGTCTTGCATCTCCCAAGACGAAAGGATGTCTGAATCCCCTGTGGAGACCACAGAGAAAGACCTAGTTCCCCACCTCATCGCGACCGGAGGCCTCACATCCTTTGAAAACTCCAGAGGTACACGGAGATCAGTGGCTCCAAAGGAGACGATGCATGACTCCTCGTGAAACTTAATAGGAGTCCCAGGATTCCTGTGGCACGTGTAAAGGGACACTTGGTCTCCCGCCTCAGCTGGAGAGGCGTCCCAATTGCCCTGCCAAGCCTCGAGGAGAATCCCGAGTTGTCCCTCGCAACTAGGCAGGAGTCCTGACGTCGCTGAACAAACACGTGGGTGGAAGGGCCATCCCCATCGTAACTCGAGAATATATCCCAGGTTCCCGCCGCAACTCCAGAAAAACCATGAGACTTCCCCCTCGCCGCGAGATGAGGCCCGATTCCCCTGCACTGTGTGCACAGCAATTTCGTGTTGCACATCACACATGAAAGGAGCCTTGATTTCCTTGATGGCACTCCAGAGAAACCCCAAGAACACTGTTTCAAGGCTAGAGGGATCCTGAGGTCACTGTAGCAACACGAAAGAGCACCATGGACCAAAATTCAACTCGAGATGAGAGGTTAGTCCCTGGCTTCGACTCCAGAGGAATACCACCTTACCACAAGCAACTCAAGAGGAGGCTTCTCTCATCTCTAGGTATGTGAGAGGGACCCTGAGTTTGCGGCCTCAAGTGGAATGGACACCGCGATGCCCTGACTCCAAATAAGGCTGGATATCCCTGCAGTGATTTGAATGCAGGCTCGTCTTGCATCTCCCAAGACGAAAGGACGGCTGAATCCCCTGTGGAGACCACAGAGAAAGACCTAGTTCCCCACCTCATCGCGACCGGAGGCCTCACATCCTTTGAAAACTCCAGAGGTACGCGGAGATCAGTGCCTCCAAAGGAGACGATGTCTGACTCCTCGTGAAACTTGATAGGAGTCCCAGGATTCCTGTGGCACGTGGAAAGGGACCCTTGGTCTCCCGCCTCAGGTGGAGAGGCGTCCAAATTGCCCTGCCAAGCCTCGAGGAGAATCCCGAGTTGTCCCTCGCAACTAGGCAGGAGTCCTGACGTCGCTGAACAAACACGTGGGTGGAAGGGCCTTACCCGTCGAAACTCGAGAATATTCCCCAGGTTCCCGCCGCAACTCGAGAAAAACCATGAGACTTCCCCATCACCGCGAGATGAGGCCCGATTCCCCTGCACTGCATGCAGAGCAATTCCGTGTTGCACATCAAACATGAAAGGAGCCTTGATTTCCTTGATGGCACTCCAGAGAAACCCCAAGAACACTGTTTCAAGGCTAGAGGGATCCTGAGGTCACTGTAGCAACACGAAAGAACTCTGTGGACCAAAAATCAACTCGAGATGAGAGGTTAGTCCCTGGCTTCGACTCCAGACGAATACCACCTTACCACAAGCACCTCAAGAGGAGGCTTCTCTCAGCTCTATGTATGTGAGAGTGACCCTGAGTTTGCCGCCTCAAGTGGAATGGACACCGCGATGCCCTGACTTGAAATAAGGCCGGATATCCCTGCAGTGACTTGAATGCAGGCTCGTCTTGCATCTCCCAAGACGAAAGGATGTCTGAATCCCCTGTGGAGACCACAGAGAAAGACCTAGTTCCCCACCTCATCGCGACCGGAGGCCTCACATCCTTTGAAAACTCCAGAGGTACGCGGAGATCAGTGCCTCCAAAGGAGACGATGCCTGACTCCTCGTGAAACTTGATAGGTGTCCCAGGATTCCTGTGGCACGTGGAAAGGGACCCTTGGTCTCCCGCCTCAGCTGGAGAGGCGTCCCAATTGCCCTGCCAAGCCTCGAGGAGAATCCCGAGTTTTCCCTCGCAACTAGGCAGGAGTCCTGACGTCGCTGAACAAACACGTGGTTGAAAGGGCCATCCCTGTTGTACCTCGAGAATATACCCCAGGTTCCCGCCACAACTCGAGAAAAACCATGAGACTTCCCCCTCGCCACGAGATGCGGCCCAATTCCCCTGCACTGTGTGCAGAGCAATTCTGTGTTGCACATCACACGTGAAAGGAGCCTTGATTTCCTTGATGGCACTCCAGAGAAACCCCAAGAATACTGTTTCAAGGCTAGAGGGATCCTGAGGTCACTGTAGCAACACGAAAGAGCTCCGTGGACCAAAAATCAACTCGAAATGAGAGGTTAGTAACTGGCCTCGACTCCAGAGGAATACCACCTCACCACAAGCACCTCAAGAGGAGGCTTCTCTCAGCTCTAGGTATGTGAGAGGGACCCTGAGTTTGCGGCCTCAAGTGGAATGGACACCGTGATGCCCTGACTCAAGATAAGGGCGGATATCCCTGCAGTGACTTGAATGCAGGCTCGTCTTGCATCTCCCATGACAAAAGTATATCTGAGTCCCCTGTGGGGACCACAGAGAAAGACCTAGTTCCCCACCTCATCGCGACCGGTGGCCTCACATCCTTTGAAAACTCCAGAGGTACGCGGAGATCAGTGCCTCCAAAGGAGACGATGCCTGACTCCTCGTGAAACTTGATAGGAGTCCCAGGATTCCTGTGGCACGTGGAAAGGGACCCTTGGTCTCCCGCCTCAGCTGGAGAGGCGTCCCAATTGCCCTGCCAAGCCTCAAGGAGAATCCCGAGTTGTCCCTCGCAACTAGGCAAGAGTCCTGAACTGGCTGAACAAACACGTGGTTGTAAGGGCCATCCCCGTCGTAACTCGAGAATATACCCCAAGTTCCCGCCGCAACTCGAGAAAAACCATGAGACTTCCCCCTCGCCGCGAGATGAGGCCCGATTCCCCTGCACTGCGTGCAGAGCAATTCTGTATTGCACATCACACATGAAAGGAGCCTTGATTTCCTTGATGGCACTCCAGAGAAACCCCAAGAACACTGTTTCAAGGCTAGAGGGATCGTGAGGTCACTGTAGTAATACGAAAGAGCTCCGTGTACCAAAAATCAACTCGAGATGAGAGCTTAGTCCCTGGCTTCGACTCCAGAGGAATACCACCTTACCACAAGCACCTCAAGAGGAGGCTTCTCTCAGCTTTAGGTATGTGAGAGGGACCCTGAGTTAGTGGCTTCAAGTGGAATGGACACCGCGATGCCCTGACTCGAAATAAGGTCGGATATCCCTGCAGTGACTTGAATGCAGGCTCGTCTTGCATCTCCCAAGACGAAAGGATGTCTGAATCCCCTGTGGAGACCACAGAGAAAGACCTAGTTCCCCACCTCATCGCGACCGGAGGCCTCACATCCTTTGAAAACTCCAGAGGTACGCGGAGATCAGTGCCTCCAAAGGAGACGATGCCTGACTCCTCCTGAAACTTGATAGGAGTCCCAGGATTCCTGTGGCACGTGGAAAGGGACCCTTGGTCTCCCGCCTCAGCTGGAGAGGCGTCCCAATTGCCCTGCCAAGCCTCGAGGAGAATCCCGAGTTGTCCCTCGCAACTAGGCAGGAGTCCTGACGTCGCTGAACAAACACGTGGTTGAAAGGGCCATCCCTGTTGTAACTCGAGAAAATACCCCAGGTTCCCGCCACAACTCGAGAAAAACCATGAGACTTCCCCCTCGCTGCGAGATGAGGCCCGATTCCCCTGCACTGCGTGCAGAGCAATTCCGTGTTGCACATCACACATGAAAGGAGCCTTGATTTCCTTGATGGCACTCCAGAGAAACCCCAAGAACACTGTTTCAAGGCTAGAGGGATCCTGAGGTCACTGTAGCAACACGAAAGAGCTCCGTGGACCAAAAATCAACACGAGATGAGAGGTTAGTCCCTGGCTTCGACTCCAGAGGAATACCACCTTACCACAAGCACCACAAGAGGAGGCTTCTCTCAGCTCTAGGTATGTGAGAGGGACCCTGAGTTTGCGGCCTCAAGTGGAATGGACACCGCGATGCCCTGACTCGAAATAAGGCCGGATATCCCTGCAGTGACTTGAATGCAGGCTCGTCTTGCATCTCCCAAGACGAAAGGATGTCTGAATCCCCTGTGGAGACCACAGAGAAAGACCTAGTTCCCCACCTCATCGCGACCGGAGGCCTCACATCCTTTGAAAACTCCAGAGGTACGCGGAGATCAGTGTCTACAAAGGAGACGATGCCTGACTCCTCGTGAAACTTGATAGGAGTCCCAGGATTCCTGTGGAACGTGGAAACGGACCCTTGGTCTCCCGCCTCAGCTGGAGAGGCGTCCCAATTGCCCTGCCAAGCCTCAAGGAGAATCCCGAGTTGTCCCTCGCAACTAGGCAGGAGTCCTGACTTCGCTGAATAAACACGTGGGTGGAAGGGCCATCCCCATCGTAACTCGAGAATATACCCCAGGTTCCGTCCGCAACTCGAGAAAAACCATGAGACTTCCCCCTCGCCGCGAGATGAGGCCCGATTCCCCTGTACTGGGTGCACAGCAATTCCGTGTTGCACATCACGCATGAAAGGAGCCCTGATTTCCTTGATGGCACTCCAGAGAAACCCCAAGAACACTGTTTCAAGGCTAGAGGGATCCTGAGGTCACTGTAGCAACACGAAAGAGCTCCATGGACCAAAAATCAACTCGAGATGAGAGGTTAGTCCCTGGCTTCGACTCCAGAGGAATACCACCTTACCACAAGCACCTCAAGAGGAGGCTTCTCTCAGCTCTAGGTATGTGAGAGGGACCCTGAGCTTGCGGCCTCAAGTGGAATGGACACTGCGATGCCCTGACGCGAAATAAGGCCGGATACCCCTGCAATGAATTGAATGCAGGCTCGTTTTGCATCTCCCAAGACGAAAGGATGTCTGAATCCCCTGTGGAGACCACAGAGAAAGACCTAGTTCCCCACCTCATCGCGACCGGAGGCCTCACATCCTTTGAAAATTCCAGAGGTACGCAGAGATCAGTGCCTTCAAAGGAGACGATGCCTGACTCCTCGTGAAACTTGATAGGAGTCCCAGGATTCCTGTGGCACGTGGAAAGGGACCCTTGGTCTCCCGCCTCAGCTGAAGAGGCGTCCCAATTGCCCTGCCAAGCCTCGAGGAGAATCCCGAGTTGTCCCTCGCAACTAGGCAGGAGTCCTGAAGTCGCTGAACAAACACGTGGGTTCAAGGGCCATCCCCGTCGTAACTCGAGAATATACCCCAGGTTCCCGCCGCAACTCGAGAAAAACCATGAGACTTCCCCCTCGCTGCGAGATGAGGCCCGATTCCCCTGCACTGCGTGCAGAGCAATTCCGTGTTGCACATCACACATGAAAGGAGCCTTGATTTCCTTGATGGCACTCCAGAGAAACCCCAAGAACACTGTTTCAAGGCTAGAGGGATCCTGAGGTCACTGTAGCAACACGAAAGAGCTCCGTGTATGAAAAATCAACTCGAGATGAGAGGTTAGTCCCTGGCTTCGACTCCAGAGGAATACCACCTTACCACAAGCACCTCAAGAGGAGGCTTCTCTCAGCTCTAGGTATGTGAGAGGGACTCTGAGTTTGCGGCCTCAAGTGGAATGGACACCGCGATGCCCTGACTCGAAATAAGGCCGGATATCCCTGCAGTGACTTGAATGCAGGCTCGTCTTGCATCTCCCAAGACGAAAGGATGTCTGAATCCCCTGTGGAGACCACAGAGAAAGACCTAGTTCCCCACCTCATCGCGACCGGAAGCCTCACATCCTTTGAAAACTCCAGAGGTACGCGGAGATCAGTGCCGCCAAAGGAGATGATGCCTGACTCCTCGTGAAACTTGATAAGAGTCCCAGGATTCCTGTGGCACATGGAAAGGGACCCTTGGTCTCCCGCCTCAGCTGGAGAGGCATCCCAATTGCCCTGCCAAGCCTCGAGGAGAATCCCGAGTTCTCCCTCGCAACTAGGCAAGAGTCCTGACGTCGCTGAACAAACACGTGGGTGGAAGGGCCATCCCCGTCGTAACTCGAGAATATACTCCAGGTTCCCACCGCAACTCGAGAAAAACCATGAGACTTCCCCATCGCCGCGAGATGAGGCCCGATTCCCCTGCACTGCGTGCAGAGCAATTCCGTGTTGCACATCACACAGGCAAGGAGCCTTGATTTCCTTGATGGCACTCCAGAGAAACCCCAAGAACACTGTTTCAAGGCTAGAGGGATCCTGAGGTCACTGTAGCAAACTGAAAGAGCTCTGCGGACCAAAAATCAACTCGAAATGAGAGGTTAGTCCCTGGCTTCGACTCCAGAGGAATACCACCTTACCACAAGCACCTCAAGAGGAGGCTTCTCTCAGCTCTAGGTATGTGAGAGGGACCCTGAGTTTGCGGCCTCAAGTGGAATGGACACCGCGATGCCCTGACTCGAAATAAGGCCGGATATCCCTGCAGTGACTTGAATGCAGGCTCGTCTTGCATCTCCCAAGACGAAAGGATGTCTGAATCCCCTGTGGAGACCACAGAGAAAGACCTAGTTCCCCACCTCATCGCGACCGGAGGCCTCACATCCTTTGAAAACTCCAGAGGTACGCGGAGATCAGTGCCTCCAAAGGAGACGATGCCTGACTCCTCGTGAAACTTGATAGGAGTCCCAGGATGCCTGTGGCACGTGGACACGGACCCTTGGTCTCCCGCCTCAGCTGGAGAGGCGTCCCAATTGCCCTGCCAAGCCTCGAGGAGAATCCCGAGTTGTCCCTCGCAACTAGGCAGGAGTCCTGACGTCGCTGAATAAACACGTGGGTGGAAGGGCCATCCCCGTCGTAACTCGAGAATATACCCCAGGTTCCAGCCGCAACTCGAAAAAAACCATGAGACTTCCCCCTCTCCGCGAGATGAGGCCCGATTCCCCTGTACTGGGTGCACAGCAATTCCGTGTTGCACATCACGCATGAAAGGAGCCCTGATTTCCTTGATGGCACTCCAGAGAAACCCCAAGAACACTGTTTCAAGGCTAGAGGGATCCTGAGGTCACAGTAGCAACACGAAAGAGCTCCATGGACCAAAAATCAACTCGAGATGAGAGGTTAGTCCCTGGCTTCGACTCCAGAGGAATACCACCTTACCACAAGCACCTCAAGAGGAGGCTTCTCTCAGCTCTAGGTATGTGAAAGGGACCCTGATTTTGTGGCCTCAAGTGGAATGGACCCTGCGATGCTCTGACGCGAAATAAGGCCGGATATCCCTGCAGTGACTTGAATGCAGGCTCGTCTTGCATCTCCCAAGACGAAAGGATGTCTGAATCCCCTGTGCAGACCACAGAGAAAGACCTAGTTCCCCACCTCATCGCGACTGGAGGCCTCACATCCTTTGAAAACTCCAGAGGTACGCGGAGATCAGTGCCTCCAAAGGAGACGATGTCTGACTCCTCGTGAAACTTGATAGGAGTCCCAGGATTCCTGTGGCACGTGGAAAGGGACCCTTGGTCTCCCGCCTCAGCTGGAGAGGCGTCCCAATTGCCCTGCCAAGCCTCGAGGAGAATCCCGAGTTGTCCCTCGCAACTAGGCAGGAGTCCTGCCATCGCTGAACGAACACGTGGGTGGAAGGGCCATCCCCGTCGTAACTCGAGAATATACCCCAGGTTCCCGCCGCAACTCGAGAAAAACCATGAGACTTCCCCATCGCCTTGAGATGAGTCCTGATTCCCCTGCACTGCGTGCAGCGCAATTCCGTGTTGCACATCACACATGAAAGGAGCCTTGATTTCCTTGATGGCACTCCAGAGAAACCCCAAGAACACTGTTTCAAGGCTAGAGGGATCCTGAGGTCACTGTAGCAACACGAAAGAGCTCCGTGGACCAAAAATCAACTCGAGATGAGAGGTTAGTCCCTGGCTTCGACTCCAGAGGAATACCACCTTACCACAAGCACCTCAAGAGGAGGCTTCTCTCAGCTCTAGGTATGTGAGAGGGACCCTGAGTTTGCGGCCTCAAGTGGAATGGACACCGCGATGCCCTGACTCGAAATAAGGCCGGATATCCCTGCAGTGACTTGAATGCAGGCTCGTCTTGCATCTCCCAAGACGAAAGGATGTCTGAATCCCCTGTGGAGACCACAGAGAAAGACCTAGTTCCCCACCTCATCGCGACCGGAGGCCTCACATCCTTTGAAAACTCCAGAGGTACACGGAGATCAGTGGCTCCAAAGGAGACGATGCATGACTCCTCGTGAAACTTAATAGGAGTCCCAGGATTCCTGTGGCACGTGTAAAGGGACACTTGGTCTCCCGCCTCAGCTGGAGAGGCGTCCCAATTGCCCTGCCAAGCCTCGAGGAGAATCCCGAGTTGTCCCTCGCAACTAGGCAGGAGTCCTGACGTCGCTGAACAAACACGTGGGTGGAAGGGCCATCCCCATCGTAACTCGAGAATATATCCCAGGTTCCCGCCGCAACTCCAGAAAAACCATGAGACTTCCCCCTCGCCGCGAGATGAGGCCCGATTCCCCTGCACTGTGTGCACAGCAATTTCGTGTTGCACATCACACATGAAAGGAGCCTTGATTTCCTTGATGGCACTCCAGAGAAACCCCAAGAACACTGTTTCAAGGCTAGAGGGATCCTGAGGTCACTGTAGCAACACGAAAGAGCACCATGGACCAAAATTCAACTCGAGATGAGAGGTTAGTCCCTGGCTTCGACTCCAGAGGAATACCACCTTACCACAAGCAACTCAAGAGGAGGCTTCTCTCATCTCTAGGTATGTGAGAGGGACCCTGAGTTTGCGGCCTCAAGTGGAATGGACACCGCGATGCCCTGACTCCAAATAAGGCTGGATATCCCTGCAGTGATTTGAATGCAGGCTCGTCTTGCATCTCCCAAGACGAAAGGACGGCTGAATCCCCTGTGGAGACCACAGAGAAAGACCTAGTTCCCCACCTCATCGCGACCGGAGGCCTCACATCCTTTGAAAACTCCCGAGGTACGCGGAGATCAGTGCCTCCAAAGGAGACGATGACTGACTCCTCGTGAAACTTGATAGGAGTCCCAGGATTCCTGTGGCACGTGGAAAGGGATCCTTGGTCTCCCGCCTCAGCTGGAGAGGCGTCCCAATTGCCCTGCCAAGCCTCGAGGAGAATCCCGAGTTGTCCCTCGCAACTAGGCAGGAGTCCTGACGTCGCTGAACAAACACGTGGGTGGAAGGGCCTTACCCGTCGAAACTCGAGAATATTCCCCAGGTTCCCGCCGCAACTCGAGAAAAACCATGAGACTTCCCCATCACCGCGAGATGAGGCCCGATTCCCCTGCACTGCATGCAGAGCAATTCCGTGTTGCACATCAAACATGAAAGGAGCCTTGATTTCCTTGATGGCACTCCAGAGAAACCCCAAGAACACTGTTTCAAGGCTAGAGGGATCCTGAGGTCACTGTAGCAACACGAAAGAACTCTGTGGACCAAAAATCAACTCGAGATGAGAGGTTAGTCCCTGGCTTCGACTCCAGACGAATACCACCTTACCACAAGCACCTCAAGAGGAGGCTTCTCTCAGCTCTATGTATGTGAGAGTGACCCTGAGTTTGCGGCCTCAAGTGGAATGGACACCGCGATGCCCTGACTTGAAATAAGGCCGGATATCCCTGCAGTGACTTGAATGCAGGCTCGTCTTGCATCTCCCAAGACGAAAGGATGTCTGAATCCCCTGTGGAGACCACAGAGAAAGACCTAGTTCCCCACCTCATCGCGACCGGAGGCCTCACATCCTTTGAAAACTCCAGAGGTACGCGGAGATCAGTGCCTCCAAAGGAGACGATGCCTGACTCCTCGTGAAACTTGATAGGTGTCCCAGGATTCCTGTGGCACGTGGAAAGGGACCCTTGGTCTCCCGCCTCAGCTGGAGAGGCGTCCCAATTGCCCTGCCAAGCCTCGAGGAGAATCCCGAGTTTTCCCTCGCAACTAGGCAGGAGTCCTGACGTCGCTGAACAAACACGTGGTTGAAAGGGCCATCCCTGTTGTAACTCGAGAATATACCCCAGGTTCCCGCCACAACTCGAGAAAAACCATGAGACTTCCCCCTCGCCACGAGATGCGGCCCAATTCCCCTGCACTGTGTGCAGAGCAATTCTGTGTTGCACATCACACGTGAAAGGAGCCTTGATTTCCTTGATGGCACTCCAGAGAAACCCCAAGAATACTGTTTCAAGGCTAGAGGGATCCTGAGGTCACTGTAGCAACACGAAAGAGCTCCGTGGACCAAAAATCAACTCGAAATGAGAGGTTAGTAACTGGCCTCGACTCCAGAGGAATACCACCTCACCACAAGCACCTCAAGAGGAGGCTTCTCTCAGCTCTAGGTATGTGAGAGGGACCCTGAGTTTGCGGCCTCAAGTGGAATGGACACCGTGATGCCCTGACTCAAGATAAGGGCGGATATCCCTGCAGTGACTTGAATGCAGGCTCGTCTTGCATCTCCCATGACAAAAGTATATCTGAATCCCCTGTGGGGACCACAGAGAAAGACCTAGTTCCCCACCTCATCGCGACCGGTGGCCTCACATCCTTTGAAAACTCCAGAGGTACGCGGAGATCAGTGCCTTCAACGGAGACGATGCCTGACTCCTCGTGAAACTTGATAAGAGTCCCAGGATTCCTGTGGCACGTGGAAAGGGACCCTTGGTCTCCCGCCTCAGCTGGAGAGGCGTCCCAATTGCCCAGCCAAGCCTCAAGGAGAATCCCGAGTTGTCCCTCGCAACTAGGCAAAAGTCCTGAACTGGCTGAACAAACACGTGGTTGTAAGGGCCATCCCCGTCGTAACTCGAGAATATACCCCAGGTTCCCGGCGCAACTCGAGAAAAACCATGAGACTTCCCCCTCGCCGCGAGATGAGGCCCGATTCCCCTGCACTGCGTGCAGAGCAATTCTGTATTGCACATCACACATGAAAGGAGCCTTGATTTCCTTGATGGCACTCCAGAGAAACCCCAAGAACACTGTTTCAAGGCTAGAGGGATCGTGAGGTCACTGTAGTAATACGAAAGAGCTCCGTGTACCAAAAATCAACTCGAGATGAGAGCTTAGTCCCTGGCTTCGACTCCAGAGGAATACCACCTTACCACAAGCACCTCAAGAGGAGGCTTCTCTCAGCTTTAGGTATGTGAGAGGGACCCTGAGTTAGTGGCTTCAAGTGGAATGGACACCGCGATGCCCTGACTCGAAATAAGGCCGGATATCCCTGCAGTGACTTGAATGCAGGCTCGTCTTGCATCTCCCAAGACGAAAGGATGTCTGAATCCCCTGTGGAGACCACAGAGAAAGACCTAGTTCCCCACCTCATCGCGACCGGAGGCCTCACATCCTTTGAAAACTCCAGAGGTACGCGGAGATCAGTGCCTCCAAAGGAGACGATGCCTGACTCCTCCTGAAACTTGATAGGAGTCCCAGGATTCCTGTGGCACGTGGAAAGGGACCCTTGGTCTCCCGCCTCAGCTGGAGAGGCGTCCCAATTGCCCTGCCAAGCCTCGAGGAGAATCCCGAGTTGTCCCTCGCAACTAGGCAGGAGTCCTGACGTCGCTGAACAAACACGTGGTTGAAAGGGCCATCCCTGTTGTAACTCGAGAAAATACCCCAGGTTCCCGCCACAACTCGAGAAAAACCATGAGACTTCCCCCTCGCTGCGAGATGAGGCCCGATTCCCCTGCACTGCGTGCAGAGCAATTCCGTGTTGCACATCACACATGAAAGGAGCCTTGATTTCCTTGATGGCACTCCAGAGAAACCCCAAGAACACTGTTTCAAGGCTAGAGGGATCCTGAGGTCACTGTAGCAACACGAAAGAGCTCCGTGGACCAAAAATCAACACGAGATGAGAGGTTAGTCCCTGGCTTCGACTCCAGAGGAATACCACCTTACCACAAGCACCTCAAGAGGAGGCTTCTCTCAGCTCTAGGTATGTGAGAGGGACCCTGAGTTTGCGGCCTCAAGTGGAATGGACACCGCGATGCCCTGACTCGAAATAAGGCCGGATATCCCTGCAGTGACTTGAATGCAGGCTCGTCTTGCATCTCCCAAGACGAAAGGATGTCTGAATCCCCTGTGGAGACCACAGAGAAAGACCTAGTTCCCCACCTCATCGCGACCGGAGGCCTCACATCCTTTGAAAACTCCAGAGGTACGCGGAGATCAGTGTCTACAAAGGAGACGATGCCTGACTCCTCGTGAAACTTGATAGGAGTCCCAGGATTCCTGTGGAACGTGGAAACGGACCCTTGGTCTCCCGCCTCAGCTGGAGAGGCGTCCCAATTGCCCTGCCAAACCTCGAGGAGAATCCCGAGTTGTCCCTCGCAACTAGGCAGGAGTCCTGACTTCGCTGAATAAACACGTGGGTGGAAGGGCCATCCCCATCGTAACTCGAGAATATACCCCAGGTTCCGTCCGCAACTCGAGAAAAACCATGAGACTTCCCCCTCGCCGCGAGATGAGGCCCGATTCCCCTGTACTGGGTGCACAGCAATTCCGTGTTGCACATCACGCATGAAAGGAGCCCTGATTTCCTTGATGGCACTCCAGAGAAACCCCAAGAACACTGTTTCAAGGCTAGAGGGATCCTGAGGTCACTGTAGCAACACGAAAGAGCTCCATGGACCAAAAATCAACTCGAGATGAGAGGTTAGTCCCTGGCTTCGACTCCAGAGGAATACCACCTTACCACAAGCACCTCAAGAGGAGGCTTCTCTCAGCTCTAGGTATGTGAGAGGGACCCTGAGCTTGCGGCCTCAAGTGGAATGGACACTGCGATGCCCTGACGCGAAATAAGGCCGGATACCCCTGCAATGAATTGAATGCAGGCTCGTTTTGCATCTCCCAAGACGAAAGGATGTCTGAATCCCCTGTGGAGACCACAGAGAAAGACCTAGTTCCCCACCTCATCGCGACCGGAGGCCTCACATCCTTTGAAAATTCCAGAGGTACGCAGAGATCAGTGCCTCCAAAGGAGACGATGCCTGACTCCTCGTGAAACTTGATAGGAGTCCCAGGATTCCTGTGGCACGTGGAAAGGGACCCTTGGTCTCCCGCCTCAGATGGAGAGGCGTCCCAATTGCCCTGCCAAGCCTCGCGGAGAATCCCGAGTTGTCCCTCGCAACTAGGCAGGAGTCCTGACGTCGCTGAACAAACACGTGGGTTGATGGGCCATCCCCGTCGTAACTCGAGAATATACCCCAGGTTCCCGCCGCAACTCGAGAAAAACCATGAGACTTCCCCCTCGCTGCGAGATGAGGCCCGATTCCCCTGCACTGCGTGCAGAGCAATTCCGTGTTGCACATCACACATGAAAGGAGCCTTGATTTCCTTGATGGCACTCCAGAGAAACCCCAAGAACACTGTTTCAAGGCTAGAGGGATCCTGAGGTCACTGTAGCAACACGAAAGAGCTCCGTGTATGAAAAATCAACTCGAGATGAGAGGTTAGTCCCTGGCTTCGACTCCAGAGGAATACCACCTTACCACAAGCAACTCAAGAGGAGGCTTCTCTCAGCTCTAGGTATGTGAGAGGGACTCTGAGTTTGCGGCCTCAAGTGGAATGGACACCGCGATGCCCTGACTCGAAATAAGGCCGGATATCCCTGCAGTGACTTGAATGCAGGCTCGTCTTGCATCTCCCAAGACGAAAGGATGTCTGAATCCCCTGTGGAGACCACAGAGAAAGACCTAGTTCCCCACCTCATCGCGACCGGAAGCCTCACATCCTTTGAAAACTCCAGAGGTACGCGGAGATCAGTGCCGCCAAAGGAGATGATGCCTGACTCCTCGTGAAACTTGATAAGAGTCCCAGGATTCCTGTGGCACATGGAAAGGGACCCTTGGTCTCCCGCCTCAGCTGGAGAGGCATCCCAATTGCCCTGCCAAGCCTCGAGGAGAATCCCGAGTTCTCCCTCGCAACTAGGCAAGAGTCCTGACGTCGCTGAACAAACACGTGGGTGGAAGGGCCATCCCCGTCGTAACTCGAGAATATACTCCAGGTTCCCACCGCAACTCGAGAAAAACCATGAGACTTCCCCATCGCCGCGAGATGAGGCCCGATTCCCCTGCACTGCGTGCAGAGCAATTCCGTGTTGCACATCACACAGGCAAGGAGCCTTGATTTCCTTGATGGCACTCCAGAGAAACCCCAAGAACACTGTTTCAAGGCTAGAGGGATCCTGAGGTCACTGTAGCAAACTGAAAGAGCTCTGCGGACCAAAAATCAACTCGAAATGAGAGGTTAGTCCCTGGCTTCGACTCCAGAGGAATACCACCTTACCACAAGCACCTCAAGAGGAGGCTTCTCTCAGCTCTAGGTATGTGAGAGGGACCCTGAGTTTGCGGCCTCAAGTGGAATGGACACCGCGATGCCCTGACTTGAAATAAGGCCGGATATCCCTGCAGTGACTTGAATGCAGGCTCGTCTTGCATCTCCCAAGACGAAAGGATGTCTGAATCCCTTGTGGAGAACACAGAGAAAGACCTAGTTTCCCACCTCATCGCGACCGGAGGCCTCATATCCTTTGAAAATTCCAGAGGTACGCAGAGATCAGTGCCTCCAAAGGAGACGATGCCTGACTCCTCGTGAAACTTGATAGGAGTCCCAGGATTCCTGTGGCACGTGGAAAGGGACCCTTGGTCTCCCGCCTCAGGTGGAGAGGCGTCCCAATTGCCCTGCCAAGCCTCGAGGAGAATCACGAGTTGTCCCTCGCAACTAGGCAGGAGTCCTGACCTCGTTGAACAAACATGTGTGTGGAAAGGCCATCCCCGTCGTAACACGAGAATATACCCCAGGTTCCCGCCGCAACTCGAGAAAAACCATGAAAATTCCCCCTCGCTGCGAGATGAGGCCCGATTCCCCTGCACTGCGTGCAGACCCATTCCTTGTTGCACATCACACATGAAAGGAGCCTTGATTTCCTTGATGGCACTCCAGAGAAACCCCAAGAACACTGTTTCAAGGCTAGAGGGATCCTGAGGTCACTGTAGCAACACGAAAGAGCTCCGTGGACCAAAAATCAACTCGAAATGAGAGGTTAGTCCCTGGCTTCGACTCCAGAGGAATACACCTCACCACGAGCACCTCAAGAGGAGGCTTCTCTCAGCTCTAGGTATGTGAGAGGGACCCTGAGTTTGCAGCCTCAAGTGGAATGGACGCTGCGATGCCCTGACTCAAAATAAGGCCGGATATCCCTGCAGTGACTTGAATGCAGGCTCGTCTTGCATCTCCCATGACAAAAGTATATCTGAATCCCCTGTGGAGACCACAGAGAAAGACCTAGTTCCCCACCTCATCGCGACCGGAGGCCTCACATCCTTTGAAAACTACAGAGGTACCCGGAGATCAATGCCTCCAACGGAGACGATGCCTGACTCCTCGTGAAACTTGATAAGAGTCCCATGATTCCTGTGGCACGTGGAAAGGGACGCTTGGTCTTCCCCCTCAGCTGGAGAGGCGTCCCAATTGCCCTGCCAAGCCTCGAGGAGAATCCCGAGTTGTCCCTCGCAACTAGGAAGGAGTCCTGACGTGGCTGATCAAACACGTGGGAGGAAGGGCCATCCCCGTCGTAACTCGAGAATATACCCCAGGTTCCCGCCGCAACTCGAGAAAAACCATGAGACTTCCCCCTCGCCGTGAGATGAGGCCCGATTCCCCTGCACTGCGTGCAGAGCAATTCCGTATTGAACATCACACATGAAAGGAGCCTTGATTTCCTTGATGGCACTCCAGAGAAACCACAAGAACAATGTTTCAAGGCTAGAGGGATCCTGAGGTCACTGTAGCAACACGAAAGAGCTCCGTGGACCAAAAATCAACTCGAGATGACAGGTTATTCCCTGGCTTCGACTCCAGAGGAATACCACCTTACCAAAAGCACCTCAAGAGGAGGCTTCTCTCAGCTTTAGGTATGTGAGAGGGACACTGAGTTTGCGGCCTCAAGTGGAATGGACACCGCGATGCCCTGACTCGAAATAAGGCCGAATATCCCTGCAGTGACTTGAATGCAGGCTCGTCTTGCATCTCCCAAGATGAAAGGATGTCTGAATCCCCTGTGGAGACCACAGAGAAAGTCCTAGTTCCCCACCTCATCGCGACCGGAGGCCTCACATTCTTTGAAAACTCCAGAGGTACGCGGAGAACAGTGCCTCCAAAGTAGACGATGCCTGACTCCTCGAGAAACTTGATAGGAGTCCCAGGATTCCTGTGGCACGTGGAAAGGGACCCTTGGTCTCCCGCCTCAGCTGGAGAGGCGTCCCAATTGCCCTGCAAAGCCTCGAGGAGAATCCCGAGTTGTCCCTCGCAGCTAGGCAGGAGTCCTGACGGCGCTGAACAAACACGTGGGTGGAAGGGCCATCCCCGTCGTAACTCGAGAATATACCCCAGGTTCCCGCCGCAACTCGAGAAAAACCATGAGACTTCCCCCTCGCCATGAGATGCAGCCCGATTCCCCTGCACTGTGTGCAAATCAATTCCGTGTTGCACATCACACATGAAAGGAGCCTTGATTTCCTTGATGGCACTCCAGAGAAACCCCAAGAACACTGTTTCAAGGCTAGGGGGATCCTGAGGTCACTGTAGCAACACGAAAGAGCTCCGTGGACCAAAAGTCAACTCGAGATGAGAGGTTAGTCCCTGGCTTCGACTCCAGAGGAATACCACCTCACCACAAGCACCTCAAGAGGAGGCTTCTCTCAGCTCTAGGTATGTGAGAGGGACCCTGATTTTGCGGCCTCAAGTGGAATGGACACCGCGATGCCCTGACTCGAAATAAGGCCGCATATCCCTGCAGTGACTTGAATGCAGGCTCGTCTTGCATCTCCCAAGACGAAAGGATGTCTGAATCCCCTGTGGAGACCACAGAGAAAGACCTAGTTCCCCACCTCATCGCGAACGGAGGCCTCACATCCTTTGAAAACTCCAGATGTACGCGGAGATCAGTGCCTCCAAAGGAGACGATGCCTGACTCCTCGTGAAAATTGATAGGAGTCCCAGGATTCCTTTGGGACGTGGAAAGGGACCCTTGGTCTCCCGCCTCAGCTGGAGAGGCGTCCCAATGGCCCTGCCAAGCCTCGAGGAGATTCCCGAGTTGTCCCTCGCAACTAGGCAGGAGTCATGACGTCGCTGAACAAACACGTGGGTGGAAGGGCTATCCCCGTTGTAACTCTAGAATATACCCCAGGTTCCCGCCGCAACTCCAGAAAAACCATGAGACTTCCCCCTCGCCACGAGAAGCGGCCCAATTCCCCTGCACTGTGTGCAGAGCAATTCTGTGTTGCACATCACACGTGAAAGGAGCCTTGATTTCCTTGATGGCACTCCAGAGAAACCCCAAGAACACTGTTTCAAGGCTAGAGGGATCCTGAGGTCACTGTAGCAACACGAAAGAGCTCCGTGGACCAAAAATCAACTCGAAATGAGAGGTTAGTAACTGTCCTCGACTCCAGAGGAATACCACCTCACCAAAAGCACCTCAAGAGGAGGCTTCTCTCAGCTCTAGGTATGTGAGAGGGACCCTGAGTTTGCGGCCTCTATTGGAATGGACACCGCGATGCCCTGACTCAAGATAAGGGCGGATATCCCTGCAGTGACTTGAATGCAGGCTGGTCTTGCATCTCCCATGACAAAAGTATATCTGAATCCCCTGTGGAGACCACAGAGAAAGACCTAGTTCCCCACCTCATCGCGACCGGAGGCCTCACATCCTTTGAAAACTCCAGAGGTACGCGGAGATCAGTGCCTTCAACGGAGACGATGCCTGACTCCTCGTGAAACTTGATAAGAGTCCCAGGATTCCTGTGGCACGTGGAAAGGGACCCTTGGTCTCCCGCCTCAGCTGGGGAGGCGTCCCAATTGCCCTGCCAAGCCTCAAGGAGAATCCCGAGTTGTCCCTCGCAACTAGGCAAGAGTCCTGACCTGGCTGAACAAACACGTGGGTGGAAGGGCCATCCCCGTCGTAACTCGAGAATATACCCCAGATTCCCGCCGCAACTCGAGAAAAACCATGAGACTTCCCCCTCGCCGCGAGATGAGGCCCGATTCCCCGGCACTGCGTGCAGAGCAATTCCGTGTTGCACATCACACATGAAAAGATCCTTGATTTCCTTGATGGCACTCCAGAGAAACCCCAAGAACACTGTTTCAAGTCTAGAGGGATGTTGAGGTCACTGTAGCCACACAAAAGAGCTCCGTGGACCAAAAATCAACTCGAGATGAGAGGTTAGTCCCTGGCTTCGACTCCAGAGGAATACTACCTTACCACAAGCACCTCAAGAGGAGGCTTCTCTCAGCTCTAGGTATGTGAGAGGGACCCTGAGTTTGCGGCCTCAAGTTGAATGGACACCGCGATGCCCTGACTCGAAATCAGGCCCGATATCCCTGCAGTGACTTGAATGCAGGCTCGTCTTGCATCTCCCAAGACGAAAGGATGTCTGAATCCCCTGTGGAGACCACAGAGAAAGACCTAGTTTCCCACCTCATCGCGACCGGAGGCCTCACATCCTTTGACAACTCCAGAGGTATGCGGAGATCAGTGCCTCCAAAGGAGACGATGCCTGACTCCTCGTGAAACTTGATAGGAGTCCCAGGAATCCTGTGGCACGTGGAAAGGGACACTTGGTCTCCCGCCTCAGCTGGAGAGGCGTCCCAATTGCCCTGCCAAGCCTCGAGGAGAATCCCGAGTTGTCCCTCGCAACTAGGCAGGAGTCCTGCCGTCGCTGAACAAACACGTGGGTGGAAGGGCCATCCCCGTCGTAACTCGAGAATATACCCCAGGTTCCCGCCGCAACTCGAGAAAAACCATGAGACTTCCCCCTCGCCGCGAGATGAGGCCCGATTCCCATGCACTGCGTGCAGAGCAATTCCGTGTTGCCCATCACACATGAAAGGAGCCTTGATTTCCTTGATGGCACTCCAGAGAAACCCCAAGAACACTGTTTCAAGGCTAGAGGGATCTTGAGGTCACTGTAGCATCATGAAAGAGCTCCGTGGACCAAGAATCAACTCGAGATGAGAGGTTATTCCCTGGCTTCCACTCCAGAGGAATACCACCTTACCACAAGCACCTCAAGAGGAGGATTCTCTCAGCTCTTGGTATGTGAGAGGGACCCTGAGTTTGCAGCCTCAAGTGGAATGGACACCGCGATGCCCTGACTCGAAATAAGGCCGGATATCCCTGCAGTGACTTGAATGCAGGCTCGTCTTGCATCTCCCAAGACGAAAGCGTGTCCGAATCCCCTGTGGAGACCACAGAGAAAGACCTAGTTCCCCACCTCATCGCGACCGGAGGCCTCACATCCTTTGAAAACACCAGAGGTACTCGGAGAACAGTGCCTATAAAGGAGAAGATGCCTGATTCCTCGTGAAACTTGATAGGAGTCCCAGGATTCCTTTGGCACGTGGAAAGGGACCCTTGGTCTCACGCCTCAGCTGGAGAGGCATCCCAATTGCCCTGCCAAGCCTCGAGGAGAATCCCGAGTTGTCCCTCGCAACTAGGCAGGAGTCCTGACGTCACTGAAGAAACACGTGGGTGGAAGGGCCATACCCCTCGTAACTCGAGAATATACCCCAGGTTCCCGCCACAACTCGAGAAATACCATGAGAATTCCCCCTCGCCGCGAGATGAGGCCCGATTCCCCGGCACTGCGTGCAGAGCAATTCCGTGTTGCACATCACACATGAAAAGATCCTTGATTTCCTTGATGGCACTCCAGAGAAACCCCAAGAACACTGTTTCAAGTCTAGAGGGATCCTGAGGTCACTGTAGCCACACAAAAGAGCTCCGTGGACCAAAAATCAACTCGAGATGAGAGGTTAGTCCCTGGCTTCGACTCCAGAGGAATACCCCCTTACAACAAGCACCTCAAGAGGAGGCTTCTCTCAGCTCTAGGTATGTGAGAGGGACCCTGAGTTTGCGGCCTCAAGTGGAATGGACACCGCGATGCCCTGACTCGAAATCAGGCCCGATATCCCTGCAGTGACTTGAATGCAGGCTCGTCTTGCATCTCCCAAGACGAAAGGATGTCTGAATCCCCTGTGAAGACCACAGAGAAAGACCTAGTTCCCCACCTCATCGCGACCGGAGGCCTCACATCCTTTGACAACTCCAGAGGTACGCGGAGATCAGTGACTCCAAAGGGGACGATGCCTGACTCCTCGTGAAACTTGATAGGAGTCCCAGGATTCCTGTGGCACGTGGAAAGGGACACTTGGTCTCCCGCCTCAGCTGCAGAGGCGTCCCAATTGCCCTGCCAAGCCTCGAGGAGAATCCCGAGTTGACCCTCGCAACTAGGCAGGAGTCCTGACGTCGCTGAACAAACACGTGGGTGGAAGGGCCATCCCCGTCGTAACTCGAGAATATACCCCAGGTTCCCGCCGCAACTCGAGAAAAACCATGAGACTTCCCAATCGCCGCGAGATGAGGCCCGATTCCCCTGCACTGCGTGCAGAGCAATTCCGTGTTGCCCATCACACATGAAAGGAGCCTTGATTTCCTTGATGGCACTCCAGAGAAACTCCAAGAACACTGTTTCAAGGCTAGAGGGATCCTGAGGACACTGTAGCAATACGAAAGAGCTCCGTGGACCAAGAATCAACTCGAGATGAGAGGTTAGTCCCTGGCTTCGACTCCAGAGGAATACCACCTTACCACAGGCACCTCAAGAGGAGGCTGCTCTCAGCTCTAGGTATATGAGAGGGACCCTGAGTTTGCAGTCTCAAGTGGAATGGACACCGCGATGCCCTGACTCGAAATCAGGCCGGATATCCCTACAGTGACTTTAATGCAGGCTCGTCTTGCATCTCTCAAGACGAAAGGATGTCTGAGTCCCCTGTGGAGACCACAGAGAAAGACCTAGTTCCCCACCTCATCGCGACCGGAGGCCTCACATCCTTTGAAAACTCCAGAGGTACGTGGATATCAGTGCCTCCAAAGGAGACGATGCCTGACTCCGCGTGAAACTTCATAGGAGTCCCACGATTCCTATGGCACGTGGAAAGGGACCCTTGGTCTCCCGCCTCAGCTGGAGAGGTGTCCCAATTGCCCTGCCAAGCCTCGAGGAGAATCCCGAGTTGTCCCTCGAAACTAGGCAGGAGTCCTGACGTCGCTGAACAATCACGTGGGTGGAAGGGCCATCCCCGTCGTAACTCGAGAATATACCCCAGGTTCCCGCCGCAACTCGAGCAAAACCATGAGACTTCCCCCTCGCCGCGAGATGAGGCCCGATTTCCATGCACTGTGTGTAGAGCAATTCCGTGTTGCACATCACACAGGAAAGGAGCCTTGATTTCCTTGATGGCACTCCAGAGAAACCCCAAGAACATTGTTTCAAGTCTAGAGGGATCCTGAGGACACTGTAGCAACAAGAGAGAGCTCTGTGGACCAAGAATCAACTCGAAATGAGAGGTTAGTCCCTGTCTTTGACTCCAGCGGAGTACCCCCTTACCACAAGCACCTCAAGAGGAGGCATCTCTCAGCTCTAGCTATGTGAGAGGGACCCTGAGTTTGCGGCCTCAAGTGGAATGGACACTGCGATGCCCTGACGTGAAATAAGGCCGGATATCCCTGCAGTGACTTGAATGCAGGCTCGTCTTGCATCTCCCAAGACGAAAGGATGTCTGAATAACCTTTGGAGACCTCAGAGAAAGATCTAGTTCCCCACCTCATCGCGACCGGAGGCCTCATAACCTTTGAAAACTCCAGAGGTACGCGGAGATCAGTGCCTCCAAAGGAGACGATGCCTGACTACTCGTGAAACTTGATAGGTGTCCCAGGATTCCTGTGGCAAATGGAAAGGGACCCTTGGTCTCCCACCTCAGCTGGAGAGGCGTCCCAATTGCCCTGCCAAGCCTCGAGGAGAATCCCGAGTTGTCCCTCGAAACTAGGCAGGAGTCCTGCCGTCGCTGAACAAACACGTGTGTGGAAGGGCCATCCCCGTCGTAACTCGAGAATATACCCCAGGTTCCCGCCCCAACTCGAGAAAAACCATGAGACTTCCCCCTCGCCGCGAGATGAGGCCCAATTCCCCTGCACTGCGTGCAGAGCAATTCCGTGTTGCACATCACACATGAAAGGAGCCTTGATTTCCTTGATGGCACTCCAGAGAAAACCCAAGAACACTGTTTCAAGGCTAGAGGGATCCTGAGGTCACTGTAGCAACACGAAAGAGCTCCGTGGACCACAAATCAACTGGAGATGAGACGTTAGTCCCTGGCTTCGACTCCAGAGGAATACCACCTTACCACAAGCACCTCAAGAGGAGGCATCTCTCAGTTCTAGCTATGTGAGAGGGACCCTGAGTTTGCGGCCTCAAGTGGAATGGACACTGCGATGCCCTGACGTGAAATAAGGCCGGATATCCCTGCAGTGACTTGAATGCAGGCTCGTCTTGCATCTCCCAAGACGAAAGGATGTCTGAATAACCTTTGGAGACCTCAGAGAAAGATCTAGTTCCCCACCTCATCGCGACCGGAGGCCTCATATCCTTTGAAAACTCCAGAGGTACGCGGAAATCAGTGCCTCCAAAGGAGACGATGCCTGACTCCTCGTGAAACTTGATAGGTGTCCCAGGATTCCTGTGGCAAATGGAAAGGGACCCTTGGTCTCCCGCCTCAGCTGGAGAGGCGTCCCAATTGCCCTGCCAAGCCTCGAGGAGAATCCCGAGTTGTCCCTCCCAACTAGGCAGGAGTCCTGACTTCGCTGAATAAACACGTGGGTGGAAGGGCCATCCCCGTCGTAACTCGAGAATATACCCCAGGTTCTCGCCGCAATGCGAGAAAAACCATGAGTCTTCCCCCTCGCCGTGAGATGAGGCCCGATTCCGCTGCACTGCATGCAGAGCAATTCCGTGTTGCACATCACACATGAAAGGAGCCTTGATTTCCTTAATGGCACTCCAGAGAAACCCCAAGAACACTGTTTCAAGGCTAGAGGGATCCTGAGGTCACTGTAGCAACACGAAAGAGCTCCGTGGACCAAAAATCAACTCGAGATGAGAGGTTAGTCCCTGGCTTCGACTCCAGAGGAATACCACCTTACCACAAGCACCTCAAGAGGAGGCTTCTCTCAGCTCTAGGTATGTGAGAGGGACCCTGAGTTCGCGGCCTCAAGTGGAATGGACACCGCGATGCCCTGACGCAAAATAAGGCCGGATATCCCTGCAGTGACTTGAATGCAGGCTCGTCTTGCATCTCCGAAGATGAAAGGTTGTCTGAATTCCCTGTGGAGACCACAGGAAAGACCTAGTTCCCCAACTCATCGCGACCGGAGGCCTCGCATCCTTTGAAAACTCCAGAGGTACCCGGAGATCAGTGCCTCCAAAGGAGACGATGCCTGACTCCTCGTGAAACTTGATAGGAGTCCCAGGATTCCTGTGGCACGTGGAAATGGACCCTTGGTCTCCCGCCTCAGCTGGAGAGGCATCCCAATTGCCCTGCCAAGCCTCGAGGAGAATCCCGAGTTGTCCCTCGCAACTAGACAGGAGTCCTGAAGTCGCTGAACAAACACGTGGCTGGAAGGCCCATCCCCGTCGTAACTCGAGAATATACCCCAGGGTCCCGCCGCAACTCGAGAAAAACCATGAGACTTCCCCCTCGCCGCGAGATGAGGCTCGATTCTCCTGCACTGCATGCAGAGCAATTCCGTGTTGCACATCAAACATGAAAGGAGCCTTGATTTCCTTGATGGCACTCCAGAGAAACCCCAAGAACACTGTTTCAAGGCTAGAGGGATCCTGAGGTTACTGTAGCAACACGAAAGAGCTCCGTGGACCAAAAATCAACTCGAGATGAGAGGTTAGTCCCTGGCTTCGACTCCAGAGGAATACCACCTTACCACAAGCACCTCAAGAGGAGGCTTCTCTCAGCTCTCGGTATGTGAGAGGGACCCTGAGTTTGCGGCCTCAAGTGGAATGGACACCGCGATGCCCTGACTCGAAATATGGCCAGATATCCCTGCAGTGACTTGAATGCAGGCTCGTCTTGCATCTCCCAAGATGAAAGGATGTCTGAATCCCCTGTGGAGACCACAGAGAAAGACCTAGTTCCCCACCTCATCGTGACCGGAGGCCTCACATCCTTTGAAAATTTCAGAGGTACACGGAGATCAGTGCCCCCAAAGCAGACGATGCCTGACTCCTCGTGAAACTTGATAGGAGTCCCAGGATTCCTGTGGCATGTGGAAAGGGAAACTTGGTCTCCCGACTCAGCTGGAGAGGCGTCCCAATTGCCCTGCCAAGCCTCGAGCAGAATCCCGAATTGTCCCTCACAACTAGGCAGGAGTACTGACGTTGCCGAACAAACACGTGGGTGGAAGGGCCATCCCCGTCGTAACTCGAGAATATTCCCCAGGTTCCCGCCGCAACTCGAGAAAAACCATGAGACTTCCCCCTCGCCGCGAGATGAGGCCCGATTCCCCTGCACTGCGTGCAGAGCAATTCCGTGTTGCACATCACACATGAAAGGAGCCTGGATTTCCTTGATGGCACTCCAGAGAAACCCCAAGAACACTGTTTCAAGGCTAGAGGGATCCTGAGGTCACTGTAGCAACACGAAAGAGCTCCGTGGACCAAAAATCAACTCGAGATGAGAGGTTAGTCCCTGGCTTCGACTCCAGAGGAATACCACCTTACCACAAGCACCTCAAGAGGAGGCTTCTCTCAGCTCTAGGTATGTGAGAGGGACCCTGAGTTTGCGGCCTCAAGTGGAATGGACACCGCGATGCCCTGACTCGAAATAAGGCCGGATATCCCTGCAGTGACTTGAATGCAGGCTCGTCTTGCATCTCCCAAGGAGAAAGGTTGTCTGAATTCCCTGTGGAGACCACATGAAAGACCTAGTTCCCCACCTCACCGCAACCGGAGGCCTCACATCCTTTGAAAACTCCAGAGGTATGCGGAGTTCAGTGCCTCGAAAGGAGACGATGCCTGACTCCTCGTGAAACTTGATAGGAGTCCCAGGATTCCTGTGGCACGTGGAAATGGACCCTTGGTCTCCGCCTTAGCTGGAGAGGAATCACAATTGCCCTGCCAAGCCTCGAGGAGAATCCCGAGTTGTCCCTCGCAACTAGGCAGGAGTCCTGACGTCGCTGAACAAACACGTGGCTGGAAGGCCCATCCCCGTCATAACTCGAGAATATACCCCAGGGTCCCGCCGCAACTCGAGAAAAACCATGAGACTTCCTCCTCGCCGCGAGATGAGGCTCGATTCTCCTGCACTGCATGCAGAGCAATTCCGTGTTGCACATCACACATGAAAGGAGCCTTGATTTCCTTGATGGCACTCCAGAGAAACCCCAAGAACACTGTTTCAAGGCTTTAGGGATCCTGAGGTTACTGTAGCAACACCAAAGAGCTCCATGGACCAAAAATCAACTCGAGATGAGAGGTTATTCCCTGGCTTCGACTCCAGAGGAATACCACCTTACCACAAGCACCTCAAGAGGAGGCTTCTTTCAGCTCTAGGTATGTGAGAGGGACCCTGAGTTTGCAGCCTCAAGTGGAATGGACACTGCGATGCCCTGACGCGAAATAAGTCCGGATATCCCTGCAGTGACTTGAATGCAGGCTCATCTTGCATCTCCCAAGACGAAAGGATGTCTGAATCCCCTGTGGAGACCACAGAGAAAGACCTAGTTCCCCACCTCATGGCGACCAGAGGCCTCACATCCTTTGAAAACTCCAGAGGTATGCGGAGATCAGTGCCTCCAAAGGAGACGATGCCTGACTCCTCGTGAAACTTGATAGGAGTCCCAGGATTCCTGTGGCACGTGGAAAGGGACCGTTGGTCTCCCGCCTCAGCTGGAGAGGCGTCCCAATTGCCCTGCCAAGCCTCGAGGAGAATCCCGAGTTGTCCCTCGCAACTAGGCAGGAGTCCTGACGTGGCTGAACAAACACGTGGGTGGAAGGGCCATCCCCGTCGTAACTCGAGAATATACCCCAGGTTCCCGCCGCAACTCGAGAAAAACCATGAGACTTCCCCCTCGCCGCGAGATGAGGCCCGATTCCCCTGCACTGCATGCAGAGGAATTCCGTGTTGCACATCACACATGAAAGGAGCCTTGATCTCCTTGATGGCACTCCAGAGAAACCCCAAGAACACTGTTTCAAGGCTAGAGGGATCCTGAGGTCACTGTAGCAACACGAAAGAGCTCCGTGGACCAAAAATCAACTCGAGATGAGAGGTTAGTCCCTGGCTTCGACTCCAGAGGAATACCACCTTACCACAAGCACCTCAAGAGGAGGCTTCTCTCAGCCCTAGGTATGTGAGAGGTACCGTGAGTTTGCGGCCTCAAGTGGAATGGACACCGCGATGCCCTGACTCGAAATAATGCCGGATATCCCTGCAGTGACTTGAATGCAGGCTCGTCTTGCATCTCCCAAGACGAAAGGATGTCTGAATCCCCTGTGGAGACCACAGAGAAAGACCTACTTCCCCACCTCATCGCGAACGGAGGCCTCACATTATTTGAAAACTTCAGAGGTACGCGGAGATCAGTGCCTCCAAAGGAGACGATGCCTGACTCCTCGTGAAACTTGATAGGAGTCCCAGAATTCCTTTGCACGTGGAAAGGGACCCTTGGTCTTCAGCCTCAGTTGGATAGGCGTCCCAATTGCCCTGCGAAGCCTCTAGGAGAATCCCGAGTTGACCCTCGCAACTAGGCAGGAGTCCTGACGTCGCTGAACAAACACGTGGTTGGAAGGGCCATCCCCGTCGTAACTCGAGAATATACCCCAGGTTCCCACCGCAACTCGAGAAAAACCATGAGACTACCCCCTCGCCGCGATATGAGGCCCGATTCCCCTGCACTGCGTGCAGAGCAATTCCGTGTTGCACATCACACATGAAAGGAGCCTTGATTTCCTTGGTGGCACTCCAGAGAAACCCCAAGAACACTGTTTCAAGGCTAGAGGGATCCTGAGTTCACTGTAGCAACACGAAAGAGCTCCGTGGACCAAAAATCAACTCGAGATGAGAGGTTAGTCCCTGGCTTCGACTCCAGAGGAATACCACCTCACCACAAGCACCTCAAGAGGAGGCTTCTCTCAGCTCTAGGTATGTGAGAGGGACCCTGAGTTTGCGGCCTCAAGGGGAATGGACACTGCGATGCCCTGACGCGAAATAAGGCCGGATATCCCTGCAGTGACTTGAATGCAGGCTCGTCTTGCATCTCCCAAGACGAAAGGATGTCTGAATCCCCTGTGGAGACCACAGAGAAAGACCTAGTTCCCCACCTCATCGCGACCGGAGGCCTCACATCCTTTGAAAACTCCAGAGGTACGCGGAGATCAGTGCCTCCAAAGGAGACGATGCCTGACTCCTCGTGAAACTTGATAGGAGTCCCAGGATTCCTGTGGCACGTGGAAAGGGACCCTTGGTCTCCCGCCTCAGCTGGAGAGGCGTCCCAATTGGCCTGCCAAGCCTCGAAGAGAATCCCGAGTTGTCCCTCATAACTAGGCAGGAGTCCTGACGTCGCTGAACAAACACGTGGGTGGAAGGGCCATCCCCGTCGTAACTCGAGAATATAACCCAGGTTCCCGCCGCAACTCGAGAAAAACCATGAGACTTCCCCCTCGCCGCGAGATGAGGCCCGATTCCCCTGCACTGTGTGCAGAGCAATTCCGTGTTGCACATCACACATGAAAGGAGCCGTGATTTCCTTGATGGCACTCCAGAGAAACCCCAAGAACACTATTTCAAGGCTAGAGGGATCCTGAGGTCACTGTAGCAACACGAAAGTGTTCCGTGGCCCAAAAATCAACTCGAGATGAGAGGTCAGTCCCTGGCTTCGACTCCAGAGGAATACCACCTTACCACAAGCACCTCAAGAGGAGGCTTCTCTCAGCTCTAGGTATGTGAGAGGGACCCTGAGTTTGCGGCCTCAGGTGGAATGGACACCGCGATGCCCTGACTCGAAAAAAGGCCGGATATCCCTGCAGAGACTTGAATGCAGGCTCGTCTTGCATCTCCCAAGACGAAAGGATGTGTGAAACCCGAATGGAGACCACAGAGAAAAACCTAGTACCCCACCTCATCGCGACCGGAGGCCTCACATCCTTTGAAAACTCCAGAGGTACGCGGAGATCAGTGCCTCCGAAGAAGACGAAGCCTGACTCCTCGTGAAACTTGATAGGAGTCCCAGGATTCCTGTGGCACGTGGAAAGGGACCCTTGGTCTACCGCCACAGATGGAGAGGCGTCCGAATTGCCCTGCCAAGCCTCGAGGAGAATCGCGAGTTGTCCCTCGCAATTAGGCAGGAGTCCTGACGTCGTTGAACAAACACGTGGGTGGAAGGGCCATCCCCGTCGTAACTCGAGAATATACCCCAGGTTCCCGCCGCAACTCGAGAAAAGCCATGAGACTTCCCCCTCGCCGCGAGATGAGGCCCAATTCCCCTGCACTGCGTGCAGAGCAATTCCGTGTTGCACATCACACATGAAAGGAGCCTTGATTTCCTTGATGGCACTCCAGAGAAACCCCAAGAACACTGTTTAAAGCCTAGAGGGATCCTGAGGTCACTGTAGCAACACGAAAGAGCTCCGTCGACCAAAAATCAACTCGAGATGAGAGGTTAGTCCCTGGCTCCGACTCCAGAGGAATACGAACTTACCACAAGCACCTCAAGAGGAGGCTTCTCTCAGTTCTAGCTATGTTCTGAGTTTGCGGCCTCAAGTGGAATGGAACCGCGATGCCCTGACTCGAAATAAGGCCGGATATTCCTGCAGTGACTTGAATGCAGGCTCGTCTTGCATCTCCCAAGACGAAAGGATGTCTGAATCCCCTGTGGAGACCTCAGAGAAAGATCTAGTTCCCCACCTCATCACGACCGGAGGCCTCACATCCTTTGAAAACTCCAGAGGTATGCGGAGATCAGTGCCTCCAAAGGAGACGATGCCTGACTCCTCGTGAAACTTGATAGGAGTCCCAGGATACGTGTGGCACATGGAAAGGGACCCTTGGTCTCCCGCCTCAGCTGGAGAGGCCTCCCAATTGCCCTGCCAAGCCTCGAGGAGACTCCCGAGTTGTCTTTCGCAACTAGGCAGGAGTCCTGACGTCGCTGAACAAACACGTGGCTGGAAGGGCCATCCCAGTCATAACTCGAAAATATACCCCAGGGTCCCGCCGCAACTCGAGAAAAACCATGAGACTTCCCCCTCGCCCCGAGATGAAGCTCGATTCCCCTGCACTGCATACAGAGCAATTCAGTGTTGCACATCAAACATGAAAGGAGCCTTGATTTCTTTGATGGCACTCCAGAGAAACCCCAAGAACACTGTTTCAAGGCTAGAGGGATCCTGAGGTTACTGTAGCAACACGAAAGAGCTCCATGGACCAAAAATCAACTCGAGATGAGAGGTTAGTCCCTGGCTTCGACTCCATAGGATTACCACCTTACCACAAGCACCTCAAGAGGAGGCTTCTCTCAGCTCTAGGTATGTGAGAGGGACCCTGACTTTGCGGACTCAAGTGGAATGGACACTGCGATGCCCTGAAACGAAATAAGGCCGGATATCCCTGCAGTGACTTGAATGCAGGCTCGTCTTGCATCTCCCAAGATGACAGGATGTCTGAATCCCCTGTGAAGACCACAGAGAAAGACCTAGTTCCCCACTTCATCGCGACCGGAGGCCTCACATCCTTTGAAAACTCCACAGGTACGTGGAGATCAGTGCCTTCAAAGGAGATGATGCCTGACTCCTCGTGAAACTTGATAGGAGTCCCAGGATTCCTGTGGCACGTGGAAAGGGACCCTAGGTCTCCCGCCTCAGCTGGAGAGGCGTCCCAATTGCCCTGCCAAGCCTCCAGGAGAATCCCGGAGTTGTCCCTCGCAACTTGGCAGGAGTCCTGACGTCGCTGAACAAACACGTGGCTGGAAGGGCCATCCCCGTCATAACTCGAGAATATACCCCAGGTTCCCGCCGCAACTCGAGAAAAACCATGAGACTTCCCCCCTCGCCGCGAGATGAGGTCCGATTCCCCTGCACTGCATGCAGAGCAATTCCGTGTTGCACATCACACATGAAAGGAGCCTTGATTTCCTTGATGGCACTCCAGAGAAACCCCAAGAACACTGTTTCAAGGCTAGAGGGATCCCTGAGGTCACTGTAGCAACACGAAAGAGCTCCGTGGAACAAAAATCAACTCGAGATGAGAGGTTAGTCCCTGGCTTCGACTCCAGAGGAATACCACCTTACCACAAGCACCTCAAGAGGAGGCTTCTCTCAGCTCTAGGTATGTGAGAGGGACCTGAGTTTGCGGCCTCAAGTGGAATGGACACCGCGATGCCCTGACGCGAAATAAGGCCGGATATTCCTGCAGTGACTTGAATGCAGGCTCGTCTTGCATCTCCCAAGACGAAAGGATGTCTGAATCCCCTGTGGAGACCACAGAGAAAGACCTACTTCCCCACCTCATCGCGAACGGAGGCCTCACATTATTTGAAAACTTCAGAGGTACGCGGAGATCAGTGCCTCCAAAGGAGACGATGCCTGACTCCTCGTGAAACTTGATAGGAGTCCCAGAATTCCTTTGCACGTGGAAAGGGACCCTTGGTCTTCAGCCTCAGTTGGATAGGCGTCCCAATTGCCCTGCGAAGCCTCTAGGAGAACTCCCGAGTTGACCCTCGCAACTAGGCAGGGAGTCCTGACGTCGCTGAACAAACACGTGGGTTGGAAGGGCCATCCCCGTCGTAACTCGAGAATATACCCCAGGTTCCCACCGCAACTCGAGAAAAAACCATGAGACTACCCCCTCGCCGCGATTTGAGGCCCGATTCCCCTGCACTGCGTGCAGAGCAATTCCGTGTTGCACATCACACATGAAAGGAGCCTTGATTTCCTTGGTGGCACTCCAGAGAAACCCCAAGAACACTGTTCAAGGCTAGAGGGATCCTGAGTTCACTGTAGCAACACGAAAGAGCTCCGTGGACCAAAAATCAACTCGAGATGAGAGGTTAGTCCCTGGCTTCGACTCCAGAGGAATACCACCTCACCACAAGCACCTCAAGAGGAGGCTTCTCTCAGCTCTAGGTATGTGAGAGGGACCCTGAGTTTGCGGCCTCAAGGGGAATGGACACTGCGATGCCCTGACGCGAAATGAGGCCGGATATCCCTGCAGTGACTTGAATGCAGGCTCGTCTTGCATCTCCCAAGACGAAAGGATGTCTGAATCCCCTGTGGAGACCACAGAGAAAGACCTACGTACCTCATCGCGACCGGAGGCCTCACATCCTTTGAAAACTCCAGAGGTACGCGGAGATCAGTGCCTCCAAAGGAGACGATGCCTGACTCCTCGTGAAACTTGATAGGAGTCCCAGGATTCCTGTGGCACGTGGAAAGGGACCCTTGGTCTCCCGCCTCAGCTGGAGAGGCGTCCCAATTGGCCTGCCAAGCCTCGAAGAGAATCCCGAGTTGTCCCTCATAACTAGGCAGGAGTCCTGACGTCGCTGAACAAACACGTGGGTGGAAGGGCCATCCCCGTCGTAACTCGAGAATATACCCCAGGTTCCCGCCGCAACTCGAGAAAAACCATGAGACTTCCCCCTCGCCGCGAGATGAGGCCCGATTCCCCTGCACTGCGTGCAGAGCAATTCCGTGTTGCACATCACACATGAAAGGAGCCGTGATTTCCTTGATGGCACTCCAGAGAAACCCCAAGAACACTATTTCAATGCTAGAGGGATCCTGAGGTCACTGTAGCAACACGAAAGTGTTCCGTGGCCCAAAAATCAACTCGAGATGAGAGGTCAGTCCCTGGCTTCGACTCCAGAGGAATACCACCTTACCACAAGCACCTCAAGAGGAGGCTTCTCTCAGCTCTAGGTATGTGAGAGGGACCCTGAGTTTGCGGCCTCAGGTGGAATGGACACCGCGATGCCCTGACTCGAAAAAAGGCCGGATATCCCTGCAGAGACTTGAATGCAGGCTCGTCTTGCATCTCCCAAGACGAAAGGATGTGTGAAACCCGAATGGAGACCACAGAGAAAAACCTAGTACCCCACCTCATCGCGACCGGAGGCCTCACATCCTTTGAAAACTCCAGAGGTACGCGGAGATCAGTGCCTCCGAAGAAGACGAAGCCTGACTCCTCGTGAAACTTGATAGGAGTCCCAGGATTCCTGTGGCACGTGGAAAGGGACCCTTGGTCTACCGCCACAGATGGAGAGGCGTCCGAATTGCCCTGCCAAGCCTCGAGGAGAATCGCGAGTTGTCCCTCGCAATTAGGCAGGAGTCCTGACGTCGTTGAACAAACACGTGGGTGGAAGGGCCATCCCCGTCGTAACTCGAGAATATACCCCAGGTTCCCGTCGCAACTCGAGAAAAGCCATGAGACTTCCCCCTCGCCGCGAGATGAGGCCCAATTCCCCTGCACTGCGTGCAGAGCAATTCCGTGTTGCACATCACACATGAAAGGAGCCTTGATTTCCTTGATGGCACTCCAGAGAAACCCCAAGAACACTGTTTAAAGCCTAGAGGGATCCTGAGGTCACTGTAGCAACACGAAAGAGCTCCGTCGACCAAAAATCAACTCGAGATGAGAGGTTAGTCCCTGGCTCCGACTCCAGAGGAATACGAACTTACCACAAGCACCTCAAGAGGAGGCTTCTCTCAGTTCTAGCTATGTTCTGAGTTTGCGGCCTCAAGTGGAATGGAACCGCGATGCCCTGACTCGAAATAAGGCCGGATATTCCTGCAGTGACTTGAATGCAGGCTCGTCTTGCATCTCCCAAGACGAAAGGATGTCTGAATCCCCTGTGGAGACCTCAGAGAAAGATCTAGTTCCCCACCTCATCACGACCGGAGGCCTCACATCCTTTGAAAACTCCAGAGGTATGCGGAGATCAGTGCCTCCAAAGGAGACGATGCCTGACTCCTCGTGAAACTTGATAGGAGTCCCAGGATACGTGTGGCACATGGAAAGGGACCCTTGGTCTCCCGCCTCAGCTGGAGAGGCCTCCCAATTGCCCTGCCAAGCCTCGAGGAGACTCCCGAGTTGTCTTTCGCAACTAGGCAGGAGTCCTGACGTCGCTGAACAAACACGTGGCTGGAAGGGCCATCCCAGTCATAACTCGAAAATATACCCCAGGGTCCCGCCGCAACTCGAGAAAAACCATGAGACTTCCCCCTCGCCCCGAGATGAAGCTCGATTCCCCTGCACTGCATACAGAGCAATTCAGTGTTGCACATCAAACATGAAAGGAGCCTTGATTTCTTTGATGGCACTCCAGAGAAACCCCAAGAACACTGTTTCAAGGCTAGAGGGATCCTGAGGTTACTGTAGCAACACGAAAGAGCTCCATGGACCAAAAATCAACTCGAGATGAGAGGTTAGTCCCTGGCTTCGACTCCATAGGATTACCACCTTACCACAAGCACCTCAAGAGGAGGCTTCTCTCAGCTCTAGGTATGTGAGAGGGACCCTGACTTTGCGGACTCAAGTGGAATGGACACTGCGATGCCCTGAAACGAAATAAGGCCGGATATCCCTGCAGTGACTTGAATGCAGGCTCGTCTTGCATCTCCCAAGATGACAGGATGTCTGAATCCCCTGTGAAGACCACAGAGAAAGACCTAGTTCCCCACTTCATCGCGACCGGAGGCCTCACATCCTTTGAAAACTCCACAGGTACGTGGAGATCAGTGCCTTCAAAGGAGATGATGCCTGACTCCTCGTGAAACTTGATAGGAGTCCCAGGATTCCTGTGGCACGTGGAAAGGGACCCTAGGTCTCCCGCCTCAGCTGGAGAGGCGTCCCAATTGCCCTGCCAAGCCTCCAGGAGAATCCCGAGTTGTCCCTCGCAACTTGGCAGGAGTCCTGACGTCGCTGAACAAACACGTGGCTGGAAGGGCCATCCCCGTCATAACTCGAGAATATACCCCAGGTTCCCGCCGCAACTCGAGAAAAACCATGAGACTTCCCCCTCGCCGCGAGATGAGGTCCGATTCCCCTGCACTGCATGCAGAGCAATTCCGTGTTGCACATCACACATGAAAGGAGCCTTGATTTCCTTGATGGCACTCCAGAGAAACCCCAAGAACACTGTTTCAAGGCTAGAGGGATCCTGAGGTCACTGTAGCAACACGAAAGAGCTCCGTGGCCCAAAAATCAACTCGAGATGAGAGGTTAGTCCCTGGCTTCGACTCCAGAGGAATACCACCTTACCACAAGCACCTCAAGAGGAGGCTTCTCTCAGCTCTAGGTATGTGAGAGGGACCCTGAGTTTGCGGCCTCAAGTGGAATGGACACCGCGATGCCCTGACGCGAAATAAGGCCGGATATTCCTGCAGTGACTTGAATGCAGGTTAGTCTTGCATCTCCCAAGACGAAAGGATGTCTGAATCCCCTGTGGAGACCTCAGAGAAAGATCTAGTTCCCCACCTCATCACGACCGGAGGCCTCACATCCTTTGAAAACTCCAGAGGTATGCGGAGATCAGTGCCTCCAAAGGAGATGATGCCTGACTCCTCGTGAAACTTGATAGGAGTCCCAGGATTCCTTTGGCACGTGGAAAGGGACCCTTGGTCTCCCGCCTCAGCTGGAGAGGCGTCCCAATTGCCCTGCCAAGCCTCGAGGAGAATCCCGAGTTGTCCCTCGCAACTAGGCAGGAGTCCTGCCGTCGCTGAACAAACACGTGTGTGGAAGGGCCATCCCCATCGTAACTCGAGAATATACCCCAGGTTCCCGCCGCAACTCGAGAAAAACCATGAGACTTCCCCCTCGCCGCGAGATGAGGCCCGATTCCCCTGCACTGCGTGCAGAGCAATCCGTGTTGCACATCACACATGAAAGGAGCCTTGATTTCCTTGATGGCACTCCAGAGAAACCCCAAGAACACTGTTTCAAGGCTAGAGGGATCCTGAGGTCACTGTAGCAACACGAAAGAGCTCCGTGGACCAAAAATCAACTCGAGACGAAAGGTTAGTCCCTGCCTTCGATTCCAGAGGAATACCACCTTACCACAAGCACCTCAAGAGGAGGCTTCTCTCAGCTCTAGGTATGTGAGAGGGACCCTGATTTTGCGGCCTCAAGTGAAATGGATACTGCGATGCCCTGACGCGAAATAAGGCCGGATATCCCTGCAGTGACTTGAATGCAGGTTCGTCTTGCATCTCCCAAGATGAAAGGATGTCTGAATCCCCTGTGGAGACCACAGAGAAAGACCTAGTTCACCACCTCATGGCGACTGGAGGCCTCACATCCTTTGAAAACTCCAGAGGTATGCGAAGATCAATGACTCCAAAGGAGACGATGCCTGAGTCCTCGTGAAACTTTATAGCAGTCCCAGGATTCCTGTGGCACGTGGAAAGGGACCCTTGGTCTCCCGCCTCAGCTGGAGAGGCGTCCCAATTGCCCTGCCAAGCCTCGAGGAGAATCCCGAGTTGTCCCTCGCAACTAGGCAGGAGTCCTGACGTCGCTGAACAAACACGTGGGTGGAAGGGCCATCGCCGTCGTAACTCGAGAATATACCCCAGGTTCCCGCCGCAACTCGAGAAAAACCATGAGACTTCCCCCTCGCCGCGAGATGAGGCCCGATTCCCCTGCACTGCATGCAGAGCAATTCCGTGTTGCACATCAAACAAGAAAGGAGCCTTGATTTCCTTGATGGCACTCCAGAGAAACCCAAGAACACTGTTTCAAGGCTAGAGGGATCCTGAGGTCACTGTAGCAACACGAAAGAGCTCCGTGGAACAAAAATCAACTCGAGATGAGAGGTTAGCCCTGGCTTCGACTCCAGAGGAATACCACCTTACCAAAAGCACCTCAAGAGGAGGCTTCTCTCAGCTCTAGGTATGTGAGAGGGACCCTGATTTTGCGGCCTCAAGTGGAATGGACACCGCGATGCCCTGACTCGAAATAAGGCCGAATATCCCTGCAGTGACTTGAATGCAGGCCCGTCTTGCATCTCCCAAGATGAAAGGATGTCTGAATCCCCTGTGGAGACCACAGAGAAAGAACTAGTTCCCCACCTCATTGCGACCGGAGGCCTCACATCCTTTGAAAACTCCAGAGGTACGCGGAGATCAGTGCCTCCAAAGGAGACGATGCCTGACTCCTCGTGAAACTTGATAGGAGTCCCAGGATTCCTGTAGCACGTGGAAAGGGACCCTTGGTCTCCCGCCTCAGCTGGAGAGGCGTCCCAATTGCCCTGCCAAGCCTCGAGGTGAACCCCGAGTTTTCCCTCGCAACTAGGCAGGAGTCCTGACGTCGCTGAACAAACACGTGTGTGGAAGGGCCATCCCCATCGTAACTCGAGAATATACCCCAGGTTCCCGCCGCAACTCGAGAAAAACCATGAGACTTCCCCCTCGCCACGAGATGAGGCCTGATTCCCCTGCACTGCGTGTAGAGCAATTCCGTGTTGCACATCACACATGAAAGGAGCCTTGATTTCCTTGATGGCACTCCAGAGAAACCCCAAGAACACTGTTTCAAGGCTGGAGGGATCCTGAGGTCACTGTAGCAACACGAAAGAGCTCCGTGGACCAAAAATCAACTCAAGATGAGAGGTTAGTCCCTGGCTTCGACTCCAGAGGAACACCACCTTACCACAAGCACCTCAAGAGGAGGCTTCTCTCAGCTCTAGGTATGTGAGAGGGACCCTGAGTTTGCGGCCTCAAGTGCAATGGACAACGCGATGCTCTGGCTCGAAATAAGGCCGCATATGCCTGCAGTGACTTGAATGCAGGCTCGTCTTGCATCTCCCAAGACGAAAGGATGTCTGAATCACCTGTGTAGACCACAGAGAAAGACCTAGTTCCCCACCTCATCGCGACCGGAGGCCTCACATCCTTTGAAAACTCCAGAGGTACCTGGAGATCAGTGCCTCCAAAGGAGACGATGCCTGACTCCTCGTGAAACTTGATAGGAGTCCCAGGATTCCTGTGGCACGTGGAAAGGGACCCTTGGTCCCCCGCCTCAGCTGGAGAGGCGTCCCAATTGCCCTGCCAAGCCTGGAGGAGAACCCCGAGTTGTCCCTCGCAACTAAGCAGGAGTCCTGACGTCGCTGAACAAACACGTGGGTGGAAGGGCCATCCCCATCGTACTTCGAGAATATACCCCAGGTTCCCGCCGCAACTCGAGAAAAACCATGAGATTTCCCCCTCGCCGCGAGATGAGGCCTGATTCCCCTGCACTGCGTGCAGAGCAATTCCGTGTTGCACATCACACATGAAAGGAGCCTTGATTTCCTTGATGGCACTCCAGAGAAACCCCAAGAACACTGTTTCAAGGCTAGAGGGATCCTGAGGTCACTGTAGCAACACGAAAGAGCTCCGTGGACCAAGAATCAACTTGAGATGAGAGGTTAGTCCCTGGCTTCGACTCCAGAGGAATACCACCTTACCACAAGCACCTCAAGAGGAGGCTTCTCTCAGCTCTAGCTATGTGAGAGGGACCCTGAGTTTGCGGCCTCAAGTTGAATGGACACCGCGATGCCCTGACTCGAAATAAGGCCGGATATCCCTGCAGTGACTTGAATGCAGGCTCGTCTTGCATCTCCCAAGACGAAAGGATGTTTGAATCCCCTGTGGAGACAACAGAGAAAGACCTAGTTCACTACCTCATCGCGACCGGAGGCCTCACATCCTTTGAAAACTCCAAAGGTACGCGGAGATCAGTGCCTCCAAAGGAGACGATGCCTGACTCCTCGTGAAACTTGATAGGAGTCCCAGGATTCCTGTGGCACGTGGAAAGGGACCCTTGGTCTCCCGCCTCAGCTGGAGAGGCGTCCCAAATGCCCTGCCAAGCCTCGAGGAGAATCCCGAGTTGTCCCTCGCAACTAGGCAGGAGTCCTGAAGTCCCTGAACAAACACGTGGGTGGAGGGACCATCCCCGTCTTAACTCGAGAATATACCCCAGGTTCCCGCCGCAACTCGAGAAAAACCATGAGACTTCCCCCTCGCCGCGAGATGAGGCCCGATTCCCTTGCACTGCGTGCAGAGCAATTCCGTGTTGCACATCACACATGAAAGGAGCCTTGATTTCCTTGATGGCACTCCAGAGAAACCCCAAGAACACTGTTTCAAGGCTAGAGGGATCCTGAGGTCACTGTAGCAACAAGAAAGAGCTCCGTGGACCAAAAATCAACTCGAGATGAGAGGTTAGTCCCTGGCTTCGACTCCAGAGGAATACCACCTTACCACAAGCACCTCAAGAGGAGGCTTCTCTCAGATCTAGGTATGTGAGAGGGACCCTGAGTTTGCAGCCTCAAGTGGAATGGACACCGCGATGCCCTGACTCGAAATAAGCCCGGATATCCTTGCAGTGACTTGAATGCAGGCTCGTCTTGCATCTCCCAAGACGAAAGGATGTCTGAGTCCCCTGTAGAGACCACAGAGAAAGACCTAGTTCCCCACCTCATCGCGACCGGAGGCCTCACATCCTTTGAAAACTCCAGAGGTACGCGGAGATCAGTGCCTCCAAACGAGACGATGCCTGACTCCTCGTGAAACTTGATAGGAGTCCCAGGATTCCTGTGGCACGTGGAAAGGGACCCTTGGTCTCCCGCCTCAGCTGGAGAGGCGTCCCAATTGCCCTGCCAAGCCTCGAGGAGAACCCCGAGTTGTCCCTCGCAACTAGGCAGGAGTCCTGACGTCGCTGAAGAAACACGTGGTTGGAAGGGCCATCCCCATCGTACTTCGAGAATGTACCCCAGGTTCCCGCCGCAACTCGGGAAACACCATGAGACTTCCCCCTCGCCACGAGATGAGGCCCGATGCCCCTGCACTGCGTGCAGAGCAATTCCGTGTTGCACATCACACTTGAAAGAAGCCTTGATTTCTTTAACGGCACTCCAGCGAAACCCCAAGAACACTGTTTCAAGGCTAGAGGGATCCTGAGGTCACTGTAGCAACACGAAAGATCTCCGTGGACCAAAAATCAACTCGAGATGAGAGGTTAGTTCCTGGCTTCGACTCCAGAGGAATACCACCTCACCACAAGCACGTCAAGAGGAGGCTTCTCTCAGCTCTAGGTATGTGAGAGGGACCCTGAGTTTGCGGCCTCAAATGCAATGGACACCGCGATGCTCTGGCTCGAAATAAGGCCGCATATGCCTGCAGTGACTTGAATGCAGACTCGTCTTGCATCTCCCAAGACGAAAGGATGTCTGAATCACCTGTGTAGACCACAGAGAAAGACCTAGTTCCCCACTTCATCGCGACCGGAGGCCTCACATCCTTTGAAAATTCCAGAGGTACCTGGAGATCAGTGCCTCCAAAGGAGACGATGCCTGACTCTTCGTGAAACTTGATAGGAGTCACAGGATTCCTGTGGCACGTGGAAAGGGACCCTTGGTCTCCCGCCTCAGCTGGAGAGGCGTCCCAATTGCCCAGCCAAGCCTCGAGGAGAACCCCGAGTTGTCCCTCGCAACTAGGCAGGAGTCCTGACGTCGCTGAAGAAACACGTGGTTGGAAGGGCCATCCCCATCGTACTTCGAGAATATACCCCAGGTTCCCGGCGCAACTCGAGAAAAACCATGAGACTTCCCCCTCGCCACGAGATGAGGCCCGATGCCCCTGCACTGCGTGCAGAGCAATTCCGTGTTGCACATCACACTTGAAAGGAGCCTTGATTTCTTTAACGGCACTCCAGCGAAACCCCAAGAACACTGTTTCAAGGCTAGAGGGATCCTGAGGTCACTGTAGCAACACGAAAGAGCTCCGTGGACCAAAAATCAACTCGAGATGAGAGGTTAGTTCCTGGCTTCGACTCCAGAGGAATACCACCTCACCACAAGCACGTCAAGAGGAGGCTTCTCTCAGCTCTAGGTATGTGAGAGGGACCCTGAGTTTGCGGCCTCAAATGCAATGGACACCGCGATGCTCTGGCTCGAAATAAGGCCGCATATGCCTGCAGTGACTTGAATGCAGACTCGTCTTGCATCTCCCAAGACGAAAGGATGTCTGAATCACCTGTGTAGACCACAGAGAAAGACCTAGTTCCCCACCTCATCGCGAACGGAGGCCTCACATCCTTTGAAAATTCCAGAGGTACCTGGAGATCAGTGCCTCCAAAGGAGACGATGCCTGACTCCTCGTGAAACTTGATAGGAGTCACAGGATTCCTGTGGCACGTGGAAAGGGACACTTGGTCTCCCGCCTCAGCTGGAGAGGTGTCCCAATTGCCCTGACAAGCCTTGAGGAGAATCCCGAGTTGTCCCTCGCAACTAGGCAGGAGTCCTGACGTCGCTGAACAAACATGTGGTTGGAAGGGCCATCCCCGTCGTAACTCGAGAATATACCCCAGGTTCCCGCCGCAACTCGAGAAAAACAATGAGACTTCCCCCTCGCCGTGAGATGAGGCACGATTCCCCTGCACTTCATGCAGAGCAATTGTGTGTTGCACATCACACATGAAAGGAGCCTTGATTTCCTTGATGGCACTCCAGAGAAACCCCAAGAACACTGTTTCAAGGCTAGAGGGATCCTGAGGTCACTGTAGCAACACGAAAGAGCTCCGTGGACCAAAAATCAACTCGAGACGAAAGGTTAGTCCCTGCCTTCGATTCCAGAGGAATACCACCTTACCACAAGCACCTCAAGAGGAGGCTTCTCTCAGCTCTAGGTATGTGAGAGGGACCCTGATTTTGCGGCCTCAAGTGGAATGGATACTGCGATGCCCTGACGCGAAATAAGGCCGGATATCCCTGCAGTGACTTGAATGCAGGTTCGTCTTGCATCTCCCAAGATGAAAGGATGTCTGAATCCCCTGTGGAGACCACAGAGAAAGACCTAGTTCACCACCTCATGGCGACTGGAGGCCTCACATCCTTTGAAAACTCCAGAGGTATGCGAAGATCAATGTCTCCAAAGGAGACGATGCCTGAGTCCTCGTGAAACTTTATAGCAGTCCCAGGATTCCTGTGGCACGTGGAAAGGGACCCTTGGTCTCCCGCCTCAGCTGGAGAGGCGTCCCAATTGCCCTGCCAAGCCTCGAGGAGAATCCCGAGTTGTCCCTCGCAACTAGGCAGGAGTCCTGACGTCGCTGAACAAACACGTGGGTGGAAGGGCCATCCCCGTCGTAACTCGAGAATATACCCCAGGTTCCCGCCGCAACTCGAGAAAAACCATGAGACTTCCCCCTCGCCGTGAGATGAGGCCCGATTCCCCTGCACTGCATGCAGAGCAATTCCGTGTTGCACATCAAACAAGAAAGGAGCCTTGATTTCCTTGATGGCACTCCAGAGAAACCCAAGAACACTGTTTCAAGGCTAGAGGGATCCTGAGGTCACCGTAGCAACACGAAAGAGCTCCGTGGACCAAAAATCAACTCGAGATGAGAGGTTAGTCCCTGGCTTCGACTCCAGAGGAATACCACCTTACCAAAAGCACCTCAAGAGGAGGCTTCTCTCAGCTCTAGGTATGTGAGAGGGACCCTGATTTTGCGGCCTCAAGTGGAATGGACACCGCGATGCCCTGACTCGAAATAAGGCCGAATATCCCTGCAGTGACTTGAATGCAGGCCCGTCTTGCATCTCCCAAGATGAAAGGATGTCTGAATCCCCTGTGGAGACCACAGAGAAAGAACTAGTTCCCCACCTCATTGCGACCGGAGGCCTCACATCCTTTGAAAACTCCAGAGGTACGCGGAGATCAGTGCCTCCAAAGGAGACGATGCCTGACTCCTCGTGAAACTTTATAGGAGTCCCAGGATTCCTGTAGCACGTGGAAAGGGACCCTTGGTCTCCCGCCTCAGCTGGAGAGGCGTCCCAATTGCCCTGCCAAGCCTCGAGGAGAATCCCGAGTTGTCCCTCGCAACTAGGCAGGAGTCCTGACGTCGATGAACAAACACGTGTGTGGAAGGGCCATCCCCGTCGTAACTCGAGAATATACCCCAGGTTCCCGCCGCAACTCGAGAAAAACCATGAGACTTCCCCCTCGCCACGAGATGAGGCCTGATTCCCCTGCACTGCGTGCAGAGCAATTCCGTGTTGCACATCACACATGAAAGGAGCCTTGATTTCCTTGATGGCACTCCAGAGAAACCCCAAGAACACTGTTTCAAGGCTGGAGGGATCCTGAGGTCACTGTAGCAACACGAAAGAGCTCCGTGGACCAAAAATCAACTCAAGATGAGAGGTTAGTCCCTGGCTTCGACTCCAGAGGAACACCACCTTACCACAAGCACCTCAAGAGGAGGCTTCTCACAGCTCTAGGTATGTGAGAGGGACCCTGACTTTGCGGCCTCAAGTGCAATGGACAACGCGATGCTCTGGCTCGAAATAAGGCCGCATATGCCTGCAGTGACTTGAATGCAGGCTCGTCTTGCATCTCCCAAGACGAAAGGATGTCTGAATCACCTGTGTAGACCACAGAGAAAGACCTAGTTCCCCACCTCATCGCGACCGGAGGCCTCACATCCTTTGAAAACTCCAGAGGTACGCGGAGATCAGTGCCTCCAAAGGAGACGATGCCTGACTCCTCGTGAAACTTGATAGGAGTCCCAGGATTCCTGTAGCACGTGGAAAGGGACCCTTGGTCCCCCGCCTCAGCTGGAGAGGCGTCCCAATTGCCCTGCCAAGCCTGGAGGAGAACCCCGAGTTGTCCCTCGCAACTAAGCAGGAGTCCTGACGTCGCTGAACAAACACGTGGGTGGAAGGGCCATCCCCATCGTACTTCGAGAATATACCCCAGGTTACCGCCGCAACTCGAGAAAAACCATGAGATTTCCCCCTCGCCGCGAGATGAGGCCTGATTCCCCTGCACTGCGTGCAGAGCAATTCCGTGTTGCACATCACACATGAAAGGAGCCTTGATTTCCTTGATGGCACTCCAGAGAAACCCCAAGAACACTGTTTCAAGGCTAGAGGGATCCTGAGGTCACTGTAGCAACACGAAAGAGCTCCGTGGACCAAAAATCAACTCGAGATGAGAGGTTAGTTCCTGGCTTCGACTCCAGAGGAATACCACCTCACCACAAGCACGTCAAGAGGAGGCTTCTCTCAGCTCTAGGTATGTGAGAGGGACCCTGAGTTTGCGGCCTCAAATGCAATGGACACCGCGATGCTCTGGCTCGAAATAAGGCCGCATATGCCTGCAGTGACTTGAATGCAGACTCGTCTTGCATCTCCCAAGACGAAAGGATGTCTGAATCCCCTGTGGAGACCACAGAGAAAGACCTAGTTCACCACCTCATGGCGACTGGAGGCCTCACATCCTTTGAAAACTACAGAGGTATGCGAAGATCAATGACTCCAAAGGAGACGATGCCTGAGTCCTCGTGAAACTTGATAGGAGTCCCAGGATTCCTGTGGCACGTGGAAAGGGACCCTTGGTCTCCCGCCTCAGCTGGAGAGGCGTCCCAATTGCCCTGCCAAGCCTCGAGGAGAATCCCGAGTTGTCCCTCGCAACTAGGCAGGAGTCCTGACGTCGCTGAACAAACACGTGGGTGGAAGGGCCATCCCCGTCGGAACTCGAGAATATACCCAAGGTTCCCGCCGCAACTCGAGAAAAACCATGAGACTTCCCCCTCGCCGTGAGATGAGGCCCGATTCCCCTGCACTGCATGCAGAGCAATTCCGTGTTGCACATCAAACAAGAAAGGAGCCTTGATTTCCTTGATGGCACTCCAGAGAAACCCAAGAACACTGTTTCAAGGCTAGAGGGATCCTGAGGTCACTGTAGCAACACGAAAGAGCTCCGTGGACCAAAAATCAACTCGAGATGAGAGGTTAGTCCCTGGCTTCGACTCCAGAGGAATACCACCTTACCAAAAGCACCTCAAGAGGAGGCTTCTCTCAGCTCTAGGTATGTGAGAGGGACCCTGATTTTGCGGCCTCAAGTGGAATGGACACCGCGATGCCCTGACTCGAAATAAGGCCGAATATCCCTGCAGTGACTTGAATGCAGGCCCGTCTTGCATCTCCCAAGATGAAAGGATGTCTGAATCCCCTGTGGAGACCACAGAGAAAGAACTAGTTCCCCACCTCATTGCGACCGGAGGCCTCACATCCTTTGAAAACTCCAGAGGTACGCGGAGATCAGTGCCTCCAAAGGAGACGATGCCTGACTCCTCGTGAAACTTTATAGGAGTCCCAGGATTCCTGTAGCACGTGGAAAGGGACCCTTGGTCTCCCGCCTCAGCTGGAGAGGCGTCCCAATTGCCCTGCCAAGCCTCGAGGAGAATCCCGAGTTGTCCCTCGCAACTAGGCAGGAGTCCTGACGTCGCTGAACAAACACGTGTGTGGAAGGGCCATCCCCGTCGTAACTCGAGAATATACCCCAGGTTCCCGCCGCAACTCGAGAAAAACCATGAGACTTCCCCCTCGCCACGAGATGAGGCCTGATTCCCCTGCACTGGGTGCAGAGCAATTCCGTGTTGCACATCACACATGAAAGGAGCCTTGATTTCCTTGATGGCACTCCAGAGAAACCCCAAGAACACTGTTTCAAGGCTGGAGGGATCCTGAGGTCACTGTAGCAACACGAAAGAGCTCCGTGGACCAAAAATCAACTCAAGATGAGAGGTTAGTCCCTGGCTTCGAATCCAGAGGAACACCACCTTACCACAAGCACCTCAAGAGGAGGCTTCTCAGAGCTCTAGGTATGTGAGAGGGACCCTGAGTTTGCGGCCTCAAGTGCAATGGACAACGCGATGCTCTGGCTCGAAATAAGGCCGCATATGCCTGCAGTGACTTGAATGCAGGCTCGTCTTGCATCTCCCAAGACGAAAGGATGTCTGAATCACCTGTGTAGACCACAGAGAAAGACCTAGTTCCCCACCTCATCGCGACCGGAGGCCTCACATCCTTTGAAAACTCCAGAGGTACCTGGAGATCAGTGCCTCCAAAGGAGACGATGCCTGACTCCTCGTGAAACTTGATAGGAGTCCCAGGATTCCTGTGGCATGTGGAAAGGGACCCTTGGTCTCCCACCTCAGCTGGAGAGGCGTCCCAATTGCCCTGCCAAGCCTCGAGGAGAATCCCGAGTTGTCCCTCGCAACTAGGCAGGAGTCCTGACGTCGCTGAAGAAACACGTGTGTGGAAGGGCCATCCCCGTCGTAACTCGAGAATATACCCCAGGTTCCCGCCGCAACTCGAGAAAAATCATGAGACTTCCCCCTCGCCGCGAGATGAGGCCCGATTCCCATGCACTGCGTGCAGAGCAATTCCGTGTTGCACATCACACATGAAAGGAGCCTTGATTTCCTTGATGGCACTCCAGAGAAACCCCAAGAACACTGTTTCAAGGCTAGAGGGATCCTGAGGTCACTGTAGCAACACGAAAGAGCTCCGTGGACCAAAAATCAACTCAAGATGAGAGGTTAGTCCCTGGCTTCGACTCCAGAGGAATACCACCTTACCACAACAACTCAAGAGGAGGCTTCTCTCAGCTCTAGGTATGTGAGAGGGACCCTGAGTTTGCGGCCTCAAGTGGAATGGACACCGCGATGCTCTGGCTCGAAATAAGGCCGGATATCCCTGCAGTGACTTGAATGCAGGCTCGTCTTGCATCTCCCAAGACGAAAGGATGTCTGAATCCCCTGTGGAGACCACAGAGAAAGACCTAGTTCCCCACCTCATCGCGACCGGAGGCCTCACATCCTTTGAAAACTCCAGAGGTACGCGGAGATCAGTGCCTCCAAAGGAGACGATGCCTGACTCCTCGTGAAACTTGATAGGAGTCCCAGGATTCCTGTGGCACGTGGAAAGGGACCCTTGGTCCCCCGCCTCAGCTGGAGAGGCGTCCCAATTGCCCTGCCAAGCCTGGAGGAGAACCCCGAGTTGTCCCTCGCAACTAAGCTGGAGTCCTGACGTCGCTGAACAAACACGTGGGTGGAAGGGCCATCCCCATCGTACTTCGAGAATATACCCCAGGTTCCCGCCGCAACTCGAGAAAAACCATGAGATTTCCCCCTCGCCGCGAGATGAGGCCTGATTCCCCTGCACTGCGTGCAGAGCAATTCCGTGTTGCACATCACACATGAAAGGAGCCTTGATTTCCTTGATGGCACTCCAGAGAAACCCCAAGAACACTGTTTCAAGGCTAGAGGGATCCTGAGGTCACTGTAGCAACACGAAAGAGCTCCGTGGACCAAAAATCAACTCGAGATGAGAGGTTAGTTCCTGGCTTCGACTCCAGAGGAATACCACCTCACCACAAGCACCTAAAGAGGAGGCTTCTCTCAGCTCTAGGTATGTGAGAGGGACCCTGAATTTGCGGCCTCAAATGCAATGGACACCGCGATGCTCTGGCTCGAAATAAGGCCGCATATGCCTGCAGTGACTTGAATGCAGACTCGTCTTGCATCTCCCAAGACGAAAGGATGTCTGAATCACCTGTGTAGACCACAGAGAAAGACCTAGTTCCCCACCTCATCGCGACCGGAGGCCTCACATCCTTTGAAAATTCCAGAGGTACCTGGAGATCAGTGCCTCCAAAGGAGACGATGCCTGACTCCTCGTGAAACTTGATAGGAGTCACAGGATTCCTGTGGCACGTGGAAAGGGACCCTTGGTCTCCCGCCTCAGCTGGAGAGGCGTCCCAATTGCCCTGCCAAGCCTCGAGGAGAACCCCGAGTTGTCCCTCGCAACTAGGCAGGAGTCCTGACGTCGCTGAAGAAACACGTGGTTGGAAGGGCCATCCCCATCGTACTTCGAGAATATACCCCAGGTTCCCGGCGCAACTCGAGAAAAACCATGAGACTTCCCCCTCGCCACGAGATGAGGCCCGATGCCCCTGCACTGCGTGCAGAGCAATTCCGTGTTGCACATCACACTTGAAAGGAGCCTTGATTTCATTGATGGCACTCCAGAGAAACCCCAAGAACACTGTTTCAAGGCTAGAGGGATCCTGAGGTCACTGTAGCAACACGAAAGAGCTCCGTGGACCAAAAATCAACTCGAGACGAAAGGTTAGTCCCTGCCTTCGATTCCAGAGGAATACCACCTTACCACAAGCACCTCAAGAGGAGGCTTCTCTCAGCTCTAGGTATGTGAGAGGGACCCTGATTTTGCGGCCTCAAGTGGAATGGATACTGCGATGCCCTGACGCGAAATAAGGCCGGATATCCCTGCAGTGACTTGAATGCAGGCTCGTCTTGCATTTCCCAAGATGAAAGGATGTCTGAATCCCCTGTGGAGACCACAGAGAAAGACCTAGTTCACCACCTCATGGCGACTGGAGGCCTCACATCCTTTGAAAACTCCAGAGGTATGCGAAGATCAATGACTCCAAAGGAGACGATGCCTGAGTCCTCGTGAAACTTTATAGCAGTCCCAGGATTCCTGTGGCACGTGGAAAGGGACCCTTGGTCTCCCGCCTCAGCTGGAGAGGCATCCCAATTGCCCTGCCAAGCCTCGAGGAGAATCCCGAGTTGTCCCTCGCAACTAAGCAGGAGTCCTGACGTCGCTGAACAAACACGTGGGTGGAAGGGCCATCCCCGTCGTAACTCGAGAATATACCCCAGGTTCCCGCCGCAACTCGAGAAAAACCATGAGACTTCCCCCTCGCCGTGAGATGAGGCCCGATTCCCCTGCACTGCATGCAGAGCAATTCCGTGTTGCACATCAAACAAGAAAGGAGCCTTGATTTCCTTGATGGCACTCCAGAGAAACCCAAGAACACTGTTTCAAGGCTAGAGGGATCCTGAGGTCACTGTAGCAACACGAAAGAGCTCCGTGGAACAAAAATCAACTCGAGATGAGAGGTTAGTCCCTGGCTTCGACTCCAGAGGAATACCACCTTACCAAAAGCACCTCAAGAGGAGGCTTCTCTCAGCTCTAGGTATGTGAGAGGGACCCTGATTTTGCGGCCTCAAGTGGAATGGACACCGCGATGCCCTGACTCGAAATAAGGCCGAATATCCCTGCAGTGACTTGAATGCAGGCCCGTCTTGCATCTCCCAAGATGAAAGGATGTCTGAATCCCCTGTGGAGACCACAGAGAAAGAACTAGTTCCCCACCTCATTGCGACCGGAGGCCTCACATCCTTTGAAAACTCCAGAGGTACGCGGAGATCAGTGCCTCCAAAGGAGACGATGCCTGACTCCTCGTGAAGCTTTATAGGAGTCCCAGGATTCCTGTAGCACGTGGAAAGGGACCCTTGGTCTCCCGCCTCAGCTGGAGAGGCGTCCCAATTGCCCTGCCAAGCCTCGAGGAGAATCCCGATTTGTCCCTCGCAACTAGGCAGGAGTCCTGACGTCGCTGAACAAACACGTGTGTGGAAGGGCCATCCCCGTCGTAACTCGAGAATATACCCCAGGTTCCCGCCGCAACTCGAGAAAAACCATGAGACTTCCCCCTCGCCACGAGATGAGGCCTGATTCCCCTGCACTGGGTGCAGAGCAATTCCGTGTTGCACATCACACATGAAAGGAGCCTTGATTTCCTTGATGGCACTCCAGAGAAACCCCAAGAACACTGTTTCAAGGCTGGAGGGATCCTGAGGTCACTGTAGCAACACGAAAGAGCTCCGTGGACCAAAAATCAACTCAAGATGAGAGGTTAGTCCCTGGCTTCGACTCCAGAGGAACACCACCTTACCACAAGCACCTCAAGAGGAGGCTTCTCAGAGCTCTAGGTATGTGAGAGGGACCCTGAGTTTGCGGCCTCAAGTGCAATGGACAACGCGATGCTCTGGCTCGAAATAAGGCCGCATATGCCTGCAGTGACTTGAATGCAGGCTCGTCTTGCATCTCCCAAGACGAAAGGATGTCTGAATCACCTGTGTAGACCACAGAGAAAGACCTAGTTCCCCACCTCATCGCGACCGGAGGCCTCACATCCTTTGAAAACTCCAGAGGTACCTGGAGATCAGTGCCTCCAAAGGAGACGATGCCTGACTCCTCGTGAAACTTGATAGGAGTCCCAGGATTCCTGTGGCATGTGGAAAGGGACCCTTGGTCTCCCACCTCAGCTGGAGAGGCGTCCCAATTGCCCTGCCAAGCCTCGAGGAGAATCCCGAGTTGTCCCTCGCAACTAGGCAGGAGTCCTGACGTCGCTGAAGAAACACGTGTGTGGAAGGGCCATCCCCGTCGTAACTCGAGAATATACCCCAGGTTCCCGCCGCAACTCGAGAAAAATCATGAGACTTCCCCCTCGCCGCGAGATGAGGCCCGATTCCCATGCACTGCGTGCAGAGCAATTCCGTGTTGCACATCACACATGAAAGGAGCCTTGATTTCCTTGATGGCACTCCAGAGAAACCCCAAGAACACTGTTTCAAGGCTAGAGGGATCCTGAGGTCACTGTAGCAACACGAAAGAGCTCCGTGGACCAAAAATCAACTCAAGATGAGAGGTTAGTCCCTGGCTTCGACTCCAGAGGAATACCACCTTACCACAACAACTCAAGAGGAGGCTTCTCTCAGCTCTAGGTATGTGAGAGGGACCCTGAGTTTGCGGCCTCAAGTGGAATGGACACCGCGATGCTCTGGCTCGAAATAAGGCCGGATATCCCTGCAGTGACTTGAATGCAGGCTCGTCTTGCATCTCCCAAGACGAAAGGATGTCTGAATCCCCTGTGGAGACCACAGAGAAAGACCTAGTTCCCCACCTCATCGCGACCGGAGGCCTCACATCCTTTGAAAACTCCAGAGGTACGCGGAGATCAGTGCCTCCAAAGGAGACGATGCCTGACTCCTCGTGAAACTTGATAGGAGTCCCAGGATTCCTGTGGCACGTGGAAAGGGACCCTTGGTCCCCCGCCTCAGCTGGAGAGGCGTCCCAATTGCCCTGCCAAGCCTGGAGGAGAACCCCGAGTTGTCCCTCGCAACTAAGCAGGAGTCCTGACGTCGCTGAACAAACACGTGGGTGGAAGGGCCATCCCCATCGTACTTCGAGAATATACCCCAGGTTCCCGCCGCAACTCGAGAAAAACCATGAGATTTCCCCCTCGCCGCGAGATGAGGCCTGATTCCCCTGCACTGCGTGCAGAGCAATTCCGTGTTGCACATCACACATGAAAGGAGCCTTGATTTCCTTGATGGCACTCCAGAGAAACCCCAAGAACACTGTTTCAAGGCTAGAGGGATCCTGAGGTCACTGTAGCAACACGAAAGAGCTCCGTGGACCAAAAATCAACTCGAGATGAGAGGTTAGTTCCTGGCTTCGACTCCAGAGGAATACCACCTCACCACAAGCACCTAAAGAGGAGGCTTCTCTCAGCTCTAGGTATGTGAGAGGGACCCTGAGTTTGCGGCCTCAAATGCAATGGACACCGCGATGCTCTGGCTCGAAATAAGGCCGCATATGCCTGCAGTGACTTGAATGCAGACTCGTCTTGCATCTCCCAAGACGAAAGGATGTCTGAATCACCTGTGTAGACCACAGAGAAAGACCTAGTTCCCCACCTCATCGCGACCGGAGGCCTCACATCCTTTGAAAATTCCAGAGGTACCTGGAGATCAGTGCCTCCAAAGGAGACGATGCCTGACTCCTCGTGAAACTTGATAGGAGTCACAGGATTCCTGTGGCACGTGGAAAGGGACCCTTGGTCTCCCGCCTCAGCTGGAGAGGCGTCCCAATTGCCCTGCCAAGCCTCGAGGAGAACCCCGAGTTGTCCCTCGCAACTAGGCAGGAGTCCTGACGTCGCTGAAGAAACACGTGGTTGGAAGGGCCATCCCCATCGTACTTCGAGAATATACCCCAGGTTCCCGGCGCAACTCGAGAAAAACCATGAGACTTCCCCCTCGCCACGAGATGAGGCCCGATGCCCCTGCACTGCGTGCAGAGCAATTCCGTGTTGCACATCACACTTGAAAGGAGCCTTGATTTCATTGATGGCACTCCAGAGAAACCCCAAGAACACTGTTTCAAGGCTAGAGGGATCCTGAGGTCACTGTAGCAACACGAAAGAGCTCCGTGGACCAAAAATCAACTCGAGACGAAAGGTTAGTCCCTGCCTTCGATTCCAGAGGAATACCACCTTACCACAAGCACCTCAAGAGGAGGCTTCTCTCAGCTCTAGGTATGTGAGAGGGACCCTGATTTTGCGGCCTCAAGTGGAATGGATACTGCGATGCCCTGACGCGAAATAAGGCCGGATATCCCTGCAGTGACTTGAATGCAGGCTCGTCTTGCATTTCCCAAGATGAAAGGATGTCTGAATCCCCTGTGGAGACCACAGAGAAAGACCTAGTTCACCACCTCATGGCGACTGGAGGCCTCACATCCTTTGAAAACTCCAGAGGTATGCGAAGATCAATGACTCCAAAGGAGACGATGCCTGAGTCCTCGTGAAACTTTATAGCAGTCCCAGGATTCCTGTGGCACGTGGAAAGGGACCCTTGGTCTCCCGCCTCAGCTGGAGAGGCATCCCAATTGCCCTGCCAAGCCTCGAGGAGAATCCCGAGTTGTCCCTCGCAACTAGGCAGGAGTCCTGACGTCGCTGAACAAACACGTGGGTGGAAGGGCCATCCCCGTCGTAACTCGAGAATATACCCCAGGTTCCCGCCGCAACTCGAGAAAAACCATGAGACTTCCCCCTCGCCGTGAGATGAGGCCCGATTCCCCTGCACTGCATGCAGAGCAATTCCGTGTTGCACATCAAACAAGAAAGGTGCCTTGATTTCCTTGATGGCACTCCAGAGAAACCCAAGAACACTGTTTCAAGGCTAGAGGGATCCTGAGGTCACTGTAGCAACACGAAAGAGCTCCGTGGAACAAAAATCAACTCGAGATGAGAGGTTAGTCCCTGGCTTCGACTCCAGAGGAATACCACCTTACCAAAAGCACCTCAAGAGGAGGCTTCTCTCAGCTCTAGGTATGTGAGAGGGACCCTGATTTTGCGGCCTCAAGTGGAATGGACACCGCGATGCCCTGACTCGAAATAAGGCCGAATATCCCTGCAGTGACTTGAATGCAGGCCCGTCTTGCATCTCCCAAGATGAAAGGATGTCTGAATCCCCTGTGGAGACCACAGAGAAAGACCTAGTTCCCCACCTCATTGCGACCGGAGGCCTCACATCCTTTGCAAACTCCAGAGGTACGCGGAGATCAGTGCCTCCAAAGGAGACGATGCCTGACTCCTCGTGAAGCTTTATAGGAGTCCCAGGATTCCTGTAGCACGTGGAAAGGGACCCTTGGTCTCCCGCCTCAGCTGGAGAGGCGTCCCAATTGCCCTGCCAAGCCTCGAGGAGAACCCCGAGTTGTCCCTCGCAACTAGGCAGGAGTCCTGACGTCGCTGAACAAACACTTGTGTGGAAGGGCCATCCCCGTCGTAACTCGAGAATATACCCCAGGTTCCCGCCGCAACTCGAGAAAAACCATGAGACTTCCCCCTCGCCACGAGATGAGGCCTGATTCCCCTGCACTGCGTGCAGAGCAAATCCGTGTTGCACATCACACATGAAAGGAGCCTTGATTTCCTTGATGGCACTCCAGAGAAACCCCAAGAACACTGTTTCAAGGCTGGAGGGATCCTGAGGTCACTGTAGCAACACGAAAGAGCTCCGTGGACCAAAAATCAACTCAAGATGAGAGGTTAGTCCCTGGCTTCGACTCCAGAGGAACACCACCTTACCACAAGCACCTCAAGAGGAGGCTTCTCACAGCTCTAGGTATGTGAGAGGGACCCTGAGTTTGCGGCCTCAAGTGCAATGGACAACGCGATGCTCTGGCTCGAAATAAGGCCGCATATGCCTGCAGTGACTTGAATGCAGGCTCGTCTTGCATCTCCCAAGACGAAAGGATGTCTGAATCACCTGTGTAGACCACAGAGAAAGACCTAGTTCCCCACCTCATCGCGACCGGAGGCCTCACATCCTTTGAAAACTCCAGAGGTACCTGGAGATCAGTGCCTCCAAAGGAGACGATGCCTGACTCCTCGTGAAACTTGATAGGAGTCCCAGGATTCCTGTGGCATGTGGAAAGGGACCCTTGGTCTCCCACCTCAGCTGGAGAGGCGTCCCAATTGCCCTGCCAAGCCTCGAGGAGAATCCCGAGTTGTCCCTCGCAACTAGGCAGGAGTCCTGACGTCGCTGAAGAAACACGTGTGTGGAAGGGCCATCCCCGTCGTAACTCGAGAATATACCCCAGGTTCCCGCCGCAACTCGAGAAAAATCATGAGACTTCCCCCTCGCCGCGAGATGAGGCCCGATTCCCATGCACTGCGTGCAGAGCAATTCCGTGTTGCACATCACACATGAAAGGAGCCTTGATTTCCTTGATGGCACTCCAGAGAAACCCCAAGAACACTGTTTCAAGGCTAGAGGGATCCTGAGGTCACTGTAGCAACACGAAAGAGCTCCGTGGACCAAAAATCAACTCGAGATGAGAGGTTAGTCCCTGGCTTCGACTCCAGAGGAATACCACCTTACCACAAGCACCTCAAGAGGAGGCTTCTCTCAGCTCTAGGTATGTGAGAGGGACCCTGAGTTTGCGGCCTCAAGTGGAATGGACACCGCGATGCTCTGGCTCGAAATAATGCCGGATATCCCTGCAGTGACTTGAATGCAGGCTCGTCTTGCATCTCCCAAGACGAAAGGATGTCTGAATCCCCTGTGGAGACCACAGAGAAAGACCTAGTTCCCCACCTCATCGCGACCGGAGGCCTCACATCCTTTGAAAACTCCAGAGGTACGCGGAGATCAGTGCCTCCAAAGGAGACGATGCCTGACTCCTCGTGAAACTTGATAGGAGTCCCAGGATTCCTGTGGCACGTGGAAAGGGACCCTTGGTCCCCCGCCTCAGCTGGAGAGGCGTCCCAATTGCCCTGCCAAGCCTGGAGGAGAACCCCGAGTTGTCCCTCGCAACTAAGCAGGAGTCCTGACGTCGCTGAACAAACACGTGGGTGGAAGGGCCATCCCCATCGTACTTCGAGAATATACCCCAGGTTCCCGCCGCAACTCGAGAAAACCATGAGATTTCCCCCTCGCCGCGAGATGAGGCCTGATTCCCCTGCACTGCGTGCAGAGCAATTCCGTGTTGCACATCACACATGAAAGGAGCCTTGATTTCCTTGATGGCACTCCAGAGAAACCCCAAGAACACTGTTTCAAGGCTAGAGGGATCCTGAGGTCACTGTAGCAACACGAAAGAGCTCCGTGGACCAAAAATCAACTCGAGATGAGAGGTTAGTTCCTGGCTTCGACTCCAGAGGAATACCACCTCACCACAAGCACGTCAAGAGGAGGCTTCTCTCAGCTCTAGGTATGTGAGAGGGACCCTGAGTTTGCGGCCTCAAATGCAATGGACACCGCGATGCTCTGGCTCGAAATAAGGCCGCATATGCCTGCAGTGACTTGAATGCAGACTCGTCTTGCATCTCCCAAGACGAAAGGATGTCTGAATCCCCTGTGGAGACCACAGAGAAAGACCTAGTTCACCACCTCATGGCGACTGGAGGCCTCACATCCTTTGAAAACTACAGAGGTATGCGAAGATCAATGACTCCAAAGGAGACGATGCCTGAGTCCTCGTGAAACTTTATAGCAGTCCCAGGATTCCTGTGGCACGTGGAAAGGGACCCTTGGTCTCCCGCCTCAGCTGGAGAGGCGTCCCAATTGCCCTGCCAAGCCTCGAGGAGAATCCCGAGTTGTCCCTTGCAACTAGGCAGGAGTCCTGACGTCGCTGAACAAACACGTGGGTGGAAGGGCCATCCCCGTCGTAACTCGAGAATATACCCCAGGTTCCCGCCGCAACTCGAGAAAAACCATGAGACTTCCCCCTCGCCGTGAGATGAGGCCCGATTCCCCTGCACTGCGTGCAGAGCAATTCCGTGTTGCACATCAAACAAGAAAGGAGCCTTGATTTCCTTGATGGCACTCCAGAGAAACCCAAGAACACTGTTTCAAGGCTAGAGGGATCCTGAGGTCACTGTAGCAACACGAAAGAGCTCCGTGGACCAAGAATCAACTCGAGATGAGAGGTTAGTCCCTGGCTTCGACTCCAGAGGAATACCACCTTACCAAAAGCACCTCAAGAGGAGGCTTCTCTCAGCTCTAGGTATGTGAGAGGGACCCTGATTTTGCGGCCTCAAGTGGAATGGACACCGCGATGCCCTGACTCGAAATAAGGCCGAATATCCCTGCAGTGACTTGAATGCAGGCCCGTCTTGCATCTCCCAAGATGAAAGGATGTCTGAATCCCCTGTGGAGACCACAGAGAAAGAACTAGTTCCCCACCTCATTGCGACCGGAGGCCTCACATCCTTTGAAAACTCCAGAGGTACGCGGAGATCAGTGCCTCCAAAGGAGACGATGCCTGACTCCTCGTGAAACTTGATAGGAGTCCCAGGATTCCTGTGGCACGTGGAAAGGGACCCTTGGTCCCCCGCCTCAGCTGGAGAGGCGTCCCAATTGCCCTGCCAAGCCTCGAGGAGAACCCCGAGTTGTCCCTCGCAACTAAGCAGGAGTCCTGACGTCGCTGAACAAACACGTGGGTGGAAAGGCCATCCCCATCGTACTTCGAGAATATACCCCAGGTTCCCGCCGCAACTCGAGAAAAACCATGAGATTTCCCCCTCGCCGCGAGATGAGGCCTGATTCCCCTGCACTGCGTGCAGAGCAATTCCGTGTTGCACATCACACATGAAAGGAGCCTTGATTTCCTTGATGGCACTCCAGAGAAACCCCAAGAACACTGTTTCAAGGCTAGAGGGATCCTGAGGTCACTGTAGCAACACGAAAGAGCTCCGTGGACCAAAAATCAACTCGAGATGAGAGGTTAGTTCCTGGCTTCGACTCCAGAGGAATACCACCTCACCACAAGCACCTAAAGAGGAGGCTTCTCTCAGCTCTAGGTATGTGAGAGGGACCCTGAGTTTGCGGCCTCAAATGCAATGGACACCGCGATGCTCTGGCTCGAAATAAGGCCGCATATGCCTGCAGTGACTTGAATGCAGACTCGTCTTGCATCTCCCAAGACGAAAGGATGTCTGAATCACCTGTGTAAACCACAGAGAAAGACCTAGTTCCCCACCTCATCGCGACCGGAGGCCTCACATCCTTTGAAAATTCCAGAGGTACCTGGAGATCAGTGCCTCCAAAGGAGACGATGCCTGACTCCTCGTGAAACTTGATAGGAGTCACAGGATTCCTGTGGCACGTGGAAAGGGACCCTTGGTCTCCCGCCTCAGCTGGAGAGGCGTCCCAATTGCCCTGCCAAGCCTCGAGGAGAACCCCGAGTTGTCCCTCGCAACTAGGCAGGAGTCCTGACGTCGCTGAAGAAACACGTGGTTGGAAGGGCCATCCCCATCGTACTTCGAGAATATACCCCAGGTTCCCGGCGCAACTCGAGAAAAACCATGAGACTTCCCCCTCGCCACGAGATGAGGCCCGATGCCCCTGCACTGCGTGCAGAGCAATTCCGTGTTGCACATCACACTTGAAAGGAGCCTTGATTTCCTTGATGGCACTCCAGAGAAACCCCAAGAACACTGTTTCAAGGCTAGAGGGATCCTGAGGTCACTGTAGCAACACGAAAGAGCTCCGTGGACCAAAAATCAACTCGAGACGAAAGGTTAGTCCCTGCCTTCGATTCCAGAGGAATACCACCTTACCACAAGCACCTCAAGAGGAGGCTTCTCTCAGCTCTAGGTATGTGAGAGGGACCCTGATTTTGCGGCCTCAAGTGGAATGGATACTGCGATGCCCTGACGCGAAATAAGGCCGGATATCCCTGCAGTGACTTGAATGCAGGTTCGTCTTGCATCTCCCAAGATGAAAGGATGTCTGAATCCCCTGTGGAGACCACAGAGAAAGACCTAGTTCACCACCTCATGGCGACTGGAGGCCTCACATCCTTTGAAAACTCCAGAGGTATGCGAAGATCAATGACTCCAAAGGAGACGATGCCTGAGTCCTCGTGAAACTTTATAGCAGTCCCAGGATTCCTGTGGCACGTGGAAAGGGACCCTTGGTCTCCCGCCTCAGCTGGAGAGGCGTCCCAATTGCCCTGCCAAGCCTCGAGGAGAATCCCGAGTTGTCCCTCGCAACTAGGCAGGAGTCCTGACGTCGCTGAACAAACACGTGGGTGGAAGGGCCATCCCCGTCGTAACTCGAGAATATACCCCAGGTTCCCGCCGCAACTCGAGAAAAACCATGAGACTTCCCCCTCGCCGTGAGATGAGGCCCGATTCCCCTGCACTGCATGCAGAGCAATTCCGTGTTGCACATCAAACAAGAAAGGAGCCTTGATTTCCTTGATGGCACTCCAGAGAAACCCAAGAACACTGTTTCAAGGCTAGAGGGATCCTGAGGTCACTGTAGCAACACGAAAGAGCTCCGTGGACCAAAAATCAACTCGAGATGAGAGGTTAGTCCCTGGCTTCGACTCCAGAGGAATACCACCTTACCAAAAGCACCTCAAGAGGAGGCTTCTCTCAGCTCTAGGTATGTGAGAGGGACCCTGATTTTGCGGCCTCAAGTGGAATGGACACCGCGATGCCCTGACTCGAAATAAGGCCGAATATCCCTGCAGTGACTTGAATGCAGGCCCGTCTTGCATCTCCCAAGATGAAAGGATGTCTGAATCCCCTGTGGAGACCACAGAGAAAGACCTAGTTCCCCACCTCATTGCGACCGGAGGCCTCACATCCTTTGAAAACTCCAGAGGTACGCGGAGATCAGTGCCTCCAAAGGAGACGATGCCTGACTCCTCGTGAAGCTTTATAGGAGTCCCAGGATTCCTGTGGCATGTGGAAAGGGACCCTTGGTCTCCCACCTCAGCTGGAGAGGCGTCCCAATTGCCCTGCCAAGCCTCGAGGAGAATCCCGAGTTGTCCCTCGCAACTAGGCAGGAGTCCTGACGTCGCTGAAGAAACACGTGTGTGGAAGGGCCATCCCCGTCGTAACTCGAGAATATACCCCAGGTTCCCGCCGCAACTCGAGAAAAATCATGAGACTTCCCCCTCGCCGCGAGATGAGGCCCGATTCCCATGCACTGCGTGCAGAGCAATTCCGTGTTGCACATCACACATGAAAGGAGCCTTGATTTCCTTGATGGCACTCCAGAGAAACCCCAAGAACACTGTTTCAAGGCTAGAGGGATCCTGAGGTCACTGTAGCAACACGAAAGAGCTCCGTGGACCAAAAATCAACTCAAGATGAGAGGTTAGTCCCTGGCTTCGACTCCAGAGGAATACCACCTTACAACAAGCACCTCAAGAGGAGGCTTCTCTCAGCTCTAGGTATGTGAGAGGGACCCTGAGTTTGCGGCCTCAAGTGGAATGGACACCGCGATGCTCTGGCTCGAAATAAGGCCGGATATTCCTGCAGTGACTTGAATGCAGGCTCGTCTTGCATCTCCCAAGACGAAAGGATGTCTGAATCCCCTGTGGAGACCACAGAGAAAGACCTAGTTCCCCACCTCATCGCGACCGGAGGCCTCACATCCTTTGAAAACTCCAGAGGTACGCGGAGATCAGTGCCTCCAAAGGAGACGATGCCTGACTCCTCGTGAAACTTGATAGGAGTCCCAGGATTCCTGTGGCACGTGGAAAGGGACCCTTGGTCCCCCGCCTCAGCTGGAGAGGCGTCCCAATTGCCCTGCCAAGCCTCGAGGAGAACCCCGAGTTGTCCCTCGCAACTAAGCAGGAGTCCTGACGTCGCTGAACAAACACGTGGGTGGAAAGGCCATCCCCATCGTACTTCGAGAATATACCCCAGGTTCCCGCCGCAACTCGAGAAAAACCATGAGATTTCCCCCTCGCCGCGAGATGAGGCCTGATTCCCCTGCACTGCGTGCAGAGCAATTCCGTGTTGCACATCACACATGAAAGGAGCCTTGATTTCCTTGATGGCACTCCAGAGAAACCCCAAGAACACTGTTTCAAGGCTAGAGGGATCCTGAGGTCACTGTAGCAACACGAAAGAGCTCCGTGGACCAAAAATCAACTCGAGATGAGAGGTTAGTTCCTGGCTTCGACTCCAGAGGAATACCACCTCACCACAAGCACCTAAAGAGGAGGCTTCTCTCAGCTCTAGGTATGTGAGAGGGACCCTGAGTTTGCGGCCTCAAATGCAATGGACACCGCGATGCTCTGGCTCGAAATAAGGCCGCATATGCCTGCAGTGACTTGAATGCAGACTCGTCTTGCATCTCCCAAGACGAAAGGATGTCTGAATCACCTGTGTAAACCACAGAGAAAGACCTAGTTCCCCACCTCATCGCGACCGGAGGCCTCACATCCTTTGAAAATTCCAGAGGTACCTGGAGATCAGTGCCTCCAAAGGAGACGATGCCTGACTCCTCGTGAAACTTGATAGGAGTCACAGGATTCCTGTGGCACGTGGAAAGGGACCCTTGGTCTCCCGCCTCAGCTGGAGAGGCGTCCCAAATGCCCTGCCAAGCCTCGAGGAGAACCCCGAGTTGTCCCTCGCAACTAGGCAGGAGTCCTGACGTCGCTGAAGAAACACGTGGTTGGAAGGGCCATCCCCATCGTACTTCGAGAATATACCCCAGGTTCCCGGCGCAACTCGAGAAAAACCATGAGACTTCCCCCTCGCCACGAGATGAGGCCCGATGCCCCTGCACTGCGTGCAGAGCAATTCCGTGTTGCACATCACACTTGAAAGGAGCCTTGATTTCCTTGATGGCACTCCAGAGAAACCCCAAGAACACTGTTTCAAGGCTAGAGGGATCCTGAGGTCACTGTAGCAACACGAAAGAGCTCCGTGGACCAAAAATCAACTCGAGACGAAAGGTTAGTCCCTGCCTTCGATTCCAGAGGAATACCACCTTACCACAAGCACCTCAAGAGTAGGCTTCTCTCAGCTCTAGGTATGTGAGAGGGACCCTGATTTTGCGGCCTCAAGTGGAATGGATACTGCGATGCCCTGACGCGAAATAAGGCCGGATATCCCTGCAGTGACTTGAATGCAGGTTCGTCTTGCATCTCCCAAGATGAAAGGATGTCTGAATCCCCTGTGGAGACCACAGAGAAAGACCTAGTTCACCACCTCATGGCGACTGGAGGCCTCACATCCTTTGAAAACTCCAGAGGTATGCGAAGATCAATGACTCCAAAGGAGACGATGCCTGAGTCCTCGTGAAACTTTATAGCAGTCCCAGGATTCCTGTGGCACGTGGAAAGGGACCCTTGGTCTCCCGCCTCAGCTGGAGAGGCGTCCCAATTGCCCTGCCAAGCCTCGAGGAGAATCCCGAGTTGTCCCTCGCAACTAGGCAGGAGTCCTGACGTCGCTGAACAAACACGTGGGTGGAAGGGCCATCCCCGTCGTAACTCGAGAATATACCCCAGGTTCCCGCCGCAACTCGAGAAAAACCATGAGACTTCCCCCTCGCCGTGAGATGAGGCCCGATTCCCCTGCACTGCATGCAGAGCAATTCCGTGTTGCACATCAAACAAGAAAGGAGCCTTGATTTCCTTGATGGCACTCCAGAGAAACCCAAGAACACTGTTTCAAGGCTAGAGGGATCCTGAGGTCACTGTAGCAACACGAAAGAGCTCCGTGGACCAAAAATCAACTCGAGATGAGAGGTTAGTCCCTGGCTTCGACTCCAGAGGAACACCACCTTACCACAAGCACCTCAAGAGGAGGCTTCTCTCAGCTCTAGGTATGTGAGAGGGACCCTGATTTTGCGGCCTCAAGTGGAATGGATACTGCGATGCCCTGACGCGAAATAAGGCCGGATATCCCTGCAGTGACTTGAATGCAGGTTCGTCTTGCATCTCCCAAGATGAAAGGATGTCTGAATCCCCTGTGGAGACCACAGAGAAAGACCTAGTTCACCACCTCATGGCGACTGGAGGCCTCACATCCTTTGAAAACTCCAGAGGTACGCGGAGATCAGTGCCTCCAAAGGAGACGATGCCTGACTCCTCGTGAAGCTTTATAGGAGTCCCAGGATTCCTGTAGCACGTGGAAAGGGACCCTTGGTCTCCCGCCTCAGCTGGAGAGGCGTCCCAATTGCTCTGCCAAGCCTCGAGGAGAACCCCGAGTTGTCCCTCGCAACTAGGCAGGAGTCCTGACGTCGCTGAACAAACACGTGTGTGGAAGGGCCATCCCCGTCGTAACTCGAGAATATACCCCAGGTTCCCGCCGCAACTCGAGAAAAACCATGAGACTTCCCCCTCGCCACGAGATGAGGCCTGATTCCCCTGCACTGCGTGCAGAGCAATTCCGTGTTGCACATCACACATGAAAGGAGCCTTGATTTCCTTGATGGCACTCCAGAGAAACCCCAAGAACACTGTTTCAAGGCTGGAGGGATCCTGAGGTCACTGTAGCAACACGAAAGAGCTCCGTGGACCAAAAATCAACTCAAGATGAGAGGTTAGTCCCTGGCTTCGACTCCAGAGGAACACCACCTTACCACAAGCACCTCAAGAGGAGGCTTCTCACAGCTCTAGGTATGTGAGAGGGACCCTGAGTTTGCGGCCTCAAGTGCAATGGACAACGCGATGCTCTGGCTCGAAATAAGGCCGCATATGCCTGCAGTGACTTGAATGCAGGCTCGTCTTGCATCTCCCAAGACGAAAGGATGTCTGAATCACCTGTGTAGACCACAGAGAAAGACCTAGTTCCCCACCTCATCGCGACCGGAGGCCTCACATCCTTTGAAAACTCCAGAGGTACCTGGAGATCAGTGCCTCCAAAGGAGACGATGCCTGACTCCTCGTGAAACTTGATAGGAGTCCCAGGATTCCTGTGGCATGTGGAAAGGGACCCTTGGTCTCCCACCTCAGCTGGAGAGGCGTCCCAATTGCCCTGCCAAGCCTCGAGGAGAATCCCGAGTTGTCCCTCGCAACTAGGCAGGAGTCCTGACGTCGCTGAAGAAACACGTGTGTGGAAGGGCCATCCCCGTCGTAACTCGAGAATATACCCCAGGTTCCCGCCGCAACTCGAGAAAAATCATGAGACTTCCCCCTCGCCGCGAGATGAGGCCCGATTCCCATGCACTGCGTGCAGAGCAATTCCGTGTAGCACATCACACATGAAAGGAGCCTTGATTTCCTTGATGGCACTCCAGAGAAACCCCAAGAACACTGTTTCAAGGCTAGAGGGATCCTGAGGTCACTGTAGCAACACGAAAGAGCTCCGTGGACCAAAAATCAACTCGAGATGAGAGGTTAGTCCCTGGCTTCGACTCCAGAGGAATACCACCTTACCACAAGCACCTCAAGAGGAGGCTTCTCTCAGCTCTAGGTATGTGAGAGGGACCCTGAGTTTGCGGCCTCAAGTGGAATGGACACCGCGATGCTCTGGCTCGAAATAATGCCGGATATCCCTGCAGTGACTTGAATGCAGGCTCGTCTTGCATCTCCCAAGACGAAAGGATGTCTGAATCCCCTGTGGAGACCACAGAGAAAGACCTAGTTCCCCACCTCATCGCGACCGGAGGCCTCACATCCTTTGAAAACTCCAGAGGTACGCGGAGATCAGTGCCTCCAAAGGAGACGATGCCTGACTCCTCGTGAAACTTGATAGGAGTCCCAGGATTCCTGTGGCACGTGGAAAGGGACCCTTGGTCCCCCGCCTCAGCTGGAGAGGCGTCCCAATTGCCCTGCCAAGCCTGGAGGAGAACCCCGAGTTGTCCCTCGCAACTAAGCAGGAGTCCTGACGTCGCTGAACAAACACGTGGGTGGAAGGGCCATCCCCATCGTACTTCGAGAATATACCCCAGGTTCCCGCCGCAACTCGAGAAAAACCATGAGATTTCCCCCTCGCCGCGAGATGAGGCCTGATTCCCCTGCACTGCGTGCAGAGCAATTCCGTGTTGCACATCACACATGAAAGGAGCCTTGATTTCCTTGATGGCACTCCAGAGAAACCCCAAGAACACTGTTTCAAGGCTAGAGGGATCCTGAGGTCACTGTAGCAACACGAAAGAGCTCCGTGGACCAAAAATCAACTCGAGATGAGAGGTTAGTTCCTGGCTTCGACTCCAGAGGAATACCACCTCACCACAAGCACGTCAAGAGGAGGCTTCTCTCAGCTCTAGGTATGTGAGAGGGACCCTGAGTTTGCGGCCTCAAATGCAATGGACACCGCGATGCTCTGGCTCGAAATAAGGCCGCATATGCCTGCAGTGACTTGAATGCAGACTCGTCTTGCATCTCCCAAGACGAAAGGATGTCTGAATCCCCTGTGGAGACCACAGAGAAAGACCTAGTTCACCACCTCATGGCGACTGGAGGCCTCACATCCTTTGAAAACTACAGAGGTATGCGAAGATCAATGACTCCAAAGGAGACGATGCCTGAGTCCTCGTGAAACTTTATAGCAGTCCCAGGATTCCTGTGGCACGTGGAAAGGGACCCTTGGTCTCCCGCCTCAGCTGGAGAGGCGTCCCAATTGCCCTGCCAAGCCTCGAGGAGAATCCCGAGTTGTCCCTTGCAACTAGGCAGGAGTCCTGACGTCGCTGAACAAACACGTGGGTGGAAGGGCCATCCCCGTCGTAACTCGAGAATATACCCCAGGTTCCCGCCGCAACTCGAGAAAAACCATGAGACTTCCCCCTCGCCGTGAGATGAGGCCCGATTCCCCTGCACTGCGTGCAGAGCAATTCCGTGTTGCACATCAAACAAGAAAGGAGCCTTGATTTCCTTGATGGCACTCCAGAGAAACCCAAGAACACTGTTTCAAGGCTAGAGGGATCCTGAGGTCACTGTAGCAACACGAAAGAGCTCCGTGGACCAAGAATCAACTCGAGATGAGAGGTTAGTCCCTGGCTTCGACTCCAGAGGAATACCACCTTACCAAAAGCACCTCAAGAGGAGGCTTCTCTCAGCTCTAGGTATGTGAGAGGGACCCTGATTTTGCGGCCTCAAGTGGAATGGACACCGCGATGCCCTGACTCGAAATAAGGCCGAATATCCCTGCAGTGACTTGAATGCAGGCCCGTCTTGCATCTCCCAAGATGAAAGGATGTCTGAATCCCCTGTGGAGACCACAGAGAAAGACCTAGTTCCCCACCTCATTGCGACCGGAGGCCTCACATCCTTTGAAAACTCCAGAGGTACGCGGAGATCAGTGCCTCCAAAGGAGACGATGCCTGACTCCTCGTGAAACTTTATAGGAGTCCCAGGATTCCTGTAGCACGTGGAAAGGGACCCTTGGTCTCCCGCCTCAGCTGGAGAGGCGTCCCAATTGCCCTGCCAAGCCTCGAGGAGAATCCCGAGTTGTCCCTCGCAACTAGGCAGGAGTCCTGACGTCGCTGAACAAACACGTGTGTGGAAGGGCCATCCCCGTCGTAACTCGAGAATATACCCCAGGTTCCCGCCGCAACTCGAGAAAAACCATGAGACTTCCCCCTCGCCACGAGATGAGGCCTGATTCCCCTGCACTGGGTGCAGAGCAATTCCGTGTTGCACATCACACATGAAAGGAGCCTTGATTTCCTTGATGGCACTCCAGAGAAACCCCAAGAACACTGTTTCAAGGCTGGAGGGATCCTGAGGTCACTGTAGCAACACGAAAGAGCTCCGTGGACCAAAAATCAACTCAAGATGAGAGGTTAGTCCCTGGCTTCGACTCCAGAGGAACACCACCTTACCACAAGCACCTCAAGAGGAGGCTTCTCAGAGCTCTAGGTATGTGAGAGGGACCCTGAGTTTGCGGCCTCAAGTGCAATGGACAACGCGATGCTCTGGCTCGAAATAAGGCCGCATATGCCTGCAGTGACTTGAATGCAGGCTCGTCTTGCATCTCCCAAGACGAAAGGATGTCTGAATCACCTGTGTAGACCACAGAGAAAGACCTAGTTCCCCACCTCATCGCGACCGGAGGCCTCACATCCTTTGAAAACTCCAGAGGTACCTGGAGATCAGTGCCTCCAAAGGAGACGATGCCTGACTCCTCGTGAAACTTGATAGGAGTCCCAGGATTCCTGTGGCATGTGGAAAGGGACCCTTGGTCTCCCACCTCAGCTGGAGAGGCGTCCCAATTGCCCTGCCAAGCCTCGAGGAGAATCCCGAGTTGTCCCTCGCAACTAGGCAGGAGTCCTGACGTCGCTGAAGAAACACGTGTGTGGAAGGGCCATCCCCGTCGTAACTCGAGAATATACCCCAGGTTCCCGCCGCAACTCGAGAAAAATCATGAGACTTCCCCCTCGCCGCGAGATGAGGCCCGATTCCCATGCACTGCGTGCAGAGCAATTCCGTGTTGCACATCACACATGAAAGGAGCCTTGATTTCCTTGATGGCACTCCAGAGAAACCCCAAGAACACTGTTTCAAGGCTAGAGGGATCCTGAGGTCACTGTAGCAACACGAAAGAGCTCCGTGGACCAAAAATCAACTCAAGATGAGAGGTTAGTCCCTGGCTTCGACTCCAGAGGAATACCACCTTACAACAAGCACCTCAAGAGGAGGCTTCTCTCAGCTCTAGGTATGTGAGAGGGACCCTGAGTTTGCGGCCTCAAGTGGAATGGACACCGCGATGCTCTGGCTCGAAATAAGGCCGGATATCCCTGCAGTGACTTGAATGCAGGCTCGTCTTGCATCTCCCAAGACGAAAGGATGTCTGAATCCCCTGTGGAGACCACAGAGAAAGACCTAGTTCCCCACCTCATCGCGACCGGAGGCCTCACATCCTTTGAAAACTCCAGAGGTACACGGAGATCAGTGCCTCCAAAGGAGACGATGCCTGACTCCTCGTGAAACTTGATAGGAGTCCCAGGATTCCTGTGGCACGTGGAAAGGGACCCTTGGTCCCCCGCCTCAGCTGGAGAGGCGTCCCAATTGCCCTGCCAAGCCTCGAGGAGAACCCCGAGTTGTCCCTCGCAACTAAGCAGGAGTCCTGACGTCGCTGAACAAACACGTGGTTGGAAGGGCCATCCCCATCGTACTTCGAGAATATACCCCAGGTTCCCGCCGCAACTCGAGAAAAACCATGAGATTTCCCCCTCGCCGCGAGATGAGGCCTGATTCCCCTGCACTGCGTGCAGAGCAATTCCGTGTTGCACATCACACATGAAAGGAGCCTTGATTTCCTTGATGGCACTCCAGAGAAACCCCAAGAACACTGTTTCAAGGCTAGAGGGATCCTGAGGTCACTGTAGCAACACGAAAGAGCTCCGTGGACCAAAAATCAACTCGAGATGAGAGGTTAGTTCCTGGCTTCGACTCCAGAGGAATACCACCTCACCACAAGCACGTCAAGAGGAGGCTTCTCTCAGCTCTAGGTATGTGAGAGGGACCCTGAGTTTGCGGCCTCAAATGCAATGGACACCGCGATGCTCTGGCTCGAAATAAGGCCGCATATGCCTGCAGTGACTTGAATGCAGACTCGTCTTGCATCTCCCAAGACGAAAGGATGTCTGAATCCCCTGTGGAGACCACAGAGAAAGACCTAGTTCCCCACCTCATCGCGACCGGAGGCCTCACATCCTTTGAAAATTCCAGAGGTACCTGGAGATCAGTGCCTCCAAAGGAGACGATGCCTGACTCCTCGTGAAACTTGATAGGAGTCACAGGATTCCTGTGGCACGTGGAAAGGGACCCTTGGTCTCCCGCCTCAGCTGGAGAGGCATCCCAATTGCCCTGCCAAGCCTCGAGGAGAACCCCGAGTTGTCCCTCGCAACTAGGCAGGAGTCCTGACGTCGCTGAAGAAACACGTGGTTGGAAGGGCCATCCCCATCGTACTTCGAGAATATACCCCAGGTTCCCGGCGCAACTCGAGAAAAACCATGAGACTTCCCCCTCGCCACGAGATGAGGCCCGATGCCCCTGCACTGCGTGCAGAGCAATTCCGTGTTGCACATCACACTTGAAAGGAGCCTTGATTTCTTTAACGGCACTCCAGCGAAACCCCAAGAACACTGTTTCAAGGCTAGAGGGATCCTGAGGTCACTGTAGCAACACGAAAGAGCTCCGTGGACCAAAAATCAACTCGAGATGAGAGGTTAGTTCCTGGCTTCGACTCCAGAGGAATACCACCTCACCACAAGCACGTCAAGAGGAGGCTTCTCTCAGCTCTAGGTATGTGAGAGGGACCCTGAGTTTGCGGCCTCAAATGCAATGGACACCGCGATGCTCTGGCTCGAAATAAGGCCGCATATGCCTGCAGTGACTTGAATGCAGACTCGTCTTGCATCTCCCAAGACGAAAGGATGTCTGAATCACCTGTGTAGACCACAGAGAAAGACCTAGTTCCCCACCTCATCGCGAACGGAGGCCTCACATCCTTTGAAAATTCCAGAGGTACCTGGAGATCAGTGCCTCCAAAGGAGACGATGCCTGACTCCTCGTGAAACTTGATAGGAGTCACAGGATTCCTGTGGCACGTGGAAAGGGACACTTGGTCTCCCGCCTCAGCTGGAGAGGTGTCCCAATTGCCCTGCCAAGCCTTGAGGAGAATCCCGAGTTGTCCCTCGCAACTAGGCAGGAGTCCTGACGTCGCTGAACAAACATGTGGTTGGAAGGGCCATCCCCGTCGTAACTCGAGAATATACCCCAGGTTCCCGCCGCAACTCGAGAAAAACAATGAGACTTCCCCCTCGCCGTGAGATGAGGCACGATTCCCCTGCACTTCATGCAGAGCAATTGTGTGTTGCACATCACACATGAAAGGAGCCTTGATTTCCTTGATGGCACTCCAGAGAAACCCCAAGAACACTGTTTCAAGGCTAGAGGGATCCTGAGGTCACTGTAGCAACACGAAAGAGCTCCGTGGACCAAAAATCAACTCGAGACGAAAGGTTAGTCGCTGCCTTCGATTCCAGAGGAATACCACCTTACCACAAGCACCTCAAGAGGAGGCTTCTCTCAGCTCTAGGTATGTGAGAGGGACCCTGATTTTGCGGCCTCAAGTGGAATGGATACTGCGATGCCCTGACGCGAAATAAGGCCGGATATCCCTGCAGTGACTTGAATGCAGGTTCGTCTTGCATCTCCCAAGATGAAAGGATGTCTGAATCCCCTGTGGAGACCACAGAGAAAGACCTAGTTCACCACCTCATGGCGACTGGAGGCCTCACATCCTTTGAAAACTCCAGAGGTATGCGAAGATCAATGACTCCAAAGGAGACGATGCCTGAGTCCTCGTGAAACTTTATAGCAGTCCCAGGATTCCTGTGGCACGTGGAAAGGGACCCTTGGTCTCCCGCCTCAGCTGGAGAGGCGTCCCAATTGCCCGGCCAAGCCTCGAGGAGAATCCCGAGTTGTCCCTCGCAACTAGGCAGGAGTCCTGACGTCGCTGAACAAACACGTGGGTGGAAGGGCCATCCCCGTCGTAACTCGAGAATATACCCCAGGTTCCCGCCGCAACTCGAGAAAAACCATGAGACTTCCCCCTCGCCGTAAGATGAGGCCCGATTCCCCTGCACTGCATGCAGAGCAATTCCGTGTTGCACATCAAACAAGAAAGGAGCCTTGATTTCCTTGATGGCACTCCAGAGAAACCCAAGAACACTGTTTCAAGGCTAGAGGGATCCTGAGGTCACTGTAGCAACACGAAAGAGCTCCGTGGAACAAAAATCAACTCGAGATGAGAGGTTAGTCCCTGGCTTCGACTCCAGAGGAATACCACCTTACCAAAAGCACCTCAAGAGGAGGCTTCTCTCAGCTCTAGGTATGTGAGAGGGACCCTGATTTTGCGGCCTCAAGTGGAATGGACACCGCGATGCCCTGACTCGAAATAAGGCCGAATATCCCTGCAGTGACTTGAATGCAGGCCCGTCTTGCATCTCCCAAGATGAAAGGATGTCTGAATCCCCTGTGGAGACCACAGAGAAAGACCTAGTTCCCCACCTCATTGCGACCGGAGGCCTCACATCCTTTGAAAACTCCAGAGGTACGCGGAGATCAGTGCCTCCAAAGGAGACGATGCCTGACTCCTCGTGAAGCTTTATAGGAGTCCCAGGATTCCTGTAGCACGTGGAAAGGGACCCTTGGTCTCCCGCCTCAGCTGGAGAGGCGTCCCAATTGCCCTGCCAAGCCTCGAGGAGAACCCCGAGTTGTCCCTCGCAACTAGGCAGGAGTCCTGACGTCGCTGAACAAACACGTGTGTGGAAGGGCCATCCCCGTCGTAACTCGAGAATATACCCCAGGTTCCCGCCGCAACTCGAGAAAAACCATGAGACTTCCCCCTCGCCACGAGATGAGGCCTGATTCCCCTGCACTGCGTGCAGAGCAATTCCGTGTTGCACATCACACATGAAAGGAGCCTTGATTTCCTTGATGGCACTCCAGAGAAACCCCAAGAACACTGTTTCAAGGCTGGAGGGATCCTGAGGTCACTGTAGCAACACGAAAGAGCTCCGTGGACCAAAAATCAACTCAAGATGAGAGGTTAGTCCCTGGCTTCGACTCCAGAGGAACACCACCTTACCACAAGCACCTCAAGAGGAGGCTTCTCTCAGCTCTAGGTATGTGAGAGGGACCCTGAGTTTGCGGCCTCAAGTGCAATGGACAACGCGATGCTCTGGCTCGAAATAAGGCCGCATATGCCTGCAGTGACTTGAATGCAGGCTCGTCTTGCATCTCCCAAGACGAAAGGATGTCTGAATCACCTGTGTAGACCACAGAGAAAGACCTAGTTCCCCACCTCATCGCGACCGGAGGCCTCACATCCTTTGAAAACTGCAGAGGTACCTGGAGATCAGTGCCTCCAAAGGAGACGATGCCTGACTCCTCGTGAAACTTGATAGGAGTCCCAGGATTCCTGTGGCATGTGGAAAGGGACCCTTGGTCTCCCACCTCAGCTGGAGAGGCGTCCCAATTGCCCTGCCAAGCCTCGAGGAGAATCCCGAGTTGTCCCTCGCAACTAGGCAGGAGTCCTGACGTCGCTGAAGAAACACGTGTGTGGAAGGGCCATCCCCGTCGTAACTCGAGAATATAACCCAGGTTCCCGCCGCAACTCGAGAAAAACCATGAGACTTCCCCCTCGCCGCGAGATGAGGCCCGATTCCCATGCACTGCGTGCAGAGCAATTCCGTGTTGAACATCACACATGAAAGGAGCCTTGATTTCCTTGATGGCACTCCAGAGAAACCCCAAGAACACTGTTTCAAGGCTAGAGGGATCCTGAGGTCACTGTAGCAACACGAAAGAGCTCCGTGGACCAAAAATCAACTCGAGATGAGAGGTTAGTCCCTGGCTTCGACTCCAGAGGAATACCACCTTACCACAAGCACCTCAAGAGGAGGCTTCTCTCAGCTCTAGGTATGTGAGAGGGACCCTGAGTTTGCGGCCTCAAGTGGAATGGACACCGCGATGCTCTGGCTCGAAATAAGGCCGGATATCCCTGCAGTGACTTGAATGCAGGCTCGTCTTGCATCTCCCAAGACGAAAGGATGTCTGAATCCCCTGTGGAGACCACAGAGAAAGACTTAGTTCCCCACCTCATCGCGACCGGAGGCCTCACATCCTTTGAAAACTCCAGAGGTACACGGAGATCAGTGCCTCCAAAGGAGACGATGCCTGACTCCTCGTGAAACTTGATAGGAGTCCCAGGATTCCTGTGGCACGTGGAAAGGGACCCTTGGTCCCCCGCCTCACCTGGAGAGGCGTCCCAATTGCCCTGCCAAGCCTCGAGGAGAACCCCGAGTTGTCCCTCGCAACTAAGCAGGAGTCCTGACGTCGCTGAACAAACACGTGGTTGGAAGGGCCATCCCCATCGTACTTCGAGAATATACCCCAGGTTCCCGCCGCAACTCGAGAAAAACCATGAGATTTCCCCCTCGCCGCGAGATGAGGCCTGATTCCCCTGCACTGCGTGCAGAGCAATTCCGTGTTGCACATCACACATGAAAGGAGCCTTGATTTCCTTGATGGCACTCCAGAGAAACCCCAAGAACACTGTTTCAAGGCTAGAGGGATCCTGAGGTCACTGTAGCAACACGAAAGAGCTCCGTGGACCAAAAATCAACTCGAGATGAGAGGTTAGTTCCTGGCTTCGACTCCAGAGGAATACCACCTCACCACAAGCACGTCAAGAGGAGGCTTCTCTCAGCTCTAGGTATGTGAGAGGGACCCTGAGTTTGCGGCCTCAAATGCAATGGACACCGCGATGCTCTGGCTCGAAATAAGGCCGCATATGCCTGCAGTGACTTGAATGCAGACTCGTCTTGCATCTCCCAAGACGAAAGGATGTCTGAATCCCCTGTGGAGACCACAGAGAAAGACCTAGTTCCCCACCACATCGCGACCGGAGGCCTCACATCCTTTGAAAATTCCAGAGGTACCTGGAGATCAGTGCCTCCAAAGGAGACGATGCCTGACTCCTCGTGAAACTTGATAGGAGTCACAGGATTCCTGTGGCACGTGGAAAGGGACCCTTGGTCTCCCGCCTCAGCTGGAGAGGCGTCCCAATTGCCCTGCCAAGCCTCGAGGAGAACCCCGAGTTGTCCCTCGCAACTAGGCAGGAGTCCTGACGTCGCTGAAGAAACACGTGGTTGGAAGGGCCATCCCCATCGTACTTCGAGAATATACCCCAGGTTCCCGGCGCAACTCGAGAAAAACCATGAGACTTCCCCCTCGCCACGAGATGAGGCCCGATGCCCCTGCACTGCGTGCAGAGCAATTCCGTGTTGCACATCACACTTGAAAGGAGCCTTGATTTCTTTAACGGCACTCCAGCGAAACCCCAAGAACACTGTTTCAAGGCTAGAGGGATCCTGAGGTCACTGTAGCAACACGAAAGAGCTCCGTGGACCAAAAATCAACTCGAGATGAGAGGTTAGTTCCTGGCTTCGACTCCAGAGGAATACCACCTCACCACAAGCACGTCAAGAGGAGGCTTCTCTCAGCTCTAGGTATGTGAGAGGGACCCTGAGTTTGCGGCCTCAAATGCAATGGACACCGCGATGCTCTGGCTCGAAATAAGGCCGCATATGCCTGCAGTGACTTGAATGCAGACTCGTCTTGCATCTCCCAAGACGAAAGGATGTCTGAATCACCTGTGTAGACCACAGAGAAAGACCTAGTTCCCCACCTCATCGCGAACGGAGGCCTCACATCCTTTGAAAATTCCAGAGGTACCTGGAGATCAGTGCCTCCAAAGGAGACGATGCCTGACTCCTCGTGAAACTTGATAGGAGTCACAGGATTCCTGTGGCACGTGGAAAGGGACACTTGGTCTCCCGCCTCAGCTGGAGAGGTGTCCCAATTGCCCTGCCAAGCCTTGAGGAGAATCCCGAGTTGTCCCTCGCAACTAGGCAGGAGTCCTGACGTCGCTGAACAAACATGTGGTTGGAAGGGCCATCCCCGTCGTAACTCGAGAATATACCCCAGGTTCCCGCCGCAACTCGAGAAAAACAATGAGACTTCCCCCTCGCCGTGAGATGAGGCACGATTCCCCTGCACTTCATGCAGAGCAATTGTGTGTTGCACATCACACATGAAAGGAGCCTTGATTTCCTTGATGGCACTCCAGAGAAACCCCAAGAACACTGTTTCAAGGCTAGAGGGATCCTGAGGTCACTGTAGCAACACGAAAGAGCTCCGTGGACCAAAAATCAACTCGAGACGAAAGGTTAGTCGCTGCCTTCGATTCCAGAGGAATACCACCTTACCACAAGCACCTCAAGAGGAGGCTTCTCTCAGCTCTAGGTATGTGAGAGGGACCCTGATTTTGCGGCCTCAAGTGGAATGGATACTGCGATGCCCTGACGCGAAATAAGGCCGGATATCCCTGCAGTGACTTGAATGCAGGTTCGTCTTGCATCTCCCAAGATGAAAGGATGTCTGAATCCCCTGTGGAGACCACAGAGAAAGACCTAGTTCACCACCTCATGGCGACTGGAGGCCTCACATCCTTTGAAAACTCCAGAGGTATGCGAAGATCAATGACTCCAAAGGAGACGATGCCTGAGTCCTCGTGAAACTTTATAGCAGTCCCAGGATTCCTGTGGCACGTGGAAAGGGACCCTTGGTCTCCCGCCTCAGCTGGAGAGGCGTCCCAATTGCCCGGCCAAGCCTCGAGGAGAATCCCGAGTTGTCCCTCGCAACTAGGCAGGAGTCCTGACGTCGCTGAACAAACACGTGGGTGGAAGGGCCATCCCCGTCGTAACTCGAGAATATACCCCAGGTTCCCGCCGCAACTCGAGAAAAACCATGAGACTTCCCCCTCGCCGTAAGATGAGGCCCGATTCCCCTGCACTGCATGCAGAGCAATTCCGTGTTGCACATCAAACAAGAAAGGAGCCTTGATTTCCTTGATGGCACTCCAGAGAAACCCAAGAACACTGTTTCAAGGCTAGAGGGATCCTGAGGTCACTGTAGCAACACGAAAGAGCTCCGTGGAACAAAAATCAACTCGAGATGAGAGGTTAGTCCCTGGCTTCGACTCCAGAGGAATACCACCTTACCAAAAGCACCTCAAGAGGAGGCTTCTCTCAGCTCTAGGTATGTGAGAGGGACCCTGATTTTGCGGCCTCAAGTGGAATGGACACCGCGATGCCCTGACTCGAAATAAGGCCGAATATCCCTGCAGTGACTTGAATGCAGGCCCGTCTTGCATCTCCCAAGATGAAAGGATGTCTGAATCCCCTGTGGAGACCACAGAGAAAGACCTAGTTCCCCACCTCATTGCGACCGGAGGCCTCACATCCTTTGAAAACTCCAGAGGTACGCGGAGATCAGTGCCTCCAAAGGAGACGATGCCTGACTCCTCGTGAAGCTTTATAGGAGTCCCAGGATTCCTGTAGCACGTGGAAAGGGACCCTTGGTCTCCCGCCTCAGCTGGAGAGGCGTCCCAATTGCCCTGCCAAGCCTCGAGGAGAACCCCGAGTTGTCCCTCGCAACTAGGCAGGAGTCCTGACGTCGCTGAACAAACACGTGTGTGGAAGGGCCATCCCCGTCGTAACTCGAGAATATACCCCAGGTTCCCGCCGCAACTCGAGAAAAACCATGAGACTTCCCCCTCGCCACGAGATGAGGCCTGATTCCCCTGCACTGCGTGCAGAGCAATTCCGTGTTGCACATCACACATGAAAGGAGCCTTGATTTCCTTGATGGCACTCCAGAGAAACCCCAAGAACACTGTTTCAAGGCTGGAGGGATCCTGAGGTCACTGTAGCAACACGAAAGAGCTCCGTGGACCAAAAATCAACTCAAGATGAGAGGTTAGTCCCTGGCTTCGACTCCAGAGGAACACCACCTTACCACAAGCACCTCAAGAGGAGGCTTCTCTCAGCTCTAGGTATGTGAGAGGGACCCTGAGTTTGCGGCCTCAAGTGCAATGGACAACGCGATGCTCTGGCTCGAAATAAGGCCGCATATGCCTGCAGTGACTTGAATGCAGGCTCGTCTTGCATCTCCCAAGACGAAAGGATGTCTGAATCACCTGTGTAGACCACAGAGAAAGACCTAGTTCCCCACCTCATCGCGACCGGAGGCCTCACATCCTTTGAAAACTGCAGAGGTACCTGGAGATCAGTGCCTCCAAAGGAGACGATGCCTGACTCCTCGTGAAACTTGATAGGAGTCCCAGGATTCCTGTGGCATGTGGAAAGGGACCCTTGGTCTCCCACCTCAGCTGGAGAGGCGTCCCAATTGCCCTGCCAAGCCTCGAGGAGAATCCCGAGTTGTCCCTCGCAACTAGGCAGGAGTCCTGACGTCGCTGAAGAAACACGTGTGTGGAAGGGCCATCCCCGTCGTAACTCGAGAATATAACCCAGGTTCCCGCCGCAACTCGAGAAAAACCATGAGACTTCCCCCTCGCCGCGAGATGAGGCCCGATTCCCATGCACTGCGTGCAGAGCAATTCCGTGTTGCACATCACACATGAAAGGAGCCTTGATTTCCTTGATGGCACTCCAGAGAAACCCCAAGAACACTGTTTCAAGGCTAGAGGGATCCTGAGGTCACTGTAGCAACACGAAAGAGCTCCGTGGACCAAAAATCAACTCGAGATGAGAGGTTAGTCCCTGGCTTCGACTCCAGAGGAATACCACCTTACCACAAGCACCTCAAGAGGAGGCTTCTCTCAGCTCTAGGTATGTGAGAGGGACCCTGAGTTTGCGGCCTCAAGTGGAATGGACACCGCGATGCTCTGGCTCGAAATAAGGCCGGATATCCCTGCAGTGACTTGAATGCAGGCTCGTCTTGCATCTCCCAAGACGAAAGGATGTCTGAATCCCCTGTGGAGACCACAGAGAAAGACTTAGTTCCCCACCTCATCGCGACCGGAGGCCTCACATCCTTTGAAAACTCCAGAGGTACGCGGAGATCAGTGCCTCCAAAGGAGACGATGCCTGACTCCTCGTGAAACTTGACAGGAGTCCCAGGATTCCTGTGGCACGTGGAAAGGGACCCTTGGTCCCCCGCCTCAGCTGGAGAGGCGTCCCAATTGCCCTGCCAAGCCTGGAGGAGAACCCCGAGTTGTCCCTCGCAACTAAGCAGGAGTCCTGACGTCGCTGAACAAACACGTGGGTGGAAGGGCCATCCCCATCGTACTTCGAGAATATACCCCAGGTTCCCGCCGCAACTCGAGAAAAACCATGAGATTTCCCCCTCGCCGCGAGATGAGGCCTGATTCCCCTGCACTGCGTGCAGAGCAATTCCGTGTTGCACAACACACATGAAAGGAGCCTTGATTTCCTTGATGGCACTCCAGAGAAACCCCAAGAACACTGTTTCAAGGCTAGAGGGATCCTGAGGTCACTGTAGCAACACGAAAGAGCTCCGTGGACCAAGAATCAACTCGAGATGAGAGGTTAGTCCCTGGCTTCGACTCCAGAGGAATACCACCTTACCACAAGCACCTCAAGAGGAGGCTTCTCTCAGCTCTAGCTATGTGAGAGGGACCCTGAGTTTGCGGCCTCAAGTGGAATGGACACCACGATGCCCTGACTCGAAATAAGGCCGGATATCCCTGCAGTGACTTGAATGCAGGCTCGTCTTGCATCTCCCAAGACGAAAGGATGTCTGAATCCCCTGTGGAGACAACAGAGAAAGACCTAGTTCCCTAACTCATCGCGACCGGAGGCCTCACATCCTTTGAAAACTCCAGAGGTACGCGGAGATCAGTGCCTCCAAAGGAGACGATGCCTGACTCCTCGTGAAACTTGATAGGAGTCCCAGGATTCCTGTGGCACGTGGAAAGGGACCCTTGGTCTCCCGCCTCAGCTGGAGAGGCGTCCCAAATGCCCTGCCAAGCCTCGAGGAGAATCCCGAGTTGTCCCTCGCAACTAGGCAGGAGTCCTGAAGTCCCTGAACAAACACGTGGGTGGAGGGACCATCCCCGTCTTAACTCGAGAATATATCCCAGGTTCCCGCCGCAACTCGAGAAAAACCATGAGACTTCCCCCTCGCCGCGAGATGAGGCCCGATTCCCTTGCACTGCGTGCAGAGCAATTCCGTGTTGCACATCACACATGAAAGGAGCCTTGATTTCCTTGATGGCACTCCAGAGAAACCCCAAGAACACTGTTTCAAGGCTAGAGGGATCCTGAGGTCACTGTAGCAACAAGAAAGAGCTCCGTGGACCAAAAATCAACTCGAGATGAGAGGTTAGTCCATGGCGTCGACTCCAGAGGAATACCACCTTACCACAAGCACCTCAAGAGGAGGCTTCTCTCAGCTCTAGGTATGTGAGAGGGACCCTGAGTTTGCAGCCTCAAGTGGAATGGATACCTCGATGCCCTGACTCGAAATAAGCCCGGATATCCTTGCAGTGACTTGAATGCAGGCTCGTCTTGCATCTCCCAAGACGAAAGGATGTCTGAGTCCCCTGTGGAGACCACAGAGAAAGACCTAGTTTCCTACCTCATCGCGACCGGCGGCCTCACATCCTTTGAAAACTCCAGAGGTACGCGGAGATCAGTGCCTCCAAAGGAGACGATGCCTGACTCCTCGTGAAACTTGATAGGAGTCCCAGGATTCCTGTGGCACGTGGAAAGGGACCCTTGGTCCCCCGCCTCAGCTGGAGAGGCGTCCCAATTGCCCTGCCAAGCCTGGAGGAGAACCCCGAGTTGTCCCTCGCAACTAAGCAGGAGTCCTGACGTCGCTGAACAAACACGTGGGTGGAAGGGCCATCCCCATCGTACTTCGAGAATATACCCCAGGTTCCCGCCGCAACTCGAGAAAAACCATGAGATTTCCCCCTCGCCGCGAGATGAGGCCTGATTCCCCTGCACTGCGTGCAGAGCAATTCCGTGTTGCACATCACACATGAAAGGAGCCTTGATTTCCTTGATGGCACTCCAGAGAAACCCCAAGAACACTGTTTCAAGGCTAGAGGGATCCTGAGGTCACTGTAGCAACACGAAAGAGCTCCGTGGACCAAAAATCAACTCGAGATGAGGGGTTAGTCCCTGGCTTCGACTCCAGAGGAATACCACCTCACCACAAGCACCTCAAGAGGAGGCTTCTCTCAGCTCTAGGTATGTGAGAGGGACCCTGAGTTTGCGGCCTCAAATGCAATGGACACCGCGATGCTCTGGCTCGAAATAAGGCCGCATATGCCTGCAGTGACTTGAATGCAGACTCGTCTTGCATCTCCCAAGACGAAAGGATGTCTGAATCACCTGTGTAGACCACAGAGAAAGACCTAGTTCCCCACCTCATCGCGACCGGAGGCCTCACATCCTTTGAAAATTCCAGAGGTACCTGGAGATCAGTGCCTCCAAAGGAGACGATGCCTGACTCCTCGTGAAACTTGATAGGAGTCACAGGATTCCTGTGGCACGTGGAAAGGGACCCTTGGTCTCCCGCCTCAGCTGGAGAGGCGTCCCAATTGCCCTACCAAGCCTCGAGGAGAACCCCGAGTTGTCCCTCGCAACTAGGCAGGAGTCCTGACGTCGCTGAAGAAACACGTGGTTGGAAGGGCCATCCCCATCGTACTTCGAGAATATACCCCAGGTTCCCGGCGCAACTCGAGAAGAACCATGAGACTTCCCCCTCGCCACGAGATGAGGCCCGATGCCCCTGCACTGCGTGCAGAGCAATTCCGTGTTGCACATCACACTTGAAAGGAGCCTTGATTTCTTTAACGGCACTCCAGCGAAACCCCAAGAACACTGTTTCAAGGCTAGAGGGATCCTGAGGTCACTGTAGCAACACGAAAGAGCTCCGTGGACCAAAAATCAACTCGAGATGAGAGGTTAGTTCCTGGCTTCGACTCCAGAGGAATACCACCTCACCACAAGCACGTCAAGAGGAGGCTTCTCTCAGCTCTAGGTATGTGAGAGGGACCCTGAGTTTGCGGCCTCAAATGCAATGGACACCGCGATGCTCTGGCTCGAAATAAGGCCGCATATGCCTGCAGTGACTTGAATGCAGACTCGTCTTGCATCTCCCAAGACGAAAGGATGTCTGAATCACCTGTGTAGACCACAGAGAAAGACCTAGTTCCCCACCTCATCGCGACCGGAGGCCTCACATCCTTTGAAAATTCCAGAGGTACCTGGAGATCAGTGCCTCCAAAGGAGACGATGCCTGACTCCTCGTGAAACTTGATAGGAGTCACAGGATTCCTGTGGCACGTGGAAAGGGACCCTTGGTCTCCCGCCTCAGCTGGAGAGGCGTCCCAATTGCCCTGCCAAGCCTCGAGGAGAACCCCGAGTTGTCCCTCGCAACTAGGCAGGAGTCCTGACGTCGCTGAAGAAACACGTGGTTGGAAGGGCCATCCCCATCGTACTTCGAGAATATACCCCAGGTTCCCGGCGCAACTCGAGAAGAACCATGAGACTTCCCCCTCGCCACGAGATGAGGCCCGATGCCCCTGCACTGCGTGCAGAGCAATTCCGTGTTGCACATCACACTTGAAAGGAGCCTTGATTTCTTTAACGGCACTCCAGCGAAACCCCAAGAACACTGTTTCAAGGCTAGAGGGATCCTGAGGTCACTGTAGCAACACGAAAGAGCTCCGTGGACCAAAAATCAACTCGAGATGAGAGGTTAGTTGCTGGCTTCGACTCCAGAGGAATACCACCTCACCACAAGCACGTCAAGAGGAGGCTTCTCTCAGCTCTAGGTATGTGAGAGGGACCCTGAGTTTGCGGCCTCAAATGCAATGGACACCGCGATGCTCTGGCTCGAAATAAGGCCGGATATCCCTGCAGTGACTTGAATGCAGGCTCGTCTTGCATTTCCCAAGACGAAAGGATGTCTGAATCCCCTGTGGAGACAACAGAGAAAGACCTAGTTCCCTACCTCATCGCGACCGGAGGCCTCACATCCTTTGAAAACTCCAGAGGTACGCGGAGATCAGTGCCTCCAAAGGAGACGATGCCTGACTCCTCGTGAAACTTGATAGGAGTCCCAGGATTCCTGTGGCACGTGGAAAGGGACCCTTGGTCTCCCGCCTCAGCTGGAGAGGCGTCCCAAATGCCCTGCCAAGCCTCGAGGAGAATCCCAAGTTGTCCCTCGCAACTAGGCAGGAGTCCTGAAGTCCCTGAACAAACACGTGGGTGGAGGGACCATCCCCGTCTTAACTCGAGAATATACCCCAGGTTCCCGCCGCAACTCGAGAAAAACCATGAGACTTCCCCTCGCCGCGAGATGAGGCCCGATTCACTTGCACTGCGTGCAGAGCAATTCCGTGTTGCACATCACACATGAAAGGAGCCTTGATTTCCTTGATGGCACTCCAGAGAAACCCCAAGAACACTGTTTCAAGGCTAGAGGGATCCTGAGGTCACTGTAGCAACAAGAAAGAGCTCCGTGGACCAAAAATCAACTCGAGATGAGAGGTTATTCCCTGGCTTCGACTCCAGAGGAATACCACCTTACCACAAGCACCTCAAGAGGAGGCTTCTCTCAGCTCTAGGTATGTGAGAGGGACCCTGAGTTTGCGGCCTCAAGTGGAATGGACACTGCGATGCCCTGATGCGAAATAAGGCCGGATAACCCTGCAGTGACTTGAATGCAGGCTCGTCTTGCATCTCCCAAGACGAAAGGATGTCTGAATCCCCTGTGGAGACCACAGAGAAAGACCTAGTTCCCCACCTCATCGCGAACGGAGGCCTCACATCCTTTGAAAACTCCAGAGGAACGCGGAGATCAGTGCCTCCAAAGGAGACGATGCCTGACTCCTCATGAAACTTGATAGGAGTCCCAGGATTCCTGTGGCACGTGGAAAGGGACCCTTGGTCTCCCGCCTCAGCTGGAGAGGCGTCCCAATTGCCCTGCCAAGCCTCGAGGAGAATCCCGAGTTGTCCCTCGCAACTAGGCAGGATTCCTGACGTTGATGAACAAACACGTGTGTGGAAGGGCCATCCCCGTCGTAACTCGAGAATATACCCCAGGTTCCCGCCGCAACTCGAAAAAAACCATGAGATTTCCCCCTCGCCGCGAGATGAGGCCCGATTCCCCTGCACTGCGTGCAGAGCAATTCCGTGTTGCACATCACACATGAAAGCAGCCTTGATTTCCTTGATGGCACTCCAGAGAAACCCCAAGAACACTGTTTCAAGTCTAGAGGGATCCTGAGGTCACTGTAGCAACACGAAAGAGCTCCGTGGACCAAAAATCAACTCGAGATGAGAGGTTAGTCCCTAACTTCGACTTGAGGAATACCACCTTACCACAAGCACCTCAAGAGGAGGCTTCTCTCTGCTCTAGCTATGTTCTAAGGTGCGGCCTCAAGTGGAATGGAACCGCGATGCCCTGACTCGAAATAAGGCCGGATATCCCTGCAGTGACTTGAATGCAGGCTCGTCTTGCATCTCCCAAGACGAAAGGATGTCTGAATCCCCTGTGGAGACCACAGAGAAAGACCTAGTTCCCCACCTCATGGCTACCGGAGGCCTCACATCCTTTGAAAACTCCAGAGGTACGCGGAGATCAGTGCCTCCAAAGGAGACGATGCCTGACTCCTCGTGAAACTTGATAGGAGTCCCAGGATTCCTGTGGCACGTGGAAAGGGACCCTTGGTCTCCCGCCTCAGCTGGAGAGGCGTCCCAATTGCCCTGCCAAGCCTCGAGGAGAATCCCGAGTTGTCACTCGCAACTAGGCAGGAGTCCTGACGTCGCTGAACAAACACGTGGTTGGGAGGGCCATCCCCATCGTAACTCGAGAATACACCCCAGGTTCCCGCCGCAACTCGAGAAAAAACATAAGACTTCCCCCTCGCCGCGAGATGAGGCCCGATTCCCCTGCACTGCGTGCAGAGCAATTCAGTGTTGCACATCACACATGAAAGGAGCCTTGATTTCCTTGATGGCACTCCAGAGAAACCCCAAGAACACTGTTTCAAGGCTAGAGGGATCCTGAGGTCACTGTAGCCACACGAAAGAGCACCGTTGCCCAAAAATCAACTCGAGATGAGAGGTTAGTCCCTTGCTTCGACTCCAGAGGAATACCACCTTACCACAAGCACCTCAAGAGGAGGCTTCTCTCAGCTCTAGCTATGTGAGAGGGACCCTGTGTTTGCGGCCTTAAGTGGAATGGACACCGCCATGCCCTGACTCGAAATAAGGCCGGATATCCCTTCAGTGACTTGAATGCAGGCTTGTCTTGCATCTCCCAAGACGGAAAGATGTCTGAATCCCCTGTGTAGACGACAGAGAAAGACCTAGTTCCCCACCTCATCGCGACCGGAGGCCTCACATCCTTTGAGAACTCCAGAGGTACGCGGAGATCAGTGCCTCCAAAAGAGACAATGCCTGACTCCTCGTGAAACTTGATACGAGTCCCAGGATTCCTGTGGCACGTGGAAAGGGACCCTTGGTCTCCCGCCTCAGCTGGAGAGGCGTCCCAATTGCCCTGCCAAGCCTCGAGGAGAACCCCGAGTTGTCCCTCGCAACTAGGCAGGAGTCCTGACGTCGCTGAAGAAACACGTGGGTAGAAGGGCCATCCCCGTCGTAACTCGAGAATATACCCCAGGTTCCCGCCGCAACTCGAGAAAAACCATGAGACTTCCCCCTCGCCGCGAGATGAGGCCCGATTCCCCTGCACTGCGTGCAGAGCAATTCCGTGTTGCACATCACACATGAAAGGAGCCTTGATTTCCTTGATGGCACTCCAGAGAAACCCCAGGAATACTGTTTCAAGGCTAGAGGGATCCTGAGGTCACTGTAGCAACACGAAAGAGCTCCGTGGACCAAAAATCAACTCGAGATGAGAGGTTAGTCCCTGGATTCGACTTCAGAGGAATACCACCTTACCACAAGCACCTCAAGAGGAGGCTTCTCTCAGCTCTAGGTATGTGAGAGGGACCCTGAGCTGCGGCCTCAAGTGGAATGGACACCGCGATGCCCTGACTCGAAATAAGGCCGGATATCCCTGCAGTGACTTGAATGCAGGCTCGTCTTGCATCTCCCAAGTGGAAAGGATGTCTGAATCCCCTGTGGAGACGACAGAGAAAGACCTACTTCCCCACATAATCTCGACTGGAGGCCTCACATCCCTTGAAAACTCCAGAGGTACGTTGAGATCAGTGCCTCCAAAGGAGATGATGCCTGACTCCTCGTGAAACTTGATAGGAGTCCCAGGATTCCTTTGGCACGTGGAAAGGGACCCTTGGTCTCCGCCTCAGCTGGAGAGGCGTCCCAATTGCCCTGCCAAGCCTCGAGGAGAATCCCGAGTTGTCCCTCGCAACTAGGCAGGAGTCCTGCCGTCGCTGAACTAACACGTGTGTGGAAGGGCCATCCCCATCGTAACTCGAGAATATACCCCAGGTTCCCGCCGCAACTCGAGAAAAACCATGAGACTTCCCCCTCGCCGCGAGATGAGGCCCGATTCCCCTGCACTGCGTGCAGAGCAATTCCGTGTTGCACATCACACATGAAAGGAGCCTTGATTTCCTTGATGGCACTCCAGAGAAACCCCAAGAACACTGTTTCAAGGCTAGAGGGATCCTGAGGTCACTGTAGCAACACGAAAGAGCTCCGTGGACCAAAAATCAACTCGAGATGAGAGGTTAGTCCCTGGCGTCGACTCCAGAGGAATACCACCTTACCACAAGCACCTCAAGAGGAGGCTTCTCTCAGCTCTAGCTATGTGAGAGGGACCCTGAGTTTCCGGCCTCAAGTGGAATGGAGACCGCGATGCCCTGACTCGAAATAAGGCCGGATATCCCTGTAGTGACTTGAATGCAGGCTCGTCTTGCATCTCCCAAGACGAAAGGATGTCTGAATCCCCTGTGGAGACCACAGAGAAAGACCTAGTTCCCCACCTCATCGCGACCGGAGGCCTCACATCCTTTGAAAACTCCAGAGGTACGCGGAGATCAGTGCCTTCAAAGGAGACGATGCCTGACTCCTCGTGAAACTTGATAGGAGTCCCAGGATTCCTGTGGCACGTGGAAAGGGACCCTTGGTCTCCCGCCTCAGCTGGAGAGGCGTCCCAATTGCCCTGCCAAGCCTCGAGGAGAATCCCGAGTTGTCCCTCGCAAATAGGCAGGAGTCCTGACGTCGCTGAAGAAACACGTGGGTGGAAGAGCAACCCCGTCGTAACTTGAGAATATACCCCAGGTTCCCGCCGCAACTCGAGAAAAACCATGAGACTTCCCCCTCGCCGCGAGATGAGGCACGATTCCCCTGCACTGCGTGCAGAGCAATTCCGTGTTGCACATCACACATGAAAGGAGCCTCGATTTCCTTGATGGCACTCCAGAGAAACCCGAAGAACACTGTTTCAAGGCTAGAGGGATCCTGAGGTCACTGTAGCAACACGAAAGAACTCCGTGTACCAAAAATCAACTCGAGATGAGAGGTTAGTCCCTGGCTTCGACTCCAGAGGAATACCACCTTACCACAAGCACCTCAAGAGGAGGCTTCTCTCAGATCTAGGTATGTGAGAGGGACCCTGAGTTTGCGGCCTCAAGTGAAATGGACACCGCGATGTTCTGGCTCGAAATAAGGCCGGATATCCCTGCAGTGACTTGAATGCAGGCTCGTCTTGCATCTCCCAAGACGAAAGGATGTCTGAGTCCCCTGTGGAGACCACAGAGAAAGACCTAGTTTCCTACCTCATCGCGACCGGAGGCCTCACATCCTTTGAAAACTCCAGAGGTACGCGGAGATCAGTGCCTCCAAACGAGACGATGCCTGACTCCTCGTGAAACTTGATAGGAGTCCCAGGATTCCTGTGGCACGTGGAAAGGGACCCTTGGTCTCCCGCCTCAGCTGGAGAGGCGTCCCAATTGCCCTGCCAAGCCTCGAGGAGAACCCCGAGTTGTCCCTCGCAACTAGGCAGGAGTCTTGACGTCGCTGAAGAAACACGTGGTTGGAAGGGCCATCCCCATCGTACTTCGAGAATATACCCCAGGTTCCCGCCGCAACTCGAGAAAAACCATGAGACTACCCCCTCGCCACGAGATGAGGCCCGATGTCCCTGCACTGCGTGCAGAGCAATTCCGTGTTGCACATCACACATGAAAGGAGCCTTGATTTCTTTAACGGCACTCCAGCGAAACCCCAAGAACACTGTTTCAAGGCTAGAGGGATCCTGAGGTCACTGTAGCAACACGAAAGAGCTCCGTGGACCAAAAATCAACTCGAGATGAGAGGTTAGTTCCTGGTTTCGACTCCAGAGGAATACCACCTCACCACAAGCACGTCAAGAGGAGGCTTCTCTCAGCTCTAGGTATGTGAGAGGGACCCTGAGTTTGCGGCCTCAAATGCAATGGACACCGCGATGCTCTGGCTCGAAATAAGGCCGCATATGCCTGCAGTGACTTGAATGCAGACTCGTCTTGCATCTCCCAAGACGAAAGGATGTCTGAATCACCTGTGTAGACCACAGAGAAAGACCTAGTTCCCCACCTCATCGCGAACGGAGGCCTCACATCCTTTGAAAATTCCAGAGGTACCTGGAGATCAGTGCCTCCAAAGGAGACGATGCCTGACTCCTCGTGAAACTTGATAGGAGTCACAGGATTCCTGTGGCACGTGGAAAGGGACACTTGGTCTCCCGCTTCAGCTGGAGAGGCGTCCCAATTGCCCTGCCAAGCCTCGAGGAGAATCCCGAGTTGTCCCTCGCAACTAGGCAGGAGTCCTGACGTCGCTGAACAAACATGTGGTTGGAAGGGCCATCCCCGTCGTAACTCGAGAATATACCCCAGGTTCCTGCCGCAACTCGAGAAAAACAATGAGACTTCCCCCTCGCCGTGAGATGAGGCACGATTCCCCTGCACTTCATGCAGAGCAATTCCGTGTTGCACATCACACATGAAAGGAGCCTTGATTTCCTTGATGGCACTCCAGAGAAACCCCAAGAACACTGTTTCAAGGCTAGAGGGATCCTGAGGTCACTGTAGCAACACGAAAGAGCTCCGTGGACCAAAAATCAACTCGAGATGAAAGGTTAATCCCTGCCTTCGATTCCAGAGGAATACCACCTTACCACAAGCACCTCAAGAGGAGGCTTCTCTCAGCTCTAGGTATGTGAGAGGGACCCTGATTTTGCGGCCTCAAGTGGAATGGATACTGCGATGCCCTGACGCGAAATAAGGCCGGATATCCCTGCAGTGACTTGAATGCAGGTTCGTCTTGCATCTCCCAAGATGAAAGGATGTCTGAATCCCCTGTGGAGACCACAGAGAAAGACCTAGTTCACCACCTCATGGCGACTGGAGGCCTCACATCCTTTGAAAACTCCAGAGGTACGCGAAGATCAGTGACTCCAAAGGAGACGATGCCTGAGTCCTCGTGAAACTTTATAGCAGTCCCAGGATTCCTGTGGCACGTGGAAAGGGACCCTTGGTCTCCCGCCTCAGCTGGAGAGGCGTCCCAATTGCCCTGCCAAGCCTCGAGGAGAATCCCGAGTTGTCCCTCGCAACTAGGCAGGAGTCCTGACGTCGCTGAACAAACACGTGGGTGGAAGGGCCATCCCCGTCGTAACTCGAGAATATACCCCAGGTTCCCGCCGCAACTCGAAAAAAACCATGAGACTTCCCCCTCGCCGTGAGATGAGGCCCGATTCCCCTGCACTGCATGCAGAGCAATTCCGTGTTGCACATCAAACAAGAAAGGAGCCTTGATTTCCTTGATGGCACTTCAGAGAAACCCAAGAACACTGTTTCAAGGCTAGAGGGATCCTGAGGTCACTGTAGCAACACGAAAGAGCTCCGTGGACCAAAAATCAACTCGAAATGAGAGGTTAGTCCCTGGCTTCGACTCCAGAGGAATACCACCTTACCAAAAGCACCTCAAGAGGAGGCTTCTCTCAGCTCTAGGTATGTGAGAGGGACCCTGATTTTGCGGCCTCAAGTGGAATGGACACCGCGATGCCCTGACTCGAAATAAGGCCGAATATCCCTGTAGTGACTTGAATGCAGGTTCGTCTTGCATCTCCCAAGATGAAAGGATGTCTGAATCACCTGTGTAGACCACAGAGAAAGACCTAGTTCCCCACCTCATTGCGACCGGAGGCCTCACATCCTTTGAAAACTCCAGAGGTACGCGGAGATCAGTGCCTCCAAAGGAGACGATGCCTGACTCCTCGTGAAACTTTATAGGAGTCCCAGGATTCCTGTAGCACGTGGAAAGGGACCCTTGGTCTCCCGCCTCAGCTGGAGAGGCGTCCCAATTGCCCTGCCAAGCCTCGAGGAGAATCCCGAGTTGTCCCTCGCAACTAGGCAGGAGTCCTGACGTCGCTGAACAAACACGTGGGTGGAAAGGCCATCCCCATCGTACTTCGAGAATATACCCCAGGTTCCCGCCGCAACTCGAGAAAAACCATGAGACTTCCCCCTCGCCACGAGATGAGGCCCGATGCCCCTGCACTGCGTGCAGAGCAATTCCGTGTTGCACATCACACATGAAAGGAGCCTTGATTTCCTTGATGGCACTCCAGAGAAACCCCAAGAACACTGTTTCAAGGCTAGAGGGATCCTGAGGTCACTGTAGCAACAAGAAAGAGCTCCGTGGACCAAAAATCAACTCGAGATGAGAGGTTAGTCCCTGGCGTCGACTACAGAGGAATACCACCTTACCACAAGCACCTCAAGAGGAGGCTTCTCTCAGCTCTAGGTATGTGAGAGGGACCCTGAGTTTGGGGCCTCAAGTGGAATGGACACCGCGATGCCCTGACTCGAAATAAGCCCGGATATCCCTGCAGTGACTTGAATGCAGGCTCGTCTTGCATCTCCCAAGACGAAAGGATGTCTGAATCCCCTGTGGAGAACACAGAGAAAGACCTAGTTCCCCACATCATCGCGACCGGAGGCCTCACATCCTTTGAAAACTCCAGAGGTACGCGGAGATCAGTGCCTCCAAAGGAGACGATGCCTGACTCCTCGTGAAACTTGATAGGAGTCCCAGGATTCCTGTGGCACGTGGAAAGGGACCCTTGGTCTCCCGCCTCAGCTGCAGAGGCGTCCCAATTGCCCTGCCAAGCCTCGAGGAGAATCCCGAGTTGTACCTCGCAACTAGGCAGGAGTCCTGATGTCGCTGAAGAAACACGTGTGTGGAAGGGCCATTCCCGTCCTAACTCGAGAATATACCCCAGGTTCCCGCCGCAACTCGAGAAAAACCATGAGACTTCCCCCTCGCCACGAGATGAGGCACGATTCCCCTGCACTGCATGCAGAGCAATTCCATGTTGCACATCACACATGAAAGGAACCTTGATTTCCTTGATGGCACTCCAGGGAAACCCCAAGAACACTGTTTCAAAGCTAGAGGGATCCCGAGGTCACTGTAGCAACACGAAAGAGCTCCGTGGACCAAAAATCAACTCGAGATGAGAGGTTAGTCCCTGGCTTCGACTCCAGAGGAATACCACCTTACCACAAGCACCTCAAGAGGAGGCTTCTCTCAGCTCTAGCTATGTGAGAGGGACCCTGAGTTTGCGGCCTCAAGTGGAATGGACACCGCGATGCCCTGACTCGAAATAAGGCCGGATATCCCTGCAGTGACTTGAATGCAGGATCGTCTTGCATCTTCCAAGACGAAAGGATGTCTGAATCCCCTATGGAGACCAGAGAGAAAGACCTAGTTCCCCACATCATCGCGACCAGAGGCCTCACATCACTTGAAAACTCCAGAGGTAGGCGGAGATCAGTGCCTCCAAAGAAGACGATGCCTGACTCCTCGTGAAACTTGATAGGAGTCCCAGGATTCCTGTGGCAGGTGGAAAGGGACACTTGGTCTCCCGCCTCAGCTGGAGAGGCGTCCCAATTGCCCTGCCAAGCCTCGAGGAGAATCCCGAGTTGTCCCTCGCAACTAGCCAGGAGTCCTGACGTCGCTGAACAAACATGTGTGTGGAAGGGCTATCCCGGTCGTAACTCGAGAATATACCCCAGGTTCCCTTCGCACCTCGAGAAAAACCGTGAGACTTCCCCCTCGCCGCGAGATGAGACCCGATTCCCCTGCACTTCATGCAGAGCAATTGTGTGTTGCACATCACACATGAAAGGAGCCTTGATTTCCTTGATGGCAGTCCAGAGAAACCCCAGAACACTGTTTCAAGGCTAGAAGGATCCTGAGGTCACTGTAACAACACGAAAGAGCTCCATGGACCAAAAATCAACTCGAGATGAAAGGTTAGTCCCTGGCTTCGACTCCAGAGGAATACCACCTTACCACAAGCACCTCAAGAGGAGGCTTCTCTCAACTCTAGGTATGTGAGATGGACCCTGAGTTTGCGGCCTCAAGTGGAATGGACACCGCGATACCCTGACTCGAAATAAGGCTGGATATCCCTGCAGTGACTTGAATGCAGGCTCGTCTTGCATCTCCCAAGACGAAAGGATGTCTGAATCCCCTGTGGAGACCACAGAGAAAGACCTAGATCCCCACCTCATCGCGAACGGAGGCCTCACATCCTTTGAAAACTCCAGAGGTACGCGGAGATCAGTGCCTCCAAAGGAGACGATGCCTGACTCCTCGTGAAAATTCATAGGAGTCCCTGGATTCCTGTGGCACGTGGAAAGGGACCCTTGGTCTCCCGCCTCAGTTGGAGAGGCGTCCCAATTGCCCTGCCAAGCCTCGAGGAGAATCCCGAGTTGTCCCTCGCAACTAGGCAGGAGTCCTGATGTCACTGAAGAAACACATGGGTGGAAGGGCCATTCCCGTCGTAACTCGAGAATATACCCCAGGTTCCCGCCGCAACTCGAGAAAAACCATGAGACTTCCCCCTCGCCGCGAGATGAGGCCCGATTCCCCTGCACTGCGTGCAGAGCAATTCCGTGTTGCATATCACAAATGAAAGGAGCCTTGATTTCCTTGATGGCACTCCAGAGAAACCCCCAGAACAGTGTTTCAAGGCTAGAGGGATCCTGAGGTCACTGTAGCAACACAAAAGAGCTCCGTGGACCAAAAATCAACTCGAGATGAGAGGTTAGTCCCTGGCTTCGACTCCAGAGGAATACCACCTTACCACAAGCACCTCAAGAGGAGGCTTTTCTCAGCTCTAGGTATGTGAGAGGGACCCTGAGATTGCAGCCTCAAGTGGAATGGACACCGCGATGCCCTGACTCGAAATAAGGCCGGATATCCCTGCAGTGACTTGAATGCAGGCTCGTCTTGCATCTCCCAAGATGAAAGGATTTCTGAATCCCCTGTGGAGACCACAGAGTAAGACCTAGTTCCCCACCTCATCGCGACCGGAGGCCTCATATCCTTTGAAATCTCCAGAGGAACGGGGAGATCAGTGCCTCCAAAGGAGACGATGCCTGACTTCTCGTGAAACTTGATAGGAGTCCCAGGATTCCTGTGGTACGCGGAAAGGGACCCTTGGTCTCCCGCCTCAGCTGGAGAGGCGTTCCAATTGCCCTGCCAAGCCTCGAGGAGAATCCCGAGTTGTCCCTCGCAACTAGGCAGGAGTCCTGACGTCGCTGAAGAAACACGTGGGTGGAAGGGCCATCCCCGTCGTAACTCGAGAATATACCCCAGGTTCTCGCCGCAACTCGAGAAAAACCATGAGACTTCCCCCTCGCCACAAGATGAGGCCCGATTCCCCTGCACTGCATGCAGAGCAATTCCGAGTAGCACATCACACATGAAATGAGCCTTGATTTCCTTGATGGCACTCCAGAGAAACCAAAAGAACACTCTTTCAAGGCTAGAGGGATCCTGAGGTTACTGTAGCAACACGAAAGAGCTCCGAGGACCAAAAATCAACTCGAGATGAGAGGTTAGTCCCTGGCTTCGACTCCAGAGGAATACCACCTTACCACAAGCACCTCAAGAGGAGGCTTCTCTCAGCTCTAGGTATGTGAGAGGGACCCAGAGTTTGCGGCCTCAAGTGGAATGGACACCGCGATGCCCTGACTCGAAATAAGGCGGATATCCCTGCAGTGAATTGAATGCAGGCCCGTCTTGCATCTCCCAAGATGAAAGGATGTCTGAATCCCCTGTGGAGACCACAGAGAAAGACCTAGTTCCCCACCTCATCGCGACCGGAGGCCTCACATCCTTTGAAAAATCCAGAGGTACGCAGAGATCTGTGCCTCCAAAGGAGAAGATGCCTCACTCCTCGTGAAACTTGATAGGAGTCCCAGGATTCCTGTGGCACGCGGAAAGGGAGCTTGGTCTCCCGCCTCAGCTGGAGAGGCGTTCCAATTGCCCTGCCAAGCCTCGAGGAGAATCCCGAGTTGTCCCTCGCAACTAGGCAGGAGTCCTGACGTCGCTGAAGAAACACGTGTGTGGAAGGGCCATCCCCGTCGTAACTCGAGAATATACCCCAGGTTCCCGCCGCAACTCGAGAAAAACCATGAGACTTCCCCTCGTCGTGAGATGAGGCCCGACTGCCCTGCACTGCGTGCAGAGCAATTCCGTGTTGCATATCACACATGAAAGGAGCCTTGATTTCCTTGATGGCACTCCAGAGAAACCCCAAGAACACTTTTTCAAGGCTAGAGGGATCCTGAAGTCACTGTAGCAACATGAAAGAGCTCCGTGGACCAAGAATCAACGCGAGATGAGAGTTTAGCCCCTGGCTTCGACTCCAGAGAAATACCACCTTACCACAAGCACCTCAAGAGGAGGCTTCTCTCAGCTCTAGGTATGTGAGAGGGACCCTGAGTTTGCGGCCTCAAGTGGAATGGACACCACGATGCCCTGACTCGAAATAAGGCCGGATATCCCTGCAGTGACTTGAATCCTGGCTCGTTTTGCATCTCCCAAGACGAAAGGATGTCTGAGTCCCCTGTGGAGACCACAGAGAAAGACCTAGTTCCCCATCTCATCGCGACCGGAGGCCTCACATCCTTTGAAAACTCCAGAGGTACGCGGAGATCAGTGCCTCCAAAGGAGACGATGCCTGACTCCTCCTGAAACTTCATAGGAGTCCCAGGATTCCTGTGGCACGTGGAAAGCGACCCTTGGTCTCCCGCCTCAGCTGGAGAGGCGTCCCAATTGCCCTGCCAAGCCTCGAGGAGAATCCCGAGTTGTCCCTCGCAACTAGGCAGAAGTACTGACGTCGCTGAAGAAACACGTGGGTGGAAGGGCCATCCCCGTCATAACTCGAGAATATACCCCAGGTTCCCGCCGCAACTCGAGAAATACCATGAGACTTCCCCCTCGCCATGAGATGAGGCCCGATTCCCCTGCGCTGCATGCAGAGCAATTCCGTGTTGCACATCAAACATGAAAGGAGCCTTGATTTCCTTGATGGCACTCCAGAGAAACCCCAAGAACAGTGTTTGAAGGCTTGAGGGATCCTGAGGTCACTGTAGCAAAACGAAAGAGCTCCGGGGACCAAAAATCAACTCGAGATGAGAGGTTAGTCCCTGGCTTCGACTCCAGAGGAATACCACCTTACCACAAGCACCTCAAGAGGAGGCTTCTCTCCGCTCTAGCTATGTGAGAGGGACCCTGAGTTTGCGGCCTCAAGTGGAATGGACACCGCGACGCCCTGACGCGAAATACGGCCGGATATCCCTGCAGTGACTTGAATGCAGGCTCGTCTTGCATCTCCCAAGACGAAAGGATGTCTGAATCACCTGTGTAGACCACAGAGAAAGACCAAGTTCCCCACCTCATCGCGACCGGAGGCCTCACATCCTTTGAAAACTCCAGAGGTGCGCGGAGATCAGTGCCTCCAAAGGAGACGATGCCTGACTCCTCGTGAAACTTGATAGGAGTCCCAGGATTCCTGTGGCACGTGGAAAGGGACCCTTGGTCTCCCGCCTCAGCTGGAAAGGCGTCCCAATTGCCCTGCCAAGCCTCGAGGAGAATCCCGAGTTGTCCCTCGCAACTAGGCAGGAGTCCTGACGTTGCTGAACAAACACTTGCGTGGATGGGCCATTCCCATCGTAATTCGATAATAAAGCCCAGGTTCCCGCCGCAACTCGTGATAAACCATGAAACTTCCCCCTCCCTGCGAGATGAGGCCCGATTCCCCTACACTGCGATCAGAGAAATTCCGTGTTGCACATCACACATGAAAGGAGCCTTGATTTCCTTGATGGCACTCCAGAGAAACCCCAAGAACACTGTTTCAAGGCTAGAGGGATGCTGAGGTCACTCTAGCAACACGAAAGAGCTCCGTGGCCCAAAAATCAACTCGAGATGAAAGGTTAGTCCCTGGCTTCAACTCCAGAGGAATACCACCTTACCACAAGCACCTCAAGAGGAGGCTTCTCTCAGCTCTAGGTATGTGAGAGGGACCCTGAGTTTGCGGCCTCAAGTGGAATGGACCCCGCGATCCCCTGACTCGAAATAAGGCCGGATATCGCTGCAGTGACTTGAATGTAGGCTCGTCTTGCATCTCCCAAGATGAAAGGGTGTCTGAATCCCCTGTGGAGACCACAGAAAAAGACCTAGTTCCCCACCTCATCGCGACCGGAGGCCTCATATCCTTTGAAAACTTCAGAGGTACGCGGAGATCAGAGCCTCCAAAGGAGACGATGCCTGACTCCTCGAGAAACTTGATAGGAGTCCAAGGATTCCTGTGGCACATGGAAAGGGACCCTTGGTCTCCCGCCTCAGCTAGAGAGGCGTCCCAATTGCCCTGCCAAGCCTCGAGGAGAATCCCGAGTTGTCCCTCGCAACTAGGCAGGAGTCCTGACGTCGCTGAACAAACACGTGGGTGGAAGGGCCATCCCCGTCATAACTCCAGAATATACCCCAGGTTCCCACCGCAACTCGAGAAAAACCATGAGACTTCCCCCTTGCCGCAAAATGAGGCCCGATATCCTGCACTGCGTGTAGAGCAATTCCGTGTTGCACATCACACGTGAAAGGAGCCTTGATTTCCTTGATGGCACTCCAGAGAAACTCCAAGAACACTGTTTCAAGGCTACAGGGAACCTGAGGTCACTGTAGCAACACGAAAGAGCTCCGTGGACCAAAAATCAACTCGAGATGAGAGGTTAGTCCCTGGCTTCGACCCCAGAGGAATACCACCTTACCACAAGCACCTCAAGAGGAGGCTTCTCTCAGCTCTAGGTATGTGAGAGGGACCCTGAGTTTGCGGCCTCAAGTGGAATGGACACCGCGATGCCCTGACTTGAAATAAGGCCGGATATCCCTGCAGTGACTTGAATGCAGTCTCGTCTTGCATCTCCCAAGACGAAAGGATGTCTGAATCCCCTGTGGAGACCACAGAGGAAGACCTAGTTCCCCACCTCATCGCGACAGGAGGCCTCACATCCTTTGAAAACTTCAGAGGTACGCGGAGATCAGTGCCTCCAAAGGAGACGATGCCTGACTCCTCGTGAAACTTGATAGGAGTCCGAGGATTCCTGTGGCACGTGGAAAGGGACCCTTGGTCTACCGCCACAGATGGAGAGGCGTCCCAATTGCCCTGCGAAGCCTCGAGGAGAATCCCGAGTTGTCCCTCGCAACTAGGCAGGAGTCCTGACGTCGGTGAACAAACACGTGTGTGGAAGGGCCATCCCCGTCGTAACTCGAGAATATACCCCATGTTCCCGCCGCAACTCGAGAAAAACCATGAGACATCCCCCTCGCTGCGAGATGAGGCCCGATTCCCCTGCACTGCGTGCAGAGCAATTCCGTGTTGCACATCACACATGAAAGGAGCCTTGATTTCCTTGATGGCACTCCAGAGAAACCCCAAGAACACTGTTTCAAGGCTAGAGGGATCCTGAGGTCACTGTAGCAACACGAAAGAGCTCCGTGGACCAAAAATCAACTCGAGATGAGGGGTTAATCCCTGGCTTCGACTCCAGAGGAATACCACCTTACCACAAGCACCTCAAGAGGAGGCTTCTTTCAGCTCTAGGGATGTGAGAGGGACCCTGAGTTTGCAGCCTCCAGTCGAATAGACACCACGATCCCCTGACTCGAAATAAGGCCGGATATCCCTGCAGTGACTTGAATGCAGGCTCGTCTTGCATCTCCCAAGACGAAAGGATGTCTGAATCCCCTGTGGAGACCACAGAGAAAGACCTAGTTCCCCACCTCATCGCGACCGGAGGCCTCATATCCTTTGAAAACTCCAGAGGTACGCGGAGATCAGTGCCTCCAAAGGAGACGATGCCTGACTGCTCGTGAAACTTGATAGGAGTCCCAGGATTCCTGTGCCACGTGGAAAGGGACCCTTGGTCTCCCGCCTCAGCTGGAGAGGCGTCCCAATTGCCCTGCCAAGCCTCGAGGAGAATCCCGAGTTGTCCCTCGCAACTAGGCAGGAGTCCTGACGTGGCTGAACAAACACGTGGGTGGAAGGGCCATCCCCGTCATAACTCGAGAATATAACCCAGGTTCCCGCCGCAACTCGAGAAAAACCATGAGACGTCCCCCTCGCCGCGAGATGAGGCCCGATTCCCCTGCCCTGCGTTCAGAGCAATTCCGTGTTGCACATCACACATTAAAAGAGCCTTGATTTCCTTGATGGCACTCCAGAGAAACCCCAAGAACACTATTTCAAGGCTAGAGGGATCCTGAGGTCACTGTAGCAACATGAAAGAGCTCCGTGGACCAAGAATCAACTCGAGATGAGAGGTTAGTCCCTGGCTTCGACTCCAGAGGAATACCACCTTACCACAAGCACCTCAAGAGGAGGCTTCTCTCAGCTCTAGGTATGTGAGAGGGACCCTGAGTCTGCGGCCTCAAGTGGAATGGACACTGTGATGCCCTGAGGCGAAATAAGGCCGGATATCCCTGCAGTGACTTGAATGCAGGCTCGTGTTGCACCTCCCAAGACGAAAGGATGTCTGAATCCCCTGTGGAGACCACAGAGAAAGACCTAGTTCCCCACCTCATCGCGACCGGAGGCCTCACATCCTTTGAAAACTCCAGAGGTACGCGGAGATCAGTGCCTCCAAAGAAGACGATGCCTGACAGCTCGGGAAACTTGATAGAGTCCCAGGATTCCTGTGGCACGTGGAAAGGGACACTTGGTCTCCCGCCTCAGCTGGAGAGGCGTCCCAATTGCCCTGCCAAGCCTCGAGGAGAATCCCGAGTTGTCCCTCGCAACTAGGCAGGAGTCCTGACGTCGCTGAACAAACACGTGGGTGGAAGGGCCATCCCCTTCGTAACTCGAGAATATACCCCAGGTTCCCGCCGCAACTCGAGAAAAACCATGAGACTTCCCCCTCGCCGCGAGATGAGGCCCGATTCCCCTGCACTGCGTGCAGAGCAATTCTGTGTTCCACATCACACATGAAAGGAGCCTTGATTTCCTTGATGGCACTCCAGAGAAACCCCAAGAACACTGTTTCAAGGCTAGAGGGATCCTGAGGTCACTGTAGCAACATGAAAGAGCTCCGTGGACCAAGAATCAACTCGAGATGAGAGGTTAGTCCCTGGCTTCGACCCCAGAGGAATACCACCTTACCACAAGCACCTCAAGAGGAGGCTTCTCTCAGCTCTAGGTATGTGAGAGGGACCCTGATTTTGCGGCCTCAAGTGGAATGGACACCGCGATGCCCTGACTCGAAATAAGGTCGGATATCCCTGCAGTGACTTGAATGCAGTCTACTCTTGCATCTCCCAAGACGAAAGGATGTCTGAATCCCCTGTGGAGACCACAGAGAAAGACCTAGTCCCCCACCTCATCGCGACCGGAGGCCTCACATCCTTTGAAAACTCCAGAGGTGCGCGGAGATCAGTGCCTCCAAAGGAGACGATGCCTGACTTCGCGTGAAAATTGATAGGAGTCCCAGGATTCCTGTGGCACGTGGAAAGGGATCCTTGGTCTCCCGCCTCAGCTAGAGAGGCGTCCCAATTGCCCTGGAAGCCACGAGGAGAATCCTGAGTTGTCCCTCGCAACTAGGCAGGAGTCCTGACGTCGCTGAACAAACACGTGGGTGGGAGGGCCATCCCCGTCGTAACTCGAGAATATACCCCAGGTTCCCGCCGCAACTCGAGAAAAACCATGAGACTTCCCTCTCGCCGCGAGATGAGGCCCGATTTGCCTGCACTGCGTACAGAGCAACTCCGTGTTGCACATCACACATGAAAAGAGCCTTGATTTCTTTGATGGCACTCCAGAGAAACCCCAAGAACACTGTTTCCAGGCTAGAGGGATCCTGAGGTCACTGTAGCAACATGAAAGAGCTCCGTGGACCAAGAATCAACTCGAGATGTGAGGTTAGTCCCTGGCTTCGACTCCAGAGGAATACCACCTTACCACAAGCACCTCAAGAGGAGGCTTCTCTAAGCTCTAGGTATGTGAGAGGGACCCTGAGTTTGCTGCCTCAAGTGGAATGGACAATGTGATGCCTTGACGGGAAATAAGGCCGGATATCCCTGCAGTGACGTGAATGCAGGCTCGTCTTGCATCTCCCACGATGAAAGGATATCTGAATCTCTTGTTGAGACCACAGAGAAAGACCTAGTTCCCCACCTCATTGCGACCGGAGGCCTCACATCCTTTGAAAACTCCAGAGGTTCGCGGAGATCAGTGCCTCCAAAGGAGACGATGCCTGACACCTTGGGAAACTTGATAGGAGTCCCAGGATTCCTGTGGCACGTGGAAAGGGACCCTTGGTCTCCCGCCTCAGCTGGAGAGGCGTCCCAATTGCCCTGCCAAGCCTCGAGGAGAATCCCGAGTTGTCCCTCGCAACTAGGCAGAAGTCCTGACGGGGCTGAACAAACACGTGTGTGGAAGGGCTATCCCCGTCGTAACTCGAGAATATACCCCAGGTTCCCGCCGCAACTCGAGAAAAACCATGAGACTTCCCCATCGCCGCGAGATGAGGCCCGATTCCCCTGCACTGCGTGCAGAGCAATTCTGTGTTCCACATCACACATGAAAGGAGCCTTGATTTCCTTGATGGCACTCCAGAGAAACCCCAAGAACACTGTTTCCAAGCTAGAGGGATCCTGAGGTCACTGTAGCAACCTGAAAGAGCTCCGTGGACCAAGAATCAACTCGAGATGAGAGGTTAGTCCCTGGCTTCGACTCCAGAGGAATACCACCTTACCACAAGCACCGCAAGAGGAGGCTTCTCTCTGCTCTAGGTATGTGAGAGGGACCCTGAATTTGCGGCCTCAAGTGGAATGGACACTGTGATGCCCTGACGTGAAATAAGGCCGGACATGCCTGCAGTGACTTGAATGCAGGCTCGTCTTGCATCTCCCAAGACGAAAGGATGTCTGAATCTCCTGTGGAGACCACAGAGAAAGACCTAGTTCCCCACCTCATCGCGACCGGAGGCCTCACATCCTTTGAAAATTCCAGAGGTACGCGGAGATCAGTGCCGCCAAAGGAGACGATGACTGACTCCTCGTGAAACTTGATAGGAGTCCCAGGATTCCTGTGGCACGTGGAAAGGGACCCTTGGTCTCCCGCCTCAGCTGGAGAGGCGTCCCAATTGCCCGGCCAAGCCTCGAGGGGAATCCCGAGTTGTCCCTCGCAACTAGGCAGGAGTCCTGACGTCGCTGAACAAACACGTGGGTGGAAGGGCCATCCCCGTCCTAACACGAGAATATACCCAGGGTTCCCACCGCAACTCGAGAAAAACCATGAGACTTCCCCCTCGCCGCAAAATGAGGCCCAATATCCTGCTCTGCGTGCAGAGCAATTCCCTATTGCACATCACACATGAAAGGAGCCTTGATTTCCTTGATGGCACTCCAGAGAAACCCCAAGAACACTGTTTCAAGGCTAGAGGGAACCTGAGGTCACTGTAGCAACACGAAAGAGCTCCGTGGACCAAAAATCAACTCAAGATGAGAGGTTAGTCCCTGGCTTCGACTCCAGAGGAATACCACCTTACCACAAGCACCTCAAGAGGAGGCTTCTCTCAGCTCTAGGTATGTGAGAGGGACCCTGAGATTGCGGCCTAAAGTGGAATGTACACCGCGATGCCCTGACTCGAAATAAGGCCGGATATCCCTGCAGTGACTTGAATGCAGGCTCGTCTTGCATCTCCCAAGACGAAAGGATGTCTGAATCCCCTGTGGAGACCACAGAGAAAGTCCTAGTTCGCCACCTCATCGCGACCGGAGGCCTCACATCCTTTGAAAACTCCAGAGGTACGCGGAAAACAGTGCCTCCAAAGTAGACGATGCCTGACTCCTCGAGAAACTTGATAGGAGTCCCAGGATTCCTGTGGCACGTGGAAAGGGACCCTTGGTCTCCCGCCTCAGCTGGAGAGGCGTCCCAATTGCCCTGCCAAGCCTCGAGGAGAATCCCGAGTTGTCCCTCGCAACTAGGCAGGAGTCCTGACGTCGCTGAACAAACACGTGGGTAGAAGGGCCATCCCCGTCCTAACTCGAGAATATACCCCAGGTTCCCGCCGCAACTCGAGAAAAACCATGAGACTTCCCCCTCGCCGCGAGATGAGGCCTGATTCCCCTGCACTGCGTGCAGAGCAATTCCGTGTTGCACATGAAACATGAAAGGAGCCTTGATTTCCTTGATGGCACTCCAGAGAAACCCCAAGAACACTGTTTCAAGGCTAGAGGGATCCTGAGTTCACTGTCGTCACACGAAAGAGCTCCGTGGACCAAAAATCAACTCGAGATGAGAGGTTAGTCCCTGGCTTCGACTCCAGAGGAATACCACCTTACCACAAGCACCTCAAGAGGAGGCTTCTCTCAGCTCTAGGTATGTCAGAGGGACCCTGATTTTGTGGCCTCAAGTGGAATGGACCCTGCGATGCTCTGACGCGAAATAAGGCCGGATATCCCTGCAGTGACTTGAATGCAGGCTCGTCTTGCATCTCCCAAAACGAAAGGATGTCTGAATCCCCTGTGCAGACCACAGAGAAAGACCTAGTTCCCCACCTCATCGCGACCTGAGGCCTCACATCCTTTGAAAACTCCAGAGGTACGCGGAGATCAGTGCCTCCAAAGGAGACGATGTCTGACTCCTCGTGAAACTTGATAGGAGTCCCAGGATTCCTGTGGCACGTGGAAAGGGACCCTTGGTCTCCCGCCTCAGCTGGAGAGGCGTCCCAATTGCCCTGCCAAGCCTCGAGGAGAATCCCGAGTTGTCCCTCGCAACTAGGCAGAAGTCCTGACGTCGCTGAACGAACACGTGGGTGGAAGGGCCATCCCCGTCGTAACTCGAGAATATACCCCAGGTTCCCGCCGCAACTCGAGAAAAACCATGAGACTTCCCCCTCGCCGCGAGATGAGGCCCGATTCCCCTGCACTGCGTGCAGAGCAATTCCGTGTTGCACATCACACATGAAAGGAGCGTTTACTTCCTTGATGGCACTCCAGAGAAACCCGAAGAACACTGTTTCAAGGTTAGAGGGATCCTGAGGTCACTGTCGCCACACGAAACAGCTTGGTGGACCAAAAATCAACTCGAGATGAGAGGTTAGTCCCTGGCTTCGACTCCAGAGGAATACCACCTTACCACAAGCACCTCAAGAGGAGGCTTCTCTCAGCTCTAGGTATGTGAAAGGGACCCTGATTTTGTGGCCTCAAGTGGAATGGACCCTGCGATGCTCTGACGCGAAATAAGGCCGGATATCCCTGCACTGACTTGAATGCAGGCTCGTCTAGCATCTCCCAAGACGAAAGGATGTCTGAATCCCCTGTGCAGACCACAGAGAAAGACCTAGTTCCCCACCTCATCGCGACCGGAGGCCTCACATCCTTTGAAAACTCCAGAGGTACGCGGAGATCAGTGCCTCCAAAGGAGACGATGACTGACTCCTCGTGAAACTTGATAGGAGTCCCAGGATTCCTGTGGCACGTGGAAAGGGACCCTTGGTCTCCCGCCTCAGCTGGAGAGGCGTCCCAATTGCCCTGCCAAGCCTCGAGGATAATCCCGAGTTGTCCCTCGCAACTAGGCAGGAGTCCTGACGTCGTTGAACAAACACGTGGGTGGAAGGGCCATCCCCGTCATAACACGAGAATATACCCAGGGTTCCCACCGCAACTCGAGAAAAACCATGAGACTTCCCCCTCGCCGCAAAATGAGGCCCGATATCCTGCTCTGCGCGCAGAGCAATTCCCTATTGCACATCACACATGAAAGGAGCCTTGATTTCCTTGATGGCACTCCAGAGAAACCCCAAGAACACTGTTTCAAGGCTAGAGGGATCCTGAGGTCACTGTGGCAACAGGAAAGAGCTCCGTGGACCAAGAATCAACTCGATATGAGAGGTTAGTCCCTGGCTTCGACTCCAGAGGAATACCACCTTACCACAAGCACCTCAAGAGGAGGCTTCTCTCAGCTCTATGTATGTGAGAGGGACCCTGAGATTGCGGCCTAAAGTGGAATGTACACCGCGATGCCCTGACTGGCAATAAGGCCGGATATACCTGCATTGACATAAATGCAGGCTCGTCTTGCATCTCCAAAGATGAAAGGATGTCTGAATCCCCTGTGGAGACCACAGAGAAAGACCTAGTTCCCCACTTCATCGCGACCGGAGGCCTCACATCCTTTGATAACTCCAGAGGTACGCAGAGATCAGTGCCTCCAAAGGAGACGATGCCTGACTCCTCGTGAAACTTGATAGGTGTCCCAGGATTCCTGTGGCTCGTGGAAAGGGACGCTTGGTCTCCCGCCTTAGCTGGAGAGGCATCCCAATTGCCCTGCCAAGCCTTGAGGAGAATCCCGAGTTCTCCCTCGCAACTAGGCAAGAGTCCTGACGTCGCTGAACAAACACGTGGGTGGAAGGGCCATCCCCGTCATAACCTCAGAATATACCCCAGGTTCCCACCGCAACTCGAGAAAATCCATGAGACTTCCCCGTCGCCGCAAAATGAGGCCTGATATCCTGCACTGCGTGCAGAGCAATTCCGTGTTGCATATCACACATGAAAGGAGCCTTGATTTCCTTGATGGCACTCCAGAGAAACCCCAAGAACACTGTTTCAAGGCTAGAGGGAACCTGAGGTCAGTGTAGCAACAAGAAAGAGCTCCGTGGACCAAAAATCAACTCGAGATGAGAGGTTAGTCCCTGGCTTTGACTCCAGAGCAATACCACCTTACCACAATCACCTCAAGAGGAGGCTTCTCTCAGCTCTAGCTATGTGAGAGGGACCTTGAGTTTGCGGCCTCAAGTGGAATGGACACCGCGATGCCCTGACTCAAAATAAGGCCGATATCCCTGCAGTGACTTGAATGCAGGCTCGTCTTGCATCTCCCAAGACGAAAGGATGTCTGAATCCCCTGTGGAGACCACAGAGAAGGACCTAGTTCCCCACCTCATCGCGACCGGAGGCCTCACATCCTTTGAAAACTCCAGAGGTACGCGGAGATCAGTGCCTCCAAAGGAGACGATGCCTGACTCCTCGTGAAACTTGATAGGAGTCCCAGGATTCCTGTGGCACGTGGAAAGGGACCCTTGGTCTCCCGCCTCAGCTGGAGAGGCGTCCCAATTGCCCTGCCAAGCCTCGAGGAGAATCCCGAGTTGTCCCTCACAACTAGGCAGGAGTCCTGACGTCGGTGAACAAACACGTGTGTGGAAGGGCCATCTCCGTCGTAACTCGAGAATATACCCCAGGTTCACGCCGCAACTCGAGAAAAACCATGAGAATTCCCCCTCGCCGCGAGATGAGGCCCGATTCCCCTGCACTGCGTGCAGAGCAATTCCGTGTTGCACATCACACATGAAAAAAGACTTGATTTCCTTGATGGCACTCCAGAGAAACCCCAAGAACACTGTTTCAAGGCTAGAGGATCCTGAGGTCACTGTAGCCATACGAAAGAGCTCCGTGGACCAAGAATCAAGTCGAGATGAGAGGTTAGTCCCTGGCTTCGACTCCAGAGGAATACCACCTTACCACAAGCACCTCAAGAGGAGGCTTCTCTCAGCTCTATGTATGTGAGAGGGACCCTGAGTTTGCGGCCTCAAGTGGAATGGACACCGAGATGCCCTGACTCGAAATAAGGCCGGATATCCCTTCAGTGACTTGAATGCAGGCTCATCTTGCATCTCCCACGACGAAAGGATGTCTTAATCCCCTGTGGAGACCACAGAGAAAGACCTAGTTCCCCACCTCTTCGCGACCGGAGGCCTCACATCCTTTGAAAACTCCAGAGGTACGCGGAGATCAGTGCCTCCAAAGGAGACGATGCCTGACTCCTCGTGAAACTTGATAGGAGTCCCAGGATTCCTGTGGCACGTGGAAAGGGACCCTTGGTCTCCCGCCTCAGCTGGAGAGGCGTCCCAATTGCCCTGCCAAGCCTCGAGGAGAATCCCGAGTTGTCCCTGGCAACTAGGCAGGAGTCCTGACGTCGCTGAACAAACACTTGGGTGGAAGGGCTATCCCCATCATAACTCGAGAATATACCCCAGGTTCCCGCCGCAACTCGAGAAAAACCATGAGACTTCCCCCTCGCCGCGAGATAAGTATCGATTCTCCTGCACTGCCTGCAGAGCAATTCCGTGTTGCACATCAAACATGAAAGGAGCCTTGATTTTCTTGATGGCACTCTAGAGAAACCCCAAGAACACTGTTTCCAGGCTGGAGGGATCCTGAGGTCACTGTAGCAACAAGAAAGAGCTCCGTGGACCAAAAATCAACTTCAGATGAGAGGTTAGTCCCTGGCTTCGACTCCAGAGGAATACCAGCTTACCACAAGCACCTCAAGAGGAGGCTTCTCTCAGCTCTAGGTATGTGAGAGGGACCCTGAGTTTGCGGCCTCAAGTGGAATGGACACCGCGATGCCCTGACTCGAAATAAGGCCGGATATCCCTGCAGTGACTTGAATGCAGGCTCGTCTTGCATCTCCCAAGACGAAAGGATGTCTGAATCCCCTGTGGAGACCACAGAGAAAGACCTAGTTCCCCACCTCATCGCGACCGGAGGCCTCACATCCTTTGAAAACTCCAGAGGTACGCGGAGATCAGTGCCTCCAAACGAGACGATTCCTGACTCCTCGTGAAACTTGATAGGAGTCCCAGGATTCCTCTGGCACGTGGAAAGGGACCCTTGGTCTCGCGCCTCAGCTGGAGAGGCGTTCCAATTGCCCTGCCATGCCTCGAGGAGAACCCCGAGTTGTCCCTCGCAACTAGGAAGGAGTCCTGACGTCGCTGAACAAACACGTGGGTGGAAGGGCCATCCCGTCGTAACTCGAGAATATACCCCAGGTTCTCGCCGCAACTCGAGAAAAACCGTGAGACTTCCCCCTCGCCGTGGGATGAGGCCCGATTCCCCTGCACTGCATGCAGAGCAATTCCGTGTTGCACATCAAACATGAAAGAAGCCTTGATTTCCTTGATGGCACTCCAGAGAAACCCCAAGAACAGTGTTTCAAGGCTAGAGGGATCCTGAGGTCACTGTAGCAACACGAAAGAGCTCCGTGGACCAAAAATCAACTCGAGATGAGAGGTTAGTCCCTGGCTTCGACTCCAGAGGCATACCACCTTACCACAAGCACCTCAAGAGGAGGCTTCTCTCAGCTCTAGGTATGTGAGAGGGACCCTGAGTTTGCGGCCTCAAGTGGAATGGACACTGCGATGCCCTGACGCGAAATAAGGCCTGATATCCCTGCAGTGACTTGAATGCAGGCTCCTCTTGTATCTCCCAAGACGCAAGGATGTCTGAATCCCCTGTGGAGACCACAGAGAAAGACCTAGTTCCCCACTTCATGGCGACCGGAAGCCTCACATCCTTTGAAAACTCCAGAGGTACGCGGTGATCAGTGCCTCCAAAGGAGACGATGCCTGACACCTCGTGAAACTTGACAGGAATTCCAGGATTCCTGTGGCACGTGGATAGGGACCCTTGGTCTCCCGCCTCAGCTGGAGAGGCGTCCCAATTGCCCTGCCAAGCCTAGAGGAGAATCCCGAGTTGTTCCTCGCAGCTAGGCAGGAGTCCTGACGTCGCTGAAAAAACACGTGGGTGGAAGGACCATCCCCGTCGAAACTCGAGAATATACCCCAGGTTCCCGCCGCAACTCGAGAAAAACCATGAGACTTCCCCCTCGCCGGGAGATGAGGCCCGATTCCCCTGCACTGCGTGCAGAGCAATTCCGTGTTGCACATCACACATGAAAGGAGCCTTGATTTCCTTGATGGCACTCCAGAGAAACACCAAGAACACTGTTTCAAGGCTAGAGGGATCCTGAGGTCACTGTAGCCACACGAAAGAGCTCCGTGGACCAAAAATCAACTCGAGATGAGAGGTTAGTCCCTGGCTTCGACTCCAGAGGAATACCACCTTACCACAAGCACCTCAAGAGGAGGCTTCTCTCAGCTCTAGGTATGTGAGAGGGACCCTGAGTTTGCGGCCTCAAGTGCAATGGACACCGCGATGCCAGGACGCGAAATAAGGCCGGATATCCCTGCAGTGACTTGAATGCAGGCTCGTCTTGCATCTCCCAAGACGAAAGGATGTCTGAATCCTCTGTGGAGACCACAGAGAAAGACCTAGTTCCCCACCTCATCGTGACCGGAGGCCTCACATACTTTGAAAATTCCAGAGGTACGCGGAGATCAGTGCCTCCAAAGGAGACGATGCCTGACTCCTTGTGAAACTTGATAGGAGTCCCAGGATTCCTGTGGCACGTGGAAAGGGACCCTTGGTCTCCCGCCTCAGCTGGAGAGGCGTCCCAATTGCCCTGCCAAGCCTCGAGGAGAATCCCGAGTTGTCCATGGCAACTAGGCAGGAGTCCTCTCGTCGCTGAACAAACACGTGGGTGGAAGGGTCATCCCCTTCGTAACTCGAGAATATACCCCAGGTTCCCGCCGCAACTCGAGAAAAACCATGAGACTTCCCCCTCGCCGCGAGATGAGGCCCGATTCCCCTGCACTGCGTGATGAGCAATTCCGTGTTGCACATCACACATGAAAGGAGCCTTGATTTCCTTGATGGCACTCCAGAGAAACCCCAAGAACACTGTTTCAAGGCTAGAGGGATCCTGAGGTCACTGTAGCAACACGAAAGAGCTCCGTGGACCAAGAATCAACTCATGATGAGAGGTTAGTCCCTGTCTTCGACTCCAGAGGAATACCACCTTACCACAAGCACCTCAAGCGGAGGCTTCTCTCAGCTCTAGGTATGTGAGAAGGACCCTGAGTTTGCGGCCTCAAGTGGAATGGACACCGCGATGCCCTTACTCAAAATAAGGCCGGATATCCCTGCAGTGACTTGAATGCAGGTTCGTCTTGCATCTCCCAAGACGAAAGGATGTCTGAATCCCCTGTGGAGACCACAGAGAAAGACCTAGTTCCCCACCTCATCGTGACCGGAGGCCTCACATCCTTTGAAAACTCCAGAGGTACGCGGAGATCAGTGCCTCCAAAGGAGACGATTCCTGACTCCTCGTGAATCTTGATAGGAGTCCCAGGATTCCTGTGGCACGTGGAAAGGGACCCTTGGTCTCCCGCGTCAGCTGGAGAGGCGTCCCAATTGCCCTGCCAAGCCTCGAGGAGAATCCCGAGTTGTCCCTCGCAACTAGGCAGGAGTCCTGACGTCGCTGAACAAACACGTGTGTGGAAGGGCCATCCCCGTCGTAACTCGAGAATATACCCCAGGTTCCCGCCGCAACTCGAGAAAAACCATGAGACTTCCCACTCGCCGCGAGATGAGGCCCGATTCCCCTGCACTGCGTGCAGAGCAATTCCGTGTTGCACATCACACATGAAAGGAGCCTTGATTTCCTTGATGGCACTCCAGAGAAACCCCAAGAACACTGTTTCAAGGCTAGAGGGATCCTGAGGTCACTGTAGCAACACGTAAGAGCTCCATGGACCAAAAATCAACACGAGATGAGAGGTTAGTCCCTGGCTTCGACTCCAGAGGAAACCACCTTACCACAAGCACCTCAAGAGGAGGCTTCTCTCAGCTCTAGGTATGTGAGAGGGACCCTGAGTTTGCGGCCTCAAGGGGAATGGACACCGCGATGCCCTGACTCGAAATAAGGCCGGATATCCTTGCAGTGACTTGAATGCAGGCTCGTCTTGCATCTCCCAAGACGGAAGGATGTATGAATCCCCTGTGGAGACCACAGAGAAAGACCTAGTTCCCCACCTCATCGCGACCGGAGGCCTCACATCCTTTGAAAACTCCAGAGGTACACTGAGATCAGTGCCTCCAAAGGAGACGATGCCTGACTCCTCGTGAAACTTGATAGGAGTCCCAGGATTCCTGTGGCACGTGGAAAAGGACACTTGGTCTCCCGCCTCAGCTGGAGAGGCGTCCCAATTGCCTGCCAAGCCTCGAGGAGAATACCGAGTTGTCCCTCGCAACTAGGCAGGAGTCCTGACGTCGCTGAACAAACACGTGGGTGGAAGGGCCATCCCCGTCGTAACTCGAGAATATACCCCAGGTTCCCGCCCCAACTCGAGAAAAACCATGAGACTTCCCCCTCGCCGCAAGATGAGCCCCGATTCCCCTGCACCGCATTCAAAGCAATTTCGTGTTGCACATGAAACATGAAAGGAGCCTTGATTTCCTTGATGGCACTCCAGAGAAACCCCAAGAACACTGTTTCAAGGCTAGAGGGATCCTGAGGTCACTGTAGCAACACGAAAGACCTCCGTCGGCCAAAAATCAACTCGAGATGAGAGGTTAGTCACTGGCTTCGACTTCAGAGGAATACCACCTTACCACAAGCACCTCAAGAGGAGGCGTCTCTCAGCTTTAGGTATGTGAGAGGGACCCTGATTTTGCGGCCTCAAGTGGAATGGACACTGAGATGCCCTGACGCGAAATAAGGCCGGATATCCCTGCAGTGACTTGAATGCAGGCTCGTCTTGCATCTCCCAAGACGAAAGGATGTCTGAATCCCCTGTGGAGACCACAGAGAAAGACCTAGTTCCCCACCTCATCGCGACCGGAGGCCTCACATCCTTTGAAAAGTCCAGAGGTATGCGGAGATCAGTGCCTCCAAAGGAGACGATGCCTGACTCCTCGTGAAACTTCTTAGGAGTCCCAGGATTCCTGTGGCACGTGGAAAGGGACCCTTGGTCTCCCGCCTCAGCTGGAGAGGCGTCCCAATTGCCCGGCCAAGCCTCGAGGGGAATCCCGAGTTGTCCCTCGCAACTAGGCAGGCGTCCTGCCGTCGCTGAACAAACACGTGTGTGGAAGGGCCATCCCCGTCGTAACTCCAGAATATAACCCAGGTTTTCGCCGCAACTCGAGAAAAACCATGAGACTTCCCCCTCGCCGCGAGATGAGGCCCGATTCCCCTGCACTGCATGCAGAGCAATTCCGTGTTGCACATCACACATGAAAGGAGCCTTGATTTCCTTGATGGCACTTCAGAGAAATCACAAGAACACTGTTTCAAGGCTAGAGGGATCCTGAGGTCACTGTAGCAACACGAAAGAGCTCCGTGGACCATAAATCAACTGGAGATTAGCGGTTGTTCCCTGGCTTCGACTCCAGAGGAATACCACCTTACCACAAGCACCTCAAGAGGAGGCTTCTCTCAGCTCTAGGTATGTGAGAGGGACCCTGAGTTTGCGGCCACAAGTGGAATGGACACTGCGATGCCCTGACTGGAAATAATGCCAGATATCCTTGCAGTGACTTGAATGCAGGTTCGTCTTGCATCTCCCAAGACGATAGGATGTCTGAATCCCCTGTGGAGACCACAGAGAAAGACCTAGTTCCCCACCTCATCGTGACCGGAGGCCTCACATCCTTTGAAAACTCCAGAGGTACGCGGAGATCAGTGCCTCCAAAGGAGACGATGCCTGACTCCTCATGAAACTTGATAGGAGTCCCAGGATTCCTGTGGCACGTGGAAAGGGACCCTTGGTCTCCCGCCTCAGCTGGAGAGGCGTCCCAATTGCCCGGCCAAGCCTCGAGGAGAATCCCGAGTTGTCCCTCGCAACTAGGCAGGAGTCCTGACGTCACTGAACAAACACGTGGGTGGAAGGGCCATCCCCGTCGGAACTCGAGAATATACCCCAGGTTCCCGCCGCAACTCGAGAAAAACCATGAGACATCCCCCTCGCCGCGAGATGAGGCCCGATTCCCCTGCACTGCGTGCAGAGCAATTCCGTGTTGCACATCACACATGAAAGGAGCCTTGATTTCCTTGATGGCACTCCAGAGAAACCCCAAGAACACTGTTTCAAGGCTAGAGGGATCCTGAGGTCACTGTAGCAACACGAAAGAGCTCCGTGGCCCAAGAATCAACTCGAGATGAGAGGTTAGTCCCTGGCTTCGACTCCAGGGAAATACCACCTTACCACAAGCACCTCAAGAGGAGGCTTCTCACAGCTCTAGGTATGTGAGAGGGACCCCGAGTTTGCGGCCTCAAGTGGAATGGACACCGCGATGCCCTGACTCGAAATAAGGCCGGATATCCCTGCAGTGATTTGAATGCAGGCTCGTCTTGCATCTCCCAAGACGAAAGGATGTCTGAATCCCCTGTGGAGACCACAGAGAAAGACCTAGTTCCCCACCACATCGCGACCGGAGGCCTCACATACTTTGAAAACTCCAGAGGTACGCGGAGATCAGTGCCTCCAAAGGAGACGATGCCTGACTCCTCGTGAAACTTGATAGGAGTCCCAGGATTCCTGTGGCACGTGGAAAGGGACCCTTGGTCTCCCGCCTCAGCTGGAGAGGCGTCCCAATTGCCCTGCCAAGCCTCGAGGAGAATCCCGAGTTGTCCCTCGCAACTAGGCAGGAGTCCTGACGTCGCTGAACAAACACGTGTGTGGAAGGGCCATCCCCGTCGTAACTCGAGAATATACCTCAGGTTCCCACCGCAACTCGAGAAAAACCATGAGACTTCCCCCTCGCCGCATGATGAGGCCCGATTCCCCTGCACTGCATTCAAAGCAATTCCGTGTTGCACATCACACATGAAAGGAGCCTTGATTTCCTTGATGGCACTCCAGAGAAACCCCAAGAACACTGTTTCAAGGCTAGAGGGATCCTGAGGTCACTGTAGCAACACGAAAGAGCTCCGTGGACCAAAAATCAACACGAGATGAGAGGTTAGTCCCTGGCTTCGACTCCAGAGGAATACCACCTTACCACAGGCACCTCAAGAGGAGGCTTCTCTCAGCTCTAGGTATGTGAGAGGGACCCTGATTATGCGGCCTCAAGTGGAATGGACACTGAGATGCCCTGACGCGAAATAAGGCCGGATATCCCTGCAGTGACTTGAATGCAGGCTCGTCTTGCATCTCCCAAGATGAAAGGATGTCTGAATCCCCTGTGGAGACCACAGAGAAAGACCTAGTTCCCCACCTCATCGCGACCGGAGGCCTCACATCCTTTGAAAAGTCCAGAGGTATGCGGAGATCAGTGCCTCCAAAGGAGACGATGCCTGACTCCTCGTGAAACTTCTTAGGAGTCCCAGGATTCCTGTGGCACGTGGAAAGGGACCCTTGGTCTCCCGCCTCAGCTGGAGAGGCGTCCCAATTGCCCGGCCAAGCCTCGAGGGGAATCCCGAGTTGTCCCTCGCAACTAGGCAGGAGTCCTGCCGTCGCTGAACAAACACGTGTGTGGAAGGGCCATCCCCGTCGTAACTCCAGAATATAACCCAGGTTTTCGCCGCAACTCGAGAAAAACCATGAGACTTCCCCCTCGCCGCGAGATGAGGCCCGATTCCCCTGCACTGTGTGCAGAGCAATTCCGTGTTGCACATCACACATGAAAGGAGCCTTGATTTCCTTGATGGCACTTCAGAGAAATCACAAGAACACTGTTTCAAGGCTAGAGGGATCCTGAGGTCACTGTAGCAACACGAAAGAGCTCCGTGGACCATAAATCAACTGGAGATTAGCGGTTGTTCCCTGGCTTCGACTACAGAGGAATACCACCTTACCACAAGCACCTCAAGAGGAGGCTTCTCTCAGCTCTAGGTATGTGAGAGGGACCCTGAGTTTGCGGCCACAAGTGGAATGGACACTGCGATGCCCTGACTGGAAATAATGCCAGATATCCTTGCAGTGACTTGAATGCAGGTTCGTCTTGCATCTCCCAAGACGATAGGATGTCTGAATCCCCTGTGGAGACCACAGAGAAAGACCTAGTTCCCCACCTCATCGTGACCGGAGGCCTCACATCCTTTGAAAACTCCAGAGGTACGCGGAGATCAGTGCCTCCAAAGGAGACGATGCCTGACTCCTCATGAAACTTGATAGGAGTCCCAGGATTCCTGTGGCACGTGGAAAGGGACCCTTGGTCTCCCGCCTCAGCTGGAGAGGCGTCCCAATTGCCCGGCCAAGCCTCGAGGAGAATCCCGAGTTGTCCCTCGCAACTAGGCAGGAGTCCTGACGTCACTGAACAAACACGTGGGTGGAAGGGCCATCCCCGTCGGAACTCGAGAATATACCCCAGGTTCCCGCCGCAACTCGAGAAAAACCATGAGACATTCCCCTCGCCGCGAGATGAGGCCCGATTCCCCTGCACTGCGTGCAGAGCAATTCCGTGTTGCACATCACACATGAAAGGAGCCTTGATTTCCTTGATGGCACTCCAGAGAAACCCCAAGAACACTGTTTCAAGGCTAGAGGGATCCTGAGGTCACTGTAGCAACACGAAAGAGCTCCGTGGCCCAAGAATCAACTCGAGATGAGAGGTTAGTCCCTGGCTTCGACTCCAGGGGAATACCACCTTACCACAAGCACCTCAAGAGGAGGCTTCGCTCAGCTCTAGGTATGTGAGAGGGACCCCGAGTTTGCGGCCTCAAGTGGAATGGACACCGCGATGCCCTGACTCGAAATAAGGCCGGATATCCCTGCAGTGACTTGAATGCAGGCTCGTCTTGCATCTCCCAAGACGAAAGGATGTCTGAATCCCCTGTGGAGACCACAGAGAAAGACCTAGTTCCCCACCACATCGCGACCGGAGGCCTCACATACTTTGAAAATTCCAGAGGTACGCGGAGATCAGTGCCTCCAAAGGAGACGATGCCTGACTCCTCGTGAAACTTGATAGGAGTCCCAGGATTCCTGTGGCACGTGGAAAGGGACCCTTGGTCTCCCGCCTCAGCTGGAGAGGCGTCCCAATTGCCCTGCCAAGCCTCGAGGAGAATCCCGAGTTGTCCCTCGCAACTAGGCAGGAGTCCTGACGTCACTGAACAAACACGTGTGTGGAAGGGCCATCCCCGTCGTAACTCGAGAATATACCTCAGGTTCCCACCGCAACTCGAGAAAAACCATGAGACTTCCCCCTCGCCGCATGATGAGGCCCGATTCCCCTGCACTGCATTCAAAGCAATTCCGTGTTGCACATCACACATGAAAGGAGCCTTGATTTCCTTGATGGCACTCCAGAGAAACCCCAAGAACACTGTTTCAAGGCTAGAGGGATCCTGAGGTCACTGTAGCAACACGAAAGAGCTCCGTGGACCAAAAATCAACACGAGATGAGAGGTTAGTCCCTGGCTTCGACTCCAGAGGAATACCACCTTACCACAGGCACCTCAAGAGGAAGCTTCTCTCAGCTCTAGGTATGTGAGAGGGACCCTGATTATGCGGCCTCAAGTGGAATGGACACTGAGATGCCCTGACGCGAAATAAGGCCGGATATCCCTGCAGTGACTTGAATGCAGGCTCGTCTTGCATCTCCCAAGATGAAAGGATGTCTGAATCCTCTGTGGAGACCACAGAGAAAGACCTAGTTCCCCACCTGATCGCGACCGGAGGCCTCACATCCTTTGAAAAGTCCAGAGGTATGCGGAGATCAGTGCCTCCAAAGGAGACGATGCCTGACTCCTCGTGAAACTTCTTAGGAGTCCCAGGATTCCTGTGGCACGTGGAAAGGGACCCTTGGTCTCCCGCCTCAGCTGGAGAGGCGTCCCAATTGCCCGGCCAAGCCTCGAGGGGAATCCCGAGTTGTCCCTCGCAACTAGGCAGGAGTCCTGCCGTCGCTGAACAAACACGTGTGTGGAAGGGCCATCCCCGTCGTAACTCCAGAATATAACCCAGGTTTTCGCCGCAACTCGAGAAAAACCATGAGACTTCCCCCTCGCCGCGAGATGAGGCCCGATTCCCCTGCACTGCGTGCAGAGCAATTCCGTGTTGCACATCACACATGAAAGGAGCCTTGATTTCCTTGATGGCACTTCAGAGAAATCACAAGAACACTGTTTCAAGGCTAGAGGGATCCTGAGGTCACTGTAGCAACACGAAAGAGCTCCGTGGACCATAAATCAACTGGAGATTAGCGGTTGTTCCCTGGCTTCGACTCCAGAGGAATACCACCTTACCACAAGCACCTCAAGAGGAGGCTTCTCTCAGCTCTAGGTATGTGAGAGGGACCCTGAGTTTGCGGCCACAAGTGGAATGGACACTGCGATGCCCTGACTGGAAATAATGCCAGATATCCTTGCAGTGACTTGAATGCAGGTTCGTCTTGCATCTCCCAAGACGATAGGATGTCTGAATCCCCTGTGGAGACCACAGAAAAAGACCTAGTTCCCCACCTCATCGTGACCGGAGGCCTCACATCCTTTGAAAACTCCAGAGGTACGCGGAGATCAGTGCCTCCAAAGGAGACGATGCCTGACTCCTCATGAAACTTGATAGGAGTCCCAGGATTCCTGTGGCACGTGGAAAGGGACCCTTGGTCTCCCGCCTCAGCTGGAGAGGCGTCCCAATTGCCCTGCCAAGCCTCGAGGAGAATCCCGAGTTGTCCCTCGCAACTAGGCAGGAGTCCTGACGTCGCTGAACAAACACGTGTCTGGAAGGGCCATCCCCGTCGTAACTCGAGAATATACCCCAGGTTCCCGCTGCAACTCGAGAAAAACCATGAGACTTCCCCCTCGCCGCGAGATGAGGCCTGATTCCCCTGCACTGCGTGCAGAGCAATTCCGTGTTGCACATCACACAAGAAAGGAGCCTTGATTTCCTTGATGGCACTCCAGAGAAACCCCAAGAACACTGTTTCAAGGCTAGATGGATTCTGAGGTCACTGTAGCAACACGAAAGAGCTACATGGACCAAAAATCAACTCGAGATGAGAGGTTAGTCCCTGGCTTCGACTCCAGAGGAAACCACCTTACCACAAGCACCTCAAGAGGAGGCTTCTCTCAGCTCTAGGTATGTGAGAGGGACCCTGAGTTTGCGGCCTCAAGGGGAATGGACACCGCGATGCCCTGACTCGAAATAAGGCCGGATATCCCTGCAGTGACTTGAATGCAGGCTCTTCTTGCATCTCCCAAGACGAAAGGATGTCTGAATCCCCTGTGGAGACCACAGAGAAAGACCTAGTTCCCCACCTCATCACGACCGGAGGCCTCACATACTTTGAAAACTCCAGAGGTACACTGAGATCAGTGCCTCCAAAGGAGACGATGCCTGACTCCTCGTGAAACTTGATAGGAGTCCCAGGATTCCTGTCGCACGTGGAAAGGGACCCTTGGTCTCCCGCCTCAGCTGGAGAGGCGTCACAATTGCCCTGCCATGCCTCGAGGAGAATCCCGAGTTGTCCCTCGCAAATAGGCAGGAGTCCTGACGTCACTGAACAAACACGTGGGTGGAAGGGCCATCACCGTCGTAACTCGAGAATATACCCCAGGTTCCCGCCCCAACTCGAGAAAAACCATGAGACTTCCCCCTCGCCGCAAGATGAGGCCCGATTCCACTGCACTGCATTCAAAGCAATTCCATGCTGCACATCACACATGAAGGGAGCCTTGATTTCCTTGAGGGCACTCCAGAGAAACCCCAAGAACACTGTTTCAAGGCTAGAGGGATCCTGAGGTCACTGTAGCCACACGAAAGAGCTCCGTGGAGTAAAAATCAACTCGTGATGAGAGGTTAGTCCCTGGCTTCGACTCTAGAGGAATACCACCTTACCACAAGCACCTCAAGAGGAGGCTTCTCTCAGCTCTAGCTATGTGAGGGGGAACCTGAGTTTGCGGCCTCAAGTGGAATGAACACCGCGATGCCCTGTCTTGAAATAAGGCCGGATATCCCTGCAGTGACTTGAATGCAGGCTCGTCTTGCATCTCCCAAGACGAAAGGATGTCTGAATCCCCTGTGGAGACCACAGAGAAAGACCTAGTTCCCCACCACATCGCGACCGGAGGCCTCACATACTTTGAAAACTCCAGAGGTACGCGGAGATCAGTGCCTCCAAAGGAGACGATGCCTGACTCCTCGTGAAACTTGATAGGAGTCCCAGGATTCCTGTGGCACGTGGAAAGGGACCCTTGGTCTCCCGCCTCAGCTGGAGAGGCGTCCCAATTGCCCTGCCAAGCCTCGAGGAGAATCCCGAGTTGTCCCTCGCAACTAGGCAGGAGTCCTGACGTCGCTGAACAAACACGTGTGTGGAAGGGCCATCCCCGTCGTAACTCGAGAATATACCTCAGGTTCCCACCGCAACTCGAGAAAAACCATGAGACTTCCCCCTCGCCGCATGATGAGGCCCGATTCCCCTGCACTGCATTCAAAGCAATTCCGTGTTGCACATCACACATGAAAGGAGCCTTGATTTCCTTGATGGCACTCCAGAGAAACCCCAAGAACACTGTTTCAAGGCTAGAGGGATCCTGAGGTCACTGTAGCAACACGAAAGAGCTCCGTGGACCAAAAATCAACACGAGATGAGAGGTTAGTCCCTGGCTTCGACTCCAGAGGAATACCACCTTACCACAGGCACCTCAAGAGGAGGCTTCTCTCAGATCTAGGTATGTGAGAGGGACCCTGATTATGCGGCCTCAAGTGGAATGGACACTGAGATGCCCTGACGCGAAATAAGGCCGGATATCCCTGCAGTGACTTGAATGCAGGCTCGTCTTGCATCTCCCAAGATGAAAGGATGTCTGAATCCCCTGTGGAGACCACAGAGAAAGACCTAGTTCCCCACCTCATCGCGACCGGAGGCCTCACATCCTTTGAAAAGTCCAGAGGTATGCGGAGATCAGTGCCTCCAAAGGAGACGATGCCTGACTCCTCGTGAAACTTCTTAGGAGTCCCAGGATTCCTGTGGCACGTGGAAAGGGACCCTTGGTCTCCCGCCTCAGCTGGAGAGGCGTCCCAATTGCCCGGCCAAGCCTCGAGGGGAATCCCGAGTTGTCCCTCGCAACTAGGCAGGAGTCCTGCCGTCGCTGAACAAACACGTGTGTGGAAGGGCCATCCCCGTCGTAACTCCAGAATATAACCCAGGTTTTCGCCGCAACTCGAGAAAAACCATGAGACTTCCCCCTCGCCGCGAGATGAGGCCCGATTCCCCTGCACTGCGTGCAGAGCAATTCCGTGTTGCACATCACACATGAAAGGAGCCTTGATTTCCTTGATGGCACTTCAGAGAAATCACAAGAACACTGTTTCAAGGCTAGAGGGATCCTGAGGTCACTGTAGCAACACGAAAGAGCTCCGTGGACCATAAATCAACTGGAGATTAGCGGTTGTTCCCTGGCTTCGACTCCAGAGGAATACCACCTTACCACAAGCACCTCAAGAGGAGGCTTCTCTCAGCTCTAGGTATGTGAGAGGGACCCTGAGTTTGCGGCCACAAGTGGAATGGACACTGCGATGCCCTGACTGGAAATAATGCCAGATATCCTTGCAGTGACTTGAATGCAGGTTCGTCTTGCATCTCCCAAGACGATAGGATGTCTGAATCCCCTGTGGAGACCACAGAGAAAGACCTAGTTCCCCACCTCATCGTGACCGGAGGCCTCACATCCTTTGAAAACTCCAGAGGTACGCGGAGATCAGTGCCTCCAAAGGAGACGATGCCTGACTCCTCATGAAACTTGATAGGAGTCCCAGGATTCCTGTGGCACGTGGAAAGGGACCCTTGGTCTCCCGCCTCAGCTGGAGAGGCGTCCCAATTGCCCGGCCAAGCCTCGAGGAGAATCCCGAGTTGTCCCTCGCAACTAGGCAGGAGTCCTGACGTCACTGAACAAACACGTGGGTGGAAGGGCCATCCCCGTCGGACCTCGAGAATATACCCCAGGTTCCCGCCGCAACTCGAGAAAAACCATGAGACATCCCCCTCGCCGCGAGATGAGGCCCGATTCCCCTGCACTGCGTGCAGAGCAATTCCGTGTTGCACATCACACATGAAAGGAGCCTTGATTTCCTTGATGGCACTCCAGAGAAACCCCAAGAACACTGTTTCAAGGCTAGAGGGATCCTGAGGTCACTGTAGCAACACATAAGAGCTCCGTGGCCCAAGAATCAACTCGAGATGAGAGGTTAGTCCCTGGCTTCGACTCCAGGGGAATACCACCTTACCACAAGCACCTCAAGAGGAGGCTTCTCTCAGCTCTAGGTATGTGAGAGGGACCCCGAGTTTGCGGCCTCAAGTGGAATGGACACCGCGATGCCCTGACTCGAAATAAGGCCGGATATCCCTGCAGTGACTTGAATGCAGGCTCGTCTTGCATCTCCCAAGACGAAAGGATGTCTGAATCCCCTGTGGAGACCACAGAGAAAGACCTAGTTCCCCACCACATCGCGAACGGAGGCCTCACATACTTTGAAAACTCCAGAGGTACGCGGAGATCAGTGCCTCCAAAGGAGACGATGCCTGACTCCTCGTGAAACTTGATAGGAGTCCCAGGATTCCTGTGGCACGTGGAAAGGGACCCTTGGTCTCCCGCCTCAGCTGGAGAGGCGTCCCAATTGCCCTGCCAAGCCTCGAGGAGAATCCCGAGTCGTCCCTCGCAACTAGGCAGGAGTCCTGACGTCGCTGAACAAACACGTGTGTGGAAGGGCCATCCCCGTCGTAACTCGAGAATATACCTCAGGTTCCCACCGCAACTCGAGAAAAACCATGAGACTTCCCCCTCGCCGCATGATGAGGCCCGATTCCCCTGCACTGCATTCAAAGCAATTCCGTGTTGCACATCACACATGAAAGGAGCCTTGATTTCCTTGATGGCACTCCAGAGAAACCCCAAGAACACTGTTTCAAGGCTAGAGGGATCCTGAGGTCACTGTAGCAACACGAAAGAGCTCCGTGGACCAAAAATCAACACGAGATGAGAGGTTAGTCCCTGGCTTCGACTCCAGAGGAATACCACCTTACCACAGGCACCTCAAGAGGAGGCTTCTCTCAGATCTAGGTATGTGAGAGGGACCCTGATTATGCGGCCTCAAGTGGAATGGACACTGAGATGCCCTGACGCGAAATAAGGCCGGATATCCCTGCAGTGACTTGAATGCAGGCTCGTCTTGCATCTCCCAAGATGAAAGGATGTCTGAATCCCCTGTGGAGACCACAGAGAAAGACCTAGTTCCCCACCTCATCGCGACCGGAGGCCTCACATCCTTTGAAAAGTCCAGAGGTATGCGGAGATCAGTGCCTCCAAAGGAGACGATGCCTGACTCCTCGTGAAACTTCTTAGGAGTCCCAGGATTCCTGTGGCACGTGGAAAGGGACCCTTGGTCTCCCGCCTCAGCTGGAGAGGCGTCCCAATTGCCCGGCCAAGCCTCGAGGGGAATCCCGAGTTGTCCCTCGCAACTAGGCAGGAGTCCTGCCGTCGCTGAACAAACACGTGTGTGGAAGGGCCATCCCCGTCGTAACTCCAGAATATAACCCAGGTTTTCGCCGCAACTCGAGAAAAACCATGAGACTTCCCCCTCGCCGCGAGATGAGGCCCGATTCCCCTGCACTGCGTGCAGAGCAATTCCGTGTTGCACATCACACATGAAAGGAGCCTTGATTTCCTTGATGGCACTTCAGAGAAATCACAAGAACACTGTTTCAAGGCTAGAGGGATCCTGAGGTCACTGTAGCAACACGAAAGAGCTCCGTGGACCATAAATCAACTGGAGATTAGCGGTTGTTCCCCGGCTTCGACTCCAGAGGAATACCACCTTACCACAAGCACCTCAAGAGGAGGCTTCTCTCAGCTCTAGGTATGTGAGAGGGACCCTGAGTTTGCGGCCACAAGTGGAATGGACACTGCGATGCCCTGACTGGAAATAATGCCAGATATCCTTGCAGTGACTTGAATGCAGGTTCGTCTTGCATCTCCCAAGACGATAGGATGTCTGAATCCCCTGTGGAGACCACAGAGAAAGACCTAGTTCCCCACCTCATCGTGACCGGAGGCCTCACATCCTTTGAAAACTCCAGAGGTACGCGGAGATCAGTGCCTCCAAAGGAGACGATGCCTGACTCCTCATGAAACTTGATAGGAGTCCCAGGATTCCTGTGGCACGTGGAAAGGGACCCTTGGTCTCCCGCCTCAGCTGGAGAGGCGTCCCAATTGCCCTGCCAAGCCTCGAGGAGAATCCCGAGTTGTCCCTCGCAACTAGGCAGGAGTCCTGACGTCGCTGAACAAACACGTGTCTGGAAGGGCCATCCCCGTCGTAACTCGAGAATATAGCCCAGGTTCCCGCTGCAACTCGAGAAAAACCATGAGACTTCCCCCTCGCCGCGAGATGAGGCCTGATTCCCCTGCACTGCCTGCAGAGCAATTCCGTGTTGCACATCACACAAGAAAGGAGCCTTGATTTCCTTGATGGCACTCCAGAGAAACCCCAAGAACACTGTTTCAAGGCTAGAGGGATCCTGAGGTCACTGTAGCAACACGAAAGAGCTCCATGGACCAAAAATCAACTCGAGATGAGAGGTTAGTCCCTGGCTTCGACTCCAGAGGAAACCACCTTACCACAAGCACCTCAAGAGGAGGCTTCTCTCAGCTCTAGGTATGTGAGAGGGACCCTGAGTTTGCGGCCTCAAGGGGAATGGACACCGCGATGCCCTGACTCGAAATAAGGCCGGATATCCCTGCAGTGACTTGAATGCAGGCTCTTCTTGCATCTCCCAAGACGAAAGGATGTCTGAATCCCCTGTGGAGACCACAGAGAAAGACCTAGTTCCCCACCTCATCACGACCGGAGGCCTCACATACTTTGAAAACTCCAGAGGTACACTGAGATCAGTGCCTCCAAAGGAGACGATGCCTGACTCCTCGTGAAACTTGATAGGAGTCCCAGGATTCCTGTGGCACGTGGAAAGGGACCCTTGGTCTCCCGCCTCAGCTGGAGAGGCGTCACAATTGCCCTGCCATGCCTCGAGGAGAATCCCGAGTTGTCCCTCGCAAATAGGCAGGAGTCCTGACGTCACTGAACAAACACGTGGGTGGAAGGGCCATCACCGTCGTAACTCGAGAATATACCCCAGGTTCCCGCCCCAACTCGAGAAAAACCATGAGACTTCCCCCTCGCCGCAAGATGAGGCCCGATTCCACTGCACCGCATTCAAAGCAATTCCATGTTGCACATCAAACATGAAGGGAGCCTTGATTTCCTTGAGGGCACTCCAGAGAAACCCCAAGAACACTGTTTCAAGGCTAGAGGGATCCTGAGGTCACTGTAGCCACACGAAAGAGCTCCGTGGAGTAAAAATCAACTCGTGATGAGAGGTTAGTCCCTGGCTTCGACTCTAGAGGAATACCACCTTACCACAAGCACCTCAAGAGGAGGCTTCTCTCAGCTCTAGCTATGTGAGGGGGAACCTGAGTTTGCGGCCTCAAGTGGAATGAACACCGCGATGCCCTGTCTTGAAATAAGGCCGGATATCCCTGCAGTGACTTGAATGCAGGCTCGTCTTGCATCTCCCAAGACGAAAGGATGTCTGAATCCCCTGTGGAGACCACAGAGAAAGACCTAGTTCCCCACCACATCGCGACCGGAGGCCTCACATACTTTGAAAACTCCAGAGGTACGCGGAGATCAGTGCCTCCAAAGGAGACGATGCCTGACTCCTCGTGAAACTTGATAGGAGTCCCAGGATTCCTGTGGCACGTGGAAAGGGACCCTTGGTCTCCCGCCTCAGCTGGAGAGGCGTCCCAATTGCCCTGCCAAGCCTCGAGGAGAATCCCGAGTTGTCCCTCGCAACTAGGCAGGAGTCCTGACGTCGCTGAACAAACACGTGTGTGGAAGGGCCATCCCCGTCGTAACTCGAGAATATACCTCAGGTTCCCACCGCAACTCGAGAAAAACCATGAGACTTCCCCCTCGCCGCATGATGAGGCCCGATTCCCCTGCACTGCATTCAAAGCAATTCCGTGTTGCACATCACACATGAAAGGAGCCTTGATTTCCTTGATGGCACTCCAGAGAAACCCCAAGAACACTGTTTCAAGGCTAGAGGGATCCTGAGGTCACTGTAGCAACACGAAAGAGCTCCGTGGACCAAAAATCAACACGAGATGAGAGGTTAGTCCCTGGCTTCGACTCCAGAGGAATACCACCTTACCACAGGCACCTCAAGAGGAGGCTTCTCTCAGATCTAGGTATGTGAGAGGGACCCTGATTATGCGGCCTCAAGTGGAATGGACACTGAGATGCCCTGACGCGAAATAAGGCCGGATATCCCTGCAGTGACTTGAATGCAGGCTCGTCTTGCATCTCCCAAGATGAAAGGATGTCTGAATCCCCTGTGGAGACCACAGAGAAAGACCTAGTTCCCCACCTCATCGCGACCGGAGGCCTCACATCCTTTGAAAAGTCCAGAGGTATGCGGAGATCAGTGCCTCCAAAGGAGACGATGCCTGACTCCTCGTGAAACTTCTTAGGAGTCCCAGGATTCCTGTGGCACGTGGAAAGGGACCCTTGGTCTCCCGCCTCAGCTGGAGAGGCGTCCCAATTGCCCGGCCAAGCCTCAAGGGGAATCCCGAGTTGTCCCTCGCAACTAGGCAGGAGTCCTGCCGTCGCTGAACAAACACGTGTGTGGAAGGGCCATCCCCGTCGTAACTCCAGAATATAACCCAGGTTTTCGCCGCAACTCGAGAAAAACCATGAGACTTCCCCCTCGCCGCGAGATGAGGCCCGATTCCCCTGCACTGCGTGCAGAGCAATTCCGTGTTGCACATCACACATGAAAGGAGCCTTGATTTCCTTGATGGCACTTCAGAGAAATCACAAGAACACTGTTTCAAGGCTAGAGGGATCCTGAGGTCACTGTAGCAACACGAAAGAGCTCCGTGGACCATAAATCAACTGGAGATTAGCGGTTGTTCCCTGGCTTCGACTCCAGAGGAATACCACCTTACCACAAGCACCTCAAGAGGAGGCTTCTCTCAGCTCTAGGTATGTGAGAGGGACCCTGAGTTTGCGGCCACAAGTGGAATGGACACTGCGATGCCCTGACTGGAAATAATGCCAGATATCCTTGCAGTGACTTGAATGCAGGTTCGTCTTGCATCTCCCAAGACGATAGGATGTCTGAATCCCCTGTGGAGACCACAGAGAAAGACCTAGTTCCCCACGTCATCGTGACCGGAGGCCTCACATCCTTTGAAAACTCCAGAGGTACGCGGAGATCAGTGCCTCCAAAGGAGACGATGCCTGACTCCTCATGAAACTTGATAGGAGTCCCAGGATTCCTGTGGCACGTGGAAAGGGACCCTTGGTCTCCCGCCTCACCTGGAGAGGCGTCCCAATTGCCCGGCCAAGCCTCGAGGAGAATCCCGAGTTGTCCCTCGCAACTAGGCAGGAGTCCTGACGTCACTGAACAAACACGTGGGTGGAAGGGCCATCCCCGTCGGAACTCGAGAATATACCCCAGGTTCCCGCCGCAACTCGAGAAAAACCATGAGACATCCCCCTCGCCGCGAGATGAGGCCCGATTCCCCTGCACTGCGTGCAGAGCAATTCCGTGTTGCACATCACACATGAAAGGAGCCTTGATTTCCTTGATGGCACTCCAGAGAAACCCCAAGAACACTGTTTCAAGGCTAGAGGGATCCTGAGGTCACTGTAGCAACACATAAGAGCTCCGTGGCCCAAGAATCAACTCGAGATGAGAGGTTAGTCCCTGGCTTCGACTCCAGGGGAATACCACCTTACCACAAGCACCTCAAGAGGAGGCTTCTCTCAGCTCTAGGTATGTGAGAGGGACCCCGAGTTTGCGGCCTCAAGTGGAATGGACACCGCGATGCCCTGACTCGAAATAAGGCCGGATATCCCTGCAGTGACTTGAATGCAGGCTCGTCTTGCATCTCCCAAGACGAAAGGATGTCTGAATCCCCTGTGGAGACCACAGAGAAAGACCTAGTTCCCCACCACATCGCGACCGGAGGCCTCACATACTTTGAAAACTCCAGAGGTACGCGGAGATCAGTGCCTCCAAAGGAGACGATGCCTGACTCCTCGTGAAACTTGATAGGAGTCCCAGGATTCCTGTGGCACGTGGAAAGGGACCCTTGGTCTCACGCCTCAGCTGGAGAGGCGTCCCAATTGCCCTGCCAAGCCTCGAGGAGAATCCCGAGTCGTCCCTCGCAACTAGGCAGGAGTCCTGACGTCGCTGAACAAACACGTGTGTGGAAGGGCCATCCCCGTCGTAACTCGAGAATATACCTCAGGTTCCCACCGCAACTCGAGAAAAACCATGAGACTTCCCCCTCGCCGCATGATGAGGCCCGATTCCCCTGCACTGCATTCAAAGCAATTCCGTGTTGCACATCACACATGAAAGGAGCCTTGATTTCCTTGATGGCACTCCAGAGAAACCCCAAGAACACTGTTTCAAGGCTAGAGGGATCCTGAGGTCACTGTAGCAACACGAAAGAGCTCCGTGGACCAAAAATCAACACGAGATGAGAGGTTAGTCCCTGGCTTCGACTCCAGAGGAATACCACCTTACCACAGGCACCTCAAGAGGAGGCTTCTCTCAGATCTAGGTATGTGAGAGGGACCCTGATTATGCGGCCTCAAGTGGAATGGACACTGAGATGCCCTGACGCGAAATAAGGCCGGATATCCCTGCAGTGACTTGAATGCAGGCTCGTCTTGCATCTCCCAAGATGAAAGGATGTCTGAATCCCCTGTGGAGACCACAGAGAAAGACCTAGTTCCCCACCTCATCGCGACCGGAGGCCTCACATCCTTTGAAAAGTCCAGAGGTATGCGGAGATCAGTGCCTCCAAAGGAGACGATGCCTGACTCCTCGTGAAACTTCTTAGGAGTCCCAGGATTCCTGTGGCACGTGGAAAGGGACCCTTGGTCTCCCGCCTCAGCTGGAGAGGCGTCCCAATTGCCCGGCCAAGCCTCGAGGGGAATCCCGAGTTGTCCCTCGCAACTAGGCAGGAGTCCTGCCGTCGCTGAACAAACACGTGTGTGGAAGGGCCATCCCCGTCGTAACTCCAGAATATAACCCAGGTTTTCACCGCAACTCGAGAAAAACCATGAGACTTCCCCCTCGCCGCGAGATGAGGCCCGATTCCCCTGCACTGCGTGCAGAGCAATTCCGTGTTGCACATCACACATGAAAGGAGCCTTGATTTCCTTGATGGCACTTCAGAGAAATCACAAGAACACTGTTTCAAGGCTAGAGGGATCCTGAGGTCACTGTAGCAACACGAAAGAGCTCCGTGGACCATAAATCAACTGGAGATTAGCGGTTGTTCCCTGGCTTCGACTCCAGAGGAATACCACCTTACCACAAGCACCTCAAGAGGAGGCTTCTCTCAGCTCTAGGTATGTGAGAGGGACCCTGAGTTTGCGGCCACAAGTGGAATGGACACTGCGATGCCCTGACTGGAAATAATGCCAGATATCCTTGCAATGACTTGAATGCAGGTTCGTCTTGCATCTCCCAAGACGATAGGATGTCTGAATCCCCTGTGGAGACCACAGAGAAAGACCTAGTTCCCCACCTCATCGTGACCGGAGGCCTCACATCCTTTGAAAACTCCAGAGGTACGCGGAGATCAGTGCCTCCAAAGGAGACGATGCCTGACTCCTCATGAAACTTGATAGGAGTCCCAGGATTCCTGTGGCACGTGGAAAGGGACCCTTGGTCTCCCGCCTCAGCTGGAGAGGCGTCCCAATTGCCCTGCCAAGCCTCGAGGAGAATCCCGAGTTGTCCCTCGCAACTAGGCAGGAGTCCTGACGTCGCTGAACAAACACGTGTCTGGAAGGGCCATCCCCGTCGTAACTCGAGAATATAGCCCAGGTTCCCGCTGCAACTCGAGAAAAACCATGAGACTTCCCCCTCGCCGCGAGATGAGGCCTGATTCCCCTGCACTGCGTGCAGAGCAATTCCGTGTTGCACATCACACAAGAAAGGAGCCTTGATTTCCTTGATGGCACTCCAGAGAAACCCCAAGAACACTGTTTCAAGGCTAGATGGATCCTGAGGTCACTGTAGCAACACGAAAGAGCTCCATGGACCAAAAATCAACTCGAGATGAGAGGTTAGTCCCTGGCTTCGACTCCAGAGGAAACCACCTTACCACAAGCACCTCAAGAGGAGGCTTCTCTCAGCTCTAGGTATGTGAGAGGGACCCTGAGTTTGCGGCCTCAAGGGGAATGGACACCGCGATGCCCTGACTCGAAATAAGGCCGGATATCCCTGCAGTGACTTGAATGCAGGCTCTTCTTGCATCTCCCAAGACGAAAGGATGTCTGAATCCCCTGTGGAGACCACAGAGAAAGACCTAGTTCCCCACCTCATCACGACCGGAGGCCTCACATACTTTGAAAACTCCAGAGGTACACTGAGATCAGTGCCTCCAAAGGAGACGATGCCTGACTCCTCGTGAAACTTGATAGGAGTCCCAGGATTCCTGTGGCACGTGGAAAGGGACCCTTGGTCTCCCGCCTCAGCTGGAGAGGCGTCACAATTGCCCTGCCATGCCTCGAGGAGAATCCCGAGTTGTCCCTCGCAAATAGGCAGGAGTCCTGACGTCACTGAACAAACACGTGGGTGGAAGGGCCATCACCGTCGTAACTCGAGAATATACCCCAGGTTCCCGCCCCAACTCGAGAAAAACCATGAGACTTCCCCCTCGCCGCAAGATGAGGCCCGATTCCACTGCACCGCATTCAAAGCAATTCCATGTTGCACATCAAACATGAAGGGAGCCTTGATTTCCTTGAGGGCACTCCAGAGAAACCCCAAGAACACTGTTTCAAGGCTAGAGGGATCCTGAGGTCACTGTAGCCACACGAAAGAGCTCCGTGGAGTAAAAATCAACTCGTGATGAGAGGTTAGTCCCTGGCTTCGACTCTAGAGGAATACCACCTTACCACAAGCACCTCAAGAGGAGGCTTCTCTCAGCTCTAGCTATGTGAGGGGGAACCTGAGTTTGCGGCCTCAAGTGGAATGAACACCGCGATGCCCTGTCTTGAAATAAGGCCGGATATCCCTGCAGTGACTTGAATGCAGGCTCGTCTTGCATCTCCCAAGACGAAAGGATGTCTGAATCCCCTGTGGAGACCACAGAGAAAGACCTAGTTCCCCACCACATCGCGACCGGAGGCCTCACATACTTTGAAAACTCCAGAGGTATGCGGAGATCAGTGCCTCCAAAAGAGACGATGCCTGACTCCTCGTGAAACTTGATAGGAGTCCCAGGATTCCTGTGGCACGTGGAAAGGGACCCTTGGTCTCCCGCCTCAGCTGGAGAGGCGTCCCAATTGCCCTGCCAAGCCTCGAGGAGAATCCCGAGTTGTCCCTCGCAACTAGGCAGGAGTCCTGACGTCGCTGAACAAACACGTGTGTGGAAGGGCCATCCCCGTCGTAACTCGAGAATATACCTCAGGTTCCCACCGCAACTCGAGAAAAACCATGAGACTTCCCCCTCGCCGCATGATGAGGCCCGATTCCCCTGCACTGCATTCAAAGCAATTCCGTGTTGCACATCACACATGAAAGGAGCCTTGATTTCCTTGATGGCACTCCAGAGAAACCCCAAGAACCCTGTTTCAAGGCTAGAGGGATCCTGAGGTCACTGTAGCAACACGAAAGAGCTCCGTGGACCAAAAATCAACACGAGATGAGAGGTTAGTCCCTGGCTTCGACTCCAGAGGAATACCACCTTACCACAGGCACCTCAAGAGGAGGCTTCTCTCAGATCTAGGTATGTGAGAGGGACCCTGATTATGCGGCCTCAAGTGGAATGGACACTGAGATGCCCTGACGCGAAATAAGGCCGGATATCCCTGCAGTGACTTGAATGCAGGCTCGTCTTGCATCTCCCAAGATGAAAGGATGTCTGAATCCCCTGTGGAGACCACAGAGAAAGACCTAGTTCCCCACCTCATGGCGACCGGAGGCCTCACATCCTTTGAAAAGTCCAGAGGTATGCGGAGATCAGTGCCTCCAAAGGAGACGATGCCTGACTCCTCGTGAAACTTCTTAGGAGTCCCAGGATTCCTGTGGCACGTGGAAAGGGACCCTTGGTCTCCCGCCTCAGCTGGAGAGGCGTCCCAATTGCCCGGCCAAGCCTCGAGGGGAATCCCGAGTTGTCCCTCGCAACTAGGCAGGAGTCCTGCCGTCGCTGAACAAACACGTGTGTGGAAGGGCCATCCCCGTCGTAACTCCAGAATATAACCCAGGTTTTCGCCGCAACTCGAGAAAAACCATGAGACTTCCCCCTCGCCGCGAGATGAGGCCCGATTCCCCTGCACTGCGTGCAGAGCAATTCCGTGTTGCACATCACACATGAAAGGAGCCTTGATTTCCTTGATGGCACTTCAGAGAAATCACAAGAACACTGTTTCAAGGCTAGAGGGATCCTGAGGTCACTGTAGCAACACGAAAGAGCTCCGTGGACCATAAATCAACTGGAGATTAGCGGTTGTTCCCTGGCTTCGACTCCAGAGGAATACCACCTTACCACAAGCACCTCAAGAGGAGGCTTCTCTCAGCTCTAGGTATGTGAGAGGGACCCTGAGTTTGCGGCCACAAGTGGAATGGACACTGCGATGCCCTGACTGGAAATAATGCCAGATATCCTTGCAGTGACTTGAATGCAGGTTCGTCTTGCATCTCCCAAGACGATAGGATGTCTGAATCCCCTGTGGAGACCACAGAGAAAGACCTAGTTCCCCACCTCATCGTGACCGGAGGCCTCACATCCTTTGAAAACTCCAGAGGTACGCGGAGATCAGTGCCTCCAAAGGAGACGATGCCTGACTCCTCATGAAACTTGATAGGAGTCCCAGGATTCCTGTGGCACGTGGAAAGGGACCCTTGGTCTCCCGCCTCAGCTGGAGAGGCGTCCCAATTGCCCGGCCAAGCCTCGAGGAGAATCCCGAGTTGTCCCTCGCAACTAGGCAGGAGTCCTGACGTCACTGAACAAACACGTGGGTGGAAGGGCCATCCCCGTCGGAACTCGAGAATATACCCCAGGTTCCCGCCGCAACTCGAGAAAAACCATGAGACATCCCCCTCGCCGCGAGATGAGGCCCGATTCCCCTGTACTGCGTGCAGAGCAATTCCGTGTTGCACATCACACATGAAAGGAGCCTTGATTTCCTTGATGGCACTCCAGAGAAACCCCAAGAACACTGTTTCAAGGCTAGAGGGATCCTGAGGTCACTGTAGCAACACATAAGAGCTCCGTGGCCCAAGAATCAACTCGAGATGAGAGGTTAGTCCCTGGCTTCGACTCCAGGGGAATACCACCTTACCACAAGCACCTCAAGAGGAGGCTTCTCTCAGCTCTAGGTATGTGAGAGGGACCCCGAGTTTGCGGCCTCAAGTGGAATGGACACCGCGATGCCCTGACTCGAAATAAGGCCGGATATCCCTGCAGTGACTTGAATGCAGGCTCGTCTTGCATCTCCCAAGACGAAAGGATGTCTGAATCCCCTGTGGAGACCACAGAGAAAGACCTAGTTCCCCACCACATCGCGACCGGAGGCCTCACATACTTTGAAAACTCCAGAGGTACGCGGAGATCAGTGCCTCCAAAGGAGACGATGCCTGACTCCTCGTGAAACTTGATAGGAGTCCCAGGATTCCTGTGGCACGTGGAAAGGGACCCTTGGTCTCCCGCCTCAGCTGGAGAGGCGTCCCAATTGCCCTGCCAAGCCTCGAGGAGAATCCCGAGTCGTCCCTCGCAACTAGGCAGGAGTCCTGACGTCGCTGAACAAACACGTGTGTGGAAGGGCCATCCCCGTCGTAACTCGAGAATATACCTCAGGTTCCCACCGCAACTCGAGAAAAACCATGAGACTTCCCCCTCGCCGCATGATGAGGCCCGATTCCCCTGCACTGCATTCAAAGCAATTCCGTGTTGCACATCACACATGAAAGGAGCCTTGATTTCCTTGATGGCACTCCAGAGAAACCCCAAGAACACTGTTTCAAGGCTAGAGGGATCCTGAGGTCACTGTAGCAACACGAAAGAGCTCCGTGGACCAAAAATCAACACGAGATGAGAGGTTAGTCCCTGGCTTCGACTCCAGAGGAATACCACCTTACCACAGGCACCTCAAGAGGAGGCTTCTCTCAGCTCTAGGTATGTGAGAGGGACCCTGATTATGCGGCCTCAAGTGGAATGGACACTGAGATGCCCTGACGCGAAATAAGGCCGGATATCCCTGCAGTGACTTGAATGCAGGCTCGTCTTGCATCTCCCAAGATGAAAGGATATCTGAATCCCCTGTGGAGACCACAGAGAAAGACCTAGTTCCCCACCTCATCGCGACCGGAGGCCTCACATCCTTTGAAAAGTCCAGAGGTATGCGGAGATCAGTGCCTCCAAAGGAGACGATGCCTGACTCCTCGTGAAACTTCTTAGGAGTCCCAGGATTCCTGTGGCACGTGGAAAGGGACCCTTGGTCTCCCGCCTCAGCTGGAGAGGCGTCCCAATTGCCCGGCCAAGCCTCGAGGGGAATCCCGAGTTGTCCCTCGCAACTAGGCAGGAGTCCTGCCGTCGCTGAACAAACACGTGTGTGGAAGGGCCATCCCCGTCGTAACTCCAGAATATAACCCAGGTTTTCGCCGCAACTCGAGAAAAACCATGAGACTTCCCCCTCGCCGCGAGATGAGGCCCGATTCCCCTGCACTGCGTGCAGAGCAATTCCGTGTTGCACATCACACATGAAAGGAGCCTTGATTTCCTTGATGGCACTCCAGAGAAATCACAAGAACACTGTTTCAAGGCTAGAGGGATCCTGAGGTCACTGTAGCAACACGAAAGAGCTCCGTGGACCATAAATCAACTGGAGATTAGCGGTTGTTCCCTGGCTTCGACTCCAGAGGAATACCTCCTTACCACAAGCACCTCAAGAGGAGGCTTCTCTCAGCTCTAGGTATGTGAGAGGGACCCTGAGTTTGCGGCCACAAGTGGAATGGACACTGCGATGCCCTGACTGGAAATAATGCCAGATATCCTTGCAGTGACTTGAATGCAGGTTCGTCTTGCATCTCCCAAGACGATAGGATGTCTGAATCCCCTGTGGAGACCACAGAGAAAGACCTAGTTCCCCACCTCATCGTGACCGGAGGCCTCACATCCTTTGAAAAGTCCAGAGGTACACGGAGATCAGTGCCTCCAAAGGAGACGATGCCTGACTCCTCATGAAACTTGATAGGAGTCCCAGGATTCCTGTGGCACGTGGAAAGGGACCCTTGGTCTCCCGCCTCAGCTGGAGAGGCGTCCCAATTGCCCTGCCAAGCCTCGAGGAGAATCCCGAGTTGTCCCTCGCAACTAGGCAGGAGTCCTGACGTCGCTGAACAAACACGTGTCTGGAAGGGCCATCCCCGTCGTAACTCGAGAATATAGCCCAGGTTCCCGCTGCAACTCGAGAAAAACCATGAGACTTCCCCCTCGCCGCGAGATGAGGCCTGATTCCCCTGCACTGCGTGCAGAGCAATTCCGTGTTGCACATCACACAAGAAAGGAGCCTTGATTTCCTTGATGGCACTCCAGAGAAACCCCAAGAACACTGTTTCAAGGCTAGATGGATCCTGAGGTCACTGTAGCAACACGAAAGAGCTCCATGGACCAAAAATCAACTCGAGATGAGAGGTTAGTCCCTGGCTTCGACTCCAGAGGAAACCACCTTACCACAAGCACCTCAAGAGGAGGCTTCTCTCAGCTCTAGGTATGTGAGAGGGACCCTGAGTTTGCGGCCTCAAGGGGAATGGACACCGCGATGCCCTGACTCGAAATAAGGCCGGATATCCCTGCAGTGACTTGAATGCAGGCTCTTCTTGCATCTCCCAAGACGAAAGGATGTCTGAATCCCCTGTGGAGACCACAGAGAAAGACCTAGTTCCCCACCTCATCACGACCGGAGGCCTCACATACTTTGAAAACTCCAGAGGTACACTGAGATCAGTGCCTCCAAAGGAGACGATGCCTGACTCCTCGTGAAACTTGATAGGAGTCCCAGGATTCCTGTCGCACGTGGAAAGGGACCCTTGGTCTCCCGCCTCAGCTGGAGAGGCGTCACAATTGCCCTGCCATGCCTCGAGGAGAATCCCGAGTTGTCCCTCGCAAATAGGCAGGAGTCCTGACGTCACTGAACAAACACGTGGGTGGAAGGGCCATCCCCGTCGTAACTCGAGAATATACCCCAGGTTCCCGCCCCAACTCGAGAAAAACCATGAGACTTCCCCCTCGCCGCAAGATGAGGCCCGATTCCACTGCACCGCATTCAAAGCAATTCCATGTTGCACATCAAACATGAAGGGAGCCTTGATTTCCTTGAGGGCACTCCAGAGAAACCCCAAGAACACTGTTTCAAGGCTAGAGGGATCCTGAGGTCACTGTAGCCACACGAAAGAGCTCCGTGGAGTAAAAATCAACTCGAGATGAGAGGTTAGTCCCTGGCTTCGACTCCACAGGAATACAACCTTACCACAAGCACCTCAAGAGGAGGCTTCTCTCAGCTCTAGCTATGTGAGGGGGAACCTGAGTTTGCGGCCTCAAGTGGAATGAACACCGCGATGCCCTGTCTTGAAATAAGGCCGGATATCCCTGCAGTGACTTGAATGCAGGCTCGTCTTGCATCTCCCAAGACGAAAGGATGTCTGAATCCCCTGTGGAGACCACAGAGAAAGACCTAGTTCCCCACCTCATCGTGACCGGAGGCCTCACATCCTTTGAAAACTCCAGAGGTACGCGGAGATCAGTGCCTCCAAAGGAGACGATGCCTGACTCCTCGTGAAACTTCTTAGGAGTCCCAGGATTCCTGTGGCACGTGGAAAGGGACCCTTGGTCTCCCGCCTCAGCTGGAGAGGCGTCCCAATTGCCCTGCCAAGCCTCGAGGGGAATCCCGAGTTGTCCCTCGCAACTAGTCAGGAGTCCTGACGTCGCTGAACAAACACGTGTGTGGAAGGGCCAGCCCCGTCGTAACTCCAGAATATAACCAAGGTTCCCGCCGCAACTCGAGAAAATCCATGAGACTTCCCCCTCGCCGCGAGATGAGGCCCGATTCCCCTGCACTGCGTGCAGAGCAATTCCGTGTTGCACATCACACATGAAAGGAGCCTTGATTTCCTTGATGGCACTCCAGAGAAATCACAAGAACACTGTTTCAAGGCTAGAGGGATCCTGAGGTCACTGTAGCAACACGAAAGAGCTCCGTGGACCATAAATCCACTGGAGATTATAGGTTATTCCCTGGCTTCGACTCCAGAGGAATACCACCTTACCACAAGCACCTCAAGAGGAGGCTTCTCTCAGCTCTAGATATGTGAGAGGGACCCTGATTTTGCGGCCTCAAGTGGAATGGACACTGCGATGCCCTGACTGGAAATAATGCCAGATATCCTTGCAGTGACTTGAATGCAGGTTCGTCTTGCATCTCCCAAGACGAAAGGATGTCTGAATCCCCTGTGGAGACCACAGAGAAAGACCTAGTTGCCCACCTCATTGCGACCGGAGGCCTCACATCCTTTGAAAACTCCAGAGGTACGCGGAGATCAGTGCCTCCAAAGGAGACGATGCCTGACTCCTCGTGAAACTTCTTAGGAGTCCCAGGATTCCTGTGCACGTGGAAAGGGACCCTTGGTCTCCCGCCTCAGCTGGAGAGGCGTCCCAATTGCCCTGCCAAGCCTCGAGGAGAATCCCGAGTTATCCCTCGCAACTAGGCAGGAGTCCTGACGTCGCTGAACAAACACGTGTGTGGAAGGGCCATCCCCGTCGTAACTCGAGAATATACCCCAGGTTCCTGCCAAACTCGAGAAAAACCATGAGACTTCCCCCTCGCCGCGAGATGAGGCCCGATTCCCCTGCCCTGCGTACAGAGCAATTCCGTGTTGCACATCACACAAGAAAGGAGCCTTGATTTCCTTGATGGCACTCCAGAGAAACCCCAAGAACCCTCTTTCAAGGATAGAGGGATTCTGAGGTCACTGTAGCAACACGAAAGAGCTCCGTGGACCAAAAATCAACTGGAGATGAGAGGTTAGTCCCTGGATTTGACTCCAGAGGAATACCACCTTACCACAAGCACCTCAAGAAAAGGCTTCTCTCAGCTCTAGGTATGTGAGAGGGACCCTGAGTTTGCGGCCACAAGTGGAATGGACACCGCGATGCCCTGACTCGAAATAATGCCGGATATCCCTGCAGTGACTTGAATGCAGGCTCGTCTTGCATCTCCCAAGACGAAAGGATGTCTGAATCCCCTGTGGAGACCACAGAGAAAGACCTAGTTCCCCACCTCATCGTGACCGGAGGCCTCACATTCTTTGAAAACTCCAGAGGTACTCGGAGATCAGTGCCTCCAAAGGAGACGATGCCTAACTCCTCGTGAAACTTGATAGGAGTCCCAGGAATCCTGTGGCACGTGGAAAGGAACAGTTGGTCTCCCGCCTCAGCTGGAGAGGCTTCCAATTGCCCTGCCAAGCCTCGAGGAGAATCCCGAGTTGTCCCTCGCAACTAGGCAGGAGTCATGACGTCGCTGAACAAACACGTGGGTGGAAGGGCCATCCCCGTCGTAACTCGAGAATATACCCCAGGTTCCCGCCGCAACTCGAGAAAAACCATGAGACTTCCCCCTCGCCGCGAGATGAGGCCCGATTCCCCTGCACTGCGTGCAGAGCAATTCCGTGTTGCACATCAGACATGAAAGGAGCCTTGCTTTCCTTGATGGCACTCCAGAGAAACCCCAAGAACACTGTTTCAAGGCTAGAGGGATCCTGAGGTCACTGTAGCAACACGAAAGAGCTCCGTGGACCAAAAATCAACACGAGATGAGAGGTTAGTCCCTGGCTTCAACTCCAGAGGAATACCACCTTACCACAAGCACCTCAAGAGGAGGCTTCTCTCAGCTCTAGGTATGTGAGAGGGACCCTGATTATGCGGCCTCAAGTGGAATGGACACTGCGATGCCCTGACGCGAAATAAGGCCGGATATCCCTGCAGTGACTTGAATGCAGGCTCGTCTTGCATCTCCCAAGATGAAAGGATGTCTGAATCCCCTGTGGAGACCACAGAGAAAGACCTAGTTCCCCACCTCATGGCGACCGGAGGCCTCACATCCTTTGAAAAGTCCAGAGGTATGCGGAGATCAGTGCCTCCAAAGGAGACGATGCCTGACTCCTCGTGAAACTTCTTAGGAGTCCCAGGATTCCTGTGGCACGTGGAAAGGGACCCTTGGTCTCCCGCCTCAGCTGGAGAGGCGTCCCAATTGCCCTGCCAAGCCTCGAGGGGAATCCCGAGTTGTCCCTCGCAACTAGGCAGGAGTCCTGACGTCGCTGAACAAACACGTGTGTGGAAGGGCCAGCCCCGTCGTAACTCCAGAATATAACCCAGGTTCCCGCCGCAACTCGAGAAAATCCATGAGACTTCCCCCTCGCCGCGAGATGAGGCCCGATTCCCCTGCACTGCGTGCAGAGCAATTCCGTGTTGCACATCACACATGAAAGGAGCCTTGATTTTCTTGATGGCACTCCAGAGAAATCACAAGAACACTGTTTCAAGGCTAGAGGGATCCTGAGGTCACTGTAGCAACACGAAAGAGCTCCGTGGACCATAAATCCACTGGAGATTATAGGTTATTCCCTGGCTTCGACCCCAGAGGAATACGACCTTACCACAAGCACCTCAAGAGGAGGCTACTCTCAGCTCTAGATATGTGAGAGGGACCCTGATTTTGCGGCCTCAAGTGGAATGGACACTGCGATGCCCTGACTGGAAATAATGCCAGATATCCTTGCAGTGACTTGAATGCAGGTTCGTCTTGCATCTCCCAAGACGAAAGGATGTCTGAATCCCCTGTGGAGACCACAGAGAAAGACCTAGTTCCCCACCTCATCGTGACCGGAGGTCTCACATCCTTTGAAAACTCCAGAGGTACGCGGAGATCAGTGCCTCCAAAGGAGACGATGCCTGACTCCTCGTGAAACTTGATAGGAGTCCCAGGATTCCTGTGGCACGTGGAAAGGGACCCTTGGTCTCCCGCCTCAGCTGGAGAGGCGTCCCAATTGCCCTGCCAAGCCTCGAGGAGAATCCCGAGTTATCCCTCGCAATTAGGCAGGAGTCCTGACGTCGCTGAACAAACACGTGTGTGGAAGGGCCATCCCCGTCGTAACTCGAGAATATACCCCAGGTTCCCGCCGCAACTCGAGAAAAACCATGAGACTTCCCCCTCGCCGCGAGATGAGGCCCGATTCCCCTGCACTGCGTGCAGAGCAATTCCGTGTTGCACATCACACAAGAAAGGAGCCTTGATTTCCTTGATGGCACTCCGGAGAAAATCCAAGAACCCTCTTTCAAGGATAAAGGGATCCTGAGGTCACTGTAGAAACACGAAAGAGCTCCGTGGACCAAAAATCAACTGGAGATGAGAGGTTAGTCCCTGGATTTGACTCCAGAGGAATACCACCTTACCACAAGCACCTCAAGAAAAGGCTTCTCTCAGCTCTAGGTATGTGAGAGGGACCCTGAGTTTGCGGCCACAAGTGGAATGGACACCGCGATGCCCTGACTCGAAATAATGCCGGATATCCCTGCAGTGACTTGCATGCAGGCTCGTCTTGCATCTCCCAAGACGAAAGGATGTCTGAATCCCCTGTGGAGACCACAGAGAAAGACCTAGTTCCCCACCTCATCGTGACCGGAGGCCTCACATTCTTTGAAAACTCCAGAGGTACTCGGAGATCAGTGCCTCCAAAGGAGACGATGCCTAACTCCTCGTGAAACTTGATAGGAGTCCCAGGAATCCTGTGGCACGTGGAAAGGAACAGTTGGTCTCCCGCCTCAGCTGGAGAGGCTTCCAATTGCCCTGCCAAGCCTCGAGGAGAATCCCGGGTTGTCCCTCGCAACTAGGCAGGAGTCTTGACGTCGCTGAACAAACACGTGTGTGGAAGGGCCATCCCCGTCGTAACTCGAGAATATACCCCAGGTTCCTACGGCAACACGAGAAAAACCATGAGACTTCCCCCTCGCCGCGAGATGAGGCCCGATTCCCCTGCACTGCGTGATGAGCAGTTCCGTGTTGCACATCACACATGAAAGGAACCTTGATTTCCTTGAGTGCACTCCAGAGAAACCCCAAGAACACTGTTGCAAGGCTAGAGGGATCCTGAGGTCACTGTAGCCACACGAAAGAGCTCCGTGGACCAAAAATCAACTCGAGATGAGAGGTTAGTCCCTGGCTTCGACTCCAGAGGAATACCACCTTACCACAAACAACTCAAGAGGAGGCTTCTCTCAGCTCTAGCTATGTGAGAGGGACCCTGAGCTTGCGGCCTCAAGTGGAATGGACACTGCGATGCCCTGACGGGAAATAACGCCTGATATCCCTGCAGTGACTTGAATGCAGGCTCGTCTTGCATCTCCCAAGATGAAAGGATGTCTGAATCCCCTGTGGAGACCACAGAGAAAGACCTAGTTCTCCACTTCATGGCGATCAGAGGCCTCACATCCTTTGAAAACTCCAGAGGTACGCGGACATCTGTGCCTCCAAAGGAGACGATGCCTGACTCCTCGTGAAACTTGATAGGAGTCCCAGGATTCCTGTGGCACGTGGAAAGGGACCCTTGGTCTCCCGCCTCAGCTGGAGAGGCGTCCCAATTGCCCTGCCAAGCCTGAAGGAGAATCCCGAGTTGTCCCTCGCAAGTAGGCAGGAGTCCTGACGTCGCTGAATAAACGCGTGGGTGGAAGGGCCATCCCCGTCGTAACTCGAGAATTTACCCCAGGTTCCCGCCGCAACTCGAGAAAAACCATGAGACTTTCCCCTCGCCGCGATATGAGGCCCAATTCCCCTGCACTGCGTGCAGAGCAATTCCGTGTTGCACATCACACATGAAAGGAGCCTTGATTTCCTTGATGGCACTCCAGAGAAACCCCAAGAACACTGTTTCAAGCCTAGAGGGATCCTGAGGTCACTGTAGCAACAAGAATGAGCTCCGTGGACCAAAAATCAACTCGAGATGAGAGGTTAGTCCCTGGCTTCGACTCCAGAGGAAACCACCTTACCACAAGCACCTCAAGAGAAGGATTCTCTCAGCTCCAGCTATGTGAGAGGGACCCTGATTTTGTGGCCTCAAGTGGAATGGACAACGCGATGACCTGACTCGAAATAAGGCCGGATATCCCTGCAGTGACTTGAATCCTGGCTCGTTTTGCATCTCCCAAGACGAAAGGATGTCTGAATCCCCGGTGGAGAACACAGAGAAAGACCTAGTTCCCCACCTCATCGCGACCGGAGGCCTCACATCCTTTGAAAACTCCAGAGGTACGCGGAGATCAGTGCCTCCAAAGGAGACGATGCCTGACTCCTCGTGAAACTTGATAGGAGTCCCAGGATTCCTGTGGCACGTGGAAAGGGACCCTTGGTCTCCCGCCTCAGCTGGAGAGGCGTCCCAATTGCCCTGCCAAGCCTCGAGGAGAATCCCGAGTTGTCCCTCGCAACTAGGCAGAAGTCCTGACGTCGCTGAACAAACACGTGTGTGGAAGGGCCATCCCCGTCATAACTCGAAAATATACCCCAGGTTCCCGCCGCAACTCGAGAAATACCATGAGACTTCCCCCTCGCCGCGAGATGAGGCCCGATTCCCCTGCGCTGCGTGCAGAGCAATTCCGTGTTGCACATCACACATGAAAGGAGCCTTGATTTCCTTGATGGCACTCCAGAGAAACCCCAAGAACACTGTTTCAAGGCTAGAGGAATCCTGAGGTCACTGTAGCAACACAAAAGAGCTCCGTGGACCACAAACCAACTCGAGATGAGAGGTTAGTCCCTGGCTTCGACTCCAGAGGGATACCACCTTACCACAAGCACCTCAAGAGGAGGCTTCTCTCAGCTCTAGGTATGTGAGAGGGACCCTGACTTTGCGGCCTCAAGTGGAATGGACACTGTGATGCCCTGACGCGAAATAAGGCCGGATATCCCTGCAGTGACTTGAATGCAGGCTCGTCTTGCATCTCCCAAGACGAAAGGATGTCTGAATCCCCTGTGGAGACCACAGAGAAAGACCTAGTTCCCCACCTCATCGCGGCCGGAGGCCTAACATCCTTTGAAAACTCCAGAGGTACACTGAGATCAGTGCCTCCAAAGGAGACGATGCCTGACTCCTCGTGAAACTTGATAGGTGTCCCAGGATTCCTGTGGCACGTGGAAAGGGACCCTTGGTCTCCCGCCTCAGCTGGAGAGGCGTCCCAATTGCCCTGTCAAGCCTCGAGGAGAATCGCGAGTTGTCCCTCGCAACTAGGCAGGAGTCCTGACGTCGCTGAACAAACACGTGGGTGGAAGGGCCATCCCCGTCATAACACGAGAATATACCCAGGGTTCCCACCGGAACTCGAGAAAAACCATGAGACTTCCCCCTCGCCGCAAAATGAGGACCGATATCCTGCTCTGCGTGCAGAGCAATTCCCTGTTGCACATCACACATGAAAGGAGCCTTGATTTCCTTGATGGCACTCCAGAGAAACCCCAAGAACACTGTTTCAAGGCTAGAGGGAACCTGAGGTCACTGTAGCAACACGAAAGAGCTCCGTGGACCAAAAATCAACTCAAGATGAGAGGTTAGTCCCTGGCTTCGACTCCAGAGGAATACCACCTTACCACAAGCACCTCAAGAGGAGGCTTCTCTCAGCTCTCGGTATGTGAGAGGGACCCTGAGATTGCGGCCTAAAGTGGAATGTACACCGCGATGCCCTGACTAGAAATAAGGCCGGATATACCTGCAGTGACTTGAATGCAGGCTCGTCTTGCATCTCCCAAGACGAAAGGATGTCTGAATCCCCTGTGGAGACCACAGAGAAAGACCTAGTTCCCCACCTCATCGCGACCGGAGGCCTCACATCCTTTGAAAACTTCAGAGGTTCGCGGAGATCCGTGCCTCCAAAGGAGACGATGCCTGACTCCTCGTGAAACTTGATAGGAGTCCCAGGATTCCTGTGGCACGTGGAACGGCACCCTTGGTCTCCCTCCTCACCTGGAGAGGCGTCCCAATTGCCCTGCCAAGCCTCGAGGAGAATCCCGAGTTGTCCCTCGCAACTATGCAGGAGTCCTGACGTCGCTGAACAAACACGTGGGTGGAAGGGCCATCCCCGTCGTAACTCGAGAATATAGCCCAGGTTCCCGCTGCAACTCGAGAAAAACCATGAGACTTCCCCCTCGCCGCGAGATGAGGCCCGATTCCCCTGCACTGCGTGCAGAGCAATTCCGTGCTCCACATCAAACATGAAAGGAGCCTTGATTTCCTTGATGGCACTCCAGAGAAACCCCAAGAACACTGTTTCAAGTATAGAGTTATCCTGAGGTCACTGTAGCAACACGAAAGAGCTCGTGGACCAAAAATCAACTCGAGATGAGAGGTTATTCCCTGGCTTCGACTCCAGGGGACTACCACATTACCACAGCACCTCAAGAGGAGGCTTCTCTCAGCTCTAGGTATGTGAGAGGGACCCTGATTATGCGGCCTCAAGTGGAATGGACACTGAGATGCCCTGACGCGAAATAAGGCCGGATATCCCTGCAGTGACTTGAATGCAGGCTCGTCTTGCATCTCCCAAGATGAAAGGATGTCTGAATCCCCTGTGGAGACCACAGAGAAAGACCTAGTTCCCCACCTCATCGCGACCGGAGGCCTCACATCCTTTGAAAAGTCCAGAGGTATGCGGTGATCAGTGCCTCCAAAGGAGACGATGCCTGACTCCTCGTGAAACTTCTTAGGAGTCCCAGGATTCCTGTGGCACGTGGAAAGGGACCCTTGGTCTCCCGCCTCAGCTGGAGAGGCGTCCCAATTGCCCGGCCAAGCCTCGAGGGAAATCCCGAGTTGTCCCTCGCAACTAGGCAGGAGTCCTGACGTCGCTGAACAAACACGTGTGTGGAAGGGCCATCCCCGTCGTAACTCCAGAATATAACCCAGGTTTTCGCCGCAACTCGAGAAAAACCATGAGACTTCCCCCTCGCCGCGAGATGAGGCCCGATTCCCCTGCACTGCGTGCAGAGCAATTCCGTGTTGCACATCACACATGAAAGGAGCCTTGATTTCCTTGATGGCACTTCAGAGTAATCACAAGAACACTGTTTCAAGGCTAGAGGGATCCTGAGGTCACTGTAGCAACACGAAAGAGCTCCGTGGACCATAAATCAACTGGAGATTAGCGGTTGTTCCCTGGCTTCGACTCCAGAGGAATACCACCTTACCACAAGCACCTCAAGAGGAGGCTTCTCTCAGCTCTAGGTATGTGAGAGGGACCCTGAGTTTGCGGCCTCAAGTGGAATGGACACTGCGATGCCCTGACTGGAAATAATGCCAGATATCCTTGCAGTGACTTGAATGCAGGTTCGTCTTGCATCTCCCAAGACGATAGGATGTCTGAATCCCCTGTGGAGACCACAGAGAAAGACCTAGTTCCCCACCTCATCGTGACCGGAGGCCTCACATCCTTTGAAAACTCCAGAGGTACGCGGAGATCAGTGCCTCCAAAGGAGACGATGCCTGACTCCTCATGAAACTTGGTAGGAGTCCCAGGATTCCTGTGGCACGTCGAAAGGGACCCTTGGTCTCCCGCCTCAGCTGGAGAGGCGTCCCAATTGCCCTGCCAAGCCTCGAGGAGAATCCCGAGTTGTCCCTCGCAACTAGGCAGGAGTCCTGACGTCGCTAAACAAACACGTGTCTGGAAGGGCCATCCCCGTCGTAACTCGAGAATATACCCCAGGTTCCCGCCGCAACTCGAGAAAAACCATGAGACTTCCCCCTCGACGCGAGATGAGGCCTGATTCCCCTGCACTGCGTGCAGAGCAATTCCGTGTTGCACATCACACAAGAAAGGAGCCTTGATTTCCTTGATGGCACTCCAGAGAAACCCCAAGAACACTGTTTCAAGGCTAGATGGATCCTGAGGTCACTGTAGCAACACGAAAGAGCTCCATGGACCAAAAATCAACTCGAGATGAGAGGTTAGTCCCTGGCTTCGACTCCAGAGGAAACCACCTTACCACAAGCACCTCAAGAGGAGGCTTCTCTCAGCTCTAGGTATGTGAGAGGGACCCTGAGTTTGCGGCCTCAAGGGGAATGGACACCGCGATGCCCTGACTGGAAATAAGGCCGGATATCCCTGCAGTGACTTGAATGCAGGCTCTTCTTGCATCTCCCAAGACGAAAGGATGTCTGAATCCCCTGTGGAGACCACAGAGAAAGACCTAGTTCCCCACCTCATCGCGACCGGAGGCCTCACATACTTTGAAAACTCCAGAGGTACACTGAGATCAGTGCCTCCAAAGGAGACGATGCCTGACTCCTCGTGAAACTTGATAGGAGTCCCAGGATTCCTGTGGCACGTGGAAAGGGACCCTTGGTCTCCCGCCTCAGCTGGAGAGGCGTCACAATTGCCCTGCCATGCCTCGAGGAGAATCCCGAGTTGTCCCTCGCAACTAGGCAGGAGTCCTGACGTCGCTGAACAAACACGTGGGTGGAAGGGCCATCCCCGTCGTAACTCGAGAATATACCCCAGGTTCCCGCCCCAACTCGAGAAAAACCATGAGACTTCCCCCTCGCCGCAAGATGAGGCCCGATTCCCCTGCACCGCATTCAAAGCAATTCCATGTTGCACATTAAACATGAAGGGAGCCTTGATTTCCTTGAGGGCACTCCAGAGAAACCCCAAGAACACTGTTTCAAGGCTAGAGGGATCCTGAGGTCACTGTAGCCACACGAAAGAGCTCCGTGGAGTAAAAATCAACTCGAGATGAGAGGTTAGTCCCTGGCTTCGACTCTAGAGGAATACCACCTTACCACAAGCACCTCAAGAGGAGGCTTCTCTCAGCTCTAGCTATGTGAGGGGGAACCTGAGTTTGCGGCCTCAAGTGGAATGAACACCGCGATGCTCTGTCTTGAAATAAGGCCGGATATCCCTGCAGTGACTTGAATGCAGGCTCGTGTTGCATCTCCCAAGACGAAAGGATGTCTGAATCCCCTGTGGAGACCACAGAGAAAGACCTAGTTCCCCACCTCATCGCGACCGGAGGCCTCACATCCTTTGAAAACTCCAGAGGTACGCGGAGATCAGTGCCTCCAAAGGAGACGATGCCTGACTCCTCATGAAACTTCTTAGGAGTCCCAGGATTCCTGTGGCACGTGGAAAGGGACCCTTGGTCTCCCGCCTCAGCTGGAGAGGCGTCCCAATTGCCCTGCCAAGCCTCGAGGGGAATCCCGAGTTGTCCCTCGCAACAAGGCAGGAGTCCTGACGTCGCTGAAGAAACACGTGGGTGGAAGGGCCAGCCCCGTCGTAACTCCAGAATATAACCCAGGTTCCCGCCGCAACTCGAGAAAATCCATGAGACTTCCCCCTCGCCGCGAGATGAGGCCCGATTCCCCTGCACTGCATGCAGAGCAATTCCGTGTTGCACATCACACATGAAAGGAGCCTTGATTTCCTTGATGGCACTCCAGAGAAATCACAAGAACACTGTTTCAAGGCTAGAGGGATCCTGAGGTCACTGTAGCAACACGAAAGAGCTCCGTGGACCATAAATCCACTGGAGATTATAGGTTATTCCCTGGCTTGGACTCCAGAGGAATACCACCTTACCACAAGCACCTCAAGAGGAGGCTTCTCTCAGCTCTAGATATGTGAGAGGGACCCTGATTTTGCGGCCTCAAGTGGAATGGACACTGCGATGCCCTGACTGGAAATAATGCCAGATATCCTTGCAGTGACTTGAATGCAGGTTCGTCTTGCATCTCCCAAGACGAAAGGATGTCTGAATCCCCTGTGGAGACCACAGAGAAAGACCTAGTTCCCCACCTCATCGTGACCGGAGGCCTCACATCCTTTGAAAACTCCAGAGGTACGCGGAGATCAGTGCCTCCAAAGGAGACGATGCCTGACTCCTCGTGAAACTTCTTAGGAGTCCCAGGATTCCTGTGGCACGTGGAAAGGGACCCTTGGTCTCCCGCCTCAGCTGGAGAGGCGTCCCAATTGCCCTGCCAAGCCTCGAGGAGAATCCCGAGTTATCCCTCGCAACTAGGCAGGCGTCCTGACGTCGCTGAACAAACACGTGTGTGGAAGGGCCATCCCCGTCGTAACTCGAGAATATACCCCAGGTTCCTGCCCAACTCGAGAAAAACCATGAGACTTCCCCCTCGCCGCGAGATGAGGCCCGATTCCCCTGCCCTGCGTACAGAGCAATTCCGTGTTGCACATCACACAAGAAAGGAGCCTTGATTTCCTTGATGGCACTCCAGAGAAACCCCAAGAACCCTCTTTCAAGGATAGAGGGATTCTGAGGTCACTGTAGCAACACGAAAGAGCTCTGTGGACCAAAAATCAACTGGAGATGAGAGGTTAGTCCCTGGATTTGACTCCAGAGGAATACCACCTTACCACAAGCACCTCAAGAAGAGGCTTCTCTCAGCTCTAGGTATGTGAGAGGGACCCTGAGTTTGCGGCCTCAAGTGGAATGGACACCGCGATGACCTGACTCGAAATAATGCCGGATATCCCTGCAGTGACTTGAATGCAGGCTCGTCTTGCATCTCCCAAGACGAAAGGATGTCTGAATCCCCTGTGGAGACCACAGAGAAAGGCCTAGTTCCCCACCTCATCGTGACCGGAGGCCTCACATTCTTTGAAAACTCCAGAGGTACTCGGAGATCAGTGCCTCCAAAGGAGACGATGCCTAACTCCTCGTGAAACTTGATAGGAGTCCCAGGAATCCTGTGGCACGTGGAAAGGAACAGTTGGTCTCCCGCCTCAGCTGGAGAGGCTTCCAATTGCCCTGCCAAGCCTCGAGGAGAATCCCGAGTTGTCCCTCGCAACTAGGCAGGAGTCCTGACGTCGCTGAACAAACACGTGGCTGGAAGGGCCATCCCCGTCGTAACTCGAGAATATACCCCAGGTTCCCGCCGCAACTCGAGAAAAACCATGAGACTTCCCCCTCGCCGCGAGATGAGGCCCGATTCCCCTGCACTGCGTGCAGAGCAATTCCGTGTTGCACATCAGACATGAAAGGAGCCTTGATTTCCTTGATGGCACTCCAGAGAAACCCCAAGAACACTGTTCAAAGGCTAGAGGGATCCTGAGGTCACTGTAGCAACACGAAAGAGCTCCGTGGACCAAAAATCAACACGAGATGAGAGGTTAGTCCCTGGCTTCAACTCCAGAGGAATACCACCTTACCACAAGCACCTCAAGAGGAGGCTTCTCTCAGCTCTAGGTATGTGAGAGGGACCCTGATTATGCGGCCTCAAGTGGAATGGACACTGCGATGCCCTGACGCGAAATAAGGCCGGATATCCCTGCAGTGACTTGAATGCAGGCTCGTCTTGCATCTCCCAAGATGAAAGGATGTCTGAATCCCCTGTGGAGACCACAGAGAAAGACCTAGTTCCCCACCTCATCGCGACCGGAGGCCTCACATCCTTTGAAAAGTCCAGAGGTATGCGGAGATCAGTGCCTCCAAAGGAGACGATGCCTGACTCCTCGTGAAACTTCTTAGGAGTCCCAGGATTCCTGTGGCACGTGGAAAGGGACCCTTGGTCTCCCGCCTCAGCTGGAGAGGCGTCCCAATTGCCCTGCCAAGCCTCGAGGGGAATCGCGAGTTGTCCCTCGCAACTAGGCAGGAGTCCTGACGTCGCTGAACAAACACGTGTGTGGAAGGGCCAGCCCCGTCGTAACTCCAGAATATAACCCAGGTTCCCGCCGCAACTCGAGAAAATCCATGAGACTTCCCCCTCGCCGCGAGATGAGGCCCGATTCCCCTGCACTGCGTGCAGAGCAATTCCGTGTTGCACATCACACATGAAAGGAGCCTTGATTTTCTTGATGGCACTCCAGAGAAATCACAAGAACACTGTTTCAAGGCTAGAGGGATCCTGAGGTCACTGTAGCAACACGAAAGAGCTCCGTGGACCATAAATCCACTGGAGATTATAGGTTATTCCCTGGCTTCGACTCCAGAGGAATACCACCTTACCACAAGCACCTCAAGAGGAGGCTTCTCTCAGCTCTAGATATGTGAGAGGGACCCTGATTTTGCGGCCTCAAGTGGAATGGACACTGCGATGCCCTGACTGGAAATAATGCCAGATATCCTTGCAGTGACTTGAATGCAGGTTCGTCTTGCATCTCCCAAGACGAAAGGATGTCTGAATCCCCTGTGGAGACCACAGAGAAAGATCTAGTTCCCCACCTCATCGTGACCGGAGGCCTCACATCCTTTGAAAACTCCAGAGGTACGCGGAGATCAGTGCCTCCAAAGGAGACGATGCCTGACTCCTCGTGAAACTTCTTAGGAGTCCCAGGATTCCTGTGGCACGTGGAAAGGGACCCTTGGTCTCCCGCCTCAGCTGGAGAGGCGTCCCAATTGCCCTGCCAAGCCTCGAGGAGAATCCCGAGTTATCCCTCGCAACTAGGCAGGAGTCCTGACGTCGCTGAACAAACACGTGTGTGGAAGGGCCATCCCCGTCGTAACTCGAGAATATACCCCAGGTTCCTGCCCAACTCGAGAAAAACCATGAGACTTCCCCCTCGCCGCGAGATGAGGCCCGATTCCCCTGCCCTGCGTACAGAGCAATTCCGTGTTGCACATCACACAAGAAAGGAGCCTTGATTTCCTTGATGGCACTCCAGAGAAACCCCAAGAACCCTCTTTCAAGGATAGAGGGATTCTGAGGTCACTGTAGCAACACGAAAGAGCTCTGTGGACCAAAAATCAACTGGAGATGAGAGGTTAGTCCCTGGATTTGACTCCAGAGGAATACCACCTTACCACAAGCACCTCAAGAAGAGGCTTCTCTCAGCTCTAGGTATGTGAGAGGGACCCTGAGTTTGCGGCCTCAAGTGGAATGGACACCGCGATGCCCTGACTCGAAATAATGCCGGATATCCCTGCAGTGACTTGAATGCAGGCTCGTCTTGCATCTCCCAAGACGAAAGGATGTCTGAATCCCCTGTGGAGACCACAGAGAAAGGCCTAGTTCCCCACCTCATCGTGACCGGAGGCCTCACATTCTTTGAAAACTCCAGAGGTACTCGGAGATCAGTGCCTCCAAAGGAGACGATGCCTAACTCCTCGTGAAACTTGATAGGAGTCCCAGGAATCCTGTGGCACGTGGAAAGGAACAGTTGGTCTCCCGCCTCAGCTGGAGAGGCTTCCAATTGCCCTGCCAAGCCTCGAGGAGAATCCCGAGTTGTCCCTCGCAACTAGGCAGGAGTCCTGACGTCGCTGAACAAACACGTGGCTGGAAGGGCCATCCCCGTCGTAACTCGAGAATATACCCCAGGTTCCCGCCGCAACTCGAGAAAAACCATGAGACTTCCCCCTCGCCGCGAGATGAGGCCCGATTCCCCTGCACTGCGTGCAGAGCAATTCCGTGTTGCACATCAGACATGAAAGGAGCCTTGATTTCCTTGATGGCACTCCAGAGAAACCCCAAGAACACTGTTCAAAGGCTAGAGGGATCCTGAGGTCACTGTAGCAACACGAAAGAGCTCCGTGGACCAAAAATCAACACGAGATGAGAGGTTAGTCCCTGGCTTCAACTCCAGAGGAATACCACCTTACCACAAGCACCTCAAGAGGAGGCTTCTCTCAGCTCTAGGTATGTGAGAGGGACCCTGAGTTTGCGGCCTCAAGTGGAATGGACACTGCGATGCCCTGACGCGAAATAAGGCCGGATATCCCTGCAGTGACTTGAATGCAGGCTCGTCTTGCATCTCCCAAGATGAAAGGATGTCTGAATCCCCTGTGGAGACCACAGAGAAAGACCTAGTTCCCCACCTCATCGCGACCGGAGGCCTCACATCCTTTGAAAAGTTCAGAGGTATGCGGAGATCAGTGCCTCCAAAGGAGACGATGCCTGACTCCTCGTGAAACTTCTTAGGAGTCCCAGGATTCCTGTGGCACGTGGAAAGGGACCCTTGGTCTCCCGCCTCAGCTGGAGAGGCGTCCCAATTGCCCTGCCAAGCCTCGAGGGGAATCGCGAGTTGTCCCTCGCAACTAGGCAGGAGTCCTGACGTCGCTGAACAAACACGTGTGTGGAAGGGCCAGCCCCGTCGTAACTCCAGAATATAACCCAGGTTCCCGCCGCAACTCGAGAAAATCCATGAGACTTCCCCCTCGCCGCGAGATGAGGCCCGATTCCCCTGCACTGCGTGCAGAGCAATTCCGTGTTGCACATCACACATGAAAGGAGCCTTGATTTTCTTGATGGCACTCCAGAGAAATCACAAGAACACTGTTTCAAGGCTAGAGGGATCCTGAGGTCACTGTAGCAACACGAAAGAGCTCCGTGGACCAAAAATCCACTGGAGATTATAGGTTATTCCCTGGCTTCGACTCCAGAGGAATACCACCTTACCACAAGCACCTCAAGAGGAGGCTTCTCTCAGCTCTAGATATGTGAGAGGGACCCTGATTTTGCGGCCTCAAGTGGAATGGACACTGCGATGCCCTGACTGGAAATAATGCCAGCTATCCTTGCAGTGACTTGAATGCAGGTTCGTCTTGCATCTCCCAAGACGAAAGGATGTCTGAATCCCCTGTGGAGACCACAGAGAAAGACCTAGTTCCCCACCTCATCGTGACCGGAGGCCTCACATCCTTTGAAAATTCCAGAGATACGCGGAGATCAGTGCCTCCAAAGGAGACGATGCCTGACTCCTCGTGAAACTTGATAGGAGTCCCAGGATTCCTGTGGCACGTGGAAAGGGACCCTTGGTCTCCCGCCTCAGCTGGAGAGGCGTCCCAATTGCCCTGCCAAGCCTCGAGGAGAATCCCGAGTTATCCCTCGCAATTAGGCAGGAGTCCTGACGTCGCTGAACAAACACGTGTGTGGAAGGGCCATCCCCGTCGTAACTCGAGAATATACCCCAGGTTCCCGCCGCAACTCGAGAAAAACCATGAGACTTCCCCCTCGCCGCGAGATGAGGCCCGATTCCCCTGCACTGCGTGCAGAGCAATTCCGTGTTGCACATCACACAAGAAAGGAGCCTTGATTTCCTTGATGGCACTCCAGAGAAACCCCAAGAACCCTCTTTCAAGGATAAAGGGATCCTGAGGTCACTGTAGCAACACGAAAGAGCTCCGTGGACCAAAAATCAACTGGAGATGAGAGGTTAGTCCCTGGATTCGACTCCAGAGGAATACCACCTTACCACAAGCACCTCAAGAAAAGGCTTCTCTCAGCTCTAGGTATGTGAGAGGGACCCTGAGTTTGCGGCCACAAGTGGAATGGACACCGCGATGCCCTGACTCGAAATAATGCCGGATATCCCTGCAGTGACTTGCATGCAGGCTCGTCTTGCATCTCCCAAGACGAAAGGATGTCTGAATCCCCTGTGGAGACCACAGAGAAAGACCTAGTTCCCCACCTCATCGTGACCGGAGGCCTCACATTCTTTGAAAACTCCAGAGGTACTCGGAGATCAGTGCCTCCAAAGGAGACGATGCCTAACTCCTCGTGAAACTTGATAGGAGTCCCAGGAATCCTGTGGCACGTGGAAAGGAACAGTTGGTCTCCCGCCTCAGCTGGAGAGGCTTCCAATTGCCCTGCCAAGCCTCGAGGAGAATCCCGGGTTGTCCCTCGCAACTAGGCAGGAGTCTTGACGTCGCTGAACAAACACGTGTGTGGAAGGGCCATCCCCGTCGTAACTCGAGAATATACCCCAGGTTCCTACGGCAACACGAGAAAAACCATGAGACTTCCCCCTCGCCGCGAGATGAGGCCCGATTCCCCTGCACTGCGTGATGAGCAGTTCCGTGTTGCACATCACACATGAAAGGAACCTTGATTTCCTTGAGTGCACTCCAGAGAAACCCCAAGAACACTGTTGCAAGGCTAGAGGGATCCTGAGGTCACTGTAGCCACACGAAAGAGCTCCGTGGACCAAAAATCAACTCGAGATGAGAGGTTAGTCCCTGGCTTCGACTCCAGAGGAATACCACCTTACCACAAGCACCTCAAGAGGAGGCTTCTCTCAGCTCTAGATATGTGAGAGGGACCCTGAGTTTGCGGCCTCAAGTGGAATGGACACTGCGATGCCCTGACGGGAAATAACGCCTTATATCCCTGCAGTGACTTGAATGCAGGCTCGTCTTGCATCTCCCAAGACGACAGGATGTCTGAATCCCCTGTGGAGACCACAGAGAAAGACCTAGTTCCCCACCTCATCGCGACCGGAGGCCTCACATCCTTTGAAAACTCCAGAGGTACGCGGAGATCAGTGCCTCCAAAGGAGACGATGCCTGACTCCTCGTGAAACTTGATAGGAGTCCCAGGATTCCTGTGGCACGTGGAAAGGGACCCTTGGTCTCCCGCCTCAGCTGGAGAGGCGTCCCAATTGCCCTGCCAAGCCTCGCGGAGAATCCCGAGTTGTCCCTCGCAACTAGGCAGAAGTCCTGACGTCGCTGAAGAAACACGTGGGTGGAAGGGCCATCCCCGTCATAACTCGAAAATATACCCCAGGTTCCCGCCGCAACTCGAGAAATACCATGAGACTTCCCCCTCGCCATGAGATGAGGCCCGATTCCCCTGCGCTGCGTGCAGAGCAATTCCGTGTTGCACATCACACATGAAAGGAGCCTTGATTTCCTTGATGGCACTCCAGAGAAACACCAAGAACACTGTTCAAAGGCTAGAGGGATCCTGAGGTCACTGTAGCAACACGAAAGAGCTCCGTGGACCAAAAATCAACACGAGATGAGAGGTTAGTCCCTGGCTTCAACTCCAGAGGAATACCACCTTACCACAAGCACCTCAAGAGGAGGCTTCTCTCAGCTCTCGGTATGTGAGAGGGACCCTGAGATTGCGGCCTAAAGTGGAATGTACACCGCGATGCCCTGACTGGAAATAAGGCCGGATAACCCTGCATTGACATAAATGCAGGCTCGTCTTGCACCTCCCAGGATGAAAGGATGTCTGAATCCCTTGTGGAGACCACAGAGAAAGACCTAGTTCCCCACCTCATCGCGACCGGAGGCCTCACATCCTTTGAAAACTCCAGAGGTACGCGGAGATCAGTGCCTCCAGAGGAGACCATGCCTGACACCTCGTGAAACTTGATAGGAGTCCCAGGATTCCTGTGGCACGTGGAAAGGGACCCTTGGTCTCCCGCCTCAGCTGGAGAGGCGTCCCAATTGCCCTGCCAAGCCTCGAGGAGAATCCCGAGTTGTCCCTCGCAACTAGGCAGGAGTCCTGACGTCGCTGAACAAACACGTGGGTGGAAGGGCCATCCCCGTCGTAACTCGAGAATATACCCCAGGTTCCCGCCGCAACTCGAGAAAAACCATGAGACTTCCCCCTCGCCGCGAGATGAGGCCCGATTCCCCTGCACTGCGTGCAGAGCAATTCCGTGTTGCACATCACACATGAAAGGAGCCTTGATTTCCTTGATGGCACTCCAGAGAAACCCCAAGAACACTGTTTCCAGGATAGAGGGAACCTGAGGTCACTGTAGCAACATGAAAGAGCTCCTTGGACCAAAAATCAACTCGAGATGAGAAGTTAGTCCCTGGCTTCGACTCCAGAGGAATACCACCTTACCACAAGCACCTCAAGAGGAGGCTTCTCTCTGCTCTAGGTATGTGAGAGGGACCCTGAGTTTGCGGCCTCAAGTTCAATGGACACTGTGATGCCCTGACGCGAAATAAGGCCGGATATCCCTGCAGTGACTTGAATGCAGGCTCGTCTTGCACCTCCCAAGACGAAAGGATGTCTGAATCCCCTGTGGAGACCACAGAGAAAGACCTAGTTCCCCACCTCATCGCGACCGGAGGCCTCACATCATTTGAAAATTCCAGAGGTATGCGGAGATCAGTGCCGCCAAAGGAGACGATGCCTGACTCCTCGTGAAACTTCTTAGGAGTCCCAGGATTCCTGTGGCACGTGGAAAGGGACCCTTGATCTCCGGCCTCAGATGGAGAGGCGTCCCAATTGCCCTGCGAAGCCTCGAGGAGAATCCCGAGTTGTCCCTCGCAACTAGGCAGGAGTCCTGACGTCGCTGAAGAAACACGTGGGTGGAAGGGCCATCCCCGTCATAACTCGAGAATATACCCCAGGTTCCCGCCGCAACTCGAGAAAAACCATGAGACTTCCCCCTCGCCGCGAGATGAGGCTCGATTCTCCTGCACTGCATGCAGAGCAATTCCGTGTTGCACATCAAACATGAAAGGAGCCTTGATTTTCTTGATGGCACTCCAGAGAAACCCCAAGAACACTGTTTCCAGGCTAGAGGGATCCTGAGGTCACTGTGGCAACACGAAAGAGCTCCGTGGACCAAGAATCAACTCGAGATGAGAGGTTAGTCCCTGGCTTCGACTCCAGAGGAATACCACCTTACCACAAGCACCTCAAGAGGAGGCTTCCCTCAGCTCTAGGTATGTGAGAGGGACCCTGATTTTGAGGCCTCAAGTGGAATGGTCACTGCGATGCCCTGACTCGAAATAAGGCCGGATATCCCTGCAGTGACTTGAATGCAGGCTCGTCTTGCATCTCCCAAGACGAAAGGATGTCTGAACCCCTCTTGAGACCACAGAGAAAGACCTAGTTCCCCACCTCATCGCGACCGGAGGCCTCACATCCTTTGAAAACTCCAGAGGTACGCGGAGATCAGTCCCTCCAAAGGAGACGATGCCTGACTCCTCGTGAAACTTGATAGGAGTCCCAGGATTCCTGTGGCACGTGGAAAGGGACCATTCGTCTCCCACCTCAGCTGGAGAGGCGTCCCATTTGCCCTGCCAAGCCTCGAGGAGAATCCCGAGTTGTCCCTCGCAACTAGGCAGGAGTCCTGACGTCGCTGAACAAACACGTGGGTGGAAGGGCCATCCCCGTCATAACACGAGAATATACCCCGGGTTCCCACCGCAACTCGAGAAAAACCATGAGACTTTCCCCTCGCCGCAAAATGAGGCCCGATATCCTGCTCTGCGTGCAGAGCAATTCCCTGTTGCACATCACACATGAAAGGAGTCTTGATTTCCTTGATGGCACTCCAGAGAAACCCCAAGAACACTGTTTCAAGGCTAGAGGGAACCTGAGGTCACTGTAGCAACACGAAAGAGCTCCGTGGACCAAGAATCAACTCGAGAGGAGAGGTTAGTCCCTGGCTTCGACTCCAGAGGAATACCACCTTACCACAAGCACCTCAAGAGGAGGCTTCTCTCAGCTCTAGGTATGTCGGAGGGACCCTGAGTTTGCGGCCTCAAGTGGAATGGACACCGCGATGCCCTGAATCGAAATACGGCCGGATATCCCTGCAGTGACTTGAATGCAGGCTCGTCTTGCATCTCCCAAGACGTAAGGATGTCTGAATCCCCTGTGGAGACCACAGAGAAAGACCTAGTTCCCCACCTCATCGCGACCGGAGGCCTCATATCCTTTGAAAACTCCAGAGGTACGCGGAGAACAGTGCCTCCAAAGTAGACGATGCCTGACTCCTCGAGAAACTTGATAGGAGTCCCAGGATTCCTGTGGCACGTGGAACGGGACCCTTGGTCTCCCGCCTCAGTTGTAGAGGCGTCCCAATTGCCCTGCCAAGCCTCGAGGAGAATCCCGAGTTGTCCCTCGCAACTAGGCAGGAGTCCTGACGTCGCTGAACAAACACGTGGGTGGAAGGGCCATCCCCGTCGTAACCCGAGAATATACCCCAGGTTCCCGCCGCAACTCGAGAAAAACCATGAGACTTCCCCCTCGCCGCGAGATGAGGCCCGATTCCCCTGCAGAGCCTGCAGAGCAATTCCGTGTTGCACATCAAACATGAAAGGAGCCTTTATTTCCTTGATGGCACTCCAGAGAAACCCCAAGAACACTGTTTCAAGGCCAGAGGGATCCTGAGGTCACTGTCGCCACACGAAACAGCTCCGTGGACCAAAAATCAACTCGAGATGAGAGGTTAGTCCCTGGCTTCGACTCCAGAGGAATACCACCTTACCACAAGCACCTCAAGAGGAGGCTTCTCTCAGCTCTAGGTATGTGAAAGGGACCCTGATTTTGTGGCCTCAAGTGGAATGGACCATGCGATGCTCTGACGCGAAATAAGGCCGGATATCCCTGCAGTGACTTGAATGCAGGCACGTCTTGCATCTCCCAAGACGAAAGGATGTCTGAATCCCCTGTGGAGACCACAGAGAAAGACCTAGTTCCCCACCTCATCGCGACCGGAGGCCTCACATCCTTTGAAAACTCCAGAGGTACGCGGAGATCAGTGCCTCCAAAGGAGACGATGTCTGACTCCTCGTGAAACTTGATAGGAGTCCCAGGATTCCTGTGGCACGTGGAAAGGGACCCTTGGTCTCCCGCCTCAGCTGGAGAGGCGTCCCAATTGCCCTGCCAAGCCTCGAGGAGAATCCCGAGTTGTCCCTCGCAACTAGGCAGGAGTCCTGACGTCGCTGAACGAACACGTGGGTGGAAGGGCCATCCCCGTCGTAACTCGAGAATATACCCCAGGTTCCCGCCGCAACTCGAGAAAAACCATGAGACTTCCCCCTCGCCGCGAGATGAGGCCCGATTCCCCTGCACTGCGTGCAGAGCAATTCCGTGTTGCACATCACACATGAAAGGAGCCTTTATTTCCTTGATGGCACTCCAGAGAAACCCCAAGAACACTGTTTCAAGGCTAGAGGGATCCTGAGGTCACTGTCGCCACACGAAAGAGCTTGGTGGACCAAAAATCAACTCGAGATGAGAGGTTAGTCCCTGGCTTCGAGTCCAGAGGAATACCACCTTACCACAAGCACCTCAAGAGGAGGCTTCTCTCAGCTCTAGGTATGTGAAAGGGACCCTGATTTTGTGGCCTCAAGTGGAATGGACCTTGCGATGCTCTGACGCGAAATAAGGCCGGATATCCCTGCAGTGACTTGAATGCAGGCTCGTCTTGCATCTCCCAAGACGAAAGGATGTCTGAATCCCCTGTGGAGACCACAGAGAAAGACCTAGTTCCCCACCTCATCGCGACCGGAGGCCTCACATCCTTTGAAAACTCCAGAGGTACGCGGAGATCAGTGCCTCCAAAGGAGACGATGCCTGACTCCTCGTGAAACTTGATAGGAGTCCCAGGATTCCTGTGGCACGTGGAAAGGGACCCTTGGTCTCCCGCCTCAGCTGGAGAGGCGTCCCAATTGCCCTGCCAAGCCTCGAGGAGAATCGCGAGTTGTCCCTCGCAACTAGGCAGGAGTCCTGACGTCGCTGAACAAACACGTGGGTGGAAGGGCCATCCCCGTCATAACACGAGAATATACCCAAGGTTCCCACCGGAACTCGAGAAAAACCATGAGACTTCCCCCTCGCCGCAAAATGAGGACCGATATCCTGCTCTGCGTGCAGAGCAATTCCCTGTTGCACATCACACATGAAAGGAGCCTTGATTTCCTTGATGGCACTCCAGAGAAACCCCAAGAACACTGTTTCAAGGCTAGAGGGAACCTGAGGTCACTGTAGCAACACGAAAGAGCTCCGTGGAACAAAAATCAACTCAAGATGAGAGGTTAGTCCCTGGCTTTGACTCCAGAGGAATACCACCTTACCACAAGCACCTCAAGAGGAGGCTTCTCTCAGCTCTCGGTATGTGAGAGGGACCCTGAGATTGCGGCCTAAAGTGGAATGTACACCAAGATGCCCTGACTGGAAATAAGGCCGGATATACCTGCAGTGACTTGAATGCAGGCTCGTCTTGCATCTCCCAAGATGAAAGGATGTCTGAATCCCCTGTGGAGACCACAGAGAAAGTCCTAGTTCCCCACCTCATCCCGACCGGAGGCCTCACATTCTTTGAAAACTCCAGAGGTACGCGGAGAACAGTGCCTCCAAAGTAGACGATGCCTGACTCCTCGAGAAACTTGATAGGAGTCCCAGGATTCCTGTGGCACGTGGAAAGGGACCCTTGGTCTCCCGCCTCAGCTGGAGAGGCGTCCCAATTGCCCTGCCAAGCCTCGAGGAGAATCCCGAGTTGTCCCTCACAACTAGGCAGGAGTCCTGACGTCGCTGAACAAACACGTGGGTGGAAGGGCCATCCCCGTCGTAACTCGAGAATATACCCCAGGTTCCCGCCGCAACTCGAGAAAAACCATGAGACTTCCCCGTTGCCGCGAGATGAGGCCCGATTCCCCTGCACTGCCTGCAGAGCATTTCCGTGTTGCACATCAAACATGAAAGGAGCCTTGATTTCCTTGATGGCACTCCAGAGAAACCCCAATAACACTGTTTCAAGGCCAGAGGGATCCTGAGGTCACTGTCGCCACACGAAAGAGCTCCGTGGACCAAAAATCAACTCGAGATGAGAGGTTAGTCCCTGGCTTAGTCTCCAGAGGAATACCACCTTACCACAAGCACCTCAAGAGGAGGCTTCTCGCAGCTTTAGGGATGTGAGAGGGACCCTGAGATTGCAGCCTCAAGTGGAATGGACACCGCATTACCGTGACTCGAAATAAGGCCGGATATACCTGCAGTGACTAGAATGCAGGCTCGTCTTGCATCTCCCAAGACGAAAGGATGTCTGAATCCCCTGTGGAGACCACAGAGAAAGACCTAGTTCCCCACCTCATCGCGACCGGAGGCCTCACATCCTTTGAAAACTTCAGAGGTACGTGGAGATCCGTGCCTCCAAAGGAGACGATGCCTGACTCCTCGTGAAACTTGATAGGAGTCCCAGGATTCCTGTGGCACGTGGAAAAGGACCCTTGGTCTCCCTCCTCACCTGGAGAGGCGTCCCAATTGCCCTGCCAAGCCTCGAGGAGAATCCCGAGTTGTCCCTCGCAACTATGCAGGAGTCCTGACGTCGCTGAACAAACACGTGGGTGGAAGGGCCATCCCCGTCGTAACTCGAGAATATACCCCAGGTTCCCGCCGCAACTCGAGAAAAACCATGAGACTTCCCCCTCGCCGCGAGATGAGGCCCGATTCCCCTGCACTGCATGCAGAGCAATTCCGTGCTCCACATCACACATGAAAGGAGCCTTGATTTCCTTGACGGCACTCCAGAGAAACCCCAAGAACACTGTTTCAAATCTAGAGGTATCCTGAGGTCACTGTAGCAACACGAAAGAGCTCGTGGACCAAAAATCAACTCGAGATGAGTGGTTAGTCCCTGGCTTCGACTCCAGGGGACTACCACATTACCACAGCACCTCAAGAGGAGGCTTCTCTCAGCTCTAGGTATGTCAGAGGGACCCTGAGTTTGCGGCCTCAAGTGGAATGGACACCGCGATGCCCTGAATCGAAATACGGCCGGATATCCCTGCAGTGACTTGAATGCAGGCTCGTCTTGCATCTCCCAAGATGAAAGGATGTCTGAAACCCCTGTGGAGACCACAGAGAAAGACCTAGTTCCCCACCTCATCGCGACCGGAGGCCTCACATCCTGTGATAGCTCCAGAGGTACGCAGAGATCCGTGCCTCCAAAGGAGACGATTACTGACTCCTCGTGAAACTTGATAGGAGTCCCAGGACTCCTGTGGCATGTGGAAAAGGACCCTTGGTCTCCCGCCTCAGCTGGAGAGGCATCCCAATTGCCCTGCCAAGCCTCGAGGAGAATCCCGAGTTGTCCCTCGCAACTAGGAAGGAGTCCTGACGTCGCTGAACAAACACGTGTGTGGAAGGGCCATCCCCGTCGAAAATCGAGAATATACCCCAGGTTCCCGCCGCAACTCGAGAAAAACCATGAGACTTCCCCCTCGCCGCGAGATGAGGCCCGTTTCCCCTGCACTGCGTGCAGAGCAATTCCGTGTTGCACATCACACATGAAAGGAACCTTGATTTCCTTGATGGCACTCCAGAGAAACCCCAAGATCACTATTTCCAGGATAGAGGGATCCTGAAGTCACTGTAGCAACACGAAAGAACTCCCTGGACCAAAAATCAACTCGAGATGAGGGGTTAGTCCCTGGCTTCGACTTCAGAGGAATACCACCTTACCACAAGCACCTCAAGTGGAGGCTTCTCTCAACTCTAGCTATGTGAGAGGGACCCTGTGTTTGCAGCCTCATGTCGAATGGACAGCGCGATGCCCTGAATCGAAATAAGGCCGGATATCCCTGCAGTGACTTGAATGCAGGCTCGTCTTGCATCTCCCAAGATGAAAGGATGTCTGAATCCCCTGTGGAGACCACAGAGAAAGTCCTAGTTCCCCACCTCATCGCGACCGGAGGCCTCACATCCTTTGAAAACTCCAGAGGTACGCGGAGATCAGTGCCTCCAAAGGAGACGATGCCTGACTCCTCGTGAAACTTGATAGGAGTCCCAGGATTCCTGTGGCACGTGGAAAGGGACCCTTGGTCTCCCGCCTCAGCTGGAGAGGCGTCTCAATTGCCCTGCCAAGCCTCGAGGAGAATCCCGAGTTGTCCCTCGCAACTAGGCAGGAGTCCTGACGTCGCTGAACGAACACGTGGGTGGAAGGGCCATCCCCGTCGTAACTCGAGAATATACCCCAGGTTCCTGCCGCAACTCGAGAAAAACCATGAGACTTCCCCCTCGCCGCGAGATGAGGCCCGATTCCCCTGCACTGCGTGCAGATCAATTCCGTGTTGCACATCACACATGAAAGGAGCCTTTATTTCCTTGATGGAACTCCAGAGAAACCCCAAGAACACTGTTTCAAGGCTAGAGGGATCCTGAGGTCACTGTCGCCACACGAAAGAGCTTGGTGGACCAAAAATCAACTCGAGATGAGAGGTTAGTCCCTGGCTTCGACTCCAGAGGAATACCACCTTACCACAAGAACCTCAAGAGGAGGCTTCTCTCAGCTCTAGGTATGTGAAAGGGACCCTGATTTTGTGGCCTCAAGTGGAATGGACCTTGCGATGCTCTGACGCGAAATAAGGCCGGATATCCCTGCAGTGACTTGAATGCAGGCTCGTCTTGCATCTCCCAAGACGAAAGGATGTCTGAATCCCCTGTGGAGACCACAGAGAAAGACCTAGTTCCCCACCTCATCGCGACCGGAGGCCTCACATCCTTTGAAAACTCCAGAGGTACGCGGAGATCAGTGCCTCCAAAGGAGACGATGCCTGACTCCTCGTGAAACTTGATAGGAGTCCCAGGATTCCTGTGGCACGTGGAAAGGGACCCTTGGTCTCCCGCCTCAGCTGGAGAGGCGTCCCAATTGCCCTGCCAAGCCTCGAGGAGAATCGCGAGTTGTCCCTCGCAACTAGGCAGGAGTCCTGACGTCGCTGAACAAACACGTGGGTGGAAGGGCCATCCCAGTCGTAACTCGAAAATATACCCCAGGTTCCCGCCGCAACTCGAGAAAAACCATGAGACTTCCCCCTCGCCGCGAGATGAGGCCCGATTCCCCTGCACTGCGTGCAGAGCAATTCCGTGCTCCACATCACACATGAAAGGAGCCTTGATTTCCTTGATGGCACTCCAGAGAAACCCCAAGAACACTGTTTCAAGTCTAGAGGTATCCTGAGGTCACTGTAGCAACACGAAAGAGCTCGTGGACCAAAAATCAACTCGAGATGAGAGGTTAGTCCCTGGCTTCGACTCCAGGGGACTACCACATTACCACAGCACCTCAAGAGGAGGCTTCTCTCAGCTCTAGGTATGTCAGAGGGACCCTGAGTTTGCGGCCTCAAGTGGAATGGACACCGCGATGCCCTGACTTGAAATAAGGCCGGATATCCCTGCAGTGACTTGAATGCAGGCTCGTCTTGCATCTCCCAAGATGAAAGGATGTCTGAAACCCCTGTGGAGACCACAGAGAAAGACCTAGTTCCCCACCTCATCGCGACCGGAGGCCTCACATCCTGTGATAGCTCCAGAGGTACGCAGAGATCCGTGCCTCCAAAGGAGACGATTACTGACTCCTCGTGAAACTTGATAGGAGTCCCAGGACTCCTGTGGCATGTGGAAAAGGACCCTTGGTCTCCCGCCTCAGCTGGAGAGGCGTCCCAATTGCCCTGCCAAGCCTCGAGGAGAATCCCGAGTTGTCCCTCGCAACTAGGAAGGAGTCCTGACGTCGCTGAACAAACACGTGTGTGGAAGGGCCATCCCCGTCGTAACTCGAGAATATACCCCAGGTTCCCGCCGCAACTCGAGAAAAACCATGAGACTTCCCCCTCGCCGCGAGATGAGGCCCGTTTCCCCTGCACTGCGTGCAGAGCAATTCCGTGTTGCACATCACACATGAAAGGAACCTTGATTTCCTTGATGGCACTCCAGAGAAACCCCAAGATCACTATTTCCAGGATAGAGGGATCCTGAAGTCACTGTAGCAACACGAAAGAACTCCCTGGACCAAAAATCAACTCGAGATGAGGGGTTAGTCCCTGGCTTCGACTTCAGAGGAATACCACCTTACCACAAGCACCTCAAGTGGAGGCTTCTCTCAACTCTAGCTATGTGAGAGGGACCCTGAGTTTGCAGCCTCATGTCGAATGGACAGCGCGATGCCCTGAATCGAAATAAGGCCGGATATCCCTGCAGTGACTTGAATGCAGGCTCGTCTTGCATCTCCCAAGATGAAAGGATGTCTGAATCCCCTGTGGAGACCACAGAGAAAGTCCTAGTTCCCCACCTCATCGCGACCGGAGGCCTCACATTCTTTGAAAACTCCAGAGGTACGCGGAGAACAGTGCCTCCAAAGTAGACGATGCCTGACTCCTCGAGAAACTTGATAGGAGTCCCAGGATTCCTGTGGCACGTGGAAAGGGACCCTTGGTCTCCCGCCTCAGCTGGAGAGGCGTCCCAATTGCCCTGCCAAGCCTCGAGGAGAATCCCGAGTTGTCCCTCGCAACTAGGCAGGAGTCCTGACGTCGCTGAACAAACACGTGGGTGGAAGGGCCATCCCCGTCGTAACTCGAGAATATACCCCAGGTTCCCGCCGCAACTCGAGAAAAACCATGAGACTTCCCCGTCGCCGCGAGATGAGGCCCGATTCCCCTGCACTGCCTGCAGAGCATTTCCGTGTTGCACATCAAACATGAAAGGAGCCTTGATTTCCTTGATGGCACTCCAGAGAAACCAGAAGAACACTGTTTCAAGGCTAGAGGGATCCTGAGTTCACTGTCGCCACACGAAAGAGCTCCGTGGACCAAAAATCAACTCGAGATGAGAGGTTAGTCCCTGGCTTCGACTCCAGAGGAATACCACCTTACCACAAGCACCTCAAGAGGAGGCTTCTCTCAGCTCTAGGTATGTGAGAGGGACCCTGAGTTTGCGGCCTCAAATGGAACGGACACCGCGATGCCCTGACTCGAAATACGGCCGGATATCCCTGCAGTGACGTGAATGCAGGCTCGTCTTGCATCTCCCAAGACGAAAGGATGTCTGAACCCCTCTTGAGACCACAGAGAAAGTCCTAGTTCCCCACCTCATCGCGACCGGAGGCCTCACATCCTTTGAAAACTCCAGAGGTACGCGGAGATCAGTGCCTCCAAAGGAGACGATGTCTGACTCCTCGTGAAACTTGATAGGAGTCCCAGGATTCCTGTGGCACGTGGAAAGGGACCCTTGGTCTCCCGCCTCAGCTGGAGAGGCGTCCCAATTGCCCTGCCAAGCCTCGAGGAGAATCCCGAGTTGTCCCTCGCAACTAGGCAGGAGTCCTGACGTCGCTGAACGAACACGTGGGTGGAAGGGCCATCCCCGTCGTAACTCGAGAATATACCCCAGGTTCCCGCCGCAACTCGAGAAAAACCATGAGACTTCCCCCTCGCCGCGAGATGAGGCCCGATTCCCCTGCACTGCGTGCAGAGCAATTCCGTGTTGCACATCACACATGAAAGGAGCCTTTATTTCCTTGATGGCACTCCAGAGAAACCCCAAGAACACTGTTTCAAGGCTAGAGGGATCCTGAAGTCACTGTCGCCACACGAAAGAGCTTGGTGGACCAAAAATCAACTCGAGATGAGAGGTTAGTCCCTGGCTTCGACTCCAGAGGAATACCACCTTACCACAAGCACCTCAAGAGGAGGCTTCTCTCAGCTCTAGGTATGTGAAAGGGACCCTGATTTTGTGGCCTCAAGTGGAATGGACCTTGCGATGCTCTGACGCGAAATAAGGCCGGATATCCCTGCAGTGACTTGAATGCAGGCTCGTCTTGCATCTCCCAAGACGAAAGGATGTCTGAATCCCCTGTGGAGACCACAGAGAAAGACCTAGTTCCCCACCTCTTCGCGACCGGAGGCCTCACATCCTTTGAAAACTCCAGAGGTACGCGGAGATCAGTGCCTCCAAAGGAGACGATGCCTGACTCCTCGTGAAACTTGATAGGAGTCCCAGGATTCCTGTGGCACGTGGAAAGGGACCCTTGGTCTCCCGCCTCAGCTGGAGAGGCGTCCCAATTGCCCTGCCAAGCCTCGAGGAGAATCGCGAGTTGTCCCTCGCAACTAGGCAGGAGTCCCGACGTCACTGAACAAACACGTGGGTGGAAGGGCCATCCCCGTCATAACACGAGAATATACCCAAGGTTCCCACCGGAACTCGAGAAAAACCATGAGACTTCCCCCTCGCCGCAAAATGAGGACCGATATCCTGCTCTGCGTGCAGAGCAATTCCCTGTTGCACATCACACATGAAAGGAGCCTTGATTTCCTTGATGGCACTCCAGAGAAACCCCAAGAACACTGTTTCAAGGCTAGAGGGAACCTGAGGTCACTGTAGCAACACGAAAGAGCTCCGTGGACCAAAAATCAACTCAAGATGAGAGGTTAGTCCCTGGCTTTGACTCCAGAGGAATACCACCTTACCACAAGCACCTCAAGAGGAGGCTTCTCTCAGCTCTAGGTATGTGAGAGGGACCCTGAGATTGCGGCCTAAAGTGGAATGTACACCCCGATGCCCTGACTGGAAATAAGGCCGGATATACCTGCAGTGACTTGAATGCAGGCTCGTCTTGCATCTCCCACGACGAAAGGATGTCTGAATCCCCTGTGGAGACCACAGAGAAAGACCTAGTTCCCCACCTCATCGCGACCGGAGGCCTCACATCCTTTGAAAACTTCAGAGGTACGCGGAGATCCGTGCCTCCAAAGGAGACGATGCCTGACTCCTCGTGAAACTTGATAGGAGTCCCAGGATTCCTGTGGCACGTGGAAAAGGACCCTTGGTCTCCCTCCTCACCTGGAGAGGCGTCCCAATTGCCCTGCCAAGCCTCGAGGAGAATCCCGAGTTGTCCCTCGCAACTATGCAGGAGTCCTGACGTCGCTGAACAAACACGTGGGTGGAAGGGCCATCCCAGTCGTAACTCGAGAATATACCCCAGGTTCCCGCCGCAACTCGAGAAAAACCATGAGACTTCCCCCTCGCCGCGAGATGAGGCCCGATTCCCCTGCACTGCGTGCAGAGCAATTCCGTGCTCCACATCACACATGAAAGGAGCCTTGATTTCCTTGATGGCACTCCAGAGAAACCCCAAGAACACTGTTTCAAGTCTAGAGGTATCCTGAGGTCACTGTAGCAACACGAAAGAGCTCGTGGACCAAAAATCAACTCGAGATGAGAGGTTAGTCCCTGGCTTCGACTCCAGGGGACTACCACATTACCACAGCACCTCAAGAGGAGGCTTCTCTCAGCTCTAGGTATGTCAGAGGGACCCTGAGTTTGCGGCCTCAAGTGGAATGGACACCGCGATGCCCTGAATCGAAATACGGCCGGATATCCCTGCAGTGACTTGAATACAGGCTCGTCTTGCATCTCCCACGATGAAAGGATGTCTGAATCTCCTGTTGAGACCACAGAGAAAGACCTAGTTCCCCACCTCACCGCGACCGGAGGCCTCACATCCTTTGAAAACTCCAGAGGTACGCGGAGAACAGTGCCTCCAAAGTAGACGATGCCTGACTCCTCGAGAAACTTGATAGGAGTCCCAGGATTCCTGTGGCACGTGGAAAGGGACCCTTGGTCTCCCGCCTCAGCTGGAGAGGCGTCCCAATTGCCCTGCCAAGCCTCGAGGAGAATCCCGAGTTGTCCCTCGCAACTAGGCAGGAGTCCTGACGACGCTGAACAAACACGTGGGTGGAAGGGCCATCCCCGTCGGAACTCGAGAATATACCCCAGGTTCCCGCCGCAACTCGAGAAAAACCATGAGACTTCCCCGTCGCCGCGAGATGAGGCCCGATTCCCCTGCACTGCCTGCAGAGCATTTCCGTGTTGCACATCACACATGAAAGGAGCCTTGATTTCCTTGGTGGCACTCCAGAGAAACCCCAAGAACACTCTTTCAAGTCTACAGGGATCCTGATGTACCTGTAGCAACACGAAAGAGCTCCGTGGACCAAAAATCAACTCGAGATGAGAGGTTAGTCCCTGGCTTCGACTCCAGAGGAATACCACCTTATCATAAACAACTCGAGAGGAGGCTTCTCTCAGCTCTAGGTATGTGAGAGGGACCCTGCTTTTGCGGCCTCAAGTGGAAAGGACACCACGATGCCCTGACTCGAAATAAGGCCGGATATCCCTGCAGTGACTTGAATGCAGGCTCGTCTTGCATCTCCCAAGACGAAAGGATGTCTGAATCACCTGTGGAGACCACAGAGAAAGACCTAGTTCCCCACCTCATCGCGACCGGAGGCCTCACATCCTTTGAAAATTCCAGAGGTATGCGGAGATCAGTGCCGCCAAAGGAGACGATGCCTGACTCCTCGTGAAACTTGATAGGAGTCCCAGGATTCCTGTGGCACTTGGAAAGGGACCCTTGATCTCCGGCCTCAGATGGAGAGGCGTCCCAATTGCCCTGCGAAGCCTCGAGGAGAATCCCGAGTTGTCCCTCGCAACTAGGCAGGAGTCCTGACGTCGCTGAACAAACACGTGGGTGGAAGGGCCATCCCCGTCATAACTCGAGAATATACCCCAGGTTCCCGCCGCAACTCGAGAAAAACCATGAGACTTCCCCCTCGCCGCGAGATGAGGCTCGATTCTCCTGCACTGCATGCAGAGCAATTCCGTGTTGCACATCAAACATGAAAGGAGCCTTGATTTTCTTGATGGCACTCCAGAGAAACCCCAAGAACACTGTTTCCAGGCTAGAGGGATCCTGAGGTCACTGTGGCAACACGAAAGAGCTCCGTGGACCAAGAATCAACTCGAGATGAGAGGTTAGTCCCTGGCTTCGACTCCAGAGGAATACCACCTTACCACAAGCACCTCAAGAGGAGGCTTCCCTCAGCTCTAGGTATGTGAGAGGGACCCTGATTTTGAGGCCTCAAGTGGAATGGTCACTGCGATGCCCTGACTCGAAATAAGGCCGGATATACCTGCAGTGACTTGAATGCAGGCTCGTCTTGCATCTCCCAAGACGAAAGGATGTCTGAACCCCTCTTGAGACCACAGAGAAAGACCTAGTTCCCCACCTCATCGCGACCGGAGGCCTCACATCCTTTGAAAACTCCAGAGGTACGCGGAGATCAGTCCCTCCAAAGGAGACGATGCCTGACTCCTCGTGAAACTTGATAGGAGTCCCAGGATTCCTGTGGCACGTGGAAAGGGACCATTCGTCTCCCACCTCAGCTGGAGAGGCGTCCCATTTGCCCTGCCAAGCCTCGAGGAGAATCCCGAGTTGTCCCTCGCAACTAGGCAGGAGTCCTGACGTCGCTGAACAAACACGTGGGTGGAAGGGCCATCCCCGTCATAACACGAGAATATACCCCGGGTTCCCACCGCAACTCGAGAAAAACCATGAGACTTCCCCCTCGCCACAAAATGAGGCCCGATATCCTGCTCTGCGTGCAGAGCAATTCCCTGTTGCACATCACACATGAAAGGAGTCTTGATTTCCTTGATGGCACTCCAGAGAAACCCCAAGAACACTGTTTCAAGGCTAGAGGGAACCTGAGGTCACTGTAGCAAGACGAAAGAGCTCCGTGGACCAAGAATCAACTCGAGAGGAGAGGTTAGTCCCTGGCTTCGACTCCAGAGGAATACCACCTTACCACAAGCACCTCAAGAGGAGGCTTCTCTCAGCTCTAGGTATGTCGGAGGGACCCTGAGTTTGCGGCCTCAAGTGGAATGGACACCGCGATGCCCTGAATCGAAATACGGCCGGATATCCCTGCAGTGACTTGAATGCAGGGTCGTCTTGCATCTCCCAAGACGAAAGGATGTCTGAATCCCCTGTGGAGACCACAGAGAAAGACCTAGTTCCCCACCTCATCGCGACCGGAGGCCTCACATCCTTTGAAAACTCCAGAGGTACGCGGAGAACAGTGCCTCCAAAGTAGACGATGCCTGACTCCTCGAGAAACTTGATAGGAGTCCCAGGATTCCTGTGGCACGTGGAACGGGACCCTTGGTCTCCCGCCTCAGCTGGAGAGGCGTCCCAATTGCCCTGCCAAGCCTCGAGGAGAATCCCGAGTTGTCCCTCGCAACTAGGCAGGAGTCCTGACGTGGCTGAACAAACACGTGGGTGGAAGGGCCATCCCCGTCGTAACTCGAGAATATACCCCAGGTTCCCGCCGCAACTCGAGAAAAACCATGAGACTTCCCCCTCGCCGCGAGATGAGGCCCGATTCCCCTGCAGTGCCTGCAGAGCAATTCCGTGTTGCACATCAAACATGAAAGGAGCCTTTATTTCCTTGATGGCACTCCAGAGAAACCCCAAGAACACTGTTTCAAGGCCAGAGGGATCCTGAGGTCACTGTCGCCACACGAAACAGCTCCGTGGACCAAAAATCAACTCGAGATGAGAGGTTAGTCCCTGGCTTCGACTCCAGAGGAATACCACCTTACCACAAGCACCTCAAGAGGAGGCTTCTCTCAGCTCTAGGTATGTGAAAGGGACCCTGATTTTGTGGCCTCAAGTGGAATGGACCTTGCGATGCTCTGACGCGAAATAAGGCCGGATATCCCTGCAGTGACTTGAATGCAGGCTCGTCTTGCATCTCCCAAGACGAAAGGATGTCTGAATCCCCTGTGGAGACCACAGAGAAAGACCTAGTTCCCCACCTCATCGCGACCGGAGGCCTCACATCCTTTGAAAACTCCAGAGGTACGCGGAGATCAGTGCCTCCAAAGGAGACGATGCCTGACTCCTCGTGAAACTTGATAGGAGTCCCAGGATTCCTGTGGCACGTGGAAAGGGACCCTTGGTCTCCCGCCTCAGCTGGAGAGGCGTCCCAATTGCCTTGCCAAGCCTCGAGGAGAATCGCGAGTTGTCCCTCGCAACTAGGCAGGAGTCCTGACGTCGCTGAACAAACACGTGGGTGGAAGGGCCATCCCCGTCATAACACGAGAATATACCCAGGGTTCCCACCGGAACTCGAGAAAAACCATGAGACTTCCCCCTCGCCGCAAAATGAGGACCGATATCCTGCTCTGCGTGCAGAGCAATTCCCTGTTGCACATCACACATGAAAGGAGCCTTGATTTCCTTGATGGCACTCCAGAGAAACCCCAAGAACACTGTTTCAAGGCTAGAGGGAACCTAAGGTCACTGTAGCAACACGAAAGAGCTCCGTGGACCAAAAATCAACTCAAGATGAGAGGTTAGTCCCTGGCTTTGACTCCAGAGGAATACCACCTTACCACAAGCACCTCAAGAGGAGGCTTCTCTCAGCTCTCGGTATGTGAGAGGGACCCTGAGATTGCGGCCTAAAGTGGAATGTACACCGTGATGCCCTGACTGGAAATAAGGCCGGATATACCTGCAGTGACTTGAATGCAGGCTCGTCTTGCATCTCCCACGACGAAAGGATGTCTGAATCCCCTGTGGAGACCACAGAGAAAGACCTAGTTCCCCACCTCATCGCGACCGGAGGCCTCACATCCTTTGAAAACTTTAGAGGTACGCGGAGATCCGTGCCTCCAAAGGAGACGATGCCTGACTCCTCGTGAAACTTGATAGGAGTCCCAGGATTCCTGTGGCACGTGGAAAAGGACCCTTGGTCTCCCTCCTCACCTGGAGAGGCGTCTCAATTGCCCTGCCAAGCCTCGAGGAGAATCCCGAGTTGTCCCTCGCAACTATGCAGGAGTCCTGACGTCGCTGAACAAACACGTGGGTGGAAGGGCCATCCCCGTCGTAACTCGAGAATATACCCCAGGTTCCCGCCGCAACTCGAGAAAAACCATGAGACTTCAGCCTCACCGCGATGAGGCCCGATTCCCCTGCACTGCATGCAGAGCAATTCCGTGCTCCACATCACACATGAAAGGAGCCTTGATTTCCTTGATGGCACTCCAGAGAAACCCCAAGAACACTGTTTCAAGTCTAGAGGTATCCTGAGGTCACTGTAGCAACACGAAAGAGCTCGTGGACCAAAAATCAACACGAGATGAGAGGTTAGTCCCTGGCTTCGACTCCAGGGGACTACCACATTACCACAGCACCTCAAGAGGAGGCTTCTCTCAGCTCTAGGTATGTCAGAGGGACCCTGAGTTTGCGGCCTCAAGTGGAATGGGCTCCGCGATGCCCTGAATCGAAATACGGCCGGATATCCCTGCAGTGACTTGAATGCAGGCTCGTCTTGCATCTCCCAAGATGAAAGGATGTCTGAAACCCCTGTGGAGACCACAGAGAAAGACCTAGTTCCCCACCTCATCGCGACCGGAGGCCTCACATCCTGTGATAGCTCCAGAGGTATGCAGAGATCCGTGCCTCCAAAGGAGACGATTACTGACTCCTCGTGAAACTTGATAGGAGTCCCAGGACTCCTGTGGCATGTGGAAAAGGACCCTTGGTCTCCCGCCTCAGCTGGAGAGGCATCCCAATTGCCCTGCCAAGCCTCGAGGAGAATCCCGAGTTGTCCCTCGCAACTAGGAAGGAGTCCTGACGTCGCTGAACAAACACGTGTGTGGAAGGGCCATCCCCGTCGTAACTCGAGAATATACCCCAGGTTCCCGCCTCAACTCGAGAAAAACCATGAGACTTCCCCCTCGCCGCGAGATGAGGCCCGTTTCCCCTGCACTGCGTGCAGAGCAATTCCGTGTTGCACATCACACATGAAAGGAACCTTGATTTCCTTGATGGCACTCCAGAGAAACCCCAAGATCACTATTTCCAGGATAGAGGGATCCTGAAGTCACTGTAGCAACACGAAAGAACTCCCTGGACCAAAAATCAACTCGAGATGAGGGGTTAGTCCCTGGCTTCGACTTCAGAGGAATACCACCTTACCACAAGCACCTCAAGTGGAGGCTTCTCTCAACTCTAGCTATGTGAGAGGGACCCTGAGTTTGCAGCCTCATTTCGAATGGACAGCGCGATGCCCTGAATCGAAATAAGGCCGGATATCCCTGCAGTGACTTGAATGCAGGCTCGTCTTGCATCTCCCAAGATGAAAGGATGTCTGAATCCCCTGTGGAGACCACAGAGAAAGTCCTAGTTCCCCACCTCATCGCGACCGGAGGCCTCACATTCTTTGAAAACTCCAGAGGTACGCGGAGAACAGTGCCTCCAAAGTAGTGGATGCCTGACTCCTCGAGAAACTTGATAGGAGTCCCAGGATTCCTGTGGCACGTGGAAAGGGACCCTTGGTCTCCCGCCTCAGCTGGAGAGGCGTCCCAATTGCCCTGCCAAGCCTCGAGGAGAATCCCGAGTTGTCCCTCGCAACTAGGCAGGAGTCCTGACGTGGCTGAACAAACACGTGGGTGGATGGGCCATCCCCGTCGTAACTCGAGAATATACCCCAGGTTCCCGCCGCAACTCGAGAAAAACCATGAGACTTCCCCGTCGCCGCGAGATGAGGCCCGATTCCCCTGCACTGCCTGCAGTGCATTTCCGTGTTGCACATCAAACATGAAAGGAGCCTTGATTTCCTTGATGGAACTCCAGAGAAACCCCAAGAACACTGTTTCAAGGCTAGAGGGATCCTGAGTTCACTGTCGCCACACGAAAGAGCTCCGTGGACCAAAAATCAACTCGAGATGAGAGGTTAGTCCCTGGCTTCGACTCCAGAGGAATACCACCTTACCACAAGCACCTCAAGAGGAGGCTTCTCTCAGCTCTAGGTATGTGAGAGGGACCCTGAGTTTGCGGCCTCAAATGGAATGGACACCGCGATGCCCTGACTCGAAATACGGCCGGATATCCCTGCAGTGACGTGAATGCAGGCTCGTCTTGCATCTCCCAAGATGAAAGGATGTCTGAATCCCCTGTGGAGACCACAGAGAAAGACCTAGTTCCCCACCTCATCGCGACCGGAGGCCTCACATCCTTTGAAAACTCCAGAGGTACGCGGAGATCAGTGCCTCCCAAGGAGACGATGCCTGACTCCTCGTGAAACTTGATAGGAGTCCCAGGATTCCTGTGGCACGTGGAAAGGGACCCTTGGTCTCCCGCCTCAGCTGGAGCGGCGTCCCAATTGCTCTGCCAAGCCTCGAGTAGTATCCCGAGTTGTCCCTCGCAACTAGGCACGAGTCCTGACGTCGCTGAACAAACACGTGGGTGGAAGGGCCATCCCCGTCGTAACTCGAGAATATACCCCAGGTTCCCGCCGCAACTCGAGAAAAACCATGAGACTTCCCCCTGGACGCGAGATGAGGCCCGATTCCCCTGCACTGCGAGCAGAGCAATTCCGTGTTGCACATCACACATGAAAGGAGCCTTGATTTCCTTGATGGCACTCCAGAGAAACCCCAAGAACACTGTTTCAAGGCTAGAGGGATCCTGAGGTCACTGTAGCAACACGAAAGAGCACCGTGGACCAAAATTCAAGTCGAGATGAGAGGTTAGTCCCTGGCTTCGACTCCAGAGGAATACCACCTTACCACAAGCAACTCAAGAGGAGGCTTCTCTCATCTCTAGGTATGTGAGAGGGACCCTGAGTTTGCGGCCTCAAGTGGAATGGACACCGCGATGCCCTGACTCGAAATAAGGCTGGATATCCCTCCAGTGATTTGAATGCAGGCTCGTCTTGCATTTCCCAAGACGAAAGGACGGCTGAATCCCCTGTGGAGACCACAGAGAAAGACCTAGTTCCCCACATCATCGCGACCGGAGGCGTCACATCCTTTGAAAATTCCAGAGGGATGCGGAGATCAGTGCCTCCAAAGGAGACGATGCCTGACTCCTCGTGAAACTTGATAGGAGTCGCAGGATTCCTGTGGCACGTGGAAAGGGACAGTTGGTCTCCCGCCTCAGCTGGAGAGGCGTCCCAATTGCCCTGCCAAGCCTCGAGGAGAATCCCGAGTTGTCCCTCGCAACTAGGCAGGAGTCCTGACGTCGCTGAACAAACACGTGGTTGAAAGGGCCATCCCTGTTGTAACTCGAGAATATACCCCAGGTTCCCGCCGCAACTCGAGAAAAACCATGAGACTTCCCCCTCGCTGCAAGATGAGGCCCGATTCCCCTGCACTGCGTGCAGAGCAATTCCGTGTTGCACATCACACATGAAAGGAGCCTTGATTTCCTTGATGGCACTCCAGAGAAACCCCAAGAACACTGTTTCAAGGCTAGAGGGATCCTGAGGTCACTGTAGCTACACGAAAGAGCTCCGTGTATGAAAAATCAACTCGAGATGAGAGGTTAGTCCCTGGCTTCGACTCCAGAGGAATACCACCTTACCACAAGCAACTCAAGAGGAGGCTTCTCTCATCTCTAGGTATGTGAGAGGGACCCTGAGTTTGCGGCCTCAAGTGGAATGGACACCGCGATGCCCTGACTCGAAATAAGGCTGGATATCCCTCCAGTGATTTGAATGCAGGCTCGTCTTGCATTTCCCAAGACGAAAGGACGGCTGAATCCCCTGTGGAGACCACAGAGAAAAACCTAGTTCCCCACCTCATCGCGACCGGAGGCCTCACATCCTTTGAAAACTCCAGAGGTACGCGGAGATCAGTGCCTCCAAAGGAGACGATGACTGACTCCTCGTGAAACTTGATAGGAGTCCCAGGATTCCTGTGGCACGTGGAAAGGGACCCTTGGTCTCCCGCCTCAGCTGGAGAGGCGTCCCAATTGCCCTGCCAAGCTTCGAGGAGAATTCCGAGTTGTCCCTCGCAAATAGGCAGGAGTCCTGACGTCGCTGAACAAACACGTGGGTGGAAGGGCCATCCCCGTCGAAAATCGATAATATACCCCAGGTTCCCGCCGCAACTCGAGAAAAACCATGAGACTTCCCCCTCGACGCGAGATGAGGCCCGATTCCCCTGCACTGCGAGCAGAGCAATTCCGTGTTGCACATCACACATGAAAGGAGCCTTGATTTCCTTGATGGCACTCCAGAGAAACCCCAAGAACACTGTTTCAAGGCTAGAGGGATCCTGAGGTCACTGTAGCAACACGAAAGAGCACCGTGGACCAAAATTCAAGTTGAGATGAGAGGTTAGTCCCTGGCTTCGACTCCAGAGGAATACCACCTTACCACAAGCAACTCAAGAGGAGGCTTCTCTCATCTCTAGGTATGTGAGAGGGACCCTGAGTTTGCGGCCTCAAGTGGAATGGACACCGCGATGCCCTGACTCGAAATAAGGCTGGATATCCCTCCAGTGATTTGAATGCAGGCTCGTCTTGCATTTCCCAAGACGAAAGGACGGCTGAATCCCCTGTGGAGACCACAGAGAAAAACCTAGTTCCCCACCTCATCGCGACCGGAGGCCTCACATCCTTTGAAAACTCCAGAGGTACGCGGAGATCAGTGCCTCCAAAGGAGACGATGACTGACTCCTCGTGAAACTTGATAGGAGTCCCAGGATTCCTGTGGCACGTGGAAAGGGACCCTTGGTCTCCCGCCTCAGCTGGAGAGGCGTCCCAATTGCCCTGCCAAGCCTCGAGGAGAATCCCGAGTTGTCCCTCGCAACTAGGCAGGAGTCCTGACGTCGCTGAACAAACACGTGGGTGGAAGGGCCATCCCCGTCGAAAATCGAGAATATACCTCAGGTTCCCGCCGCAACTCGAGAAAAACCATGAGACTTCCCCCTCGCCCTGAGATGAGGCCCGATTCCCCTGCACTGCATGCAGAGTAATTCAGTGTTGCACATCAAACATGAAAGGAGCCTTGATTTCCTTGATGGCACTCCAGAGAAACCCCAAGAACACTGTTTCAAGGCTAGAGGGATCCTGAGGTCACTGTAGCAACACGAAAGAACTCTGTGGACCAAAAATCAACTCGAGATGAGAGGTTAGTCCCTGGCTTCGACTCCAGACGAATACCACCTTACCACAAGCACCTCAAGAGGAGGCTTCTCTCAGCTCTAGGTATGTGAGAGGAACCCTGATTTTGCGGCATCAAGTAGAATGGACACTGCGATGCCCTGACGCGAAATAAGGCCGGATAACCCTGCAGTGACTTGAATGCAGGCTCGTCTTGCATCTCCCAAGACGAAAGGATGTCTGAATCCCCTGTGGAGACCACAGAGAAAGACCTAGTTCCCCACATCATCGCGACCGGAGGCGTCACATCCTTTGAAAATTCCAGAGGGATGCGGAGATCAGTGCCTCCAAAGGAGACGATGCCTGACTCCTCGTGAAACTTGATAGGAGTCGCAGGATTCCTGTGGCACGTGGAAAGGGACAGTTGGTCTCCCGCCTCAGCTGGAGAGGCGTCCCAATTGCCCTGCCAAGCCTCGAGGAGAATCCCGAGTTGTCCCTCGCAACTAGGCAGGAGTCCTGACGTCGCTGAACAAACACGTGGTTGAAAGGGCCATCCCTGTTGTAACTCGAGAATATACCCCAGGTTCCCGCCGCAACTCGAGAAAAACCATGAGACTTCCCCCTCGCTGCAAGATGAGGCCCGATTCCCCTGCACTGCGTGCAGAGCAATTCCGTGTTGCACATCACACATGAAAGGAGCCTTGATTTCCTTGATGGCACTCCAGAGAAACCCCAAGAACACTGTTTCAAGGCTAGAGGGATCCTGAGGTCACTGTAGCTACACGAAAGAGCTCCGTGTATGAAAAATCAACTCGAGATGAGAGGTTAGTCCCTGGCTTCGACTCCAGAGGAATACCACCTTACCACAAGCACCTCAAGAGGAGGCTTCTCTCAGCTCTAGGTATGTGAGAGGGACTCTGAGTTTGCGGCCTCAAGTGGAATGGACACCGCGATGCCCTGACTCGAAATAAGGCCGGATATCCCTGCAGTGACTTGAATGCAGGCTCGTCTTGAATCTCCCAAGACGAAAGGATGTCTGAATCCCCTGTGGAGACCACAGAGAAAGACCGAGTTCCCCACCTCATCGCGACCGGAGGCCTCACATCCTTTGAAAACTCCAGAGGTACGCGGAGATCAGTGCCGCCAAAGGAGATGATGCCTGACTCCTCGTGAAACTTGATAGGAGTCCCAGGATTCCTGTGGCACGTGGAAAGGGACCCTTGGTCTCCCGCCTCAGCTGGAGAGGCGTCCCAATTGCCCTGCCAAGCCTCGAGGAGAATCCCGAGTGGTCCCTCGCAACTAGGCAGGAGTCCTGAAGTCGCTGAACAAACACGTGGGTTCAAGGGCCATCCCCGTCGTAACTCGAGAGTATACCCCAGGTTCCCGCCGCAACTCGAGAAAAACCATGAGACTTCCCCCTCGCCGCGAGATGAGGCCCGATTCCCCTGCACTGTGTGCAGAGCAATTCCGTGTTGCACATCACACATGAAAGGAACCTTGATTTCCTTGATGGCACTCCAGAGAAACCCCAAGAACACTGTTTCAAGGCTAGAGGGATCCTGAGGTCACTGTAGCAACACGAAAGAGCTCCGTGGACCAAAAATCAACTCGAGATGAGAGGTTAGTCCCTGGCTTCGACTCCAGAGGAATACCACCTTACCACAAGCACCTGAAGAGGAGGCTTCTCTCAGCTCTAGGTATGTGAGAGGCACCCTGAGTTTGCGGCCTCAAGTGGAATGGACACCGCGATGCCCTGACTCGAAATAAGGCCGGATATCCATGCAGTGACATGAATGCAGGCTCGTCTTGCATCTCCCAATACGAAAGTATGTCTGAATCCCCTGTGGAGACCACAGAGAAAGACCTAGTTCCCCACCTCATCGCGACCGGAGGCCTCACATCCTTTGAAAACTCCAGAGGTACGTGGAGATCAGTGCCTCCAAAGGAGACGATGCCTGACTCCTCGTGAAACTTGATAGGAGTCCCAGGATTCCTGTGGCACGTGGAAAGGGACCCTTGGTCTCCCGCCTCAGCTGGAGAGGCGTCCCAATTGCCCTGCCAAGCCTCGAGGAGATTCCCGAGTTGTCCCTCGCAACTAGGCAGGAGTCCTGACGTCGCTGAACAAACACGTGGGTGGAAGGGCCATCCCCGTCGTAACTCGAGAATATACCCCAGGTTCCTGCCGCAACTCGAGAAAAACCATGAGACTTCCCCCTCGCCGCGAGATGAGGCCCGATTCCCCTGTACTGGGTGCACAGCAATTGCGTGTTGCACATCAAACATGAAAGGAGCCTTGATTTCCTTGATGGCACTCCAGAGAAACCCCAAGAACACTGTTTCAAGGCTAGAGGGATCCTGAGGTCACTGTAGCAACACGAAAGAGCTCTGTGGACCAAAAATCAACTCGAGATGAGAGGTTAGTCCCTGGCTTCAACTCCAGAGCAATACCACCTTACCACAAGCAACTCAAGAGGAGTCTTCTCTCAGCTCTAGGTATGTGAGAGGGACCCTGAGTTTGCGGCCTCAAGTGGAATGGACACCGCGATGCCCTGACTCGAAATAAGGCTGGTTATCCCTGCAGTGACTTGAATGCAGGCTCGTCTTGCATCTCCCAAGATGAAAGGATGTCTGAATTCCCTGTGGAGACCACAGAAAAAGACCTAGTTCCCCACCTCATCGCGACCGGATGCCTCACATCCTTTGAAAACTCCAGAGGTACGCGGAGATCAGGGCCTCCAAAGGAGACGATGCCTGACTCCTCGTGAAACTTGATAGGAGTCCCAGGATTCCTGTGGCACGTGGAAAGGGACCCTTGGTCTCCCGCCTCAGCTGGAGAGGCGTCCCAATTGCCCTGCCAAGCCTCGAGGAGAATCCCGAGTTGTCCCTCGCAACTAGGCAGGAGTCCTGACGTCGCTGAACAAACACGTGGGTGGAAGGGCCATCCCCGTCATAACTCGTAATATACCCCTTGTTCCTGCCACAACTCGAGAAAAACCATGAGACTTCCCCCTCGCTGTTAGATGAGTCCTGATTCCCCAGCACTGCATGCAGAGCAATTCCGTGTTGCACATCACACATGAAAGGAGCCTTGATTTCCTTGATGGCACTCCAGAGAAACCCCAAGAACACTGTTTCAAGGCTAGAGGGATCCTGAGGTCACTGTAGCAACACGAAAGAACTCTGTGGACCAAAAATCAACTCGAGATGAGAGGTTAGTCCCTGGCTTCGACTCCAGACGAATACCACCTTACCACAAGCATCTCAAGAGGAGGATTCTCTCAGCACTAGGTATGTGAGAGGGACCCTGATTTTGCGGCCTCAAATGGAATGGACACTGCGATGCCCTGACTCGAAATAAGGCCGGATATCCCTGCAGTGACTTGAATGCAGGCTCGTCCTGCATCTCCCAAGATGAAAGGATGTCTGAATCCCCTGTACAGACCAAAGAGAAAAACCTAGTTCCCCACCTCATCGCGACCGGAGGCCTCACATCCTTTGAAAACTCCAGAGGTACGCGGAGATCAGTGCCTCCAAAGGAGACGATGCCTGACTCCTCGTGAATCTTGTTAGGAGTCCCAGGATTCCTGTGGCACGTGGAAAGGATACCTTGGTCTCCCGCCTCAGCTCGAGAGGCGTCCCAATTGCCCTGCCAAGCCTCGAGGAGAATCCCGAGTTGTCCCTCGCAACTAGGCAGGAGTCCTAACGTCGCTGAACAAACATGTGTGTGGAAGGGCCATCCCCGTCTTAACTCGAGAATATACCCCAGGTTCCCGCCGCAACTCGAGAAAAACCATGAGAATTCCTCCTAGCCACGAGATGAGGCCCGATTCCCCTGCACTGCGTGCACACCAATACCGTGTTGCACATCACACATGAAAGGAGCCTTGATTTCCTTGATGGAACTCCAGAGAAACCCCAAGAACACTGTTTCCAGGATAGAGGGATCCTGAGGTCACTTTAGCAACACAAAAGAGCTCCGTGGGCCAAAAATCAACTCGAGATGAGAGGTTAGTCCCTGGCTTCGACTCCAGAGGAATAACACCTTACCACAAGCACCTCAAGAGGAGGCTTCTCTCAGCTCTAGGTATGTGAGAGGGACCCTGATTTTACGACCTCAAGGGGAGTGGACACTGCGATGCCCTGACGCGAAATAAGGCCGGATATCCCTGCAGTGACTTGAATGCAGGCTCGTCTTGCATCTCCCAAGATGAAAGGATGTCTGAATCCCCTGTGGAGACCACAGAGAAAGACCTAGTTCCCCACCTCATGGCGATCGGAGGCCTCACATCCTTTGAAAACTCCAGAGGTACGCGGAGATCAGTGCCTCCAACGGAGACGATGCCTGACTCCTCGTGAAACTTGATAGGAGTCCCAGGATTCCTGTGGCACGTGGAAAGGGACCCTTAGTCTCCCGCCTCAGCTGGAGAGGCGTCCCAATTGCCCTGCCAAGCCTCGAGGATAATCCCGAGTTGTCCCTCGCAACTAGGCACGAGTCCTGACGTCGCTGAACAAACAGGTGTGTGGAAGGGCCATCCCCGTCGTAACTCGAGAATATACCCCAGGTTCCCGCCGCAACTCGAGAAAAACCATGAGACTTCCCCCTCGACGCGAGATGAGGCCCGATTCCCCTGCACTGCGAGCAGAGCAATTCCGTGTTGCACATCACACATGAAAGGAGCCTTGATTTCCTTGATGGCACTCCAGAGAAACCCCAAGAACACTGTTTCAAGGCTAGAGGGATCCTGATGTCACTGTAGCAACACGAAAGAGCACCGTGGACCAAAATTCAACTCGAGATGAGAGGTTAGTCCCTAACTTCGACTCCAGAGGAATACCACCATACCACAAGCAACTCAAGAGGAGGCTTCTCTCATCTCTAGGTATGTGAGAGGGACCCTGAGTTTGCGGCCTCAAGTGGAATGGACACCGCGATGCCCTGACTCGAAATAAGGCTGGATATCCCTGCAGTGATTTGAATGCAGGCTCGTCTTGCATCTCCCAAGACGAAAGGACGGCTGAATCCCCTGTGGAGACCACAGAGAAAGACATAGTTCCCCACCTCATCGCGACCGGAGGCCTCACATCCTTTGAAAACTCCAGAGGTACGCGGAGATCAGTGCCTCCAAAGGAGACGATGACTGACTCCTCGTGAAATTTGATAGGAGTCCCAGGATTCCTGTGGCACGTGGAAAGGGACCCTTGGTCTCCCGCCTCAGCTGGAGAGGCGTCCCAATTGCCCTGCCAAGCCTCGAGGAGAATCCCGAGTTGTCCCTCGCAACTAGGCAGGAGTCCTGACGTCGCTGAACAAACACGTGGGTGGAAGGGCCATCCCCGTCGAAAATCGAGAATATACCTCAGGTTCCCGCCGCAACTCGAGAAAAACCATGAGACTTCCCCCTCGCCCTGAGATGAGGCCCGATTCCCCTGCACTGCATGCAGAGCAATTCAGTGTTGCACATCAAACATGAAAGGAGCCTTGATTTCCTTGATGGCACTCCAGAGAAACCCCAAGAACACTGTTTCAAGGCTAGAGGGATCCTGAGGTCACTGTAGCAACACGAAAGAACTCTGTGGACCAAAAATCAACTCGAGATGAGAGGTTAGTCCCTGGCTTCGACTCCAGACGAATACCACCTTACCACAAGCACCTCAAGAGGAGGCTTCTCTCAGCTCTAGTTATGTGAGAGGAACCCTGATTTTGCGGCATCAAATGGAATGGACACTGCGATGCCCTGACGCGAAATAAGGCCGGATAACCCTGCAGTGACTTGAATGCAGGCTCGTCTTGCATCTCCCAAGACGAAAGGATGTCTGAATCCCCTGTGGAGACCACAGAGAAAGACCTAGTTCCCCACCTCATCGCGACCGGAGGCCTCACATCCTTTGAAAACTCCAGAGGTACGCGGAGATCAGTGCCTCCAAAGGAGACGATGCCTGACTCCTCGTGAAACTTGATACGAGTCCCAGGATTCCTGTGGCACGTGGAAAGGGACCCTTGGTCTCCCGCCTCAGCTGGAGAGGCGTCCCAATTGCCCTGCCAAGCCTCGAGGAGAATCCCGAGTTGTCCCTCGCAACTAGGCAGGAGTCCTGACGTCGCTGAACAAACACGTGGATGAAAGGGCCATCCCTGTTGTAACTCGAGAATATACCCCAGGTTCCCGCCGCAACTCGAGAAAAACCATGAGACTTCCCCCTCGCTGCGAGATGAGGCCCGATTCCCCTGCACTGCGTGCAGAGCAATTCCGTGTTGCACATCACACATGAAAGGAGCCTTGATTTCCTTGATGGCACTCCAGAGAAACCCCAAGAACACTGTTTCAAGGCTAGAGGGATACTGAGGTCACTGTAGCAACACGAAAGAGCTCCGTGGACCAAAAATCAACTCGAGATGAGAGGTTAGTCCCTGGCTTCGACACCACAGGAATACCACCTTACCACAAGCACCTCAAGAGGAGGCTTCTCTCAGCTCTAGGTATGTGAGAGGGACCCTGAGTTTGCGGCGTCAAGTGGAATGGACACAGCGATGCCCTGACTCGAAATAAGGCCGGATATCCCTGCAGTGACTTGAATGCAGGCTCGTCTTGCATCTCCCAAGACGAAAGGATGTCTGAATCCCCTGTGGAGACCACAGAGAAAGACCTAGTTCCCCACCTCATCGCGACCGGAGGCCTCACATCCTTTGAAAACTCCAGAGGTACGCGGAGATCAGTGCCTCCAAAGGAGAAGATGCCTGACTCCTCGTGAAACTTGATAGGAGTCCCAGGATTCCTGTGGCACGTGGAAAGGGACCCTTGGTCTCCCGCCTCAGCTGGAGAGGCGTCCCAATTGCCCTGCCAAGCCTCGAGGAGAATCCCGAATTGTCCCTCGCAACTAGGCAGGAGTCCTGACGTCGCTGAACAAACACGTGTGTGGAAGGGCCATCCCCGTCGTAACTCGAGAATATACCCCAGGTTCCTGCCGCAACTCGAGAAAAACCATGAGACTTCCCCCTCGCAGCGAGATGAGGCCCGATTCCCCTGTACTGGGTGCACAGCAATTTCGTGTTGCACATCACACATGAAAGGAGCCTTGAATTCCTTGATGGCACTCCAGAGAAACCCCAAGAACACTGTTTCAAGGCTAGAGGGATCCTGAGGTCACTTTAGCAACACAAAAGAGCTCCGTGGGCCAAAAATCAACTCGAGATGAGAGGTTAGTCCCTGGCTTCGACTCCAGAGGAATACCACCTTACCACAAGCACCTCAAGAGGAGGCTTCTCTCAGCTCTAGGTATGTGAGAGGGACCCTGAGTTTGCGGCCTCATTTGGAATGGACACCGCAATGCCCTGCCGCGAAATAAGGCCGGATATCCCTGCAGTGACTTGAATGCAGGCTCGTCTTGCATCTCCCAAGATGAAAGGATATCTGAATCCCCTGTGGAGACCACAGAGAAAGACCTAGTTCCCCACCTCATCGCGACCGGAGGCCTCACATCCTTTGAAAACTCCAGAGGAACGCGGAGATCAGTGCCTCCCAAGGAGACGATGCCTGACTCCTCGTGAAACTTGATAGGAGTCCCAGGATTCCTGTGGCACGTGGAAAGGGACCCTTGGTCTCCCGCCTCAGCTGGAGAGGCGTCCCAATTGCCCTGCCAAGCCTCGAGGAGAATCCCGAGTTGTCCCTCGCAACTAGGCAGGAGTCCTGACGTCGCTGAACAAACAGGTGTGTGGAAGGGCCATCCCCGTCGTAACTCGAGAATATACCCCAGGTTCCCGCCGCAACTCGAGAAAAACCATGAGACTTCCCCCTCGACGCGAGATGAGGCCCGATTCCCCTGCACTGCGAGCAGAGCAATTCCGTGTTGCACATCACACATGAAAGGAGCCTTGATTTCCTTGATGGCACTCCAGAGAAACCCCAAGAACACTGTTTCAAGGCTAGAGGGATCCTGAGGTCACTGTAGCAACACGAAAGAGCACCGTGGACCAAAATTCAAGTCGAGATGAGAGGTTAGTCCCTGGCTTCGACTCCAGAGGAATACCACCTTACCACAAGCAACTCAAGAGGAGGCTTCTCTCATCTCTAGGTATGTGGGAGGGACCCTGAGTTTGCGGCCTCAAGTGGAATGGACACCGCGATGCCCTGACTCGAAATAAGGCTGGATATCCCTGCAGTGATTTGAATGCAGGCTCGTCTTGCATCTCCCAAGACGAAAGGACGGCTGAATCCCCTGTGGAGACCACAGAGAAAGACATAGTTCCCCACCTCATCGCGACCGGAGGCCTCACATCCTTTGAAAACTCCAGAGGTACGCGGAGATCAGTGCCTCCAAAGGAGACGATGACTGACTCCTCGTGAAATTTGATAGGAGTCCCAGGATTCCTGTGGCACGTGGAAAGGGACCCTTGGTCTCCCGCCTCAGCTGGAGAGGCGTCCCAATTGCCCTGCCAAGCCTCGAGGAGAATCCCGAGTTGTCCCTCGCAACTAGGCAGGAGTCCTGACGTCGCTGAACAAACACGTGGGTGGAAGGGCCATCCCCGTCGAAAATCGAGAATATACCTCAGGTTCCCGCCGCAACTCGAGAAAAACCATGAGACTTCCCCCTCACCCTGAGATGAGGCCCGATTCCCCTGCACTGCATGCAGAGCAATTCAGTGTTGCACATCAAACATGAAAGGAGCCTTGATTTCCTTGATGGCACTCCAGAGAAACCCCAAGAACACTGTTTCAAGGCTAGAGGGATCCTGAGGTCACTGTAGCAACACGAAAGAACTCTGTGGACCAAAAATCAACTCGAGATGAGAGGTTAGTCCCTGGCTTCGACTCCAGACGAATACCACCTTACCACAAGCACCTCAAGAGGAGGCTTCTCTCAGCTCTAGTTATGTGAGAGGAACCCTGATTTTGCGGCATCAAATGGAATGGACACTGAGATGCCCTGACGCGAAATAAGGCCGGATAACCCTGCAGTGACTTGAATGCAGGCTCGTCTTGCATCTCCCAAGACGAAAGGATGTCTGAATCCCCTGTGGAGACCACAGAGAAAGACATAGTTCCCCACCTCATCGCGACCGGAGGCCTCACATCCTTTGAAAACTCCAGAGGTACGCGGAGATCAGTGCCTCCAAAGGAGACGATGCCTGACTCCTCGTGAAACTTGATACGAGTCCCAGGATTCCTGTGGCACGTGGAAAGGGACCCTTGGTCTCCCGCCTCAGCTGGAGAGGCGTCCCAATTGCCCTGCCAAGCCTCGAGGAGAATCCCGAGTTGTCCCTCGCAACTAGGCAGGAGTCCTGACGTCGCTGAACAAACACGTGGATGAAAGGGCCATCCCTGTTGTAACTCGAGAATATACCCCAGGTTCCCGCCGCAACTCGAGAAAAACCATGAGACTTCCCCCTCGCTGCGAGATGAGGCCCGATTCCCCTGCACTGCGTGCAGAGCAATTCCGTGTTGCACATCACACATGAAAGGAGCCTTGATTTCCTTGATGGCACTCCAGAGAAACCCCAAGAACACTGTTTCAAGGCTAGAGGGATACTGAGGTCACTGTAGCAACACGAAAGAGCTCCGTGGACCAAAAATCAACTCGAGATGAGAGGTTAGTCCCTGGCTTCGACACCACAGGAATACCACCTTACCACAAGCACCTCAAGAGGAGGCTTCTCTCAGCTCTAGGTATGTGAGAGGGACCCTGAGTTTGCGGCGTCAAGTGGAATGGACACAGCGATGCCCTGACTCGAAATAAGGCCGGATATCCCTGCAGTGACTTGAATGCAGGCTCGTCTTGCATCTCCCAAGACGAAAGGATGTCTGAATCCCCTGTGGAGACCACAGAGAAAGACCTAGTTCCCCACCTCATCGCGACCGGAGGCCTCACATCCTTTGAAAACTCCAGAGGTACGCGGAGATCAGTGCCTCCAAAGGAGAAGATGCCTGACTCCTCGTGAAACTTGATAGGAGTCCCAGGATTCCTGTGGCACGTGGAAAGGGACCCTTGGTCTCCCGCCTCAGCTGGAGAGGCGTCCCAATTGCCCTGCCAAGCCTCGAGGAGAATCCCGAATTGTCCCTCGCAACTAGGCAGGAGTCCTGACGTCGCTGAACAAACACGTGTGTGGAAGGGCCATCCCCGTCGTAACTCGAGAATATACCCCAGGTTCCTGCCGCAACTCGAGAAAAACCATGAGACTTCCCCCTCGCAGCGAGATGAGGCCCGATTCCCCTGTACTGGGTGCACAGCAATTTCGTGTTGCACATCACACATGAAAGGAGCCTTGAATTCCTTGATGGCACTCCAGAGAAACCCCAAGAACACTGTTTCAAGGCTAGAGGGATCCTGAGGTCACTTTAGCAACACAAAAGAGCTCCGTGGGCCAAAAATCAACTCGAGATGAGAGGTTAGTCCCTGGCTTCGACTCCAGACGAATACCACCTTACCACAAGCACCTCAAGAGGAGGCTTCTCTCAGCTCTAGGTATGTGAGAGGGACCCTGAGTTTGCGGCCTCATTTGGAATGGACACCGCAATGCCCTGCCGCGAAATAAGGCCGGATATCCCTGCAGTGACTTGAATGCAGGCTCGTCTTGCATCTCCCAAGATGAAAGGATGTCTGAATCCCCTGTGGAGACCACAGAGAAAGACCTAGTTCCCCACCTCATCGCGACCGGAGGCCTCACATCCTTTGAAAACTCCAGAGGTACGCGGAGATCAGTGCCTCCCAAGGAGACGATGCCTGACTCCTCGTGAAACTTGATAGGAGTCCCAGGATTCCTGTGGCACGTGGAAAGGGACCCTTGGTCTCCCGCCTCAGCTGGAGAGGCGTCCCAATTGCCCTGCCAAGCCTCGAGGAGAATCCCGAGTTGTCCCTCGCAACTAGGCAGGAGTCCTGACGTCGCTGAACAAACAGGTGTGTGGAAGGGCCATCCCCGTCGTAACTCGAGAATATACCCCAGGTTCCCGCCGCAACTCGAGAAAAACCATGAGACTTCCCCCTCGACGCGAGATGAGGCCCGATTCCCCTGCACTGCGAGCAGAGCAATTCCGTGTTGCACATCACACATGAAAGGAGCCTTGATTTCCTTGATGGCACTCCAGAGAAACCCCAAGAACACTGTTTCAAGGCTAGAGGGATCCTGAGGTCACTGTAGCAACACGAAAGAGCACCGTGGACCAAAATTCAAGTCGAGATGAGAGGTTAGTCCCTGGCTTCGACTCCAGAGGAATACCACCTTACCACAAGCAACTCAAGAGGAGGCTTCTCTCATCTCTAGGTATGTGGGAGGGACCCTGAGTTTGCGGCCTCAAGTGGAATGGACACCGCGATGCCCTGACTCGAAATAAGGCTGGATATCCCTGCAGTGATTTGAATGCAGGCTCGTCTTGCATCTCCCAAGACGAAAGGACGGCTGAATCCCCTGTGGAGACCACAGAGAAAGACCTAGTTCCCCACCTCATCGCGACCGGAGGCCTCACATCCTTTGAAAACTCCAGAGGTACGCGGAGATCAGTGCCTCCAAAGGAGACGATGACTGACTCCTCGTGAAACTTGATAGGAGTCCCAGGATTCCTGTGGCACGTGGAAAGGGACCCTTGGTCTCCCGCCTCAGCTGGAGAGGCGTCCCAATTGCCCTGCCAAGCCTCGAGGAGAATCCCGAGTTGTCCCTCGCAAATAGGCAGGAGTCCTGACGTCGCTGAACAAACACGTGTGTGGAAGGGCCATCCCCGTCGAAAATCGAGAATATACCCCAGGTTCCCGCCGCAACTCGAGAAAAACCATGAGACTTCCCCCTCGCCGCGAGAAGAGGCCCGATTCCCCTGCACTGAATGCAGAGCAATTCCGTGTTGCACATCACACATGAAAGGAGCCTTGATTTCCTTGATGGCACTCCAGAGAAACCCCAAGAACACTGTTTCAAGGCTAGAGGGATCCTGAGGTCACTGTAGCAACAAGAAAGAACTCTGTGGACCAAAAATCAACTCGAGATGAGAGGTTAGTCCCTGGCTTCGACTCCAGACGAATACAACCTTACCACAAGCACCTCAAGAGGAGGCTTCTCTCAGCTCTAGGTATGTGAGAGGAACCCTGATTTTGCGGCATCAAGTAGAATGGACACTGCAATGCCCTGACGCGAAATAAGGCCGGATATCCCTGCAGTGACTTGAATGCAGGCTCGTCTTGCATCTCCCAAGACGAAAGGATGTCTGAATCCCCTGTGGAGACCACAGAGAAAGACCTAGTTCCCCACCTCATCGCGACCGGAGGCCTCACATCCTTTGAAAACTCCAGAGGTACGCGGAGATCAGTGCCTCCAAAGGAGACGATGCCTGACTCCTCTTGAAACTTGATAGGAGTCCCAGGATTCCTGTGGCACGTGGAAAGGGACAGTTGGTCTCCCGCCTCAGCTGGAGAGGCGTCCCAATTGCCCTGCCAAGCCTCGAGGAGAATCCCGAGTTGTCCCTCGCAACTAGGCAGGAGTCCTGACGTCGCTGAACAAACACGTGGTTGAAAGGGCCATCCCTGTTGTAACTCGAGAATATACCCCAGGTTCCCGCCGCAACTCGAGAAAAACCATGAGACTTCCCCCTCGCTGCAAGATGAGGCCCGATTCCCCTGCACTGCGTGCAGAGCAATTCCGTGTTGCACATCACACATGAAAGGAGCCTTAATTTCCTTGATGGCACTCCAGAGAAACCCCAAGAACACTGTTTCAAGGCTAGAGGGATCCTGAGGTCACTGTAGCTACACGAAAGAGCTCCGTGTATGAAAAATCAACTCGAGATGAGAGGTTAGTCCCTGGCTTCGACTCCAGAGGAATACCACCTTACCACAAGCACCTCAAGAGGAGGCTTCTCTCAGCTCTAGGTATGTGAGAGGGACTCTGAGTTTGCGGCCTCAAGTGGAATGGACACCGCGATGCCCTGACTCGAAATAAGGCCGGATATCCCTGCAGTGACTTGAATGGAGGCTCGTCTTGCATCTCCCAAGACGAAAGGATGTCTGAATCCCCTGTGGAGACCACAGAGAAAGACCTAGTTCCCCACCTCATCGCGACCGGAGGCCTCACATCCTTTGAAAACTCCAGAGGTACGCGGAGATCAGTGCCGCCAAAGGAGATGATGCCTGACTCCTCGTGAAACTTGATAGGAGTCCCAGGATTCCTGTGGCACGTGGAAAGGGACCCTTGGTCTCCCGCCTCAGCTGGAGAGGCGTCCCAATTGCCCTGCCAAGCCTCGAGGAGAATCCCGAGTGGTCCCTCGCAACTAGGCAGGAGTCCTGAAGTCGCTGAATAAACACGTGGGTTCAAGGGCCATCCCCGTCGTAACTCGAGAATATACCCCAGGTTCCCGCCGCAACTCGAGAAAAACCATGAGACTTCCCCCTCGCCGCGAGATGAGGCCCGATTCCCCTGCACTGTGTGCAGAGCAATTCCGTGTTGCACATCACACATGAAAGGAGCCTTGATTTCCTTGATGGCACTCCAGAGAAACCCCAAGAACACTGTTTCAAGGCTAGAGGGATCCTGAGGTCACTGTAGCAACACGAAAGAGCTCCGTGGACCAAAAATAAACTCGAGATGAGAGGGTAGTCCCTGGCTTCGACTCCAGAGGAATACCACCTTACCACAAGCACCTCAAGAGGAGGCTTCTCTCAGCTCTAGGTATGTGAGAGGGACCCTGAGTTTGCGGCCTCAAGTGGAATGGACACCGCGATGCCCTGACTCGAAATAAGGCCGGATATCCATGCAGTGACATGAATGCAGGCTCGTCTTGCAACTCCCAATACGAAAGTATGTCTGAATCCCCTGTGGAGACCACAGAGAAAGACCTAGTTCCCCACCTCATCGCGACCGGAGGCCTCACATCCTTTGAAAACTCCAGAGGTACGTGGAGATCAGTGCCTCCAAAGGAGACGATGCCTGACTCCTCGTGAAACTTGATAGGAGTGCCAGGATTCCTGTGGCACGTGGAAAGGGACCCTTGGTCTCCCGCCTCAGCTGGAGAGGCGTCCCAATTGCCCTGCCAAGCCTCTAGGAGAATCCCGAGTTGTTCCTCGCAACTAGGCAGGAGTCCTGACGTCGCTGAACAAACACGTGTATGGAAGGGCCATCCCCGTCGTAACTCGAGAATATACCCCAGGTTCCCGCCTCAACGCGAGATAAACCATGAGACTTCCCCCTCGCCGCGAGATGAGGCCTGATTCCCCTGTACTGGGTGCACAGCAATTGCGTGTTGCACATCACACATGAAAGGAGCCTTGATTTCCTTGATGGCACTCCAGAGAAACCCCAAGAACACTGTTTCAAGGCTAGAGGGATCCTGAGGTCACTGTAGCAACAAGAAAGAGCTCTGTGGACCAAAAATCAACTCGAGATGAGAGGTTAGTCCCTGGCTTCAACTCCAGAGCAATACCACCTCACCACAAGCACCTCAAGAGGAGGCCTCTCTCAGCTCTAGGTATGTGAGAGGGACCCTGAGTTTGCGGCCTCAAGTGGAATGGACACCGCGATGCCCTGACTCGAAATAAGGCTGGATATCCCTGCAGTGATTTGAATGCAGGCTCGTCTTGCATCTCCCAAGACGAAAGGACGGCTGAATCCCCTGTGGAGACCACAGAGAAAGACATAGTTCCCCACCTCATCGCGACCGGAGGCCTCACATCCTTTGAAAACTCCAGAGGTACGCGGAGATCAGTGCCTCCAAAGGAGACGATGACTGACTCCTCGTGAAACTTGATAGGAGTCCCAGGATTCCTGTGGCACGTGGAAAGGGACCCTTGGTCTCCCGCCTCAGCTGGAGAGGCGTCCCAATTGCCCTGCCAAGCCTCGAGGAGAATCCCGAGTTGTCCCTCGCAACTAGGCAGGAGTCCTGACCTCGCTGAACAAACACATGGGTGGAAATGCCATCCCCGTCGTAACGCGAGAATATACCCCAGGTTCCCGCCGCAACTCCAGAAAAACCATGAGACTTCCCCCTCGCCACGAGATGCGGCCCAATTCCCCTGCACTGTGTGCAGAGCATTACTGTGTTGCACATCACACGTGAAAGGAGCCTTGATTTCCTTGATGGCACTCCAGAGAAAACCCAAGAACACTGTTTCAAGGCTAGAGGGATCCTGAGGTCAATGTAGCAACACTAAAGCGCTCCGTGGACTAAAAATCAATTCGAAATGACAGGTTAGTAACTGGCTTCGATTCCAGAGGAATACCAGCTCACCACAAGCACCTCAAGAGGAGGCCTCTCTCAGCTCTAGGTATGTGAGAGGGACCCTGAGTTTGCGGCCTCAAGTGGAATGGACACCGCGATGCCCTGACTCAAAATAAGGCCGGATATCCCTGCAGTGACTTGAATGCAGGCTCGTCTTGCATGTCCCAAGACGAAAGGATGTCTGAATCCCCTGTGCAGACCACAGAGAAAGACCTAGTTCCCCACCTCATCGCGACCGTAGGCCTCACATCCTTTGAAATCTCCAGAGGTATGCGGAGATCAGTGCGTACAATGGAGACGATTCCTGACTCCTCGTGAAACTTGATAGGAGTCCCAGGATTCCTGTGGCACATGGAAAGGGACCCTTGGTCTCCCGCCTCAGCTGGAGAGGCGTCCCAATTGCCCTGCCAAGCCTCGAGGAGAATCCCGAGTTGTCCCGCGCAACTAGGCAGGAGTCCTGATGTCGCTGAACTAACACGTGGGTGGAAGGGCCATCCCCGTCATAACTCGGAAATATACCCCAGGTTCCCGCGGCACCTCGAGAAAAACCATGAGACTTCCCCCTCGCCGCGAGATGAGGCCCGATTCCCCTGCACTGTATGCAGAGCAATTTCGTGTTGCACATCACACATGAAAGGAGCCTTGATTTCCTTGATGGCACTCCAGAGACTCCCCAAGAACAATGTTTCAAGGCTAGAGGGATCCTGAGGTCACTGTAGCCACACGAAAGCGCTCTGTGGACCAAAAACCAACTCGATATGAGAGGTTAGTCCCTGGCTTCGACTCCAGAGGAATACCCCCTTTCCACAAGCACCTCAAGAGGAGGCTTCTCTCAGCCCTAGGTATGTGCAAGGGACCCTGATTTTGCGGCCTCAAGTGGAATGGACACCGCGATGCCCTGACTCGAAATAAGGCCGGATATCCCTGCAGTGACTTGAATGCAGGGTCGTCTTGCATCTCCCAAGAAGAAAGAATGTCTGAATCCCCTGTGGAGACCACAGAAAAAGACCTAGTTCCCCACCTCATCGCGACCGGAGGCCTCACATCCTTTGAAAATTCCAGAGGTACGCGGAGATCAGTGCCTCCAAAGGAGACGATGCCTGACTCCTCGTGAAACTTGATAGGAGTCCCAGGATTCCTGTGGCACGTGGAAAGGGACCCTTGATCTCCTGCCTCAGCTGGAGAGGTGTCCCAATTGCCCTGCCAAGCCTCGAGGAGAATCCCGAGTTGTCCCTCGAAACTAGGAAGGAGTCCTGACGTCGCTGAACAATCACGTGGGTGGAAGGGACATCCCCGTCGTAACTCGAGAATATACCCCAGGTTCCCGCCGCAACTCGAGAAAAACCATGAGACTTCCCCCTCGCCGTGAGATGAGGCCCGATTCCCCTGCACTGCGTGCAGAGCAATTCCGTGTTGCACATCACACATGAAAGGAGCCTTGATTTCCTTGATGGCACTCCAGAGAAACCCCAAGAACACTGTTTCCAGGCTAGAGGGATCTTGAGGTCACTGTAGCAACACGAAAGAGCTCCGTGGACCAAGAATCAACTCGAGATGAGAGGTTATTCCCTTGCTTCGACTCCAGAGGAATACCACCTTACCACAAGCACCTCAAGAGGAGGCCTCTCTCAGCTCTAGGTATGTGAGAGGGACCCTGAGTTTGCAGCCTCAAGTGGAATGGACACCGCGATGCCCTGACTCGAAATAAGGCCGGATATCCCTGCAGTGACTTGAATGCAGGTTCGTCTTGCATCTCCCAAGACGAAAGTATATCTGAATCCCCTGTGGAGACCACAGAGAAAGACCTAATTCCTCACCTCATCGCGACCGGAGGCCTCACATCCTTTGACAACTCCAGAGGTACGCGGAGATCAGTGCCTCCAAAGGGGACGATGCCTGACTCCTCGTGAAACTTGATAGGAGTCCCAGGATTCCTGTGGCACGTGAAAAGGGGCCCTTGGTCTCCCGCCTCAGCTGGAGAGGCGTCCCAATTGCCCTGCCAAGCCTCGAGGAGAATCCCGAGTTGTCCCTCGCAACTTGGCAGGAGTCCTGACGTGGCTGAACAAACACGTGGGTGGAAGGGCCATCCCCGTCGTAACTCGAGAATATACTGCAGGTTCCCGCAACAACTCGAGAAAAACCATAAGACTTCCCCCTCGCCGCGAGATGAGGCCCAATTCCCCTGCACTGCGTGCAGAGCAATTCCGTGTTGCACATCACACAGGAAAGGAGCCTTGATTTCCTTGATGGCACTCCAGAGAAACCCCAAGAACACTGTTTCAAGGCTAGAGGGATCCTGAGGTCACTGTAGCAACAAGAAAGAGCTCCGTGGACCAAGAATCAACTCGAGATGAGAGGTTATTCCCTGGCTTCGACTCCAGAGGAATACCCCCTTACCACAAGCACCTCAAAAGGAGGCTTCTCTCAGCTCTAGGTATGTGAGAGGGACCCTGAGTTTGCGGCCTCAAGTGGAATGGACACCGCGATGCCCAGACTCGAAATAAGGCTGGATATCCCTGCAGTGATTTGAATGCAGGCTCGTCTTGCATCTCCCAAGACGAAAGGACGGCTGAATCCCCTGTGGAGACCACAGAGAAAGACATAGTGCCCCACCTCATCGCGACCGGAGGCCTCACATCCTTTGAAAACTCCAGAGGTACGCGGAGATCAGTGTCTCCAAAGGAGACGATGACTGACTCCTCGTGAAACTTGATAGGAGTCCCAGGATTCCTGTGGCACGTGGAAAGGGACCCTTGGTCTCCCGCCTCAGCTGGAGAGGCGTCCCAATTGCCCTGCCAAGCCTCGCGGAGAATCCCGAGTTGTCCCTCATAACTAGGCAGGAGTCCTGACGTCGCTGAACAAACACGTGGGTGGAAGGGCCATCCCCGTCGAAAATCGAGAATATACCCCAGGTTCCCGCCGCAACTCGAGAAAAACCATGAGACTTCCCCCTCGCCCTGAGATGAGGCCCGATTCCCCTGCACTGCATGCAGAGCAATTCAGTGTTGCACATCAAACATGAAAGGAGCCTTGATTTCCTTGATGGCACTCCAGAGAAACCCCAAGAACACTGTTTCAAGGCTAGAGGGATCCTGAGGTCACTGTAGCAACACGAAAGAACTCCCTGGACCAAAAATCAACTCGAGATGAGAGGTTAGTCCCTGGCTTCGACTCCAGACGAATACAACCTTACCACAAGCACCTCAAGAGGAGGCTGCTCTCAGCTTTAGTTATGTGAGAGGAACCCTGATTTTGCGGCATCAAATGGAATGGACACTGCGATGCCCTGACGCGAAATAAGGCCGGATAACCCTGCAGTGACTTGAATGCAGGCTCGTCTTGCATCTCCCAAGACGAAAGGACGTCTGAATCCCCTGTGGAGACCAGAGAGAAAGACCTAGTTCCCCACCTCATCGCGACCGGAAGCCTCACATCCTTTGAAAACTCCAGAGGTACGCGGAGATCAGTGCCTCCAAAGGAGACGATGCCTGACTCCTCGTGAAACTTGATAGGAGTCCCAGGATTCCTGTGGCACGTGGAAAGGGACCCTTGGTCTCCCGCCTCAGCTGGAGAGGCGTCCCAATTGCCCTGCCAAGCCTCGAGGAGAATCCCGAGTTGTCCCTCGCAACTAGGCAGGAGTCCTGACGTCGCTGAACAAACACGTGGATGAAAGGGCCATCCCTGTTGTAACTCGAGAATATACCCCAGGTTCCCGCCGCAACTCGAGAAAAACCATGAGACTTCCCCCTCGCCGCGAGATGAGGCCCGATTCCCCTGCACTGCGTGCAGAGCAATTCCGTGTTGCACATCACACATGAAAGGAGCCTTGATTTCCTTGATGGCACTCCAGAGAAACCCCAAGAACACTGTTTCAAGGCTAGAGGGATCCTGAGGTCACTGTAGCAACACGAAAGAGCTCCGTGGACGAAAAATCAACTCGAGATGAGAGGTTAGTCCCTGGCTTCGACTCCAGAGGAATACCACCTTACCGCAAGCACCTCAAGAGGAGGCTTCTCTCAGCTCTAGGTATGTGAGAGGGACCCTGAGTTTGCGGCCTCATTTGGAATGGACACCGCAATGCCCTGACTCGAAATAAGGCCGGATATCCCTGCAGTGACTTGAATGCAGGCTCGTCTTGCATCTCCCAAGATGAAAGGATGTCTGAATCCCCTGTGGAGACCACAGAGAAAGACCTAGTTCCCCACCTCATCGCGACCGGAGGCCTCACATCCTTTGAAAACTCCAGAGGTACGCGGAGATCAGTGCCTCCCAAGGAGACGATGCCTGACTCCTCGTGAAACTTGATAGGAGTCCCAGGATTCCTGTGGCACGTGGAAAGGGACCCTTGGTCTCCCGCCTCAGCTGGAGAGGCGTCCCAATTGCCCTGCCAAGCCTCGAGGAGAATCCCGAGTTGTCCCTCGCAACTAGGCACGAGTCCTGACGTCGCTGAACAAACACGTGGGTGGAAGGGCCATCCCCGTCTTAACTCGAGAATATACCCCAGGTTCCCGCCGCAACTCGAGAAAAACCATGAGACTTCCCCCTCGACGCGAGATGAGGCCCGATTCCCCTGCACTGCGAGCAGAGCAATTCCGTGTTGCACATCACACATGAAAGGAGCCTTGATTTCCTTGATGGCACTCCAGAGAAACCCCAAGAACACTGTTTCAAGGCTAGAGGGATCCTGAGGTCACTGTAGCGACACGAAAGAACTCTGTGGACCAAAAATCAACTCGAGATGAGAGGTTAGTCCCTGGCTTCGACTCCAGAGGAATACCACCTTACCACAAGCACCTCAAGAGGAGGCTTCTCTCAGCTCTAGGTATGTGAGAGGAACCCTGATTTTGCGGCATCAAGTAGAATGGACACTGCGATGCCCTGACGCGAAATAAGGCCGGATAACCCTGCAGTGACTTGAATGCAGGCTCGTCTTGCATCTCCCAAGACGAAAGGATGTCTGAATCCCCTGTGGAGACCACAGAGAAAGACCTAGTTCCCCACCTCATCGCGACCGGAGGCCTCACATCCTTTGAAAACTCCAGAGGTACGCGGACATCAGTGCCTCCAAAGGAGACGATGCCTGACTCCTCGTGAAACTTGATAGGAGTCCCAGGATTCCTGTGGCACGTGGAAAGGGACAGTTGGTCTCCCGCCTCAGCTGGAGAGGCGTCCCAATTGCCCTGCCAAGCCTCGAGGAGAATCCCGAGTTGTCCCTCGCAACTAGGCAGGAGTCCTGACGTCGCTGAACAAACACGTGGTTGAAAGGGCCATCCCTGTTGTAACTCGAGAATATACCCCACGTTCCCGCCGCAACTCGAGAAAAACCATGAGACTTCCCCCTCGCTGCAAGATGAGGCCCGATTCCCCTGCACTGCGTGCAGAGCAATTCCGTGTTGCACATCACACATGAAAGGAGCCTTGATTTCCTTGATGGCACTCCAGAGAAACCCCAAGAACACTGTTTCAAGGCTAGAGGGATCCTGAGGTCACTGTAGCTACACGAAAGAGCTCCGTGTATGAAAAATCAACTCGAGATGAGAGGTTAGTCCCTGGCTTCGACTCCAGAGGAATACCACCTTACCACAAGCACCTCAAGAGGAGGCTTCTCTCAGCTCTAGCTATGTGAGAGGGACTCTGAGTTTGCGGCCTCAAGTGGAATGGACACCGCGATGCCCTGACTCGAAATAAGGCCGGATATCCCTGCAGTGACTTGAATGCAGGCTCGTCTTGCATCTCCCAAGAAGAAAGGATGTCTGAATCCCCTGTGGAGACCACAGGGAAAGACCTAGTTCCCCACCTCATCGCGACCGGAGGCCTCACATCCTTTGAAAACTCCAGAGGTACGCGGAGATCAGTGCCGCCAAAGGAGATGATGCCTGACTCCTCGTGAAACTTGATAGGAGTCCCAAGATTCCTGTGGCACGTGGAAAGGGACCCTTGGTCTCCCGCCTCAGCTGGAGAGGCGTCCCAATTGCCCTGCCAAGCCTCGAGGAGAATCCCGAGTGGTCCCTCGCAACTAGGCAGGAGTCCTGAAGTCGCTGAACAAACACGTGGGTTCAAGGGCCATCCCCGTCGAAACTCGAGAATATACCCCAGGTTCCCGCCGCAACTCGAGAAAAACCATGAGACTTCCCCCTCGCCGCGAGATGAGGCCCGATTCCCCTGCACTGCGTGCAGAGCAATTCCGTGTTGCACATCACACATGAAAGGAGCCTTGATTTCCTTGATTGCACTCCAGAGAAACCCCAAGAACACTGTTTCAAGGTCAGAGGGATCCTGAGGTCACTGTAGCAACACGAAAGATCTCCGTGGACCAAAAATCAACTCGAGATGAGAGGTTAGTCTCTGGCTTCTACTCCAGAGGAATACCACCTTACCACAAGCACCTCAAGAGGAGGCTTCTCTCAGCTCTAGGTATGTGAGAGGGACCCTGAGTTTGCGGCCTCAAGTGGAATGGACACCGCGATGCCCTGACTCGAAATAAGGCCGGATATCGCTGCACTGACTTGAATGCAGGCTCGTCTTGCATCTCCCAAGACGAAAGGATGTCTGAATCCCCTGTGGAGACCACAGAGAAAGACCTAGTTCCCCACCTCATCGCGACCGGAGGCCTCACATCCTTTGCAAACTCCAGAGGTACGCGGAGATGAGTGCCTCCAAAGGAGACGATGCCTGACTCCTCGTGAAACTTGAAAGGAGTCCCAGGATTCCTGTGGCACGTGGAAATGGACCCTTGGTCTCCCGCCTTAGCTGGAGAGGCATCCCAATTGCCCTGCCAAGCCTCGAGGAGAATCCCGAGTTGTCCCTCGCAACTAGACAGGAGTCCTGAAGTCGCTGAACAAACACGTGGGTGGAAGGGCCATCCCCGTCGTAACTCGAGAATATACCCCAGGGTCCCGCCGCAACTCGAGAAAAACCATGAGACTTCCCCTCGCCGCGAGATGAGTCCCGATTCTCCTGCACTGCGTGCAGAGCAATTCCGTCTTGCACATCACACATGAAAGGAGCCTGGATTTCCTTGATGGCACTCCAGAGAAACCCCAAGAACCCTGTTTCAAGGCAAGAGGGATCCTGAGGTCACTGTAGCAACACGAAAGAGCTCCGTGGACCAAAAATCAACTCGAGATGAGAGGTTAGTCCCTGGCTTCGACTCCAGAGGAATACCACCTTACCACAAGCACCTCAAGAGGAGGCTTCTCTCAGCTCTAGCTATGTGAGAGGGACCCTGAGTTTGCGGCCTCAAGTGGAATGGACACCGCGATGCCCTGACTCGAAATAAGGCCGGATATCCCTGCAGTGACTTGAATGCAGGCTCGTCTTGCATCTCCCAAGATGAAAGGTTGTCTGAATTCCCTGTGGAGACCACAGGAAAGACCTAGTTCCCCACCTCATCGCGACCGGAGGCCTCACATCCTTTGAAAACTCCAGAGGTACGTGGAGATCAGTGCCTCGAAAGGAGACGATGCCTGACTCCTCGTGAAACTTGATAGGAGTCCCAGGATTCCTGTGGCACGTGGAAATGGACACTTGGTCTCCCGCCTTAGCTGGAGAGGCATCCCAATTGCCCTGCCAAGCCTCGAGGAGAATCCCGAGTTTTCCCTCGCAATTAGGCAGGAGTCCTGACGTCTCTGAACAAACACGTGGCTGGAAGGCCCATCCCCTCATAACTCGAGAATATACCCCAGGGTCCCGCCGCAACTCGAGAAAAACCATGAGACTTCCGCCTCGCCGCGAGATGAGGCTCGATTCTCCTGCACTGCATGCAGAGCAATTCCGTGTTGCACATCAAACATGAAAGGAGCCTTGATTTCCTTGATGGCACTCCAGAGAAACCCCAAGAACACTGTTTCAAGGCTAGAGGGATTCTGAGGTTACTGTAGCAACACCAAAGAGCTCCATGGACCAAAAATCAACTCGAGATGAGAGGTTATTCCCTGGCTTCGACTCCAGAGGAATACCACCTTACCACAAGCACCTCAAGAGGAGGCTTCTCTCAGCTCTAGGTATGTGAGAGGGACCCTGAGTTTGCGGCCTCAAGTGGAATGGAATGGCGATGCCCTGACTCGAAATAAGGCCAGATACCCCTGCAGTGACTTGAATGCAGGCTCGTCTTGCATCTCCCAAGACGAAAGGATGTCTGAATCACCTGTTTAGACCACAGAGAAAGACCTAGTCCCCACCTCATCGCGACCGGAGGCCTCATATCCTTTGAACACTCCAGAGGTACGCGGAGATCAGGGCCTCCAAAGGAGACGATGCCTGACTCCTCGTGAAACTTGATAGGAGTCCCAGGATTCCTGTGGCACGTGGAAAGGGATCCTTGGTCTCCCGCCTCAGCTGGAGAGGCGTCCCAATTGGCCTGCCAAGCCTCGAAGAGAATTCCGAGTTGTCCCTCGCAGCGAGGCAGGAGTCCTGACGTCGCTGAACAAACACGTGGGTGGAAGGGCCATCCCCGTCGTAACTCGAGAATATACCCCAGGTTCCCGCCGCAACTCGAGAAAAACCATGAGACTTCCCACTCGCCGCGAGATGAGGCCCGATTCCCCTGCACTGCGTGCAGAGCAATTCCGTGTTGCACATCACACATGAAAGGAGCCTTGATTTCCTTGATGGCACTCCGGAGATACCCCAAGAACACTGTTTAAAGCCTAGAGGGATCCTGAGGTCACTGTAGCAACACGAAAGAGCTCCGTCGACCAAAAATCAACTCGAGATGAGAGGTTAGTCCCTGGCTTCGACTCCAGAGGAATACCACCTTACCACAAGCACCTCAAGAGGAGGCTTCTCTCAGCTCTAACTATGTTCTGAGTTTGTGGCCTCAAGTGGAATGGAACCGCGATGCCCTGACTTGAAATAAGGCCGGATATCCTGCAGTGACTTGAATGCAGGCTCGTCTTGCATCTCCCAAGACGAAAGGATGTCTGAATCACATGTTTAGACCACAGAGAAAGACCTAGTTCCCCACCTCATCGCGACCGGAGGCCTCATATCCTTTGACAACTCCAGAGGTACGCGGAGATCAGTGCCTCCAAAGGAGACGATGCCTGACTCCTCGTGAAACTTGATAGGAGTCCCAGGATTCCTGTGGCACGTGGAAAGGGACCTTTGGTCTCCCGCCTCAGCTGGAGAGGCATCCCAATGGCCCTGCCAAGCCTCGAGGAGAATCCCGAGTTATCCCTCGCAACTAGGCAGGAGTCCTGACGTCGCTGAACAAACACGGGTGTGGAAGGGCCATCCCCGTCGTAACTTGAGAATATACCCCAGGTTCCCGCCGCAACTCGAGAAAAACCATGAGACTTCCCCCTCGCCACGAGATGAGGCCCGATTCCCCTGCACTGCGTGAAGAGCAATTCCGTCCTGCACATCACACATGAAAGGAGCCTTAATTTCCTTGATGGCACTCCAGAGAAACCCAAAGAACACTGTTTCAAGGCTAGAGGGATCCTGAGGTCACTGTAGCAACACGAAAGAGCTCCGTGGACCAAGAATCAACTCGAGATGAGAGGTTAGTCCCTGGCTTGGACTCCAGAGGAATACCACCTTACCACAAGCACCTCAACAGGAGGCTTCTCTCAGCTCTAGGTATGTGAGAGGGACCCTGATTTTGCGGCCTCAAGTGGAATGGTCACTGCGATGCCCTGACTCGAAATAAGCCCGGATATCCCTGCAGTTACTTGAATGCAGGCTCGTCTTGCATCTCCCAAGATGAAATAATGTCTGAATCCCCTGTGGAGACCACAGATAAAGACCTAGTTTCCCACCTCATGGCGACAGGAGGCCTCACATCCTTTGAAAACACCAGAGGTACGCAGAGATCAGTGCCTCCAAAGGAAACGATGCCTGACTCCTCGTGAAACTTGATAGAAGTCCCAGGTTTCCTGTGGCACGTGGAAAGGGACCCTTGGTCTCCCGCCTCAGCTGGAGAGGCGTCCCAATTGCCCTGCCAAGCATCGAGGAGAATCCCGAGTTGTCCCTCGCAGCGAGGCAGGAGTCCTGACGTCGCTGAACAAACACGTGGGTGGAAGGGCCATCCCCGTCGTAACTCGAGAATATACCCCAGGTTCCCGCCGCAACTCGAGAAAAACCATGAGACTTCCCCCTCCCCGCGAGATGAGGCCCGATTCCCCTGCATTGCGTGCAGAGCAATTCCGTGTTGCACATCACACATGAAAGGATCCCTGATTTCCCTGATGGCACTCCAGAGAAACCCCAAGAACACTGTTTCAAGGCTAGAGGGATCCTGAGGTCACTGTAGCAACACGAAAGAGCTCCATGGACCAAAAATCAACTCGAGATGAGAGGTTAGTCCCTTGCTTCGACTCCAGAGGAATACCACCTTACCACAAGCACCTGAAGAGGAGACTTCTCTCAGCTCTAACTATTTTCTGAGTTTGCGGCCTCAAGTGGAATGGAACCGCGATGCCCTGACTCGAAATAAGGCCGGATATCCCTGCAGTGACTTGAATGCAGGCTCGTCTTGCATCTCCCAAGACGAAAGGATGTCTGAATCACCTGTTTAGACCACAGAGAAGACCTAGTTCCCCACCTCATCGCGACCAGAGGCCTCATATCCTTTGACAACTCCAGAGGTACGCGGAGATCAGTGCCTCCAAAGGAGACGATGCCTGACTCCTCGTGAAACTTGATAGGAGTCCCAGGATTCCTTTGGCACGTGGAAAGGGACTTTTGGTCTCCCGCCTCAGCTGGAGAGGCATCCCAATGGCCCTGCCAAGCCTCGAGGAGAATCCCGAGCTATCCCTCGCAACTAGGCAGGAGTCCTGACGTCGCTGAACAAACACGTGGCTGGAAGGGCCATCCCCGTCATAACTCGAGAATATACCCCAGGGTCCCGCCGCAACTCGAGAAAAACCATGAGACTTCCCCCTCGCCGCGAGATGAAGCTCGATTCCCCTGAACTGCATGCAGAGCAATTCCGTGTTGCACATCAAACATGAAAGGAGCCTTGATTTCTTTGATGGCACTCCAGAGAAACCCCAAGAACACTGTTTCAAGGCTAGAGGGATCCTGAGGTTACTGTAGCATCACAAAAGAGCTCCATGGACCAAAAATCAACTCGAGATGAGAGGTTAGTCCCTGGCTTCGACTCCATAGGAATACCACCATACCACAAGCACCTCAAGAGGAGGCTTCTCTCAGCTCTAGGTATGTGAGAGGGACCCTGACTTTGTGGACTCAAGTGGAATGGACACTGCGATGCCCTGAAACGAAATAAGGCCGGATATCCCTGCAGTGACTTGAATGCAGGCTCGTCTTGCATCTCCCAAGATGACAGGATGTCAGAATCCCCTGTGGAGACCACAGAGAAAGACCTAGTTCCCCACTTCATCGCGACCGGAGGCCTCACATCCTTTGAAAACTCCACAGGTACGTGGAGATCAGTGCCTCCAAAGGAGATGATGCCTGACTCCTCGTGAAACTTGATAGGCGTCCCAGGATTCCTGTGGCACGTGGAAAGGGACCCTTGGTCTCCCGCCTCAGCTGGAGAGGCGTCCCAATTGCCCTGCCAAGCCTCGAGGAGAATCCCGAGTTGTCCCTCGCAACTTGGCAGGAGTCCTGACGTCGCTGAACAAACACGTGGCTGGAAGGGCCATCCCCGTCATAACTCGAGAATATACCCCAGGTTCCCGCCGCAACTCGAGAAAAACCATGAGACTTCCCCCTCGCCGCGAGATGAGGCCCTATTCCCCTGCACTGCGTGCAGAGCAATTCCGTGTTGCACATCACACAGGAAAGGAGCCTTGATTTCCTTGATGGCACTCCAGAGAAACCCCAAGAACACTGTTTCAAGGCTAGAGGGATCCTGAGGTCACTGTAGCAGCACGAAAGAGCTCCGTGGACCAACAATCAACTCGAGATGAGAGGTTAGTCCCTGGCTTCGACTCCAGAGGAATGCCACCTTACCACAAGCACCTCAAGAGGAGGCTTCTCTCAGCTCTAGGTATGTAAGAGGGACCCTGAGTTTGCGGCCTCAAGTGGAATGGACACCGCGATGCCCTGACTCGAAATAAGGCCGGATATCCCTGCAGTGACTTGAATGCAGGCTCGTCTTGCATCTCCCAAGATGAAAGGATGTCTGAATCCCCTGTGGAGACCACAGAAAAAGACGTAGTTCCCCACTTCATTGCGACCGGAGGCCTCACATCCTTTGAAAACTCCAGAGGTACGCGGAGATCAGTGCCTGCAAAGGAGACGATGCCTGACTCCTCGTGAAACTTGATAGGAGTCCCAGGATTCCTGTGGCACGTGGAAAGGGACCCTTTGTCTCCCGCCTGAGCTGGAGAGGCGTCCCAATTGCCCTGCCAAGCCTCGAGGAGAATCCTGAGTTGTCCCTCGCAACTAGGCAGGAGTCCTGACGTCGCTGAAGAAACAAGTGGCTGGAAGGGCGATCCCCGTCATAACTCGAGAATATACCCCAGGTTCCCGCCGCAACTCGAGAAAAACCGTGAGAGTTCCCCCTTGCCGCGAGATGAGGCCCGATTCCCCTGCAATGCGTGCAGAGCAATTCCGTGTTGCACATCACACATGAAAGGAGCCTTGATTTCCTTGATGGCGCTCCAGAGAAACACCAAGAACACTGTTTCAAGGCTAGAGGGATCCTGAGGTCACTGTAGCAACACGAAAGAGCTCCGTGGACCAAAAATCAACTCGAGATGAGAGGTTAGTCCCTGGCTTCGACTCCAGAGAAATACCACCTTACCACAAGCACCTCAAGAGGAGGCTTCTCTCAGCTCTAGGTATGTGAGAGGGACCCTGAGTTTGCGGCCTCAAGTGGAATGGACACCGCGATGCCCTGACGCGAAATAAGGCCGGATATCCCTGCAGTGACTTGAATGCAGGCTCGTCTTGCATCTCCCATGACGAAAGGATGTCTGAATCCCCTGTTGAGACCTCAGAGAAAGGCCTAGTTCCCCACCTCATCACGACCGGAGGCCTCACATCCTTTGACAACTCCAGAGGTACGCGGAGATCAGTGCCTCCAAAGGAGACGATGCCTGACTCCTCGTGAAACTTGATAGGAGTCCCAGGATTCCTGTGGCACGTGGAAAGGGACCTTTGGTCTCCCGCCTCAGCTGGAGAGGCATCCCAATGGCCCTGCCAAGCCTCGAGGAGAATCCCGAGTTATCCCTCGCAACTAGGCAGGAGTCCTGACGTCGCTGAACAAACACGGGTGTGGAAGGGCCATCCCCGTCGTAACTTGAGAATATACCCCAGGTTCCCGCCGCAACTCGAGAAAAACCATGAGACTTCCCCCTCGCCACGAGATGAGGCCCGATTCCCCTGCACTGCGTGAAGAGCAATTCCGTCCTGCACATCACACATGAAAGGAGCCTTAATTTCCTTGATGGCACTCCAGAGAAACCCAAAGAACACTGTTTCAAGGCTAGAGGGATCCTGAGGTCACTGTAGCAACACGAAAGAGCTCCGTGGACCAAGAATCAACTCGAGATGAGAGGTTAGTCCCTGGCTTGGACTCCAGAGGAATACCACCTTACCACAAGCACCTCAACAGGAGGCTTCTCTCAGCTCTAGGTATGTGAGAGGGACCCTGATTTTGCGGCCTCAAGTGGAATGGTCACTGCGATGCCCTGACTCGAAATAAGCCCGGATATCCCTGCAGTTACTTGAATGCAGGCTCGTCTTGCATCTCCCAAGATGAAATAATGTCTGAATCCCCTGTGGAGACCACAGATAAAGACCTAGTTTCCCACCTCATGGCGACAGGAGGCCTCACATCCTTTGAAAACACCAGAGGTACGCAGAGATCAGTGCCTCCAAAGGAAACGATGCCTGACTCCTCGTGAAACTTGATAGAAGTCCCAGGTTTCCTGTGGCACGTGGAAAGGGACCCTTGGTCTCCCGCCTCAGCTGGAGAGGCGTCCCAATTGCCCTGCCAAGCATCGAGGAGAATCCCGAGTTGTCCCTCGCAGCGAGGCAGGAGTCCTGACGTCGCTGAACAAACACGTGGGTGGAAGGGCCATCCCCGTCGTAACTCGAGAATATACCCCAGGTTCCCGCCGCAACTCGAGAAAAACCATGAGACTTCCCCCTCCCCGCGAGATGAGGCCCGATTCCCCTGCATTGCGTGCAGAGCAATTCCGTGTTGCACATCACACATGAAAGGATCCCTGATTTCCCTGATGGCACTCCAGAGAAACCCCAAGAACACTGTTTCAAGGCTAGAGGGATCCTGAGGTCACTGTAGCAACACGAAAGAGCTCCATGGACCAAAAATCAACTCGAGATGAGAGGTTAGTCCCTTGCTTCGACTCCAGAGGAATACCACCTTACCACAAGCACCTGAAGAGGAGACTTCTCTCAGCTCTAACTATTTTCTGAGTTTGCGGCCTCAAGTGGAATGGAACCGCGATGCCCTGACTCGAAATAAGGCCGGATATCCCTGCAGTGACTTGAATGCAGGCTCGTCTTGCATCTCCCAAGACGAAAGGATGTCTGAATCACCTGTTTAGACCACAGAGAAGACCTAGTTCCCCACCTCATCGCGACCAGAGGCCTCATATCCTTTGACAACTCCAGAGGTACGCGGAGATCAGTGCCTCCAAAGGAGACGATGCCTGACTCCTCGTGAAACTTGATAGGAGTCCCAGGATTCCTTTGGCACGTGGAAAGGGACTTTTGGTCTCCCGCCTCAGCTGGAGAGGCATCCCAATGGCCCTGCCAAGCCTCGAGGAGAATCCCGAGCTATCCCTCGCAACTAGGCAGGAGTCCTGACGTCGCTGAACAAACACGTGGCTGGAAGGGCCATCCCCGTCATAACTCGAGAATATACCCCAGGGTCCCGCCGCAACTCGAGAAAAACCATGAGACTTCCCCCTCGCCGCGAGATGAAGCTCGATTCCCCTGAACTGCATGCAGAGCAATTCCGTGTTGCACATCAAACATGAAAGGAGCCTTGATTTCTTTGATGGCACTCCAGAGAAACCCCAAGAACACTGTTTCAAGGCTAGAGGGATCCTGAGGTTACTGTAGCATCACAAAAGAGCTCCATGGACCAAAAATCAACTCGAGATGAGAGGTTAGTCCCTGGCTTCGACTCCATAGGAATACCACCATACCACAAGCACCTCAAGAGGAGGCTTCTCTCAGCTCTAGGTATGTGAGAGGGACCCTGACTTTGTGGACTCAAGTGGAATGGACACTGCGATGCCCTGAAACGAAATAAGGCCGGATATCCCTGCAGTGACTTGAATGCAGGCTCGTCTTGCATCTCCCAAGATGACAGGATGTCAGAATCCCCTGTGGAGACCACAGAGAAAGACCTAGTTCCCCACTTCATCGCGACCGGAGGCCTCACATCCTTTGAAAACTCCACAGGTACGTGGAGATCAGTGCCTCCAAAGGAGATGATGCCTGACTCCTCGTGAAACTTGATAGGCGTCCCAGGATTCCTGTGGCACGTGGAAAGGGACCCTTGGTCTCCCGCCTCAGCTGGAGAGGCGTCCCAATTGCCCTGCCAAGCCTCGAGGAGAATCCCGAGTTGTCCCTCGCAACTTGGCAGGAGTCCTGACGTCGCTGAACAAACACGTGGCTGGAAGGGCCATCCCCGTCATAACTCGAGAATATACCCCAGGTTCCCGCCGCAACTCGAGAAAAACCATGAGACTTCCCCCTCGCCGCGAGATGAGGCCCTATTCCCCTGCACTGCGTGCAGAGCAATTCCGTGTTGCACATCACACAGGAAAGGAGCCTTGATTTCCTTGATGGCACTCCAGAGAAACCCCAAGAACACTGTTTCAAGGCTAGAGGGATCCTGAGGTCACTGTAGCAGCACGAAAGAGCTCCGTGGACCAACAATCAACTCGAGATGAGAGGTTAGTCCCTGGCTTCGACTCCAGAGGAATGCCACCTTACCACAAGCACCTCAAGAGGAGGCTTCTCTCAGCTCTAGGTATGTAAGAGGGACCCTGAGTTTGCGGCCTCAAGTGGAATGGACACCGCGATGCCCTGACTCGAAATAAGGCCGGATATCCCTGCAGTGACTTGAATGCAGGCTCGTCTTGCATCTCCCAAGATGAAAGGATGTCTGAATCCCCTGTGGAGACCACAGAAAAAGACGTAGTTCCCCACTTCATTGCGACCGGAGGCCTCACATCCTTTGAAAACTCCAGAGGTACGCGGAGATCAGTGCCTGCAAAGGAGACGATGCCTGACTCCTCGTGAAACTTGATAGGAGTCCCAGGATTCCTGTGGCACGTGGAAAGGGACCCTTTGTCTCCCGCCTGAGCTGGAGAGGCGTCCCAATTGCCCTGCCAAGCCTCGAGGAGAATCCTGAGTTGTCCCTCGCAACTAGGCAGGAGTCCTGACGTCGCTGAAGAAACAAGTGGCTGGAAGGGCGATCCCCGTCATAACTCGAGAATATACCCCAGGTTCCCGCCGCAACTCGAGAAAAACCGTGAGAGTTCCCCCTTGCCGCGAGATGAGGCCCGATTCCCCTGCAATGCGTGCAGAGCAATTCCGTGTTGCACATCACACATGAAAGGAGCCTTGATTTCCTTGATGGCGCTCCAGAGAAACACCAAGAACACTGTTTCAAGGCTAGAGGGATCCTGAGGTCACTGTAGCAACACGAAAGAGCTCCGTGGACCAAAAATCAACTCGAGATGAGAGGTTAGTCCCTGGCTTCGACTCCAGAGAAATACCACCTTACCACAAGCACCTCAAGAGGAGGCTTCTCTCAGCTCTAGGTATGTGAGAGGGACCCTGAGTTTGCGGCCTCAAGTGGAATGGACACCGCGATGCCCTGACGCGAAATAAGGCCGGATATCCCTGCAGTGACTTGAATGCAGGCTCGTCTTGCATCTCCCATGACGAAAGGATGTCTGAATCCCCTGTTGAGACCTCAGAGAAAGGCCTAGTTCCCCACCTCATCACGACCGGAGGCCTCACATCCTTTGAAAACTCCAGAGGTATGCGGAGATCAGTGCCTCCAAAGGAGACGATGCCTGACTCCTCGTGAAACTGGATAGGAGTCCCAGGATACCTTTGGCACATGGAAAGGGACCCTTGGTCTCCCGCCTCAGCTGGAGAGGCGTCCCAATTGCCCTGCCAAGCCTCGAGGAGAATCCCGAGTTGTCTTTCGCAACTAGGCAGGAGTCCTGACGTCGCTGAACAAACACGTGGCTGGAAGGGCCATCCCCGTCATAACTCGAGAATATACCCCAGGTTCCCGCCGCAACTCGAGAAAAACCATGAGACTTCCCCCTCGCCCCGAGATGAAGCTCGATTCCCCTGCACTGCATGCAGAGCAATTCCGTGTTGCACATCAAACATGAAAGGAGCCTTGATTTATTTGATGGCACTCCAGAGAAACCCCGAGAACACAGTCAAGGCTAGAGGGATCCTGAGGTTACTGTAGCAACACGAAAGAGCTCCATGGACCAAAAATCAACTCGAGATGAGAGGTTAGTCCCTGGCTTCGACTCCATAGGAATACCACCTTACCACAAGCACCTCAAGAGGAGGCTTCTCTCAGCTCTTGGTATGTGAGAGGGACCCTGACTTTGCGGACTCAAGTGGAATGGACACTGCGATGCCCTGACACGAAATAAGGCCGGATATCCCTGCAGTGACTTGAATGCAGGCTCGTCTTGCATCTCCCAAGATGACAGTATGTCTGAATCCCCTGTGGAGAACACAGAGAAAGACCTAGTTCCCCACTTCATCGCGACCGGAGGCCTCACATCCTTTGAAAACTCCACAGGTACGTGGAGATCAGTGCCTCCAAAGGAGATGATGCCTGACTCCTCGTGAAACTTGATAGGAGTCCCAGGATTCCTGTGGCACGTGGAAAGGGACCCTTGGTCTCCCGCCTCAGCTGGAGAAGCGTCCCAATTGCCCTGCCAAGCCTCCAGGAGAATCCCGAGTTGTCCCTCGCAACTTGCCAGGAGTCCTGACGTCGCTGGACAAACACGTGGCTGGAAGGGCCATTCCCGTCATAACTGGAGAATATACCCCAGGTTCCCGCCGCAACTCGAGAAAAACCATGAGATTTCCCCCTCGCCGCGAGATGAGGCCCTATTCCCCTGCACTGCGTGCAGAGCAATTCCGTGTTGCACATCACACATGAAAGGAGCCTTGATTTCCTTGATGGCACTCCAGAGAAACCCCAAGAACACTGTTTCAAGGCTAGAGGGATCCTGAGGTCAGTGTAGCAACACGAAAGAGCTCCGTGGAACAAAAATCAACTCGCGATGAGAGGTTAGTCCCTGGATTCCACTCCAGAGGAATACCACCTTACCACAAGCACCTCAAGAGGAGGCTTCTCTCAGCTCTAGGTATGTGAGAGGGACCCTGAGTTTGCAGCCTCAAGTGGAAGGGACACCGCGATGCCCTGACTCGAAATAAGGCCGGATATTCCTGCAGTGACTTGAATGCAGGCTCGTCTTGCATCTCCCAAGACGAAAGGATGTCTGAATCCCCTGTGGAGACCACAGAGAAAGATCTAGTTCCCCACCTCATCGCGACCGGAGGCCTCACATCCTTTGAAAACTCCAGAGGTACGCGGAGATCAGTGCCTCCAAAGGAGACGATGCCTGACTACTCGTGAAACTTGATAGGAGTCCCAGGATTCCTGTGGCACATGGAAAGTGACCCTTGGTCTCCCACCTCAGCTGGAGAGGCGTCCCAATTGCCCTGCCAAGCCTCGAGGAGAATCCCGAGTTGTCCCTCGCAACTAGGCAGGAGTCCTCACGTCGCTGAAGAAACACGTGTGTGGAAGGGCCATCCCAGTCGTAACTCGAGACTATACCCCAGGTTTCCGCCGCAACTCGAGAAAAACCATGAGACTTCCCCCTCGCCCAGAGATGAGGCCCGATTCCCCTGCACTGCATGCAGAGCAATTCCGTGTTGCACATCACACATGAAAGGAGCCTTGATTTCCTTGGTGGCACTCCAGAGAAACCCCAAGAACACTGTTTCAAGGTTAGAGGGATCCTGAGGTCACTGTAGCAACATGAAAGAGCTCCGTGGCCCACAAATCAACTCGAGATGAGAGGTTAGTCCCTGGCTTCGACACCACAGGAATACCACCTTACCACAAGCACCTCAAGAGGAGGCTTCTCTCAGCACTAGGTATGTGAGAGGGACCCTGAATTTGCGGCCTCAAGTGGAATGGACACCGCGATGCCCTGACTCGAAATAAGGTCGGATATCCCTGCAGTGACTTGAATGCAGGCTCGTCTTGCATCTCCCAAGACGAAAGGATGTGTGAATCCCCTGTGGAGACCACAGAGAAAGACCTAGTTCCCCACCTCATGGCGACCGGAGGCCTCACATCCTTTGAAAACTCCAGAGGTACGCGGAGATCAGTGCCTCCAAAGGAGACGATGCCTGACTCCTCGTGAAACTTGATAGGAGTCCCAGGATTCCTGTGGCACGTGGAAAGGGACCCTTGGTCTCCCGCCTCAGCTGGAGAGGCGTCCCAATTGCCCTGCCAAGCCTCGAGGAGAATCCCGAGTTGTCCCTCGCAACTAGGCAGGAGTCCTGACGTCGCTGAAGAAACACGTGGGTGGAAGGGCCATCCCCTTCGTAACTCGAGAATATACCCCAGGTTGCCGCCGCAACTCGAGAAAAACCATGAGACTTCCCCCTCGCCGCGATATGAGGCCCGATTCCCCTGCACTGCGTGCAGAGCAATTCCGTGTTTCACATCACACATGAAAGGAGCCGTGATTTCCTTGGTGGCACTCCAGAGAAACCCCAAGAACACTGTTTCAAGGCTAGAGGGATCCTGAGGTCACTGTAGCCACACGAAAGAGCTCCGTGGCCCAAAAATCAACTCGAGATGAGAGGTCAGTCCCTGGCTTTGACTCCAGAGGAATACCACCTTACCACAAGCACCTCAAGAGGAGGCTTCTCTCAGCTCTAGGTATGTGAGAGGGACCCTGAGTTTGCGGCCTCAAGTGGAGTGGACACTGCGATGCCCTGACTCGAAATAAGGCTGAATATCCCTGCAGTGACTTGAATGCAGGCAAGTCTTGCATCTCCCAAGACGAAAGGATGTCTGAATCCCCAGTGGAGACCACAGAGAAAGACCTAGTTCCCCACCTCATCGCGACCGGAGGCCTCACATCCTTTGAAAGCTCCAGAGATACGCGGAGATCAGTGCCTCCAAAGGAGACGATGCCTGACTCCTCGTGAAACTTGATAGGAGTCCCAGGATTCCTGTGGCACGTGGAAAGGGACACTTGGTCTCCCGCCTCAGCTGGAGAGGAATCCCAATTGCCCTGCCAAGCCTCGAGGAGAATCCCGAGTTGTCCCTCACAACTAGGCAGGAGTCCTGCCTTCACTGAACAAACACGTGGGTGGAAGGGCCAGCCCCGTCGTAACTCGAGAATATACCCCAGGTTCCCGCCGCAACTCGAGATAAAAAATGAGACTTTCCCCTCGCCGCGAGATGAGGCCCGATTCACCTGCACTGCGTGCAGAGCAATTCCGTCTTGCACATCACACATGAAAGGAGCCTTGATTTCCTTGATGGCACTCCAGAGAAACCCCAAGAACACTGTTTCAAGGCTTGAGGGATCCTGAGGTCACTGTAGCAACACGAAAGAGCTCCGTGGACCAAAAATCAACTCGAGATGAGAGGTTAGTCAATGGCTTCGACTCCAGAGGAATACCACCTTACCACAAGCACCTCAAGAGGAGGCTTCTCTCAGCTCTAGGTATGTGAGAGGGACCCTGAGTTTGCGGCCTCAAGTGGAATGGACACCGAGATGCCCTGACTCGAAATAAGGCCGGATATCCCTGCAGTGACTTGAATGCAGGCTCGTCTTGCATTGCCCAAGACGAAAGGATGTCTGAATCCCCTGTGGAGACCACAGAGAAAGACCTAGTTCCCCACCTCATGGAGACCGGAGGCCTCACATCCTTTGAAAACTCCAGAGGTACGCGGAGATCAGTGCCTCCAAAGGAGACGATGCCTGACTCCTCGTGAAACTTGATAGGAGTCCCAGGATTCCTATGGCACGTGGAAAGGGACCCTTGGTCTCCCGCCTCAGCTGGAGAGGCGTCCCAATTGCCCTGCCAAGCCTCGAGGAGAATCCCGAGTTGTCCCTCGCAACTAGGCAGGAATCCTGCCGTCACTGAACAAACACGTGGGTGGAAGGGCCATCCCCGTCTTAACTCGAGAATATACCCCAGGTTTCCGCCGCACCTCGAGAAAAACCATGAGACATCCCCCTCGCCGCTAGATGAGGCCCGATTCCCCTGCACTGCGTGCAGAGCAATTCCGTGTTGCACATCACACATGAAAGGAGCCTTGATTTCCTTGATGGCACTCCAGAGAAACCCCAAGAACACTGTTTCAAGGCTAGAGGGATCCTGAGGTCACTGTAGCAACATGAAAGAGCTCCGTGGACCAAAAATCAACTCGAGATGAGAGATTAGTCCCTGGCTTCGACTCCAGAGGAATACCACCTTACCACAAGCACCTCAAGAGGAGGCTTCTTTCAGCTCTAGGTATATGAGAGGGACCCTGAGTTTGCGGCCTCAAGTGGAATGGACACCGCGATGCCCTGACTCGAAATAAGGCCGGATATCCCTGCAGTGACTTGAATGCAGGCTCGTCTTGCATCTCCCAAGACGAAAGGATGTCTGAATCCCCTGTGGAGACCACAGAGAAAGACCTAGTTCCCCACCTCATCGCGACCGGAGGCCTCACATACTTTGAAAGCTCAGGAGGTATGCGGAGATCAGTGCCTCCAAAGGAGACGATGCCTGACTCCTCGTGAAACTTGATAGGAGTCCCAGGATTCCTGTGGCACGTGGAAAGGGACCCTTGGTCTCCAGCCTCAGCTGGAGAGGCGTCCCAATTGCCCTGCCAAGCCTCGAAGAGAATCTCGAGTTGTCCCTCGCAACTAGGCAGGAGTCCTGACGTCGTTGAAGAAACACGTGGGTGGAAGGGCCATCCCCGTTGTAACTCGAGAATACACCCCAGGTTCCCACCGCAACTCGAGAAAAACCATGAGACTTTCCTCTCGCCGCGAGATGAGGCCCGATTCCCCTGCACTGCGTGCAGAGCAATTCCGTGTTGCACATCACACATGAAAGGAGCCTTGATTTCCTTGATGGCACTTCAGAGAAACCGCAAGAACACTGTTTCCAGGCTAGAGGGATCCTGAGGTCACTGTAGCAACACGAAAGAGCTCCGTGGACCAAAAATCAACTCGAGATGAGAGGTTAGTCCCTGGCTTGGACTCCAGAGGAATACCACCTTACCACAAGCACCTCAAGAGGAGGCTTCTCTCAGCTCTAGCTATGTTCTGAGGTGCGGCCTCAAGTGGAATGGAACCGCGATGCCCTGACTCGAAATAAGGCCGGATATCCCTGCAGTGACTTGAATGCAGGCTCGTCTTGCATCTCCCAAGACGAAAGGATGTCTGAATCCCCTGTGGAGACCTCAGAGAAAGACCTAGTTCCCCACCTCATCGCGAACGGAGGCCTCATATCCTTTGAAAACTCCAGAGGTACGCGGAGATCAGTGCCTCCAAAGGAGACGATGCCTGACTCCTCGTGAAACTTGATAGAAGTCGCAGGATTCCTGTGGCACGTTGAAAGGGACCTTTGGTCTCCCGCCTCAGCTGGAGAGGCATCCCAATGGCCCTGCCAAGCCTCGAGGAGAATCCCGAGATATCCCTCACAACTAGGCAGGAGTCCTGACGTCGCTGAACAAACACTGGTGTGGAAGGGCCAGCCCCGTCGTAACTTGAGAATATACCCCAGGTTCCCGCCGCAACTCGAGAAAAACCATGAGATTTCCCCTCGCCACGAGATGAGGCCCGATTCCCCTGCACTGCGTGCAGAGCAATTCCGTGTTGCACATCACACATGAAAGGAGCCTTGATTTCCTTGATGGCCCTCCAGAGAAACCCCAAGAACACTGTTTCAAGGCTAGAGGGAACCTGAGGTCACTGTAGCAACACGAAAGAGCTCCGAGGACCAAAAATCAACTCGAGATGAGAGGTTAGTCCCTGGCTTCGACTCCAGAGGAATACCACCTTACCACAAACACCTCAAGAGGAGGCTTCTCTCAGCTCTAGCTATGTGAGAGGGACCCTGAGTTTGCGGCCTCAAGTGGAATGGACACCGCGATGCCCTGACTCAAAATAAGGCCGGATATCCCTGCAGTGACTTGAATACAGGCTCGTCTTGCATCTCCCAAGACGAAAGGATGTCTGAATCCCCTGTGGAGACCACAGAGAAAGACCTAGTTCCCCACCTCATCGCGACCGGAGGCCTCACATCCTTTGAAAACTTCAGGGGTACGCGGAGATAAGTGCCTCCAAAGGAGAGGATGCCTGACTTCTCATGAAACTTGATAGGAGTCCCAGGATTCCTGTGCCACGTGGAAAGGGACACTTGGTTTCCCGCCTCAGCTGGAGAGGCGTCCCAATTGCCCTGCCAAGCCTCGAGGAGATTCCCGAGTTGTCCCTCGCAACTAGGCAGGAGTCCTGACGTCTCTGAACAAACACGTGAGTGGAAAGGCCATCCCCGTCGTAACTCGAGAATATACCCAAGGTTCCCGCCGCAACTCGAGAAAAACCATGAGACTTCCCCATCACCGCGAGATGAGGCCCGATTCCCCTGCACTGCGTGCAGAGCAATTCCGTCCTGCACATCACACATGAAAGGAACCTTGATTTCCTTAATGGCACTCCAGAGAAACCCCAAGAACACTGTTTCACGGCTAGAGGAATCCTGAGGTCACTGTAGCAACGCGAAAGAGCTCCGTGGACCAAGAATCAACTCGAGATGAGAGGTTAGTCCCTGGATTCGACTCCAGAGGAATACCACCTTACCACAAGCACATCAAGAGGAGGCTTCTCTCAGCTCTAGGTATGTGAGAGGGACCCTGATTTTGCAGCCTCAGGGGAATGGAAACTGCGATGCCCTGACGCGAAATAAGGCCGGATATCCCTGCAGTGACTTGAATGCAGGCTCGTCTTGCATCTCCCAAGACGAAAGGATGTCTGAATCCCCTGTGGAGACCACAGAGAAAGACCTAGTTCCCCACCTCATCGCGACCGGAGGCCTCACATCCTTTGAAAACTCCAGAGGTACGCGGAGATCAGTGCCTCCAAAGGAGACGATGCCTGACTCCTCGTGAAACTTGATAGGAGTCCCAGGATTCCTGTGGCACGTGGAAAGGGACCCTTGGTCTCCCACCTCAGCTGGAGAGGCGTCCCAATTGCCCTGCCAAGCCTCGAGGAAAATCCCGAGTTGTCCCTCACAACTAGGCAGGAGTCCTGAAGTCGCTGAACAAACACGTGGGTGGAGGGACCATCCCCGTCTTAACTCGAGAATATACCCCAGGTTCCCGCCGCAACTCGAGAAAAACCATGAGACTTCCCCCTCTTCGCGAGATGAGGCCCGATTCCCTTGCACTGCGTGCAGAGAATTTCCGTGTTGCACATCACACATGAAAGGAGCCTTGATTTCCTTGGTGGCACTCCAGAGAAACCCCAAGAACACTCTTTCAAGTCTACAGGGATCCTGAGGTACCTGTAGCAACACGAAAGAGCTCCGTGGACCAAAAATCAACCCGAGATGAGAGGTTAGTCCCTAACTTCGACTTGAGGAATACCACCTTACCACAAGCACCTCAAGAGGAGGCTTCTCTCAGCTCTAGGTATGTGAGAGGGACCCTGAGTTTGCGGCCTCAAGTTAAATGGCCACCGCGATGCCCTGACGCGAAATAAGGCCGGATATCCCTGCAGTGACTTGAATGCAGGCTCGTCTTGCATCTCCCAAGATGAAAGGATGTCTGAATCCCCTGTGGAGACCACAGAGAAAGACCTAGTTCCCCACCTCATCGCGACCGGAGGCCTCACATCATTTGAAAACTCCAGAGGTACGCGGAGATCAGTGCCTCCAAAGGAGACGAAGCCTGACTCCTCGTGAAACTTGATAGGAGTCCCAGGATTCCTGTGGCACGTGGAAAGGGACCCTTGGTCTCCCGCCTCAGCTGGAGAGGCGTCCCAATTGCCCTGCCAAGCCTCGAGGAGAATCCCGAGTTGTCCCTCGCAACTAGGCAGGAGTCCTGACGTCTATGAACAAACACGTGGGTGGAAGGGCCATCCCCGTCGTAACTCGAGAATATACCCCAGGTTCCCTCCGCAACTCGAGAAAAACCATGAGACTTCCCCCTCGCCGCAAAATGAGGACCGATTCCCCTGCACTGCATGCAGAGCAATTCCGTCTTGCACATCACACATGAAAGGAGCCTTGATTTTCTTGATGGCACTCCAGAGAAACACCAAGAACACTGTTTCAAGGCTAGAGGGATCCTGAGGTCACTGTAGCAACACGAAAGAGCTCCGTGGACCAAAAATCAACTCGAGATGAGAGGTTAGTCCCTGGCTTCGACTCCAGAGGAATACCACCTTACCACAAGCACCTCAAGAGGAGGCTTCTCTCAGATCTAGGTATGTGAGAGGGACCCTGAGTTTGCGGCCTCAAGTGGAATGGACACCGCGATGCCCTGGCTCGAAATAAGGCCGGATATCCCTGCAGTCACTTGAATGCAGGCTCGTCTTGCATCTCCCAAGACGAAAGGATGTCTGAATCCCCTGTGGAGACCACAGAGAAAGACCTAGTTCCCCACCTCATGGCGACCGGAGGCCTCACATCCTTTGAAAACTCCAGAGGTACGCGGAGATCAGTGCCTCCAAAGGAGACGATGCCTGACTCCTCGTGAAACTTGATAGGAGTCCCAGGATTTCTGTGGCACATGGAAAGGGATCCTTGGTCTCCCGCCTCAGCTGGAGAGGCGTCCCAATTTCCCTGCCAAGCCTCGAGGAGAATCCCGAGTTGTCCCTCGCAAAGAGGCAGGAGTCCTGCCATCGCTGAACAAACACGTGTGTAGGAGGGCCATCCCCGTTGTAACTCGAGAATATACCCCCGGTTCCCGCCGCAACTAGAGATAAACCATGAGACTTCCCCCTCGCCGCGAGATGAGGCCTGATTCCCCTGCACTGCGTGAAGAGCAATTCCGTGTTGCACATCACACATGAAAGGAGCCTTGATTTCCTTGATGGCACTCCACAGAAACCCCAAGAACACTGTTTCAAGGCTAGAGGGATCCTGAGGTCACTGTCGCAACACGAAAGAGCTCCGTGCACTAAAAATCAACTCGAGATGAGAGGTTAGTCCCTGGCTTCGACTCCAGAGGAATACCACCTTACCATAAACAACTCAAGAGGAGGCTTCTCTCAGCTCTAGGTATGTGAGAGGGACCCTGCTTTTGCGGCCTCAAGTGGAAAGGACACCACGATGCCCTGACTCGAAATAAGGCCGGATATCCCTGCAGTGACTTGAATGAAGGCTCGTCTTGCATCTCCCAAGACGAAAGGATGTCTGAATCACCTGTGGAGACCACAGAGAAAGACCTAGTTCCCCACCTCATCGCGACCGGAGGCCTCACATCCTTTGAAAACTCCAGAGGTACGCGGAGATCAGTGCCTCCAAAGGAGACGATGTCTGACTCCTCGTGAAACTTGATAGGAGTCCCAGGATTCCTGTGGCACGTGGAAAGGGACCCTTGGTCTCCCGCCTCAGGTGGAGAGGCGTCCAAATTGCCCTGCCAAGCCTCGAGGAGAATCCCGAGTTGTCCCTCGAAACTAGGCAGGATTCCTGACGTCGATGAACAAACACGTGTGTGGAAGGGCCATCCCCGTCGTAACTCGAGAATATACCCCAGGTTCCCGCCGCAACACGAGAAAAACCATGAGATTTCCCCCTCGCCGCGAGATGTGGCCCGATTCCCCTGCACTGCGTGCAGAGCAATTCCGTGTTGCACATCACACTGAAAGGAGCCTTGATTTCCTTGATGGCACTCCAGAGAAACCCCAAGAACACTGTTTCAAGGCTAGAGGGATACTGAGGTCACTGTAGCAACACGAAAGAGCTCCGTGGACCAAAAATCAACTCGAGATGAGAGGTTAGTCCCTAACTTCGACTTGAGGAATACCACCTTACCACAAGCACCTCAAGAGGAGGCTTCTCTCAGCTTTAGGTATGTGAGAGGGACCCTGATTTTGCGGCCTCAAGTTAAATGGACACTGCGACGCCCTGACGCGAAATAAGGCCGGATATCCCTGCAGTGACTTGAATGCAGGCTCGTCTTGCATCTCCGAAGATGAAAGGATGTCTGAATCCCCTGTGGAGACCACAGAGAAAGACCTAGTTCCCCACCTCATCGCGCCCGGAGGCCTCACATCATTTGAAAAGTCCAGAGGTACGCGGAGATCAGTGCCTCCAAAGGAGACGATGCCTGACTCCTCGTGAAACTTGATAGGAGTCCCAGGATTCCTGTGGCACGTGGAAAGGGACCCTTGGTCTCCCGCCTCAGCTGGAGAGGCGTCCCAATTGCCCTGCCAAGCCTCGAGGAGAATCCCGAGTTGTCCCTCGCAACTAGGCAGGAATCCTGCCGTCACTGAACAAACACGTGGGTGGAAGGGCCATCCCCGTCGTAACTCGAGAATATACCCCAGGTTTCCGCCGCAACTCGAGAAAAACCATGAGACATCCCCCTCGCCGCTAGATGAGGCCCGATTCCCCTGCACTGCGTGCAGAGCAATTCCGTGTTGCACATCACACATGAAAGGAGCCTTGATTTCCTTGATGGCACTCCAGAGAAACCCCAAGAACACTGTTTCAAGGCTAGAGGGATCCTGAGGTCACTGTAGCAACATGAAAGAGCTCCGTGGACCAAAAATCAACTCGAGATGAGAGATTAGTCCCTGGCTTCGACTCCAGAGGAATACCACCTTACCACAAGCACCTCAAGAGGAGGCTTCTTTCAGCTCTAGGTATATGAGAGGGACCCTGAGTTTGCGGCCTCAAGTGGAATGGACACCGCGATGCCCTGACTCGAAATAAGGCCGGATATCCCTGCAGTGACTTGAATGCAGGCTCGTCTTGCATCTCCCAAGACGAAAGGATGTCTGAATCCCCTGTGGAGACCACAGAGAAAGACCTAGTTCCCCACCTCATCGCGACCGGAGGCCTCACATACTTTGAAAGCTCCAGAGGTATGCGGAGATCAGTGCCTCCAAAGGAGACGATGCCTGACTCCTCGTGAAACTTGATAGGAGTCCCAGGATTCCTGTGGCACGTGGAAAGGGACCCTTGGTCTCCAGCCTCAGCTGGAGAGGCGTCCCAATTGCCCTGCCAAGCCTCGAAGAGAATCTCGAGTTGTCCCTCGCAACTAGGCAGGAGTCCTGACATCGTTGAAGAAACACGTGGGTGGAAGGGCCATCCCCGTTGTAACTCGAGAATACACCCCAGGTTCCCGCCGCAACTCGAGAAAAACCATGAGACTTTCCTCTCGCCGCGAGATGAGGCCCGATTCCCCTGCACTGCGTGCAGAGCAATTCCGTGTTGCACATCACACATGAAAGGAGCCTTGATTTCCTTGATGGCACTCCAGAGAAACCGCAAGAACACTGTTTCCAGGCTAGAGGGATCCTGAGGTCACTGTAGCAACACGAAAGAGCTCCGTGGACCAAAAATCAACTCGAGATGAGAGGTTAGTCCCTGGCTTGGACTCCAGAGGAATACCACCTTACCACAAGCACCTCAAGAGGAGGCTTCTCTCAGCTCTAGCTATGTTCTGAGGTGCGGCCTCAAGTGGAATGGAACCGCGATGCCCTGACTCGAAATAAGGCCGGATATCCCTGCAGTGACTTGAATGCAGGCTCGTCTTGCATCTCCCAAGACGAAAGGATGTCTGAATCACCTGTGGAGACCTCAGAGAAAGACCTAGTTCCCCACCTCATCGCGACCGGAGGCCTCATATCCTTTGAAAACTCCAGAGGTACGCGGAGATCAGTGCCTCCAAAGGAGACGATGCCTGACTCCTCGTGAAACTTGATAGGAGTCGCAGGATTCCTGTGGCACGTTGAAAGGGACCTTTGGTCTCCCGCCTCAGCTGGTGAGGCATCCCAATGGCCCTGCCAAGCCTCGAGGAGAATCCCGAGATATCCCTCACAACTAGGCAGGAGTCCTAACGTCGCTGAACAAACACTGGTGTGGAAGGGCCAGCCCCGTCGTAACTCGAGAATATACCCCAGGTTCCCGCCGCAACTCGAGAAAAACCATGAGATTTCCGCTCGCCACGAGATGAGGCCCGATTCCCCTGCACTGCGTGCAGAGCAATTCCGTGTTGCACATCACACATGAAAGGAGCCTTGATTTCCTTGATGGCCCTCCAGAGAAACCCCAAGAACACTGTTTCAAGGCTAGAGGGAACCTGAGGTCACTGTAGCAACACGAAAGAGCTACAAGGACCAAAAATCAACACGAGATGAGAGGTTAGTCCCTGGCTTCAACTCCAGAGGAATACCACCTTACCACAAGCACCTCAAGAGGAGGCTTCTCTCAGCTCTAGCTATGTGAGAGGGACCCTGAGTTTGCGGCCTCAAGTGGAATGGACACCACGATGCCCTGACTCGAAAAAAGGCCGGATATCCCTGCAGTGACTTGAATACAGGCTCGTCTTGCATCTCCCAAGACGAAAGGATGTCTGAATCCCCTGTGGAGACCACAGAGAAAGACCTAGTTCCCCACCTCATCGCGACCGGAGGCCTCACATCCTTTGAAAACTTCAGGGGTACGCGGAGATAAGTGCCTCCAAAGGAGAGGATGCCTGACTCCTCATGAAACTTGATAGGAGTCCCAGGATTCCTGTGCCACGTGGAAAGGGACACTTGGTTTCCCGCCTCAGCTGGAGAGGCGTCCCAATTGCCCTGCCAAGCCTCGAGGAGATTCCCGAGTTGTCCCTCGCAACTAGGCAGGAGTCCTGACGTCTCTGAACAAACACGTGAGTGGAAAGGCCATCCCCGTCGTAACTCGAGAATATACCCCAGGTTCCCGCCGCAACTCGAGAAAAACCATGAGACTTCCCCATCACCGCGAGATGAGGCCCGATTCCCCTGCACTGCGTGCAGAGCAATTCCGTCCTGCACATCACACATGAAAGGAACCTTGATTTCCTTAATGGCACTCCAGAGAAACCCCAAGAACACTGTTTCACGGCTAGAGGAATCCTGAGGTCACTGTAGCAACGCGAAAGAGCTCCGTGGACCAAGAATCAACTCGACATGAGAGGTTAGTCCCTGGCTTCGACTCCAGAGGAATACCACCTTACCACAAGCACCTCAAGAGGAGGCTTCTCTCATCTCTAGGTATGTGAGAGGGACCCTGATTTTGCAGCCTCAGGGGAATGGAAACTGCGATGCCCTGACGCGAAATAAGGCCGGATATCCCTGCAGTGACTTGAATGCAGGCTCGTCTTGCATCTCCCAAGACGAAAGGATGTCTGAATCCCCTGTGGAGACCACAGAGAAAGACCTAGTTCCCCACCTCATCGCGACCGGAGGCCTCACATCCTTTGAAAACTCCAGAGGTACGCGGAGATCAGTGCCTCCAAAGGAGACGATGCCTGACTCCTCGTGAAACTTGATAGGAGTCCCAGGATTCCTGTGGCACGTGGAAAGGGACCCTTGGTCTCCCACCTCAGCTGGAGAGGCGTCCCAATTGCCCTGCCAAGCCTCGAGGAGAATCCCGAGTTGTCCCTCGCAACTAGGCAGGAGTCCTGAAGTCGCTGAACAAACACGTGGGTGGAGGGACCATCCCCGTCTTAACTCGAGAATATACCCCAGGTTCCCGCCGCAACTCGAGAAAAACCATGAGACTTCCCCCTCGCCGCGAGATGAGGCCCGATTCCCTTGCACTGCGTGCAGAGAATTTCCGTGTTGCACATCACACATGAAAGGAGCCTTGATTTCCTTGGTGGCACTCCAGAGAAACCCCAAGAACACTCTTTCAAGTCTACAGGGATCCTGAGGTACCTGTAGCAACACGAAAGAGCTCCGTGGACCAAAAATCAACTCGAGATGAGAGGTTAGTCCCTGGCTTCGACTCCAGAGGAATACCACCTTATCATAAACAACTCGAGAGGAGGCTTCTCTCAGCTCTAGGTATGTGAGAGGGACCCTGCTTTTGCGGCCTCAAGTGGAAAGGACACCACGATGCCCTGACTCGAAATAAGGCCGGATATCCCTGCAGTGACTTGAATGCAGGCTCGTCTTGCATCTCCCAAGACGAAAGGATGTCTGAATCACCTGTGGAGACCACAGAGAAAGACCTAGTTCCCCACCTCATCGCGACCGGAGGCCTCACATCCTTTGAAAACTCCAGAGGTACGCGGAGATCAGTGCCTCCAAAGGAGACGATGTCTGACTCCTCGTGAAACTTGATAGGAGTCCCAGGATTCCTGTGGCACGTGGAAAGGGACCCTTGGTCTCCCGCCTCAGGTGGAGAGGCGTCCAAATTGCCCTGCCAAGCCTCGAGGAGAATCCCGAGTTGTCCCTCGAAACTAGGCAGGATTCCTGACGTCGATGAACAAACACGTTTGTGGAAGGGCCATCCCCGTCGTAACTCGAGAATATACCCCAGGTTCCCGCCGCAACTCGAGAAAAACCATGAGATTTCCCCCTCGCCGCGAGATGTGGCCCGATTCCCCTGCACTGCGTGCAGAGCAATTCCGTGTTGCACATCACACATGAAAGGAGCCTTGATTTCCTTGATGGCACTCCAGAGAAACCCCAAGAACACTGTTTCAATGCTAGAGGGATACTGAGGTCACTGTAGCAACACGAAAGAGCTCCGTGGACCAAAAATCAACTCGAGATGAGAGGTTAGTCCCTAACTTCGACTTGAGGAATACCACCTTACCACAAGCACCTCAAGAGGAGGCGTCTCTCAGCTTTAGGTATGTGAGAGGGACCCTGATTTTGCGGCCTCAAGTTAAATGGACACTGCGACGCCCTGACGCGAAATAAGGCCGGATATCCCTGCAGTGACATGAATGCAGGCTCGTCTTGCATCTCCGAAGATGAAAGGATGTCTGAATCCCCTGTGGAGACCACAGAGAAAGACCTAGTTCCCCACCTCATCGCGCCCGAAGGCCTCACATCATTTGAAAAGTCCAGAGGTACGCGGAGATCAGTGCCTCCAAAGGAGACGATGCCTGACTCCTCGAGAATCTTGATAGGAGTCCCAGGATTCCTGTGGCACGTGGAAAGGGACCCTTGGTCTCCCGCCTCAGCTGGAGAGGCGTCCCAATTGCCCTGCCAAGCCTCGAGGAGAATCCCGAGTTGTCCCTCCAAACTAGGCAGGAGTCCTGACGTCGCTGAAGAAACACGTGTGTGGAAGGGCCATCCTCGTCTTAACTCGAGAATATACCCCAGGTTCCCGCCGCAACTCGAGAAAAACCATGAGACTTCCCCCTCGCCGCGAGATGAGGCCCGATTCCCCTGCACTGCGTGCAGAGCAATTCCGTCTTGCACATCACACATGAAAGGACCCTTGATTTTCTTGATGGCACTCCAGAGAAACCCCAAGAACACTGTTTCAAGGCTAGAGGGATCCTGAGGTCACTGTAGCCACACGAAAGAGCTCCGTGGAGTAAAAATCAACTCGTGATGAGAGGTTAGTCCCTGGCTTCGACTTGAGGAATACCACCTTACCACAAGCACCTCAAGAGGAGGCTTCTCTCAGCTTTAGGTATGTGAGAGGGACCCTGAGTTTGCGGCCTCAAGTTAAATGGACACTGCGACGCCCTGACGCGAAATAAGGCCGGATATCCCTGCAGTGACATGAATGCAGGCTCGTCTTGCATCTCCGAAGATGAAAGGATGTCTGAATCCCCTGTGGAGACCACAGAGAAAGACCTAGTTCCCCACCTCATCGCGCCCGGAGGCCTCACATCATTTGAAAAGTCCAGAGGTACGCGGAGATCAGTGCCTCCAAAGGAGACGATGCCTGACTCCTCGTGAAACTTGATAGGAGTCCCAGGATTCCTGTGCCACGTGGAAAGGGACCCTTGGTCTCCCGCCTCAGCTGGAGAGGCGTCCCAATTGCCCTGCCAAGCCTCGAGGAGAATCCCGAGTTGTCCCTCCAAACTAGGCAGGAGTCCTGACGTCGCTGAAGAAACACGTGTGTGGAAGGGCCATCCTCGTCTTAACTCGAGAATATACCCCAGGTTCCCGCCGCAACTCGAGAAAAACCATGAGACTTCCCCCTCGCCGCGAGATGAGGCCCGATTCCCCTGCACTGCGTGCAGAGCAATTCCGTGTTGCACATCACACATGAAAGGAGCCTTGATTTCCTTGGTGGCACTCCAGAGAAACCCCAAGAACACTGTTTCAAGGCTAGAGGGATCCTGAGGTCACTGTAGCAACACGAAAGAGCTCCGTGGACCAAAAATCAACTCGAGATGAGAGGTTCGTCCCTGGCTTCGACTCCAGAGGAATACCACCTTTCACAAGCACCTCAAGAGGAGGCTTCTCTCAGCTCTAGGTATGTGAGAGGGACCCTGAGTTTGCGGCCTCAAGTGGAATGGACACCGCGATGCCCTGACTCGAAATAAGGCCGGATATCCCTGCAGTGACTTGAATGCAGGCTCATCTTGCATCTCCCAAGACGAAAGGATGTCTGAATCCCCTGTGGAGACCACAGAGAAAGACCTAGTTCCCCACCTCATCGCGACCGGAGGCCTCACATCCTTTGAAAACTCCAGAGGTACGCGGAGATCAGTGCCTCCAAAGGAGACGATGTCTGACTCCTCGTGAAACTTGATAGGAGTCCCAGGATTCCTGTGGCACGTGGAAAGGGACCCTTGGTCTCCCGCCTCAGGTGGAGAGGCGTCCAAATTGCCCTGCCAAGCCTCGAGGAGAATCCCGAGTTGTCCCTCGAAACTAGGCAGGATTCCTGACGTCGATGAACAAACACGTTTGTGGAAGGGCCATCCCCGTCGTAACTCGAGAATATACCCCAGGTTCCCGCCGCAACTCGAGAAAAACCATGAGATTTCCCCCTCGCCGCGAGATGTGGCCCGATTCCCCTGCACTGCGTGCAGAGCAATTCCGTGTTGCACATCACACATGAAAGGAGCCTTGATTTCCTTGATGGCACTCCAGAGAAACCCCAAGAACACTGTTTCAATGCTAGAGGGATACTGAGGTCACTGTAGCAACACGAAAGAGCTCCGTGGACCAAAAATCAACTCGAGATGAGAGGTTAGTCCCTAACTTCGACTTGAGGAATACCACCTTACCACAAGCACCTCAAGAGGAGGCGTCTCTCAGCTTTAGGTATGTGAGAGGGACCCTGATTTTGCGGCCTCAAGTTAAATGGACACTGCGACGCCGTGACGCGAAATAAGGCCGGATATCCCTGCAGTGACATGAATGCAGGCTCGTCTTGCATCTCCGAAGATGAAAGGATGTCTGAATCCCCTGTGGAGACCACAGAGAAAGACCTAGTTCCCCACCTCATCGCGCCCGAAGGCCTCACATCATTTGAAAAGTCCAGAGGTACGCGGAGATCAGTGCCTCCAAAGGAGACGATGCCTGACTCCTCGAGAATCTTGATAGGAGTCCCAGGATTCCTGTGGCACGTGGAAAGGGACCCTTGGTCTCCCGCCTCAGCTGGAGAGGCGTCCCAATTGCCCTGCCAAGCCTCGAGGAGAATCCCGAGTTGTCCCTCCAAACTAGGCAGGAGTCCTGACGTCGCTGAAGAAACACGTGTGTGGAAGGGCCATCCTCGTCTTAACTCGAGAATATACCCCAGGTTCCCGCCGCAACTCGAGAAAAACCATGAGACTTCCCCCTCGCCGCGAGATGAGGCCCGATTCCCCTGCACTGCGTGCAGAGCAATTCCGTCTTGCACATCACACATGAAAGGACCCTTGATTTTCTTGATGGCACTCCAGAGAAACCCCAAGAACACTGTTTCAAGGCTAGAGGGATCCTGAGGTCACTGTAGCCACACGAAAGAGCTCCGTGGAGTAAAAATCAACTCGTGATGAGAGGTTAGTCCCTGGCTTCGACTTGAGGAATACCACCTTACCACAAGCACCTCAAGAGGAGGCTTCTCTCAGCTTTAGGTATGTGAGAGGGACCCTGAGTTTGCGGCCTCAAGTTAAATGGACACTGCGACGCCCTGACGCGAAATAAGGCCGGATATCCCTGCAGTGACATGAATGCAGGCTCGTCTTGCATCTCCGAAGATGAAAGGATGTCTGAATCCCCTGTGGAGACCACAGAGAAAGACCTAGTTCCCCACCTCATCGCGCCCGGAGGCCTCACATCATTTGAAAAGTCCAGAGGTACGCGGAGATCAGTGCCTCCAAAGGAGACGATGCCTGACTCCTCGTGAAACTTGATAGGAGTCCCAGGATTCCTGTGCCACGTGGAAAGGGACCCTTGGTCTCCCGCCTCAGCTGGAGAGGCGTCCCAATTGCCCTGCCAAGCCTCGAGGAGAATCCCGAGTTGTCCCTCCAAACTAGGCAGGAGTCCTGACGTCGCTGAAGAAACACGTGTGTGGAAGGGCCATCCTCGTCTTAACTCGAGAATATACCCCAGGTTCCCGCCGCAACTCGAGAAAAACCATGAGACTTCCCCCTCGCCGCGAGATGAGGCCCGATTCCCCTGCACTGCGTGCAGAGCAATTCCGTGTTGCACATCACACATGAAAGGAGCCTTGATTTCCTTGGTGGCACTCCAGAGAAACCCCAAGAACACTGTTTCAAGGCTAGAGGGATCCTGAGGTCACTGTAGCAACACGAAAGAGCTCCGTGGACCAAAAATCAACTCGAGATGAGAGGTTCGTCCCTGGCTTCGACTCCAGAGGAATACCACCTTTCACAAGCACCTCAAGAGGAGGCTTCTCTCAGCTCTAGGTATGTGAGAGGGACCCTGAGTTTGCGGCCTCAAGTGGAATGGACACCGCGATGCCCTGACTCGAAATAAGGCCGGATATCCCTGCAGTGACTTGAATGCAGGCTCATCTTGCATCTCCCAAGACGAAAGGATGTCTGAATCCCCTGTGGAGACCACAGAGAAAGACCTAGTTCCCCACCTCATCGCGACCGGAGGCCTCACATCCTTTGAAAACCTCAGAGGTACTCGGAGATCAGTGCCTCCAAAGGAGACGATGCCTGACTCCTCGTGAAACTTGATAGGAGTCCCAGGATTCCTGTGCACGTGGAAAGGGACACTTGGTCTCCCGCCTCAGCTGAAGAGGCGTCCCTATTGCCCTGCCAAGCCTCGAGGAAAATCCCGAGTTGTCCCTCGCAACTAGGCAGGAGTCCTGACGTCGCTGAACAAACACGTGGGTGGAAGGGCCATCCCCGTCGTAACTCGAGAATATACCCCAGGGTCCCGCCGCAACTCGAGAAAAACCATGAGACTTCCGCCTCGCCGCGAGATGAGGCTCGATTCTCCTGCACTGCATGCAGAGCAATTCCGTGTTGCACATCACACATGAAAGGAGCCTTGATTTTCTTGATGGCACTCTAGAGAAACCGCAAGAACACTGTTTCCAGGCTAGAGGGATCCTGAGTTCACTGTCGCCACACGAAAGAGCTTCGTGGACCAAAAATCAACTCGAGATGAGAGGTTAGTCCCTGGCTTCGACTCCAGAGGAATACCACCTTACCACAAGCACCTCAAGAGGAGGCTTCTCTCAGCTCTAGGTATGTGAGAGGGATCCTGAGTTTGCAGCCTCAAGTGGAATGGACACCGCGATGCCCTAACGCGAAATAAGGCCGGATATCCCTGCAGTGACTTGAATGCAGGCTCGCCTTGCATCTCCCAAGACGAAAGGATGTCTGAATCCCCTGTGGAGACCACAGAGAAAGACCTAGTTCCCCACCTCATCGCGACCGGAGGCCTCACATCCTTTGAAAACTCCAGAGGTACGCGGAGATCAGTGCCTTCAAAGGAGACGATGCCTGACTCCTCGTGAAACTTGATAGGAGTCACAGGATTCCTGTGGCACGTGGAAAGGGATGCTTGGTCTACCGCCTCAGATGGAGAGGCGTCCCAATTGCCCTGCCAAGCCTCGAGGAGAATTCCGAGTTGACCCTCGCAACTAGGCAGGAGTCCTGACGTCGCTGAACAAACACGTGGGTGGAAGGGCCATCCCCGTCATAACTTCAGAATATACCCCAGGTTCCCACCGCAACTCGAGAAAATCCATGAGACTTCCCCGTCGCCGCAAAATGAGGCCTGATATCCTGCACTGCGTGCAGAGCAATTCCGTGTTGCACATCACACATGAAAGGAGCCTTGATTTCCTTGATGGCACTCCAGAGAAACCCCAAGAACACTGTTTCAAGGCTAGAGGGATCCTGAGGTCACTGTAGCAACACGAAAGAGCTCCATGGACCAAAAATCAACTCGAGATGAGAGGTTAGTCCCTGGCTTCGACTCCATAGGAATACCACCTTACCACAAGCACCTCAAGAGGAGGCTTCTCTCAGCTCTAGGTATGTGAGAGGGACCCTGACTTTGCGGACTCAAGTGGAATGGACACTGCGATGCCCTGACACGAAATAAGGCCGGATATCCCTGCAGTGACTTGAATGCAGGCTCGTCTTGCATCTCCCAAGATGAAAGGATGTCTGAATCCCCTGTGGAGACCTCAGAGAAAGATCTAGTTCCCCACCTCATCGCGACCGGAGGCCTCACATCCTTTGAAAACTCCAGAGGTACGCGGAGATCAGTGCCTGCAAAGGAGACGATGCCTGACTCCTCGTGAAACTTGATAGGAGTCCCAGGATTCCTGTGGCACGTGGAAAGGGACCCTTGGTCTCCCGCCTCAGATGGAGAGGCGTCCCAATTGCCCTGCCAAGCCTCGAGGAGAATCCCGAGTTGTCCCTCGCAACTAGGCAGGAGTCCGGACGTCGCTGAACAAACACGTGGGTGGAAGGGCCATCCCCGTCATAACTTCAGAATATACCCCAGGTTCCCACCGCAACTCGAGAAAATCCATGAGACTTCCCCGTCGCCGCAAAATGAGGCCTGATATCCTGCACTGCGTGCAGAGCAATTCCGTGTTGCACATCACACATGAAAGGAGCCTTGATTTCCTTGATGGCACTCCAGAGAAACACCAAGAACACTGTTTCAAGGCTAGAGGGATCCTGAGGTCACTGTAGCAACACGAAAGAGCTCCGTGGACCAAAAATCAACTCGAGATGAGAGGTTAGTCCCTGGCTTCGACTCCAGAGGAATACCACCTTACCACAAGCACCTCAAGAGGAGGCTTCTCTCAGCTCTAGGTATGTGAGAGGGACCCTGAGTTTGCGGCCTCAAGTGGAATGGACACCGCGATGGCCTGACTCGAAATAAGGCTAGATATCCCTGCAGTGACTTGAATGCAGGCTCGTCTTGCATCTCCCAAGAGGAAAGGATGTCTGAATCCTCTGTGGAGACCACAGAAAAAGACCTAGTTCCCCACCTCATCGCGACCGGAGGCCTCACGTCCTTTTAAAACTCCAGAGGTACGCGGAGATCAGTGCCTCCAAAGGAGACGATGCCTGACTCCTCGTGAAACTTGATAGGAGTCCCAGGATTCCTGTGGCACGTGGAAAGGGACCCTTGGTCTCCCGCCTCAGCTGGAGAGGCGTCCCAATTGCCCTGCCAAGCCTCGAGGAGAATCCCGAGTTGTCCCTCGCAACTAGGCAGGAGTCCTGACGTCGCTGAACAAACACGTGGGTGGAAGGGCCATCCCCATCGTAACTCGATAATATAGCCCAGGTTCCCGCCGCAACTCGAGAAAAACCATGAGACTTCCCCCTCGCCGCGAGATGAGGCCCGATTCCCCTGCACTGCGTGCAGAGCAATGCCGTGTTGCACTTCACACATGAAAGGAGCCTTGATTTCCTTGATGGCACTCCAGAGAAACCCCACGAACACTGTTTCAAGGCTAGAGGGATCCTGAGGTCACTGTAGCAACACGAAAGATCTCCGTGGACCAAAAATCAACTCGAGATGAGAGGTTAGTCCCTGGCTTCGACTCCAGAGGAATACCACCTTACCACAAGCACCTCAAGAGGAGGCTTCTCTCAGCTCTAGGTATGTGAGAGGGACCCTGAGTTTGCGGCCTCAAGTGGAATGGACACCGCGATGGCCTGACTCGAAATAAGGCTGGATATCCCTGCAGTGACTTGAATGCAGGCTCGTCTTGCATCTCCCAAGAGGAAATGATGTCTGAATCCCCTGTGGAGACCACAGAGAAAGACCTAGTTCCCCACCTCATCGCGACCGGAGGCCTCACGTCCTTTGAAAACTCCAGAGGTACGCGGAGATCAGTGCCTCCAAAGGAGACGATGCCTGACTCCTCGTGAAACTTGATAGGAGTCCCAGGATTCCTGTGGCACGTGGAAAGGGACCCTTGGTCTCCCGCCTCAGCTGGAGAGGCGTCCCAATTGCCCTGCCAAGCCTCGAGGAGAATCCCGAGTTGTCCCTCGCAACTAGGCAGGAGTCCTGACGTCGCTGAACAAACACGTGGGTGGAAGGGCCATCCCCGTCGTAACTCGAGAATATACCCCAGGTTCCCGCCGCAACTCGAGAAAAACCATGAGACTTCCCCCTCGCTGCGAGATGAGGCCTGATTCCCCTGCACTGCTTGCAGAGCAATTCCGTGTTGCACATCACACATGAAAGGAGCCTTGATTTCCTTGATGGCACTCCAGAGAAACCCCAAGAACACTGTTTCCAGGATAGAGGGATCCTGAGGTCACTGTAGCAACACGAAAGAGCTCCATGGACCAAAAATCAACTCGAGATGAGGGGTTAGTTCCTGGCTTCCACTCCAGAGGAATACCACCTTACTACAAGCACCTCAAGAGGATGCTTCTCTCAGCTTTAGGTATGTGAGAGGGACCCTGAGTTTGCAGCCTCAAGTCGAATGGACACCATGATGCCCTGACTCGAAATAAGGCCGGATATCCCTGCAGTGACTTGAATGCAGGCTCGCCTTGCATCTCCCAAGACGAAAGGATGTCTGAATCCCCTGTGGAGACCACAGAGAAAGACCTAGTTCCCCACCTCATGGCGACCGGAGGCCTCACATCCTTTGAAATCTCCAGAGGTACGCGGAGATCAGTGCCTCCAAAGGAGACGATGCCTGACTCCTCGTGAAACTTGATAGGAGTCCCAGGATTTCTGTGGCATGTGGAAAGGGACCCTTGGTCTCCCGCCTCAGCTGGAGAGGGGTCCCAATTTCCCTGCCAAGCCTCGAGGAGAATCCCGAGTTGTCCCTCGCAACTAGGCAGGAGTCCTGCCATCGCTGAACAAACACGTGTGTAGGAGGGCCATCCCCGTTGTAACTCGAGAATATACCCCATGTTCCCGCCGCAACTAGAGATAAACCATGAGACTTCCCCCTCGCCGCGAGATGAGGCCTGATTCCCCTGCACTGCGTGCAGAGCAATTCCGTGTTGCACATCACACATGAAAGGAGCCTTGATTTCCTTGATGGCACTCCACAGAAACCCCAAGAACACTGTTTCAAGGCTAGAGGGATCCTGAGGTCACTGTAGCAACACGAAAGAGCTCCGGGGACCAAAAATCAACTCGAGATGAGAGGTTAGTCCCTGGCTTCGACTGCAGAGGAATACCATCTTACCATAAACACCTCAAGAGGAGGCTTCTCTCAGGTATAGGTATGTGAGAGGGACCCTGCTTTTGCGGCCTCAAGTGGAAAGGACACCACGATGCCCTGACTCGAATTAAGGCCGGATATCCCTGCAGTGACTTGAATGCAGGCTCGTCTTGCATCTCCCAAGACGAAAGGATGTCTGAATCACCTGTGGAGACCACGGAGAAAGACCTAGTTCCCCACCTCATCGCGACCGGAGGCCTCACATACTTTGAAAACTCCAGAGGTATGCGGAGATCAGTGCCTCCAAAGGAGACGATGTCTGACTCCTCGTGAAACTTGATAGGAGTCCCAGGATTCCTGTGGCACGTGGAAAGGGACCCTTGGTCTCCTGCCTCAGCTGGAGAGGCGTACAAATTGCCCTGCCAAGCCTCGAGGAAAATCCCGAGTTGTCCCTCGAAACTAGGCAGGATTCCTGACGTCGATGAACAAACACGTGTGTGGAAGGGCCATCCCCGTCGTAACTCGAGAATATACCCCATGTTCCCGCCGCAACTCGAGAAAAACCGTGAGACTTCCCCCTCGCCGCGAGATGAGGCCCGATTCCCCTGCACTGCGTGCAGAGCAATTCCGTCTTGCACATCACACATGAAAGGACCCTTGATTTTCTTGATGGCACTCCAGAGAAACCCCAAGAACACTGTTTCAAGGCTAGAGGGATCATGAGGTCACTGTAGCAACACGAAAGAGCTCCGTCGACCAAAAATCAACTGGAGATGAGAGGTTAGTCCCTAACTTCGACTTGAGGAATACCATCTTACCACAAGCACCTCAAGAGGAGTCTTCTCTCAGCTTTAGGGATGTGAGAGGGACCCTGAGTTTGCGGCCTCAAGTTAAATGGACACTGCGAGGCCCTGACGCGAAATAAGGCCGGATATCCCTGCAGTGACTTGAATGCAGGCTCGTCTTGCATCTCCGAAGATGAAAGGATGTCTGAATCCGCTGTGGAGACCACAGAGAAAGACCTAGTTCCCCACCTCATCGCGCCCGGAGGCCTCACATCATTTGAAAAGTCCAGAGGTACGCGGAGATCAGTGCCTCCAAAGGAGACGATGCCTGACTCCTCGTGAAACTTGATAGGAGTCCCAGGATTCCTGTGCCATGTGGAAAGGGACCCTTGGTCTCCCGCCTCAGCTGGAGAGGCGTCCCAATTGCCCTGCCAAGCCTCGAAGAGAATCCCGAGTTGTCCGTCGCAACTAGGCAGGAGTCCTGCCGTCGCTGAACAAACATGTGGTTGGAAGGGCCATCCCCGTCGTTACTCGAGAATATACCCCAGGTTCCCGCCGCAACTCGAGAAAAACCATGAGACTTCCCCCTCGCCGCGATATGAGGCCCGATTCCCCTGCACTGCGTGCAGAGCAATTCCGTGTTGCACATCACACATGAAAGGAGCCTTGATTTCCTTGATGGCACTCCAGAGAAACCCCACGAACACTGTTTCCAGGCTAGAGGGATCCTGAGGTCACTGTAGCAACAAGAAAGAGCTCCGTGGACCAACAATCAACTCGAGATGAGAGGTTAGTCCCTGGCTTCGACTCCAGAGGAATACCACCTTACCACAAGCACCTCAAGAGGAGGCTTCTCTCAGCTCTGGCTATGTGCTGAGTTTGCGGCCTCAAGTGGAATGGACACCGCGATGCCCTGACTCGAAATAAGGCCGGATATCCCTGCAGTGACTTGAATGCAGGCTCGTCTTGCATTTCCCAAGATGAAAGGATGTCTGAATCCCCTGTGGAGACCACAGAGAAAGACCTAGTTGCCCACCTCATCGCGACCGGAGGCCTCACATCCTTTGAAAACTCCAGAGGTACGCGGAGATCAGTGCCTCCAAAGGAGACGATGCCTGACTCCTCGTGAATCTTGATAGGAGTCCCAGGATTGCTGTGGCACGTGGAAAGGGACACTTGGTCTCCCGCCTCAGCTGGAGAGGCGTCCCAATTGCCCTGCCAAGCCTCGAGGAGAATCCCGAGTTGTCCCTCGCAACTAGGCAGGAGTCCTGACGTCGCTGAACAAACACGTGGGTGGAAGGGCCATCCCCGTCGTAACTCGAGAATATACCCCAGGTTCCCGCCGCAACTCGAGAAAAACCATGAGACTTCCCCCTAGCCGCGAGATGCGGCCCGATTCCCCTGCACTGCGTGCAGAGCAATTCAGTGTTGCACATCACACATGCAAGGAGCCTTGATTTCCTTGATGGCACTCCAGAGAAACCCCAAGAACACTGTTTCAAGGCTAGAGGGATCCTGAGGTCACTGTAGCCACACGAAAGAGCTCCGTGGACCCCAAATCAACTCGACATGAGAGGATAGTCCCTGGCTTCGAACCCAGAGGAATACCACCTTAACACAAGCACCTCAAGAGGAGGCTTCTCTCAGCTCTAGGTATGTGAGAGGGACCCTGAGTTTGCGGCCTCAAGTGGAATGGACACCGCGATGCCCTGACTCGAAATAAGGCCGGATATCCCTGCAGTGACTTGAATGCAGGCGCGTCTTGCATCTCCCAAGACGAAAGGATGTCTGAATCCCCTGTGGAGACTACAGAGGAAGACCTAGTTTCCCACCTCATCGCGACCGGAGGCCTCACATCCTTTGAAAACTCCAGAGGTACGCGGAGATCAGTGCCTCCAAAAGAGACGATGCCTGACTCCTCGTGAAACTTGATAGGAGTCCCAGGATTCCTGTGGCACGTGGAAAGGGACCCTTGGTCTCCCGCCTCAGCTGGAGAGGCGTCCCAATTGCCCTGCCAAGCCTCGAGGAGAACCCGGAGTTGTCCCTCGCAACTAGGCAGGTGTCCTGACGTCGCTGAAGAAACACGTGTGTGGAAGGGCCATCCCCGTCGTAACTCGAGAATATACCCCAGGTTCCCGCCGCAACTCGAGAAAAACCATGAGACTTCCCCCTCGCCGCGAGATGAGGCCCGATTCCCCTGCACTGCGTGCAGAGCAATTCCGTGTTGCACATCACACATGAAAGGAGCCTTGATTTCCTTGATGGCACTCCAGAGAAAGCCCAAGAACACTGTTTCAAGGCTAGAGGGATCCAGAGGTCACTGTAGCAACACGAAAGAGCTCCGTGGACCAAAAATCAACTCGAGATGAGAGGTTAGTCCCTGGCTTCGACTCCAGAGGAATACCACCTTACCACAAGCACCTCAAGAGGAGGCTTCTCTCAGCTCTAATTATGTGAGAGGGACCCTGAGTTTGCGGCCTCAAGTGCAATGGACACCGCGATGCTCTGGCTCGAAATAAGGCCGCATATGCCTGCAGTGACTTGAATGCAGGCTCGTCTTGCATCTCCCAAGACGAAAGGATGTCTGAATCACCTGTGTAGACCACAGAGAAAGACCTAGTTCCCCACCTCATCGAGACCGGAGGACTAACATCCTTTGAAAACTCCAGAGGTACCTGGAGATCAGTGCCTCCAAAGGAGACGATGCCTGACTCCTCGTGAAACTTGATAGGAGTCCCAGGATTCCTGTGGCACGTGGAAAGGGACACTTGGTCTCCCGCCTCAGTTGGAGAGGTGTCCCAATTGCCCTGCCAAGCCTCGAGGAGAATCCCGAGTTGTCCCTCGCAACTAGGTAGGAGTCCTGACGTCGCTGAACAAACATGTGGTTGGAAGGGCCATCCCCGTCTTAACTCGAGAATATACCCCAGGTTCCCGCCGCAACTCGAGAAAAACCATGAGACTACCCCCTCGCCGTGAGATGAGGCACGATTTCCCTGCAGTACATGCAGAGCAATTCCGTGTTGCACATCAAACATGAAAGGAGCCTCGATTTCCTTGATGGCACTCCAGAGAAACCCCAAGAACACTGTTTCAAGGCTAGAGGGATCCTGAGGTCACTGTAGCAACACGAAAGAGCTCCGTGGACCAAAAATCAACTCGAGATGAGAGGTTAGTCCCTGGCTTCGACTCCAGAGGAATACCACCTTACCACAAGCACCTCAAGAGGAGGCTTCTCTCAGCTCTAGGTATGTGAGAGGGACCCTGAGTTTGCGGCCTCAAGTGGAATGGACACCGCGATGCCCTGACTCGAAATAAGGCCGGATATCCCTGCAGTGACTTGAATGCAGGCGCGTCTTGCATCTCCCAAGACGAAAGGATGTCTGAATCCCCTGTGGAGACTACAGAGGAAGACCTAGTTTCCCACCTCATCGCGACCGGAGGCCTCACATCCTTTGAAAACTCCAGAGGTACGCGGAGATCAGTGCCTCCAAAAGAGACGATGCCTGACTCCTCGTGAAACTTGATAGGAGTCCCAGGATTCCTGTGGCACGTGGAAAGGGACCCTTGGTCTCCCGCCTCAGCTGGAGAGGCGTCCCAATTGCCCTGCCAAGCCTCGAGGAAAACCCCGAGTTGTCCCTCGCAACTTGGCAGGTGTCCTGACGTCGCTGAAGAAACACGTGTGTGGAAGGGCCATCCCCGTCGTAACTCGAGAATATACCCCAGGTTCCCGCCGCAACTCGAGAAAAACCATGAGACTTCCCCCTCGCCGCGAGATGAGGCCCGATTCCCCTGCACTGCGTGCAGAGCAATTCCGTGTTGCACATCACACATGAAAGGAGCCTTGATTTCCTTGATGGCACTCCAGAGAAAGCCCAAGAACACTGTTTCAAGGCTAGAGGGATCCAGAGGTCACTGTAGCAACACGAAAGAGCTCCGTGGATCAAAAATCAACTCGAGATGAGAGGTTAGTCCCTGGCTTCGACTCCAGAGGAATACCACCTTACCACAAGCACCTCAAGAGGAGGCTTCTCTCAGCTCTAATTATGTGAGAGGGACCCTGAGTTTGCGGCCTCAAGTGCAATGGACACCGCGATGCTCTGGCTCGAAATAAGGCCGCATATGCCTGCAGTGACTTGAATGCAGGCTCGTCTTGCATCTCCCAAGACGAAAGGATGTCTGAATCACCTGTGTAGACCACAGAGAAAGACCTAGTTCCCCACCTCATCGAGACCGGAGGACTCACATCCTTTGAAAACTCCAGAGGTACCTGGAGATCAGTGCCTCCAAAGGAGACGATGCCTGACTCCTCGTGAAACTTGATAGGAGTCCCAGGATTCCTGTGGCACGTGGAAAGGGACACTTGGTCTCCCGCCTCAGTTGGAGAGGTGTCCCAATTGCCCTGCCAAGCCTCGAGGAGAATCCCGAGTTGTCCCTCGCAACTAGGTAGGAGTCCTGACGTCGCTGAACAAACATGTGGTTGGAAGGGCCATCCCCGTCGTAACTCGAGAATATACCCCAGGTTCCCGCCGCAACTCGAGAAAAACCATGAGACTACCCCCTCGCCGTGAGATGAGGCACGATTTCCCTGCAGTACATGCAGAGCAATTCCGTGTTGCACATCAAACATGAAAGGAGCCTCGATTTCCTTGATGGCACTCCAGAGAAACCCCAAGAACACTGTTTCAAGGCTAGAGGGATCCTGAGGTCACTGTAGCAACACGAAAGAGCTCCGTGGACCAAAAATCAACTCGAGATGAGAGGTTAGTCCCTGGCTTCGACTCCAGAGGAATACCACCTTACCACAAGCACCTCAAGAGGAGGCTTCTCTCAGCTCTAGGTATGTGAGAGGGACCCTGAGTTTGCGGCCTCAAGTGGAATGGACACCGCGATGCCCTGACTCGAAATAAGGCCGGATATCCCTGCAGTGACTTGAATGCAGGCTCGTCTTGCATCTCCCAAGACGAAAGGATGTCTGAATCCCCGGTGGAGACCACAGAGAAAGACCTAGTTCCCCACCTCATCGCGACCGGAGGCCTCACATCCTTTGAAAACTCCAGAGGTACGCGGAGATCAGTGCCTCCAAAGGAGACGGTTCCTGACTCCTCGTGAAACTTGATAGGAGTCCCAGGATTCCTGTGGCACGTGGAAAGGGACACTTGGTCTCCCGCCTCAGTTGGAGAGGTGTCCCAATTGCCCTGCCAAGCCTCGAGGAGAATCCCGAGTTGTCCCTCGCAACTAGGTAGGAGTCCTGACGTCGCTGAACAAACACGTGGGTGGAAGGGCCATCCCCGTCGTAACTCGAGAATATACCCCAGGTTCCCGCCGCAACTCGAGAAAAACCATGAGACTTCCCCCTCGCTGCGAGATGAGGCCTGATTCCCCTGCACTGCTTGCAGAGCAATTCCGTGTTGCACATCACACATGAAAGGAGCCTTGATTTCCTTGATGGCACTCCAGAGAAACCCCAAGAACACTGTTTCCAGGATAGAGGGATCCTGAGGTCACTGTAGCAACACGAAAGAGCTCCATGGACCAAAAATCAACTCGAGATGAGGGGTTAGTTCCTGGCTTCCACTCCAGAGGAATACCACCTTACTACAAGCACCTCAAGAGGAGGCTTCTCTCAGCTCTAGGTATGTGAGAGGGACCCTGAGTTTGCAGCCTCAAGTCGAATGGACACCATGATGCCCTGACTCGAAATAAGGCCGGATATCCCTGCAGTGTCTTGAATGCAGGCTCGCCTTGCATCTCCCAAGACGAAAGGATGTCTGAATCCCCTGTGGAGACCACAGAGAAAGACCTAGTTCCCCACCTCATGGCGACCGGAGGCCTCACATCCTTTGAAAACTCCAGAGGTACGCGGAGATCAGTGCCTCCAAAGGAGACGATGCCTGACTCCTCGTGAAACTTGATAGGAGTCCCAGGATTTCTGTGGCATGTGGAAAGGGACCCTTGGTCTCCCGCCTCAGCTGGAGAGGGGTCCCAATTTCCCAGCCAAGCCTCGAGGAGAATCCCGAGTTGTCCCTCGCAACTAGGCAGCAGTCCTGCCATCGCTGAACAAACACGTGTGTAGGAGGGCCATCCCCGTTGTAACTCGAGAATATACCCCATGTTCCCGCCGCAACTCGAGAAAAACCGTGAGACTTCCCCCTCGCCGCGAGATGAGGCCCGATTCCCCTGCACTGCGTGCAGAGCAATTCCGTCTTGCACATCACACATGAAAGGACCCTTGATTTTCTTGATGGCACTCCAGAGAAACCCCAAGAACACTGTTTCAAGGCTAGAGGGATCATGAGGTCACTGTAGCAACACGAAAGAGCTCCGTCGACCAAAAATCAACTGGAGATGAGAGGTTAGTCCCTAACTTCGACTTGAGGAATACCATCTTACCACAAGCACCTCAAGAGGAGTCTTCTCTCAGCTTTAGGGATGTGAGAGGGACCCTGAGTTTGCGGCCTCAAGTTAAATGGACACTGCGAGGCCCTGACGCGAAATAAGGCCGGATATCCCTGCAGTGACTTGAATGCAGGCTCGTCTTGCATCTCCGAAGATGAAAGGATGTCTGAATCCCCTGTGGAGACCACAGAGAAAGACCTAGTTCCCCACCTCATCGCGCCCGGAGGCCTCACATCATTTGAAAAGTCCAGAGGTACGCGGAGATCAGTGCCTCCAAAGGAGACGATGCCTGACTCCTCGTGAAACTTGATAGGAGTCCCAGGATTCCTGTGCCATGTGGAAAGGGACCCTTGGTCTCCCGCCTCAGCTGGAGAGGCGTCCCAATTGCCCTGCCAAGCCTCGAAGAGAATCCCGAGTTGTCCGTCGCAACTAGGCAGGAGTCCTGCCGTCGCTGAACAAACATGTGGTTGGAAGGGCCATCCCCGTCGTTACTCGAGAATATACCCCAGGTTCCCGCCGCAACTCGAGAAAAACCATGAGACTTCCCCCTCGCCGCGATATGAGGCCCGATTCCCCTGCACTGCGTGCAGAGCAATTCCGTGTTGCACATCACACATGAAAGGAGCCTTGATTTCCTTGATGGCACTCCAGAGAAACCCCACGAACACTGTTTCCAGGCTAGAGGGATCCTGAGGTCACTGTAGCAACAAGAAAGAGCTCCGTGGACCAACAATCAACTCGAGATGAGAGGTTAGTCCCTGGCTTCGACTCCAGAGGAATACCACCTTACCACAAGCACCTCAAGAGGAGGCTTCTCTCAGCTCTGGCTATGTGCTGAGTTTGCGGCCTCAAGTGGAATGGACACCGCGATGCCCTGACTCGAAATAAGGCCGGATATCCCTGCAGTGACTTGAATGCAGGCTCGTCTTGCATTTCCCAAGATGAAAGGATGTCTGAATCCCCTGTGGAGACCACAGAGAAAGACCTAGTTGCCCACCTCATCGCGACCGGAGGCCTCACATCCTTTGAAAACTCCAGAGGTACGCGGAGATCAGTGCCTCCAAAGGAGACGATGCCTGACTCCTCGTGAATCTTGATAGGAGTCCCAGGATTGCTGTGGCACGTGGAAAGGGACACTTGGTCTCCCGCCTCAGCTGGAGAGGCGTCCCAATTGCCCTGCCAAGCCTCGAGGAGAATCCCGAGTTGTCCCTCGCAACTAGGCAGGAGTCCTGACGTCGCTGAACAAACACGTGGGTGGAAGGGCCATCCCCGTCGTAACTCGAGAATATACCCCAGGTTCCCGCCGCAACTCGAGAAAAACCATGAGACTTCCCCCTAGCCGCGAGATGCGGCCCGATTCCCCTGCACTGCGTGCAGAGCAATTCAGTGTTGCACATCACACATGCAAGGAGCCTTGATTTCCTTGATGGCACTCCAGAGAAACCCCAAGAACACTGTTTCAAGGCTAGAGGGATCCTGAGGTCACTGTAGCCACACGAAAGAGCTCCGTGGACCCCAAATCAACTCGACATGAGAGGATAGTCCCTGGCTTCGAACCCAGAGGAATACCACCTTAACACAAGCACCTCAAGAGGAGGCTTCTCTCAGCTCTAGGTATGTGAGAGGGACCCTGAGTTTGCGGCCTCAATTGGAATGGACACCGCGATGCCCTGACTCGAAATAAGGCCGGATATCCCTGCAGTGACTTGAATGCAGGCGCGTCTTGCATCTCCCAAGACGAAAGGATGTCTGAATCCCCTGTGGAGACTACAGAGGAAGACCTAGTTTCCCACCTCATCGCGACCGGAGGCCTCACATCCTTTGAAAACTCCAGAGGTACGCGGAGATCAGTGCCTCCAAAAGAGACGATGCCTGACTCCTCGTGAAACTTGATAGGAGTCCCAGGATTCCTGTGGCACGTGGAAAGGGACCCTTGGTCTCCCGCCTCAGCTGGAGAGGCGTCCCAATTGCCCTGCCAACCTCGAGGAGAACCCCGAGTTGTCCCTCGCAACTAGGCAGGTGTCCTGACGTCGCTGAAGAAACACGTGTGTGGAAGGGCCATCCCTGTCGTAACTCGAGAATATACCCCAGGTTCCCGCCGCAACTCGAGAAAAACCATGAGACTTCCCCCTCGCCGCGAGATGAGGCCCGATTCCCCTGCACTGCGTGCAGAGCAATTCCGTGTTGCACATCACACATGAAAGGAGCCTTGATTTCCTTGGTGGCACTCCAGAGAAACCCCAAGAACACTGTTTCAAGGCTAGAGGGATCCAGAGGTCACTGTAGCAACACGAAAGAGCTCCGTGGACCAAAAATCAACTCGAGATGAGAGGTTAGTCCCTGGCTTCGACTCCAGAGGAATACCACCTTACCACAAGCACCTCAAGAGGAGGCTTCTCTCAGCTCTAATTATGTGAGAGGGACCCTGAGTTTGCGGCCTCAAGTGCAATGGACACCGCGATGCTCTGGCTCGAAATAAGGCCGCATATGCCTGCAGTGACTTGAATGCAGGCTGGTCTTGCATCTCCCAAGACGAAAGGATGTCTGAATCACCTGTGTAGACCACAGAGAAAAACCTAGTTCCCCACCTCATCGAGACCGGAGGCCTAACATCCTTTGAAAACTCCAGAGGTACCTGGAGATCAGTGCCTCCAAAGGAGACGATGCCTGACTCCTCGTGAAACTTGATAGGAGTCCCAGGATTCCTGTGGCACGTGGAAAGGGACACTTGGTCTCCCGCCTCAGTTGGAGAGGTGTCCCAATTGCCCTGCCAAGCCTCGAGGAGAATCCCGAGTTGTCCCTCGCAACTAGGTAGGAGTCCTGACGTCGCTGAACAAACATGTGGTTGGAAGGGCCATCCCCGTCTTAACTCGAGAATATACCCCAGGTTCCCGCCGCAACTCGAGAAAAACCATGAGACTACACCCTCGCCGTGAGATGAGGCACGATTTCCCTGCAGTACATGCAGAGCAATTCCGTGTTGCACATCAAACATGAAAGGAGCCTCGATTTCCTTGATGGCACTCCAGAGAAACCCCAAGAACACTGTTTCAAGGCTAGAGGGATCCTGAGGTCACTGTAGCAACACGAAAGAGCTCCGTGGACCAAAAATCAACTCGAGATGAGAGGTTAGTCCCTGGCTTCGACTTCAGAGGAATACCACCTTACCACAAGCACCTCAAGAGGAGGCTTCTCTCAGCTCTAGGTATGTGAGAGGGACCCTGAGTTTGCGGCCTCAAGTGGAATGGACACCGCGATGCCCTGACTCGAAATAAGGCCGGATATCCCTGCAGTGACTTGAATGCAGGCTCGTCTTGCATCTCCCAAGACGAAAGGATGTCTGAATCCCCGGTGGAGACCACAGAGAAAGACCTAGTTCCCCACCTCATCGCGACCGGAGGCCTCACATCCTTTGAAAACTCCAGAGGTACGCGGAGATCAGTGCCTCCAAAGGAGACGGTTCCTGACTCCTCGTGAAACTTGATAGGATTCCCAGGATTCCTGTGGCATGTGGAAAGGGACCCTTGGTCTCCCACCTCAGCTGGAGAGGCGTCCCAATTGCCCAGCCAAGCCTCGAGGAGAATTCCGAGTTGTCCCTCGCAACTAGGCAGGAGTCCTGACGTCTCTGAAGAAACACGAGTGTGGAAGGGCCATCCCCGTCGTAACTGGAGAATATACCCCAGGTTCCCCCTGCAACTCGAGAAAAACCATGAGAATTCCCCCTCGCCGCGAGATGAGGCCCAATTCCCCTGCACTGCGTGCAGAACAATTCCGTGTTGCACATCACACATGAAAGGAGCCTTGATTTCCTTGATGGCACTCCAGAGAAACCCAAAGAACACTGTTTCAAGGCTAGAGGGATCCTGAGGTCACTGTAGCAACACGAAAGAGCTGCGTGGACCAAGAATCAACTCGAGATGAGAGGTTAGTCCCTGGCTTCGACTCCAGAGGAATACCACCTTACCACAAGCACCTCAAGAGGAGGCTTCTCTCAGCTCTAGGTATGTGAGAGGGACCCTGAGTTTGCGGCCTCAAGTGGAATGGACACCGCGATGCCCTGACTCGAAATAAGGCCGGATATCCCTGCAGTGACTTGAATGCAGGCTCGTCTTGCATCTCCCAAGACGAAAGGATGTCTGAATCCCCTGTGGAGACCACAGAGAAAGACCTAGTTCCCCACCTCATCGCGACCGGAGGCCTCACATCCTTTGAAAACTCCAGAGGTACGCGGAGATCAGTGCCTCCAAAGGAGACGATGCCTGACTCCTCGTGAAACTTGATAGGAGTCCCAGGATTCCTGTGGCACGTGGAAAGGGACCCTTGGTCTCCCGCCTCAGCTGGAGAGGCGTCCCAATTGCCCTGCCAAGCCTCGAGGAGAATCCCGAGTTGTCCCTCGCAACTAGGCAGGAGTCCTGACGTCGCTGAACAAACACGTGGGTGGAAGGGCCATCCCCGTTGTAACTCGAGAATATACCCCAGGTTCCCGCCGCAACTCGAGATAAACCATGAGACTTCCCCCTCGCCGTGAGATGAGGCCCGATTCCCCTGCACTGCGTGCAGAGCAACTCCGTCTTGCACATCACACATGAAAGGAGCCTTGATTTCCTTGATGGCACTCCAGAGAAACCCCAAGAACACTGTTTCAAGGCTAGAGGGATCCTGAGGTCACTGTAGCCACACGAAAGGGCTCCGTGAACCAAAAATCAACTCGAGATGAGAGGTTAGTCCCTGGCTTCGACTCCAGAGGAATACCACCTTACCACAAGCACCTCAAGAGGAGGCTTCTCTCAGCTCTAGGTATGTGAGAGGGACCCTGAGTTTGCGGCCTCAAGTGGAATGGACACCACGATGCCCTGACTCGAAATAAGGCCGGATATCTCTGCAGTGACTTGAATGCAGGCTCGTCTTGCATCTCCCAAGACGAAAGGATGTCTGAATCCCCTGTGGAGACCACAGAGAAAGACCTAGTTCCCCTCCTCATCGCGACCGGAGGCCTCTTATCCTTTGACAACACAAGAGGTACGCGGAGATCAGTGCCTCCAAAGGAGACGATGCCTGACTCCTCGTGAAACTTGATAGGAGTCCCAGGATTCCTGTGGCACGTGGAAAGGGACCCTTGGTGTCCCGCCTCAGCTGGAGAGGCATCCCAATGGCCCTGCCAAGCCTCGAGGAGAACCCCGAGTGGTCCCTCGCAACTAGGCAGGAGTCCTGACGTCGCTGAACAAACACGTGTGTGGAAGGGCCATCCCCGTCGTAACTCGAGAATATACCCCAGGTTCCCGCTGCAACTCAAGAAAAACCATGAGAATTCCCCCTCGCCGCGAGATGATACCCAATTCCCCTGCACTGCGTGCAGAACAATTCCGTGTTGCACATCACACATGAAAGGAGCCTTGATTTCCTTGATGGCACTCCAGAGAAACCCAAAGAACACTGTTTCAAGGCAAGAGGGATCCTGAGGTCACTGTAGCAACACGAAAGAGCTCCGTGGACCAAGAATCAACTCGAGATGAGAGGTTAGTCCCTGGCTTCGATTCCAGAGGAATACCACCTTACCACGAGCACCTCAAGAGGAGGCTTCTCTCAGCTCTAGGTATGTGAGAGGGACCCTGAGTTTGCGGCCTCAAGTGGAATGGACACCGCGATGCCCTGACTCGAAATAAGGACGGATATCCCTGCAGTGACTTGAATGCAGGCTCGTCTTGCATTTCCCATGACGAAAGGATGTCTGAATCCCCTGTGGAGACCACAGAGAAAGACCTAGTTCCCCACCTCATCGCGACCGGAGGCCTCACATCCTTTGAAAACTCCAGAGGTACGCGGAGATCAGTGCCTCCAAAGGAGACGATGCCTGACTCCTCGTGAAACTTGATAGGAGTCCCAGGATTCCTGTGGCACGTGGAAAGAGACCCTTGGTCTCCCGCCTCAGCTGGAGAGGCGTCCCAATTGCCCTGCCAAGCCTCGAGGAGAATCCCGAGTTGTCCCTCGCAACTAGGCAGGAGTCCTGACGTCGCTGAACAAACACGTGGGTGGAAGGGCCATCCCCGTTGTAACTCGAGAATATACCCCAGGTTCCCGCCTCAACTCGAGATAAACCATGAGACTTCCCCCTCGCCGTGAAATGAGGCCCGATTCCCCTGCACTGCGTGCAGAGCAACTCCGTCTTGCACATCACACATGAAAGGAGCCTTGATTTCCTTGATGGCACTCCAGAGAAACCCCAAGAACACTGTTTCAAGGCTAGAGGGATCCTGAGGTCACTGTAGCCACACGAAAGGGCTCCGTGGACCAAAAATCAACTCGAAATGAGAGGTTAGTCCCTGGCTTCGACTCCAGAGGAATACCACCTTACCACAAGCACCTCAAGAGGAGGCTTCTCTCAGCTCTAGGTATGTGAGAGGGACCCTGACTTTGCGGCCTCAAGTGGAATGGACACCACGATGCCCTGACTCGAAATAAGGCCGGATATCCCTGCAGTGACTTGAATGCAGGCTCGTCTTGCATCTCCCAAGACGAAAGGATGTCTGAATCTCCTGTGTAGACCACAGAGAATGACCTAGTTCCCCACCTCATCGCGACTGGAGGCCTCTTATCCTTTGACAACACAAGAGGTACGCGGAGATCAGTGCCTCCAAATGAGACGATGCCTGACTCCTCGTGAAACTTGATAGGAGTCCCAGGATTCCTGTGCACGTGGATAGGGACCCTTGGTCTCCCGCCTCAGCTGGAGAGGCGTCCCAATTGCCCTGCCAAACCTCGAAGAGAATCCCGAGTTGTCCGTCGCAACTAGGCAGGAGTCCTGCCGTCGCTGAAGAAACACGTGGTTGGAAGGGCCATCCCCGTCGTTACTCGAGAATATACCCCAGGTTCCCGCCGCAACTCGAGAAAAACCATGAGACTTCCCCCTCGCTGCGATATGAGGCCCGATTCCACTGCACTGCGTGCAGAGCAATTCCGTGTTGCACATCACACATGAAAGGAGCCTTGATTTCCTTGATGGCACTCCAGAGAATCCCCAAGAACACTGTTTCCAGGCTAGAGGGATCCTGAGGTCACTGTAGCAACAAGAAAGAGCTCCGTGGACCAACAATCAACTCGAGATGAGAGGTTAGTCCCTTGCTTCGTCTGCAGAGGAATACCACCTTACCACAAGCACCTCAAGAGGAGGCTTCTCTCAGCTCTAGCTATGTGCTGAGTTTGCGGCCTCAAGTGGAATGGACACCGCGATGCCCTGACTCGAAATAAGGCCGGATATCCCTGCAGTGACTTGAATGCAGGCTCGTCTTGCATCTCCCAAGACGAAAGGATGTCTGAATCCTCTGTGGAGACCACAGAGAAAGACCTAGTTCCCCACCTCATCGCGACCGGAGGCCTCACATCCTTTGAAAACTCCAGAGGTACGCGGAGATCAGTGCCTCCAAAGGAGACGATGCCTGACTCATCGTGAAACTTGATAGGAGTCCCAGGATTCCTGTGGCACGTGGAAAGGGACCCTTGGTCTCCCGCCTCAGCTGGAGAGGCGTCCCAATTGCCCTGCCAAGCCTCGAGGAGAATCCCGAGTTGTCCCTCGCAACTAGGCAGGAGTCCTGCCGGCGCTGAACAAACACGTGGTTGGAAGGGCCATCCCCGTCGTTACTCGAGAATATACCCCAGGTTCCCGCCGCAACTCGGGAAAAACCATGAGACTTCCCCCTCGCCGCGAGATGAGGCCCGATTCCACTGCACTGCGTGCAGAGCAATTCCGTGTTGCACATCACACATGCAAGGAGCCTTGATTTCCTTGATGGCACTCCAGAGAAACCCCAAGAACACTGTTTCAAGGCTAGAGGGATCCTGAGGTCACTGTAGCAACACGAAAGAGCTCCGTGGACCAAAAATCAACTCGAGATGAGAGGTTAGTCCCTGGCTTCGACTCCAGAGGAATACCACCTTACCACAAGCACCTCAAGAGGAGGCTTCTCTCAGCTCTAGGTATGTGAGAGGGACCCTGAGTTTGCGGCCTCAAGTGGAATGGACACCGCGATGCCCTGACTCGAAATAAGGCCGGATATCCCTGCAGTGACTTGAATGCAGGCTCGTCTTGCATCTCCCAAGACGAAAGGATGTCTGAATCCCGGTGGAGACCACAGAGAAAGACCTAGTTCCCCACCTCATCGCGACCGGAGGCCTCACATCCTTTGAAAACTCCAGAGGTACGCGGAGATCAGTGCCTCCAAAGGAGACGGTTCCTGACTCCTCGTGAAACTTGATAGGATTCCCAGGATTCCTGTGGCATGTGGAAAGGGACCCTTGGTCTCCCACCTCAGCTGGAGAGGCGTCCCAATTGCCCAGCCAAGCCTCGAGGAGAATCCAGAGTTGTCCCTCGCAACTAGGCAGGAGTCCTGACGTCTCTGAAGAAACATGAGTGTGGAAGGGCCATCCCCGTCGTAACTGGAGAATATACCCCAGGTTCCCCCTGCAACTCGAGAAAAACCATGAGAATTCCCCCTCGCCGCGAGATGAGGCCCAATTCCCCTGCACTGCGTGCAGAACAATTCCGTGTTGCACATCACACATGAAAGGAGCCTTAATTTCCTTGATGGCACTCCAGAGAAACCCAAAGAACACTGTTTCAAGGCTAGAGGGATCCTGAGGTCACTGTAGCAACACGAAAGAGCTGCGTGGACCAAGAATCAACTCGAGATGAGAGGTTAGTCCCTGGCTTCGACTCCAGAGGAATACCACCTTACCACAAGCACCTCAAGAGGAGGCTTCTTTCAGCTCTAGGTATGTGAGAGGGACCCTGAGTTTGCGGCCTCAAGTGGAATGGACACCGCGATGCCCTGACTCGAAATAAGGCCGGATATCCCTGCAGTGACTTGAATGCAGGCTCGTCTTGCATCTCCCAAGACGAAAGGATGTCTGAATCCCCTTTGGAGACCACAGAGAAAGACCTAGTTCCCCACCTCATCGCGACCGGAGGCCTCACATCCTTTGAAAACTCCAGAGGTACGCGGAGATCAGTGCCTCCAAAGGAGACGATGCCTGACTCCTCGTGAAACTTGATAGGAGTCCCAGGATTCCTGTGGCACGTGGAAAGGGACCCTTGGTCTCCCGCCTCAGCTGGAGAGGCGTCCCAATTGCCCTGCCAAGCCTCGAGGAGAATCCCGAGTTGTCCCTCGCAACTAGGCAGGAGTCCTGACGTCGCTGAACAAACACGTGGGTGGAAGGGCCATCCCCGTTGTAACTCGAGAATATACCCCAGGTTCCCGCCGCAACTCGAGATAAACCATGAGACTTCCCCCTCGCCGTGAGATGAGGCCCGATTCCCCTGCACTGCGTGCAGAGCAACTCCGTCTTGCACATCACACATGAAAGGAGCCTTGATTTCCTTGATGGCACTCCAGAGAAACCCCAAGAACACTGTTTCAAGGCTAGAGGGATCCTGAGGTCACTGTAGCCACACGAAAGGGCTCCGTGGACCAAAAATCAACTCGAGATGAGAGGTTAGTCCCTGGCTTCGACTCCAGAGGAATACCACCTTACCACAAGCACCTCAAGAGGAGGCTTCTCTCAGCTCTAGGTATGTGAGAGGGACCCTGAGTTTGCGGCCTCAAGTGGAATGGACACCACGATGCCCTGACTCGAAATAAGGCCGGATATCTCTGCAGTGACTTGAATGCAGGCTCGTCTTGCATCTCCCAAGACGAAAGGATGTCTGAATCCCCTGTGGAGACCACAGAGAAAGACCTAGTTCCCCTCCTCATCGCGACCGGAGGCCTCTTATCCTTTGACAACACAAGAGGTACGCGGAGATCAGTGCCTCCAAAGGAGACGATGCCTGACTCCTCGTGAAACTTGATAGGAGTCCCAGGATTCCTGTGGCACGTGGAAAGGGACCCTTGGTGTCCCGCCTCAGCTGGAGAGGCATCCCAATGGCCCTGCCAAGCCTCGAGGAGAACCCCGAGTGGTCCCTCGCAACTAGGCAGGAGTCCTGACGTCGCTGAACAAACACGTGTGTGGAAGGGCCATCCCCGTCGTAACTCGAGAATATACCCCAGGTTCCCGCTGCAACTCAAGAAAAACCATGAGAATTCCCCCTCGCCGCGAGATGATACCCAATTCCCCTGCACTGCGTGCAGAACAATTCCGTGTTGCACATCACACATGAAAGGAGCCTTGATTTCCTTGATGGCACTCCAGAGAAACCCAAAGAACACTGTTTCAAGGCAAGAGGGATCCTGAGGTCACTGTAGCAACACGAAAGAGCTCCGTGGACCAAGAATCAACTCGAGATGAGAGGTTAGTCCCTGGCTTCGACTCCAGAGGAATACCACCTTACCACGAGCACCTCAAGAGGAGGCTTCTCTCAGCTCTAGGTATGTGAGAGGGACCCTGAGTTTGCGGCCTCAAGTGGAATGGACACCGCGATGCCCTGACTCGAAATAAGGCCGGATATCCCTGCAGTGACTTGAATGCAGGCTCGTCTTGCATCTCCCAAGACGAAAGGATGTCTGAATCCCCTGTGGAGACCACAGAGAAAGACCTAGTTCCCCACCTCATCGCGACCGGAGGCCTCACATCCTTTGAAAACTCCAGAGGTACGCGGAGATCAGTGCCTCCAAAGGAGACGATGCCTGACTCCTCGTGAAACTTGATAGGAGTCCCAGGATTCCTGTGGCACGTGGAAAGAGACCCTTGGTCTCCCGCCTCAGCTGGAGAGGCGTCCCAATTGCCCTGCCAAGCCTCGAGGAGAATCCCGAGTTGTCCCTCGCAACTAGGCAGGAGTCCTGACGTCGCTGAACAAACACGTGGGTGGAAGGGCCATCCCCGTTGTAACTCGAGAATATACCCCAGGTTCCCGCCTCAACTCGAGATAAACCATGAGACTTCCCCCTCGCCGTGAAATGAGGCCCGATTCCCCTGCACTGCGTGCAGAGCAACTCCGTCTTGCACATCACACATGAAAGGAGCCTTGATTTCCTTGATGGCACTCCAGAGAAACCCCAAGAACACTGTTTCAAGGCTAGAGGGATCCTGAGGTCACTGTAGCCACACGAAAGGGCTCCGTGGACCAAAAATCAACTCGAAATGAGAGGTTAGTCCCTGGCTTCGACTCCAGAGGAATACCACCTTACCACAAGCACCTCAAGAGGAGGCTTCTCTCAGCTCTAGGTATGTGAGAGGGACCCTGACTTTGCGGCCTCAAGTGGAATGGACACCACGATGCCCTGACTCGAAATAAGGCCGGATATCCCTGCAGTGACTTGAATGCAGGCTCGTCTTGCATCTCCCAAGACGAAAGGATGTCTGAATCTCCTGTGTAGACCACAGAGAATGACCTAGTTCCCCACCTCATCGCGACTGGAGGCCTCTTATCCTTTGACAACACAAGAGGTACGCGGAGATCAGTGCCTCCAAATGAGACGATGCCTGACTCCTCGTGAAACTTGATAGGAGTCCCAGGATTCCTGTGCACGTGGATAGGGACCCTTGGTCTCCCGCCTCAGCTGGAGAGGCGTCCCAATTGCCCTGCCAAACCTCGAAGAGAATCCCGAGTTGTCCGTCGCAACTAGGCAGGAGTCCTGCCGTCGCTGAAGAAACACGTGGTTGGAAGGGCCATCCCCGTCGTTACTCGAGAATATACCCCAGGTTCCCGCCGCAACTCGAGAAAAACCATGAGACTTCCCCCTCGCTGCGATATGAGGCCCGATTCCACTGCACTGCGTGCAGAGCAATTCCGTGTTGCACATCACACATGAAAGGAGCCTTGATTTCCTTGATGGCACTCCAGAGAATCCCCAAGAACACTGTTTCCAGGCTAGAGGGATCCTGAGGTCACTGTAGCAACAAGAAAGAGCTCCGTGGACCAACAATCAACTCGAGATGAGAGGTTAGTCCCTTGCTTCGTCTGCAGAGGAATACCACCTTACCACAAGCACCTCAAGAGGAGGCTTCTCTCAGCTCTAGCTATGTGCTGAGTTTGCGGCCTCAAGTGGAATGGACACGGCGATGCTCTGGCTCGAAATAAGGCCGGATATCCCTGCAGTGACTTGAATGCAGGGTCGTCTTGCATCTCCCAAGACGAAAGGATGTCTGAATCCCCTGTGGAGACCACAGAGAAGACCTAGTTCCCCACCTCATCGCGACCGGAGGCCTCACATCCTTTGAAAACTCCAGAGGTACACGGAGATCAGTGCCTCCAAAGGAGACGATGACTGACTCCTTGTGAAACTTGATAGGAGTCCCAGGATTCCTGTGGCACGTGGAAAGGGACACTTGGTCTCCCGCCTCAGCTGGAGAGGCGTCCCAATTGCCCTGCCAAGCCTCGAGGAGAACCCCGAGTTGTCCCTCGCAACTAGGCAGGAGTCCTGACCTCGCTGAACAAACACGTGTGTGGAAAGGCCATCCCCATCGTACTTCGAGAATATACCCCAGGTTCCCGCCGCAACTCGAGAAAAACCATGAGACTTCCCCCTTGCCACGACATGAGGCCCGATTCCCCTGCACTGCGTGCAGAGCAATTCCGTGTTGCACATCACACATGAAAGGAGCCTTGATTTCCTTGATGGCACTCCAGCGAATCCCCAAGAACACTGTTTCAAGGCTAGAGGAATCCTGAGGTCACTGTAGCAACACGAAAGAGCTCCGTGGACCAAGAATCAACTCGAGATGAGAGGTTAGTCCCCGGCATCGACTCCAGAGGAATACCACCTTACCACAAGCACCTCAAGAGGAGGCTTCTCTCAGCTCTAGGTATGTGAGAGGGACCCTGAGTTTGCGGCCTCAAGTGGAATGGACACCACGATGCCCTGACTCGAAATAAGGCCGGATATCCCTGCAGTGACTTGAATGCAGGCTCGTCTTGCATTGCCCAAGACGAAAGGATGTCTGAATCCCCTGTGGAGACCACAGAGAAAGACCTAGTTCCCCACCTCATCGCGACCGGAGGCCTCACATCCTTTGAAAACTCCAGACCTACGCGGAGATCAGTGCCTCCAAAGGAGACGATGCCTGACTCATCGTGAAACTTGATAGGAGTCCCAGGATTCCTGTGGCACGTGGAAAGGGACCCTTCGTCTCCCGCCTCAGCTGGAGAGGCGTCCCAATTGCCCTGCCAAGCCTCGAGGAGAATCCCGAGTTGTCCCTTGCAACTAGGCAGGAGTCCTGCCATCGCTGAACAAACACGTGTGTGTAAGGGCCATCCCCGTCGTAACTCGAGAATACACCCCAGGTTCCCGCCGCAACTCGAGAAAAACCATGAGACTTCCCCCTCGCCGCGAGATGAGGCCCGATTCCCCTGCACTGCGTGCAGAGCAATTCCGTGTTGCACATCACACATGAAAGGAGCCTTGATTTCCTTGATGGCACTCCAGAGAAACCCCAAGAACACTGTTTCAAGGCTAGAGGGATCCAGAGGTCACTGTAGCAACACGAAAGAGCTCCGTGGACCAAAAATCAACTCGAGATGAGAGGTTAGTCCCTGGCTTCGACTCCACAGGAATACCACCTTACCACAAGCACCTCAAGAGGAGGCTTCTCTCAGCTCTAAGTATGTGAGAGGGACCCTGAGTTTGCGGCCTCAAGTGCAATGGACACCGCGATGCTCTGGCTCGAAATAAGGCCGCATATGCCTGCAGTGACTTGAATGCAGGCTCGTCTTGCATCTCCCAAGACGAAAGGATGTCTGAATCACCTGTGTAGACCACAGAGAAAGACCTAGTTCCCCACCTCATCGAGACCGGAGGAATCACATCCTTTGAAAACTCCAGAGGTACCTGGAGATCAGTGCCTCCAAAGGAGACGATGCCTGACTCCTCGTGAAACTTGATAGTAGTCCCAGGATTCCTGTGGCACGTGGAAAGGGACACTTGGTCTCCCGCCTCAGTTGGAGAGGTGTCCCAATTGCCCTGCCAAGCCTCGAGGAGAATCCCGAGTTGTCCCTCGCAACTAGGCAGGAGTCCTGACGTCGCTGAACAAACACGAGTGTGGAAGGGCCATCCCCGTCATAACTCGAGAATATACCCCAGGTTCCCGCCGCAACTCGAGAAAAACCATGAGACTTTCCCCTCGCCGCGAGATGAGGCCCGATTCCCATGCACTGCGTGCAGAGCAATTCCGTGTTGCACATCACACATGAAAGGAGCCTTGATTTCCTTGATGGCACTCCAGAGAAACCCCAAGAACACTGTTTCAAGGCTAGAGGGATCCTGAGGTCACTGTAGCAACACGAAAGAGCTCCGTGGACCAAAAATCAACTCGAGATGAGAGGTTAGTTCCTGGCTTCGACTCCAGAGGAATACCACCTTACCACAAGCACCTCCAGAGGAGGCTTCTCTCAGCTCTAGGTATGGGAGAGGGACCCTGAGTTTGCGGCCTCAAGTGGAATGGACACGGCGATGCTCTGGCTCGAAATAAGGCCGGATATCCCTGCAGTGACTTGAATGCAGGGTCGTCTTGCATCTCCCAAGACGAAAGGATGTCTGAATCCGCTGTGGAGACCACAGAGAAGACCTAGTTCCCCACCTCATCGCAACCGGAGGCCTCACATCCTTTGAAAACTCCAGAGGTACACGGAGATCAGTGCCTCCAAAGGAGACGATGCCTGACTCCTCGTGAAACTTGATAGGAGTCCCAGGATTCCTGTGGCACGTGGAAAGGGACACTTGGTCTCCCGCCTCAGCTGGAGAGGCGTCCCAATTGCCCTGCCAAGCCTCGAGGAGAACCCCAAGTTGTCCCTCGCAACTAGGCAGGAGTCCTGACGTCGCTGAACAAACACGTGTGTGGAAAGGACATCCCCATCGTACTTCGAGAATATACCCTAGGTTCCCGCCGCAACTCGAGAAAAACCATGAGACTTCCCCCTCGCCACGACATGAGGCCCGATGCCCCTGCACTGCGTGCAGAGCAATTCCGTGTTGCACATCACACATGAAAGGAGCCTTGATTTCCTTGATGGCACTCCAGCGAATCCCCAAGAACACTGTTTCAAGGCTAGAGGGATCCTGAGGTCACTGTAGCAACACGAAAGAGCTCCGTGGACCAAGAATCAACTCGAGATGAGAGGTTAGTCCCCGGCTTCGACTCCAGAGGAATACCACCTTACCACAAGCACCTCAAGAGGAGGCTTCTCTCAGCTCTAGGTATGTGAGAGGGACCCTGAGTTTGCGGCCTCAAATGGAATGGACACCGCGATGCCGTGACTAGAAATAAGGCCGGATATCCCTGCAGTGACTTGAATGCAGGCTCGTCTTGCATCTCCCAAGACGAAAGGATGTCTGAATCCCCTGTGGAGACCACAGAGAAAGACCTAGTTCCCCACCTCATCGCGACCGGAGGCCTCACATCCTTTGAAAACTCCAGACGTACGCGGAGATCTGTGCCTCCAAAGGAGACGATGCCTGACTCATCGTGAAACTTGATAGGAGTCCCAGGATTCCTGTGGCACGTGGAAAGGGACTCTTGGTCTCCCGCCTCAGCTGGAGAGGCGTCCCAATTGCCCTGTCAAGCCTCGAGGAGAATCCCGAGTTGTCCCTCGCAACTAGGCAGGAGTCCTGACGTCGCTGAACAAACACGTGGGTGGAAGGGCCATCCCCGTTGTAACTCGAGAATATACCCCAGGTTCCCGCCTCAACGCGAGATAAACCATGAGACTTCCCCCTCGCCGTGAGATGAGGCCCGATTCCCCTGCACTGCGTGCAGAGCAACTCCGTCTTGCACATCACACATGAAAGGAGCCTTGATTTCCTTGATGGCACTCCAGAGAAACCCCAAGAACACTGTTTCCAGGATAGAGGGATCCTGAGGTCACTGTAGCAACACGAAAGAGCTCCAAGAACCAGAAATCAACTCGAGATGTGAGGTTAGTCCCTGGCTTCGACTCCAGAGGAATACCACCTTACCACAAGCACCTCAAGAGGAGGCTTCTCTCAGCTCTGGGTATGTGAGAGGGACCCTGAGTTTGCGGCCTCAAGTGGAATGGACACCACCATGCCCTGATTCGAAATAAGGCCGGATATCCCTGCAGTGACTTGAATGCAGGCTCGTCTTGCATCTCCCAAGACGAAAGGATGTCTGAATCCCCTGTGTAGACCACAGAGAAAGACCTAGTTCCCCACCTCATCGCGACCGGAGGCCTCTTATCCTTTGACAACACAAGAGGTACGCGGAGATCAGTGCCTCCAAAGGAGACGATGCCTGACTCCTCGTGAAACTTGATAGGAGACCCAGGATTCCTGTGGCACGTGGAAAGGGACCCTTGGTCTCCCGCCTCAGCTGGAGAGGCATCCCAATGGCCCTGCCAAGCCTCGAGGAGAACCCCGAGTTGTCCCTCGCAACTAGGCAGGAGTGTTGACCTCGCTGAACAAACACGTGTGTGGAAGGGCCATCCCCGTCGTAACTCGAGAATATACCCCAGGTTCCCGCTGCAACTCGAGAAAAACCATGAGAATTCCCCCTCGCCGCGAGATGAGGCCCAATTCCCCTGCACTGCGTGCAGAACAATACCGTGTTGCACATCACACATGAAAGGAGCCTTAATTTCCTTGATGGCACTCCAGAGAAACCCAAAGAACACTGTTTCAAGGCTAGAGGGATCCTGAGGTCACTGTAGCAACACGAAAGAGCTCCGTGGACCAAGAATCAACTCGAGATGAGAGGTTAGTCCCTGGCTTCGACTCCAGAGGAATACCACCTTACCACAAGCACGTCAAGAGGAGGCTTCTCTCAGCTCTAGGTATGTGAGAGGGACCCTGAGTTTGCGGCCTCAAGTGGAATGGACACCGCGATGCCCTGACTCGAAATAAGGCCGGATATCCCTGCAGTGACTTGAATGCAGGCTCGTCTTGCATCTCCCAAGACGAAAGGATGTCTGAATCCCCTGTGGAGACCACAGAGAAAGACCTAGTTAGCCACCTCATCGCGACCGGAGGGCTCACATCCTTTGAAAACCCCAGAGGTACGCGGAGATCAGTGCCTCCAAAGGAGACGATGCCTGACTCCTCGTGAAACTTGATAGGAGTCCCAGGATTCCTGTGGCACGTGATAAGGGACCCTTGGTCTCCCGCCTCAGCTGGAGAGGCGTCCCAATTGCCCTGCCAAGCCTCGAAGAGAATCCCGAGTTGTCCCTCGCAACTAGGCAGGAGTCCTGACGTCGCTGAACAAACACGTGGGTGGAAGGGCCATCCCCGTCGTAACTCGAGAATATACCGCAGGTTCCCGCCGCAACTCGAGAAAAACCATGAGACTTACCCCTCGCCGCGAGATGAGGCCCGATTCCCCTGCACTGCGTGCAGAGCAATTCCGTGTTGCACATCACACATGAAAGGAGCCTTAATTTCCCTGATGGCACTCCAGAGAAACCCCAAGTACACTGTTTCAAGGCTAGAGGGATCCTGAGGTCACTGTAGCAACACGAAAGAGCTCCGTGGACCAAAAATCAACTCGAGATGAGAGGTTAGTCCCTGGCTTCGACTCCAGAGGAATACCACCTTACCACAAGCACCTCAAGAGGAGGCTTCTCTCAGCTCTAGGTATGTGAGAGGGACCCTGAGTTTGTGGCCTCAAGTGGAATGGACACCGCAATGCCCTGACTCGAAATAAGGCCGGATATCCCTGCAGTGACTTGAATGCAGGCTCGTCTTGCATCTCCCAAGACGAAAGGATGTCTGAATCCCCTGTGGAGACCACAGAATAAGACCTAGTTCCCCACATCATCGCGACCGGAGGCCTCACATCCTTTGAAAACTCCAGAGGTACGCGGAGATCAGTGGCTCCAAAGGAGACGATGCCTGACTCCTCGCGAAACTTGATAGGAGTCACAGGATTCCTGTGGCACGTGGAAAGGGACCCTTCGTCTCCCGCCTCAGCTGGAGAGGCGTCCCAATTGCCCTGCCAAGCCTCGAGGAGAATCCCGAGTTGTCCCTCGCAACTAGGCAGGAGTCCTGCCATCGCTGAACAAACACGTGTGTGTAAGGGCCATCCCCGTCGTAACTCGAGAATATACCCCAGGTTCCCGCCGCAACTCGAGAAAAACCATGAGACTTCCCCCTCGCCGCGAGATGAGGCCCGATTCCCCTGCACTGCGTGCAGAGCAATTCCGTGTTGCACATCACACATGAAAGGAGCCTTGATTTCCTTGATGGCACTCCAGAGAAACCCCAAGAACACTGTTTCAAGGCTAGAGGGATCCAGAGGTCACTGTAGCAACACGAAAGAGCTCCGTGGACCAAAAATCAACTCGAGATGAGAGGTTAGTCCCTGGCTTCGACTCCACAGGAATACCACCTTACCACAAGCACCTCAAGAGGAGGCTTCTCTCAGCTCTAAGTATGTGAGAGGGACCCTGAGTTTGCGGCCTCAAGTGCAATGGACACCGCGATGCTCTGGCTCGAAATAAGGCCGCATATGCCTGCAGTGACTTGAATGCAGGCTCATCTTGCATCTCCCAAGACGAAAGGATGTCTGAATCACCTGTGTAGACCACAGAGAAAGACCTAGTACCCCACCTCATCGAGACCGGAGGACTCACATCCTTTGAAAACTCCAGAGGTACCTGGAGATCAGTGCCTCCAAAGGAGACGATGCCTGACTCCTCGTGAAACTTGATAGGAGTCCCAGGATTCCTGTGGCACGTGGAAAGGGACACTTGGTCTCCCGCCTCAGCTGGAGAGGCGTCCCAATTGCCCTGCCAAGCCTCGAGGAGAACCCCGAGTTGTCCCTCGCAACTAGGCAGGAGTCCTGACGTCGCTGAACAAACACGTGTGTGGAAAGGCCATCCCCATCGTACTTCGAGAATATACCCCAGGTTCCCGCCGCAACTCGAGAAAAACCATGAGACTTCCCCCTCGCCACGACATGAGGCCCGATTCCCCTGCACTGCGTGCAGAGCAACTCCGTCTTGCACATCACACATGAATGGAGCCTTGATTTCCTTGATGGCACTCCAGAGAAACCCCAAGAACACTGTTTCCAGGATAGAGGGATCCTGAGGTCACTGTAGCAACACGAAAGAGCTCCGTGGACCAAAAATCAACTCGAGATGTGAGGTTAGTCCCTGGCTTCGACTCCAGAGGAATACCACCTTACCACAAGCACCTCAAGAGGAGGCTTCTCTCAGCTCTGGGTATGTGAGAGGGACCCTGAGTTTGCGGCCTCAAGTGGAATGGACACCACGATGCCCTGACTCGAAATAAGGCCGGATATCCCTGCAGTGACTTGAATGCAGGCTCGTCTTGCATCTCCCAAGACGAAAGGATGTCTGAATCCCCTGTGTAGACCACAGAGAAAGACCTAGTTCCCCACCTCATCGCGACCGGAGGCCTCCTATCCTTTGACAACACAAGAGGTACGCGGAGATCAGTACCTCCAAAGGAGACGATGCCTGACTCCTCGTGAAACTTGATAGGAGTCCCAGGATTCCTGTGGCACGTGGAAAGGTACCCTTGGTCTCCCGCCTCAGCTGGAGAGGCATCCCAATGGCCCTGCCAAACCTCGAGGAGAACCCCGAGTTGTCCCTCGCAACTAGGCAGGAGTGTTGACCTCGCTGAACAAACACGTGTGTGGAAGGGCCATCCCCGTCGTAACTCGAGAATATACCCCAGGTTCCCGCTGCAACTCGAGAAAAACCATGAGAATTCCCCCTCGCCGCGAGATGAGGCCCAATTCCCCTGCACTGCGTGCAGAACAATTCCGTGTTGCACATCACACATGAAAGGAGCCTTGATTTCCTTGATGGCACTCCAGAGACACCCCAAGAACACTGTTTCAAGGCTAGAGGGATCCTGAGGTCACTGTAGCAACACGAAAGAGCTCCGTGGACCAAGAATCAACTCGAGATGAGAGGTTAGTCCCCGGCTTCGACTCGAGAGGAATACCACCTTACCACAAGCACCTCAAGAGGAGGCTTCTCTCAGCTCTAGGTATGTGAGAGGGACCCTGAGTTTGCGGCCTCAAGTGGAATGGACACCGCGATGCCCTGACTAGAAATAAGGCCGGATATCCCTGCAGTGACTTGAATGCAGGCTCGTCTTGCATCTCCCAAGACGAAAGGGTGTCTGAATCCCCTGTGGAGACCACAGAGAAAGACCTAGTTCCCCACCTCATGGCGACCGGAGGCCTCACATCCTTTGAAAACTCCAGAGGTACGCGGAGATCAGTGCCTCCAAAGGAGACGATGCCTGACTCCTCGTGAAACTTGATAGGAGTCCCAGGATTCCTGTGGCACGTGGAAAGGGACCCTTGGTCTCCCGCCTCAGCTGGAGAGGCGTCCCAATTGCCCTGCCAAGCCTCGAGGAGAATCCCGAGTTGTCCCTCGCAACTAGGCAGGAGTCCTGACGTCGCTGAACAAACACGTGGGTGGAAGGGCCATCCCCGTTGTAACTCGAGAATATACCCCAGGTTCCCGCCTCAACGCGAGATAAACCATGAGACTTCCCCCTCGCCGAGAGATGAGGCCCGATTCCCCTGCACTGCGTGCAGAGCAACTCCGTCTTGCACATCACACATGAAAGGAGCCTTGATTTCCTTGATGGCACTCCAGAGAAACCCCAAGAACACTGTTTCAAGGCTAGAGGGATCCTGAGGTCACTGTAGCCACACGAAAGGGCTCCATGGACCAAAAATCAACTCGAGATGAGAGGTTAGTCCCTGGCTTCGACTCCAGAGGAATACCACCTTACCACAAGCACCTCAAGAGGAGGCTTCTTTCAGCTCTAGGTATGTGAGAGGGACCCTGAGTTTGCGGCCTCAAGTGGAATGGACACCGCGATGCCCTGACTCGAAATAAGGCCGGATATCCCTGCAGTGACTTGAATGCAGGCTCGTCTTGCATCTCCCAAGATGAAAGGATGTCTGAATCCCCTGTGTAGACCACAGAGAAAGACCTAGTTCCCCACCTCATGGCGACCGGAGGCCTCACATCCTTTGAAAACTCCAGAGGTACGCGGAGATCAGTGCCTCCAAAGGAGACGATGCCTGACTCCTCGTGAAACTTGATAGGAGTCCCAGGATTCCTGTGGCACATGGAAAGGGACCCTTGGTCTCCCGCCTCAGCTGGAGAGGCGTCCCAATTGCCCTGCCAAGCCTCGAGGAGAATCCCGAGTTGTCCCTTGCAACCAGGCAGGAGTCCTGACGTCGCTGAAGAAACACGTGTGTGGAAGGGCCATCCCAGTCGTAACTCGGGAATATACACCAGGTTCCCGCCGCAACTCGAGAAAAACCATGAGAATTCCCCCTCGCCGCAAAATGAGGCCCGATTCCCCTGGACTGCGTGCAGAGCAATTCCGTGTTGCACATCACACATGAAAGGAGCCTTGATTTCCTTGATGGCACTCCAGAGATACCCCAAGAACACTGTTTCAAGGCTAGAGGGATCCTGAGGTCACTGTAGCAACACGAAAGAGCTCCGTGGACCAAAAATCAACTCGAGATGTGAGGTTAGTCCCTGGCTTCGACTCCAGAGGAATACCACCTTACCACAAGCACCTCAAGAGGAGGCTTCTCTCAGCTCTGGGTATGTGAGAGGGACCCTGAGTTTGCGGCCTCAAGTGGAATGGACACCACGATGCCCTGACTCGAAATAAGGCCGGATATCCCTGCAGTGACTTGAATGCAGGCTCGTCTTGCATCTCCCAAGACGAGAGGATGTCTGAATCCCCTGTGGAGACCACAGAGAAAGACCTAGTTCCCCACCTCATCGCGACCGGAGGCCTCTTATCCTTTGACAACACAAGAGGTACGCGGAGATCAGTGCCTCCAAAGGAGACGATGCCTGGCTCCTCGTGAAACTTGATAGGAGTCCCAGGATTCCTATGGCACGTGGAAAGGGACCCTTGGTCTCCCGCCTCAGCTGGAGAGGCATCCCAATGGCCCTGCCAAACCTCGAGGAGAACCCCGAGTTGTCCCTTGCAACTAGGCAGGAGTCCTGACGTCGCTGAACAAACACGTGTGTGGAAGGGCCATCCCCGTCGTAACTCGAGAATATACCCCAGGTTCCCGCTGCAACTCGAGAAAAACCATGAGAATTCCCCCTCGCCGCGAGATGAGGCCCAATTCCCCTGCACTGCATGCAGAACAATTCCGTGTTGCACATCACACATGAAAGGAGCCTTGATTTCCTTGATGGCACTCCAGAGACACCCCAAGAACACTGTTTCAAGGCTAGAGGGATCCTGAGGTCACTGTAGCAACACGAAAGAGCTCCGTGGACCAAAAATCAACTCGAGATGAGAGGTTAGTCCCTGGCTTCGACTCCAGAGGAATACCACCTTACCACAAGCACCTCAAGAGGAGGCTTCTCTCAGCTCTAGGTATGTGAGAGGGACCCTGAGTTTGCAGCCTCAAGTGGAATGGACACCACGATGCCCTGACTCGAAATAAGGCCGGATATCCCTGCAGTGACTTGAATGCAGGCTCGTCTTGCATCTCCCAAGACGAAAGGATGTCTGAATCTCCTGTGTAGACCACAGAGAATGACCTAGTTCCCCACCTCATCGCGACCGGAGGCCTCTTATCCTTTGACAACACAAGAGGTACGCGGAGATCAGTGCCTCCAAAGGAGACGATGCCTGACTCCTCGTGAAACTTGATAGGAGTCCCAGGATTCCTGTGCACGTGGAAAGGGACCCTTGGTCTCCCGCCTCAGCTGGAGAGGCGTCCCAATTGCCCTGCCAAACCTCGAAGAGAATACCGAGTTGTCCGTCGCAACTAGGCAGGAGTTCTGCCGTCGCTGAAGAAACACGTGGTTGGAAGGGCCATCCCCGTCGTTACTCGAGAATATACCCCAGGTTCCCGCCGCAACTCGAGAAAAACCATGAGACTTCCCCCTCGCCGCGATATGAGGCCCGATTCCACTGCACTGCGTGCAGAGCAATTCCGTGTTGCACATCACACATGAAAGGAGCCTTGATTTCCTTGATGGCACTCCAGAGAATCCCCCAGAACACTGTTTCCAGGCTAGAGGGATCCTGAGGTCACTGTAGCAACAAGAAAGAGCTCCGTGGACCAACAATCAACTCGAGATGAGAGGTTAGTCCCTGGCTTCGTCTCCAGAGGAATACCACCTTACCACAAGCACCTCAAGAGGAGGCTTCTCTCAGCTCTAGCTATGTGCTGAGTTTGCGGTCTCAAGTGGAATGGACACCGCGATGCCCTGACTCGAAATAAGGCCGGATATCCCTGCAGTGACTTGAATGCAGGCTCGTCTTGCATCTCCCAAGACGAAAGGATGTCTGAATCCCCTGTGGAGACCACAGAGAAAGACCTAGTTCCCCACCTCATCGCGACCGGAGGCCTCACATCCTTTGAAAACTCCAGAGGTACACGGAGATCAGTGCCTCCAAAGGAGACGATGCCTGACTCCTCGTGAAACTTGATAGGAGTCCCAGGATTCCTGTGGCACGTGGAAAGGGACCCTTGGTCTCCCGCCTCAGCTGGAGAGGCGTCCCAATTGCCCTGCCAAGCCTCGAGGAGAATCCCGAGTTGTCCCTCGCAACTAGGCAGGAGTCCTGACGTCGCTGAACAAACACGTGGGTGGAAGGGCCATCCCCGTTGTAACTCGAGAATATACCCCAGGTTCCCGCCTCAACGCGAGATAAACCATGAGACTTCCCCCTCGCCGTGAGATGAGGCCCGATTCCCCTGCACTGCGTGCAGAGCAACTCCGTCTTGCACATCACACATGAAAGCAGCCTTGATTTCCTTGATGGCCCTCCAGAGAAACCCCAAGAACACTGTTTCAAGGCTAGAGGGATCCTGAGGGCACTGTAGCCACACGAAAGGGCTCCGTGGACCAAAAATCAACTCGAGATGAGAGGTTAGTCCCTGGCTTCGACTCCAGAGGAATACCACCTTACCACAAGCACCTCAAGTGGAGGCTTCTCTCAGCTCTAGGTATGTGAGAGGGACCCTGAGTTTGCGGCCTCAAGTGGAATGGACACCGCGATGCCCTGACTCGAAATAAGGCCGGATATCCCTGCAGTGACTTGAATGCAGGCTCGTCTTACATCTCCCAAGACGAAAGGATGTCTGAATCCCCTGTGGAGACCACAGAGAAAGACCTAGTTCCCCACCTCATCGCGACCGGAGGCCTCACATCCTTTGAAAACTCCAGAGGTACGCGGAGATCAGTGCCTCCAAAGGAGACGATGCCTGACTCCTCGTGAAACTTGATAGGAGTCCCAGGATTCCTGTGGCACGTGGAAAGGGACCCTTGGTCTCCCGCCTCAGCTGGAGAGGCGTCCCAATTGCCCTGCCAAGCCTCGAGGAGAATCCCGAGTGGTCCCTCGCAACTAGGCAGGAGTCCTGACGTCGCTGAACAAACACGTGGGTGGAAGGGCCATCCCCGTTGTAACTCGAGAATATACCCCAGGTTCCCGCCTCAACTCGAGATAAACCATGAGACTTCCCCCTCGCCGTGAGATGAGGCCCGATTCCCCTGCACTGCGTGCAGAGCAACTCCGTCTTGCACATCACACATGAAAGGAGCCTTGATTTCCTTGATGGCACTCCAGAGAAACCCCAAGAACACTGTTTCAAGGCTAGAGGGATCCTGAGGTCACTGTAGCCACACGAAAGGGCTCCGTCGACCAAAAATCAACTCGAAATGAGAGGTTAGTCCCTGGCTTCGACTCCAGAGGAATACCACCTTACCACAAGCACTTCAAGAGGAGGCTTCTCTCAGCTCTAGGTATGTGAGAGGGACCCTGATTTTGCAGCCTCAAGTGGAATGGACACCGCGATGCCCTGATGTGAAATAAGGCCGGATATCCCTGCAGTGACTTGAATGCAGGCTCGTCTTGCATCTCCCAAGATGAAAGGATGTCTGAATCCCCTGTGGAGACCACAGAGAAAGACCTAGTTCCCCACCTCATGGCGACCGGAGGCCTCACATCCTTTGAAAACTCCAGAGGAACGCGGAGATCAGTGCCTCCAAAGGAGACGATGCCTGACTTCTCGTGAAACTTGATAGGAGTCCCAGGATTCCTGTGGCACGTGGAAAGGGACACTTGGTCTCCCGCCTCAGCTGGACAGGCGTCCCAATTGCCCTGCCAAGCCTCGAGGAGAATCCCGAGTTGTCCCTTGCAACTAGGCAGGAGTCCTGACGTCGCTGAACAAACACGTGTGTGGAAGGGCCATCCCAGTCGTAACTCGAGAATATATACCAGGTTCCCGCCACAACTCGAGAAAAACCATGAGACTTCCCCCTCGCCACAAAATGAGGCCCGATTCCCCTGGACTGCGTGCAGAGCAATTCCGTGTTGCACATCACACATGAAAGGAGCCTTGATTTCCTTGATGGCACTCCAAAGATACCCCAAGAACACTGTTTCAAGGCTAGAGGGATCCTGAGGTCACTGTAGCAACATGAAAGAGCTCCATGGACCAAAAATCAACTCGAGATGAGAGGTTAGTCCCTGGCTTCGACTCCAGAGGAATACCACCTTACCACAAGCACCTCAAGAGGAGGCTTCTCTCAGCTCTAGGTATGTGAGAGGGACCCTGAGTTTGCGGCCTCAAGTGGAATGGACACCGCGATGCCCTGACTCGAAATAAGGCCGGATATCCCTGCAGTGACTTGAATGCAGGCTCGTCTTGCATCTCCCAAGACGAAAGGATGTCTGAATCCCCTGTGGAGACCACAGAGAAAGACCTAGTTCCCCACCTCATCGCGACCGGAGGCCTCACATCCTTTGAAAACTCCAGAGGTACACGGAGATCAGTGCCTCCAAAGGAGACGATGCCTGACTCCTCGTGAAACTTGATAGGAGTCCCAGGATTCCTGTGGCACGTGGAAAGGGACCCTTGGTCTCCCGCCTCAGCTGGAGAGGCGTCCCAATTGCCCTGCCAAGCCTCGAGGAGAATCCCGAGTTGTCCCTCGCAACTAGGCAGGAGTCCTGACGTCGCTGAACAAACACGTGGGTGGAAGGGCCATCCCCGTTGTAACTCGAGAATATACCCCAGGTTCCCGCCTCAACGCGAGATAAACCATGAGACTTCCCCCTCGCCGTGAGATGAGGCCCGATTCCCCTGCACTGCGTGCAGAGCAACTCCGTCTTGCACATCACACATGAAAGCAGCCTTGATTTCCTTGATGGCCCTCCAGAGAAACCCCAAGAACACTGTTTCAAGGCTAGAGGGATCCTGAGGTCACTGTAGCCACACGAAAGGGCTCCGTGGACCAAAAATCAACTCGAGATGAGAGGTTAGTCCCTGGCTTCGACTCCAGAGGAATACCACCTTACCACAAGCACCTCAAGTGGAGGCTTCTCTCAGCTCTAGGTATGTGAGAGGGACCCTGAGTTTGCGGCCTCAAGTGGAATGGACACCGCGATGCCCTGACTCGAAATAAGGCCGGATATCCCTGCAGTGACTTGAATGCAGGCTCGTCTTACATCTCCCAAGACGAAAGGATGTCTGAATCCCCTGTGGAGACCACAGAGAAAGACCTAGTTCCCCACCTCATCGCGACCGGAGGCCTCACATCCTTTGAAAACTCCAGAGGTACGCGGAGATCAGTGCCTCCAAAGGAGACGATGCCTGACTCCTCGTGAAACTTGATAGGAGTCCCAGGATTCCTGTGGCACGTGGAAAGGGACCCTTGGTCTCCCGCCTCAGCTGGAGAGGCGTCCCAATTGCCCTGCCAAGCCTCGAGGAGAATCCCGAGTGGTCCCTCGCAACTAGGCAGGAGTCCTGACGTCGCTGAACAAACACGTGGGTGGAAGGGCCATCCCCGTTGTAACTCGAGAATATACCCCAGGTTCCCGCCTCAACTCGAGATAAACCATGAGACTTCCCCCTCGCCGTGAGATGAGGCCCGATTCCCCTGCACTGCGTGCAGAGCAACTCCGTCTTGCACATCACACATGAAAGGAGCCTTGATTTCCTTGATGGCACTCCAGAGAAACCCCAAGAACACTGTTTCAAGGCTAGAGGGATCCTGAGGTCACTGTAGCCACACGAAAGGGCTCCGTCGACCAAAAATCAACTCGAAATGAGAGGTTAGTCCCTGGCTTCGACTCCAGAGGAATACCACCTTACCACAAGCACTTCAAGAGGAGGCTTCTCTCAGCTCTAGGTATGTGAGAGGGACCCTGATTTTGCAGCCTCAAGTGGAATGGACACCGCGATGCCCTGATGTGAAATAAGGCCGGATATCCCTGCAGTGACTTGAATGCAGGCTCGTCTTGCATCTCCCAAGATGAAAGGATGTCTGAATCCCCTGTGGAGACCACAGAGAAAGACCTAGTTCCCCACCTCATGGCGACCGGAGGCCTCACATCCTTTGAAAACTCCAGAGGAACGCGGAGATCAGTGCCTCCAAAGGAGACGATGCCTGACTTCTCGTGAAACTTGATAGGAGTCCCAGGATTCCTGTGGCACGTGGAAAGGGACACTTGGTCTCCCGCCTCAGCTGGACAGGCGTCCCAATTGCCCTGCCAAGCCTCGAGGAGAATCCCGAGTTGTCCCTTGCAACTAGGCAGGAGTCCTGACGTCGCTGAAGAAACACGTGTGTGGAAGGGCCATCCCAGTCGTAACTCGAGAATATATACCAGGTTCCCGCCACAACTCGAGAAAAACCATGAGACTTCCCCCTCGCCACAAAATGAGGCCCGATTCCCCTGGACTGCGTGCAGAGCAATTCCGTGTTGCACATCACACATGAAAGGAGCCTTGATTTCCTTGATGGCACTCCAAAGATACCCCAAGAACACTGTTTCAAGGCTAGAGGGATCCTGAGGTCACTGTAGCAACATGAAAGAGCTCCATGGACCAAAAATCAACTCGAGATGAGAGGTTAGTCCCTGGCTTCGACTCCAGAGGAATACCACCTTACCACAAGCACCTCAAGAGGAGGCTTCTCTCAGCTCTAGGTATGTGAGAGGGACCCTGAGTTTGCGGCCTCAAGTGGAATGGACACCGCGATGCCCTGACTCGAAATAAGGCCGGATATCCCTGCAGTGACTTGAATGCAGGCTCGTCTTGCATCTCCCAAGACGAAAGGATGTCTGAATCCCCTGTGGAGACCACAGAGAAAGACCTAGTTCCCCACCTCATCGCGACCGGAGGCCTCACATCCTTTGAAAACTCCAGAGGTACGCGGAGATCAGTGCCTCCAAAGGAGACGATGCCTGACTCCTCGTGAAACTTGATAGGAGTCCCAGGATTCCTGTGCACGTGGAAAGGGACCCTTGGTCTCCCGCCTCAGCTGGAGAGGCGTCCCAATTGCCCTGCTAAGCCTCGAGGAGAATCCCGAGTTGTCCCTCGCAACTAGGCAGGAGTCCTGACGTCGCTGAACAAACACGTGGGTGGAAGGGCCATCCCCCTCGTAACTCGAGAATATACCGCAGGTTCCCGCCTCAACTCGAGAAAAACCATGAGACTTCCCCCTCGCCGCGAGATGAGGCCCGATTCCCCTGCACTGCGTGCAGAGCAATTCCGTGTTGCACATCACACATGAAAGGAGCCTTAATTTCCTTGATGGCACTCCAGAGAAACCCCAAGTACACTGTTTCAAGGCTAGAGGGATCCTGAGGTCACTGTAGCAACATGAAAGAGCTCCGTGGACCAAAAATCAACTAGAGATGAGAGGTTAGTCCCTGGCTTCGACTCCAGAGGAATACCACCTTACCACAAGCACCTCAAGAGGAGGCTTCTCTCAGCTCTAGGTATGTGAGAAGGACCCTGAGTTTGCGGCCTCAAGTGGAATGGACACCGCAATGCCCTGACTCGAATAAGGCCGGATATCCCTGCAGTGACTTGAATGCAGGCTCGTCTTGCATCTCCCAAGACGAAAGGATGTCTGAATCCCCTGTGGAGACCACAGAAAAAGACCTAGTTCCCCACATCATCGCGACCGGAGGCCTCACATCCTTTGAAAACTCCAGAGGTTCGCGGAGATCAGTGCCTCCAAAGGAGACGATGCCTGACTCTCGCGAAACTTGATAGGAGTCACAGGATTCCTGTGGCACGTGGAAAGGGACACTTGGTCTCCCGCCTCAGCTGGAGAGGCGTCCCAATTGCCCTGCCAAGCCTCGAGGAGAATCCCGAGTTGTCCCTCGCAACTAGGCAGGAGTCCTGCCATCGCTGAACAAACACCTGTGTGTAAGGGCCATCACCGTCGTAACTCGAGAATATACCCCAGGTTCCCGCCGCAACTCGAGAAAAACCATGAGACTTCCCCCTCGCCGCGAGATGAGGCACGATTCCCCTGCACTGCGTGCAGAGCAATTCCGTGTTGCACATCACACATGAAAGGAGCCTTGATTTCCTTGATGGCACTCCAGAGAAAACCCAAGAACACTGTTTCAAGGCTAGAGGGATCCCGAGGTCACTGTAGCAACACGAAAGAGCTCCGTGGACCAAAAATCAACTCGAGATGAGAGGTTAGTCCCTGGCTTCGACTCCAGAGGAATACCACCTTACCACAAGCACCTCAAGAGGAGGCTTCTCTCAGTTCTAGCTATGTGAGAGGGACCCTGAGTTTGCGGCCTCAAGTGCAATGGACACCGCTATGCTCTGGCTCGAAATAAGGCCGCATATGCCTGCATTGACTTGAATGCAGGCTCGTCTTGCATCTCCCAAGACGAAAGGATGTCTGAATCACCTGTGTAGACCACAGAGAAAGACCTAGTTCCCTACCTCATCGCGACCGGAGGACTCACATCCTTTGAAAACTCCAGAGGTACCTGGAGATCAGTGCCTCCAAAGGAGACGATGCCTGACTCCTCGTGAAACTTGATAGGAGTCCCAGGATTCCTGTGGCACGTGGAAAGGGACACTTGGTCTCCCGCCTCAGTTGGAGAGCTGTCCCAATTGCCCTGCCAAGCCTCGAGGAGAATCTCGAGTTGTCCCTCGCAACTAGGTAGGAGTCCTGACGTCGCTGAACATACATGTGGTTGGAAGGGCCATTCCCGTCGTAACTCGAGAATATACCCCAGGTTCCCGCCACAACTCGAGAAAAACCATGAGACTTCCCCCTCGCCGTGAGATGAGGCACGATTCCCCTGCACTGCATGCAAAGCAATTCCGTGTTGCACATCAAACATGAAAGGAGCCTCGATTTCCTTGATGGCACTCCAGAGAAACCCCAAGAACACTGTTTCAAGGCTAGAGGGATCCTGAGGTCACTGTAGCAACACGAAAGAGCTCCGTGGACCAAAAATCAACTCGAAATGAAAGGTTAGTCCCTGCCTTCGATTCCAGAGGAATACCACCTTACCACAAGCACCTCAAGAGGAGGCTTCTCTCAGCTCTAGGTATGTGAGAGGGACCCTGATTTTGCGGCCTCAAGTGGAATGGACACTGCGATGCCCTGACGCGAAATAAGGCCGGATATCCCTGCAGTGACTTGAATGCAGGTGGGTCTTGCATCTCCCAAGATGAAAGGATGTCTGAATTCCCTGTGGAGACCACAGAGAAAGACCTAGTTCCCCACCTCATCGCGACTGGAGGCCTCACATTCTTTGAAAACTCCAGAGGTACGCGGAGATCAGTGCCTCCAAAGGAGACGATGCCTGACTCCTCGTGAAACTTGATAGGAGTCCCAGGATTCCTGTGGCACGTGGAAAGGGACACTTGGTCTCCCGCCTCGGCTGGAGAGGCGTCCCAATTGCCCTGCCAAGCCTCGAGGAGAATCCCGAGTTGTCCCTCGCAAGTAGGCAGGAGTCCTGACGTCGCTGAAGAAACACGTGTGTGGAAGGGCCTTCCCCGTCTTAACTCGTGAATATACCCCAGGTTCCCGCCGCAACTCGAGAAAAACCATGAGACGTCCCCCTCGCCGCGAGATGCCGCCCGATTCCCCTGCACTGCATGCAGAGCAATTCCGTGTTGCACATCACACATGAAAGGAGCCTTGATTTCCTTGGTGGCACTCCAGAGAATCCCCAAGAACACTGTTTCAAGGCTAGAGGGATCCTGAGGTCACTGTAGCAACACGAAAGAGCTCCGTGGACCAAAAATCAACTAGAGATGAGAGGTTAGTCCCTGGCTTCGACTCCAGAGGAATACCACCTTACCACAAGCACCTCAAGAGGAGGCTTCTCTCAGCTCTAGCTATGTGAGAGGGACCCTGAGTTTGCGGCCTCAAGTGCAATGGACACCGCTATGCTCTGGCTCGAAATAAGGCCGCATATGCCTGCATTGACTTGAATGCAGGCTCGTCTTGCATCTCCCAAGACGAAAGGATGTCTGAATCACCTGTGTAGACCACAGAGAAAGACCAAGTTCCCCACCTCATCGCGACCGGAGGACTCACATCCTTTGAAACTCCAGAGGTACCTGGAGATCAGTGCCTCCAAAGGAGACGATGCCTGACTCCTCGTGAAACTTGATTGGAGTCCCAGGATTCCTGTGGCACGTGGAAAGGGACACTTGGTCTCCCGCCTCAGTTGGAGAGGTGTCCCAATTGCCCTGCCAAGCCTCGAGGAGAATCTCGAGTTGTCCCTCGCAACTAGGTAGGAGTCCTGACGTCGCTGAACATACATGTGGTTGGAAGGGCCATTCCCGTCGTAACTCGAGAATATATCTCAGGTTCCCGCCGCAACTCGAGAAAAACCGAGAGACTTCCCCCTCGCCGTGAGATGAGGCACGATTCCCCTGCACTGCATGCAGAGCAATTCCGTGTTGCACATCAAACATGAATGGAGCCTCGATTTCCTTGATGGCACTCCAGAGAAACCCCAAGAACACTGTTTCAAGGCTTGAGGGATCCTGAGGTCACTGTAGCAACACGAAAGAGCTCCGTGGACCAAAAATCAACTCGAAATGAAAGGTTAGTCCCTGCCTTCGATTCCAGAGGAATACCACCTTACCACAAGCACCTCAAGAGGAGGCTTCTCTCAGCTCTAGGTATGTGAGAGGGACCCTGATTTTGCGGCCTCAAGTGGAATGGACACTGCGATGCCCTGACGCGAAATAAGGCCGGATATCCCTGCAGTGACTTGAATGCAGGTTGGTCTTGCATCTCCCAAGATGAAAGGATGTCTGAATTCCCTGTGGAGACCACAGAGAAAGACCTAGTTCCCCACCTCATCGCGACTGGAGGCCTCACATTCTTTGAAAACTCCAGAGGTACGCGGAGATCAGTGCCTCCAAAGGAGACGATGCCTGACTCCTCGTGAAACTTGATAGGAGTCCCAGGATTCCTGTGGCACGTGGAAAGGGACCCTTGGTCTCCCGCCTCAGCTGGAGAGGCGTCCCAATTGCCCTGCCAAGCCTCGAGGAGAATTCCGAGTTGTCCCTCACAAGTAGGCAGGAGTCCTGACGTCGCTGAAGAAACACGTGTGTGGAAGGGCCATCCCCGTCTTAACTCGAGAATATACCCCAGGTTCCCGCCGCAACTCGAGAAAAACCATGAGACTTCCCCCTCGCGGCGAGATGCGGCCCGATTCCCCTGCACTGCGTGCAGAGCAATTCCGTGTTGCACATCACACATGAAAGGAGCCTTGATTTCCTTGATGGCACTCCAGAGAATCCCCAAGAACACTGTTTCAAGGCTAGAGGGATCCTGAGGTCACTGTAGCAACACGAAAGAGCTCCGTGGACCAAAAATCAACTAGAGATGAGAGGTTAGTCCCTGGCTTCGACTCCAGAGGAATACCACCTTACCACAAGCACCTCAAGAGGAGGCTTCTCTCAGCTCTAGCTATGTGAGAGGGACCCTGATTTTGCGGCCTCAAGTGGAATGGACACCGCGATGCCCTGCATCGAAATAAGGCCGGATATTCCTGCAGTGACTTGAATGCAGGCTCGTCTTGCATCTCCCAAGACGAAAGGATGTCTGAATCACCTGTGGAGACTACAGAGGAAGACCTAGTTTCCCACCTCATCGCGACCGGAGGCCTCACATTCTTTGAAAACTCCAGAGGTACGCGGAGATCAGTGCCTCCAAAAGAGACGATGCCTGACTCCTCGTGAAACTTGATAGGAGTCCCAGGATTCCTGTGGCACGTGGAAAGGGTCCCTTGGTCTCCCGCCTCAGCTGGAGAGGCGTCCCAATTGCCCTGCCAAGCCTCGAGGAGAACCCCGAGTTGTCCCTCGCAACTAGGCAGGAGTCCTGACGTCGCTGAAGAAACACGTGTGTGGAAGGGCCATCCCCGTCGTAACTCGAGAATATACCCCAGGTTCCCGCCGCAACTCGAGAAAAACCATGAGACTTCCCCCTCGCCGCGAGATGAGGCCCGATTCCCCTGCACTGCGTGCAGAGCAATTCAGTGTTGCACATCACACGTGAAAGGAGCCTTGATATCCTTGATGGCACTCCAGAGAAACCCCAAGAACACTGTTTCATGGCTAGAGGGATCCTGAGGTCACTGTAGCAACACGAAAGAGCTCCGTGGACCAAAAATCAACTCGAGATGAGAGGTTAGTCCCTGGCTTCGACTCCACAGGAATACCACCTTACCCCAAGCACCTCAAGAGGAGACTTCTCTCAGCTCTAGGTATGTGAGAGGGACCCTGAGTTTGTGGCCTCAAGTGCAATGGACACCGCGATGCTCTGGCTCGAAATAAGGCCGCATATGCCTGCAGTGACTTGAATGCAGGCTCGTCTTGCATCTCCCAAGACGAAAGGATGTCTGAATCACCTGAGTAGACCACAGAGAAAGACCTAGTTCCCCACCTCATCGCGACCGGAGGACTCACATCCTTTGAAAACTCCAGAGGTACCTGGAGATCAGTGCCTCCAAAGGAGACGATGCCTGACTCCTCGTGAAACTTGATAGGAGTCCCAGGATTCCTGTGGCACGTGGAAAGGGACACTTGGTCTCCCGCCTCAGTTGGAGAGGTGTCCCAATTGCCCTGCCAAGCCTCGAGGAGAATCTCGAGTTGTCCCTCGCAACTAGGTAGGAGTCCTGACGTCACTGAACATACATGTGGTTGGAAGGGCCATTCCCGTCGTAACTCGAGAATATACCCCAGGTTCCCGCCGCAACTCGAGAAAAACAATGAGACTTCCCCCTCGCCGTGAGATGAGGCACGATTCCCCTGCACTGCATGCAGAGCAATTCCGTGTTGCACATCAAACATGAAAGGAGCCTCGATTTCCTTAATGGCACTCCAGAGAAACCCCAAGAACATTGTTTCAAGGCTAGAGGGATCCTGAGGTCACTGTAGCAACACGAAAGAGCTCTGTGGACCAAAAATCAACTCGAAATGAAAGGTTAGTCCCTGCCTTCGATTCCAGAGGAATACCACCTTACCACAAGCACCTCAAGAGGAGGCTTCTCTCAGCTCTATGTATGTGAGAGGGACCCTGATTTTGCGGCCTCAAGTGGAATGGACACTGCAATGCCCTGACTCGAAATAAGGCCGGATATCCCTGCAGTGACTTGAATGCAGGTTGGTCTTGCATCTCCCAATATGAAAGGATGTCTGAATTCCCTGTGGAGACCACAGAGAAAGACCTAGTTCCCCACCTCATCGCGACTGGAGGCCTCACATTCTTTGAAAACTCGAGAGGTACGCGGAGATCAGTGCCTCCAAAGGAGACGATGCCTGACTCCTCGTGAAACTTGATAGGAGTCCCAGGATTCCTGTGGCACGTGGAAAGGGACACTTGGTCTCCCGCCTCAGCTGGAGAGGCGTCCCAATTGCCCTGCCAAGCCTCGAGGAGAATCCCGAGTTGTCCCTCGCAACTAGGCAGGAGTCCTGACGTCGCTGAAGAAACACGTGTGTGGAAGGGCCATCCCCATCGAAACTCGAGAATATACCCCAGGTGCCCGCCGCAACTCGAGAAAAACCATGAGACTTCCCCCTCACCGCGAGATGAGGCCAGATTTCCCTGCACTGCGTGCAGAGCAATTCCGTGTTGCACATCACACATGAAAGGAGCCTTGATTTCCTTGATGGCACTCCAGAGAAACCCCAAGAACACTGTTTCAAGGCTAGAGGGATCCTGAGGTCACTGTAGCAACACGAAAGAGCTCCGTGGACCAAAAATCAACTAGAGATGAGAGGTTAGTCCCTGGCTTCGACTCCAGAGGAATACCACCTTACCACAAGCACCTCAAGAGGAGGCTTCTCTCAGCTCTAGGTATGTGAGAGGGACCCTGAGTTTGCGGCCTCAAGTGGAATGGACACCGCGATGCCCTGACTCGAAATAAGCCCGGATATCCCTGCAGTGACTTGAATGCAGGCTCGTCTTGCATCTCCCAAGACAAAAGGATGTCGGAATCCCCTGTGGAGACCACAGAGAAAGACCTAGTTCCACAGCTCATCACGACCGGAGGCCTCACATCCTTTGAAAATTCCAGAGGTACGCGGAGATCAGTGCCTCCAAAGGAGACGATGCCTGACTCCTCATGAAACTTGATAGGAGTCCCAGGATTCCTGTGGCACATGGAAAGGGACCCTTGGTCTCCCGCCTCAGCTGGAGAGGAATCCCAATTGCCCTGCCAAGCCTCGAGGAGAATCCCGAGTTGTCCCTCGCAACTAGGCAGGAGTCCTGACGTGGCTGAATAAACACGTGGGTGGAAGGGCCATCCCTGTCGTAACTCGAGAATTACCCCAGGGTCGCCGCAACTCGGGAAAAACCATGAGACTTCCCCCTCGCCCCGAGATGAAGCTCGATTCTCCTGCACTGCATGCAGAGCAATTCCGTGTTGCACATCAAACATGAAAGGAGCCTTGATTTCCTTGATGGCACTCCAGAGAAACCCCAAGAACACTGTTTCAAGGCTAGAGGGATCCTGAGGTCACTGTAGCAACACAAACAGCTCCGTGGACCACAAATCAACTCGAGATGAGAGATTAGTCCCTGGCTTCGACTCCAGAGGAATACCACCTTACCACAAGCACCTCAAGAGGAGGCTTCTCTCAGCTCTAGGTATGTTAGAGGGACCCTGAGTTTGCGGTCTAAAGTGGAATGGACACCGCGATGCCCTGACTCGAAATAAGGCCGGATATCCCTGCAGTGACTTGAATGCAGGCTCGTCTTGCATCTCCCAAGACGAAAGGATGTCTGAATCACCTGTGGAGACTTCAGAGAAAGAACTAGTTCCCCACCTCATGGCGACCGGAGGCCTCACATCCTTTGAAAACTTCAGAGGAACGCGGAGATCAATGCCTTCAAAGGAGACGATGCCTGACTCCTCGTGAAACTTGATAGGAGTCCCGGGATTCCTGTGGCACATGGAAAGGGACCCTTGGTCTCCAGCCTCAGCTGGAGAGGCGTCCCAATTGCCCTGCCAAGCCTCGAGGAGAATCCCGAGTTGTCCCTCGCAACTAGGCAGGAGTCCTGCCATCGCTGAACAAACACGTGGGTGGAAGGGCCATCCCCATCGTAACTCGAGAATATACCCCAGGTTCCCGCCGCAACTCGAAAAAAACCATGAGACTTCCCCCTCGCCCCGAGATGAGGCCCGATTCCCCTGCACTGCGTGCAGAGCAACTCCGTTTTGCACATCACACATGAATGGAGCCTTGATTTCCATGATAGCACTCCAGAGAAACCCCAAGAACACTGTTTCAAGGCTAGAGGGATCCTGACGTCACTGTAACCACACGAAAGAGCTCCGTGGCCCAAAAATCAACTCGAGATGAGAGGTTAGTCCCTGGCTTCGACTCCAGAGGAATACCACCTTACCACAAGCACCTCAAGAGGATGCTTCTCTCAGCTCTAGGTATGTGAGAGGGACCCTGAGTTTGCGGCCTCAAGTGGAATGGACACCGCGATGCCCTGACTCGAAATAAGGCCGGATATCCCTGCAGTGATTGAATGCAGGCTCGTCTTGCATCTCCCAAGACGAAAGGATGTCTGAATCCCCTGTAGAGACCTCAGAAAAAGATCTAGTTCCCCACCTCTTCGCGACCGGAGGCCTCACATCCTTTGAAAACTCCAGAGGTATGCGGAGATCAGTGCCTACAAAGGAGACGATGCCTGACTCCTCGTGAAACTTGATAGGAGTCCCAGGATTCCTGTGGCACATGGAAAGGGATTTTGGTCTCCCGCCTCAGCTGCAGAGGCGTCCCAATTGCCCTGCCAAACCTCGAGGAGAATCCCGAGTTGTCCCTCGCAACTAGGCAGGAGTCCTGACGTCGCTGAAAAAACACGTGGCTGGAAGGGCCATCCCCGTCATAACTCGAGAATATACCCCAGGTTCCCGCCGCAACTCGAGAAAAACCATGAGACTTCCCCCTCGCCGCGAGATGAGGCCCGATTCCCCTGCACTGCGTGCAGAGCAATTCCGTCTTGCACATCACACATGAAAGGGGCCTTGATTTCCTTGATGGCACTCCAGCGAAACCCCGAGAAGACTGTTTCAAGGCTAGAGGGATCCTGAGGTCACTGTAGCAACACGAAAGAGCTCCGTGGACCAAGAATCAACTCGAGATGAGAGGTTAGTCCCTGGCTTCGACTCCAGAGGAATACCACCTTACCACAAGCACCTCAAGAGGAGGCTTCTCTCTGCTCTAGGTATGTGAGAGGGACCCTGAGTTTGCGGCCTCAAGTGGAATGGACACTGCGATGCCCTGACGCGAAATAAGGCCGGATATCCCTGCAGTGACTTGAATGCAGGTTGGTCTTGCATCTCCCAAGATGAAAGGATGTCTGAATTCCCTGTGGAGACCACAGAGAAAGACCTGGTTCCCCACCTCATCGCGACTGGAGGCCTCACATTCTTTGAAAACTCCAGAGGTACGCGGAGATCAGTGCCTCCAAAGGAGACGATGCCTGACTCCTCGTGAAACTTGATAGGAGTCCCAGGATTCCTGTGGCACGTGGAAAGGGACACTTGGTCTCCCGCCTCAGCTGGAGAGGCGTCCCAATTGCCCTGCCAAGCCTCGAGGAGAATCCCGAGTTGTCCCTCGCAACTAGGCAGGAGTCCTGACGTCGCTGAAGAAACACGTGTGTGGAAGGGCCATCCCCATCGAAACTCGAGAATATACCCCAGGTGCCCGCCGCAACTCGAGAAAAACCATGAGACTTCCCCCTCACCGCGAGATGAGGCCAGATTTCCCTGCACTGTGTGCAGAGCAATTCCGTGTTGCACATCACACATGAAAGGAGCCTTGATTTCCTTGATGGCACTCCAGAGAAACCCCAAGAACACTGTTTCAAGGCTAGAGGGATCCTGAGGTCACTGTAGCAACACGAAAGAGCTCCGTGGACCAAAAATCAACTCGAGATGAGAGGTTAGTCCCTGGCTTCGAATCCAGAGGAATACCACCTTACCACAAGCACCTCAAGAGGAGGCTTCTCTCAGCTCTAGGTATGTGAGAGGGACCCTGAGTTTGCGGCCTCAAGTGGAATGGACACCGCGATGCCCTGACTTGAAATAAGCCCGGATATCCCTGCAGTGACTTGAATGCAGGCTCGTCTTGCATCTCCCAAGACAAAAGGATGTCGGAATCCCCTGTGGAGACCACAGAGAAAGACCTAGTTCCACAGCTCATCGCGACCGGAGGCCTCACATCCTTTGAAAACTCCAGAGGTACGCGGAGATCAGTGCCTCCAAAGGAGACGATGCCTGACTCCTCGTGAAACTTGATAGGAGTCCCAGGATTCCTGTGGCACATGGAAAGGGACCCTTGGTCTCCCGCCTCAGCTGGAGAGGCATCCCAATTGCCCTGCCAAGCCTCGAGGAGAATCCCGAGTTGTCCCTCGCAACTAGGCAGGAGTCCTGATGTGGCTGAATAAACACGTGGGTGGAAGGGCCATCCCTGTCATAACTCGAGAATTACCCCAGGGTCGCCGCAACTCGGGAAAAACCATGAGACTTCCCCCTCGCCCCGAGATGAAGCTCGATTCTCCTGCACTGCATGCAGAGCAATTCCGTGTTGCACATCAAACATGAAAGGAGCCTTGATTTCCTTGATGGCACTCCAGAGAAACCCCAAGAACACTGTTTCAAGGCTAGAGGGATCCTGAGGTCACTGTAGCAACACAAACAGCTCCGTGGACCACAAATCAACTCGAGATGAGAGATTAGTCCCTGGCTTCGACTCCAGAGGAATACCACCTTACCACAAGCACCTCAAGAGGAGGCTTCTCTCAGCTCTAGGTATGTTAGAGGGACCCTGAGTTTGCGGTCTAAAGTGGAATGGACACCGCGATGCCCTGACTCGAAATAAGGCCGGATATCCCTGCAGTGACTTGAATGCAGGCTCGTCTTGCATCTCCCAAGACGAAAGGATGTCTGAATCACCTGTGGAGACTTCAGAGAAAGAACTAGTTCCCCACCTCATGGCGACCGGAGGCCTCACATCCTTTGAAAACTTCAGAGGAACGCGGAGATCAATGCCTTCAAAGGAGACGATGCCTGACTCCTCGTGAAACTTGATAGGAGTCCCGGGATTCCTGTGGCACATGGAAAGGGACCCTTGGTCTCCAGCCTCAGCTGGAGAGGCGTCCCAATTGCCCTGCCAAGCCTCGAGGAGAATCCCGAGTTGTCCCTCGCAACTAGGCAGGAGTCCTGCCATCGCTGAACAAACACGTGGGTGGAAGGGCCATCCCCATCGTAACTCGAGAATATACCCCAGGTTCCCGCCGCAACTCGACAAAAACCATGAGACTTCCCCCTCGCCCCGAGATGAGGCCCGATTCCCCTGCACTGCGTGCAGAGCAACTCCGTTTTGCACACCACACATGAATGGAGCCTTGATTTCCATGATAGTACTCCAGAGAAACCCCAAGAACACTGTTTCAAGGCTAGAGGGATCCTGAGGTCACTGTAACCACACGAAAGAGCTCCGTGGCCCAAAAATCAACTCGAGATGAGAGGTTAGTCCCTGGCTTCGACTCCAGAGGAATACCACCTTACCACCAGCACCTCAAGAGGAGGCTTCTCTCAGCTCTAGGTATGTGAGAGGGACCCTGAGTTTGCGGCCTCAAGTGGAATGGACACCGCGATGCCCTGACTCGAAATAAGGCCGGATATCCCTGCAGTGACTTGAATGCAGGCTCGTCTTACATCTCCCAAGACGAAAGGATGTCTGAATCCCCTGTGGAGACCACAGAGAAAGACCTAGTTCCCCACCTCATCGCGACCGGAGGCCTCACATCCTTTGAAAACTCCAGAGGTACGCGGAGATCAGTGCCTCCAAAGGAGACGATGCCTGACTCCTCGTGAAACTTGATAGGAGTCCCAGGATTCCTGTGGCACGTGGAAAGGGACCCTTGGTCTCCCGCCTCAGCTGGAGAGGCGTCCCAATTGCCTGCCAAGCCTCGAGGAGAATCCCGAGTGGTCCCTCGCAACTAGGCAGGAGTCCTGACGTCGCTGAACAAACACGTGGGTGGAAGGGCCATCCCCGTTGTAACTCGAGAATATACCCCAGGTTCCCGCCTCAACTCGAGATAAACCATGAGACTTCCCCCTCGCCGTGAGATGAGGCCCGATTCCCCTGCACTGCGTGCAGAGCAACTCCGTCTTGCACATCACACATGAAAGGAGCCTTGATTTCCTTGATGGCACTCCAGAGAAACCCCAAGAACACTGTTTCAAGGCTAGAGGGATCCTGAGGTCACTGTAGCCACACGAAAGGGCTCCGTCGACCAAAAATCAACTCGAAATGAGAGGTTAGTCCCTGGCTTCGACTCCAGAGGAATACCACCTTACCACAAGCACTTCAAGAGGAGGCTTCTCTCAGCTCTAGGTATGTGAGAGGGACCCTGATTTTGCAGCCTCAAGTGGAATGGACACCGCGATGCCCTGATGTGAAATAAGGCCGGATATCCCTGCAGTGACTTGAATGCAGGCTCGTCTTGCATCTCCCAAGATGAAAGGATGTCTGAATCCCCTGTGGAGACCACAGAGAAAGACCTAGTTCCCCACCTCATGGCGACCGGAGGCCTCACATCCTTTGAAAACTCCAGAGGTACGCGGAGATCAGTGCCTCCAAAGTAGACGATGCCTGACTTCTCGTGAAACTTGATAGGAGTCCCAGGATTCCTGTGGCACGTGGAAAGGGACACTTGGTCTCCCGCCTCAGCTGGACAGGCGTCCCAATTGCCCTGCCAAGCCTCGAGGAGAATCCCGAGTTGTCCCTTGCAACTAGGCAGGAGTCCTGACGTCGCTGAAGAAACACGTGTGTGGAAGGGCCATCGCAGTCGTAACTCGAGAATATATACCAGGTTCCCGCCACAACTCGAGAAAAACCATGAGACTTCCCCCTCGCCACAAAATGAGGCCCGATTCCCCTGGACTGCGTGCAGAGCAATTCCGTGTTGCACATCACACATGAAAGGAGCCTTGATTTCCTTGATGGCACTCCAAAGATACCCCAAGAACACTGTTTCAAGGCTAGAGGGATCCTGAGGTCACTGTAGCAACATGAAAGAGCTCCATGGACCAAAAATCAACTCGAGATGAGAGGTTAGTCCCTGGCTTCGACTCCAGAGGAATACCACCTTACCACAAGCACCTCAAGAGGAGGCTTCTCTCAGCTCTAGGTATGTGAGAGGGACCCTGAGTTTGCGGCCTCAAGTGGAATGGACACCGCGATGCCCTGACTCGAAATAAGGCCGGATATCCCTGCAGTGACTTGAATGCAGGCTCGTCTTGCATCTCCCAAGACGAAAGGATGTCTGAATCCCCTGTGGAGACCACAGAGAAAGACCTAGTTCCCCACCTCATCGCGACCGGAGGCCTCACATCCTTTGAAAACTCCAGAGGTACGCGGAGATCAGTGCCTCCAAAGGAGACGATGCCTGACTCCTCGTGAAACTTGATAGGAGTCCCAGGATTCCTGTGCACGTGGAAAGGGACCCTTGGTCTCCCGCCTCAGCTGGAGAGGCGTCCCAATTGCCCTGCTAAGCCTCGAGGAGAATCCCGAGTTGTCCCTCGCAACTAGGCAGGAGTCCTGACGTCGCTGAACAAACACGTGGGTGGAAGGGCCATCCCCCTCGTAACTCGAGAATATACCGCAGGTTCCCGCCTCAACTCGAGAAAAACCATGAGACTTCCCCCTCGCCGCGAGATGAGGCCCGATTCCCCTGCACTGCGTGCAGAGCAATTCCGTGTTGCACATCACACATGAAAGGAGCCTTAATTTCCTTGATGGCACTCCAGAGAAACCCCAAGTACACTGTTTCAAGGCTAGAGGGATCCTGAGGTCACTGTAGCAACATGAAAGAGCTCCGTGGACCAAAAATCAACTCGAGATGAGAGGTTAGTCCCTGGCTTCGACTCCAGAGGAATACCACCTTACCACAAGCACCTCAAGAGGAGGCTTCTCTCAGCTCTAGGTATGTGAGAAGGACCCTGAGTTTGCGGCCTCAAGTGGAATGGACACCGCAATGCCCTGACTCGAATAAGGCCGGATATCCCTGCAGTGACTTGAATGCAGGCTCGTCTTGCATCTCCCAAGACGAAAGGATGTCTGAATCCCCTGTGGAGACCACAGAAAAAGACCTAGTTCCCCACATCATCGCGACCGGAGGCCTCACATCCTTTGAAAACTCCAGAGGTTCGCGGAGATCAGTGCCTCAAAGGAGACGATGCCTGACTCTCGCGAAACTTGATAGGAGTCACAGGATTCCTGTGGCACGTGGAAAGGGACACTTGGTCTCCCGCCTCAGCTGGAGAGGCGTCCCAATTGCCCTGCCAAGCCTCGAGGAGAATCCCGAGTTGTCCCTCGCAACTAGGCAGGAGTCCTGCCATCGCTGAACAAACACCTGTGTGTAAGGGCCATCACCGTCGTAACTCGAGAATATACCCCAGGTTCCCGCCGCAACTCGAGAAAAACCATGAGACTTCCCCCTCGCCGCGAGATGAGGCACGATTCCCCTGCACTGCGTGCAGAGCAATTCCGTGTTGCACATCACACATGAAAGGAGCCTTGATTTCCTTGATGGCACTCCAGAGAAAACCCAAGAACACTGTTTCAAGGCTAGAGGGATCCCGAGGTCACTGTAGCAACACGAAAGAGCTCCGTGGACCAAAAATCAACTCGAGATGAGAGGTTAGTCCCTGGCTTCGACTCCAGAGGAATACCACCTTACCACAAGCACCTCAAGAGGAGGCTTCTCTCAGCTCTAGCTATGTGAGAGGGACCCTGAGTTTGCGGCCTCAAGTGCAATGGACACCGCTATGCTCTGGCTCGAAATAAGGCCACATATGCCTGCATTGACTTGAATGCAGGCTCGTCTTGCATCTCCCAAGACGAAAGGATGTCTGAATCACCTGTGTAGACCACAGAGAAAGACCTAGTTCCCTACCTCATCGCGACCGGAGGACTCACATCCTTTGAAAACTCCAGAGGTACCTGGAGATCAGTGCCTCCAAAGGAGACGATGCCTGACTCCTCGTGAAACTTGATAGGAGTCCCAGGATTCCTGTGGCACGTGGAAAGGGACACTTGGTCTCCCGCCTCAGTTGGAGAGCTGTCCCAATTGCCCTGCCAAGCCTCGAGGAGAATCTCGAGTTGTCCCTCGCAACTAGGTAGGAGTCCTGACGTCGCTGAACATACATGTGGTTGGAAGGGCCATTCCCGTCGTAACTCGAGAATATACCCCAGGTTCCCGCCACAACTCGAGAAAAACCATGAGACTTCCCCCTCGCCGTGAGATGAGGCACGATTCCCCTGCACTGCATGCAGAGCAATTCCGTGTTGCACATCAAACATGAAAGGAGCCTCGATTTCCTTGATGGCACTCCAGAGAAACCCCAAGAACACTGTTTCAAGGCTAGAGGGATCCTGAGGTCACTGTAGCAACACGAAAGAGCTCCGTGGACCAAAAATCAACTCGAAATGAAAGGTTAGTCCCTGCCTTCGATTCCAGAGGAATACCACCTTACCACAAGCACCTCAAGAGGAGGCTTCTCTCAGCTCTAGGTATGTGAGAGGGACCCTGATTTTGCGGCCTCAAGTGGAATGGACACTGCGATGCCCTGACGCGAAATAAGGCCGGATATCCCTGCAGTGACTTGAATGCAGGTGGGTCTTGCATCTCCCAAGATGAAAGGATGTCTGAATTCCCTGTGGAGACCACAGAGAAAGACCTAGTTCCCCACCTCATCGCGACTGGAGGCCTCACATTCTTTGAAAACTCCAGAGGTACGCGGAGATCAGTGCCTCCAAAGGAGACGATGCCTGACTCCTCGTGAAACTTGATAGGAGTCCCAGGATTCCTGTGGCACGTGGAAAGGGACACTTGGTCTCCCGCCTCGGCTGGAGAGGCGTCCCAATTGCCCTGCCAAGCCTCGAGGAGAATCCCGAGTTGTCCCTCGCAAGTAGGCAGGAGTCCTGACGTCGCTGAAGAAACACGTGTGTGGAAGGGCCTTCCCCGTCTTAACTCGTGAATATACCCCAGGTTCCCGCCGCAACTCGAGAAAAACCATGAGACTTCCCCCTCGCCGCGAGATGCCGCCCGATTCCCCTGCACTGCGTGCAGAGCAATTCCGTGTTGCACATCACACATGAAAGGAGCCTTGATTTCCTTGGTGGCACTCCAGAGAATCCCCAAGAACACTGTTTCAAGGCTAGAGGGATCCTGAGGTCACTGTAGCAACACGAAAGAGCTCCGTGGACCAAAAATCAACTAGAGATGAGAGGTTAGTCCCTGGCTTCGACTCCAGAGGAATACCACCTTACCACAAGCACCTCAAGAGGAGGCTTCTCTCAGCTCTAGCTATGTGAGAGGGACCCTGAGTTTGCGGCCTCAAGTGCAATGGACACCGCTATGCTCTGGCTCGAAATAAGGCCGCATATGCCTGCATTGACTTGAATGCAGGCTCGTCTTGCATCTCCCAAGACGAAAGGATGTCTGAATCACCTGTGTAGACCACAGAGAAAGACCAAGTTCCCCACCTCATCGCGACCGGAGGACTCACATCCTTTGAAAACTCCAGAGGTACCTGGAGATCAGTGCCTCCAAAGGAGACGATGCCTGACTCCTCGTGAAACTTGATTGGAGTCCCAGGATTCCTGTGGCACGTGGAAAGGGACACTTGGTCTCCCGCCTCAGTTGGAGAGGTGTCCCAATTGCCCTGCCAAGCCTCGAGGAGAATCTCGAGTTGTCCCTCGCAACTAGGTAGGAGTCCTGACGTCGCTGAACATACATGTGGTTGGAAGGGCCATTCCCGTCGTAACTCGAGAATATATCTCAGGTTCCCGCCGCAACTCGAGAAAAACCGAGAGACTTCCCCCTCGCCGTGAGATGAGGCACGATTCCCCTGCACTGCATGCAGAGCAATTCCGTGTTGCACATCAAACATGAATGGAGCCTCGATTTCCTTGATGGCACTCCAGAGAAACCCCAAGAACACTGTTTCAAGGCTTGAGGGATCCTGAGGTCACTGTAGCAACACGAAAGAGCTCCGTGGACCAAAAATCAACTCGAAATGAAAGGTTAGTCCCTGCCTTCGATTCCAGAGGAATACCACCTTACCACAAGCACCTCAAGAGGAGGCTTCTCTCAGCTCTAGGTATGTGAGAGGGACCCTGATTTTGCGGCCTCAAGTGGAATGGACACTGCGATGCCCTGACGCGAAATAAGGCCGGATATCCCTGCAGTGACTTGAATGCAGGTTGGTCTTGCATCTCCCAAGATGAAAGGATGTCTGAATTCCCTGTGGAGACCACAGAGAAAGACCTAGTTCCCCACCTCATCGCGACTGGAGGCCTCACATTCTTTGAAAACTCCAGAGGTACGCGGAGATCAGTGCCTCCCAAGGAGACGATGCCTGACTCCTCGTGAAACTTGATAGGAGTCCCAGGATTCCTGTGGCACGTGGAAAGGGACCCTTGGTCTCCCTCCTCAGCTGGAGAGGCGTCCCAATTGCCCTGCCAAGCCTCGAGGAGAATCCCGAGTTGTCCCTCACAAGTAGGCAGGAGTCCTGACGTCGCTGAAGAAACACGTGTGTGGAAGGGCCATCCCCGTCTTAACTCGAGAATATACCCCAGGTTCCCGCCGCAACTCGAGAAAAACCATGAGACTTCCCCCTCGCGGCGAGATGCGGCCCGATTCCCCTGCACTGCGTGCAGAGCAATTCCGTGTTGCACATCACACATGAAAGGAGCCTTGATTTCCTTGATGGCACTCCAGAGAAACCCCAAGAACACTGTTTCAAGGCTAGAGGGATCCTGAGGTCACTGTAGCAACACGAAAGAGCTCCGTGGACCAAAAATCAACTAGAGATGAGAGGTTAGTCCCTGGCTTCGACTCCAGAGGAATACCACCTTACCACAAGCACCTCAAGAGGAGGCTTCTCTCAGCTCTAGCTATGTGAGAGGGACCCTGATTTTGCGGCCTCAAGTGGAATGGACACCGCGATGCCCTGCATCGAAATAAGGCCGGATATTCCTGCAGTGACTTGAATGCAGGCTCGTCTTGCATCTCCCAAGACGAAAGGATGTCTGAATCACCTGTGGAGACTACAGAGGAAGACCTAGTTTCCCACCTCATCGCGACCGGAGGCCTCACATTCTTTGAAAACTCCAGAGGTACGCGGAGATCAGTGCCTCCAAAAGAGACGATGCCTGACTCCTCGTGAAACTTGATAGGAGTCCCAGGATTCCTGTGGCACGTGGAAAGGGTCCCTTGGTCTCCCGCCTCAGCTGGAGAGGCGTCCCAATTGCCCTGCCAAGCCTCGAGGAGAACCCCGAGTTGTCCCTCGCAACTAGGCAGGAGTCCTGACGTCGCTGAAGAAACACGTGTGTGGAAGGGCCATCCCCATCGAAACTCGAGAATATACCCCAGGTGCCCGCCGCAACTCGAGAAAAACCATGAGACTTCCCCCTCACCGCGAGATGAGGCCAGATTTCCCTGCACTGCGTGCAGAGCAATTCCGTGTTGCACATCACACATGAAAGGAGCCTTGATTTCCTTGATGGCACTCCAGAGAAACCCCAAGAACACTGTTTCAAGGCTAGAGGGATCCTGAGGTCACTGTAGCAACACGAAAGAGCTCCGTGGACCAAAAATCAACTAGAGATGAGAGGTTAGTCCCTGGCTTCGACTCCAGAGGAATACCACCTTACCACAAGCACCTCAAGAGGAGGCTTCTCTCAGCTCTAGGTATGTGAGAGGGACCCTGAGTTTGCGGCCTCAAGTGGAATGGACACCGCGATGCCCTGACTCGAAATAAGGCCGGATATCCCTGCAGTGACTTGAATGCAGGCTCGTCTTGCATCTCCCAAGACAAAAGGATGTCGGAATCCCCTGTGGAGACCACAGAGAAAGACCTAGTTCCACAGCTCATCGCGACCGGAGGCCTCACATCCTTTGAAAACTCCAGAGGTACGCGGAGATCAGTGCCTCCAAAGGAGACGATGCCTGACTCCTCATGAAACTTGATAGGAGTCCCAGGATTCCTGTGGCACATGGAAAGGGACCCTTGGTCTCCCGCCTCAGCTGGAGAGGAATCCCAATTGCCCTGCCAAGCCTCGAGGAGAATCCCGAGTTGTCCCTCGCAACTAGGCAGGAGTCCTGATGTGGCTGAATAAACACGTGGGTGGAAGGGCCATCCCTGTCGTAACTCGAGAATTACCCCAGGGTCGCCGCAACTCGGGAAAAACCATGAGACTTCCCCCTCGCCCCGAGATGAAGCTCGATTCTCCTGCACTGCATGCAGAGCAATTCCGTGTTGCACATCAAACATGAAAGGAGCCTTGATTTCCTTGATGGCACTCCAGAGAAACCCCAAGAACACTGTTTCAAGGCTAGAGGGATCCTGAGGTCACTGTAGCAACACAAACAGCTCCGTGGACCACAAATCAACTCGAGATGAGAGATTAGTCCCTGGCTTCGACTCCAGAGGAATACCACCTTACCACAAGCACCTCAAGAGGAGGCTTCTCTCAGCTCTAGGTATGTTAGAGGGACCCTGAGTTTGCGGTCTAAAGTGGAATGGACACCGCGATGCCCTGACTCGAAATAAGGCCGGATATCCCTGCAGTGACTTGAATGCAGGCTCGTCTTGCATCTCCCAAGACGAAAGGATGTCTGAATCACCTGTGGAGACTTCAGAGAAAGAACTAGTTCCCCACCTCATGGCGACCGGAGGCCTCACATCCTTTGAAAACTTCAGAGGAACGCGGAGATCAATGCCTTCAAAGGAGACGATGCCTGACTCCTCGTGAAACTTGATAGGAGTCCCGGGATTCCTGTGGCACATGGAAAGGGACCCTTGGTCTCCAGCCTCAGCTGGAGAGGCGTCCCAATTGCCCTGCCAAGCCTCGAGGAGAATCCCGAGTTGTCCCTCGCAACTAGGCAGGAGTCCTGCCATCGCTGAACAAACACGTGGGTGGAAGGGCCATCCCCATCGTAACTCGAGAATATACCCCAGGTTCCCGCCGCAACTCGACAAAAACCATGAGACTTCCCCCTCGCCCCGAGATGAGGCCCGATTCCCCTGCACTGCGTGCAGAGCAACTCCGTTTTGCACATCACACATGAATGGAGCCTTGATTTCCATGATAGCACTCCAGAGAAACCCCAAGAACACTGTTTCAAGGCTAGAGGGATCCTGACGTCACTGTAACCACACGAAAGAGCTCCGTGGCCCAAAAATCAACTCGAGATGAGAGGTTAGTCCCTGGCTTCGACTCCAGAGGAATACCACCTTACCACAAGCACCTCAAGAGGATGCTTCTCTCAGCTCTAGGTATGTGAGAGGGACCCTGAGTTTGCGGCCTCAAGTGGAATGGACACCGCGATGCCCTGACTCGAAATAAGGCCGGATATCCCTGCAGTGATTGAATGCAGGCTCGTCTTGCATCTCCCAAGACGAAAGGATGTCTGAATCCCCTGTAGAGACCTCAGAAAAAGATCTAGTTCCCCACCTCTTCGCGACCGGAGGCCTCACATCCTTTGAAAACTCCAGAGGTATGCGGAGATCAGTGCCTACAAAGGAGACGATGCCTGACTCCTCGTGAAACTTGATAGGAGTCCCAGGATTCCTGTGGCACATGGAAAGGGACCCTTGGTCTCCAGCCTCAGCTGGAGAGGCGTCCCAATTGCCCTGCCAAACCTCGAGGAGAATCCCGAGTTGTCCCTCGCAACTAGGCAGGAGTCCTGACGTCGCTGAAAAAACACGTGGCTGGAAGGGCCATCCCCGTCATAACTCGAGAATATACCCCAGGTTCCCGCCGCAACTCGAGAAAAACCATGAGACTTCCCCCTCGCCGCGAGATGAGGCCCGATTCCCCTGCACTGCGTGCAGAGCAATTCCGTCTTGCACATCACACATGAAAGGGGCCTTGATTTCCTTGATGGCACTCCAGCGAAACCCCGAGAAGACTGTTTCAAGGCTAGAGGGATCCTGAGGTCACTGTAGCAACACGAAAGAGCTCCGTGGACCAAGAATCAACTCGAGATGAGAGGTTAGTCCCTGGCTTCGACTCCAGAGGAATACCACCTTACCACAAGCACCTCAAGAGGAGGCTTCTCTCTGCTCTAGGTATGTGAGAGGGACCCTGAGTTTGCGGCCTCAAGTGGAATGGACACTGCGATGCCCTGACGCGAAATAAGGCCGGATATCCCTGCAGTGACTTGAATGCAGGTTGGTCTTGCATCTCCCAAGATGAAAGGATGTCTGAATTCCCTGTGGAGACCACAGAGAAAGACCTAGTTCCCCACCTCATCGCGACTGGAGGCCTCACATTCTTTGAAAACTCCAGAGGTACGCGGAGATCAGTGCCTCCAAAGGAGACGATGCCTGACTCCTCGTGAAACTTGATAGGAGTCCCAGGATTCCTGTGGCACGTGGAAAGGGACACTTGGTCTCCCGCCTCAGCTGGAGAGGCGTCCCAATTGCCCTGCCAAGCCTCGAGGAGAATCCCGAGTTGTCCCTCGCAACTAGGCAGGAGTCCTGACATCGCTGAAGAAACACGTGTGTGGAAGGGCCATCCCCATCGAAACTCGAGAATATACCCCAGGTGCCCGCCGCAACTCGAGAAAAACCATGAGACTTCCCCCTCACCGCGAGATGAGGCCAGATTTCCCTGCACTGTGTGCAGAGCAATTCCGTGTTGCACATCACACATGAAAGGAGCCTTGATTTCCTTGATGGCACTCCAGAGAAACCCCAAGAACACTGTTTCAAGGCTAGAGGGATCCTGAGGTCACTGTAGCAACACGAAAGAGCTCCGTGGACCAAAAATCAACTCGAGATGAGAGGTTAGTCCCTGGCTTCGAATCCAGAGGAATACCACCTTACCACAAGCACCTCAAGAGGAGGCTTCTCTCAGCTCTAGGTATGTGAGAGGGACCCTGAGTTTGCGGCCTCAAGTGGAATGGACACCGCGATGCCCTGACTTGAAATAAGCCCGGATATCCCTGCAGTGACTTGAATGCAGGCTCGTCTTGCATCTCCCAAGACAAAAGGATGTCGGAATCCCCTGTGGAGACCACAGAGAAAGACCTAGTTCCACAGCTCATCGCGACCGGAGGCCTCACATCCTTTGAAAACTCCAGAGGTACGCGGAGATCAGTGCCTCCAAAGGAGACGATGCCTGACTCCTCGTGAAACTTGATAGGAGTCCCAGGATTCCTGTGGCACATGGAAAGGGACCCTTGGTCTCCCGCCTCAGCTGGAGAGGCATCCCAATTGCCCTGCCAAGCCTCGAGGAGAATCCCGAGTTGTCCCTCGCAACTAGGCAGGAGTCCTGATGTGGCTGAATAAACACGTGGGTGGAAGGGCCATCCCTGTCATAACTCGAGAATTACCCCAGGGTCGCCGCAACTCGGGAAAAACCATGAGACTTCCCCCTCGCCCCGAGATGAAGCTCGATTCTCCTGCACTGCATGCAGAGCAATTCCGTGTTGCACATCAAACATGAAAGGAGCCTTGATTTCCTTGATGGCACTCCAGAGAAACCCCAAGAACACTGTTTCAAGGCTAGAGGGATCCTGAGGTCACTGTAGCAACACAAACAGCTCCGTGGACCACAAATCAACTCGAGATGAGAGATTAGTCCCTGGCTTCGACTCCAGAGGAATACCACCTTACCACAAGCACCTCAAGAGGAGGCTTCTCTCAGCTCTAGGTATGTTAGAGGGACCCTGAGTTTGCGGTCTAAAGTGGAATGGACACCGCGATGCCCTGACTCGAAATAAGGCCGGATATCCCTGCAGTGACTTGAATGCAGGCTCGTCTTGCATCTCCCAAGACGAAAGGATGTCTGAATCACCTGTGGAGACTTCAGAGAAAGAACTAGTTCCCCACCTCATGGCGACCGGAGGCCTCACATCCTTTGAAAACTTCAGAGGAACGCGGAGATCAATGCCTTCAAAGGAGACGATGCCTGACTCCTCGTGAAACTTGATAGGAGTCCCGGGATTCCTGTGGCACATGGAAAGGGACCCTTGGTCTCCAGCCTCAGCTGGAGAGGCGTCCCAATTGCCCTGCCAAGCCTCGAGGAGAATCCCGAGTTGTCCCTCGCAACTAGGCAGGAGTCCTGCCATCGCTGAACAAACACGTGGGTGGAAGGGCCATCCCCATCGTAACTCGAGAATATACCCCAGGTTCCCGCCGCAACTCGACAAAAACCATGAGACTTCCCCCTCGCCCCGAGATGAGGCCCGATTCCCCTGCACTGCGTGCAGAGCAACTCCGTTTTGCACACCACACATGAATGGAGCCTTGATTTCCATGATAGCACTCCAGAGAAACCCCAAGAACACTGTTTCAAGGCTAGAGGGATCCTGAGGTCACTGTAACCACACGAAAGAGCTCCGTGGCCCAAAAATCAACTCGAGATGAGAGGTTAGTCCCTGGCTTCGACTCCAGAGGAATACCACCTTACCACAAGCACCTCAAGAGGAGGCTTCTCTCAGCTCTAGGTATGTGAGAGGGACCCTGAGTTTGCGGCCTCAAGTGGAATGGACACCGCGATGCCCTGACTCGAAATAAGGCCGGATATCCCTGCAGTGATTGAATGCAGGCTCGTCTTGCATCTCCCAAGACGAAAGGATGTCTGAATCCCCTGTAGAGACCTCAGAAAAAGATCTAGTTCCCCACCTCTTCGCGACCGGAGGCCTCACATCCTTTGAAAACTCCAGAGGTATGCGGAGATCAGTGCCTCCAAAGGAGACGATTCCTGACTCCTCGTGAAACTTGATAGGAGTCCCAGGATTCCTGTGGCACATGGAAAGGGATTTTGGTCTCCCGCCTCAGCTGGAGAGGCGTCCCAATTGCCCTGCCAAACCTCGAGGAGAATCCCGAGTTGTCCCTCGCAACTAGGCAGGAGTCCTGACGTCGCTGAACAAACACGTGGCTGGAAGGGCCATCCCCGTCATAACTCGAGAATATACCCCAGGTTCCCGCCGCAACTCGAGAAAAACCATGAGACTTCCCCCTCGCCGCGAGATGAGGCCCGATTCCCCTGCACTGCGTGCAGAGCAATTCCGTCTTGCACATCACACATGAAAGGGTCCTTGATTTCCTTGATGGCACTCCAGCGAAACCCCGAGAAGACTGTTTCAAGGCTAGAGGGATCCTGAGGTCACTGTAGCAACACGAAAGAGCTCCGTGGACCAAGAATCAACTCGAGATGAGAGGTTAGTCCCTGGCTTCGACTCCAGAGGAATACCACCTTACCACAAGCACCTCAAGAGGAGGCTTCTCTCTGCTCTAGGTATGTGAGAGGGACCCTGAGTTTGCGGCCTCAAGTGGAATGGACACTGCGATGCCCTGACGCGAAATAAGGTCGGATATCCCTGCAGTGACTTCAATGCAGGCTCGTCTTGCATCTCCCAAGACGAAAGGATGTCTGAATCCCCTGTGGAGACCACAGAGAAAGACCTAGTTCCCCACCTCATCGCGACCGGAGGCCTCACATCCTTTGAAAACTCCAGAGGTACGCGGAGATCAGTGCCTCCAAAGGAGACGATGCCTGACTCCTCGTGAAACTTGATAGGAGTCCCAGGATTCCTGTGGCACGTGGAAAGGGACCCTTGGTCACCCGCCTCGGCTGGAGAGGCGTCCCAATTGCCCTGCCAAGCCTCGAGGAGAATCCCGAGTTGTCCCTCGCAACTAGGCAGGAGTCTTGCCATCGCTGAACAAACACGTGTGTAGAAGGGCCATCCCCGTCGTAGCTCGAGAATATACCCCAGGTTCCCGCCGCAACTCGAGAAAAACCATGAGACTTCCCCCTCGCCGCGAAATGAGGCCTGATTCCCCTGCACTGCGTGCAGAGCAATTCCGTGTTGCACATCACACATGAAAGGAGCCTTGATTTCCTTGATGGCACTCTAGAGAAACCCCAGGAATACTGTTTCAAGGCTAGAGGGATCCTGAGGTCACTGTAGCAACGCGAAAGAGCTCCGTGGACCAAAAATCAACTCGAGATGAGAGGTTAGTCCCTGGCTTCGACTCCAGAGGAATACCACCTTACCACAAGCACCTCAAGAGGAGGCTTCTCTCAGCTCTAGGTATGTGAGAGGGACCCTGAGTTTGCGGCCTAAAGTGGAATGGACACCGCGATGCCCTGACTCGAAATAAGGCCAGATATCCCTGCAGTGACTTGAATGCAGGCGCGTCTTGAATCTCCCAAGACGAAAGGATGTCTGAATCCCCTGTGGAGACTTCAGAGAAAGATCTAGTTCCCCACCTCATCGCGACCGGAGGCCTCACATCCTTTGAAAGCTCCAGAGGTACGCGGAGATCAGTGCCTCTAAAGGAGACGATGCCGGACTCCTCGTGAAACTTGATAGGAGTCCCAGGATTCCTGTGGCACATGGAAAGGGACCCTTGGTCTCCAGCCTCAGCTGGAGAGGCGTCCCAATTGCCCTGCCAAGCCTCGAGGAGAATCCCGAGTTGTCCCTCGCAACTAGGCAGGAGTCCTGCCATGGCTGAACAAACACGTGGGTGGAAGGGCCATCCCCATCGTAACTCGAGAATATACCCCAGGTTCCCGCCGCAACTCGAGAAAAACCATGAGACTTCCCCCTCGCCCCGAGATGAGGCCCGATTCCCCTGCACTGCGTGCAGAGCAATTCCGTTTTGCACATCACACATGAATGGAGCCTTGATTTCCTTGATAGCACTCCAGAGAAACCCCAAGAACACTGTTTCAAGGCTAGAGGGATCCTGACGTCACTGTAACCACACGAAAGAGCTCCGTGGCCCAAAAATCAACTCGAGATGAGAGGTTAGTCCCTGGCTTCGACTCCAGAGGAATACCACCTTACCACAAGCACCTCAAGAGGAGGCTTCTCTCAGCTCTAGGTATGTGAGAGGGACCCTGAGTTTGCGGCCTCAAGTGGAATGGACACCGCGATGCCCTGACTCGAAATAAGGCCGGATATCCCTGCAGTGACTTGAATGCAGGCTCGTCTTGCATCTCCCAAGACGAAAGGATGTCTGAATCCCCTGTGGAGACCTCAGAAAAAGATCTAGTTCCCCACCTCTTCGCGACCGGAGGCCTCACATCCTTTGAAAACTCCAGAGATATGCGGAGATCAGTGCCTACAAAGGAGATGATGCCTGACTCCTCGTGAAAATTGATAGGAGTCCCAGGATTCCTGTGGCACATGGAAAGGGATCTTGGTCTCCCGCCTCAGCTGGAGAGGCGTCCCAATTGCCCTGCCAAACCTCGAGGAGAATCCCGAGTTGTCCCTCGCAACTAGGCCGGAGTCCTGACGTCGCTGAACAAACACGTGGCTGGAAGGGCCATCCCCGTCATAACTCGAGAATATACCCCAGGTTCCCGCCGCAACTCGAGAAAAACCATGAGACTTCCCCCTCGCCGCGAGATGAGGCCCGATTCCCCTGCACTGCGTGCAGAGCAATTCCGTCTTGCACATCACACATGAAAGGAGCCTTTATTTCCTTGATGGCACTCCAGCGAAACCCCAAGAAGACTGTTTCAAGGCTAGAGGGATCCTGAGGTCACTGTAGCAACACGAAAGAGCTCCGTGGACCAAGAATCAACACGAGATGAGAGGTTAGTCCCTGGCTTCGACTCCAGAGGAATACCACCTTACCACAAGGACCTCAAGAGTAGGCTTCTCTCTGCTCTAGGTATGTGAGAGGGACCCTGAGTTTGCGGCCTCAAGTGGAATGGACACTGCGATGCCCTGACGCGAAATAAGGTCGGATATCCCTGCAGTGACTTCAATGCAGGCTCGTCTTGCATCTCCCAAGACCAAAGGATGTCTGAATCCCCTGTGGAGACCACAGAGAAAGACCTAGTTCCCCACCTCATCGCGACCGGAGGCCTCACATCCTTTGAAAACTCCAGAGGTACGCGGAGATCAGTGCCTCCAAAGGAGACGATGCCTGACTCCTCGTGAAACTTGATAGGAGTCCCAGGATTCCTGGGGCACGTGGAAAGGGACCCTTGGTCACCCGCCTCGGCTGGAGAGGCGTCCCAATTGCCCTGCCAAGCCTCGAGGAGAATCCCGAGTTGTCCCTCGCAACTAGGCAGGAGTCTTGCCATCGCTGAACAAACACGTGTGTAGAAGGGCCATCCCCGTCGTAACTCGAGAATATACCCCAGGTTCCCGCCGCAACTCGAGAAAAACCATGAGACTTCCCTCTCGCCGCGAGATGAGGCCTGATTCCCCTGCACTGCGTGCAGAGCAATTCCGTGTTGCACATCACACATGAAAGGAGCCTTGATTTCCTTGATGGCACTCTAGAGAAACCCCAGGAATACTGTTTCAAGGCTAGAGGGATCCTGAGGTCACTGTAGCTACACGAAAGAGCTCCGTGGACCAAAAATCAACTCGAGATGAGAGGTTAGTCCCTGGCTTCGACTCCAGAGGAATACCACCTTACCACAAGCACCTCAAGAGGAGGCTTCTCTCAGCTCTAGGTATGTGAGAGGGACCCTGAGTTTGCGGCCTAAAGTGGAATGGACACCGCGATGCCCTGACTCGAAATAAGGCCAGATATCCCTGCAGTGACTTGAATGCAGGCGCGTCTTGCATCTCCCAAGACGAAAGGATGTCTGAATCCCCTGTGGAGACTTCAGAGAAAAATCTAGTTCCCCACCTCATCGCGACCGGAGGCCTCACATCCTTTGAAAACTCCAGAGGTACGCGGAGATCGGTGCCTCTAAAGGAGACGATGCCTGACTCCTCGTGAAACTTGATAGGAGTCCCAGGATTCCTGTGGCACGTGGAAAGGGACCCTTGGTCACCCGCCTCGGCTGGAGAGGCGTCCCAATTGCCCTGCCAAGCCTCGAGGAGAATCCCGAGTTATCCCTCGCAACTAGGCAGGAGTTCTGCCATCGCTGAACAAACACGTGTGTAGAAGGGCCATCCCCGTCGTAACTCGAGAATATACCCCAGGTTCCCGCCGCAACTCGAGAAAAACCATGAGACTTCCCCCTCGCCACGAGTTGAGGCCTGATTCCCCTGCACTGCGTGCAGAGCAATTCCGTGTTGCACATCACACATGAAAGGAGCCTTGATTTCCTTGATGGCACTCTAGAGAAAACCCAAGAACACTGTTTCATGGCTAGAGGGATCCTGAGGTCACTGTAGCCTCACGAAAGAGCTCCGTGGCCCAAGAATCAAATCGAGATGAGAGGTTATTCCCTGGCTTCGACTCCAGAGGAATACCACCTTACCACAAGCACCTCAAGAGGAGGCTTCTCTCTGCTCTAGGTATGTGAGACGGACCCTGAGTTTGCGGCCTCAAGTGGAATGGACACTGCGATGCCCTGACGCGAAATAAGGTCGGATATCCCTGCAGTGACTTGAATGCAGGCTAGTCTTGCATCTCCCAAGACGAAAGGATGTCTGAATCCCCTGTGGAGACCACAGAGAAAGACCTAGTTCCCCACGTCATGGCGACCGGAGGCCTCACATCCTTTGAAAACTCCAGAGGTACGCGGAGATCAGTGCCTCCAAAGGAGACGATGCCTGACTCCTCGTGAAACTTGATAGGAGTCCCAGGATTCCTGTGGCACCTGGAAAGGGACCCTTGGTCTCCCGCCTCAGCTGGAGAGGCGTCCCAATTGCCCTGCCAAGCCTCGAGGAGAATCCCGAGTTGTCCCTCGCAACTAGGCAGGAGTCCTGACGTCGTTGAAGAAACACGTGGGTGGAAGGGCCATCCCCGTTGTATCTCGAGAATATACCCCACGTTCCCGCCGCAACTCGAGAAAAACCATGAGACTTTCCTCTCGCCGCGAGATGAGTCCCGATTCCCCTGCACTGCGTGCAGAGCAATTCCGTCTTGCACATCACACATGAAAGGAGCCTTGATTTCCTTGATGGCACTCCAGAGAAACCGCAAGAACACTGTTTCCAGGCTAGAGGGATCCTGAGGTCACTGTAGCAACACGAAAGAGCTCCGTGGACCAAAAATCAACTCGAGATGAGAGGTTAGTCCCTGGCTTCGACTCCAGAGGAATACCACCTTACCACAAGCACCTCAAGAGGAGGCTTCTCTCAGCTCTAGCTATGTTCTGAGTTTGCGGCCTCAAGTGGAATGGAACCGCGATGCCCTGACTCGAAATAAGGCCGGATATCCCTGCAGTGACTTGAATGCAGGCTCGTCTTGCATCTCCCAAGACGAAAGGATGTCTGAATCACCTGTGTAGACCACAGAGAAAGACCTAGTTCCCCACCTCATCGAGACCGGAGGACTCACATCCTTTGAAAACTCCAGAGGTACGCGGAGATCAGTGCCTCCAAAGGAGACGATGCCTGACTCCTCGTGAAACTTGATAGGAGTCCCAGGATTCCTGTGGCACGTGGAAAGGGACACTTGGTCTCCCGCCTCAGTTGGAGAGGTGTCCCAATTGCCATGCCAAGCCTCGAGGAGAATCCCGAGTTGTCCCTCGCAACTAGGTAGGAGTCCTGACGTCGCTGAACAAACATGTGGTTGGAAGGGCCATCCCCGTCGTAACTCGAGAATATACCACAGGTTCCCGCTGCAACTCGAGAAAAACCATGAGACTTCCCCCTCGCCGTGAGATGAGGCACGATTTCCCTGCACTGCATGCAGAGCAATGCCGTGTTGCACATCAAACATGAAAGGAGCCTCGATTTCCTTGATGGCACTCCAGAGAAACCCCAAGAACACTGTTTCAAGGCTAGAGGGATCCTGAGGTCACTGTAGCAACACGAAAGAGCTCCGTGGACCAAAAATCAACTCGAGATGAGAGGTTAGTCCCTGGCTTCGACTCCAGAGGAATACCACCTTACCACAAGCACCTCAAGAGGAGGCTTCTCTCAGCTCTAGGTATGTGAGAGGGACCCTGAGTTTGCGGCCTCAAGTGGAATGGACACCGCGATGCCCTGACTCGAAATAAGGCCGGATATCCCTGCAGTGACTTGAATGCAGGCTCGTCTTGCATCTCCCAAGACGAAAGGATGTCTGAATCCCCGGTGGAGACCACAGAGAAAGACCTAGTTCCCCACCTCATCGCGACCGGAGGCCTCACATCCTTTGAAAACTCCAGAGGTACGCGGAGATCAGTGCCTCCAAAGGAGACGATTCCTGACTCCTCGTGAAACTTGATAGGAGTCCCAGGATTCCTGTGGCACGTGGAAAGGGGACCCTTGGTCTCCCACCTCAGCTGGAGAGGCGTCCCAATTGCCCTGCCAAGCCTCGAGGAGAATCCCGAGTTGTCCCTCGCAACTAGGCAGGAGTCCTGACGTCTCTGAAGAAACACGAGTGTGGAAGGGCCATCCCCGTCGTAACTCGAGAATATACCCCAGGTTCCCGCCGCAACTCGAGAAAAACCATGAGACTTCCCCCTCGCCGCGAGATGAGGCCCGATTCCCATGCACTGCGTGCAGAGCAATTCCGTGTTGCACATCACACATGAAAGGAGCCTTGATTTCCTTGATGGCACTCCAGAGAAACCCCAAGAACACTGTTTCAAGGCTAGAGGGATCCTGAGGTCACTGTAGCAACACGAAAGAGCTCCGTGGACCAAAAATCAACTCGAGATGAGAGGTTAGTCCCTGGCTTCGACTCCAGAGGAATACCACCTTACCACAAGCACCTCCAGAGGAGGCTTCTCTCAGCTCTAGGTATGGGAGAGGGACCCTGAGTTTGCGGCCTCAAGTGGAATGGACACGGCGATGCTCTGGCTCGAAATAAGGCCGGATATCCCAGCAGTGACTTGAACGCAGGGTCGTCTTGCATCTCCCAAGACGAAAGGATGTCTGAATCCCCTGTGGAGATCACAGAGAAGACCTAGTTCCCCACCTCATCGCGACCGGAGGCCTCACATCCTTTGAAAACTCCAGAGGTACACGGAGATCAGTGCCTCCAAAGGAGACGATGCCTGACTCCTCGTGAAACTTGATAGGAGTCCCAGGATTCCTGTGGCACGTGGAAAGGGACACTTGGTCTCCCGCCTCAGCTGGAGAGGCGTCCCAATTGCCCTGCCAAGCCTCGAGGAGAACCCCGAGTTGTCCCTCGCAACTAGGCAGGAGTCCTGACGTCGCTGAACAAACACGTGTGTGGAAAGGCCATCCCCATCGTACTTCGAGAATATACCCCAGGTTCCCGCCGCAACTCGAGAAAAACCATGAGACTTCCCCCTCCCCACGACATGAGGCCCGATGCCCCTGCACTGCGTGCAGAGCAATTCCGTGTTGCACATCACACATGAAAGGAGCCTTGATTTCCTTGATGGCACTCCAGCGAATCCCCAAGAACACTGTTTCAAGGCTAGAGGGATCCTGAGGTCACTGTAGCAACACGAAAGAGCTCCGTGGACCAAGAATCAACTCGAGATGAGAGGTTAGTCCCCGGCTTCGACTCCAGAGGAATACCACCTTACCACAAGCACCTCAAGAGGAGGCTTCTCTCAGCTCTAGGTATGTGAGAGGGACCCTGAGTTTGCGGCCTCAAGTGGAATGGACACCGCGATGCCCTGACTCGAAATAAGGCCGGATATCCCTGCAGTGACTTGAATGCAGGCTCGTCTTGCATCTCCCAAGACGAAAGGATGTCTGAATCCCCTGTGGAGACCACAGAGAAAGACCTAGTTCCCCACCTCATCGCGACCGGAGGCCTCACATCCTTTGAAAACTCCAGACGTACGCGGAGATCAGTGCCTCCAAAGGAGACGATGCCTGACTCATCGTGAAACTTGATAGGAGTCCCAGGATTCCTGTGGCACGTGGAAAGGGACCCTTGGTCTCCCGCCTCAGCTGGAGAGGCGTCCCAATTGCCCTGCCAAGCCTCGAGGAGAATCCCGAGTTGTCCCTCGCAACTAGGCAGGAGTCCTGCCATCGCTGAACAAACACGTGTGTGTAAGGGCCATCCCCGTCGTAACTCGAGAATATACCCCAGGTTTCCGCCGCAACTCGAGAAAAACCATGAGACTTCCCCCTCGCCGCGAGATGAGGCCCGATTCCCCTGCACTGCGTGCAGAGCAATTCCGTGTTGCAATTCACACATGAAAGGAGCCTTGATTTCCTTGATGGCACTCCAGAGAAACCCCAAGAACACTGTTTCAAGGCTAGAGGGATCCTGAGGTCACTGTAGCAACACGAAAGAGCTCCGTGGACCAAAAATCAACTCGAGATGAGAAGTTAGTCCCTGGCTTCGACTCCACAGGAATACAACCTTACCACAAGCACCTCAAGAGGAGGCTTCTCTCAGCTCTAAGTATGTGAGAGGGACCCTGAATTTGCGGCCTCAAGTGCAATGGACACCGCGATGCTCTGGCTCGAAATAAGGCCGCATATGCCTGCAGTGACTTGAATGCAGGCTCGTCTTGCATCTCCCAAGACAAAAGGATGTCTGAATCACCTGTGTAGACCACAGAGAAAGACCTAGTTCCCCACCTCATCGAGACCGGAGGACTCACATCCTTTGAAAACTCCAGAGGTACCTAGAGATCAGTGCCTCCAAAGGAGACGATGCCTGACTCCTCGTGAAACTTGATAGGAGTCCCAGGATTCCTGTGGCACGTGGAAAGGGACACTTGGTCTCCCGCCTCAGATGGAGAGGTGTCCCAATTGCCCTGCCAAGCCTCGAGGAGAATCCCGAGTTGTCCCTCGCAACTAGGTAGGAGTCCTGACGTCGCTGAACAAACATGTGGGTGGAAGGGCCATCCCCGTCGTAACTCGAGAATATACGCCAGGTTCCCGCCGCAACTCGAGAAAAACCATGAGACTTCCCCCTCGCCGTGAGATGAGGCACGATTTCCCTGCACTGCATGCAGAGCAATTCCGTGTTGCACATCACACATGAAAGGAGCCTTGATTTCCTTGATGGCACTCCAGAGAAACCCCAAGAACACTGTTTCAAGGCTAGAGGGATCCTGAGGTCACTGTAGCAACACGAAAGAGCTCCGTGGACCAAAAATCAACTCGAGATGAGAGGTTAGTCCCTGGCTTCGACTCCAGAGGAATACCACCTTACCACAAGCACCTCCAGAGGAGGCTTCTCTCAGCTCTAGGTATGGGAGAGGGACCCTGAGTTTGCGGCCTCAAGTGGAATGGACACGGCGATGCTCTGGCTCGAAATAAGGCCGGATATCCCTGCAGTGACTTGAATGCAGGCTCGTCTTGCATCTCCCAAGACGAAAGGATGTCTGAATCCCCTGTGGAGACCACAGAGAAGACCTAGTTCCCCACCTCATCGCGACCGGAGGCCTCACATCCTTTGAAAACTCCAGAGGTACACGGAGATCAGTGCCTCCAAAGGAGACGATGCCTGACTCCTCGTGAAACTTGATAGGAGTCCCAGGATTCCTGTGGCACGTGGAAAGGGACACTTGGTCTCCCGCCTCAGCTGGAGAGGCGTCCCAATTGCCCTGCCAAGCCTCGAGGAGAACCCCAAGTTGTCCCTCGCAACTAGGCAGGAGTCCTGACGTCGCTGAACAAACACGTGTGTGGAAAGGCCATCCCCATCGTACTTCGAGAATATACCCCAGGTTCCCGCCGCAACTCGAGAAAAACCATGAGACTTCCCCCTCGCCACGACATGAGGCCCGATGCCCCTGCACTGCGTGCAGAGCAATTCCGTGTTGCACATCACACATGAAAGGAGCCTTGATTTCCTTGATTGCACTCCAGCGAATCCCCAAGAACACTGTTTCAAGGCTAGAGGGATCCTGAGGTCACTGTAGCAACACGAAAGAGCTCCGTGGACCAAAAATCAACTCGAGATGAGAGGTTAGTCCCCGGCTTCGACTCCAGAGGAATACCACCTTACCACAAGCACCTCAAGAGGAGGCTTCTCTCAGCTCTAGGTATGTGAGAGGGACCCTGAGTTTGCGGCCTCAAGTGGAATGGACACCGCGATGCCCTGACTCGAAATAAGGCCGGATATCCCTGCAGTGACTTGAATGCAGGCTCGTCTTGCATCTCCCAAGACGAAAGGATGTCTGAATCCCCTGTGGAGACCACAGAGAAAGACCTAGTTCCCCACGTCATGGCGACCGGAGGCCTCACATCCTTTGAAAACTCCAGAGATACGCAGAGATCAGTGCCTCCAAAGGAGACGACTCGTGACTCCTCGTGAAACTTGATAGGAGTCCCAGGATTCCTGTGGCACGTGGAAAGGGTCCCTTGGTCTCCCGCCTCAGCTGGAGAGGCGTCCCAATTGCCCTGCCAAGCCTCGAGGAGAATCCCGAGTTGTCCCTCGCAACTAGGCAGGAGTCCTGACGTCGTTGAAGAAACACGTGGGTGGAAGGGCCATCCCCGTTGTATCTCGAGAATATACCCCACGTTCCCGCCGCAACTCGAGAAAAACCATGAGACTTTCCTCTCGCCGCGAGATGAGTCCCGATTCCCCTGCACTGCGTGCAGAGCAATTCCGTCTTGCACATCACACATGAAAGGAGCCTTGATTTCCTTGATGGCACTCCAGAGAAACCGCAAGAACACTGTTTCCAGGCTAGAGGGATCCTGAGGTCACTGTAGCAACACGAAAGAGCTCCGTGGACCAAAAATCAACTCGAGATGAGAGGTTAGTCCCTGGCTTCGACTCCAGAGGAATACCACCTTACCACAAGCACCTCAAGAGGAGGCTTCTCTCAGCTCTAGCTATGTTCTGAGTTTGCGGCCTCAAGTGGAATGGAACCGCGATGCCCTGACTCGAAATAAGGCCGGATATCCCTGCAGTGACTTGAATGCAGGCTCGTCTTGCATCTCCCAAGACGAAAGGATGTCTGAATCACCTGTGTAGACCACAGAGAAAGACCTAGTTCCCCACCTCATCGAGACCGGAGGACTCACATCCTTTGAAAACTCCAGAGGTACGCGGAGATCAGTGCCTCCAAAGGAGACGATGCCTGACTCCTCGTGAAACTTGATAGGAGTCCCAGGATTCCTGTGGCACGTGGAAAGGGACACTTGGTCTCCCGCCTCAGTTGGAGAGGTGTCCCAATTGCCATGCCAAGCCTCGAGGAGAATCCCGAGTTGTCCCTCGCAACTAGGTAGGAGTCCTGACGTCGCTGAACAAACATGTGGTTGGAAGGGCCATCCCCGTCGTAACTCGAGAATATACCACAGGTTCCCGCTGCAACTCGAGAAAAACCATGAGACTTCCCCCTCGCCGTGAGATGAGGCACGATTTCCCTGCACTGCATGCAGAGCAATGCCGTGTTGCACATCAAACATGAAAGGAGCCTCGATTTCCTTGATGGCACTCCAGAGAAACCCCAAGAACACTGTTTCAAGGCTAGAGGGATCCTGAGGTCACTGTAGCAACACGAAAGAGCTCCGTGGACCAAAAATCAACTCGAGATGAGAGGTTAGTCCCTGGCTTCGACTCCAGAGGAATACCACCTTACCACAAGCACCTCAAGAGGAGGCTTCTCTCAGCTCTAGGTATGTGAGAGGGACCCTGAGTTTGCGGCCTCAAGTGGAATGGACACCGCGATGCCCTGACTCGAAATAAGGCCGGATATCCCTGCAGTGACTTGAATGCAGGCTCGTCTTGCATCTCCCAAGACGAAAGGATGTCTGAATCCCCGGTGGAGACCACAGAGAAAGACCTAGTTCCCCACCTCATCGCGACCGGAGGCCTCACATCCTTTGAAAACTCCAGAGGTACGCGGAGATCAGTGCCTCCAAAGGAGACGATTCCTGACTCCTCGTGAAACTTGATAGGAGTCCCAGGATTCCTGTGGCACGTGGAAAGGGACCCTTGGTCTCCCACCTCAGCTGGAGAGGCGTCCCAATTGCCCTGCCAAGCCTCGAGGAGAATCCCGAGTTGTCCCTCGCAACTAGGCAGGAGTCCTGACGTCTCTGAAGAAACACGAGTGTGGAAGGGCCATCCCCGTCGTAACTCGAGAATATACCCCAGGTTCCCGCCGCAACTCGAGAAAAACCATGAGACTTCCCCCTCGCCGCGAGATGAGGCCCGATTCCCATGCACTGCGTGCAGAGCAATTCCGTGTTGCACATCACACATGAAAGGAGCCTTGATTTCCTTGATGGCACTCCAGAGAAACCCCAAGAACACTGTTTCAAGGCTAGAGGGATCCTGAGGTCACTGTAGCAACACGAAAGAGCTCCGTGGACCAAAAATCAACTCGAGATGAGAGGTTAGTCCCTGGCTTCGACTCCAGAGGAATACCACCTTACCACAAGCACCTCCAGAGGAGGCTTCTCTCAGCTCTAGGTATGGGAGAGGGACCCTGAGTTTGCGGCCTCAAGTGGAATGGACACGGCGATGCTCTGGCTCGAAATAAGGCCGGATATCCCAGCAGTGACTTGAACGCAGGGTCGTCTTGCATCTCCCAAGACGAAAGGATGTCTGAATCCCCTGTGGAGATCACAGAGAAGACCTAGTTCCCCACCTCATCGCGACCGGAGGCCTCACATCCTTTGAAAACTCCAGAGGTACACGGAGATCAGTGCCTCCAAAGGAGACGATGCCTGACTCCTCGTGAAACTTGATAGGAGTCCCAGGATTCCTGTGGCACGTGGAAAGGGACACTTGGTCTCCCGCCTCAGCTGGAGAGGCGTCCCAATTGCCCTGCCAAGCCTCGAGGAGAACCCCGAGTTGTCCCTCGCAACTAGGCAGGAGTCCTGACGTCGCTGAACAAACACGTGTGTGGAAAGGCCATCCCCATCGTACTTCGAGAATATACCCCAGGTTCCCGCCGCAACTCGAGAAAAACCATGAGACTTCCCCCTCGCCACGACATGAGGCCCGATGCCCCTGCACTGCGTGCAGAGCAATTCCGTGTTGCACATCACACATGAAAGGAGCCTTGATTTCCTTGATGGCACTCCAGCGAATCCCCAAGAACACTGTTTCAAGGCTAGAGGGATCCTGAGGTCACTGTAGCAACACGAAAGAGCTCCGTGGACCAAGAATCAACTCGAGATGAGAGGTTAGTCCCCGGCTTCGACTCCAGAGGAATACCACCTTACCACAAGCACCTCAAGAGGAGGCTTCTCTCAGCTCTAGGTATGTGAGAGGGACCCTGAGTTTGCGGCCTCAAGTGGAATGGACACCGCGATGCCCTGACTCGAAATAAGGCCGGATATCCCTGCAGTGACTTGAATGCAGGCTCGTCTTGCATCTCCCAAGACGAAAGGATGTCTGAATCCCCTGTGGAGACCACAGAGAAAGACCTAGTTCCCCACCTCATCGCGACCGGAGGCCTCACATCCTTTGAAAACTCCAGACGTACGCGGAGATCAGTGCCTCCAAAGGAGACGATGCCTGACTCATCGTGAAACTTGATAGGAGTCCCAGGATTCCTGTGGCACGTGGAAAGGGACCCTTGGTCTCCCGCCTCAGCTGGAGAGGCGTCCCAATTGCCCTGCCAAGCCTCGAGGAGAATCCCGAGTTGTCCCTCGCAACTAGGCAGGAGTCCTGCCATCGCTGAACAAACACGTGTGTGTAAGGGCCATCCCCGTCGTAACTCGAGAATATACCCCAGGTTTCCGCCGCAACTCGAGAAAAACCATGAGACTTCCCCCTCGCCGCGAGATGAGGCCCGATTCCCCTGCACTGCGTGCAGAGCAATTCCGTGTTGCAATTCACACATGAAAGGAGCCTTGATTTCCTTGATGGCACTCCAGAGAAACCCCAAGAACACTGTTTCAAGGCTAGAGGGATCCTGAGGTCACTGTAGCAACACGAAAGAGCTCCGTGGACCAAAAATCAACTCGAGATGAGAAGTTAGTCCCTGGCTTCGACTCCACAGGAATACAACCTTACCACAAGCACCTCAAGAGGAGGCTTCTCTCAGCTCTAAGTATGTGAGAGGGACCCTGAATTTGCGGCCTCAAGTGCAATGGACACCGCGATGCTCTGGCTCGAAATAAGGCCGCATATGCCTGCAGTGACTTGAATGCAGGCTCGTCTTGCATCTCCCAAGACAAAAGGATGTCTGAATCACCTGTGTAGACCACAGAGAAAGACCTAGTTCCCCACCTCATCGAGACCGGAGGACTCACATCCTTTGAAAACTCCAGAGGTACCTAGAGATCAGTGCCTCCAAAGGAGACGATGCCTGACTCCTCGTGAAACTTGATAGGAGTCCCAGGATTCCTGTGGCACGTGGAAAGGGACACTTGGTCTCCCGCCTCAGATGGAGAGGTGTCCCAATTGCCCTGCCAAGCCTCGAGGAGAATCCCGAGTTGTCCCTCGCAACTAGGTAGGAGTCCTGACGTCGCTGAACAAACATGTGGGTGGAAGGGCCATCCCCGTCGTAACTCGAGAATATACGCCAGGTTCCCGCCGCAACTCGAGAAAAACCATGAGACTTCCCCCTCGCCGTGAGATGAGGCACGATTTCCCTGCACTGCATGCAGAGCAATTCCGTGTTGCACATCACACATGAAAGGAGCCTTGATTTCCTTGATGGCACTCCAGAGAAACCCCAAGAACACTGTTTCAAGGCTAGAGGGATCCTGAGGTCACTGTAGCAACACGAAAGAGCTCCGTGGACCAAAAATCAACTCGAGATGAGAGGTTAGTCCCTGGCTTCGACTCCAGAGGAATACCACCTTACCACAAGCACCTCCAGAGGAGGCTTCTCTCAGCTCTAGGTATGGGAGAGGGACCCTGAGTTTGCGGCCTCAAGTGGAATGGACACGGCGATGCTCTGGCTCGAAATAAGGCCGGATATCCCTGCAGTGACTTGAATGCAGGCTCGTCTTGCATCTCCCAAGACGAAAGGATGTCTGAATCCCCTGTGGAGACCACAGAGAAGACCTAGTTCCCCACCTCATCGCGACCGGAGGCCTCACATCCTTTGAAAACTCCAGAGGTACACGGAGATCAGTGCCTCCAAAGGAGACGATGCCTGACTCCTCGTGAAACTTGATAGGAGTCCCAGGATTCCTGTGGCACGTGGAAAGGGACACTTGGTCTCCCGCCTCAGCTGGAGAGGCGTCCCAATTGCCCTGCCAAGCCTCGAGGAGAACCCCAAGTTGTCCCTCGCAACTAGGCAGGAGTCCTGACGTCGCTGAACAAACACGTGTGTGGAAAGGCCATCCCCATCGTACTTCGAGAATATACCCCAGGTTCCCGCCGCAACTCGAGAAAAACCATGAGACTTCCCCCTCGCCACGACATGAGGCCCGATGCCCCTGCACTGCGTGCAGAGCAATTCCGTGTTGCACATCACACATGAAAGGAGCCTTGATTTCCTTGATTGCACTCCAGCGAATCCCCAAGAACACTGTTTCAAGGCTAGAGGGATCCTGAGGTCACTGTAGCAACACGAAAGAGCTCCGTGGACCAAAAATCAACTCGAGATGAGAGGTTAGTCCCCGGCTTCGACTCCAGAGGAATACCACCTTACCACAAGCACCTCAAGAGGAGGCTTCTCTCAGCTCTAGGTATGTGAGAGGGACCCTGAGTTTGCGGCCTCAAGTGGAATGGACACCGCGATGCCCTGACTCGAAATAAGGCCGGATATCCCTGCAGTGACTTGAATGCAGGCTCGTCTTGCATCTCCCAAGACGAAAGGATGTCTGAATCCCCTGTGGAGACCACAGAGAAAGACCTAGTTCCCCACCTCATGGCGACCGGAGGCCTCACATCCTTTGAAAACTCCAGAGGTACGCGGAGATCAGTGCCTCCAAAGGAGACGATGCCTGACTCATCGTGAAACTTGATAGGAGTCCCAGGATTCCTGTGGCACGTGGAAAGGGACCCTTGGTCTCCCGCCTCAGCTGGAGAGGCGTCCCAATTGCCCTGTCAAGCCTCGAGGAGAATCCCGAGTTGTCCCTCGCAACTAGGCAGGAGTCCTGACGTCGCTGAACAAACACGTGGGTGGAAGGGCCATCCCCGTTGTAACTCGAGAATATACCCCAGGTTCCCGCCTCAACGCGACATAAACCATGAGACTTCCCCCTCGCCGTGAGATGAGGCCCGATTCCCCTGCACTGCGTGCAGAGCAACTCCGTCTTGCACATCACACATGAAAGGAGCCTTGATTTCCTTGATGGCACTCCAGAGAAACCCCAAGAACACTGTTTCCAGGATAGAGGGATCCTGAGGTCACTGTAGCAACACGAAAGAGCTCCGTGGACCAAAAATCAACTCGAGATGTGAGGTTAGTCCCTGGCTTCGACTCCAGAGGAATACCACCTTACCACAAGCACCTCAAGAGGAGGCTTCTCTCAGCTCTGGGTATGTGAGAGGGACCCTGAGTTTGCGGCCTCAAGTGGAATGGACACCACGATGCCCTGACTCGAAATAAGGCCGGATATCCCTGCAGTGACTTGAATGCAGGCTCGTCTTGCATCTCCCAAGACGAAAGGATGTCTGAATCCCCTGTGTAGACCACAGAGAAAGACCTAGTTCCCCACCTCATCGCGACCGGAGGCCTCTTATCCTTTGACAACACAAGAGGTACGCGGAGATCAGTGCCTCCAAAGGAGACGATGCCTGACTCCTCGTGAAACTTGATAGGAGTCCCAGGATTCCTGTGGCACGTGGAAAGGGACCCTTGGTCTCCCGCCTCAGCTGGAGAGGCATCCCAATGGCCCTGCCAAGCCTCGAGGAGAATCCCGAGTTGTCCCTCGCAACTAGGCAGGAGTGTTGACCTCGCTGAACAAACACGTGTGTGGAAGGGCCATCCCCGTCGTAACTCGAGAATATACCCCAGGTTCCCGCTGCAACTCGAGAAAAACCATGAGAATTCCCCCTCGCCGCGAGATGAGGCCCAATTCCCCTGCACTGCGTGCAGAACAATTCCGTGTTGCACATCACACATGAAAGGAGCCTTAATTTCCTTGATGGCACTCCAGAGAAACCCAAAGAACACTGTTTCAAGGCTAGAGGGATCCTGAGGTCACTGTAGCAACACGAAAGAGCTCCGTGGACCAAGAATCAACTCGAGATGAGAGGTTAGTCCCTGGCTTCGACTCCAGAGGAATACCACCTTACCACAAGCACCTCAAGAGGAGGCTTCTCTCAGCTCTAGGTATGTGAGAGGGACCCTGAGTTTGCGGCCTCAAGTGGAATGGACACCGCAATGCCCTGACTCGAAATAAGGCCGGATATCCCTGCAGCGACTTGAATGCAGGCTCGTCTTGCATCTCCCAAGACGAAAGGATGTCTGAATCCCCTGTGGAGACCACAGAAAAAGACCTAGTTCCCCACATCATCGCGACCGGAGGCCTCACATCCTTTGAAAACTCCAGAGGTACGCGGAGATCAGTGCCTCCAAAGGAGACGATGCCTGACTCCTCGCGAAACTTGATAGGAGTCACAGGATTCCTGTGGCACGTGGAAAGGGACCCTTCGTCTCCCGCCTCAGCTGGAGAGGCGTCCCAATTGCCCTGCCAAGCCTCGAGGAGAATCCCGAGTTGTCCCTCGCAACTAGGCAGGAGTCCTGCCATCGCTGAACAAACACGTGTGTGTAAGGGCCATCCCCGTCGTAACTCGAGAATATACCCCAGGTTCCCGCCGCAACTCGAGAAAAACCATGAGACTTCCCCCTCGCCGCGAGATGAGGCCCGATTCCCCTGCACTGCGTGCAGAGCAATTCCGTGTTGCACATCACACATGAAAGGAGCCTTGATTTCCTTGATGGCACTCCAGAGAAACCCCAAGAACACTGTTTCCAGGATAGAGGGATCCTGAGGTCACTGTAGCAACACGAAAGAGCTCCGTGGACCAAAAATCAACTCGAGATGTGAGGTTAGTCCCTGGCTTCGACTCCAGAGGAATACCACCTTACCACAAGCACCTCAAGAGGAGGCTTCTCTCAGCTCTGGGTATGTGAGAGGGACCCTGAGTTTGCGGCCTCAAGTGGAATGGACACCACGATGCCCTGACTCGAAATAAGGCCGGATATCCCTGCAGTGACTTGAATGCAGGCTCGTCTTGCATCTCCCAAGACGAGAGGATGTCTGAATCCCCTGTGGAGACCACAGAGAAAGACCTAGTTCCCCACCTCATCGCGACCGGAGGCCTCTTATCCTTTGACAACACAAGAGGTACGCGGAGATCAGTGCCTCCAAAGGAGACGATGCCTGACTCCTCGTGAAACTTGATAGGAGTCCCAGGATTCCTGTGGCACGTGGAAAGGGACCCTTGGTCTCCCGCCTCAGCTGGAGAGGCATCCCAATGGCCCTGCCAAGCCTCGAGGAGAATCCCGAGTTGTCCCTCGCAACTAGGCAGGAGTCCTGACGTCGCTGAACAAACACGTGTGTGGAAGGGCCATCCCCGTCGTAACTCGAGAATATACCCCAGGTTCCCGCTGCAACTCGAGAAAAACCATGAGAATTCCCCCTCGCCGCGAGATGAGGCCCAATTCCCCTGCACTGCATGCAGAACAATTCCGTGTTGCACATCACACATGAAAGGAGCCTTGATTTCCTTGATGGCACTCCAGAGACACCCCAAGAACACTGTTTCAAGGCTAGAGGGATCCTGAGGTCACTGTAGCAACACGAAAGGGCTCCGTGGACCAAAAATCAACTCGAGATGAGAGGTTAGTCCCTGGCTTCGACTCCAGAGGAATACCACCTTACCACAAGCACCTCAAGAGGAGGCTTCTCTCAGCTCTAGGTATGTGAGAGGGACCCTGAGTTTGCGGCCTCAAGTGGAATGGACACCACGATGCCCTGACTCGAAATAAGGCCGGATATCCCTGCAGTGACTTGAATGCAGGCTCGTCTTGCATCTCCCAAGACGAAAGGATGTCTGAATCTCCAGTGTAGACCACAGAGAATGACCTAGTTCCCCACCTCATCGCGACCGGAGGCCTCTTATCCTTTGACAACACAAGAGGTACGCGGAGATCAGTGCCTCCAAAGGAGACGATGCCTGACTCCTCGTGAAACTTGATAGGAGTCCCAGGTTTCCTGTGCACGTGGAAAGGGAACCTTGGTCTCCCGCCTCAGCTGGAGAGGCGTCCCAATTGCCCTGCCAAACCTCGAAGAGAATCCCGAGTTGTCCCTCGCAACTAGGCAGGAGTCCTGCCGTCGCTGAAGAAACACGTGGTTGGAAGGGCCATCCCCGTCGTTACTCGAGAATATACCCCAGGTTCCCGCCGCAACTCGAGAAAAACCATGAGACTTCCCCCTCGCCGCGATATGAGGCCCGATTCCACTGCACTGCGTGCAGAGCAATTCCGTGTTGCACATCACACATGAAAGGAGCCTTGATTTCCTTGATGGCACTCCAGAGAATCCCCAAGAACACTGTTTCCAGGCTAGAGGGATCCTGAGGTCACTGTAGCAACAAGAAAGAGCTCCGTGGACCAACAATCAACTCGAGATGAGAGGTTAGTCCCTGGCTTCGACTCCAGAGGAATACCACCTTACCACAAGCACCTCAAGAGGAGGCTTCTCTCAGCTCTAGCTATGTGCTGAGTTTGCGGCCTCAAGTGGAATGGACACCGCGATGCCCTGACTCGAAATAAGGCCGGATATCCCTGCAGTGACTTGAATGCAGGCTCGTCTTGCATCTCCCAAGACGAAAGGATGTCTGAATCCCCTGTGGAGACCACAGAGAAAGACCTAGTTCCCCACCTCATCGCGACCGGAGGCCTCACATCCTTTGAAAACTCCAGAGGTACGCGGAGATCAGTGCCTCCAAAGGAGACGATGCCTGACTCCTCGTGAAACTTGATAGGAGTCCCAGGATTCCTGTGGCACGTGGAAAGGGACCCTTGGTCTCCCGCCTCAGCTGGAGAGGCGTCCCAATTGCCCTGCCAAGCCTCGAGGAGAATCCCGAGTTGTCCCTCGCAACTAGGCAGGAGTCCTGAAGTCGCTGAACAAACACGTGTGTGGAAGGGCCATCCCCGTTGTAACTCGAGAATATACCCCAGGTTCCCGCCTCAACTCGAGATAAACCATGAGACTTCCCCCTCGCCGTGAGATGAGGCCCGATTCCCCTGCACTGCGTGCAGAGCAACTCCATCTTGCACATCACACATGAAAGGAGCCTTGATTTCCTTGATGGCACTCCAGAGAAACCCCAAGAACACTGTTTCAAGGCTAGAGGGATCCTGAGGTCACTGTAGCCACACGAAAGGGCTCCGTGGACCAAAAATCAACTCGAAATGAGAGGTTAGTCCCTGGCTTCGACTCCAGAGGAATACCACCTTACCACAAGCACTTCAAGAGGAGGCTTCTCTCAGCTCTAGGTATGTGAGAGGGACCCTGATTTTGCAGCCTCAAGTGGAATGGACACCGCGATGCCCTGATGTGAAATAAGGCGGGATATCCCTGCAGTGACTTGAATGCAGGCTCGTCTTGCATCTCCCAAGATGAAAGGATGTCTGAATCCCCTGTGGAGACCACAGAGAAAGACCTAGTTCCCCACCTCATGGCGACCGGAGGCCTCACATCCTTTGAAAACTCCAGAGGTACGCGGAGATCAGTGCCTCCAAAGGAGACGATGCCTGACTTCTCGTGAAACTTGATAGGAGTCCCAGGATTCCTGTGGCACATGGAAAGGGACCCTTGGTCTCCCGCCTCAGCTGGAGAGGCGTCCCAATTGCCCTGCCAAGCCTCGAGGAGAATCCCGAGTTGTCCCTTGCAACTAGGCAGGAGTCCTGAAGTCGCTGAAGAAACACGTGTGTGGAAGGGCCATCCCAGTCGTAACTCGAGAATATACACCAGGTTCCCGCCACAACTCGAGAAAAACCATGAGACTTCCCCCTCGCCGCAAAATGAGGCCCGATTCCCCTGCACTACGTGCAGAGCAATTCCGTGTTGCACATCACACATGAAAGGAGCCTTGATTTCCTTGATGGCACTCCAGCGAATCCCCAAGAACACTGTTTCAAGGCTAGAGGGATCCTGACGTCACTGTAGCAACACGAAAGAGCTCCGTGGACCAAAAATCAACTCGAGATGTGAGGTTAGTCATTGGCTTCGACTCCAGAGGAATACCACCTTACCACAAGCACCTCAAGAGGAGGCTTCTCTCAGCTCTAGGTATGTGAGAGGGACCCTGAGTTTGCGGCCTCAAGTGGAATGGACACCGCGATGCCCTGACTCGAAATAAGGCCGGATATCCCTGCAGTGACTTGAATGCAGGCTCGTCTCGCATCTCCCAAGACGAAAGGATGTCTGAATCCCCTGTGGAGACCACAGAGAAAGACCTAGTTCCCCACCTCATCGCGACCGGAGGCCTCTTATCCTTTGACAACACAACAGGTACGCGGAGATCAGTGCCTCCAAAGGAGACGATGCCTGACTCCTCGTGAAACTTGATAGGAGTCCCAGGATTCCTGTGCACGTGGAAAGGGACCCTTGGTCTCCCGCCTCAGCTGGAGAGGCGTCCCAATTGCCCTGCCAAGCCTCGAGGAGAATCCCGAGTTGTCCCTCGCAACTAGGCAGGAGTCCTGACGTCGCTGAACAAACACGTGGGTGGAAGGGCGATCCCCGTTGTAACTCGAGAATATACCGCAGGTTCCCGCCGCAACTCGAGAAAAACCATGAGACTTCCCCCTCGCCGCGAGATGAGGCCCGATTCCCCTGTACTGCGTGCAGAGCAATTCCGTGTTGCACATCACACATGAAAGGAGCCTTAATTTCCTTGATGGCACTCCAGAGAAACCCCAAGTACACTGTTTCAAGGCTAGAGGGATCCTGAGGTCACTGTAGCAACATGAAAGAGCTCCGTGGACCAAAAATCAACTCGAGATGAGAGGTTAGTCCCTGGCTTCGACTCCAGAGGAATACCACCTTACCACAAGCACCTCAAGAGGAGGCTTCTCTCAGCTCTAGGTATGTGAGAAGGACCCTGAGTTTGCGGCCTCAAGTGGAATGGACACCGCAATGCCCTGACTCGAAATAACGCCGGATATCCCTGCAGTGACTTGAATGCAGGCTCGTCTTGCATCTCCCAAGACGAAAGGATGTCTGAATCCCCTGTGGAGACCACAGAAAAAGACCTAGTTCCCCACATCATCGCGACCGGAGGCCTCACATCCTTTGAAAACTCCAGAGGTACGCGGAGATCAGTGCCTCCAAAGGAGACGATGCCTGACTCCTCGCGAAACTTGATAGGAGTCACAGGATTCCTGTGGCACGTGGAAAGGGACCCTTGGTCTCCCGCCTCAGCTGGAGAGGCGTCCCAATTGCCCTGCCAAGCCTCGAGGAGAATCCCGAGTTGTCCCTCGCAACTAGGCAGGAGTCCTGCCATCGCTGAACAAACACCTGTGTGTAAGAGCCATCCCCGTCGTAACTCGAGAATATACCCCAGGTTCCCGCCGCAACTCGAGAAAAACCATGAGACTTCCCCCTCGCCGCGAGATGAGGCACGATTCCCCTGCACTGCGTGCAGAGCAATTCCGTGTTGCACATCACACATGAAAGGAGCCTTGATTTCCTTGATGGCACTCCAGAGAAAACCCAAGAACACTGTTTCAAGGCTAGAGGGATCCCGAGGTCACTGTAGCAACACGAAAGAGCTCCGTGGACCAAAAATCAACTCGAGATGAGAGGTTAGTCCCTGGCTTCGACTCCAGAGGAATACCACCTTACCACAAGCACCTCAAGAGGAGGCTTCTCTCAGCTCTAGCTATGTGAGAGGGACCCTGAGTTTGCGGCCTCAAGTGCAATGGACACCGCTATGCTCTGGCTCGAAATAAGGCCGCATATGCCTGCATTGACTTGAATGCAGGCTCGTCTTGCATCTCCCAAGACGAAAGGATGTCTGAATCACCTGTGTAGACCACAGAGAAAGACCTAGTTCCCCACCTCATCGCGACCGGAGGACTCACATCCTTTGAAAACTCCAGAGGTACCTGGAGATCAGTGCCTCCAAAGGAGACGATGCCTGACTCCTCGTGAAACTTGATAGGAGTCCCAGGATTCCTGTGGCACGTGGAAAGGGACACTTGGTCTCCCGCCTCAGTTGGAGAGGTGTCCCAATTGCCCTGCCAAGCCTCGAGGAGAATCTCGAGTTGTCCCTCGCAACTAGGTAGGAGTCCTGACGTCGCTGAACATACATGTGGTTGGAAGGGCCATTCCCGTCGTAACTCGAGAATATACCTCAGGTTCCCGCCGCAACTCGAGAAAAACCGTGAGACTTCCCCCTCGCCGTGAGATGAGGCACGATTCCCCTGCACTGCATGCAGAGCAATTCCGTGTTGCACATCAAACATGAAAGGAGCCTCGATTTCCTTGATGGCACTCCAGAGAAACCCCAAGAACACTGTTTCAAGGCTAGAGGGATCCTGAGGTCACTGTAGCAACACGAAAGAGCTCCGTGGACAAAAAATCAACTCGAAATGAAAGGTTAGTCCCTGCCTTCGATTCCAGAGGAATACCACCTTACCACAAGCACCTCAAGAGGAGGCTTCTCTCAGCTCTAGGTATGTGAGAGGGACCCTGATTTTGCGGCCTCAAGTGGAATGGACACTGCGATGCCCTGACGCGAAATAAGGCCGGATATCCCTGCAGTGACTTGAATGCAGGTTGGTCTTGCATCTCCCAAGATGAAAGGATGTCTGAATCACCTGTGGAGACTACAGAGGAAGACCTAGTTTCCCACCTCATCGCGACCGGAGGCCTCACATTCTTTGAAAACTCCAGAGGTACGCGGAGATCAGTGCCTCCAAAGGAGACGATGCCTGACTCCTCGTGAAACTTGATAGGAGTCCCAGGATTCCTGTGGCACGTGGAAAGGGACACTTGGTCTCCCGCCTCAGTTGGAGAGGTGTCCCAATTGCCCTGCCAAGCCTCGAGGAGAATCTCGAGTTGTCCCTCGCAACTAGGTAGGAGTCCTGACGTCGCTGAACATACATGTGGTTGGAAGGGCCATTCCCGTCGTAACTCGAGAATATACCTCAGGTTCCCGCCGCAACTCGAGAAAAACCGTGAGACTTCCCCCTCGCCGTGAGATGAGGCACGATTCCCCTGCACTGCATGCAGAGCAATTCCGTGTTGCACATCAAACATGAAAGGAGCCTCGATTTCCTTGATGGCACTCCAGAGAAACCCCAAGAACACTGTTTCAAGGCTAGAGGGATCCTGAGGTCACTGTAGCAACACGAAAGAGCTCCGTGGACCAAAAATCAACTCGAAATGAAAGGTTAGTCCCTGCCTTCGATTCCAGAGGAATACCACCTTACCACAAGCACCTCAAGAGGAGGCTTCTCTCAGCTCTAGGTATGTGAGAGGGACCCTGATTTTGCGGCCTCAAGTGGAATGGACACTGCGATGCCCTGACGCGAAATAAGGCCGGATATCCCTGCAGTGACTTGAATGCAGGTTGGTCTTGCATCTCCCAAGATGAAAGGATGTCTGAATCACCTGTGGAGACTACAGAGGAAGACCTAGTTTCCCACCTCATCGCGACCGGAGGCCTCACATTCTTTGAAAACTCCAGAGGTACGCGGAGATCAGTGCCTCCAAAAGAGACGATGCCTGACTCCTCGTGAAACTTGATAGGAGTCCCAGGATTCCTGTGGCACGTGGAAAGGGTCCCTTGGTCTCCCGCCTCAGCTGGAGAGGCGTCCCAATTGCCCTGCCAAGCCTCGAGGAGAACCCCGAGTTGTCCCTCGCAACTAGGCAGGAGTCCTGACGTCGCTGAAGAAACACGTGTGTGGAAGGGCCATCCCCGTCGTAACTCGAGAATATACCCCAGGTTCCCGCCGCAACTCGAGAAAAACCATGAAACTTCCCCCTCGCCGCGAGATGAGGCCCGATTCCCCTGCACTGCGTGCAGAGCAATTCAGTGTTGCACATCACACATGAAAGGAGCCTTGATATCCTTGATGGCACTCCAGAGAAACCCCAAGAACACTGTTTCATGGCTAGAGGGATCCTGAGGTCACTGTAGCAACACGAAAGAGCTCCGTGGACCAAAAATCAACTCGAGATGAGAGGTTAGTCCCTGGCTTCGACTCCACAGGAATACCACCTTACCCCAAGCACCTCAAGAGGAGGCTTCTCTCAGCTCTAGGTATGTGAGAGGGACCCTGAGTTTGTGGCCTCAAGTGCAATGGACACCGCGATGCTCTGGCTCGAAATAAGGCCGCATATGCCTGCATTGACTTGAATGCAGGCTCGTCTTGCATCTCCCAAGACGAAAGGATGTCTGAATCACCTGTGTAGACCACAGAGAAAGACCTAGTTCCCCACCTCATCGCGACCGGAGGCCTCACATCCTTTGAAAACTTCAGAGGAACGCGGAGATCAATGCCTTCAAAGGAGACGATGCCTGACTCCTCGTGAAACTTGATAGGAGTCCCGGGATTCCTGTGGCACATGGAAAGGGACCCTTGGTCTCCAGCCTCAGCTGGAGAGGCGTCCCAATTGCCCTGCCAAGCCTCGAGGAGAATCCCGAGTTGTCCCTCGCAACTAGGCAGGAGTCCTGCCATCGCTGAACAAACTGTGGGTGGAAGGGCCATCCCCATCGTAACTCGAGAATATACCCCAGGTTCCCGCCGCAACTCGACAAAAACCATGAGACTTCCCCCTCGCCCCGAGATGAGGCCCAATTCCCCTGCACTGCGTGCAGAGCAATTCCGTTTTGCACATCACACATGAATGGAGCCTTGATTTCCATGATAGCACTCCAGAGAAACCCCAAGAACACTGTTTCAAGGCTAGAGGGATCCTGACGTCACTGTAACCACACGAAAGAGCTCCGTGGCCCAAAAATCAACTCGAGATGAGAGGTTAGTCCCTGGCTTCGACTCCAGAGGAATACCACCTTACCACAAGCACCTCAAGAGGAGGCTTCTCTCAGCTCTAGGTATGTGAGAGGGACCCTGAGTTTGCGGCCTCAAGTGGAATGGACACCGCGATGCCCTGACTCGAAATAAGGCCGGATATCCCTGCAGTGACTTGAATGCAGGCTCGGCTTGCATCTCCCAAGACGAAAGGATGTCTGAATCCCCTGTAGAGACCTCAGAAAAAGATCTAGTTCCCCACCTCTTCGCGACCGGAGGCCTCACATCCTTTGAAAACTCCAGAGGTATGCGGAGATCAGTGCCTACAAAGGAGACGATGCCTGACTCCTCGTGAAACTTGATAGGAGTCCCAGGATTCCTGTGGCACATGGAAAGGGATCGTGGTCTCCCGCCTCAGCTGGAGAGGCGTCCCAATTGCCCTGCCAAACGTCGAGGAGAATCCCGAGTTGTCCCTCGCAACTAGGCAGGAGTCCTGACGTCGCTGAACAAACACGTGGGTGGAAGGGCCATCCCCGTCATAACTCGAGAATATACCCCAGGTTCCCGCCGCAACTCGAGAAAAACCATGAGACTTCCCCCTCGCCGCGAGATGAGGCCCGATTCCCCTGCACTGCGTGCAGAGCAATTCCGTCTTGCACATCACACATGAAAGGAGCCTTGATTTCCTTGATGGCACTCCAGCGAATCCCCGAGAAGACTGTTTCAAGGCTAGAGGGATCCTGAGGTCACTGTAGCAACACGAAAGAGCTCCGTGGACCAAGAATCAACTAGATGAGAGGTTAGTCCCTGGCTTCGACTCCAGAGGAATACCACCTTACCACAAGCACCTCAAGAGGAGGCTTCTCTCAGCTCTAGGTATGTTAGAGGGACCCTGAGTTTGCGGTCTAAAGTGGAATGGACACCGCGATGCCCTGACTCGAAATAAGGCCGGATATCCCTGCAGTGACTTGAATGCAGGCTCGTCTTGCATCTCCCAAGACGAAAGGATGTCTGAATCACCTGTGTAGACCACAGAGAAAGAACTAGTTCCCCACCTCATGGCGACCGGAGGCCTCACATCCTTTGAAAACTTCAGAGGAACGCGGAGATCAATGCCTTCAAAGGAGACGATGCCTGACTCCTCGTGAAACTTGATAGGAGTCCCGGGATTCCTGTGGCACATGGAAAGGGACCCTTGGTCTCCAGCCTCAGCTGGAGAGGCGTCCCAATTGCCCTGCCAAGCCTCGAGGAGAATCCCGAGTTGTCCCTCGCAACTAGGCAGGAGTCCTGCCATCGCTGAACAAACACGTGGGTGGAAGGGCCATCCCCATCGTAACTCGAGAATATACCCCAGGTTCCCGCCGCAACTCGACAAAAACCATGAGACTTCCCCCTCGCCCCGAGATGAGGCCCGATTCCCCTGCACTGCGTGCAGAGCAATTCCGTTTTGCACATCACACATGAATGGAGCCTTGATTTCCATGATAGCACTCCAGAGAAACCCCAAGAACACTGTTTCAAGGCTAGAGGGATCCTGACGTCACTGTAACCACACGAAAGAGCTCCGTGGCCCAAAAATCAACTCGAGATGAGAGGTTAGTCCCTGGCTTCGACTCCAGAGGAATACCACCTTACCACAAGCACCTCAAGAGGAGGCTTCTCTCAGCTCTAGGTATGTGAGAGGGACCCTGAGTTTGCGGCCTCAAGTGGAATGGACACCGCGATGCCCTGACTTGAAATAAGGCCGGATATCCCTGCAGTGACTTGAATGCAGGCTCGGCTTGCATCTCCCAAGACGAAAGGATGTCTGAATCACCTGTGGAGACCACAGAGAAAGACCTAGTTCCCCACCTCATCGCGACCGGAGGCCTCACATCCTTTGAAAACTCCAGAGGTACGCGGAGATCAGTGCCTCCAAAGGAGACGATGCCTGACTCCTCGTGAAACTTGATAGGAGTCCCAGGATTCCTGTGGCACGTGGAAAGGGACCCTTGGTCACCCGCCTCGGCTGGAGAGGCGTCCCAATTGCCCTGCCAAGCCTCGAGGAGAATCCCGAGTTGTCCCTCGCAACTAGGCAGGAGTCTTGCCATCGCTGAACAAACACGTGTGTAGAAGGGCCATCCCCGTCGTAACTCGAGAATATACCCCAGGTTCCCGCCGCAACTCGAGAAAAACCATGAGACTTCCCCCTTGCCGCGAGATGAGGCCTGATTCCCCTGCACTGCGTGCAGAGCAATTCCGTGTTGCACATCACACATGAATGGAGCCTTGATTTCCTTGATGGCACTCTAGAGAAACCCCAGGAATACTGTTTCAAGGCTAGAGGGATCCTGAGGTCACTGTAGCAACACGAAAGAGCTCCGTGGACCAAAAATCAACTCGAGATGAGAGGTTAGTCCCTGGCTTCGACTCCAGAGGGTTACCACCTTACCACAAGCACCTCAAGAGGAGGCTTCTCTCAGCTCTAGGTATGTGAGAGGGACCCTGAGTTTGCGGCCTAAAGTGGAATGGACACCGTGATGCCCTGACTCGAAATAAGGCCGGATATCCCTGCAGTGACTTGAATGCAGGCGTGTCTTGCATCTCCCAAGACGAAAGGATGTCTGAATCCCCTGTGGAGACTTCAGAGAAAGATCTAGTTCCCCACCTCATCGCGACCTGAGGCCTCACATCCTTTGAAAGCTCCAGAGGTACGCGGAGATCAGTGCCTCTAAAGGAGACGATGCCTGACTCCTCGTGAAACTTGATAGGAGTCCCAGGATTCCTGTGGCACGTGGAAAGGGACCCTTGGTCACCCGCCTCGGCTGGAGAGGCGTCCCAATTGCCCTGCCAAGCCTCGAGGAGAATCCCGAGTTGTCCCTCGCAACTAGGCAGGAGTTCTGCCATCGCTGAACAAACACGTGTGTAGAAGGGCCATCCCCGTCGTAACTCGAGAATATACCCCAGGTTCCCGCCGCAACTCGAGAAAAACCATGAGACTTCCCCCTCGCCACGAGTTGAGGCCTGATTCCCCTGCACTGCGTGCAGAGCAATTCCGTGTTGCACATCACACATGAAAGGAGCCTTGATTTCCTTGATGGCACTCTAGAGAAAACCCAAGAACACTGTTTCAAGGCTAGAGGGATCCTGAGGTCACTGTAGCCTCACGAAAGCGCTCCGTGGCCCAAGAATCAACTCGAGATGAGAGGTTAGTCCCTGGCTTCGACTCCAGAGGAATACCACCTTACCACAAGCACCTCAAGAGGAGTCTTCTCTCTGCTCTAGGTATGTGAGAGGGACCCTGAGTTTGCGGCCTCAAGTGGAATGGACACTGCGATGCCGTGACGCGAAATAAGGTCGGATATCCCTGCATTGACTTGAATGCAGGCTCGTCTTGCATCTCCCAAGACGAAAGGATGTCTGAATCCCCTGTTGAGACCACAGAAAAAGACCTAGTTCCCCACTTCATCGCGACCGGAGGCCTCACATCCTTTGAAAACTCCAGAGCTACGCGGAGATCAGTGCCTGCAAAGGAGACGATGCCTGACTCCTCGTGAAACTTGATAGGAGTCCCAGGATTCCTGTGGCACGTGGAAAGGGACCCTTGGACTCCCGCCTCAGCTGGAGAGGCGTCCCAATTGCCCTGCCAAGCCTCGAGGAGAATCCCGAGTTGTCCCTCACAACTAGGCAGGAGTCCTGCCATCGCTGAACCAACACGTGGGTGGAAGGGCCATCCCCATCGTAACTCGAGAATATACCCCAGGTTCCCGCCGCAACTCGAGAAAAACCATGAGACTTCCCCCTCGCCCCGAGATGAGGCCCGATTCCCCTGCTCTGCGTGCAGAGCAATTCCGTTTTGCACATCACACATGAAAGGAGCCTTGATTTCCTTGATGGCACTCCAGAGACACCCCAAGAACACTGTTTCAAGGCTAGAGGGATCCTGAGGTCACTGTAGCAACACGAAAGAGCTCCGTGGACCAAAAATCAACTCGAGATGAGAGGTTAGTCCCTGGCTTCGACTCCAGAGGAATACCACCTTACCACAAGCACCTCAAGAGGAGGCTTCTCTCAGCTCTAGGTATGTGAGAGGGACCCTGAGTTTGCGGCCTCAAGTGGAATGGACACCGCGATGCCCTGACTCGAAATAAGCCCGGATATCCCTGCAGTGACTTGAATGCAGGCTCGTCTTGCATCTCCCAAGACAAAAAGATGTCTGAATCCCCTGTGGAGACCACAGAGAAAGACCTAGTTCCACAGCTCATCGCGACCGGAGGCCTCACATCCTTTGAAAACTCCAGAGGAACGCGGAGATCAATGCCTTCAAAGGAGACGATGCCTGACTCGTCGTGAAACTTGATAGGAGTCCCGGGATTCCTGTGGCACATGGAAAGGGAGCCTTGGTCTCCAGCCTCAGATGGAGAGGCGTCCCAATTGCCCTGCCAAACCTCGAGGAGAATCCCGAGTTGTCCCTCGCAACTAGGCAGGAGTCCTGACGTCGCTGAACAAACACGTGTGTGGAAGGGCCATCCCCGCCATAACTCGAGAATATACCCCAGGTGCCCGCCGCAACTCGAGAAAAACCATGAGACTTCCCCCTCACCGCGAGATGAGGCCCGATTCCCCTGCACTGCGTGCAGAGCAATTCCGTCTTGCACATCACACATGAAAGGAGCCTTGATTTCCTTGATGGCACTCCAGAGAAACCCCAAGAACACTGTTTCAAGGCTAGAGGGATCCTGAGGTCACTGTAGCAACACGAAAGAGATCCGTGGACCAACAATCAACTCGAGATGAGAGGTTAGTCCCTGGCTTCGACTCCAGAGGAATACCACCTTACCACAAGCACCTCAAGAGAAGGCTTCTCTCAGCTCTAGGTATGTGAGAGGGACCCTGAGTTTGCGGCCTCAAGTGGAATGGACACCGCGATGCCCTGACTCGAAATAAGGCCGGATATCCCTGAAGTGACTTGAATGCAAGCTCGTCTTGCATCTCCCAAGACGAAAGGATGTCTGAATCCCCTGTGGAGACCACAGAGAAAAACCTAGTTCCCCACATCATCGCGCCCGGAGGCCTCACATCCTTTGAAAACTCCAGAGGTATGCGGAGATCAGTGCCTCCAAAGGAGACGATGCCTGACTCCTCGTGAAACTTGATAGGAGTCCCAGGATTCCTGTGGCACGTGGAAAGGGAGCCTTGGTCTCCCGCCTCAGCTGGAGAGGCGTCCCAATTGCCCTGCCAAGCCTCGAGGAGAATCCCGAGTTGTCCCTCGCAACTAGGCAGGAGTCCTGACGTCGCTGAACAAACACGTGGGTGGAAGGGCCATCCCCATCGTAACTCGAGAATATACCCCAGGTTCCCTCTGCAACTCGAGAAAAACCATGAGACTTCCCCCTCGCCCCGAGATGAGGCCCGATTCCCCTGCATTGCGTGCAGAGCAATTCCGTGTTGCACATCACACATGAAAGGAGCCTTTATTTCCTTGATGGCACTCCAGAGAAACCCCAAGAACACTGTTTCAAGGCTAGAGGGATCCTGAGGTCACTGTAGCAGCACGAAAGACCTCCGTGGTCCAACAATCAACTCGAGATGAGAGGTTAGTCCCTGGCTTCGACTCCAGAGGAATACCACCTTATCACAAGCACCTCAAGAGAAGGCTTCTCTCAGCCTTTGGTATGTGAGAGGGACCCTGAGTTTTCGGCCTCAAGTGGAATGGACACCGCGATGCCCTGACTCGAAATAAGGCCGGATATCCCTGAAGTGACTTGAATGCAAGCTCGTCTTGCATCTCCCAAGACGAAAGGATGTCTGAATCCCCTGTGGAGACCACAGAGAAAGACCTAGTTCCCCACCTCATCGCGACCGGAGGCCTCACATCCTTTGAAAACTCCAGAGGTACGCGGAGATCAGTGCCTCCAAAGGAGACGATGCCTGACTCCTCGTGAAACTTGATAGGAGTCCCAGGATTCCTGTGGCACGTGGAAAGGGAGCCTTGGTCTCCCGCCTCACCTGGAGAGGCGTCCCAATTGCCCTGCCAAGCCTCGAGGAGAATCCCGAGTTGTCCCTCGCAACTAGGCAGGAGTCTTGACGTCGTTGAACAAACACGTGGCTGGAAGGGCCATCCCCGTCATAACTCGAGAATATACCCCAGGGTCCCACCGCAACTCGGGAAAAACCATGAGACTTCCCCCTCGCCCCGAGATGAAGCTCGATTCTCCTGCACTGCATGCAGAGCAATTCCGTGTTGCACATCAAACATGAAAGGAGCCTTGATTTCCTTGATGGCACTCCAGAGAAACCCCAAGAACACTGTTTCAAGGCTAGAGGGATCCTGAGGTCACTGTAGCAACACGAAAGAGCTCCGTGGACCAACAATCAACTCGAGATGAGAGGTTAGTCCCTGGCTTCGACTCCAGAGGAATACCACCTTACCACAAGCACCTCAAGAGGAGGCTTCTCTCTGCTCTACGTATGTGAGAGGGACCCTGAGTTTGCGGCCTCAAGTGGAATGGACACTGCGATGACCTGACGTGAAATAAGGTCGGATATCCCTGCAGTGACTTGAATGCAGGCTCGTCTTGCATCTGCCAAGACGAAAGGATGTCTGAATCCCCTGTGGAGACCACAGAGAAAGACCTAGTTCCCCACCTCATCGCGACCGGAGGCCTCAAATCCTTTGAAAACTCCAGAGGTATGCAGAGATCAGTGCCTCCAAAGGAGACGATGGCTGACTCCTCGTGAAACTTGATAGGAGTCCCAGGATTCCTGTGGCACATGGAAAGGGACACTTGGTCTCCCGCCTCAGCTGGAGTGGCGTCCCAATTGCCCTGCCAAGCCTCGAGGAGAATCCCGAGTTGTCCCTCGCAACTAGGCAGGAGTCCTGCCTTCGCTGAACAAACACGTGGGTGGAAGGGCCATCCCCGGCGTAATTCGAGATTATACCCCAGGTTCCCGCCGCAACTCGAGAAAAACCATGAGACTTCCCCCTCGCCCCGAGATGAGGCCCGATTCCCCTGCACTGCGTGCAGAGCAATTCCGTGTTGCACATCACACATGAAAGGAGCCTTAATTTCCTTGATGGCACTCCAGAGAAACCCAAAGAACACTGTTTCAAGGCTAGAGGGATCCTGAGGTCACTGTAGCAACACGAAAGAGCTCCGTGGACCAAGAATCAACTCGAGATGAGAGGTTAGTCGCTGGCTTCGACTCCAGAGGAATACCACCTTACACAAGCACCTCAAGAGGAGGCTTCTCTCAGCTCTAGGTATGTGAGAGGGACCCTGAGTTTGCGGCCTCAAGTGGAATGGACACTGCGATGCCCTGACGTGAAATAAGGCCGGATATCCCTGCAGTGACTTGAATGCAGGCTCGTCTTGCATCTCCCAAGATGAAAGAATGTCTGAATCCCCTGTGGAGACCACAGAGAAAGACCTAGTTCCCCACCTCTTCGCGACCGGAGGCCTCACATCTTTGAAAACTCCAGAGGTACGCGGAGATCAGTGCCTCCAAAGGAGACGATGCCTGACTCCTCGTGAAACTTGATAGGAGTCCCAGGATTCCTGTGGCACGTGCAAAGGAACCCTTGGTCTACCGCCCCAGGTGGAGAGGCGTCCCAATTGCCCTGCCAAGCCTCGAGGAGAATTCCGAGTTGTCCCTCGCAACTAGGCAGGAGTCCTGACGTCGCTGAACAAACACGTGGGTGGAAGGGCCATCCCCGTCGTAACTCGAGAATATACCCCAGGTTCCCGCCGCAACTCGAGAAAAACCATGAGACTTCCCCCTCGCCGTGAGATGAGGCCCGATTACCCTGCACTGCGAGCAGACCACCTCCGTCTTGCACATCACACATGAAAGGAGCCTTGATTTCCTTGATGGCACTCCAGAGAAACCCCAAGAACACTGTTTCCAGGCTAGAGGGATCCTGAGGTCACTGTAGCCGCACGAAAGAGCTCCGTGGACCAAAAATCGACTCGGGATGAGAGGTTAGTCCCTGGCTTCGACTCCAGAGGAATACCACCTACCACAAGCACCTCAAGAGGAGGCTTCTCTCATCTCTAGCTATGTGCTGAGTTTGCGGCCTCAAGTGGAATGGACACCGCGATGCCCTGACTCGAAATAAGGCCGGATATTCCTGCAGTGACTTGAATGCAGGCTCGTCTTGCATCTCCCAAGACGAAAGTCTGTCCGAATCCCCTTTGGAGACCACAGAAAAAGACCTAGTTCCCCACCTCATTGCGACCGGAGGCCTCACATTCTTTGAGAACTCCAGAGGTACGCGGAGATCAGTGCCTCCAAAGGAGACGATGCCTGACTCCTCGTGAAACTTGATAGGAGTCCCAGGATTCCTGTGGCACGGGGAAAGGGACACTTGGTCTCCCGCCTCAGGTGGAGAGGCGTCCCAATTGCCCTGCCAAGCCTCGAGGAGAATCCCGAGTTGTCCCTCGCAACTAGGAAGGAGTCCTGACGTCAGTGAACAAACACGTGGGTGGAAGGGCCATCCCCGTCGTAACTCGAGAATATACCCCAGGTTCCCGCCGCAACTCGAGAAAAACCATGAGACTTCCCCCTCGCCGCAAGATGAGGCCCTATTCCCCTGCACTGCGTGCAGAGCAATTCAGTGTTGCACATCACACATGAAAGGAGCCTTGATTTCCTTGATGGCACTTCAGAGAAACCCCAAGGACACTGTTTCAAGGCTAGAGGGATCCTGAGGTCACTGTAGCAACACGAAAGAGCACCGTGGCCCAAGAATCAACTCGAGATGAGAGGTTAGACCCTGGCTTCGACTCCAGAGGAATACCACCTTACCACAAGCACCTCAAGAGGAGGCTTCTCTCAGCTCTAGGTATGTGAGAGGGACCCTGAGCTTGCGGCCTCAAGTGGAATGGACACTGCGATGCCCTGACGCGAAATAAGGCCGGATACCCCTGCAATGAATTGAATGCAGGCTCGTCTTGCATCTCCCAAGATGAAAGGATGTCTGAATCCCCTGTGGAGACCACAGAGAAAGACCTAGTTCCCCACATCATCGCGACCGGAGGCCTCACATCCTTTGAAAACTTCAGAGGTACGCGGAGATCAGTGCCTCCAAAGGAGACGATGCCTGACTCCTCGTGAAACTTGATAGGAGTCCCAGGATTCCTGTGGCACGTGGAAAGGGAGCCTTGGTCTCCCGCCTCAGCTGGAGAGGCGTCCCAATTGCCCTGCCAAGCCTCGAGGAGAATCCCGAGTTGTCCCTCGCAACTAGGCAGGAGTCCTGACGTCGCTGAACAAACACGTGGCTGGAAGGGCCATCCCCGTCATAACTCGAGAATATACCCCAGGGTCCCGCCGCAACTCGGGAAAAACCATGAGACTTCCCCCTCGCCCCGAGATGAAGCTCGATTCTCCTGCACTGCATGCAGAGCAATTCCGTGTTGCACATCAAACATGAAAGGAGCCTTGATTTCCTTGATGGCACTCCAGAGAAACCCCAAGAACACTGTTTCAAGGCTAGAGGGATCCTGAGGTCACTGTAGCAACACGAAAGAGCTCCGTGGACCAACAATCAACTCGAGATGAGAGGTTAGTCCCTGGCTTCGACTCCAGAGGAATACCACCTTACCACAAGCACCTCAAGAGGAGGCTTCTCTCTGCTCTACGTATGTGAGAGGGACCCTGAGTTTGCGGCCTCAAGTGGAATGGACACTGCGATGACCTGACGTGAAATAAGGTCGGATATCCCTGCAGTGACTTGAATGCAGGCTCGTCTTGCATCTGCCAAGACGAAAGGATGTCTGAATCCCCTGTGGAGACCACAGAGAAAGACCTAGTTCCCCACCTCATCGCGACCGGAGGCCTCAAATCCTTTGAAAACTCCAGAGGTATGCAGAGATCAGTGCCTCCAAAGGAGACGATGGCTGACTCCTCGTGAAACTTGATAGGAGTCCCAGGATTCCTGTGGCACATGGAAAGGGACACTTGGTCTCCCGCCTCAGCTGGAGTGGCGTCCCAATTGCCCTGCCAAGCCTCGAGGAGAATCCCGAGTTGTCCCTCGCAACTAGGCAGGAGTCCTGCCTTCGCTGAACAAACACGTGGGTGGAAGGGCCATCCCCGTCGTAACTCGAGAATATACCCCAGGTTCCCGCCGCAACTCGAGAAAAACCATGAGACTTCCCCCTCGCCGCGAGATGAGGCCCGATTCCCCTGCACTGCGTGCAGAGCAATTCCGTGTTGCACATCAAACATGAAAGGAGCCTTGATTTCCTTGGTGGCACTCCAGAGAAACCCCAAGAACACTGTTTCAAGGCTAGAGGGAAACTGAGGTCACTGTAGCAACACGAAAGAGCTCCGTGGACCAAAAATCAACTCGAGATGAGAGGTTAGTCCCTGGCTTCGACTCCAGAGGAATACGACCTTACCACAAGCACCTGAAGAGGAGGCTTCTCTCAACTCTAAGTATGTGAGAGGGACCCTGAGTTTGCGGCCTCAAGTGGAATGGACACCGCGATGCCCCGACTCGAAATAAGGACGGATATCCCTGCAGTAACTTGAATGCAGGCTCGTCTTGCATCTCCTAAGACGAAAGGATGTCTGAATCCCCTGTGGAGACCACAGAGAAAGACCTAGTTCCCCACCTCATCGCCACCGGAAGCCTCATATCCTTTGACAACTCCAGAGGTACGCGGAGATCAGTGCCTCCAAAGGAGACGATGCCTGACTCCTCGTAAAAATTGATAGGAGTCCCAGGATTCCTGTGGCATGTGGAAAGGGACCCTTGGACTCCCGCCTCAGCTGGAGAGGCATCCCAATGGCCCTGCCAAGCCTCGAGGAGAATCCCGAGTTGTCCCTCGCAACTAGGCAGGAGTCCTGCTGTCACTGAACAAACACGTGGGTGGAAGGGCCATCCCCGGCGTAATTCGAGATTATACCCCAGGTTCCCGCCGCAACTCGAGAAAAACCATGAGACTTCCCCCTCGCCCCGAGATGAGGCCCGATTCCCCTGCACTGCGTGCAGAGCAATTCCGTGTTGCACATCACACATGAAAGGAGCCTTAATTTCCTTGATGGCACTCCAGAGAAACCCAAAGAACACTGTTTCAAGGCTAGAGGGATCCTGAGTTCACTGTAGCAACACGAAAGAGCTCCGTGGACCAAGAATCAACTCGAGATGAGAGGTTAGTCGCTGGCTTCGACTCCAGAGGAATACCACCTTACACAAGCACCTCAAGAGGAGGCTTCTCTCAGCTCTAGGTATGTGAGAGGGACCCTGAGTTTGCGGCCTCAAGTGGAATGGACACTGCGATGCCCTGACGTGAAATAAGGCTGGATATCCCTGCAGTGACTTGAATGCAGGCTCGTCTTGCATCTCCCAAAATGAAAGAATGTCTGAATCCCCTGTGGAGTCCACAGAGAAAGACCTAGTTCCCCACCTCATCGCGACCGGAGGCCTCACATCTTTGAAAACTCCAGAGGTACGCGGAGATCAGTGCCTCCAAAGGAGACGATGCCTGACTCCTCGTGAAACTTGATAGGAGTCCCAGGATTCCTGTGGCACGTGCAAAGGAACCCTTGGTCTACCGCCTCAGGTGGAGAGGCGTCCCAATTGCCCTGCCAAGCCTCGAGGAGAATTCCGAGTTGTCCCTCGCAACTAGGCAGGAGTCCTGACGTCGCTGAACAAACACGTGGGTGGAAGGGCCATCCCCGTCGTAACTCGAGAATATACCCCAGGTTCCCGCCGCAACTCGAGAAAAACCATGAGACTTCCCCCTCGCCGTGAGATGAGGCCCGAGTCCCCTGCACTGCGTGCAGACCAACTCCGTCTTGCACATCACACATGAAAGGAGCCTTGATTTCCTTGATGGCACTCCAGAGAAACCCCAAGAACACTGTTTCCAGGCTAGAGGAATCCTGAGGTCACTGTAGCCGCACGAAAGAGCTCCGTGGACCAAAAATCGACTCGGGATGAGAGGTTAGTCCCTGGCTTCGACTCCAGAGGAATACCACCTTACCACAAGCACCTCAAGAGGAGGCTTCTCTCAGCTCTAGCTATGTGCTGAGTTTGCGGCCTCAAGTGGAATGGACACCGCGATGCCCTGACTCGAAATAAGGCCGGATATTCCTGCAGTGACTTGAATGCAGGCTCGTCTTGCATCTCCCAAGACGAAAGTCTGTCCGAATCCCCTTTGGAGACCACAGAAAAATACCTAGTTCCCCACCTCATTGCGACCGGAGGCCTCACATCCTTTGAGAACTCCAGAGGTACACGGAGATCAGTGCCTCCAAAGGAGACGATGCCTGACTCCTCGTGAAACTTGATAGGAGTCCCAGGATTCCTGTGGCACGGGGAAAGGGACACTTGGTCTCCCGCCTCTGCTGGAGAGGCGTCCCAATTGCCCTGCCAAGCCTCGAGGAGAATCCCGAGTTGTCCCTCGCAACTAGGAAGGAGTCCTGACGTCAGTGAACAAACACGTGGGTGGAAGGGCCATCCCCGTCGTAACTCGAGAATATACCCCAGGTTCCCGCCGCAACTCGAGAAAAACCATGAGACTTCCCCCTCGCCGCAAGATGAGGCCCTATTCCCCTGCACTGCGTGCAGAGCAATTCAGTGTTGCACATCACACATGAAAGGAGACTTGATTTCCTTGATGGCACTTCAGAGAAACCCCAAGGACACTGTTTCAAGGCTAGAGGGATCCTGAGGTCACTGTAGCAACACGAAAGAGCTCCGTGGACCAAAAATCAACTCGAGATGAGAGGTTAGTCCCTAACTTCGACTCCATAGGAATACCACCTTACCACAAGCACCTCAAGAGGAGGCTTCTCTCAGCTCTAGGTATGTGAGAGGGACCCTGAGTTTGCGGCATCAAGTGGAATGGACACCGCGATGCCCTGACTCGAAATAAGGCCGGATATCCCTGCAGTGACTTGAATGCAGGCTCGTCTTGCATCTCCCAAGACGAAAGGATGTCTGAATCCCCTGTGGAGACCACAGAGAAAGACCTAGTTCCCCACCTCATCGCGACCGGAGGCCTCACATCCTTTGAAAACTCCAGAGGTACGCGGAGATCAGTGCCTCCAAAGGAGACGATGCCTGACTCCTCGTGAAACTTGATAGGAGTCCCAGGATTCCTGTGGCACGTGGAAAGGGACCCTTGGTCACCCGCCTCGTCTGGAGAGGCGTCTCAATTGCCCTGCCAAGCCTCGAGGAGAATCCCGAGTTGTCCCTCGCAACTAGGCAGGAGTCTTGCCATCGCTGAACAAACACGTGTGTAGAAGGGCCATCCCCGTCGTAACTCGAGAATATACCCCATGTTCCCGCCGCAACTTGAGAAAAACCATGAGACTTCCCCCTCGCCGCGAGATGAGGCCTGATTCCCCTGCACTGCGTGCAGAGCAATTCCGTGTTGCACATCACACATGAAAGGAGACTTGATTTCCTTGATGGCACTCCAGAGAAACCCCAGGAATACTGTTTCAAGGCTAGAGGGATCCTGAGGTCACTGTAGCAACACGAAAGAGCTCCGTGGACCAAAAATCAACTCGAGATGAGAGGTTACTCCCTGGCTTCGACTCCAGAGGAATACCACCTTACCACAAGCACCTCAAGAGGAGGCTTCTCTCAGCTCTAGGTATGTGAGAGGGACCCTGAGTTTGCGGCCTCAAGTGGAATGGACACCACGATGCCCTGACTCGAAATAAGGCCGGATATCCCTGCAGTGACTTGAATGCAGGCTCGTCTTGCATCTCCCAAGACGAAAGGTTGTCTGAATCCCCTGTGGAGACCACAGAGAAAGACCTAGTTCCCCACCTCATTGCGACCGGAGGACTCACATCCTTTGAGAACTCCAGAGGTACGCGGAGATCAGTGCCTCCAAAGGAGACGATGCCTGACTCCTCGTGAAACTTGATAGGAGTCCCAGGATTCCTGTGGCACGTGGAAAGGGACACTTGGTCTCCCGCCTCAGCTGGAGAGGCATCCCAATGGCCCTGCCAAGCCTCGAGGAGAAACCCGAGTTGTCCCTCGCAAATAGGCAGGAGTCCTGACGTCGCTGAACAAACACGTGGTTGGAAGGGCCATCCCCGTCGTAACTCGAGAATATACCCCAGGTTCCCGCCGCAACTCGAGAAAAACCATGAGACTTCCCCCTCGCCGCGAGATGAGGCCCGATTCCCCTGCACTGCATCAGAACAATTCCGTGTTGCACGTCACATATGAAAGGAGACTTGATTTCCTTGATGGCACTCCAGAGAAACCCCAAGAACACTGTTTCAAGGCTAGAGGGATCCTGAGGTCACTGTAGCAACACTAATGAGCTCCGTGGACCAAGAATCAACTCGAGATGAGAGGTTAGTCCCTAACTTCGATACCAGAGGAATACCACCTTACCACAAGCACCTCAAGAGGAGGCTTCTCTCAGCTCTAGGTATGTGAGAGGGACCCTGAGTTTGCGGCCTCAAGTGGAATGGACACCGCGATGCCCTGACTCGAAATAAGGCCGGATATCCCTGCATTGACTTGAATGCAGGCTCGTCTTGCATCTCCCAAGACGAAAACATGTCTGAATCTCCTGTGGAGACCACAGAGAAAGACGTAGTTCCCACCTCATCGCGACCGGAGGCCTCACATCCTTTAAAAACTCCAGAGGTACGCGGAGATCAGTGCCTCCAAAGGAGACGATGCCTGACTCCTCGCGAAACTTGATAGGAGTCCCAGGATTCCTGTGGCACGTGGAAAGGGACCCTTGGTCTCCCGCCTCAGCTGGAGAGGCGTCCCAATTGCCCTGCCAAGCCTCGAGGAGAATCCCGAGTTGTCCCTCGCAACTAGGCAGGAGTCCTGCCATCGCTGAACAAACACGTGTGTGTAAGGGCCATCCCTGTCGTAACTCGAGAATATACCCCAGGTTCCCGCCGCAACTCGAGAAAAACCATGAGTCTTCCCCCTCGCCGCAAGATGAGGCCCGATTCCCCTGCACTGCGTGCAGAGCAATTCCGTGTTGCACATCACACATGAAAGGAGCCTTGATTTCCTTGATGGCACTCCAGAGAAACCCCAAGAACACTGTTTCAAGGCTAGAGGGATCCCGAGGTCACTGTAGCAACACGAAAGAGCTTCATGGACCAAAAATCAACTCGAGATGAGAGGTTAGTCCCTGGCTTCGACTCCAGAGGAATACCACCTTACCACAAGCACCTCAAGAGGAGGCTTCTCTCAGCTCTAGCTATGTGAGAGTGACCCTGAGTTTGCGGCCTCAAGTGGAATGGACACCGCCATGCCCTGACTCGAAATAAGGCCGGATATCCCTGCAGTGACTTGAATGCAGGCTCGTCTTGCATCTCCCAAGACGAAAGGATGTCTGAATCACCTGTGTAGACCACAGAGAAAGAACTAGTTCCCACCTCATCGCGACCGGAGGCCTCACATCCTTTAAAAACTCCAGAGGTACGCGGAGATCAGTGGCTCCAAAGGAGACGATGCCTGACTCCTCGCGAAACTTGATAGGAGTCCCAGGATTCCTGTGGCACGTGGAAAGGGACCCTTGGTCTCCCGCCTCAGCTGGAGAGGCGTCCCAATTGCCCTGCCAAGCCTCGAGGAGAATCCCGAGTTGTCCCTCGCAACTAGGCAGGAGCCCTGCCATCGCTGAACAAACAAGTGTGTGTAAGGGCCATCCCCGTCGTAACTCGAGAATATACCCCAGGTTCCCGCCGCAACTCGAGAAAAACCATGAGACTTCCCCCTCGCCGCGAGATGAGGCCCGATTCCCCTGCACTGCGTGCAGAGCAATTCCGTGTTGCACATCACACATGAAAGGAGCCTTGATTTCCTTGATGGCACTCCAGAGAAACCCCAAGAACACTGTTTCAAGGCTAGAGGGATCCCGAGGTCACTGTAGCAACACAAAAGAGCTCCGTGGACCAAAAATCAACTCGAGATGAGAGGTTAGTCCCTCTCTTCGACTCCAGAGGAATACCACCTTACCACAAGCACCTCAAGAGGAGGCTTCTCTCAGCTCTAGCTATGTGAGAGGGACCCTGAGTTTGCGGCCTCAAGTGGAATGGAGACCGCTATGCCCTGACTCGAAATAAGGCCGGATATCCCTGGAGTGACTTGAATGCAGGCTCGTCTTGCATCTCCCAAGACGAAAGGATGTCTGAATCCTCTGTGGAGACCACAGAGAAAGACCTAGTTCCCCACCTCATCGAGACCGGAGGCCTCACATCCTTTGAAAACTCCAGAGGTACGCGGAGTTCAGTGCCTCCAAAGGAGACGATGCCTGACTCCTCGTGAAACTTGATAGGAGTCCCAGGATTCCTGTGGCACGTGGACAGGGACCCTTGGTCTCCCGCCTCACCTGGAGAGGCGTCCCAATTGCCCTGCCAAGCCTCGAGGAGAATCCCGAGTTGTCCCTCGCAACTAGGCAGGAGACCTGACGTCGCTGAACAAACACGTGGGTGGAAGGGCCATCCCCGTCGTAACTCGAGAATATACCCCAGGTTCCCGCCGCAACTCGAGAAAAACCATGAGACTTCCCCCTCGCCGCGAGATGAGGCCCGAATCCCCTGCACTGCGTGCAGAACAATTCCTTATTGCACATCACACATGAAAGGAGCCTTGATTTCCTTGATGGCACTCCAGAGAAACCCCAGGAACACTGTTTCCAGGCTAGAGGGATCCTGAGGTCACTGTAGCCACACAAAAGAGCTCCATGGACCAAAAATGAACTCGAGATGAGAGGTTAGTCCCTGGCTTCGACTCCAGAGGAATACCACCTTACCACAAGCACCTCAAGAGGAGGCTTCTCTCAGCTCTAGGTATGTGAGAGGGACTCTGAGTTTGCGGCCTCAAGTGGAATGGACACCGCGATGCCCTGACTCTAAATAAGGCAGGATATCCCTGCAGGGACTTGAATGCAGGCTCGTCTTGCATCTCCCAAGATGTAAGGATGTCTGAATCCCCTCTGGAGACCACAGAGAAAGACCTAGTTCCCCACCTCATCGCGACCGGAGACCTCACATCCTTTCATAACTCCAGAGGTATGCAGAGATCAGTGCCTCCAAAGGAGACGATGCCTGACTCCTCGTGAAACTTGATAGGAGTCCCAGGATTCCTGTGGCACGTGGAAAGGGACCCTTGGTCTCCCGCCTCAGCTGGAGAGGCGTCCCAATTGCCCTGCCAAGCCTCGAGGAGAATCCCGAGTTGTCCCTCGCAACTAGGCAGGAGTCCTGACGTCGCTTAACAAACACGTGGGTGGAAGGGCCATCCCCGTCGTAACTCGAGAATATACCCCAGGTTCCCGCCGCAACTCGAGAAAAACCATGAGACTTCCCCCTCGCCGCGAGATGAGGCCCGATTCCCCTGCACTGCGTGCAGAGCAATTCCGTGTTGCACATCACACATGAAAGGAGCCTTGATTTCCTTGATGGCACTCCAGAGAAACCCCAAGAACACTGTTTCAAGGCTAGAGGGATCCTGAGGTCACTGTAACAACAGGAAAGAGCTCCGTGGACCAAAAATCAACTCGAGATGAGAGGATAGTCCCTGGCTTCGACTCCAGAGGAATACCACCTTACCACAAGCACCTCAAGAGGAGGCTTCTCTCAGCTCTAAGTATGTGAGAGGGACCCTGATTTTGCGGCCTAAAGTGGAATGGACACTGCGATGCCCTGACTCGAAATAAGGCAGGATATCCCTGCAGTGACTTGAATGCAGGCTCGTCTTGCATCTCCCAAGATGAAAGGATGTCTGAATCCCCTGTGGAGACCACAGAGAAAGACCTAGTTTCCCACCTCATCGCGACCGGAGGCCTCACATCCTTTGAAAACTCCAGAGGTACGCGGAGATCAGTGCCTCCAAAGGAGACGATGCCTGACTCCTCGTGAAACTTGATAGGAGTCCCAGGATTCCTGTGGCACGTGGAAAGGGACCCTTGGTCTCCCGCCTCAGCAGGAGAGGCCTCCCAATTGCCCTGCCAAGCCTCGAGGAGAATCCCGAGTTGTCCCTCGCAACTAGGCAGGAGTCTTGAAGTCGCTGAACAAACACGTGGCTGGAAGGCCCATTCCCGTCATAACTCGAGAATATACCCCAGGGTCCCGCGGCAACTCGAGAAGAACCAGGAGACTTCCCCCTCGCCGTGAGATGAGGCTCGATTCCCCTGCACTGCATGCAGAGAAATTCCGTGTTGCACATGAAACATGAAAGGAGCCTTGATTTCCTTGATGGCACTCCAGAGAAATCCCAAGAACACTGTTTCAAGGCTAGAAGGATCCTGAGGTTTCTGTAGCAACACGAAAGAGCTCCGTGGACCAAAAATCAACTCGAGATGAGAGGTTAGTCCCTGGCTTCGACTCCAGAGGAATACCACCTTACCACAAGCACCTCAAGAGGAGTCTTCTCTCAGCTCTAGGTATGTGAGAGGAACCCTGAGTTTGAAGCCTCAAGTGGAATGTACACCGCGATGCCCTGCCGCGAAATAAGGCCGGATATCCCTGCAGTGACTTGAATGCAGGCTCGTCTTGCATCTCCCAAGATGAAAGGATGTCTGAATCCCCTGTGGAGACCACAGAGAAAGACCTAGTTCCCCACCTCATCGCGACCTGAGGCCTCACATCCTTTGAAAATTTCAGAGTTACACGGAGATCAGTGCCTCCAAAGGAGACGATGCCTGACTCCTCGTGAAACTTGATAGGAGTCCCAGGATTCCTGTGGCACGTGGAAAGGGACCCTTGGTCTCCCGCCTCAGCTGGAGAGGCGTCCCAATTGCCCTGCCAAGCCCAGAGGAGAATCCCGAGTTGTCCCTCGCAACTAGGCAGGAGTCCTGACGTCGCTGAACAAACACGTGGTTGGAAGGGCCATCCCCGTCGTAACTCGAGAATATACCCCAGGTTCCCGCCGAAACTCGAGAAAAACCATGAGACTTCCCCCTCGCCGCGAGATGAGGCCTGATTCCCCTGCACTGAGTGCAGAGCAATTCCGTCTTGCACATCACACATGAAAGGAGTCTTGATTTCCTTGATGGCACTGCAGAGAAACCCCAAGAACACTGTTTCAAGGCTAGAGGGATCCTGAGGTCACTGTAGCCACACGAAAGAGCTCCGTGGCCCAAAAATCAACTCGAGATGAGAGGTTAGTCCCTGGCTTCGACTCCAGAGGAATACCACCTTACCACAAGCACCTCAAGAGGAGGCTTGTCTCAGGTCTAGGTATGTGAGAGGGACCCTGAGTTTGCGGCATCAAGTGGAATGGACACCGCGATGCCCTGACTTGAAATAAGGCCGAACATCCCTGCAGTGACTTGAATGCAGGCTCGTCTTGCATCTCCCAAGACGAAAGGATGTCTGAATCCCCTGTGGAGACCACAGAAAAAGACATAGTTCCCCACCTCATCGCGACCGGAGGCCTCACATCCTTTGAAAATTCCAGAAGTACCCGCAGATCAGTGCCTTCAAAGGAGACGATGCCTGACTCCTCGTGAAACTTGATAGGAGTTCCAGGATTCCTGTGGCACGTGGAAAGGGACACTTGGTCTCCCACCCCAGGTGGAGAGGCGTCCCAATTGCCCTGCCAAGCTTCGAGGAGAATCCCGAGTTGTCCCTGGCAACTAGGCAGGAGTCCTGACGTCGCTGAACAAACACGTGTGTCGAAGGGCCATCCCCGTCGTAACTCGAGAATATACCCCAGGTTCCCGCCTCAATTCGAGAAAAACCATGAGACTTCCCCCTCGCCGCGAGATGAGGCCCGATTCCCCTGCACTGCATGCAGAGCAATTCTGTGTTGCACATCAAACATGAAAGGAGCCTTGATTTCCTTGATGGCAGTCCAGAGAAACCCCAAGAACACTGTTTCAAGGCTAGAGGGATCCTGAGGTCACTGTAGCAACACAAAAGAGCTCCATGGACCAAAAATCAACTCGAGATGACAGGTTAGTCCCTGGCTTCGACTCCAGAGGAATACCACCTTACCACAAGCACCTCAAGAGGAGGCTTCTCTCAGCTCTATGTATGTGAGAGGGACCCTGATTTTGCGGCCTCAAGTGGAATGGACACCGCGATGCCATGACTCGAAATAAGGCCGGATATCGCTGCAGTGACTTGAATGCAGGCTCGTCTTGCATTTTCCAAGACGAAAGGATGTCTGAATCCCCTGTGGAGACCTCAGTGAAAGATCTAGTTCCCCACCTCATCGCGACCGGAGGCCTCACATCCTTTGAAAACTCCAGAGGTAGGCGGAGATCAGTGCCTCCAAAGGAGACGATGCCTGACTCCTCGTCAAACTTTATAGGAGTCCCAGGATTCCTGTGGCACATGGAAAGGGAATCTTGGTCTCCCGCCTCAGCTGGAGAGGCGTCCCAATTGCCCTGCCAAGCCTCGAGGAGAATCCCGAGTTGTCCCTCGCAACTAGGCAGGAGTCCTGACATGGCTGAACAAACATGTGGGTGGAAGGGCCATCCCCTCCATAACTCGAGAATATACCCCAGGTTCCCGCCGCAACTCGAGAAAAACCATGAGACTTCCCCCTCGCCGCTAGATGAGGCCCGATTCCCCTGCACTGCGTGCAGAACAATTCCGTGTTGCACATCACACATGAAAGGAGCCTTAATTTCCTTCATGGCACTCCAGAGAAACCCCAAGAACACTGTTTCAAGGCTAGAGGGATCCTGAGGTCACTGTAGCAACACGAAAGAGCTCCGTGGACCATAAATCAACTCGAGATGAGGGGTTAGTCCCTGGCTTCGACTCCAGAGGAATACCACCTTACCACAAGCACCTCAAGAGGAGGCTTCTCTCAGCTCTAGGTATGTGAGAGGGACCCTGAGTTTGCGGCCTCCAGTCGAATATACACCACGATGCCCTGACTCGAAATAAGGCCGGATGTCCCTGCAGTGACTTGAATGCAGGCTCGTCTTGCATCTCCCAAGACGAAAGGATGTCTGAATCCCCTGTGGAGACCACAGAGAAAGACCTAGTTCCCCACCTCATCGCGACCGGAGGCCTCACATCTTTTGAAAACTCCAGAGGTACTCGGAGATCAGTGCCTCCAAAGGAGACGATGCCTGACTCCTCGTGAAACTTGATAGGAGTCCCAGGATTCCTGTGGCATGTGGAAAGGGACCCTTGGTCTCCCGCCTCAGCTGGAGAGGCGTCCCAATTGCCCTGCCAAGCCTCGAGGAGAATCCCGTGTTGTCCCTCGCAACTAGGCAGGAGTCCTGACGTGGCTGAACAAACACGTGGGTGGAAGGGCCATCCCCATCTTAACTCGAGAATATACCCCAGGTTCCCGCCTCAACTCGAGAAAAACCATGAGACTTCCCCCTCGCTGCGAGATGAGGCCCGATTCCCCTACACTGCGTGCAGAGCAATTCCGTGTTGCACATCACACATGAAAGGAGCCTTGATTTCCTTGATGGCACTCCAGAGAAACCCCAAGAACACTCTTTCAAGGCTAGAGGGATCCTGAGGTCACTGTAGCCACACGAAAGAGCTCCGTGGACCAGAAATCAACTCGAGATGAGAGGTTAGTCCCTGGCTTCGACTCCAGAGGAATACCACCTTACCACAAGCACCTCAAGAGGAGGCTTCTCTCAGCTCTAGGTATGTGAGAGGGACCCTGAGTTTGCGGCCTCAAGTGGAATGGACACCGCGATGCCCTGACTCGAAATAAGGCCGGATATCCCTGCAGTGACTTGAATGCAGGCTCGTCTTGCATCTCCCAAGACGAAATGATGTTTGAATCCCCTGTGGAGACCACAGAGAAAGACCTAGTTCCCCACCTCATCGCAACCGGAGGGCTCACATCCTTTGAAAACTCCAGAGGTACGCGGAGATCAGTGCCTCCAAAGGAGACGATGCCTGACTCCTCGTGAAACTTGATAGGAGTCCCAGGATTCCTGTGGCACGTGGAAAGGGACCCTTGGTCTCCCGCGTCAGCTGGAGAGACGTCCCAATTGCCCTGCCAAGCCTCGAGGAGAATCCCGAGTTGTCCCTCGCAACTAGGCAGGAGTCCTGACGTCGCTGAACAAACACGTGGGTGGAAGGGCCATCCCCGTCGTAACTCGAGAATATACCCCAGGTTCCCGCCGCAACTCGAGAAAAACCATGAGACTTCCCCCTCGCCGCGAGATGAGGCCCGATCCCCTACACTGCGTGCAGAGCAATTCCGTGTGGCACATCACACATGAAAGGAGGCTTAATTTCCTTGATGGCACTCCAGAGAAACCCCAAGATCACTGTTTCCAGGCTAGAGGGATCCTGAGGTCACTGTAGCAACACGAAAGAGCTCCGTGGACCAAAAATCAACTCGAGATGAGAGGTTAGTCCCTGGCTTCGACTCCAGAGGAATACCACCTTACCACAAGCACCTCAAGAGGAGGCTTCTCTCAGCTCTAGGTATGTGAGAGGGACCCTGAGTTTGCGGCATCAAGTGGAATGGACACCGTGATGCCCTGACTCGAAATAAGGACGGATATAACTGCAGTGACTTGAATGCAGGCTCGTCTTGCATCTCCCAAGACGAAAGGATGTCTGAATCCCCTGTGGAGACCACAGAAAAAGACATAGTTCCCCACCTCATCGCGACCGGAGACCTCACATCCTTTGAAAATTCCAGAGGTACCCGCAGATCAGTGCCTTCAAAGGAGACGATGCCTGACTCCTCGTGAAACTTGATAGAAGTTCCAGGATTCCTGTGGCACGTGGAAAGGGACCCTTGGTCTCCCACCCCAGCTGGAGAGGCGTCCCAATTGCCCTGCCAAGCTTCGAGGAGAATCCCGAGTTGTCCCTGGCAACTAGGCAGGAGTCCTGACGTCGCTGAACAAACACGTGTGTCGAAGGGCCATCCCCGTCGTAACTCGAGAATATACCCTAGGTTCCCGCCTCAATTCGAGAAAAACCATGAGACTTCCCCCTCGCCGCGAGATGAGGCCCGATTCCCCTGCACTGCATGCAGAGCAATTCTGTGTTGCACATCAAACATGAAAGGAGCCTTGATTTCCTTGATGGCAGTCCAGAGAAACCCCAAGAACACTGTTTCAAGGCTAGAGGGATCCTGAGGTCACTGTAGCAACACAAAAGAGCTCCATGGACCAAAAATCAACTCGAGATGAGAGGTTAGTCCCTGGCTTCGACTCCAGACGAATACCACCTTACCACAAGCACCTCAAGAGGAGGCTTCTCTCAGCTCTATGTATGTGAGAGGGACCCTGATTTTGCGGCCTCAAGTGGAATGGACACCGCGATGCCATGACTCGAAATAATGCCGGATATCGCTGCAGTGACTTGAATGCAGGCTCGTCTTGCATTTCCCAAGACGAAAGGATGTCTGAATCCCCTGTGGAGACCTCAGTGAAAGATCTAGTTCCCCACCTCATCGCGACCGGAGGCCTCACATCCTTTGAAAACTCCAGAGGTAGGCGGAGATCAGTGCCTCCAAAGGAGACGATGCCTGACTCCTCGTCAAACTTTATAGGAGTCCCAGGATTCCTGTGGCACATGGAAACGGACCCTTGGTCTCCCGCCTCAGCTGGAGAGGCGTCCCAATTGCCCTGCCAAGCCTCGAGAAGAATCCTGAGTTGTCCCTCGCAACTAGGCAGGAGTCCTGACGTGGCTGAACAAACATGTGGGTGGAAGGGCCATCCCCGCCATAACTCGAGAATATACCCCAGGTTCCCCCCGCAACTCGAGAAAAACCATGAGACTTCCCCCTCGCCGCGAGATGAGGCCCGATTCCCCTGCACTGCGTGCAGAACAATTCCGTGTTGCACATCACACATGAAAGGAGCCTTAATTTCCTTCATGGCACTCCGGAGAAACCCCAAGAACACTGTTTCAAGGCTAGAGGGATCCTGAGGTCACTTTAGCAACACGAAAGAGCTCCGTGGACCAAAAATCAACTCGAGATGAGGGGTTAGTCCCTGGCTTCGACTCCAGAGGAATACCACCTTACCACAAGCACCTCAAGAGGAGGCTTCTCTCAGCTCTAGGTATGTGAGAGGGACCCTGAGTTTGCGGCCTCCAGTCGAATATACACCACGATGCCCTGACTCGAAATAAGGCCGGATATCCCTGCAGTGACTTGAATGCAGGCTCGTCTTGCATCTCCCATGACGAAAGGATGTCTGAATCCCCTGTGGAGACCACAGAGAAAGACCTAGTTCCCCACCTCATCGCGACCGGAGGCCTCACATCTTTTGAAAACTCCAGAGGTACGCGGAGATCAGTGCCTCCAAAGGAGACGATGCCTGACTCCTCGTGAAACTTGATAGGAGTCCCAGGATTCCTGTGGCATGTGGAAAGGGACCCTTGGTCTCCCGCCTCAGCTGGAGAGGCGTCCCAATTGCCCTGCCAAGCCTCGAGGAGAATCCCGTGTTGTCCCTCGCAACTAGGCAGGAGTCCTGACGTGGCTGAACAAACACGTGGGTGGAAGGGCCATCCCCATCTTAACTCGAGAATATACCCCAGGTTCCCGCCTCAACTCGAGAAAAACCATGAGACTTCCCCCTCGCTGCGAGATGAGGCCCGATTCCCCTACACTGCGTGCAGAGCAATTCCGTGTTGCACATCACACATGAAAGGAGCCTTGATTTCCTTGATGGCACTCCAGAGAAACCCCAAGAACACTCTTTCAAGGCTAGAGGGATCCTGAGGTCACTGTAGCCACACGAAAGAGCTCCGTGGACCAGAAATCAACTCGAGATGAGAGGTTATTCCCTGGCTTCGACTCCAGAGGAATACCACCTTACCACAAGCACCTCAAGAGGAGGCTTCTCTCAGCTCTAGGTATGTGAGAGGGACCCTGAGTTTGCGGCCTCAAGTGGAATGGACACCGCGATGCCCTGACTCGAAATAAGGCCGGATATCCCTGCAGTGACTTGAATGCAGGCTCGTCTTGCATCTCCCAAGACGAAATGATGTTTGAATCCCCTGTGGAGACCACAGAGAAAGACCTAGTTCCCCACCTCATCGCAACCGGAGGCCTCACATCCTTTGAAAACTCCAGAGTACGCGGAGATCAGTGCCTCCAAAGGAGACGATGCCTGACTACCCGTGAAACTTGATAGGAGTCCCAGGATTCCTGTGGCACGTGGAAAGGGACCCTTGGTCTCCCACGTCAGCTGGAGAGACGTCCCAATTGCCCTGCCAAGCCTCGAGGAGAATCCCGAGTTGTCCCTCGCAACTAGGCAGGAGTCCTGACGTCGCTGAACAAACACGTGGGTGGAAGGGCCATCCCCGTCGTAACTCGAGAATATACCCCAGGTTCCCGCCGCAACTCGAGAAAAACCATGAGACTTCCCCCTCGCCGCGAGATGAGGCCCGATCCCCTACACTGCGTGCAGAGCAATTCCGTGTGGCACATCACACATGAAAGGAGCCTTAATTTCCTTGATGGCACTCCAGAGAAACCCCAAGAACACTGTTTCCAGGCTAGAGGGATCCTGAGGTCACTGTAGCAACACGAAAGAGCTCCGTGGACCAAAAATCAACTCGAGATGAGAGGTTAGTCCCTGGCTTCGACTCCAGAGGAATACCACCTTACCACAAGCACCTCAAGAGGAGGCTTCTCTCAGCTCTAGGTATGTGAGAGGGACCCTGAGTTTGCGGCCTCAAGTGGAATGGACACCGCGATGCCCTGACTCGAAATAAGGCCGGATATCCCTGCAGTGACTAGAATGCAGGCTCGTCTTGCATCTCCCAAGACGAAAGGATGTCTGAATCCCCTGTGGAGACCACAGAGAAAGACCTAGTTCCCCACCTCATCGCAACCGGAGGCCTCACATCCTTTGAAAACTCCAGAGGTACGCGGAGATCAGTGCCTCCAAAGGAGATGATGCCTGACTCCTCGTGAAACTTGATAGGAGTCCCAGGATTCCTGTGGCACGTGGAAAGGGACCCTTGGTCTCCCGCCTCAGCTGGAAAGGCGTCCCAATTGCCCTGCCAAGCCTCTAGGAGAATCCCGAGTTGTCCCTCGCAACTAGGCAGGAGTCCTGACGTGGCTGAACAAACACGTGTGTGGAAGGGCCATCCCCGTCGTAACTCGAGAATATACCCCAGGTTCCCGCCGCAACTCGAGAAAAACCATGAGACTTCCCCCTCGCCGCGAGATGAGGCCCGATTCCCCTGCACTGCGTGCAGAGCAATTCCGTGTTGCACATCACACATGAAAGGAGCCTTAATTTCCTTCATGGCACTCCAGAGAAACCCCAAGAACACTGTTTCAAGGCTAGAGGGATCCTGAGGTCACTGTAGCAACAAGAAAGAACTCTGTGGACCAAAAATCATCTCGAGATGAGAGGTTAGTCCCTAACTTCGACTCCAGAGGAATACCACCTAACCACAAGCACCTCAAGAGGAGGCTTCTCGCAGCTTTAGGTATGTGAGAGGGATCCTGAGATTGCAGCCTCAAGTGGAATGGACACCGCGATGCCCTGACTCGAAATAAGGCCGGATAACCATGCATTGACATAAATGCAGGCTCGTCTTGCATCTCCCAAGACGAAAGGATGTCTGAATCCTCTGTGGAGACCACAGAGAAAAACCTAGTTCCCCACCTCATCGAGACCGGAGGCCTCACATCCTTTGAAAACTGCAGAGGTACGCGGAGATCAGTGCCTCCATAGGAGACGATGCCTGACTCCTCGTGAAACTTGATAGGAGTACCAGGATTCCTGTGGCACGTGGACAGGGACCCTTGGTCTACCGCCTCAGCTGGAGAGGCGTCCCAATTGCCCTGCCAAGCCTCGAGGAGAATCCCGAGTTGTCCCTCGCAACTAGGCAGGAGACCTGACGTCGCTGAACAAACACGTGGGTGGAAGGGCCATCCCCGTCGTAACTCGAGAATATACCCCAGGTTCCCGCCGCAACTCGAGAAAAACCATGAGACTTCCCCCTCGCCGCGAGATGAGGCCCGATTCCCCTGCACTGCGTGCAGAGCAATTCCGTGTTGCACATCACACATGAAAGGAGCCTTGATTTCCTTGATGGCACTCCAGAGAAACCCCAGGAACACTGTTTCCAGGCTAGAGGGATCCTGAGGTCACTGTAGCCACACAAAAGAGCACCATGGACCAAAAATGAACTTGAGATGAGAGGTTAGTCCCTGGCTTCGACTCCAGAGGAATAACACCTTACCACAAGCACCTCAAGAGGAGGCTTCTCTCAGCTCTAGGTGTGTGAGAGGGACTCTGAGTTTGCGGCCTCAAGTGGAATGGACACCGCGATGCCCTGACTCGAAATAAGGCAGGATATCCCTGCAGTGACTTGAATGCAGGCTCGTCTTGCATCTCCCAAGATGTAAGGATGTCTGAATCCCCTCTGGAGACCACAGAGAAAGACCTAGTTCCCCACCTCATCGCGACCGGAGACCTCACATCGTTTCATAACTCCAGAGGTACGCAGAGATCAGTGCCTCCAAAGGAGACGATGCCTGACTCCTCGTGAAACTTGATAGGAGTCCCAGGATTCCTGTGGCACGTGGAAAGGGACCCTTGGTCTCCGGCGTCAGCTGGAGAGACGTCCCAATTGCCCTGCCAAGCCTCGAGGAGAATCCCGAGTTGTCCCTCGCAACTAGGCAGGAGTCCTGCCGACGCTGAACAAACACGTGTGTGGAAGGGCCATCCCCGTCGTAACTCGAGAATATACCCCAGGTTCCCGCCGCAACTCGAGAAAAACCATGAGACTTCCCCCTCGCTGCGAGATGAGGCCCGATTCCCCTGCACTGCGTGCAGAGCAATTCCGAGTTGCACATCACACATGAAAGGAGCCTTGATTTCCTTGATGGCACTCCAGAGAAACCCCAAGAACACTGTTTCAAGGCTAGCGGGATCCTGAGGTCACTGTAGGACCACGAAAGAGCTCCGTGGACTAAAAATCAACTCGAGATGAGAGGTTAGTCCCTGGCTTCGACTCCAGAGGAATACCACCTTACCACAAGCACCTCAAGAGGAGGCTTCTCTCAGCTCTAGGTATGTGAGAGGGACCCTGAGTTTGCGGCCTCAAGTGGAATGGTCACCGCGATGCCCTGACTCGAAATAAGGCCGGATATCCCTGCAGTGACTTGAATGCAGGCTCGTCTTGCATCTGCCAAGACGAAAGGATGTCTGAATCCCCTGTGGAGACCACAGAGAAAGACCTAGTTCCCCACCTCATCGCGACCGGAGGCCTCACATCCTTTGAAAACTCCAGAGGTACGCGGAGACCACTGCCTCCAAAGGAGACGATGCCTGACTCCTCGTGAAACTTGATAGGAGTCCCAGGATTCCTGTGGCAAGTGGAAAGGGACCCTTGGTCTCCCGCCTCAGCTGGAGAGGCGTCCCAATTGCCCTGCCAAGCCTCGAGGAGAATCCCGAGTTGTCCCTCGCAACTAGGCAGGAGTCCTGACGTCGCTTAACAAACACGTGGGTGGAAGGGCCATCCCCGTCGTAACTCGAGAATATACCCCAGGTTCCCGCCGCAACTCGAGAAAAACCATGAGACTTCCCCCTCGCCGCGTGATGAGGCCCGATTCCCCTGCACTGCGTGCAGAGCAATTCCGTGTTTCACATCACACATGAAAGGAGCCTTGATTTCCTTGATGGCACTCCAGAGAAACCCCAAGAACACAGTTTCAAGGCTAGAGGGATCCTGAGGTCACTGTAACAACAGGAAAGAGCTCCGTGGACCAAAAATCAACTCGAGATGAGAGGCTAGTCCCTGGCTTCGACTCCAGAGGAATACCACCTTACCACAAGCAGCTCAAGAGGAGGCTTCTCTCAGCTCTAAGTATGTGAGAGGGACCCTGATTTTGCGGCCTAAATTGGAATGGACACTGCGATGCCCTGACTCGAAATAAGGCAGGATATCCCTGCAGTGACTTGAATGCAGGCTCGTCTTGCATCTCCCAAGATGAAAGGATGTCTGAATCCCCTGTGGAGACCACAGAGAAAGACCTAGTTTCCCACCTCATCGCGACCGGAGGCCTCACATCCTTTGAAAACTCCAGAGGTACGCGGAGATCAGTGCCTCCAAAGGAGACGATGCCTGACTCCTCGTGAAACTTGATAGGAGTACCAGGATTCCTGTGGCACGTGGACAGGGACCCTTGGTCTACCGCCTGAGCTGGAGAGGCGTCCCAATTGCCCTGCCAAGCCTCGAGGAGAATCCCGAGTTGTCCCTCGCAACTAGGCAGGAGTCCTGACATGGCTGAACAAACATGTGGGTGGAAGGGCCATCCCCTCCATAACTCGAGAATATACCCCAGGTTCCCGCCGCAACTCGAGAAAAACCATGAGACTTCCCCCTCGCCGCTAGATGAGGCCCGATTCCCCTGCACTGCGTGCAGAACAATTCCGTGTTGCACATCACACATGAAAGGAGCCTTAATTTCCTTCATGGCACTCCAGAGAAACCCCAAGAACACTGTTTCAAGGCTAGAGGGATCCTGAGGTCACTGTAGCAACACGAAAGAGCTCCGTGGACCATAAATCAACTCGAGATGAGGGGTTAGTCCCTGGCTTCGACTCCAGAGGAATACCACCTTACCACAAGCACCTCAAGAGGAGGCTTCTCTCAGCTCTAGGTATGTGAGAGGGACCCTGAGTTTGCGGCCTCCAGTCGAATATACACCACGATGCCCTGACTCGAAATAAGGCCGGATGTCCCTGCAGTGACTTGAATGCAGGCTCGTCTTGCATCTCCCAAGACGAAAGGATGTCTGAATCCCCTGTGGAGACCACAGAGAAAGACCTAGTTCCCCACCTCATCGCGACCGGAGGCCTCACATCTTTTGAAAACTCCAGAGGTACTCGGAGATCAGTGCCTCCAAAGGAGACGATGCCTGACTCCTCGTGAAACTTGATAGGAGTCCCAGGATTCCTGTGGCATGTGGAAAGGGACCCTTGGTCTCCCGCCTCAGCTGGAGAGGCGTCCCAATTGCCCTGCCAAGCCTCGAGGAGAATCCCGTGTTGTCCCTCGCAACTAGGCAGGAGTCCTGACGTGGCTGAACAAACACGTGGGTGGAAGGGCCATCCCCATCTTAACTCGAGAATATACCCCAGGTTCCCGCCTCAACTCGAGAAAAACCATGAGACTTCCCCCTCGCTGCGAGATGAGGCCCGATTCCCCTACACTGCGTGCAGAGCAATTCCGTGTTGCACATCACACATGAAAGGAGCCTTGATTTCCTTGATGGCACTCCAGAGAAACCCCAAGAACACTCTTTCAAGGCTAGAGGGATCCTGAGGTCACTGTAGCCACACGAAAGAGCTCCGTGGACCAGAAATCAACTCGAGATGAGAGGTTAGTCCCTGGCTTCGACTCCAGAGGAATACCACCTTACCACAAGCACCTCAAGAGGAGGCTTCTCTCAGCTCTAGGTATGTGAGAGGGACCCTGAGTTTGCGGCCTCAAGTGGAATGGACACCGCGATGCCCTGACTCGAAATAAGGCCGGATATCCCTGCAGTGACTTGAATGCAGGCTCGTCTTGCATCTCCCAAGACGAGATGATGTTTGAATCCCCTGTGGAGACCACAGAGAAAGACCTAGTTCCCCACCTCATCGCAACCGGAGGGCTCACATCCTTTGAAAACTCCAGAGGTACGCGGAGATCAGTGCCTCCAAAGGAGACGATGCCTGACTCCTCGTGAAACTTGATAGGAGTCCCAGGATTCCTGTGGCACGTGGAAAGGGACCCTTGGTCTCCCGCGTCAGCTGGAGAGACGTCCCAATTGCCCTGCCAAGCCTCGAGGAGAATCCCGAGTTGTCCCTCGCAACTAGGCAGGAGTCCTGACGTCGCTGAACAAACACGTGGGTGGAAGGGCCATCCCCGTCGTAACTCGAGAATATACCCCAGGTTCCCGCCGCAACTCGAGAAAAACCATGAGACTTCCCCCTCGCCGCGAGATGAGGCCCGATCCCCTACACTGCGTGCAGAGCAATTCCGTGTGGCACATCACACATGAAAGGAGGCTTAATTTCCTTGATGGCACTCCAGAGAAACCCCAAGATCACTGTTTCCAGGCTAGAGGGATCCTGAGGTCACTGTAGCAACACGAAAGAGCTCCGTGGACCAAAAATCAACTCGAGATGAGAGGTTAGTCCCTGGCTTCGACTCCAGAGGAATACCACCTTACCACAAGCACCTCAAGAGGAGGCTTCTCTCAGCTCTAGGTATGTGAGAGGGACCCTGAGTTTGCGGCATCAAGTGGAATGGACACCGTGATGCCCTGACTCGAAATAAGGACGGATATAACTGCAGTGACTTGAATGCAGGCTCGTCTTGCATCTCCCAAGACGAAAGGATGTCTGAATCCCCTGTGGAGACCACAGAGAAAGACCTAGTTCCCCACCTCATCGCAACCGGAGGCCTCACATCCTTTGAAAACTCCAGAGGTACGCGGAGATCAGTGCCTCCAAAGGAGATGATGCCTGACTCCTCGTGAAACTTGATAGGAGTCCCAGGATTCCTGTGGCACGTGGAAAGGGACCCTTGGTCTCCCGCCTCAGCTGGAAAGGCGTCCCAATTGCCCTGCCAAGCCTCTAGGAGAATCCCGAGTTGTCCCTCGCAACTAGGCAGGAGTCCTGACGTGGCTGAACAAACACGTGTGTGGAAGGGCCATCCCCGTCGTAACTCGAGAATATACCCCAGGTTCCCGCCGCAACTCGAGAAAAACCATGAGACTTCCCCCTCGCCGCGAGATGAGGCCCGATTCCCCTGCACTGCGTGCAGAGCAATTCCGTGTTGCACATCACACATGAAAGGAGCCTTAATTTCCTTCATGGCACTCCAGAGAAACCCCAAGAACACTGTTTCAAGGCTAGAGGGATCCTGAGGTCACTGTAGCAACAAGAAAGAACTCTGTGGACCAAAAATCATCTCGAGATGAGAGGTTAGTCCCTAACTTCGACTCCAGAGGAATACCACCTAACCACAAGCACCTCAAGAGGAGGCTTCTCGCAGCTTTAGGTATGTGAGAGGGATCCTGAGATTGCAGCCTCAAGTGGAATGGACACCGCGATGCCCTGACTCGAAATAAGGCCGGATAACCATGCATTGACATAAATGCAGGCTCGTCTTGCATCTCCCAAGACGAAAGGATGTCTGAATCCTCTGTGGAGACCACAGAGAAAAACCTAGTTCCCCACCTCATCGAGACCGGAGGCCTCACATCCTTTGAAAACTGCAGAGGTACGCGGAGATCAGTGCCTCCATAGGAGACGATGCCTGACTCCTCGTGAAACTTGATAGGAGTACCAGGATTCCTGTGGCACGTGGACAGGGACCCTTGGTCTACCGCCTCAGCTGGAGAGGCGTCCCAATTGCCCTGCCAAGCCTCGAGGAGAATCCCGAGTTGTCCCTCGCAACTAGGCAGGAGACCTGACGTCGCTGAACAAACACGTGGGTGGAAGGGCCATCCCCGTCGTAACTCGAGAATATACCCCAGGTTCCCGCCGCAACTCGAGAAAAACCATGAGACTTCCCCCTCGCCGCGAGATGAGGCCCGATTCCCCTGCACTGCGTGCAGAGCAATTCCGTGTTGCACATCACACATGAAAGGAGCCTTGATTTCCTTGATGGCACTCCAGAGAAACCCCAGGAACACTGTTTCCAGGCTAGAGGGATCCTGAGGTCACTGTAGCCACACAAAAGAGCACCATGGACCAAAAATGAACTTGAGATGAGAGGTTAGTCCCTGGCTTCGACTCCAGAGGAATAACACCTTACCACAAGCACCTCAAGAGGAGGCTTCTCTCAGCTCTAGGTGTGTGAGAGGGACTCTGAGTTTGCGGCCTCAAGTGGAATGGACACCGCGATGCCCTGACTCGAAATAAGGCAGGATATCCCTGCAGTGACTTGAATGCAGGCTCGTCTTGCATCTCCCAAGATGTAAGGATGTCTGAATCCCCTCTGGAGACCACAGAGAAAGACCTAGTTCCCCACCTCATCGCGACCGGAGACCTCACATCGTTTCATAACTCCAGAGGTACGCAGAGATCAGTGCCTCCAAAGGAGACGATGCCTGACTCCTCGTGAAACTTGATAGGAGTCCCAGGATTCCTGTGGCACGTGGAAAGGGACCCTTGGTCTCCGGCGTCAGCTGGAGAGACGTCCCAATTGCCCTGCCAAGCCTCGAGGAGAATCCCGAGTTGTCCCTCGCAACTAGGCAGGAGTCCTGCCGACGCTGAACAAACACGTGTGTGGAAGGGCCATCCCCGTCGTAACTCGAGAATATACCCCAGGTTCCCGCCGCAACTCGAGAAAAACCATGAGACTTCCCCCTCGCTGCGAGATGAGGCCCGATTCCCCTGCACTGCGTGCAGAGCAATTCCGAGTTGCACATCACACATGAAAGGAGCCTTGATTTCCTTGATGGCACTCCAGAGAAACCCCAAGAACACTGTTTCAAGGCTAGCGGGATCCTGAGGTCACTGTAGGACCACGAAAGAGCTCCGTGGACTAAAAATCAACTCGAGATGAGAGGTTAGTCCCTGGCTTCGACTCCAGAGGAATACCACCTTACCACAAGCACCTCAAGAGGAGGCTTCTCTCAGCTCTAGGTATGTGAGAGGGACCCTGAGTTTGCGGCCTCAAGTGGAATGGTCACCGCGATGCCCTGACTCGAAATAAGGCCGGATATCCCTGCAGTGACTTGAATGCAGGCTCGTCTTGCATCTGCCAAGACGAAAGGATGTCTGAATCCCCTGTGGAGACCACAGAGAAAGACCTAGTTCCCCACCTCATCGCGACCGGAGGCCTCACATCCTTTGAAAACTCCAGAGGTACGCGGAGACCACTGCCTCCAAAGGAGACGATGCCTGACTCCTCGTGAAACTTGATAGGAGTCCCAGGATTCCTGTGGCAAGTGGAAAGGGACCCTTGGTCTCCCGCCTCAGCTGGAGAGGCGTCCCAATTGCCCTGCCAAGCCTCGAGGAGAATCCCGAGTTGTCCCTCGCAACTAGGCAGGAGTCCTGACGTCGCTTAACAAACACGTGGGTGGAAGGGCCATCCCCGTCGTAACTCGAGAATATACCCCAGGTTCCCGCCGCAACTCGAGAAAAACCATGAGACTTCCCCCTCGCCGCGTGATGAGGCCCGATTCCCCTGCACTGCGTGCAGAGCAATTCCGTGTTTCACATCACACATGAAAGGAGCCTTGATTTCCTTGATGGCACTCCAGAGAAACCCCAAGAACACAGTTTCAAGGCTAGAGGGATCCTGAGGTCACTGTAACAACAGGAAAGAGCTCCGTGGACCAAAAATCAACTCGAGATGAGAGGCTAGTCCCTGGCTTCGACTCCAGAGGAATACCACCTTACCACAAGCAGCTCAAGAGGAGGCTTCTCTCAGCTCTAAGTATGTGAGAGGGACCCTGATTTTGCGGCCTAAATTGGAATGGACACTGCGATGCCCTGACTCGAAATAAGGCAGGATATCCCTGCAGTGACTTGAATGCAGGTTCGTCTTGCATCTCCCAAGATGAAAGGATGTCTGAATCCCCTGTGGAGACCACAGAGAAAGACCTAGTTTCCCACCTCATCGCGACCGGAGGCCTCACATCCTTTGAAAACTCCAGAGGTACGCGGAGATCAGTGCCTCCAAAGGAGACGATGCCTGACTCCTCGTGAAACTTGATAGGAGTACCAGGATTCCTGTGGCACGTGGACAGGGACCCTTGGTCTACCGCCTGAGCTGGAGAGGCGTCCCAATTGCCCTGCCAAGCCTCGAGGAGAATCCCGAGTTGTCCCTCGCAACTAGGCAGGAGACCTGACATCGCTGAACAAACACGTGGGTGGAAGGGCCATCCCCGTCGTAACTCGAGAATATACCCCAGGTTCCCGCCGCAACTCGAGAAAAACCATGAGACTTCCCCCTCGCCGCGAGATGAGGCCCCGATTCCCCTGCACTGCGTGCAGAGCAATTCCTTGTTGCACATCACACATGAAAGGAGCCTTGATTTCCTTGATGGCACTCCAGAGAAACCCCAGGAACACTGTTTCCAGGCTAGAGGGATCCTGAGGTCACTGTAGCCACACAAAAGAGCTCCATGGACCAAAAATGAACTTGAGATGAGAGGTTAGTCCCTGGCTTCGACTCCAGAGGAATAACACCTTACCACAAGCACCTCAAGAGGAGGCTTCTCTCAGCTCTAGGTATGTGAGAGGGACTCTGAGTTTGCGGCCTCAAGTGGAATGGACACCGCGATGCCCTGACTCGAAATAAGGCAGGATATCCCTGCAGGGACTTGAATGCAGGCTCGTCTTGCATCTCCCAAGATGTAAGGATGTCTGAATCCCCTCTGGAGACCACAGAGAAAGACCTAGTTCCCCACCTCATCGCGACCGGAGACCTCACATCGTTTCATAACTCCAGAGGTACGCAGAGATCAGTGCCTCCAAAGGAGACGATGCCTGACTCCTCGTGAAACTTGATAGGAGTCCCAGGATTCCTGTGGCACGTGGAAAGGGACCCTTGGTCTCCCGCGTCAGCTGGAGAGACGTCCCAATTGCCCTGCCAAGCCTCGAGGAGAATCCCGAGTTGTCCCTTGCAACTAGGCAGGAGTCCTGCCGACGCTGAACAAACACGTGTGTGGAAGGGCCATCCCCGTCGTAACTCGAGAATATACCCCAGGTTCCCGCCGCAACTCGAGAAAAACCATGAGACTTCCCCCTCGCTGCGAGATGAGGCCCGATTCCCCTGCACTGCGTGCAGAGCAATTCCGAGTTGCACATCACACATGAAAGGAGCCTTGATTTCCTTGATGGCACTTCAGAGAAACCCCAAGAACACTGTTTCAAGGCTAGCGGGATCCTGAGGTCACTGTAGGACCACGAAAGAGCTCCGTGGACTAAAAATCAACTCGAGATGAGAGGTTAGTCCCTGGCTTCGACTCCAGAGGAATACCACCTTACCACAAGCACCTCAAGAGGAGGCTTCTCTCAGCTCTAGGTATGTGAGAGGGACCCTGAGTTTGCGGCCTCAAGTGGAATGGTCACCGCGATGCCCTGACTCGAAATAAGGCCGGATATCCCTGCAGTGACTTGAATGCAGGCTCGTATTGCATCTCCCAAGACGAAAGGATGTCTGAATCCCCTGTGGAGACCACAGAGAAAGACCTAGTTCCCCACCTCATTGCGACCGGATTCCTTATATCCTTTGAAAACTCCAGAGGTTCGCGGAGATCAGTGCCTCCAAAGGAGACGATGCCTGACTCCTCGTGAAACTTGATAGGAGTCCCAGGATTCCTGTGGCACGTGGAAAGGGACTCTTGGTCTCCCGCCTCAGCTGGAGAGGCGTCCCAATTGCCCTGCCAAGCTTCGAGGAGAATCCCGAGTTGTCCCTGGCAACTAGGCAGGAGTCCTGACGTCGCTGAACAAACACGTGTGTCGAAGGGCCATCCCCGTCGTAACTCGAGAATATACCCCAGGTTCCCGCCTCAATTCGAGAAAAACCATGAGACTTCCCCCTCGCCGCGAGATGAGGCCCGATTCCCCTGCACTGCATGCAGAGCAATTCTGTGTTGCACATCAAACATGAAAGGAGCCTTGATTTCCTTGATGGCAGTCCAGAGAAACCCCAAGAACACTGTTTCAAGGCTAGAGGGATCCTGAGGTCACTGTAGCAACACAAAAGAGCTCCATGGACCAAAAATCAACTCGAGATGAGAGGTTAGTCCCTGGCTTCGACTCCAGAGGAATACCACCTTACCACAAGCACCTCAAGAGGAGGCTTCTCTCAGCTCTATGTATGTGAGAGGGACCCTGATTTTGCGGCCTCAAGTGGAATGGACACCACGATGCCATGACTCGAAATAAGGCCGGATATCGCTGCAGTGACTTGAATGCAGGCTCGTCTTGCATTTCCCAAGACGAAAGGATGTCTGAATCCCCTGTGGAGACCTCAGTGAAAGATCTAGTTCCCCACCTCATCGCGACCGGAGGCCTCACATCCTTTGAAAACTCCAGAGGTAGGCGGAGATCAGTGCCTCCAAAGGAGACGATGCCTGACTCCTCGTCAAACTTTATAGGAGTCCCAGGATTCCTGTGGCACATGGAAAGGGACCCTTGGTCTCCCGCCTCAGCTGGAGAGGCGTCCCAATTGCCCTGCCAAGCCTCGAGGAGAATCCCGAGTTGTCCCTCGCAACTAGGCAGGAGTCCTGACGTGGCTGAACAAACATGTGGGTGGAAGGGCCATCCCCGCCATAACTCGAGAATATACCCCAGGTTCCCGCCGCAACTCGAGAAAAACCATGAGACTTCCCCCTCGCCGCGAGATGAGGCCCGATTCCCCTGCACTGCGTGCAGAACAATTCCGTGTTGCACATCACACATGAAAGGAGCCTTAATTTCCTTCATGGCACTCCGGAGAAACCCCAAGAACACTGTTTCAAGGCTAGAGGGATCCTGAGGTCACTGTAGCAACACGAAAGAGCTCCGTGGACCAAAAATCAACTCGAGATGAGGGGTTAGTCCCTGGCTTCGACTCCAGAGGAATACCACCTTACCACAAGCACCTCAAGAGGAGGCTTCTCTCAGCTCTAGGTATGTGAGAGGGACCCTGAGTTTGCGGCCTCCAGTCGAATATACACCACGATGCCCTGACTCGAAATAAGGCCGGATATCCCTGCAGTGACTTGAATGCAGGCTCGTCTTGCATCTCCCAAGACGAAATGATGTTTGAATCCCCTGTGGAGACCACAGAGAAAGACCTAGTTCCCCACCTCATCGCAACCGGAGGCCTCACATCCTTTGAAAACTCCAGAGTACGCGGAGATCAGTGCCTCCAAAGGAGACGATGCCTGACTACCCGTGAAACTTGATAGGAGTCCCAGGATTCCTGTGGCACGTGGAAAGGGACCCTTGGTCTCCCACGTCAGCTGGAGAGACGTCCCAATTGCCCTGCCAAGCCTCGAGGAGAATCCCGAGTTGTCCCTCGCAACTAGGCAGGAGTCCTGACGTCGCTGAATAAACACGTGGGTGGAAGGGCCATCCCCGTCGTAACTCGAGAATATACCCCAGGTTCCCGCCGTAACTCGAGAAAAACCATGAGACTTCCCCCTCGCCGCGAGATGAGGCCCGATCCCCTACACTGCGTGCAGAGCAATTCCGTGTGGCACATCACACATGAAAGGAGCCTTAATTTCCTTGATGGCACTCCAGAGAAACCCCAAGAACACTGTTTCCAGGCTAGAGGGATCCTGAGGTCACTGTAGCAACACGAAAGAGCTCCGTGGACCAAAAATCAACTCGAGATGAGAGGTTAGTCCCTGGCTTCGACTCCAGAGGAATACCACCTTACCACAAGCACCTCAAGAGGAGGCTTGTCTCAGCTCTAGGTATGTGAGAGGGACCCTGAGTTTGCGGCCTCAAGTGGAATGGACACCGCGATGCCCTGACTCGAAATAAGGCCGGATATCCCTGCAGTGACTAGAATGCAGGCTCGTCTTGCATCTCCCAAGACGAAAGGATGTCTGAATCCCCTGTGGAGACCACAGAGAAAGACCTAGTTCCCCACCTCATCGCAACCGGAGGCCTCACATCCTTTGAAAACTCCAGAGGTACGCGGAGATCAGTGCCTCCAAAGGAGATGATGCCTGACTCCTCGTGAAACTTGATAGGAGTCCCAGGATTCCTGTGGCACGTGGAAAGGGACCCTTGGTCTCCCGCCTCAGCTGGAAAGGCGTCCCAATTGCCCTGCCAAGCCTCTAGGAGAATCCCGAGCTGTCCCTCGCAACTAGGCAGGAGTCCTGACGTGGCTGAACAAACACGTGTGTGGAAGGGCCATCCCCGTCGTAACTCGAGAATATACCCCAGGTTCCCGCCGCAACTCGAGAAAAACCATGAGACTTCCCCCTCGCCGCGAGATGAGGCCCGATTCCCCTGCACTGCGTGCAGAGCAATTCCGTGTTGCACATCACACATGAAAGGAGCCTTAATTTCCTTCATGGCACTCCAGAGAAACCCCAAGAACACTGTTTCAAGGCTAGAGGGATCCTGAGGTCACTGTAGCAACAAGAAAGAACTCTGTGGACCAAAAATCATCTCGAGATGAGAGGTTAGTCCCTAACTTCGACTCCAGAGGAATACCACCTAACCACAAGCACCTCAAGAGGAGGCTTCTCGCAGCTTTAGGTATGTGAGAGGGATCCTGAGATTGCAGCCTCAAGTGGAATGGACACCGCGATGCCCTGACTCGAAATAAGGCCGGATAACCATGCATTGACATAAATGCAGGCTCGTCTTGCATCTCCCAAGACGAAAGGATGTCTGAATCCTCTGTGGAGACCACAGAGAAAAACCTAGTTCCCCACCTCATCAAGACCGGAGGCCTCACATCCTTTGAAAACTCCAGAGGTACGCGGAGATCAGTGCCTCCAAAGGAGACGATGCCTGACTCCTCGTGAAACTTGATAGGAGTACCAGGATTCCTGTGGCACGTGGACAGGGACCCTTGGTCTACCGCCTCAGCTGGAGAGGCGTCCCAATTGCCCTGCCAAGCCTCGAGGAGAATCCCGAGTTGTCCCTCGCAACTAGGCAGGAGTCCTGACGTCGTTGAAGAAACACGTGGGTGGAAGGGCCATCCCCGTCGTAACTCGAGAATATACCCCAGGTTCCCGCCGCAACTCGAGAAAAACCATGAGACTTCCCCCTCGCCGCGAGATGAGGCCCGATTCCCCTGCACTGCGTGCAGAGCAATTCCTTGTTGCACATCACACATGAAAGGAGCCTTGATTTCCTTGATGGCACTCCAGAGAAACCCCAGGAACACTGTTTCAAGGCTAGAGGGATCCTGAGGTCACTGTAGCAACACAAAAGAGCTCCATGGACCAAAAATGAACTTGAGATGAGAGGTTAGTCCCTGGCTTCGACTCCAGAGTAATAACACCTTACCACAAGCACCTCAAGAGGAGGCTTCTCTCAGCTCTAGGTATGTGAGAGGGACTCTGAGTTTGCGGCCTCAAGTGGAATGGACACCGCGATGCCCTGACTCGAAATAAGGCAGGATATCCCTGCAGGGACTTGAATGCAGGCTCGTCTTGCATCTCCCAAGATGTAAGGATGTCTGAATCCCCTCTGGAGACCACAGAGAAAGACCTAGTTCCCCACCTCATCGCGACCGGAGACCTCACATCGTTTCATAACTCCAGAGGTACGCAGAGATCAGTGCCTCCAAAGGAGACGATGCCTGACTCCTCGTGAAACTTGATAGGAGTCCCAGGATTCCTGTGGCACGTGGAAAGGGACCCTTGGTCTCCCGCGTCAGCTGGAGAGACGTCCCAATTGCCCTGCCAAGCCTCGAGGAGAATCCCGAGTTGTCCCTCGCAACTAGGCAGGAGTCCTGCCGACGCTGAACAAACACGTGTGTGGAAGGGCCATCCCCGTCGTAACTCGAGAATATACCCCAGGTTCCCGCCGCAACTCGAGAAAAACCATGAGACTTCCCCCTCGCTGCGAGATGAGGCCCGATTCCCCTGCACTGCGTGCAGAGCAATTCCGAGTTGCACATCACACATGAAAGGAGCCTTGATTTCCTTGATGGCACTCCAGAGAAACCCGAAGAACACTGTTTCAAGGCTAGCGGGATCCTGATGTCACTGTAGGACCACGAAAGAGCTCCGTGGACTAAAAATCAACTCGAGATGAGAGGTTAGTCCCTGGCTTCGACTCCAGAGGAATACCACCTTACCACAAGCACCTCAAGAGGAGGCTTCTCTCAGCTCTAGGTATGTGAGAGGGACCCTGAGTTTGCGGCCTCAAGTGGAATGGTCACCGCGATGCCCTGACTCGAAATAAGGCCGGATATCCCTGCAGTGACTTGAATGCAGGCTCGTCTTGCATCTCCCAAGACGAAAGGATGTCTGAATCCCCTGTGGAGACCACAGAGAAAGACCTAGTTCCCCACCTCATTGCGACCGGATTCCTTATATCCTTTGAAAACTCCAGAGGTTCGCGGAGATCAGTGCCTCCAAAGGAGACGATGCCTGACTCCTCGTGAAACTTGATAGGAGTCCCAGGATTCCTGTGGCACGTGGAAAGGGACACTTGGTCTCCCGCCTCAGCTGGAGAGGCGTCCCAATTGCCCTGCCAAGCCTCGAGGAGAATTCCGAGTTGTCCCTCGCAACTAGGCAGGAGTCCTGACGTCGCTGAACAAACACGTGGGTGGAAGGGCCATCCCCGTCGTAACTCGAAAATATACCCCAGGTTCCCGCCGCATCTCGAGAAAAACCATGAGACTTTCCCCTCGCCGCGAGATGAGGCCCGATTCCCCTGCACTGTGTTCAGAGCAATTCCGTGTTGCACATCACACATGAAAGGAGCCTTGATTTCCTTGATGGCACTCCAAAGAAACCCCAAGAACACTGTTTCAAGGCTAGCGGGATCCTGAGGTCACTGTAGCAACACGAAAGAGCTCTGTGGACCAAAAATCAACTCGAGATGAGAGGTTAGTTCCTGGCTTCGACTCCATAGGAATACCACTTTACCACAAGCACCTCAAGAGGAGGCTTCTCTCAGCTCTAGGTATGTGAGAGGGATCCTGAGTTTGCGGCCTCAAATGGAATGTACACCGCGATGCCCTGATTCGAAATAAGGCCGGATATCCCTGCAGTGACTTGAATGCAGGCTCGTCTTGCATCTCCCAAGACGAAAGGATGTCTGAATCCCCTGTGGAGACCACAGAGAAAGACGTAGTTCCCCACCTCATCGCGACCGGAGGCCTCACATCCTTTGAAAACTCCAGAGGTACGCGGAGACCACTGCCTCCAAAGGAGACGATGCCTGACTCCTCGTGAAACTTGATAGGAGTCCCAGGATTCCTGTGGCACGTGGAAAGGGACCCTTGGTCTCCCGCCTCAGCTGGAGAGGCGTCCCAATTGCCCTGCCAAGCCTCGAGGAGAATCCCGAGTTGTCCCTCGCAACTAGGCAGGAGTCCTGACGTCGCTTAACAAACACGTGGGTGGAAGGGCCATCCCCGTCGTAACTCGAGAATATACCCCAGGTTCCCGCCGCAACTCGAGAAAAACCATGAGACTTCCCCCTCGCCGCGAGATGAGGCCCGATTCCCCTGCACTGCGTGCAGAGCAATTCCGTGTTGCACATCAAACATGAAAGGAGCCTTGATTTCCTTGATGGCACTCCAGAGAAACCCCAAGAACACAGTTTCAAGGCTAGAGGGATCCTGAGGTCACTGTAACAACAGGAAAGAGCTCCGTGGACCAAAAATCAACTCGAGATGAGAGGATAGTCCCTGGCTTCGACTCCAGAGGAATACCACCTTACCACAAGCAGCTCAAGAGGAGGCTTCTCTCAGCTCTAAGTATGTGAGAGGGACCCTGATTTTGCGGCCTAAAGTGGAATGGACACTGCGATGCCCTGACTCGAAATAAGGCAGGATATCCCTGCAGTGACTTGAATGCAGGCTCGTCTTGCATCTCCCAAGATGAAAGGATGTCTGAATCCCCTGTGGAGACCACAGAGAAAGACCTAGTTCCCCACCTCATGGCGACCGGAGGCCTCACATTCTTTGAAAACTCCAGAGGTACGCGGAGATCAGTGCCTCCAAAGGAGACGATGCCTGACTCCTCGTGAACCTTGATAGGAGTCCCAGCATTCCTGTGGCACGTGGAAAGGAACACTTGGTCTCCCGCCTCAGCTGGAGAGGCGTCCCAATTGCCCTGCCAAGCCTCGAGGAGAATCCCGAGTTCTCCCTCGCAACTAGGCAAGAGTCCTGACGTCGCTGAACAAACACGTGGGTGGAAGGGCCATCCCCGTCGTAACTCGAGAGTATAATCCAGGTTCCCGCCGCAACTCGAGAAAAACCATGAGACTTTCCCCTCGCCGCGAGATGAGGCCCGATTCCCCTGCACTGTGTGTAGAGCAATTCCGTGTTGCACAACACACATGAAAGGAGCCTTGATTTCCTTGATGGCACTCCAGAGAAACCCCAAGAACACTGCTTCAAGGCTAGAGGGATCCTGAGGTCACTGTAGCAACACGAAAGAGCTCTGTGGACCAAAAATCAACTCGAAATGAGAGGTTAGTCCCTGGCTTCGAATCCAGAGGAATACCACCTTACCACAAGCACCTCAAGAGGAGGCTTCTCTCAGCTCTAGCTATGTGAGAGGGACCCTGAGTTTGCGGCCTCAAGTGGAATGGACACCGCGATGCCCTGACTCGAAATAAGGCCGAACATCCCTGCAGTGACTTGAATGCAGGCTCGTCTTGCATCTCCCAAGAAGAAAGGATGTCTGAATCCCCTGTGGAGACCACAGAGAAAGACTTAGTTTCACACCTCATCGCGACCGGAGGCCTCACATCCTTTGAAAACTCCAGAGGTACGCGGAGATCAGTGCCTCCAAAGGAGACGATGCCTGACTCCTCGTGAAACTTGATAGAAGTCCCAGGATTCCTGTGGCACGTGGAAAGGGACCCTTGGTCTCCGGCCTCAGCTGGAGAGGCGTCCCAATTGCCCTGCCAAGCCTCGAGGAGAATCCCGAGTTGTCCCTCGCAACTTGGCAGGAGTCCTGACGTCGCTGAAGAAACACGGGTGTGGAAGGGCGATCCCCGTCGTAACTCGAGAATATACCCCAGGTTCCCGCCGCAACTCGAGAAAAACCATGAGACTTCCCCCTCGCCTCGAGATGAGGCCCGATTCTCCTGCACTGCGTGCAGAGCAATTCCGTGTTGCACATCACACATGAAAGGAGCCTTGATTTCCATGATGGCACTCCAGAGAATTCCCAAGAACACTGTTTCAAGGCTAGAGGGATCCTGAGGTCACTGTAGCAACACGAAAGAGCTCCGTGGACCAAAAATCAACTCGAGATGAGAGGTTAGTCCCTGGCTTCAACTCCAGAGGAATACCACCTTACCACACGCACCTCAAGAGGAGGCTTCTCTCAGCTCTAGGTATGTGAGAGGGACCTTGAGTTTGCGGCCTCAAGTGGAATGGACACCTCGATGCCCTGACTCGAAATAAGGCCGGATATCCCTGCAGTGACTTGAATGCAGGTTCGTCTTGCATCTCCCAAGACGAAAGGATGTCTGAATCCCCTGTGGAGACCACAGAGAAAGACCTAGTTCCCCACCTCATCGCAACCGGAGGCCTCACATCCTTTGAAAACTCCAGAGGTACGCGGAGATCAGTGCCTCCAAAGGAGATGATGCCTGACTCCTCGTGAAACTTGATAGGAGTCCCAGGATTCCTGTGGCACGTGGAAAGGGACCCTTGGTCTCCCGCCTCAGCTGGAAAGGCGTCCCAATTGCCCTGCCAAGCCTCTAGGAGAATCCCGAGCTGTCCCTCGCAACTAGGCAGGAGTCCTGACGTGGCTGAACAAACACGTGTGTGGAAGGGCCATCCCCGTCGTAACTCGAGAATATACCCCAGGTTCCCGCCGCAACTCGAGAAAAACCATGAGACTTCCCCCTCGCCGCGAGATGAGGCCCGATTCCCCTGCACTGCGTGCAGAGCAATTCCGTGTTGCACATCACACATGAAAGGAGCCTTAATTTCCTTCATGGCACTCCAGAGAAACCCCAAGAACACTGTTTCAAGGCTAGAGGGATCCTGAGGTCACTGTAGCAACAAGAAAGAACTCTGTGGACCAAAAATCATCTCGAGATGAGAGGTTAGTCCCTAACTTCGACTCCAGAGGAATACCACCTAACCACAAGCACCTCAAGAGGAGGCTTCTCGCAGCTTTAGGTATGTGAGAGGGATCCTGAGATTGCAGCCTCAAGTGGAATGGACACCGCGATGCCCTGACTCGAAATAAGGCCGGATAACCATGCATTGACATAAATGCAGGCTCGTCTTGCATCTCCCAAGACGAAAGGATGTCTGAATCCTCTGTGGAGACCACAGAGAAAAACCTAGTTCCCCACCTCATCAAGACCGGAGGCCTCACATCCTTTGAAAACTCCAGAGGTACGCGGAGATCAGTGCCTCCAAAGGAGACGATGCCTGACTCCTCGTGAAACTTGATAGGAGTACCAGGATTCCTGTGGCACGTGGACAGGGACCCTTGGTCTACCGCCTCAGCTGGAGAGGCGTCCCAATTGCCCTGCCAAGCCTCGAGGAGAATCCCGAGTTGTCCCTCGCAACTAGGCAGGAGTCCTGACGTCGTTGAAGAAACACGTGGGTGGAAGGGCCATCCCCGTCGTAACTCGAGAATATACCCCAGGTTCCCGCCGCAACTCGAGAAAAACCATGAGACTTCCCCCTCGCCGCGAGATGAGGCCCGATTCCCCTGCACTGCGTGCAGAGCAATTCCTTGTTGCACATCACACATGAAAGGAGCCTTGATTTCCTTGATGGCACTCCAGAGAAACCCCAGGAACACTGTTTCAAGGCTAGAGGGATCCTGAGGTCACTGTAGCAACACAAAAGAGCTCCATGGACCAAAAATGAACTTGAGATGAGAGGTTAGTCCCTGGCTTCGACTCCAGAGTAATAACACCTTACCACAAGCACCTCAAGAGGAGGCTTCTCTCAGCTCTAGGTATGTGAGAGGGACTCTGAGTTTGCGGCCTCAAGTGGAATGGACACCGCGATGCCCTGACTCGAAATAAGGCAGGATATCCCTGCAGGGACTTGAATGCAGGCTCGTCTTGCATCTCCCAAGATGTAAGGATGTCTGAATCCCCTCTGGAGACCACAGAGAAAGACCTAGTTCCCCACCTCATCGCGACCGGAGACCTCACATCGTTTCATAACTCCAGAGGTACGCAGAGATCAGTGCCTCCAAAGGAGACGATGCCTGACTCCTCGTGAAACTTGATAGGAGTCCCAGGATTCCTGTGGCACGTGGAAAGGGACCCTTGGTCTCCCGCGTCAGCTGGAGAGACGTCCCAATTGCCCTGCCAAGCCTCGAGGAGAATCCCGAGTTGTCCCTCGCAACTAGGCAGGAGTCCTGCCGACGCTGAACAAACACGTGTGTGGAAGGGCCATCCCCGTCGTAACTCGAGAATATACCCCAGGTTCCCGCCGCAACTCGAGAAAAACCATGAGACTTCCCCCTCGCTGCGAGATGAGGCCCGATTCCCCTGCACTGCGTGCAGAGCAATTCCGAGTTGCACATCACACATGAAAGGAGCCTTGATTTCCTTGATGGCACTCCAGAGAAACCCGAAGAACACTGTTTCAAGGCTAGCGGGATCCTGATGTCACTGTAGGACCACGAAAGAGCTCCGTGGACTAAAAATCAACTCGAGATGAGAGGTTAGTCCCTGGCTTCGACTCCAGAGGAATACCACCTTACCACAAGCACCTCAAGAGGAGGCTTCTCTCAGCTCTAGGTATGTGAGAGGGACCCTGAGTTTGCGGCCTCAAGTGGAATGGTCACCGCGATGCCCTGACTCGAAATAAGGCCGGATATCCCTGCAGTGACTTGAATGCAGGCTCGTCTTGCATCTCCCAAGACGAAAGGATGTCTGAATCCCCTGTGGAGACCACAGAGAAAGACCTAGTTCCCCACCTCATTGCGACCGGATTCCTTATATCCTTTGAAAACTCCAGAGGTTCGCGGAGATCAGTGCCTCCAAAGGAGACGATGCCTGACTCCTCGTGAAACTTGATAGGAGTCCCAGGATTCCTGTGGCACGTGGAAAGGGACACTTGGTCTCCCGCCTCAGCTGGAGAGGCGTCCCAATTGCCCTGCCAAGCCTCGAGGAGAATTCCGAGTTGTCCCTCGCAACTAGGCAGGAGTCCTGACGTCGCTGAACAAACACGTGGGTGGAAGGGCCATCCCCGTCGTAACTCGAAAATATACCCCAGGTTCCCGCCGCATCTCGAGAAAAACCATGAGACTTTCCCCTCGCCGCGAGATGAGGCCCGATTCCCCTGCACTGTGTTCAGAGCAATTCCGTGTTGCACATCACACATGAAAGGAGCCTTGATTTCCTTGATGGCACTCCAAAGAAACCCCAAGAACACTGTTTCAAGGCTAGCGGGATCCTGAGGTCACTGTAGCAACACGAAAGAGCTCTGTGGACCAAAAATCAACTCGAGATGAGAGGTTAGTTCCTGGCTTCGACTCCATAGGAATACCACTTTACCACAAGCACCTCAAGAGGAGGCTTCTCTCAGCTCTAGGTATGTGAGAGGGATCCTGAGTTTGCGGCCTCAAATGGAATGTACACCGCGATGCCCTGATTCGAAATAAGGCCGGATATCCCTGCAGTGACTTGAATGCAGGCTCGTCTTGCATCTCCCAAGACGAAAGGATGTCTGAATCCCCTGTGGAGACCACAGAGAAAGACGTAGTTCCCCACCTCATCGCGACCGGAGGCCTCACATCCTTTGAAAACTCCAGAGGTACGCGGAGACCACTGCCTCCAAAGGAGACGATGCCTGACTCCTCGTGAAACTTGATAGGAGTCCCAGGATTCCTGTGGCACGTGGAAAGGGACCCTTGGTCTCCCGCCTCAGCTGGAGAGGCGTCCCAATTGCCCTGCCAAGCCTCGAGGAGAATCCCGAGTTGTCCCTCGCAACTAGGCAGGAGTCCTGACGTCGCTTAACAAACACGTGGGTGGAAGGGCCATCCCCGTCGTAACTCGAGAATATACCCCAGGTTCCCGCCGCAACTCGAGAAAAACCATGAGACTTCCCCCTCGCCGCGAGATGAGGCCCGATTCCCCTGCACTGCGTGCAGAGCAATTCCGTGTTGCACATCAAACATGAAAGGAGCCTTGATTTCCTTGATGGCACTCCAGAGAAACCCCAAGAACACAGTTTCAAGGCTAGAGGGATCCTGAGGTCACTGTAACAACAGGAAAGAGCTCCGTGGACCAAAAATCAACTCGAGATGAGAGGATAGTCCCTGGCTTCGACTCCAGAGGAATACCACCTTACCACAAGCAGCTCAAGAGGAGGCTTCTCTCAGCTCTAAGTATGTGAGAGGGACCCTGATTTTGCGGCCTAAAGTGGAATGGACACTGCGATGCCCTGACTCGAAATAAGGCAGGATATCCCTGCAGTGACTTGAATGCAGGCTCGTCTTGCATCTCCCAAGATGAAAGGATGTCTGAATCCCCTGTGGAGACCACAGAGAAAGACCTAGTTCCCCACCTCATGGCGACCGGAGGCCTCACATTCTTTGAAAACTCCAGAGGTACGCGGAGATCAGTGCCTCCAAAGGAGACGATGCCTGACTCCTCGTGAACCTTGATAGGAGTCCCAGCATTCCTGTGGCACGTGGAAAGGAACACTTGGTCTCCCGCCTCAGCTGGAGAGGCGTCCCAATTGCCCTGCCAAGCCTCGAGGAGAATCCCGAGTTCTCCCTCGCAACTAGGCAAGAGTCCTGACGTCGCTGAACAAACACGTGGGTGGAAGGGCCATCCCCGTCGTAACTCGAGAGTATAATCCAGGTTCCCGCCGCAACTCGAGAAAAACCATGAGACTTTCCCCTCGCCGCGAGATGAGGCCCGATTCCCCTGCACTGTGTGTAGAGCAATTCCGTGTTGCACAACACACATGAAAGGAGCCTTGATTTCCTTGATGGCACTCCAGAGAAACCCCAAGAACACTGCTTCAAGGCTAGAGGGATCCTGAGGTCACTGTAGCAACACGAAAGAGCTCTGTGGACCAAAAATCAACTCGAAATGAGAGGTTAGTCCCTGGCTTCGAATCCAGAGGAATACCACCTTACCACAAGCACCTCAAGAGGAGGCTTCTCTCAGCTCTAGCTATGTGAGAGGGACCCTGAGTTTGCGGCCTCAAGTGGAATGGACACCGCGATGCCCTGACTCGAAATAAGGCCGAACATCCCTGCAGTGACTTGAATGCAGGCTCGTCTTGCATCTCCCAAGAAGAAAGGATGTCTGAATCCCCTGTGGAGACCACAGAGAAAGACTTAGTTTCACACCTCATCGCGACCGGAGGCCTCACATCCTTTGAAAACTCCAGAGGTACGCGGAGATCAGTGCCTCCAAAGGAGACGATGCCTGACTCCTCGTGAAACTTGATAGAAGTCCCAGGATTCCTGTGGCACGTGGAAAGGGACCCTTGGTCTCCGGCCTCAGCTGGAGAGGCGTCCCAATTGCCCTGCCAAGCCTCGAGGAGAATCCCGAGTTGTCCCTCGCAACTTGGCAGGAGTCCTGACGTCGCTGAAGAAACACGGGTGTGGAAGGGCGATCCCCGTCGTAACTCGAGAATATACCCCAGGTTCCCGCCGCAACTCGAGAAAAACCATGAGACTTCCCCCTCGCCTCGAGATGAGGCCCGATTCTCCTGCACTGCGTGCAGAGCAATTCCGTGTTGCACATCACACATGAAAGGAGCCTTGATTTCCATGATGGCACTCCAGAGAATTCCCAAGAACACTGTTTCAAGGCTAGAGGGATCCTGAGGTCACTGTAGCAACACGAAAGAGCTCCGTGGACCAAAAATCAACTCGAGATGAGAGGTTAGTCCCTGGCTTCAACTCCAGAGGAATACCACCTTACCACACGCACCTCAAGAGGAGGCTTCTCTCAGCTCTAGGTATGTGAGAGGGACCTTGAGTTTGCGGCCTCAAGTGGAATGGACACCTCGATGCCCTGACTCGAAATAAGGCCGGATATCCCTGCAGTGACTTGAATGCAGGTTCGTCTTGCATCTCCCAAGACGAAAGGATGTCTGAATCCCCTGTGGAGACCACAGAGAAAGACCTAGTTCACCACCTCATCGCGACCGGAGGCCTCACATACTTTGAAAACTACAGAGGTACGCGGAGATCAGTGCCTCCAAAGGAGACGATGCCTGACTCCTCGTGAAACTTGATAGGAGTCCCAGGATTCATGTGGCACGTGGAAAGGGACCCTTGGTCTCCCGCCTCAGCTGGAGAGGCGTCCCAATTGCCCTGCCAAGCCTCGAGGAGAATCCCGAGTTGTCCCTCGCAACTAGGCAGGAGTCCTGACGTCGCTGAACAAACACGTGGGTGGAAGGGACATCCCCGTCGTAACTCGAGAATATACCCCAGGTTCCGGCCGCAACTCGAGAAAAACCATGAGACTTCCCCCTCGCCGCTAGATGAGGCCCGATTCCCCTGCACTGTGTGCAGAGCAATTCCGTGTTGCACATCACACATGAAAGGAGCCTTGATTTCCTTGATGGCACACCAGAGAAATCCCAAGAACACTGTTTCAAGGCTAGAGGGATCCTGAGGTCACTGTAGCAACACGAAAGAGCTCTGTGGACCAAAAATCAACTCGAGATGAGAGGTTAGTCCCTGGCTTCGACTCCAGACGAATACCACCTTACCACAAGCACCTCAAGAGGAGGCTTCTCTCAGCTCTAGGTATGTGAGAGGGACCCTGAGTTTGCGGCCTCAAGTGGAATGGACACCGCGATGCCCTGACTCGAAATAAGGCCGGATATCCCTGCAGTGACTTGAATGCAGGCTCGTCTTGCATCTCCCAAGACGAAAGGATGTCTGAATCCCCTGTGGAGACCACAGAGAAACACCTAGTTCCCCACCTCATCGCGACCGGAGGCCTCACATCCTTTGAAAACTCCAGAGGTACGCGGAGATCAGTGCCTCCAAAGGAGACGACGCCTGACTCCTCGTGAAACTTGATAGGAGTCCCTGTATTCCTGGGGCACGTGGAAAGGGACCCTTGGTCTCCCGCCTCAGCTGGAGAGGCGTCCCAATTGCCCTGCCAAGCCTCGAGGAGAATCCCGAGTTGTCCCTCGCAACTAGGCAGGAGTCCTGACGTCGCTGAACAAACACGTGTGTGGAAGGGCCATCCCCGTCGTAACTCGAGAATATACCCCAGGTACCCGTCGCAACTCGAGAAAAACAATGAGACTTCTCCCTCGCCACGAGATGAGGCCCGATTCCCCTGCACTGCGTGCAGAGCAATTCCATGTTGCACATCACACATGAAAGGAGCCTTGATTTCCTTGACGGCACTCCAGAGAAATCCCAAGAACACTGTTTCAAGGCTAGAGGGATCCTGAGGTCACTGTAGCAACACGAAAGAGCTCTGTGGACCAAAAATCAACTCGAGATGAGAGGTTAGTTCCTGGCTTCGACTCCAGAGGAATACCACCTTACCACAAGCATCTCAAGAGGAGGATTCTCTCAGCTCTAGGCATGTGAGAGGGACCCTGAGTTTGCGGCCTCAAGTTGAATGGACACCGCGATGACCTGACTCGAAATAAGGCCGGATATCCCTGCAGTGACTTGAATGCAGGCTCGTCTTGCATCTCCCAAGACGAAAGGATGTCTGAATCCCCTGTGGAGACCACAGAGAAAGACCGAGTTCCCCAACTCATCGCGACCGGAGGCCTCACATCCTTTGAAAACTCCAGAGGTACGCGGAGATCAGTGCCTCCAAAGGAGACGACGCCTGACTCCTCGTGAAACTTGATAGGAGTCCCAGGATTCCTGTGGCACGTGGAAAGGGACCCTTGGTCTCCAGCCTCAGCTGGAGAGGCGTCCCAATTGCCCTGCCAAGCCTCGAGGAGAATCCCGAGCTGTCCCTCGCAACTAGGCAGGAGTGCTGACGTCGATGAACAAACACGTGGGTGGAAGGGTCATCCCCGTCATAACTCGAGAATATACCCCAGGTTCCCGCCGCAACTCGAGAAAAACCATGAGACTTCCCCGTCGCCGCGAGATGAGCCCCGATTCCCCTGCACTGCATTGACAGCAATTCCGTGTTGCACATCAAACATGAAAGGAGCCTTGATTTCCTTAATGGCACTCCAGAGAAACCCCAAGAACACTGTGGCAAGACTAGAGGGATCCTGAGGTCACTGTAGCAACACGAAAGAGCTCCGTGGACCAAAAATCAACTCGAGATGACAGGTTAGTCCCTGGCTTCGACTCCAGAGGAATACCACCTTACCACAAGCACCTCAAGAGGAGGCTTCTCTCAGCTCTAGGTATGTGAGAGGGACCCTGATTTTGCGGCCTCAAGTGGAATGGACACTGCGATGCCCTGACGAGAAATAAGGCCGGATATCCCTGCAGTGACTTGAATGCAGGCTCGTCTTGCATCTCCCAAGATGAAAGGATGTCTGAATCCCCTGTGGAGACCACAGAAAAAGACCTAGTTCCCCACCTCATGGCGACCGGAGGCCTCACATTCTTTGAAAACTCCAGAGGTACGCAGAGATCAGTGCCTCCAGAGGAGACGATGCCTGACTCCTCGTGAAACTTTATAGGAGTCCCAGGATTCCTGTGGCACGTGGAAAGGGACCCTTGGTCTACTGCCTCAGCTGGGGAGGCGTCCCAGTTGCCCTGCCAAGCCTCGAGGAGAATCCCGAGTTGTCCCTCGTAACTAGGCAGGAGTCCTGACGTCGCTGAACAAACACGTGGTTGGAAGGGCCATCCCCGTTGTAAGTCGAGAATATACCCCAGGTTCCCGTCGCAACTCGAGAAAAATCATGAGACTTCCCCCTCGCCGCGAGATGAGGCCCGATTTCCCTGCACTGCATGCAGAGCAATTCCGTGTTGCACATCACACATGAAAGGAGCCTTGATTTCCTTGATGGCACTTCAGAGAAACCCCAAGAACACTGTTTCAAGGCTAGAGGGATCCTGAGGTCACTGTAGCAACCCAAAGAGCTCCGTGGACCAAAAATCAACTCGAGATGAGAGGTTAGTCCCTGGCTTCAACTCCAGAGGAATACCACCTTACCACACGCACCTCAAGAGGAGGCTTCTCTCAGCTCTAGGTATGTGAGAGGGACCTTGAGTTTGCGGCCTCAAGTGGAATGGACACCTCGATGCCCTGACTCGAAATAAGGCCGGATATCCCTGCAGTGACTTGAATGCAGGTTCGTCTTGCATCTCCCAAGACGAAAGGATGTCTGAATCCCCTGTGGAGACCACAGAGAAAGACCTAGTTCGCCACCTCATCGCGACCGGAGGCCTCACATACTTTGAAAACTACAGAGGTACGCGGAGATCAGTGCCTCCAAAGGAGACGATGCCTGACTCCTCGTGAAACTTGATAGGAGTCCCAGGATTCCTGTGGCACGTGGAACGGGACCCTTGGTCTCCCGCCTCAGCGGGAGAGGCGTCCCAATTGCCCTGCCAAGCCTCGAGGAGAATCGGGAGTTGTCCCTCGCAACTAGGCAGGAGTCCTGACGTCGCTGACGAAACACGTGTGTGGAAGGGCCATCCCCGTCGTAACTCGAGAATATACCCCAGGTTCCCGCCGCAACTCGAGAAAAACCATGAGACTTCCCCCTCGCCGCGAGATGAGGCCCGATTCCCCTGCACTGCGTGCAGAGCAATTCCGTGTTGCACATCAAACATGAAAGGAGCCTTGATTTCCTTGATGGCACTCCAGAGAAATCCCAAGAACACTGTTTCAAGGCTAGAGGGATCCTGAGGTCACTGTAGCAACAAGAAAGAGCTCCGGGGACCAAAAATCAACTCGAGATGAGAGGTTAGTCCCTGGCTTCGACTCCAGAGGAATACCACCTTACCACAAGCAACTCAAGAGAAGGCTTCTCTCAGCTCTAGGTATGTGAGAGGGACCCTGAGTTTGCAGCCTCAAGTGGAATGGACACCTCGATGACCTGACTCGAAATAAGGCTGGATATCCCTGCAGTGACTTGAATGCAGGCTCGTCTTGCATCTCCCAAGATGAGAGGATGGCTGAATCCCCTGTGGAGACCACAGAGAAAGACCTAGTTCCCCACCTCATCGCGACCGGAGACCTCGCATCCTTTGAAAACTCCAGAGGTACACGGAGATCAGTGCCTCCAAAGGAGACGATGCCTGCATCCTCGTGAAAATTTATAGGAGTCCCAGGATTCCTGTGGCACGTGGAAAGGGACACTTGGTCTCCCGCCTCAGCTGGAGAGGCGTCCCAATTGCCCTGCCAAGCCTCGAGGAGAATCCCGAGTTGTCCCTCGTAACTAGGCAGGAGTCCTGACGTCGCTGAAGAAACACGTGTGTGGAAGGGCCATCCCCTTGGTAACTCGAGAATATACCCCAGGTTCCCCCCGCAACTCGAGAAAAACCATGAGACTTCCCCCTCGCCGCGAGATGAGGCCCGATTCCCCTGCACTGCGTGCAGAGCAATTCCGTGTTGCACATCACGCATGAAAGGAGCCTTGATTTCCTTGACGGCACTCCAGAGAAACCCCAACAACACTGTTTCAAGTCTAGAGGGATCCTGAGTTCACTGTAGCAACACGAAAGAGCTCCGTGGACCAAAAATCAACTCGAGATGAGAGGTTAGTCCCTGGCTTCGACTCCAGAGGAACACCACCTTACCACAAGCACCTCAAGAGGAGGCTTTCCTCAGCTCTAGGTATGTGAGAGGGACCCTGAGTTTGCGGCCTCAAGTGGAATGGACACCGCGAGGCCCTGACTCGAAATAAGGCCGGCTATCCCTGCAGTGACTTGAATGCAGGCTCGTCTTGCATCTCCCAAGACAAAAGGATGGCGGAATCCCCTGTGGAGACCACAGAGAAAGTCCTAGTTCCCCAACTCATGGCGACCGGAGGCCTCACATCCTTTGAAAACCCCAGAGGTACGCGGAAATCAGTGCCTCCAAAGGAAACGACGCCTGACTCCTCGTGAAACTTGATAGGAGTCCCAGGATTCCTGTGGCACGTGGAAAGGGACCCTTGGTCTCCCGCCTCAGCTGGAGAGGCGTCCCAATTGCCCTGCCAAGCCTCGAGGAGAATCCCGAGTTGTCCCTCACAACTAGGCAGGAGTCCTGACGTCGCTGAAGAAACACGTGTGTGGAAGGGCCATCCCCGTCGTAACTCGAGAATATACCCCAGGTTCCCGCCGCAACTCGAGAAAAACCATGAGACTTCCCCCTCGCCGCGAGATGAGGCCCGATTCCCCTGCACTGCGTGCAGAGCAATTCCGTGTTGCACATCACACAAGAAAGGAGCCTTGATTTCCTTGATGGCACTCCAGGGAAATCCCAAGAACACTCTTTCAAGGCTAGAGGGATCCTGAGGTCACTGTAGCAACACGAAAGAGCTCCGTGGACCAAAAATCAACTCGAGATGAGAGGTTAGTCTCTGGCTTCGACTCCAGAGGAATACCACCTTACCACAACAACTCAAGAGGAGGCTTCTCTCAGCTCTAGGTATGTGAGAGGGACCCTGAGTTTGCGGCCTCAAGTGGAATGGACACTGCGATGCCCTGACTCGAAATAAGGCTGGATGTCCCTGCAGTGACTTGAATGCAGGCTCGTCTTTCATGTCCCAAGACGAAAGGATGGCTGAATCCCCTGGGGAGACCACAGAGAAAGACCTAGTTCCCCACTTCATCGCGACCGGAGGCCTCACATCCTTTGAAAACTCCAGAGGTATGCGGAGATCAGTGCCTCCAAAGGAGACGATGACTGACTCCTCGTGAAACTTGATAGGAGTCCCAGGATTCCTGTGGCAAGTGGAAAGGGACCCTTGGTCTCCCGCCTCAGCTGGAGAGGCGTCCCAATTGCCCTGCCAAGCTTCGAGGAGAATCCCGAGTTGTCCCTCGCAACTAGGCAGGAGTCCTGACGTCGCTGAACAAACATGTGTGTGAAAAGGCCATCCCCGTCGTAACTCGAGAATATACCCCAGGTTCCCGCCGCAACTCGAGAAAAACCATGAAAATTCCCCCTAGCTGCGAGATGAGGCCCGATTTCCGTGCACTGCGTGCAGACCAATTGCGTGTTGCACATCACACATGAAAGGAGCCTTGATTTCCTTGACGGCACTCCAGAGAAACCCCAAGAACACTGTTTCAAGGCTAGAGGGATCCTGAGGTCACTGTAGCAACACGAAAGAGCTCCGTGGACCAAAAATGAACTCGAGATGAGAGGTTAGTCCCTGGCTTCGACTCCAGAGCAATACCACCTTACCACAAGCACCTCAATAAGAGTCTTCTCTCAGCTCTAGGTATGTGAGAGGGACCCTGAGTTTGCGGCCTCAAGTGGAATGGACACCTCGATGCCCTGACTCGAAATAAGGCCGGATATCCCTGCAGTGACTTGAATGCAGGCTCGTCTTGCATCGCCCAAGATGAAAGGATGTCTGAATCCCCTGTGGAGACCACAGAGAAAAACCTAGTTCACCACCTCATCGCGACCGGAGGCCTCACATCCTTTGAAAACTCCAGAGGTACGCGGAGATCAGTGCCTCCAAAGGAGACGATGCCTGACTCCTCGTGAAACTTGATAGGAGTCCCAGGATTCCTGTGGAACGTGGAAAGGGACTCTTGGTCTCCCGCCTCAGCTGGAGAGGCGTCCCAATTGCCCTGCCAAGCCTCGAGGACAATCCCGAGTTGTCCCTCGCAACTAGGCAGGAGTTCTGACGTCGCTGAACAGACATGTGTGTGGAAGGGCCATCCCCGTCGTAACTCGAGAATATACCCCAGGTTCCTGCCGCAACTCGAAAAAAACCATGAGAATTCCCCCTAGCCACGAGATGAGGCCCGATTCCCCTGCACTGCGTGCACACCAATTCCGTGTTGCACATCACACATGAAAGGAGCCTTGATTTCCTTGATGGCACTCCAGAGAAACCCCAAGAACACTGTTTCAAGGCTAGAGTGATTCTGAGGTCACTGTAGCCACACGAAAGAGCTCTGTGGACAAAAATCAACTCGAGATGAGAGGTTAGTCCCTGGCTTCGACTCCAGAGGAATACCACCTTACCACAAGCACCTCAAGAGGAGGCTTCTCTCAGCTCTAGGTATGTGAGAGGGACCCTGAGTTTGCGGCCTCAAGTGGAATGGACACCGCGATGCCCTGACTCGAAATAAGGCCGGATATCCCTGCAGTGACTTGAATGCAGGCTCGTCTTGCATCTCCCAAGACGAAAGGATGTCTGAATCTCCTATGGAGACCACAGAGAAAGACCTAGTTCCCCACCTCATCGCGACCGGAGGCCTCACATCCTTTGAAAACTCCAGAGGTACGCGGAGATCAGTGCCTCCAAAGGAGACGACGCCTGACTCCTCGTGAAACTTGATAGGAGTCCCAGGATTCCTGTGGCACATGGAAAGGGACCCTTGGTCTCCCGCCTCAGCTGGAGAGGCGTCCCAGTTGCCCTGCCAAGCCTCGAGGAGAATCCCGAGTTGTCCCTCGCAACTAGGCAGGAGTCCTGACGTCGCTGAACAAACACGTGGGTGAAGGGCCATCCCCGTCGTAACTCGAGAATATACCCCAGGTTCCCGTCGCAACTCGAGAAAAATCATGAGACTTCCCCCTCGCCGCGAGATGAGGCCCGATTTCCCTGCACTGCATGCAGAGCAATTCCGTGTTGCACATCACACATGAAAGGAGCCTTGGTTTCCTTGATGGCACTTCAGAGAAACCCCAAGAACACTGTTTCAAGGCTAGAGGGATCCTGAGGTCACTGTAGCAACCCAAAGAGCTCCGTGGACCAAAAATCAACTCGAGATGAGAGGTTAGTCCCTGGCTTCAACTCCAGAGGAATACCACCTTACCACACGCACCTCAAGAGGAGGCTTCTCTCAGCTCTAGGTATGTGAGAGGGACCTTGAGTTTGCGGCCTCAAGTGGAATGGACACCGCGATGCCCTGACTCGAAATAAGGCCGGATATCCCTGCAGTGACTTGAATGCAGGTTCGTCTTGCATCTCCCAAGACGAAAGGATGTCTGAATCCCCTGTGGAGACCACAGAGAAAGACCTAGTTCGCCACCTCATCGCGACCGGAGGCCACACATACTTTGAAAACTACAGAGGTACGCGGAGATCAGTGCCTCCAAAGGAGACGATGCCTGACTCCTCGTGAAACTTGATAGGAGTCCCAGGATACCTGTGGCACGTGGAACGGGACCCTTGGTCTCCCGCCTCAGCGGGAGAGGCGTCCCATTTGCCCTGCCAAGCCTCGAGGAGAATCGGGAGTTGTCCCTCGCAACTAGGCAGGAGTCCTGACGTCGCTGACGAAACACGTGTGTGGAAGGGCCATCCCCGTCGTAACTCGAGAATATACCCCAGGTTCCCGCCGCAACTCGAGAAAAACCATGAGACTTCCCCCTCGCCGCTAGATGAGGCCCGATTCCCCTGCACTGTGTGCAGAGCAATTCCGTGTTGCACATCACACATGAAAGGAGCCTTGATTTCCTTGATGGCACACCAGAGAAATCCCAAGAACACTGTTTCAAGGCTAGAGGGATCCTGAGGTCACTGTAGCAACACGAAAGAGCTCTGTGGACCAAAAATCAACTCGAGATGAGAGGTTAGTCCCTGGCTTCGACTCCAGACGAATACCACCTTACCACAAGCACCTCAAGAGGAGGCTTCTCTCAGCTCTAGGTATGTGAGAGGGACCCTGAGTTTGCGGCCTCAAGTGGAATGGACACCGCGATGCCCTGACTCGAAATAAGGCCGGATATCCCTGCAGTGACTTGAATGCAGGCTCGTCTTGCATCTCCCAAGACGAAAGGATGTCTGAATCCCCTGTGGAGACCACAGAGAAACACCTAGTTCCCCACCTCATCGCGACCGGAGGCCTCACATCCTTTGAAAACTCCAGAGGTACGCGGAGATCAGTGCCTCCAAAGGAGACGACCCCTGACTCCTCGTGAAACTTGATAGGAGTCCCTGTATTCCTGGGGCACGTGGAAAGGGACCCTTGGTCTCCCGCCTCAGCTGGAGAGGCGTCCCAATTGCCCTGCCAAGCCTCGAGGAGAATCCCGAGTTGTCCCTCGCAACTAGGCAGGAGTCCTGACGTCGCTGAACAAACACGTGTGTGGAAGGGCCATCCCCGTCGTAACTCGAGAATATACCCCAGGTTCCCGTCGCAACTCGAGAAAAACAATGAGACTTCCCCCTCGCCACGAGATGAGGCCCGATTCCCCTGCACTGCGTGCAGAGCAATTCCATGTTGCACATCACACATGAAAGGAGCCTTGATTTCCTTGACGGCACTCCAGAGAAACCCCAAGAACACTGTTTCAAGGCTAGAGGGATCCTGAGGTCACTGTAGCAACACGAAAGAGCTCTGTGGACCAAAAATCAACTCGAGATGAGAGGTTAGTTCCTGGCTTCGACTCCAGACGAATACCACCTTACCACAAGCATCTCAAGAGGAGGCTTCTCTCAGCTCTAGGCATGTGAGAGGGACCCTGAGTTTGCGGCCTCAAGTGGAATGGACACCGCGATGCCCTGACTCGAAATAAGGCCGGATATCCCTGCAGTGACTTGAATGCAGGCTCGTCTTGCATCTCCCAAGACGAAAGGATGTCTGAATCCCCTGTGGAGACCACAGAGAAAGACCTAGTTCCCCACCTAATCGCGACCGGAGGCCTCACATCCTTTGAAAACTCCAGAGGTACGCGGAGATCAGTGCCTCCAAAGGAGACGACGCCTGACTCCTCGTGAAACTTGATAGGAGTCCCAGGATTCCTGTGGCACGTGGAAAGGGACCCTTGGTCTCCAGCCTCAGCTGGAGAGGCGTCCCAATTGCCCTGCCAAGCCTCGAGGAGAATCCCGAGTTGTCCCTCGCAACTAGGCAGGAGTGCTGACGTCGATGAACAAACACGTGGGTGGAAGGGTCATCCCCGTCATAACTCGAGAATATACCCCAGGTTCCCGCCGCAACTCGAGAAAAACCATGAGACTTCCCCGTCGCCGCGAGATGAGCCCCGATTCCCCTGCACTGCATTGACAGCAATTCCGTGTTGCACATCAAACATGAAAGGAGCCTTGATTTCCTTAATGGCACTCCAGAGAAACCCCAAGAACACTGTTGCAAGACTAGAGGGATCCTGAGGTCACTGTAGCAACACGAAAGAGCTCCGTGGACCAAAAATCAACTCGAGATGACAGGTTAGTCCCTGGCTTCGACTCCAGAGGAATACCACCTTACCACAAGCACCTCAAGAGGAGGCTTCTCTCAGCTCTAGGTATGTGAGAGGGACCCTGATTTTGCGGCCTCAAGTGGAATGGACACTGCGATGCCCTGACGAGAAATAAGGCCGGATATCCCTGCAGTGACTTAAATGCAGGCTCGTCTTGCATCTCCCAAGATGAAAGGATGTCTGAATCCCCTGTGGAGACCACAGAAAAAGACCTAGTTCCCCACCTCATGGCGACCGGAGGCCTCACATTCTTTGAAAACTCCAGAGGTACGCAGAGATCAGTGCCTCCAGAGGAGACGATGCCTGACTCCTCGTGAAACTTTATAGGAGTCCCAGGATTCCTGTGGCACGTGGAAAGGGACCCTTGGTCTACTGCCTCAGCTGGGGAGGCGTCCCAGTTGCCCTGCCAAGCCTCGAGGAGAATCCCGAGTTGTCCCTCGTAACTAGGCAGGAGTCCTAACGTCGCTGAACAAACACGTGGTTGGAAGGGCCATCCCCGTCGTAAGTCGAGAATATACCCCAGGTTCCCGTCGCAACTCGAGAAAAATCATGAGACTTCCCCCTCGCCGCGAGATGAGGCCCGATTTCCCTGCACTGCATGCAGAGCAATTCCGTGTTGCACATCACACATGAAAGGAGCCTTGATTTCCGTGATGGCACTTCAGAGAAACCCCAAGAACACTGTTTCAAGGCTAGAGGGATCCTGAGGTCACTGTAGCAACCCAAAGAGCTCCGTGGACCAAAAATCAACTCGAGATGAGAGGTTAGTCCCTGGCTTCAACTCCAGAGGAATACCACCTTACCACACGCACCTCAAGAGGAGGCTTCTCTCAGCTCTAGGTATGTGAGAGGGACCTTGAGTTTGCGGCCTCAAGTGGAATGGACACCTCGATGCCCTGACTCGAAATAAGGCCGGATATCCCTGCAGTGACTTGAATGCAGGTTCGTCTTGCATCTCCCAAGACGAAAGGATGTCTGAATCCCCTGTGGAGACCACAGAGAAAGACCTAGTTCGCCACCTCATCGCGACCGGAGGCCTCACATACTTTGAAAACTACAGAGGTACGCGGAGATCAGTGCCTCCAAAGGAGACGATGCCTGACTCCTCGTGAAACTTGATAGGAGTCCCAGGATTCCTGTGGCACGTGGAACGGGACCCTTCGTCTCCCGCCTCAGCGGGAGAGGCGTCCCAATTGCCCTGCCAAGCCTCGAGGAGAATCGGGAGTTGTCCCTCGCAACTAGGCAGGAGTCCTGACGTCGCTGACGAAACACGTGTGTGGAAGGGCCATCCCCGTCGTAACTCGAGAATATACCCCAGGTTCCCGCCGCAACTCGAGAAAAACCATGAGACTTCCCCCTCGCCGCGAGATGAGGCCCGATTCCCCTGCACTGCGTGCAGAGCAATTCCGTGTTGCACATCAAACATAAAAGGAGCCTTGATTTCCTTGATGGCACTCCAGAGAAATCCAAAGAACACTGTTTCAAGGCTAGAGGGATCCTGAGGTCACTGTAGCAACAAGAAAGAGCTCCGGGGACCAAAAATCAACTCGAGATGAGAGGTTAGTCCCTGGCTTCGACTCCAGAGGAATACCACCTTACCACAAGCAACTCAAGAGGAGGCTTCTCTCAGCTCTAGGTATGTGAGAGGGACCCTGAGTTTGCAGCCTCAAGTGGAATGGACACCTCGATGACCTGACTCGAAATAAGGCTGGATATCCCTGCAGTGACTTGAATGCAGGCTCGTCTTGCATCTCCCAAGATGAAAGGATGTCTGAATCCCCTGTGGAGACCACAGAGAAAGACCTAGTTCCCCACCTCATCGCGACCGGAGACCTCGCATCCTTTGAAAACTCCAGAGGTACACGGAGATCAGTGCCTCCAAAGGAGACGATGCCTGCATCCTCGTGAAAATTTATAGGAGTCCCAGGATTCCTGTGGCACGTGGAAAGGGACACTTGGTCTCCCGCCTCAGCTGGAGAGGCGTCCCAATTGCCCTGCCAAGCCTCGAGGAGAATCCCGAGTTGTCCCTCGTAACTAGGCAGGAGTCCTGACGTCGCTGAAGAAACACGTGTGTGGAAGGGCCATCCCCTTGGTAACTCGAGAATATACCCCAGGTTCCCCCCGCAACTCGAGAAAAACCATGAGACTTCCCCCTCGCCGCGAGATGAGGCCCGATTCCCCTGCACTGCGTGCAGAGCAATTCCGTGTTGCACATCACGCATGAAAGGAGCCTTGATTTCCTTGACGGCACTCCAGAGAAACCCCAACAACACTGTTTCAAGTCTAGAGGGATCCTGAGTTCACTGTAGCAACACGAAAGAGCTCCGTGGACCAAAAATCAACTCGAGATGAGAGGTTAGTCCCTGGCTTCGACTCCAGAGGAACACCACCTTACCACAAGCACCTCAAGAGGAGGCTTTCCTCAGCTCTAGGTATGTGAGAGGGACCCTGAGTTTGCGGCCTCAAGTGGAATGGACACCGCGAGGCCCTGACTCGAAATAAGGCCGGATATCCCTGCAGTGAGTTGAATGCAGGCTCGTCTTGCATCTCCCAAGACAAAAGGATGGCTGAATCCCCTGTGGAGACCACAGAGAAAGTCCTAGTTCCCCAACTCATGGCGACCGGAGGCCTCACATCCTTTGAAAACCCCAGAGGTACGCGGAAATCAGTGCCTCCAAAGGAAACGACGCCTGACTCCTCGTGAAACTTGATAGGAGTCCCAGGATTCCTGTGGCACGTGGAAAGGGACCCTTGGTCTCCCGCCTCAGCTGGAGAGGCGTCCCAATTGCCCTGCCAAGCCTCGAGGAGAATCCCGAGTTGTCCCTCACAACTAGGCAGGAGTCCTGACGTCGCTGAAGAAACACGTGTGTGGAAGGGCCATCCCCGTCGTAACTCGAGAATATACCCCAGGTTCCCGCCGCAACTCGAGAAAAACCATGAGACTTCCCCCTCGCCGCGAGATGAGGCCCGATTCCCCTGCACTGCGTGCAGAGCAATTCCGTGTTGCACATCACACAAGAAAGGAGCCTTGATTTCCTTGATGGCACTCCAGGGAAATCCCAAGAACACTCTTTCAAGGCTAGAGGGATCCTGAGGTCACTGTAGCAACACGAAAGAGCTCCGTGGACCAAAAATCAACTCGAGATGAGAGGTTAGTCCCTGGCTTCGACTCCAGAGGAATACCACCTTACCACAACAACTCAAGAGGAGGCTTCTCTCAGCTCTAGGTATGTGAGAGGGACCATGAGTTTGCGGCCTCAAGTGGAATGGACACTGCGATGCCCTGACTCGAAATAAGGCTGGATGTCCCTGCAGTGACTTGAATGCAGGCTCGTCTTGCATGTCCCAAGACGAAAGGATGGCTGAATCCCCTGGGGAGACCACAGAGAAAGACCTAGTTCCCCACTTCATCGCGACCGGAGGCCTCACATCCTTTGAAAACTCCAGAGGTATGCGGAGATCAGTGCCTCCAAAGGAGACGATGACTGACTCCTCGTGAAACTGAATAGGGGTCCCAGGATTCCTGTGGTAAGTGGAAAGGGACCCTTGGTCTCCCGCCTCAGCTGGAGAGGCGTCCCAATTGCCCTGCCAAGCTTCGAGGAGAATCCCGAGTTGTCCCTCGCAACTAGGCAGGAGTCCTGACGTCGCTGAACAAACATGTGTGTGAAAATGCCATCCCCGTCGTAACTCGAGAATATACCCCAGGTTCCCGCCGCAACTCGAGAAAAACCATGAAAATTCCCCCTAGCTGCGAGATGAGGCCCGATTTCCGTGCACTGCGTGCAGACCAATTGCGTGTTGCACATCACACATGAAAGTAGCCTTGATTTCCTTGACGGCACTCCAGAGAAACCCCAAGAACACTGTTTCAAGGCTAGAGGGATCCTGAGGTCACTGTAGCAACACGAAAGAGCTCCGTGGACCAAAAATGAACTCGAGATGAGAGGTTAGTCCCTGGCTTCGACTCCAGAGCAATACCACCTTACCACAAGCACCTCAATAAGAGTCTTCTCTCAGCTCTAGGTATGTGAGAGGGACCCTGAGTTTGCGGCCTCAAGTGGAATGGACACCACGATGCCCTGACTCGAAATAAGGCCGGATATCCCTGCAGTGACTTGAATGCAGGCTCGTCTTGCATCGCCCAAGATGAAAGGATGTCTGAATCCCCTGTGGAGACCACAGAGAAAAACCTAGTTCACCACCTCATCGCGACCGGAGGCCTCACATCCTTTGAAAACTCCAGAGGTACGCGGAGATCAGTGCCTCCAAAGGAGACGATGCCTGACTCCTCGTGAAACTTGATAGGAGTCCCAGGATTCCTGTGGAACGTGGAAAGGGACTCTTGGTCTCCCGCCTCAGCTGGAGAGGCGTCCCAATTGCCCTGCCAAGCCTCGAGGAGAATCGGGAGTTGTCCCTCGCAACTAGGCAGGAGTTCTGACGTCGCTGAACAGACATGTGTGTGGAAGGGCCATCCCCGTCGTAACTCGAGAATATACCCCAGGTTCCTGCCGCAACTCGAGAAAAACCATGAGAATTCCCCCTAGCCACGAGATGAGGCCCGATTCCCCTGCACTGCGTGCACACCAATTCCGTGTTGCACATCACACATGAAAGGAGCCTTGATTTCCTTGATGGCACTCCAGAGAAACCCCAAGAACACTGTTTCAAGGCTAGAGTGATTCTGAGGTCACTGTAGCCACACGAAAGAGCTCTGTGGACAAAAATCAACTCGAGATGAGAGGTTAGTCCCTGGCTTCGACTCCAGAGGAATACCACCTTACCACAAGCACCTCAAGAGGAGGCTTCTCTCAGCTCTAGGTATGTGAGAGGGACCCTGAGTTTGCGGCCTCAAGTGGAATGGACACCGCGATGCCCTGACTCGAAATAAGGCCGGATATCCCTGCAGTGACTTGAATGCAGGCTCGTCTTGCATCTCCCAAGACGAAAGGATGTCTGAATCCCCTATGGAGACCACAGAGAAAGACCTAGGTCCCCACCTCATCGCGACCGGAGGCCTCACATCCTTTGAAAACTCCAGAGGTACGCGGAGATCAGTGCCTCCAAAGGAGACGACGCCTGACTCCTCGTGAAACTTGATAGGAGTCCCAGGATTCCTGTGGCACATGGAAAAGGACCCTTGGTCTCCCGCCTCAGCTGGAGAGGCGTCCCAGTTGCCCTGCCAAGCCTCGAGGAGAATCCCGAGTTGTCCCTCGCAACTAGGCAGGAGTCCTGACGTCGCTGAACAAACACGTGTGTGGAAGGGCCATCCCCGTCGTAACTCGAGAATATACCCCAGGTTCCCGTCGCAACTCGAGACAAATCATGAGACTTCCCCCTCGCCGCGAGATGAGGCCCGATTTCCCTGCACTGCATGCAGAGCAATTCCGTGTTGCACATCACACATGAAAGGAGCCTTGATTTCCTTGATGGCACTTCAGAGAAACCCCAAGAACACTCTTTCAAGGCTAGAGGGATCCTGAGGTCACTGTAGCAACCCAAAGAGCTCCGTGGACCAAAAATCAACTCGAGATGAGAGGTTAGTCCCTGGCTTCAACTCCAGAGGAATACCACCTTACCACACGCACCTCAAGAGGAGGCTTCTCTCAGCTCTAGGTATGTGAGAGGGACCTTGAGTTTGCGGCCTCAAGTGGAATGGACACCTCGATGCCCTGAATCGAAATAAGGCCGGATATCCCTGCAGTGACTTGAATGCAGGTTCGTCTTGCATCTCCCAAGACGAAAGGATGTCTGAATCCCCTGTGGAGACCACAGAGAAAGACCTAGTTCGCCACCTCATCGCGACCGGAGGCCTCACATACTTTGAAAACTACAGAGGTACGCGGAGATCAGTGCCTCCAAAGGAGACGATGCCTGACTCCTCGTGAAACTTGATAGGAGTCCCAGGATTCCTGTGGCACGTGGAACGGGACCCTTGGTCTCCCGCCTCAGCGGGAGAGGCGTCCCATTTGCCCTGCCAAGCCTCGAGGAGAATCGGGAGTTGTCCCTCGCAACTAGGCAGGAGTCCTGACGTCGCTGACGAAACACGTGTGTGGAAGGGCCATCCCCGTCGTAACTCGAGAATATACCCCAGGTTCCCGCCGCAACTCGAGAAAAACCATGAGACTTCCCCCTCGCCGCGAGATGAGGCCCGATTCCCCTGCACTGCGTGCAGAGCAATTCCGTGTTGCACATCAAACATGAAAGGAGCCTTGATTTCCTTAATGGCACTCCAGAGAAATCTCAAGAACACTGTTTCAAGGCTAGAGGGATCCTGAGGTCACTGTAGCAACAAGAAAGAGCTCCGGGGACCAAAAATCAACTCGAGATGAGAGGTTAGTCCCTGGCTTCGACTCCAGAGGAATACCACCTTACCACAAGCAACTCAAGAGGAGTCTTCTCGCAGCTCTAGGTATGTGAGAGGGACCCTGAGTTTGCAGCCTCAAGTGGAATGGACACCTCGATGACCTGACTCGAAATAAGGCTGGATATCCCTGCAGTGACTTGAATGCAGGCTCGTCTTGCATCTCCCAAGATGAGAGGATGGCTGAATCCCCTGTGGAGACCACAGAGAAAGACCTAGTTCCCCACCTCATCGCGACCGGAGACCTCGCATCCTTTGAAAACTCCAGAGGTACACGGAGATCAGTGCCTCCAAAGGAGACGATGCCTGCATCCTCGTGAAAATTTATAGGAGTCCCAGGATTCCTGTGGCACGTGGAAAGGGACACTTGGTCTCCCGCCTCAGCTGGAGAGGCGTCCCAATTGCCCTGCCAAGCCTCGAGGAGAATCCCGAGTTGTCCCTCGTAACTAGGCAGGAGTCCTGACGTCGCTGAAGAAACACGTGTGTGGAAGGGCCATCCCCTTGGTAACTCGAGAATATACCCCAGGTTCCCCCCGCAACTCGAGAAAAACCATGAGACTTCCCCCTCGCCGCGAGATGAGGCCCGATTCCCCTGCACTGCGTGCAGAGCAATTCCGTGTTGCACATCACGCATGAAAGGAGCCTTGATTTCCTTGACGGCACTCCAGAGAAACCCCAACAACACTGTTTCAAGTCTAGAGGGATCCTGAGTTCACTGTAGCAACACGAAAGAGCTCCGTGGACCAAAAATCAACTCGAGATGAGAGGTTAGTCCCTGGCTTCGACTCCAGAGGAACACCACCTTACCACAAGCACCTCAAGAGGAGGCTTTCCTCAGCTCTAGGTATGTGAGAGGGACCCTGAGTTTGCGGCCTCAAGTGGAATGGACACCGCGAGGCCCTGACTCGAAATAAGGCCGGATATCCCTGCAGTGACTTGAATGCAGGCTCGTCTTGCATCTCCCAAGACAAAAGGATGGCGGAATCCCCTGTGGAGACCACAGAGAAAGTCCTAGTTCCCCAACTCATGGCGACCGGAGGCCTCACATCCTTTGAAAACCCCAGAGGTACGCGGAAATCAGTGCCTCCAAAGGAAACGACGCCTGACTCCTCGTGAAACTTGATAGGAGTCCCAGGATTCCTGTGGCACGTGGAAAGGGACCCTTGGTCTCCCGCCTCAGCTGGAGAGGCGTCCCAATTGCCCTGCCAAGCCTCGAGTAGAATCCCGAGTTGTCCCTCACAACTAGGCAGGAGTCCTGACGTCGCTGAAGAAACACGTGTGTGGAAGGGCCATCCCCGTCGTAACTCGAGAATATACCCCAGGTTCCCGCCGCAACTCGAGAAAAACCATGAGACTTCCCCCTCGCCGCGAGATGAGGCCCGATTCCCCTGCACTGCGTGCAGAGCAATTCCGTGTTGCACATCACACAAGAAAGGAGCCTTGATTTCCTTGATGGCACTCCAGGGAAATCCCAAGAACACTCTTTCAAGGCTAGAGGGATCCTGAGGTCACTGTAGCAACACGACAGAGCTCCGTGGACCAAAAATCAACTCGAGATGAGAGGTTAGTCCCTGGCTTCGACTCCAGAGGAATACCACCTTACCACAACAACTCAAGAGGAGGCTTCTCTCAGCTCTAGGTATGTGAGAGGGACCCTGAGTATGCGGCCTCAAGTGGAATGGACACTGCAATGCCCTGACTCGAAATAAGGCTGGATGTCCCTGCAGTGACTTGAATGCAGGCTCGTCTTGCATGTCCCAAGACGAAAGGATGGCTGAATCCCCTGGGGAGACCACAGAGAAAGACCTAGTTCCCCACTTCATCGCGACCGGAGGCCTCACATCCTTTGAAAACTCCAGAGGTATGCGGAGATCAGTGCCTCCAAAGGAGACGATGACTGACTCCTCGTGAAACTTGATAGGAGTCCCAGGATTCCTGTGGCAAGTGGAAAGGGACCCTTGGTCTCCCGCCTCAGCTGGAGAGGCGTCCCAATTGCCCTGCCAAGCTTCGAGGAGAATCCCGAGTTGTCCCTCGCAACTAGGCAGGAGTCCTGACGTCGCTGAACAAACATGTGTGTGAAAAGGCCATCCCCGTCGTAACTCGAGAATATACCCCAGGTTCCCGCCGCAACTCGAGAAAAACCATGAAAATTCCCCCTCGCCGCGAGATGAGGCCCGATTTCCGTGCACTGCATGCAGACCAATTGCGTGTTGCACATCACACATGAAAGGAGCCTTGATTTCCTTGACGGCACTCCAGAGAAACCCCAAGAACACTGTTTCAAGGCTAGAGGGATCCTGAGGTCACTGTAGCAACAGGAAAGAGCTCTGTGGACCAAAAATCAACTCGAGATGAGAGGTTAGTCCCTGGCTTCGACTCCAGAGGAATACCACCTTACCACAAGCACCTCAAGAGGAGGCTTCTCTCAGCTCTAGGTATGTGAGAGGGACCCTGAGTTTGCGGCCTCAAGTGGAATGGACACTGCGATGCCCTGACTCGAAATAAGGCCGGATATCCCTGGAGTGACTTGAATGCAGGCTCGTCTTGCATCTCCCAAGACGAAAGGATGTCTGAATCCCCTGTGGAGACCACAGAGAATGACCTAGTTCCCCACCTCATCGCGACCGGAGGCCTCACATCCTTTGAAAACTCCAGAGGTACGCGGAGATCAGTGCCTCCAAAGGAGACGATGCCTGACTCCTCGTGAAACTTGATAGGAGTCCAAGGATTCCTGTGGCACGTGGAAAGGGACCCTTGGTCTGGCGCCTCAGCTGGAGAGGCCTCCCAATTGCCCTGCCAAGCCTCGAGGAGAATCCCGAGTTGTCCCTCGCAACTAGGCAGGAGTCCTGACGTCGCTGAACAAACACGTGGGTGGAAGGGCCATCCCTGTCGTAACTCGAGAATATACCCCAGGTTCCGGCCGCAACTCGAGAAAAACCATGAGACTTCCCCCTCACCGCGAGATGAGGCCCGATTCCCCTGCACTGCGTGCAGAACGATTCTGTGTTGCACATCACACATGAAAGGAGCCTTGATTTCCTTGATGGCACTCCAGAGAAACCGCAAGAACACTGTTTCAAGGCTAGAGGGATCCGAGGTGACTGTAGCCACACGAAAGAGCTCCGTGGACCAAAATTCAACTCGAGATGATAGGTTAGTCCCTGGCTTCGACTCCAGAGGAATACCACCTTACCACAAGCAACTCAAGAGGAGGCTTCTCTCAGCTCTAGCTATGTGAGAGGGACACTGAGTTTGCGGCCTCAAGTGGAATGGACACCGCGATGCCCTGACTCGAAATAAGGCCGGATATTCCTGCAGTGACTTGAATGCAGGCTCGTCTTGCATCTCCCAAGACGAAAGGATGGCTGAATCCCCTGTGGAGACCACAGAGAAAGACCTAGTTCCCCACCTCATTGCGACCGGAGGCCTCACATCCTTTGAAAACTCCAGAGGTACGCGGAGATCAGTGCCTCCAAAGGAGACGACGCCTGACTCCTCGAGAAACTTGATAGGAGTCCCAGGATTCCTGTGGCACGTGGAAAGGGACCCTTGGTCTACTGCCTCAGCTGGAGAGGCGTCCCAGTTGCCCTGCCAAGCCTCGAGGAGAATCCCGAGTTGTCCCTCGTAACTAGGCAGGAGTCCTGACGTCGCTGAACAAACACGTGGGTGGAAGTGCCATCCCCGTCGTAACTCGAGAATATACCCCAGGTTTCCATCGCAACTCGAGAAATATCATGAGACTTCCCCCTCGCCGCGAGATGAGGCCCGATTTCGCTGCACTGCATGCAGAGCAATTCCGTGTTGCACATCACACATGAAAGGAGCCTTGATTTCCTTGATGGCTCTCCATAGAAATCCCAAGAACAGTGTTTCAAGGCTAGAGGGATCCTGAGGTCACTGTACCAACACGAAAGCTCTGTGGACCAAAAATCAACTCGAGATGAGAGGTTAGTCCCTGGCTTCGACTCCAGAGGAATACCACCTTACCACAAGCACCTCAAGAGGAGGCTTCTCTCAGCTCTAGGTATGTGAGAGGGACCCTGAGTTTGCGGCCTCAAGTGGAATGGATACCGCGATGCCCTGACTCGAAATAAGGCCGGATATCCCTGCAGTGACTTGAATGCAGGCTCGTCTTGCATCTCCCAAGACGAAAGGATGTCTGAATCCCCTGTGGAGACCACAGAGAAAGACCTAGCTCCCCACCTCATCGCGACCGGAGGCCTCACATCCTTTGAAAACTCCAGAGGTACGCGGAGATCAGTGCCTCCAAAGGAGACGACGCCTGACTCCTCGTGAAACTTGATAGGAGTCCCTGGATTCCTGTGGCACGTGGAAAGGGAACGTTGGTCTCCCGCCTCAGCTGGAGAGGCGTCCCAATTGCCCTGCCAAGCCTCGAGGAGAATCCCGAGTTGTCCCTCATAACTAGGCAGGAGTCCTGACGTCGCTGAACAAACACGTGTGTGGAAAGGCCATCCCCATCGTAACTCGAGAATATACCCCAGGTTCCCGTCGCAACTCGAAAAAAATCATGAGACTTCCCCCTCGCCGCGAGATGAGGCCCGATTTCCCTGCACTGCATGCAGAGCAATTCCGTGTTGCACATCACACTTGTAAGGAGCCTTGATTTCCTTGGTGGCACTCCATAGAAATCCCAAGAACACTGTTTCAAGGCTAGAGGGATCCTGAGGTCACTGTAGCAACAGGAAAGAGCTCTGTGGACCAAAAATCAACTCGAGATGAGAGGTTAGTCCCTGGCTTCGACTCCAGAGGAATACCACCTTACCACAAGCACCTCAAGAGGAGGCTTCTCTCAGCTCTAGGTATGTGAGAGGGACCCTGAGTTTGCGGCCTCAAGTGGAATGGACACTGCGATGCCCTGACTCGAAATAAGGCCGGATATCCCTGGAGTGACTTGAATGCAGGCTCGTCTTGCATCTCCCAAGACGAAAGGATGTCTGAATCCCCTGTGGAGACCACAGAGAATGACCTAGTTCCCCACCTCATCGCGACCGGAGGCCTCACATCCTTTGAAAACTCCAGAGGTACGCGGAGATCAGTGCCTCCAAAGGAGACGATGCCTGACTCCTCGTGAAACTTGATAGGAGTCCAAGGATTCCTGTGGCACGTGGAAAGGGACCCTTGGTCTGGCGCCTCAGCTGGAGAGGCCTCCCAATTGCCCTGCCAAGCCTCGAGGAGAATCCCGAGTTGTCCCTCGCAACTAGGCAGGAGTCCTGACGTCGCTGAACAAACACATGGGTGGAAGGGCCATCCCTGTCGTAACTCGAGAATATACCCCAGGTTCCGGCCGCAACTCGAGAAAAACCATGAGACTTCCCCCTCACCGCGAGATGAGGCCCGATTCCCCTGCACTGCGTGCAGAACGATTCTGTGTTGCACATCACACATGAAAGGAGCCTTGATTTCCTTGATGGCACTCCAGAGAAACCGCAAGAACACTGTTTCAAGGCTAGAGGGATCCTGAGGTCACTGTAGCAACACGAAAGAGCTCCGTGGACCAAGAATCAACTCGAGATGAGAGGTTAGTCCCTGGCTTCGACTCCAGAGGAATACCACCTTACCACAAGCAACTCAAGAGGAGGCTTCTCTCAGCTCTAGCTATGTGAGAGGGACACTGAGTTTGCGGCCTCAAGTGGAATGGACACCGCGATTCCCTGACTCGAAATAAGGCCGGATATTCCTGCAGTGACTTGAATGCAGGCTCGTCTTGCATCTCCCAAGACGAAAGGATGGCTGAATCCCCTGTGGAGACCACAGAGAAAGACCTAGTTCCCCACCTCATTGCGACCGGAGGCCTCACATCCTTTGAAAACTCCAGAGGTACGCGGAGATCAGTGCCTCCAAAGGAGACGACGCCTGACTCCTCGAGAAACTTGATAGGAGTCCCAGGATTCCTGTGGCACGTGGAAAGGGACCCTTGGTCTACTGCCTCAGCTGGAGAGGCGTCCCAGTTGCCCTGCCAAGCCTCGAGGAGAATCCCGAGTTGTCCCTCGTAACTAGGCAGGAGTCCTGACGTCGCTGAACAAACACGTGGGTGGAAGTGCCATCCCCGTCGTAACTCGAGAATATACCCCAGGTTCCCATCGCAACTCGAGAAATATCATGAGACTTCCCCCTCGCCGCGAGATAAGGCCCGATTTCGCTGCACTGCATGCAGAGCAATTCCGTGTTGCACATCACACATGAAAGGAGCCTTGATTTCCTTGATGGCTCTCCATAGAAATCCCAAGAACAGTGTTTCAAGGCTAGAGGGATCCTGAGGTCACTGTACCAACACGAAAGAGCTCTGTGGACCAAAAATCAACTCGAGATGAGAGGTTAGTCCCTGGCTTCGACTCCAGAGGAATACCACCTTACCACAAGCACCTCAAGAGGAGGCTTCTCTCAGCTCTAGGTATGTGAGAGGGACCCTGAGTTTGCGGCCTCAAGTGGAATGGATACCGCGATGCCCTGACTCGAAATAAGGCCGGATATCCCTGCAGTGACTTGAATGCAGGCTCGTCTTGCATCTCCCAAGACGAAAGGATGTCTGAATCCCCTGTGGAGACCACAGAGAAAGACCTAGTTCCCCACCTCATTGCGACCGGAGGCCTCACATCCTTTGAAAACTCCAGAGGTACGCGGAGATCAGTGCCTCCAAAGGAGACGACGCCTGACTCCTCGTGAAACTTGATAGGAGTCCCTGGATTCCTGTGGCACGTGGAAAGGGAACGTTGGTCTCCCGCCTCAGCTGGAGAGGCGTCCCAATTGCCCTGCCAAGCCTCGAGGAGAATCCCGAGTTGTCCCTCATAACTAGGCAGGAGTCCTGACGTCGCTGAACAAACACGTGGGTGGAAAGGCCATCCCCATCGTAACTCGAGAATATACCCCAGGTTCCCGTCGCAACTCGAGAAAAATCATGAGACTTCCCCCTCGCCGCGAGATGAGGCCCGATTTCACTGCACTGCATGCAGAGCAATTCCGTGTTGCACATCACACTTGTAAGGAGCCTTGATTTCCTTGGTGGCACTCCATAGAAATCCCAAGAACACTGTTTCAAGGCTAGAGGGATCCTGAGGTCACTGTAGCAACACGAAAGAGCTCTGTGGACCAAAAATCAACTCGAGATGAGAGGTTAGTCCCTGGCTTCGACTCCAGAGGAATACCACCTTACCACAAGCACCTCAAGAGGAGGCTTCTCTCAGATCTAGGTATGTGAGAGGAACCCTGAGTTTGCGGCATCAAGTGGAATGGACACCACGATGCCCTGACTCGAAATAAGGCCGGATATCCCTGCAGTGACTTGAATGCAGGCTCGTCTTGCATCTCCCAAGATGAAAGAATGTCTGAATCCCCTGTGGAGACCACAGAGAAAGACCTAGTTCCCCACCTCATCGCGACCGGAGGCCTCACATCCTTTGAAAACTCCAGAGGTATGCGGAGATCAGTGCCTCCAAAGGAGACGATGCCTGACTCCTCGTGAAACTTGATAGGAGTCCCAGGATTCCTGTGGCACGTGGAAAGGGTCCCTTGGTCTCCCGCCTCAGCTGGAGAGGAGTCCCAATTGGCCTGCCAAGCCTCGAGGGGAATCCCGAGTTGTCCCTTGCAACTAGGCAGGAATCTGACATCGCTGAGCAAACACGTGTGTGGAAGGGCCAACCCCGTCAGAACTCGAGAATATACCCCAGGTTCCCATCACAACTCGAGAAAAACCATGAGACTTCCCGCTTGACGCAAAATGAGGCCCGATTCCCCTGCACTGCGTGCAGAGCAATTCCGTGTTGCACATCACACAGGAAAGGAGCCTTGATTTCCTTGATGGCACTCCAGAGAAACCCCAAGAACACTGTTTCAAGGCTAGAGGGATCCTGAGGTCACTGTAGCCACACGAAAGAGCTCTGTGGACCAAAAATCAACACGAGATGAGAGGTTAGTCCCTGGCTTCGACTCCAGAGGAATACAACCTTACCACAAGCACCTCAAGAGGAGGCTTCTCTCAGCTCTAGGTATGTGAGAGGGACCCTGAGTTTGCGGCCTCAAGTGGAATGGACACCGTGATGCCCTGACTCGAAATAAGGCCAAATATCCCTGCAGTGACTTGAATGCAGGCTCGTCTTGCATCTCCCAAGACGAAAGGATGTCTGAATCCCCTGTGGAGACCACAGAGAAACACCTAGTTCCCCACCTCATCGCGACCGGATGCCTCACATCCTTTGAAAACTCCAGAGGTACGCGGAGATCAGTGCCTCCATAGGAGACGATGCCTGACTCCTCGTGAAACTTGATAGGAGTCCCAGGATTCCTGTGGCACGTGAAAAGGAACCCTTGGTCTCCCGCCTCAGCTGGAGAGGCTTTCAAATTACCCTGCCAAGCTTCGAGGAGAATCCCGAGTTGTCCCTTGCAACTAGGCAGGAGTCCTTTCGTCGCTGAACAATCACGTGGGTGGAAGGGTCATCCCCGTCGTAACTCGAGAATATACCCCAGGTTCCCGCCGCAACTCGAGAAAAACCATGGGACTTCCCCCTCGCCGCGAGATGAGGCCCGATTCCCCTGCACTGCGTGCAGAGCAATTCCGTGTTGCACATCACACATGAAAGGAGCCTTGATTTCCTTGATGGCACTCCAGAGAAACCCCAAGAACACTGCTTCAAGGCTAGAGGGATCCTGAGGTCACTGTAGCCACACGAAAGAGCTCCGTGGACCAAAAATCAACTCGAGATGAGAGGTTAGTCCCTGGCTTCGACTCCAGAGGAATACCACCTTACCACAAGCACCTCAAGAGGAGGCTTCTCTCAGCTCTAGGTATGTGAGAGGGACCCTGAGTTTACGGCCTCAAGTGGAATGGACACTGCGATGCCCTGACGCGAAATAAGGCCGGATGTCCCTGCAGTGACTTGAATGCAGGCTCGTCTTGCATCTCCCAAGATGAAAGGATGTCTGAATCCCCTGTGGAGACCACAGAGAAAGACCTAGTTCCCCACCTCATCGCGACCGGAGGCCTCACATCCTTTGAAAACTCCAGAGGTACGCGGAGATAAGTGCCTCCAAAGGAGACGATGCCTGACTCCTCGTGAAACTTGATAGGAGTCCCAGGATTCCTGTGGCACGTGGAAAGGGACCCTTGGTCTCCCGCCTCAGCTGGAGAGGAATCCCAATTGCCTGCCAAGCCTCGAGGAGAATCCCGAGTTGTCCCTCGCAACTAGGCAGAAGTCCTGACATGGCTGAAGAAACACGTGGTTGGAAAGGCCATCCCCGTCGTAACTTGAGAACATACCCCAGGTTCCCGCCACAACTCGAGAGAAACCATGAGACTTCCCCCTCGCCGCGAGATTAGGCCCGATTCCCCTGCACTGCGTGCAGAGCAATTCCGTGTTGCACATCAAACATGAAAGGAGCCTTGATTTCCTTGATGGCACTCCAGAGAAACCCCAAGAACCCTGTTTCAGGGCTATAAGGATCCTGAGGTCACTGTAGCCACATGAAAGAGCTCCGTGGACCAAAAATCAACTCGAGATGAGAGGTTAGGCCCTGGCTTCGACTCCAGTGGAAACCACCTTACCACAAGCACCTCAAGAGGAGGCTTCTCTCAGCTATAGGTATGTGAGAGGGACCCTGAGTTTGCGGCCTCAAGTGGAATGGACACCGCGATGCCCTGACTCGAAATAAGGCCGGATATCCCTGCAGTGACTTGAATGCAGGCTTGTCTTTCATCTCCCAATACGAAAGGATGTCTGAATCCCCTGTGGAGACCACAGAGAAAGACCTAGTTCCCCACCTCATCGCGACCGGAGGCCTCAATACTTTGAAAACTCCAGAGGTACACGGAGATCAGTGCCTCCAAAGGAGCCGATGCCTGACTCCTCGTGAAACTTGATAGGAGTCCCAGGATTCCTGTGGCACGTGGAAAGGGACCCTTGGTCTCCCGCCTCAGCTGGAGAGGCGTCCCAATTGCCCTGCCAAGCCTCGAGGAGAATCCCGAGTTGTCCCTCGCAACTAGGCAGGAGTCCTGACGTCGCTGAACAAACACTTGGAGGAAGGGCCATCCCCGTCGTAACTCGAGAATATACCCCAGGTTCCCGCCGCAACTCGAGAAAAACCATGAGACTTCCCCCTCACCGCGAGATGAGGCCCGATTCCCCTGCACTGCGTGCAGAGCAATTCCGTGTTGCACATCACACATGAAAGGAGCCTTGATTTCCTTGATGGCACTCCAGAGAAACCCCAAGAACACTGCTTCAAGGCTAGAGGGATCCTGAGGTCACTGTAGCAACACGAAAGAGCTCCGTGGACCAAAAATCAACTCGAGATGAGAGGTTAGTCCCTGGCTTCGACTCCAGAGGAATACCACCTTACCACAAGCACCTCAAGAGGAGGCTTCTCTCAGCTCTAGGTATGTGAGAGGGACCCTGAGTTTGCGGCCTCAAGTGGAATGGACACCGCGATGCCCTGACTCGAAATTAGGCCGGATATCCCTGCAGTGACTTGAATGCAGGCTCGTCTTGCATCTAACAAGACGAAAGGATGTCTGAATCCCCTGTGGAGACCACAGAGAAAGACCTAGTTCCCCACCTCATCGCGACCGGAGGCCTCACATTCTTTGAAAACTCCAGAGGTACGCGGAGATCAGTGCCTCCAAAGGAGACGATGCCTGACTCCTCGTGAAACTTGATAGGAGTTCCAGGATTCCTGTGGCACGTGGAAAGGGACCCTTCGTCTCCCACCTCAGCTGGAGAGGCGTTCCAATTGCCCTGCCAAGCCTCGAGGAGAATCCCGAGTTGTCCCTCGCAACTAAGCAGGAGTCCTGACGTCGCTGAACCAACACGTGTGTGGAAGGGCCATCCCCGTCTTAACTCGAGAATATACCCCAGGTGCCCGCCGCAACTCAAGAAAAACCATGAGACTTCCCCCTCGCCGCGAGATGAGGACCGATTCCCCTGCACTGCGTGCAGAGCAATTCCGTGTTGCACATCACACATGAAAGGAGCCTTGATTTCCTTGATGGCACTCCAGAGAAACCCCAAGAACACTGTTTCAAGGCTAGAGGGATCCTGAGGTCACTGTAGCCACACGAAAGAGCTCCGTGGACCAAAAATCAACTCGAAATGAGAGGTTAGTCCCTGGCTTCGACTCCAGAGGAATACCACCTTACCACAAGCACCTCAAAAGGAGGCTTCTCTCATCTCTAGCTATGTGAGAGGGACCCTGAGATTGCGGCCTCAAGTGGAATGGACAGTGCGATGCCCTGACGCGAAATAAGGCCGGATATCCCTGCAGTGACTTGAATGCAGGCTCGTCTTGCATCTCCCAAGACGAAAGGATGTCTGAATCCCCTGTGGAGACCACAGAAAAAGACCTAGTTCCCCACCTCATCGCGACCGGAGGCCTCACATCCTTTGAAAACTCCAGACGTATGCGGAGATCAGTGCCTCCAAGGGAGACGATGCCTGACTCCTCGTGAAACTTCTTTGGAGTCCCAGGATTCCTGTGGCACGTGGAAAGGGACACTTGGTCTCCCGCCGCAGCTGGAGAGGCGTCCCAATTTCCCTGCCAAGCCTCGAGGAGAATCCCGAGTTTTCCCTCGCAACTAGGCAGGAGTCCTGCCATCGCTGAACAAACACGAGTGTGGAAGGGCCATCCCCGTCGTAACTCGAGAATATACCCCACGTTCCCGCCGCAACTCGAGAAAAGCCATGAGACTTCCCCCTCGCCGCGAGATGAGGCCCGATTCCCCTGCACTGCGTGCAGAGCAAATCCGTGTTCCACATCACACATGAAAGGAGCCTTGATTTCCTTGATGGCACTCCAGAGAAACCCCAAGAACACTGTTTCAAGGCTAGAGGGATCCTGAGGTCACTGTAGGACCACGAAAGAGCTCCGTGGACCAAAAATCAACTCGAGATGAGAGGGTAGTCCCTGGCTTGGACTCCAGAGGAATACCACGTTACCACAAGCACCTCATGAGGAGGCTTCTCTCAGCTCTAGCTATGTGAGAGGGACCCTGAGTTTGCGGCCTCAAGTGAAATGGACACCGCGACGCCCTGATTCGAAATAAGGCCGGATATCCCTGCAGTGACTTGAATGCAGGATCGTCTTGCATCTCCCAAGACGAAAGGATGTCTGAATCCCCTGTGGAGACCACAGAGAAAGACCTAGTTCCCCACCTCATCGCGACCGGAGGCCTCACATCCTTTGAAAACTCCAGAGTTACGCGGAGATCAGTGCCTCCAAAGGAGACGATGCCTGACTCCTCGTGAAACTTGATAGGTGTCCCAGGATTCCTGTGGCACGTGGAAAGGGACCCTTGGTCTCCCGCCTCAGCTGGAGAGGCATCCCAATTGCCCTGCCAAGCCTCGAGGAGAATCCCGAGTTGTCCCTCGCAACTAGGCAGGAGTCCTGACGTCGCTGCACAAACACGTGGCTGGAAGGGCCATCCCCGTCATAACTCGAGAATATACCCCAGGTTCCCGCCTCAACTCGAGAAAAACCATGAGACGTCCCCCTCGCCGCGAGATGAGGCCAGATTCCCCTGCAGTGCGTGCAGAGCAATTCCGTGTTGCACATCACACATGAAAGGAGCCTTGATTTGCTTGAGGGCACTCCAGAAAAACCCCAGAACACTGTTTCAAGGTTAGACGGATTCTGAGGTCACGGGAGCTACACGAAAGAGCTCCGTGGACCAAAAATCAACTCGAGATGAGAGGTTAGTCCCTGGCTTCGACTCCAGAGGAAACCACCTTACCACAAGCACCTCAAGAGGAGGCTTCTCTCAGCTCTAGCTATGTGAGAGGGACCCTGAGTTTGCAGCCTCAAGTGGAATGGACAACGCGATGCACTTACTCGAAATAAGGCCGGATATCCCTGCAGTGACTTGAATGCAGGCTCGTCTTGCATCTCCCAAGATGAAAGGATGTCTGAATCCCCTGTGGAGACCACAGAGAAAGACCTAGTTCCCCACTTCATGGCGACCGGAGGCCTCACATCCTTTGAAAACTCCAGAGGTACCCGTAGATCAGTGCCTCCAAAGGAGACGACGCCTGACTCCTCGTGAAACTTGATAGGAGTCCCAGGATTCCTGTGGCACGTGGAACGGGACCCTTGGTCTCCCACCTCAGTGGAGAGGCGTCCCAATTGCCCTGCAAAGCCTAGAGGAGAATCCCGAGTTGTCCCTCGCAACTAGGCAGGAGTCCTGACGTCGCTGAACAAACACGTGTGTGGAAGGACCATCCCCGTCGTAACTCGAGAATATACCTCAGGTTCCCACCGCAACTCGAGAAAAACCATGAGACTTCCCCCTCGCCGCGAGATGAGGCCCGATTCCCCTGCACTGCGTGCAGAGCAGTTCCGTGTTGCACATCACACATGAAAGGAGCCTTGATTTCCTTGATGGCACTCCAGAGAAACCCCAAGAACACTCTTTCAATGCTAGAGGTATCCTGAGGTCACTGTAGCCACACAAAAGAGCTCCGTGGACCAAAAATAAACTCGAGATGAGAGGTTAGTCCCTGGCTTCGACTCCAGAGGAATACCTCCTTACCACAAGCACCTCACGAGGAGACTTCTTTCAGCTCTAGGTATGTGAGAGGGACCCTGAATTTGTGGCCTCAAGTGGAATGGAAACCGCGATGCCCTGACTCGAAATAAGGCCGGATATCCCTGCAGTGACTTGAATGCAGGCTCGTCTTGCATCTCCCAAGACGAAAGAATGTCTGAATCCCCTGTGGAGACCACAGAGAAAAACCTAGTTCTCCACCTCATCGCGACCGGAGGCCTCACATCCTTTGAAAACTCCAGAGTTACGCGGAGATCAGTGCCTCCAAAGGAGACGATGCCTGACTCCTCGTGAAACTTGATAGGAGTCCCAGGATTCCTGTGGCACGTGGAAAGGGACCCTTGGTCTCCCGCCTCACCTGGAGATGAGTCCCAATTGCCGTGCCAAGCCTCGATTAGAATCCCGAGTTGTCCCTCGCAACTAGGCAGGTGTCCTGCCGACGCTGAACAAACACGTGGGTGGAAGGGCCATCCCCGTCGGAACTCGAGAATATACACCAGGTTCCCACCGCAACTCGAGAAAAACCATGAGACTTCCCTCTCGCCGCGAGATGAGGCCCGATTCCCCTGCACTGCGTGCAGAGCAATTCCGTGTTGCACATCACACTTGAAAGGATCCTTGATTGCCTTGATGGCACTACAGAGAAAACCCAAGAACTCTGTTTCAAGGCTAGAGGGATCCTGAGGTTACTGTAGCAACACGAAAGAGCTTCGTGGACCAAAAATCAACTCGAGATGAGAGGTTAGTCCCTGGCTTCGACTCCAGAGGAAAACCACCTTACCACAAGCACCTCAAGAGGAGGCTTCTCTCAGCTCTAGGTATGTGAGAGGGACCCTGAGATTGCGGCCTCAAGTGGAATGGACACTGCGATGCCCTGACGCGAAATAAGGACGGATATTCCTGCAGTGACTTGAATGCAGGCTCGTCTTGCATCTCCCAAGACGAAAGGATGTCTGAATCCCCTGTGGAGACCTCAGAGAAAGATCTAGTTCCCCACCTCATCGCGACCGGAGGCCTCACATCCTTTGAAAACTCCATGGGTACGCGGAGATCAGTGCCTACAAGGGAGACGATGCCTGACTCCTCGTGAAATTTGAGAGGAGTCCCAGGATTCCTGTGGCACATGGAAAGGGACACTTGGTCTCCCGCCTCAGCTGGAGAGGCGTCCCAATTGCCCTGCCAAGCCTCGAGGAGAATCCCGAGTTGTCCTTCGCAACTAGGCAGGAGTCCTGACGTCACTGAACAAACACGTGTGTGGAAGGGCCATCCCCGTCATAACTCGAGAATATACCCCAGGTTCCCGACGCAACTCGAGAAAAACCATGAGACTTCCCCCTCACCGCGAGATGAGGCCTGATTCCCCTGCACTGTGTGCAGAGCAATTCCGTGTTGCACATCACACATGAAAGGAGCCTTGATTTCCTTGTGGCACTCCAGAGAAACACCAAGAACACTGTTTGAAGGCTCGAGGGATCCTGAGGTCACTGTAGCAACACGAAAGAGCTCCGTGGACCAAGAATCAACTGGAGATGAGAGGTTAGTCCCTGGCTTCGACTCCAGAGGAATACCACCTTACCACAAGCACCTCAAGAGGAGGCTTCTCTCAGCTCTAGCTATGTGAGAGGGACCCTGAGTTTGCGGCCTCAAGTGGAATGGACACCGCGATGCCCTGACTCGAAATAAGGCTCTATATCCCTGCAGTGACTTGAATGCAGCCTCGTCTTGCATCTCCCAAGACGAAAGGATGTCTGAATCCCCTGTGGGGACCACAGAGAAAGACCTAAATCCCCATCTCATCGCGACCGGAGGCCTCACATTCTTTGAATACTCCAGAGGTACGCGGAGATCCGTGCCTCCAAAGAAGACGATGCCTGACTCCTCGGGAAACTTCTTAGGAGTCCCAGGATTCCTGTAGCACGTGGAAAGGGAAGCTTGGTCTCCCGCCTCAGCTGGAGAGGCGTCCCAATTGCCCTGCCAAGCCTCGAGGAGAATCCCGAGTTGTCCCTCGCAACTAGGCAGGAGTCCTGACGTCGCTGATCAAACACGTTTGTGGAAGGGCCATCCCCGTCGTAACCCGAGAATATACCCCAGGTTCCCACCGCAACTCGAGAAAAACCATGAGACTTCCACCTCGCCGCGAGATGAGGCCTGATTCCCCTGCACTGCGTGCAGAGCAATTCCGTGTTGCACATCACACATGAAAGCAGCCTTGATTTCCTTGATGGCACTCCAGAGAAACCCCAAGAACACTGTTTCAAGGCTAGAGGGATCCTGAGGTCACTGTAGCCGCACAAAAGAACTCCGTGGACCAAAAATCAACTCGAGATGAGAGGGTAGTCCCTGGCTTCGACTCCAGAGGAATACCTCCTTACCACAAGCACCTCAAGAGGAGGCTTCTCTCAGCTCTAGGTATGTGAGAGGGACCCTGAGTTTGCGGCCTCAAGTGGAATGGACACCGCGATGCCCTGACTCGAAATAAGGCCGGATATCCCTGCAGTGACTTGAATGCAGGCTCGTCTTGCATCTCCCAAGACGAAAGGATGTCTGAATCCCCTGTTGAGACCACAGAGAAAGACCTAGTTCCCCACGTCATCGCGACCGGAGGCCTCACATCCTTTGAAAATTCCAGAGGTACGCGGAGATCAGTGCCTCCATAGGAGACGATGCCTGACTCCTCGTGAAACTTGATAGGAGTCCCAGGATTCCTGTGGCACGTGGAAAGGGACACTTGGTCTCCCGGCTCAGGTGGAGAGGCGTCCCAATTGCCCTGCCAAGCCTCGAGGACAATCCCGAGTTGTCCCTCGCAACTAGGCAGGAGTCCTGACGTCGCTGAACAAACACTTGTCTGGAAGTTCCATGCCCGTCGTAACTCGAGAATATACCCCAGGTTCCCGCCGCAACTCGAGAAAAACAATGAGACCTCCCCCTCGCTGCGAGATGAGGCCCGATTCCCCTGCACTGCGTGCAGAGCAATTCCGTGTTGCACATCAAACATGAAAGGAGCCTTGATTTCCTTGATGGCACTCCAGAGAATCCCCAAGAACACTGTTTCAAGGCTAGAGGGATCCTGAGGTCACTGTAGCAACACGAAAGCGCTCCTTGGACCAAAAATCAACTCGAGATGAGAGGTTAGTCCCTGGCTTCGACTCCAGAGGAATACCACCTTACCACAAGCACCTCAAGAGGAGGCTTCTCTCAGCTCTAGGTATGTGAGAGGGACCCTGAGTTTGCAGCCTCAAGTGGAATGGACACCGCGATGCCCTGACTCGAAATAAGGCCGGATATCCCTGCAATGACTTGAATGCAGGTTCGTCTTGCATCTCCCAAGACGAAAGGATGTTTGAATCCCCTGTGGAGACCACAGAGAAAGACCTAGTTCCCCACCTCATCGCGACCGGAGACCTCACATCCTTTGAAAACTCCAGAGGTACGCGGAGATCAGTGCCTCCAAAGGAGACGATGCCTGACTCCTCGTGAAACTTGATAGGAGTCCCAGGATTCCTGTGGCACGTGGAAAGGGACCCTTGGTCTCCCGCCTCAGCTGGAGAGGCGTCCCAATTGCCCTGCCAAGCCTCGAGGAGAATCCCGAGTTGTCCCTCGCAACTAGGCAGGAGTCCTGACGTCGCTGAACAAACACGTGGGTGGAAGGGCCATCCCTGTCGTTACTTGAGAATTACCCCAGGTTCCCGCCGCAACTCGAGAAAAACCATGAGACTTCCCCCTCGCTGCGAGAGGAGGCTAGATTCCCCTGCACTGCGTGCAGAGCAATGCCGTGTTGCATATCACACATGAAAGGAGCCTTGAATTCCTTGAAGGCACTCCAGAGAAACCCCAAGAACACTGTTTCAAGGCTAGAGGGATCCTGAGGTCACTGTAGCAACACAAAAGAGCTCCGTGGACCAAAAATCAACTCGAGATGAGAGGTTAGTCCCTGGCTTCGACTCCAGAGGAATACCACCTTACCACAAGCTCGTCAAGAAGAGGCTTCTCTCAGCTCTAGGTATGTGAGAGGGACCCTGAGTTTGCGGCCTCAAGTGGAATGGACATCGCGATGCCCTGACTCGAAATAAGGCCGGATATCCCTGCAGTGACTTGAATGCAGGCTCGTCTTGCATCTCCCAAGACGAAAGGATGTCTGAATCCCCTGTGGAGACCACAGAGAAAGACCTAGTTCCCCACCTCATCACGACCGGAGGCCTCACATCCTTTGAATACTCCAGAGGTACGCGGAGATCAGTGCCTCCAAAGGGGACGATGCCTGACTCCTCGTGAAACTTCTTAGGAGTCCCAGGATTCCTGTGGCACGTGGAAAGGGACCCTTGGTCTCCCGCCTCAGCTGGAGAGGCGTCCCAATTGCCCTGCCAAGCCTCGAGGAGAATCCCGAGTTGTCCCCCGCAACTAGGCAGGAGTCCTGACGTCGCTGAACAAACACGTGGGTGGAAGGGCCATCCCCGTCGTAACCCGAGAATATACCCCAGGTTCCCGCCGCAACTCGAGAAAAACCATGAGACTTCCCCCTCGCCGCGAGATGAGGCCCGATTCCCCTGCACTGCGTGCAGAGCAATTCCGTGTTGCACATCACATATGAAAGGAGCCTTGATTTCCTTGATGGCACTCCAGAGAAACCCTAAGAACACTGTTTGAAGGCTAGAGGGATCCTGAGGTCACAGTAGCAACACGAAAGAGCTCCGTGGGCCAAAAATCAACTCGAGATGAGATGTTAGTCCCTGGCTTGGACTCCAGAGGAATAGCACCTTACCACAAGCACCTCAAGAGGAGGGTTCTCTCAGCTCTAGGTATGTGAGAGGGACCCTGATTTTACGGCCTCAAGTGGAATGGACACTGCGATGCCCTGACTCGAAAAGGCCGGATATCCCTGCATTGACTTGAATGCAGGCTCGTCTTGCATCTAACAAGACGAAAGGATGTATGAATCCCCTGTGGAGACCACAGAGAAAGACCTAGTTCCCCACCTCATCGTGACTGGAGGCCGCACATCCTTTGAAAACTCAAGAGGTACGCGGAGATCAGTGCCTCCAAAGGAGACGATGCCTGACTCCTCATGAAACTTGATAGGAGTCCCAGGATTCCTGTGGCACGTGGAAAGGGACCCTTGGTCTCCCGCCTCAGCTGGAGAGGCGTCCCAATTGCCCTGCCAAGCCTCGAGGAGAATCCCGGGTTGTCCCTCACAACTAGGCAGGAGACCTGACGTCGCTGAACAAACACGTGTGGGGAAGGGCCATTCCCGTGGTAACTCGAGAATATACCCCAGGTTCCCACCGCAACTCGAGAAAAATCATGAGACTTCCCCCTCACCGCGAGATTAGGCCCGATTCCCCTGCACTGCGTGCAGAGCAGTTCCGTGTTGCACATCACACATGAAAGGAGCCTTGATTGCCTTGATGGCACTACAGAGAAAACCCAAGAACTCTGTTTCAAGGCTAGAGGGATCCTGAGGTTACTGTAGCAACACGAAAGAGCTTCGTGGACCAAAAATCAACTCGAGATGAGAGGTTAGTCCCTGGCTTCGACTCCAGAGGAATACCACCTTACCACAAGCACCTCAAGAGGAGGCTTCTCTCAGATCTAGGTATGTGAGAGGAACCCTGAGATTGCGGCCTCAAGTGGAATGGACACTGCGATGCCCTGACGCGAAATAAGGACGGATATTCCTGCAGTGACTTGAATGCAGGCTCGTCTTGCATCTCCCAAGACGAAAGGATGTCTGAATCCCCTGTGGAGACCTCAGAGAAAGATCTAGTTCCCCACCTCATCGCGACCGGAGGCCTCACATCCTTTGAAAACTCCATGGGTACGCGGAGATCAGTGCCTACAAGGGAGACGATGCCTGACTCCTCGTGAAACTTGATAGGAGTCCCAGGATTCCTGTGGCACGTGGAAAGGGACACTTGGTCTCCCGGCTCAGCTGGAGAGGCGTCCCAATTGCCCTGCCAAGCCTCGAGGGGAATCCCGAGTTGTCCTTCGCAACTAGGCAGGAGTCCTGACGTCACTGAACAAACACGTGTGTGGAAGGGCCATCCCCGTCATAACTCAAGAATATACCCCAGGTTCCCGACGCAACTCGAGAAAAACCATGAGACTTCCCCCTCACCGCGAGATGAGGCCCGATTCCCCTGCACTGTGTGCAGAGCAATTCCGTGTTGCACATCACACATGAAAGGAGCCTTGATTTCCTTGAAGGCACTCCAGAGAAACACCAAGAACACTGTTTGAAGGCTCGAGGGATCCTGAGGTCACTGTAGCAACACGAAAGAGCTCCGTGGACCAAGAATCAACTGGAGATGAGAGGTTAGTCCCTGGCTTCGACTCCAGAGGAATACCACCTTACCACAAGCACCTCAAGAGGAGGCTTCTCTCAGCTCTAGCTATGTGAGAGGGACCCTGAGTTTGCGGCCTCAAGTGGAATGGACACCGCGATGCCCTGACTCGAAATAAGGCTCTATATCCCTGCAGTGACTTGAATGCAGCCTCGTCTTGCATCTCCCAAGACGAAAGGATGTCTGAATCCCCTGTGGGGACCACAGAGAAAGACCTAATTCCCCATCTCATCGCGACCGGAGGCCTCACATCCTTTGAATACTCCAGAGGTACGCGGAGATCCGTGCCTCCAAAGAAGACGATGCCTGAATCCTCGGGAAACTTCTTAGGAGTCCCAGGATTCCTGTAGCACGTGGAAAGGGAAGCTTGGTCTCCCGCCTCAGCTGGAGAGGCGTCCCAATTGCCCTGCCAAGCCTCGAGGAGAATCCCGAGTTGTCCCTCGCAACTAGGCAGGAGTCCTGACGTCGCTGATCAAACACGTTTGTGGAAGGGCCATCCACGTCGTAACTCGAGAATATACCCCAGGGTCCCGCCGCAACTCGAGAAAAACCATGAGACTTCCACCTCGCCGCGAGATGAGGCCTGATCCCCCTGCACTGCGTGCAGAGCAATTCCGTGTTGCACATCACACATGAAAGCAGCCTTGATTTCCTTGATGGCACTCCAGAGAAACCCCAAGAACACTGTTTCAAGGCTAGAGGGATCCTGAGGTCACTGTAGCCGCACAAAAGAGCTCCGTGGACCAAAAATCAACTCGAGATGAGAGGGTAGTCCCTGGCTTCGACTCCAGAGGAATACCTCCTTATCACAAGCACCTCAAGAGGAGGCTTCTCTCAGCTCTAGGTATGTGAGAGGGACCCTGAGTTTGCGGCCTCAAGTGGAATGGACACCGCGATGCCCTGACTCGAAATAAGGCCGGATATCCCTGCAGTGACTTGAATGCAGGCTCGTCTTGCATCTCCCAAGACGAAAGGATGTCTGAATCCCCTGTTGAGACCACAGAGAAAGACCTAGTTCCCCACGTCATCGCGACCGGAGGCCTCACATCCTTTGAAAACTCCAGAGGTACGCGGAGATCAGTGCCTCCAAAGGAGACGATGCCTGACTCCTCGTGAAACTTGATAGGAGTCCCAGGATTCCTGTGGCACGTGGAAAGGGACCCTTGGTATCCCGCCTCAGCTGGAGAGGCGTCCCAATTGCCCTGCCAAGCCTCGAGGAGAATCCCGAGTTGTCCCTCGCAACTAGGCAGGAGTCCTGACGTAGCTGAACAAACACGTGTCTGGAAGGGCCATCCCTGTCGTAACTCGAGAATATACCCCAGGTTCCCGCCGCAACTCGAGAATAACCATGAGACTTCCCCCTCGCCGCGAGATGAGGCCCGATTCCCATGCACTGCGTGCAGAGCAATTCCGTGTTGCACATCACACATGAAAGGAGCCTTGATTTCCTTGATGGCACTCCAGAGAAATCTCAAGAACACTGTTTCAAGGCTAGAGGGATCCTGAGGTCACTGTAGCAACACGAAAGAGCTCCGTGGACCAAAAATCAACTCGAGATGAGAGGTTAGTCCCTGGCTTCGACTCCAGAGGAATACCACCTTACCACAAGTACCTCAAGAGGAGGCTTCTCTCAGCTCTAGCTATGTCAGTGGGACCCTGAGTTTGCAGCCTCAAGTGTAATGGACACCGCGATGCCCTGACTGGAAATAAGGCCGGATATCCCTGCAGTGACTTGAATGCAGGCTCGTCTTGCATCTCCCAAGACGAAAGGATGTCTGAATCCGCTGTGGAGACCACAGAGAAAGACCTAGTTCCCCAACTCATCGCGACCGGAGGCCTCACATCCTTTGAAAACTCCAGAGGTACGCGGAGATCAGTGCCTCCAAAGGAGACGATGCCTGACTCCTCGTGAAACTTGATAGGAGTCCCAGGATTCCTGTGGCACGTGGAAAGGGACCCTTGGTCTCCCGCCTCAGATGGATGGGCATCCCAATTGCCCTACCAATCCTCGAGGAGAATCCCGAGTTGTCCCTCCCAACTAAGCAGGAGTCCTGACGTCGCTGAACAAACACGTGGGTGGAAGGGCCATCCCCGTCTTAACTCGAGAATATACCCCAGGTTCCCGCCGCAACTCGAGAAAAAACATGAGACCTCCCCCTCGCTGCGAGATGAGGCCCGATTCCCCTGCACTGCGTGCAGAGCAATTCCGTGTTGCACATCAAACATGAAAGGAGCCTTGATTTCCTTGATGGCCCTCCAGAGAAACCCCAAGAACACTGTTTCAAGGCTAGAGGGATCCTGAGGTCACTGTAGCAACACGAAAGCGCTCCTTGGACCAAAAATCAACTCGAGATGAGAGGTTAGTCCCTGGCTTCGACTCCAGAGGAATACCACTTTACCACAAGCACCTCAAGAGGAGGTTTCTCTTAGCTCTAGGTATGTGAGAGGGACCCTGATTTTGTGGCCTCAAGTGGAATGGACACTGCGATGCCCTGACGGGAAATAAGGCCGGATGTCCCTGCAGTGACTTGAATGCAGGCTCGTCTTGCATCTCCCAAGATGAAAGGATGTGTGAATCCCCTGTGGAGATGACAGAGAAAGACCTAGTTCCCCTTCTCATCGCGACCGGAGGCCTCACATCCTTTGAAAACTCCAGAGGTACGCGGAGATCAGTGCCTCCAAAGGAGACGATGCCTGACTCCTCGTGAAAATTGATAGGACTCCCAGGATTCCTGTGGCACGTGGAAAGGGACCCTTGGTCTCCCGCCTCAGCTGGAGAGGCGTCCCAATTGCCCTGCCAAGCCTCGAGGAGAATCCCGAGTTGTCCCTCGCAACTAGGCAGGAGTCCTGACGTAGCTGAACAAACACGTGTCTGGAAGGGCCATCCCTGTCATAACTCGAGAATATACCCCAGGTTCCCGCCGCAACTCGAGAAAACCATGAGACTTCCCCCTCGCCGCGAGATGTGGCCCGATTCCCCTGCACTGCGTGCAGAGCAATTCCGTGCAGCACATCACACATGAAAGGATCCTTGATTTCCTTGATGACACTCCAGAGAAACCCCAAGAACACTGTTTCAAGGCTAGAGGGATCCTGAGGTCACTGTAGCCACACGAAAGAGCTCCGTGGACCAAAAATCAACTCGAGATGAGAGTTTAGGCCCTGGTTTCGACTCCAGAGGAAACCACCTTACCACAAGCACCTCAAGAGGAGGCTTCTCTCAGCTATAGGTATGTGAGAGGGACCCTGAGTTTGCGGCCTCAAGTGGAATGGACACTGCGATGCCCTGACGGGAAATAAGGCCGGATGTCCCTGCAGTGACTTGAATGCAGGCTCGTCTTGCATCTCCCAAGACGAAAGGATGTCTGAATCCCCTGTGGAGACCACAGAGAAAGACCTAGTTATCCACCTCATCGCGACCGGAGGCCTCACATCCTTTGAAAACTCCAGAGGTACGCGGAGATCAGTGCCTCCAAAGGAGACGATGCCTGACTCCTCGTGAAACTTGATAGGAGTCCCAGGATTCCTGTGGCACGTGGAAAGGGACACTTGGTCTCCCGCCTCAGCTGGAGAGGCGTCCCTATTGCCCTGCCAAGCCTCGAGGAGAATCCCGAGTTTTCCCTCGCAACTAGGCAGGAGTCCTGACGTCGCTGAACAAACACGTGGGTGGAAGAGCCATCCCCGTCGGAACTCGAGAATATACCCCAGGTTGTCCCCGCAACTCGAGAAAAACCATGAGACTTCCCCCTCGCCGCGAGATGAGGCCCGATTCCCCTGCACTGCGTACAGAGCAATTCAGTGTTGCACATCACACATGAAAGGAGCCTTGATTTCCTTGATGGCACTCCAGAGAAACCCCAAGAACACTGTTTCAAGGCTATAGGGATCCTGAGGTCACTGTAGCAACACGAAAGAGCTCCGTGGACCAAAAATCAACTCGAGATGAGAGGTTAGTCCCTGGCTTCGACTCCAGAGGAATACCACCTTACCACAAGCACCTCAAGAGGAGACTTCTTTCAGCTCTAGCTATGTGAGAGGGACCCTGAGATTGCGGCCTCAAGTGGAATGGACACCGCGATGCCCTGATTCGAAATAAGGCTGGATATCCCTGCAGTGACTTGAATGCAGGCTCGTCCTTCATCTCCCAAGACGAAAGGATGTCTGAATCCCCTGTGGAGACCACAGAGAAAGACCTAGTTCCCCACCTCCTCACGACCGGAGGCCTCACATCCTTTGAAAACTCCAGAGGTACGCGGAGATCAGTGCCTCCAAAGGAGACGATGCCTGACTCCTCGTGAAACTTGATAGGAGTCCCAGGATTCCTGTGGCACGTGGAAAGGGACACTTGGTCTCCCGCCTCAGCTGGAGAGGCGTCCCAATTGCCCTGCCAGGCCTCGAGGAGAATCCCGAGTTGTCCCTCGCAACTAGGCAGGAGTCCTGACGTCGCTGAACAAACACGTGTGTGGAAGGGCCATCCCCGTCGTAACTCGAGAATATACCCCAGGTTCCCGCCGCAATTCGAGAAAAACCATGAGACTTCCCCCTCGCAGCGAGATGAGGCCTGATTCCCCTGCACTGCGTGCAGAGCAATTCCGTGTTGCACATCACACATGAAAGGAGCCTTGATTTCCTTGATGGCACTCCAGAGAAACCCCAAGAACACTGTTTCAAGGCTAGAGGGATCCTGAGGTCAATGTAGCAACACGAAAGAGCTCCGTGGACCAAAAATCAACTCGAGATGAGAGGTCAGTCCCTGGCTTCGACTCCAGAGGAATACCACCTTACCACAAGCACCTCAAGAGGAGGCTTCTCTCAGCTCTAGGTATGTGAGAGGGACCCTGAATTTGCGGCCTCAAGTGGAAAGGACACCGCGATGCCCTGACTCGAAATAAGGCAGGATATCCCTGCAGTGACTTGAATCCTGGCTCGTTTTGCATCTCCCAAGACGAAAGGATGTCTGAATCCCCTGTGGAGAAAACAGAGAAAGACCTAGTTCCCCACCTCATCGCGACCGGCGGCCTCACATCCTTTGAAAACTCCAGAGGTACGTGGGATCAGTGCCTCCAAAGCAGACGATGCCTGACTCCTCGTGAAACTTGATAGGAGTCCCAGGATTCCTGTGGCACGTGGAAAGGGACACTTGGTCTCCCGCCTCAGCTGGAGAGGCGTCGCAATTGCCCTGCCAAGCCTAGAGGACAATCCCGAGTTGTCCCTCGCAACTAGGCAGGAGTCCTGACGTCGCTGAACAAACACGTGGGTGGAAGGGCCATCCCCGTCGTAACTCGAGAATATACCCCAGGTTCCCACCGCACCTCGAGAAAAACCATGAGACTTCCCCCTCGCCGCGAGATGAGGCCCGATTCCCCTGCACTACATGCAGAGCAATTCCGTGTTGCACATCACACATGAAAGGAGCCTTGATTTCCTTGAAGGCACTCCAGAGAAACCCTAAGAACACTGTTTGAAGGCTCGAGGGATCCTGAGGTCACTGTAGCAACACGAAAGAGCTCCGTGGACCAAGAATCAACTCGAGATGAGAGGTTAGTCCCTGGCTTCGACTCCAGAGGAATACCACCTTACCACAAGCACCTCAAGAGGAGGCTTCTCTCAGCTCTAGGTATGTGACAGGGACCCTGAGTTTGCGGCCTCAAGTGGAATGGATACCGCGATGCCCTGACTCGAAATAAGGCCGGATATCCCTGCAGTGACTTGAATGCAGGCTCGTCTTGCATCTCCCAAGACGAAAGGATGTCTGAATCCCCTGTGGAGACCACAGAGAAAGACCTAGTTCCCAACCTCATCGCGACCGGAGGCCTCACATCCTTTGAAAACTCCAGAGGTACGCGGAGATCAGTGCCTCCAAAGGAGACGATGCCTGACTCCTCGTGAAACTTGATAGGAGTCCCAGGATTCCTGTGGCACGTGGAAAGAGACCCTTGGTCTCCTGCCTCAGCTGAAAAGGCGTCCCAATTGCCCTGCCAAGCCTCAAGGAGAATCCCGAGTTGTCCCTCGCAACTAGGCAGGAGTCCTGACGTTGCTGAACAAACACGTGGGTGGAAGGGCCATCCCCGTCTTAACTCGAGAATATACCCCAGGTTCCCGCCGCAACTCGAGAAAAACCATGAGACTTCCCCCTCGCCGCGAGATGAGGCCTGATTCCCACGCACTGCGTGCAGAGCAATTCCGTCTTGCACATCACACATGAAAGGAGCCTTGATTTCCTTGATGGCACTCCAGTGAAACCCCAAGAACACTCTTTCAAGGCTAGAGGGATCCTGAGGTCAGTGTAGCCGCACAAAAGAGCTCCGTGGACCAATAATCAACTCGAGATGAGAGGGTAGTCCCTGGCTTCGACTCCAGAGGAATACCTCCTTACCACAAGCAGCACAAGAGGAGGCTTCTCTCAGCTCTAGGTATGTGAGAGGGACCCTGAGTTTGCGGCCTCAAGTGGAATGGACACCGCGATGCCCTGACTCGAAATAAGGCCGGATATCCCTGCAGTGACTTGAATGCAGGCTCGTCTTGCATCTCCCAAGACGAAAGGATGTCTGAATCCCCTGTGGAGACCACAGAGAAAGACGTAGTTCCCCACTCTTCGCGACCGGAGGCCTCACATCCTTTGAAAACTCCAGAGGTACACAGAGATCAGTGCCTCCAAAGGAGACGATGCCTGACTCCTCGTGAAACTTGATAGGAGTCCCAGGATTCCTGTGGCACGTGGAAAGGGACCCTTGGTCTCCCGCCTCAGCTGGAGAGGCGTCCCAATTGCCCTGCGAAGCCTCGAGGAGAATCGCGAGTTGTCCCTCGCAACTAGGCAGGAGTCCTGACGTCACTGAAGAAACACGTGTGTGGAAGGGCCATCCCCGTCGTAACTCGAGAATATACCCCAGGTTCCTGCCGCAACTCGAGAAAATCCATGAGACTTCCCCCTCGCCGCGAGATGAGGCCCGATTCCCCTGCACTGCGTGCAGAGCAATTCCGTGTTGCACATCACACATGAAAGGAGCCTTGATTTCCTTGATGGCACTCCAGAGAAACCCCAAGAACACTGTTTCAAGGCTCGAGGGATCCTGAGGTCACTGTAACCACAAGAAAGAATTCCGTGGACCAACAATCAACTCGAGATGAGAGGTTAGTCCCTGGCTTCGATTCCAGAGGAATACCACCTTACCACAAGCACCTCAAGAGGAGGCTTCTCTCAGCTCTAGCTATGTGAGAGGGACTCTGAGTTTGTGGCCTCAAGTGGAATGGACACCGCGACGCCCTGACTCGAAATAAGGCCGGATATCCCTGCAGTGACTTGAATGCAGGCTCGTCTTGCATCTCCCAAGATGAAAGGATGTCTGAATCCCCTGTGGAGACCACAGAGAAAGACCTAGTTCCCCACCTCATCGCGACAGGAGGCCTCACATTCTTTGAAAACTCCAGAGGTACGCGGAGATCAGTGCCTCCAAAGGAGACGATGCCTGACTCCTCGTGAAACTTCTTAGGAGTCCCAGGATTCCTGTGGCACGTGGAAAGGGACCCTTGGTCTCCCGCCTCAGCTGGAGACGCATCCCAATTGCCCTGCCAAGCCTCGAGGAGAATCCCGAGTTGTCCCTCGCAACTAGGCAGGAGTCCTGACGTCGCTGAACAAACACGTGTGTGGCAGGGCCATCCCCGTCGTAACTCGAAAATATACCCCAAGTTCCCGCCGCAACTCGAGAAAAACCATGAGAATTCCCCCTCGCCGCAAGATGAGGCCCGATTCCCCTGCACTGCATTCAAAGCAATTCCGTGTTGCACATCAAACATGAAAGGAGCCTTGATTTCCTTGATGGCACTCCAGAGAAACCCCAAGAACACTGTTTCAAGGCTAGAGAGATCCTGAGGTCACTGTAGCAACACGAAAAAGCTCCGTGGACCAAGAATCAACTGGAGATGAGAGGTTAGTCCCTGGCTTCGACTCCAGAGGAATACCACCTTACCACAAGCACCTCAAGAAGAGGCTTCTCTCAGCTCTAGGTATGTGAGAGGGACCCTGAGTTTGCGGCCACAAGTGGAATGGACACCGCGATGCCCTGACTTGAAATAAGGCCAGATATCCCTGCAGTGACTTGAATGCAGGCTCGTCTTGCATCTCCCAAGACGAAAGTCTGTCTGAATCCCCTGTGGAGACCACAGAGAAAGACCTAGTTCACCACCTCATCGCGACCGGAGGCCTCACATCCTTTGAAAACTCCAGAGGTACGCGGAGATCAGTGCCTCCAAAGGAGACGATGCCTGACTCCTCGTGAAACTTGATAGGAGTCCCAGGATTCCTGTGGCACGTGGAAAGGGACACTTGGTCTCCCGCCTCAGCTGGAGAGGCGTCCCAATTGCCCTGCCAAGCCTCGAGGAGAATCCCGAGTTGTCCCCCGCAACTAGGCAGGAGTCTTGACGTTGCTGAAGAAACACGTGTGTGGAAGGGCCATCCCCGTCGTAACTCGAGAATATACCCCAGGTTCCCGCCGCAACTCGAGAAAAACCATGAGTCTTCCCTCTCGCCCCGAGATGAGGCCCGATTCCCCTGCAATGCGTGCAGAGCAATTCCGTGCTACACATCACACATGAAAGGAGCCTTGATTTCCTTGATGGCACTCCAGAGAAACCCCAAGAACACTGTTTCAAGGCTAGAGGGATCCTGAGGTCACAGTAGCCACATGAAAGAGCTCCGTGGACCAAAAATCAACTCGAAATGAGAGGTTAGTCCCTGGCTTCGACTCCAGAGGAAACCAACTTAACACAAGCACCTCAAGAGGAGGCTTCTCTCAGCTCTAGGTATGTGAGAGGGACCCTGAGGTTGCAGCCACAAGTGGAATGGACACCGCATTGCCCTGACTCGAAATAATGCCGGATATCCCTGCAGTGACTTGAATGCCGGCTCGCCTTGCATCTATGAAGACGAAAGGATGTCTGAATCCCCTGTGGAGACCACAGAGAAAGACCTAGTTCCCCACCTCATCGTGACCGGAGGCCTCACATCCTTTGAAAACTCCAGAGGTACGCGGAGATCAGTGCCTCCAAAGGAGACGATGCCTGACTCCTCGTGAAACTTGATAGGAGATCCAGGATTCCTGTTGCACGTGGAAAGGGACCCTTGGTCTCCCGCCTCAGCTGGAGAGGCGTCCCAATTGCCCTGCCAAGTGTCGAGGAGAATCCCGAGTTTTCCCTCGCAACTAGGCAGGAGTCCTGACGTCGCTGAACAAACACATGTGTGGAAGGGCCATCCCCGTCGTAACTCGAGAATATACCCCAGGTTCTTGCCGCAATTCGAGAAAAACCATGAGACTTCCCCCTCACCGCGAGATGAGGCCGGATTCCCCTGCACTGCGTGCAGAGCAATTCCGTGTTGCACATCAAACATGAAAGGAGCCTTGATTTCCTTGATGGCACTCCAGAGAAACCCCAAGAACACTGTTTCAAGGCTAGAGGCATCCTGAGGTCACTGTAGCACCACGAAAGAGCTCCGTGGACCAAAAATCAACTCGAGATGAGAGGTTAGTCCCTGGCTTCGACTCCAGAGGAATACGACCTTACCACAAGCACCTCAAGAAGAGGCTTCTCTCAGCTCTAGGTATGTGAGAGGGACCCTGAGTTTGCGGCCTCAAGTGGAATGGACACCGCGATGCCCTGACTCGAAATAAGGCCGGATATCCCTGCAGTGACTTGAATGCAGGCTCGTCTTGCATCTCCCAAGGCGAAAGGATGTCTGAATCCCCTGTGGAGAACACAGAGAAAGACCTAGTTCCCCACCTCATCGCGACCGGAGGCCTCACATCCTTTGAAAACTCCAGAGGTACGCGGAGATCAGTGCCTCCAAAGGAGACGATGCCTGACTCCGCGTGAAACTTCATAGGAGTCCCAGGATTCCTGTGGCACGTGGAAAGGGACCCTTGGTCTCCCACTCAGCTCGAGAGGCGTTCCAATTGCCCTGCCAATCCTCGAGAAAAATCCCGAGTTGTATCTCGCAACTAGGCATGAGTCCTGACGTCGCTGAATAAACACGTGGGTGGAAGGGCCATCCCCGTCATAACTCGAGAATATACCCAAGTTTCCCGCCGCAACTCGAGAAAAACCATGAGACTTCCCCCTCGCCGTGAGATGAGGCCCGATTCCCCTGCGCTGCATGCAGAGCAATTCCGTGTTGCACATCAAACATGAAAGGAGCCTTGATTTCCTTGATGGCACTCCAGAGAAACCCCAAAAACACTGTTTCAGGCTAGAGGGATCCTGAGGTCACTGTAGCCACACGAAAGAGCTCCGTGGACCAAAAATCAACTCGAGATGAGAGGTTAGTCCCTGGCTTCGACTCCAGAGGAATACCACCTTACCACAAGCACCTCAAGAGGAGGCTTCTCTCAGCTCTAGGTATGTGAGAGGGGCCCTGAGTTTGCGGCCTCAAGTGGAATGGACACCGCGATGCCCTGACTCGAAATAAGGCCGGATATCCCTGCAGTGACTTGAATGCAGGCTCGTCTTGCATCTCCCAAGACGAAAGGATGTCTGATTCCCCTGTGGAGACCACAGAGAAAGACCTAGTTCCCCACCTCATGGCGACCGGAGGCCTCACATCCTTTGAAAACTCCAGAGGTACGCGGAGATCAGTGCCTCCAAAGGAGACGATGCCTGACTCCTCGTGAAACTTGATAGGAGTCCCAGGATTCCTGTGGCACATGGAAAGGGACCCTTGGTCTCCCGCCTCAGCTGGAGAGGCGTCCCAATTGCCCTGCCAAGCCTCGAGGAGAATCCCGAGTTGTCCCTCGCAACTAGGCAGGAGTCCTGCCGTCGCTGAACAAACACGTGTGTGGAAGGGACATCCCCGTCGTAACTCGAGAATATACCCCAGGTTCCCGCCGCAACTCGAGAAAAACCATGAGTCTTCCCCCTCGCCACGAGATGAGGCCCGATTCCCCTGCACTGCGTGCAGAGCAATTCCGTGTTGCACATCACACATGAAAGGAGCCTTGATTTCCTTGGTGGCACTCCAGAGAAAACCCAAGAACACTGTTTCAAGGCTAGAGGGATCCTGAGGTCAATGTAGCAACACGAAAGAGTTCCGTGGACCAAAAATCAACTCGAGATGAGAGGCTAGTCCCTGGCTTCGACTCCAGAGGAATACCACCTTACCACAAGCACCTCAAGAGGAGGCTTCTCTCAGCTCTAGGTATGTGAGAGGGACCCTGAGTTTGCGGCCTCAAGTGGAATGGACACTGCGATGCCCTGACTCGAAATAAGGCCGGATATCCCTGCAGTGACTTGAATGCAGGCTCGTCTTGCATCTCCCAAGACGAAAGGATGTCTGAACCCCCTGTGGAGACCACAGAGAAAGACCTAGTTCCCCAACTAATCGCGACCGGAGGCCTCACATCCTCTGAAAACTCCAGAGGTACGCGGAGATCAGTGCCTCCAAAGGAGACGATGCCTGACTCCTCGTGAAACTTGATAGGAGTCCCAGGATTCCTGTGGCACGTGGAAAGGGACCCTTGGTCTCCCACCTCAGCTGGAGAGGCGTCCCAATTGCCCTGCCAAGCCTCGAGGAGAATCCCGAGTTGTCCCTCGCAACTAGGCAGGAGTCCTGACGTCGCTGAACAAACACATGTGTGGAAGGGCCATCCCCGTCGTAACTCGAGAATATACCCCAGGTTCTTGCCGCAATTCGAGAAAAACCATGAGACTTCCCCCTCACCGCGAGATGAGGCCGGATTCCCCTGCACTGCGTGCAGAGCAATTCCGTGTTGCACATCAAACATGAAAGGAGCCTTGATTTCCTTGATGGCACTCCAGAGAAACCCCAAGAACACTGTTTCAAGGCTAGAGGGATCCTGACGTCACTGTAGCAACACGAAAGAGCTCCGTGGACCAGAAATCAACTCGAGATGAGAGGTTACTCCCTGACTTCGACTCCAGAGGAATACCACCTTACCACAAGCACCTCAAGAGGAGGCTTCTCTCAGCTCTAGGTATGTGAGAGGGACCCTGAGTTTGCGGCCTCAAGTGGAATGGACACCGCGATGCCCTGACTCGAAATAAGGCCGGATATCCCTGCAGTGACTTGAATGCAGGCTCGTCTTGCATCTCCCAAGACGAAAGGATGTCTGAATCCCCTGTGGAGACCACAGAGAAAGACCTAGTTCCCCACCTCATCGCGACCGGAGGCCTCACATCCTTTGAAAACTCCAGAGGTACGCAGAGATCAGTGCCTCCAAAGGAGACGATGCCTGACACCTCGTGAAACTTGATAGGAGTCCCAGGATTCCTGTGGCATGTGGAAAGGGACCCTTGGTCTCCCACTCAACTGGAGAGGCGTTCCAATTGCCCTGCCAATACTCGAGGAAAATCCTGAGTTGTACCTCGCAACTAGGCATGAGTCCTGACGTCGCTGAATAAACACCTGGGTGGAAGGGCCATCCCCGTCGTAACTCGAGAATATACCCCAGGTTCTCCCCGTAACTCAAGAAAAACCATGAGTCTTCCCCCTCGCCGTGAGATGAGGCCCGATTCCCCTGCACTGCGTGGAGAGCAATTCTGTCTTGCACATCACACATGAAAGGAGCCTTGATTTCCTTGATGGCACTCCAGAGAAACACCAAGAACACTCTTTCAAGGCTAGAGGGATCCTGAGGTCACTGTAGCAACAAGAAAGAGCTCCGTGGACCAAAAATCAACTCGAGAAGAGAGGGTAGTCCCTGGCTTCGACTCCAGAGGAATACCACCTTACCACAAGCACCTCAAGAGGAGGCTTCTCTCAGCTCTAGGTATGTGAGAGGGACCCTGAGTTTGCGGCCTCAAGTGGAATGGACACCGCAATGCCCTGACTCGAAATAAGGCCGGATATCCCTGCAGTGACTTGAATGCAGGCTCGTCTTGCATCTCCCAAGACGAAAGGATGTCTGAATCCCCCGTGGAGACCACAGAGAAAGACGTAGTTCCCCACCTCATCGTGACCGGCGGCCTCACGTCTTTGAAAATTCCAGAGGTACGCAGAGATCAGTGCCTCCAAAGAATACGATGCCTGACGCCCCGTGAAACTTGATAGGAGTCCCAGGATTCCTGTGGCACGTGGAAAGGGACACTTGGTCTCCCGCCTCAGCTGGAGAGGCGTCCCAATTGCCCTGCCAAGCCTCGAGGAGAATCCCGAGTTTTCCCTCGCAACTAGGCAGGAGTCCTGATGTCGCTGAACAAACACGTGGGTGGAAGGGCTATCCCCGTCGTAACTCGAGAATATACCCCAGGTTCCCGCCGCAACTCGAAAAAAACCATGAGACTTCCCCCTCGCCGCGAGATGAGGCCCGATTCCCCTGCACTGCGTGCAGAGCAATTCCGTGTTGCACATCACATATGAAAGGAGCCTTGATTTCCTTGATGGCACTCCAGAGAAACCCCAAGAACACTGTTTCAAGGCTAGAGGCATCCTGAGGTCACTGTAGCACCACGAAAGAGCTCCGTGGACCAAAAATCAACTCGAGATGAGAGGTTAGTCCCTGGCTTCGACTCCAGAGGAATACGACCTTACCACAAGCACCTCAAGAGGAGGCTTCTCTCAGCTCTAGGTATGTGAGAGGGACCCTGAGTTTGCGGCCTCAAGTGGAATGGACACCGCGATGCCCTGACTCGAAATAAGGCCGGATATCCCTGCAGTGACTTGAATGCAGGCTCGTCTTGCTTCTCCCAAGGCGAAAGGATGTCTGAATCCCCTGTGGAGACCACAGAGAAAGACCTAGTTCCCCACCTCATCGCGACCGGAGGCCTCACATCCTTTGAAAACTCCAGAGGTACGCGGAGATCAGTGCCTCCAAAGGAGACGATGCCTGACTCCTCGTGAAAATTCATAGGAGTCCCAGGATTCCTGTGGCACGTGGAAAGGGACCCTTGGTCTCCCGACTCAGCTGGAGAGGCGTTCCAATTGCCCTGCCAATCCTCGAGAAAAATCCCGAGTTGTATCTCGCAACTAGGCATGAGTCCTGACGTCGCTGAATAAACACGTGGGTGGAAGGGTCATCCCCGTCGTAACTCGAGAATATACCCAAGGTTCTCGCCGCAACTCGAGAAAAACCATGAGTCTTCCCCCTCGCCGCGAGATGAGGCCCGATTCTCCTGCACTGCGTGCAGAGCAATTCCGTGTTGCACATCACACATGAAAGGAGCCTTGATTTCCTTGATGGCAGTTCAGAGAAACCCCAAGAACACTGTTTCAAGGCTAGAGGGATCCTGAGGTCACTGTAGCAACACGAAAGAGCTCCGTGGACCAAAAATCAACTCGAGATGAGAGGTTAGTCCCTGTCTTCGACTCCAGAGGAATACCACCTTACCACAAGCACCTCAAGAGGAGGCTTCTCTGAGCTCTAGCTTTGTGAGAGGAACCCTGAGTTTGCGGCCTCAAGTGGAATGGACACCGCGACGCCCTGACTCGAAATAAGGCCAGATATCCCTGCAGTCACTTGAATGCAGGCTCGTCTTGCATCTCCCAAGACGAAAGGATGTCTGAATCCCCAGTGGAGACCACAGAGAAAAACCTAGTTCCCAACTTCATGGCGACCAGAGGCCTCACATCCTTTGAAAACTCCAGAGGTACACGGAGATCAGTGACTCCAAAGGAGAAGATGCCTGACTCCTCGTGAAACTTGATAGGAGTCCCAGGATTCCTGTGGCACGTGGAAAGGGACCCTTGGTCTCCCGCCTCAGCTGGAGAGGCATCCCAATTGCCCTGCCAACCCTCGAGGAGAATCCCGAGTTGTCCCTCGCAACTAGGCAGGAGTCCTTACGTCGCTGAACAAACACAGGGGTGGAAGGGCCATCCCCGTCATAACTCGAGAATATACCCCAGGTTCCCGCCGCAACTCGAGAAAAACCATGAGACTACCCCCTCGCCGCTAGATGAGGCCCAATTCCCCTGCACTGCGTGCAGAGTAGTTCTGTCTTGCACATCACACATGAAAGGAGCCTTGATTTCCTTGATGGCACTCCAGAGAAACCCCAAGAACACTGTTTCAAGGCTAGAGGCATCCTGAGGTCACTGTAGAAACAAGAAAGAGCTACGTGGACCAAAAATCAACTCGAGATGAGAGGGTAGTCCCTGGCTTCGACTCCAGAGGAATACCACCTTTCCACAAGCACCTCAAGAGGAGGCTTCTCTCAGCTCTAGGTATGTGAGAGGGACCCTGAGTTTGCGGCCTCAAGTGGAATGGACACCGCATTGCCCTGACTCGAAATAATGCCGGATATCCCTGCAGTGACTTGAATGCCGGCTCGCCTTGCATCTATGAAGACGAAAGGATGTCTGAATCCCCTGTGGAGACCACAGAGAAAGACCTAGTTCCCCACCTCATCGTGACCGGAGGCCTCACATCCTTTGAAAACTCCAGAGGTACGCGGAGATCAGTGCCTCCAAAGGAGACGATGCCTGACTCCTCGTGAAACTTGATAGGAGATCCAGGATTCCTGTTGCACGTGGAAAGGGACCCTTGGTCTCCCGCCTCAGCTGGAGAGGCGTCACAATTGCCCTGCCAAGTGTCGAGGAGAATCCCGAGTTTTCCCTCGCAACTAGGCAGGAGTCCTGACGTCGCTGAACAAACACATGTGTGGAAGGGCCATCCCCGTCGTAACTCGAGAATATACCCCAGGTACTTGCCGCAATTCGAAAAAAACCATGAGACTTCCCCCTCACCGCGAGATGAGGCCGGATTCCCCTGCACTGCGTGCAGAGCAATTCCGTGTTGCACATCAAACATGAAAGGAGCCTTGATTTCCTTGATGGCACTCCAGAGAAACCCCAAAAAAACTGTTTCAGGCTAGAGGGATCCTGAGGTCACTGTAGCCACACGAAAGAGCTCCGTGGACCAAAAATCAACTCGAGATGAGAGGTTAGTCCCTGGCTTCGACTCCAGAGGAATACCACCTTACCACAAGCACCTCAAGAGGAGGCTTCTCTCAGCTCTAGGTATGTGAGAGGGGCCCTGAGTTTGCGGCCTCAAGTGGAATGGACACCGCGATGCCCTGACTCGAAATAAGGCCGGATATCCCTGCAGTGACTTGAATGCAGGCTCGTCTTGCATCTCCCAAGACGAAAGGATGTCTGATTCCCCTGTGGAGACCACAGAGAAAGACCTAGTTCCCCACCTCATGGCGACCAGAGGCCTCACATCCTTTGAAAACTCCAGAGGTACGCGGAGATCAGTGCCTCCAAAGGAGACGATGCCTGACTCCTCGTGAAACTTGATAGGAGTCCCAGGATTCCTGTGGCACGTGGAAAGGGACCCTTGGTCTCCCGCCTCAGCTGGAGAGGCGTCCCAATTGCCCTGCCAAGCCTCGAGGAGAATCCCGAGTTGACCCTCGCAACTAGGCAGGAGTCCTGCCGTCGCTGAACAAACACGTGTGTGGAAGGGACATCCCCGTCGTAACTCGAGAATATACCCCAGGTTCCCGCCGGAACTCGAGAAAAACCATGAGTCTTCCCCCTCGCCACGAGATGAGGCCCGATTCCCCTGCACTGCGTGCAGAGCAATTCCGTGTTGCACATCACACATGAAAGGAGCCTTGATTTCCTTGGTGGCACTCCAGAGAAAACCCAAGAACACTGTTTCAAGGCTAGAGGGATCCTGAGGTCAATGTAGCAACACGAAAGAGTTCCGTGGACCAAAAATCAACTCGAGATGAGAGGCTAGTCCCTGGCTTCGACTCCAGAGGAATACCACCTTACCACAAGCACCTCAAGAGGAGGCTTCTCTCAGCTCTAGGTATGTGAGAGGGACCCTGAGTTTGCGGCCTCAAGTGGAATGGACACCGCGATGCCCTGACTCGAAATAAGGCCGGATATCCCTGCAGTGACTTGAATGCAGGCTCGTCTTGCATCTCCCAAGACGAAAGGATGTCTGAACCCCCTGTGGAGACCACAGAGAAAGACCTAGTTCCCCAACTAATCGCGACCGGAGGCCTCACATCCTCTGAAAACTCCAGAGGTACGCGGAGATCAGTGCCTCCAAAGGAGACGATGCCTGACTCCTCGTGAAACTTGATAGGAGTCCCAGGATTCCTGTGGCACGTGGAAAGGGACCCTTGGTCTCCCACCTCAGCTGGAGAGGCGTCCCAATTGCCCTGCCAAGCCTCGAGGAGAATCCCGAGTTGTCCCTCGCAACTAGGCAGGAGTCCTGACGTCGCTGAACAAACACATGTGTGGAAGGGCCATCCCCGTCGTAACTCGAGAATATACCCCAGGTTCTTGCCGCAATTCGAGAAAAACCATGAGACTTCCCCCTCACCGCGAGATGAGGCCGGATTCCCCTGCACTGCGTGCAGAGCAATTCCGTGTTACACATCAAACATGAAAGGAGCCTTGATTTCCTTGATGGCACTCCAGAGAAACCCCAAGAACACTGTTTCAATGCTAGAGGGATCCTGACGTCACTGTAGCAACACGAAAGAGGTCCGTGGACCAAAAATCAACTCGAGATGAGAGGTTAGTCCCTGGCTTCGACTCCAGAGGAATACCACCTTACCACAAGCACCTCAAGAGGAGGCTTCTCTCAGCTCTAGGTATGTGAGAGGGGCCCTGAGTTTGCGGCCTCAAGTGGAATGGACACCGCGATGCCCTGACTCGAAATAAGGCCGGATATCCCTGCAGTGACTTGAATGCAGGCTCGTCTTGCATCTCCCAAGACGAAAGGATGTCTGATTCCCATGTTGAGACCACAGAGAAAGACCTAGTTCCCCACCTCATGGCGACCGGAGGCCTCACATCCTTTGAAAACTCCAGAGGTACGCGGAGATCAGTGCCTCCAAAGGAGACGATGCCTGACTCCTCGTGAAAGTTGATAGGAGTCCCAGGATTCCTGTGGCACGTGGAAAGGGACCCTTGGTCTCCCGCCTCAGCTGGAGAGGCGTCCCAATTGCCCTGCCAAGCCTCGAGGAGAATCCCGAGTTGTCCCTCGCAACTAGGCAGGAGTCCTGCCGTCGCTGAACAAACACGTGTGTGGAAGGGACATCCCCGTCGTAACTCGAGAATATACCCCATGTTCCTGCCGCAACTCGAGAAAAACCATGAGTCTTCCCCCTCGCCGCGAGATGAGGCCCGATTCCCCTGCACTGCGTGCAGAGAAATTCCGTGTTGCACATCACACATGAAAGGAGCCTTGATTTCCTTGGTGGCACTCCAGAGAAACCCCAAGAACACTGTTTCAAGGCTAGAGGGATCCTGAGGTAACTGTAGCAACACGAAAGAGCTCCGTGGACCAGAAATCAACTCGAGATGAGAGGTTAGTCCCTGACTTCGACTCCAGAGGAATACCACCTTACCACAAGCACCTCAAGAGGAGGCTTCTCTCAGCTCTAAGTATGTGAGAGGGACCCTGAGTTTGCGGCCTCAAGTGGAATGGACACCGCGATGCCCTGGCTCGAAATAAGGCCAGATATCATTGCAGTGACTTGAATGTAGGCTCGTCTTGCATCTCCCAAGACGAAAGGATGTGTAAATCCCCTGTGTAGACCACAGAGAAAGGCCTAGTCCCCACCTCATCGCGACCGGAGGCCTCACATCCTTTGAAAACTCCAGACGTACGCGGAGATCATTGCCTCCAAAGGAGACGATGCCTGACTCCTCGTGAAACTTGATAGAACTCCCAGGATAACTGTGGCACGTGGAAAGGGACCCTTGGTCTCCCGCCTCAGCTGGAGAGGCGTCCCAATTGCCCTGCCAAGCCTCGAGGAGAATCCCGAGTTGTCCCTCGCAACTAGGCAGGTGTCCTGACGACGCTGAACAAACCCGTGTGTGGAATGTCCATCCCCGTCGTAACTCGAGAATATACCCCAGGTTCCCGCCGCAACTCGAGAAAAACCATGAGTCTTCCCACTCGCCGCGAGATGAGGCCTGATTCCCCTGCACTGCGTGCAGAGCAATTCGGTGTTGCACATCACACAAGAAATGAACCTTGATTTCCTTGGTGGCACTCCAGAGAAACCCAAAGAACACTGTTTCCAGGCTAGAGGGATCCTGAGGTCAATGTAGCAACACGAAAGAGCTCCGTGGACCAAAAATCAACTCGAGATGAGAGGTTAGACCCTGGCTTCGACTCCAGAGGAATACGACCTTACCACAAGCACCTCAAGAGGTGGCTTCTCTCAGCTATAGGTATGTGAGAGGGACCCTGAGTTTGCGGCCTCAAGTGGAATGGACACCGCGATGCCCTGGCTCGAAATAAGGCCGGATATCCCTGCAGTGACTTGAATGCAGGCTCGTCTTGCATCTCCCAAGACGAAAGGATGTCTGAATCCCCTATGGAGACCACAGAGAAAGACCTAGTTCCCCACCTCATCATGACCGGAGGCCTCACATCCTTTGAAAACTCCAGAGGTACACGGAAATCAGTGCCTCCAAAGGAGACGATGCCTGACTCCTCGTGAAACTTGATAGGAGTCCCAGGATTCCTGTGCACGTGGATAGGGACAGTTGGTCTCCCGCCTCAGCTGCAGAGGCGTCCCAATTGCCCTAGCAAGCCTCGAGGAGAATCGCGAGTTGTCCCTCGCAACTAGGCAGGAGTCCTGACGTCGCTGAACAAACACGTGGTTGAAAGGGCCATCCCCGTCGTAACTCGAGAATATATCCCAGGTTCCCGCCGCAACTCGAGAAAAACCATGAGACTTTCCCCTCGCCGCGATATGAGGCCCGATTCCCCTGCACTGCGTGCAGAGCAATTCCGTGTTGCACATCACACATGAAAGGAGCCTTGATTTCCTTGGTGGCACTCCAGAGAAACCCCAAGAACACTGTTTCAAGGCTAGAGGTATCCTGAGGTCACTGTAGCAACACGAAAGAGCTCCGTGGACCAAAAATCAACTCGAGATGAGAGGTTAGTCCCTGGCTTCGACTCCAGAGGAATACCACCTTACCACAAGCACCTCAAGAGGAGGCTTCTCTCAGCTCTAGGTATGTGAGAGGGACCCTGAGTTTGCGGCCTCAAGTGGAATGGACACCGCGATGCCCTGACTCGAAATAAGGCCGGATATCCCTGCAGTGACTTGAATGTAGGCTCGTCTTGTATCTCCCAAGACGAAAGGATGTCTGAATCCCATGTGGAGACCACAGAGAAAGATATAGTTCCCCACCTCAACGGGACCAGAGGCCTCACATCCTTTGAAAACTCCAGAGGTACACGGAGATCAGTGCCTCCAAAGGAGACGATGCCTGACTCCTCGTGAAAATTGATAGGACTCCCAGGATTCCTGTGGCACGTGGAAAGGGACCCTTGGTCTCCCGCCTCAGCTGGAGAGGCGTCCCAATTGCCCTGCCAAGCCTCGAGGAGAATCCCGAGTTGTCCCTCGCAACTAGGCTGGAGTCCTGCCGTCGATGAACAAACACGTGGGTGGAAGGGCCATCCCCGTCGTAACTCGAGAATATACCCCACGTTCCCGCCGCAACTTGAGAAAAACCATGAGACTTCTCCCTCGCCGCAAGATGAGGCCTGATTCCCCTGCACTGCGTGCAGAGCAATTCCGTCTTGCACATCACACATGAAAGGAGCCTTGATTTCCTTGGTGGCACTCCAGAGAAACCCCAAGAACACTGTTTCAAGGCTAGAGGGATCCTGAGGTCACTGTAGCAACACGAAAGAGCTCCGTGGACCAAAAATCAACTCGAGATGAGAGGTTAGTCCCTGGCTTCGACTCCAGAGGAATACCACCTTACCACAAACACCTCAAGAGGAGGCTTCTCTCAGCTCTAGCTATGTGAGAGGGACCCTGAGTTTGCGGCCTCAAGTGAAATGGACACCGCGATGCCCTGGCTCGAAATAAGGCCAGATATCCCTGCAGTGACTTGAATGTAGGCTCGTCTTGTATCTCCCAAGACGAAAGGATGTCTAAATCCCCTGTGTAAACCACAGAGAATGGCCTAGTCCCCACCTCATCGCGACCGTAGTCCTCACATCCTTTGAAAACTCCAGAGGTACACGGAGATCAGTGCCTCCAAAGGAGACGATGCCTGACTCCTCGTGAAAATTGATAGGACTCCCAGGATTCCTGTGGCACGTGGAAAGGGACCCTTGGTCTCCCGCCTCAGCTGGAGAGGCGTCCCAATTGCCCTGCCAACTCTCGAGGAGAATACCGAGTTGTCCCTCGCAACTAGGCAGGAGTCCTGACGTCGCTGAACAAACACGTGGGTGGAAGGGCCATCCCCGTCGTAACTCGAGAATATACCCCAGGTTACCGCCGCAACTCGAGAAAAACCATGAGACTTCCCCCTCGCCGCTAGATGAGGCCCAATTCCCCTGCACTGCGTGCAGAGCAATTCTGTCTTGCACATCACACATGAAAGGAGCCTTGATTTCCTTGATGGCACTCCAGAGAAACCCCAAGAACACTGTTTCAAGGCTAGAGGGATCCTGAGGTCACTGTAGCAACAAGAAAGAGCTCCGTGAACCAAAAATCAACTCGAGAAGAGAGGGTATTCCCTGGCTTCGACTCCAGAGGAATAGCACCTTACCACAAGCACCTCAAGAGGAGGCTTCTCTCAGCTCTAGCTATGTGATAGGGACCCTGAGTTTGCGGCCTCAAGTGGAATGGACACCGCGATGCCCTGACTCGAAATAAGGCCGGATATCCCTGCAGTGACTTGAATGCAGGCTCGTCTTGCATCTCCCAAGACGAAAGGATGTCTGAATCCCCTGTGGAGACCACAGAGAAAGACCTAGTTCCCCACCTCATCGTGACCGGTGGCCTCACATCTTTGAAAATTCCAGAGGTACGCAGAGATCAGTGCCTCCAAAGAATACGATGCCTGACGCCTCGTGAAACTTGATAGGAGTCCCAGGATTCCTGTGGCACGTGGAAAGGGACCCTTGATCTCCCGCCTCAGCTGGAGAGGCGTCCCAATTGCCCTGCCAAGCCTCGAGGAGAATCCCGAGTTTTCCCTCGCAACTAGGCAGGAGTCCTGCCGTCGCTGAACAAACACTTGTGTGGAAGGGCCATCCGCGTCGTAACTCGAGAATATACCCCAGGTTCCCACCGCAACTCGAGAAAAACCATGAGACTTCCCCCTCGCCGCCAGATGAGGCCCGATTCCCCTGCACTGCGTGCAGAGCAATTCTGAGTTGCACATCAAACATGAAAGGAGCCTTGATTTCCTTGATGGCACTCCAGAGAAACCCTAAGTACACTGTTTCAAGGCTAGAGGCATCCTGAGGTCACTGTAGCAACACGAAAGAGCTTCGTGGACCAAAAATCAACTCGAGATGAGAGGTTAGTCCCTGGCTTCGACTCCAGAGGAATACCACCTTACCACAAGCACCTCAAGAGGAGGCTTCTCTCAGCTCTAGCTATGTCAGAGGGACCATGAGTTTTTGGCCTCAAGTGGAATATACACCGCGACGCTCTGACTGGAAATAAGGCCGGATATCCCTGCAGTGACTTGAATGCAGGCTCGTCTTGCATCTCCCAAGACGAAAGGATGTCTGATTCCCCTGTGGAGACCACAGAGAAAGACCTAGTTCTCCACCTCATGGCGACCGGAGGCCTCACATCCTTTGAAAACTCCAGAGGTACGCGGAGATCAGGGCCTCCAAAGGAGACGATGCCTGACTCCTCGTGAAACTTGATAGGAGTCCCAGGATTCCTGTGGCACGTGGAAAGGGACCCTTGGTCTCCCGCCTCAGCTGGAGAGGCGTCCCAATTGCCTGCCAAGCCTCGAGGAGAATCCCGAGTTGTCCCTCGCAACTAGGCAGGAGTCCTGCCGTCGCTGAACAAACACGTGTGTGGAAGGGACATCCCCGTCGTAACTCGAGAATATATCCCAGGTACCCGCCGGAACTCGAGAAAAACCATGAGTCTTCCCCCTCGCCACGAGATGAGGCCCGATTCCCCTGCACTGTGTGCAGAGCAATTCCGTGTTGCACATCACAGATGAAAGGAGCCTTGATTTCCTTGGTGGCACTCCAGAGAAACCCCAAGAACACTGTTTCAAGGCTAGAGGGATCCTGAGGTCAATGTAGCAACACGAAAGAGCTCCGTGGACCAAAAATCAACTCGAGATGAGAGGTTAGTCCCTGGCTTCGACTCCAGAGGAATACCACCTTACCACAAGCACCTCAAGAGGAGGCTTCTCTCAGCTCTAGGTATGTGAGAGGGACCCTGAGTTTGCGGCCTCAAGTGGAATGGACACCGCGATGCCCTGACTCGAAATAAGGCCGGATATCCCTGCAGTGACTTGAATGCAGGCTCGTCTTGAATCTCCCAACACGAAAGGATGTCTGAACCCCCTGTGGAGACCACAGAGAAAGACCTAGTTCCCCAAGTAATCGCGACCGGAGGCCTCACATCCTTTGAAAACTCCAGAGGTACGCGGAGATCAGTGCCTCCAAAGGAGACGATGCCTGACTCCTCGTGAAACTTGATAGGAGTCCCAGGATTCCTGTGGCACGTGGAAAGGGACCCTTGGTCTCCCACCTCAGCTGGAGAGGCGTCCCAATTGCCCTGCCAAGCCTCGAGGAGATCCCGAGTTTTCCCTCGCAACTAGGCAGGAGTCCTGATGTCGCTGAACAAACACGTGGGTGGAAGGGCCATCCCCGTCGTAACTCGAGAATATACCCCAGGTTCCCGCTGCAACTCGAAAAAAACCATGAGACTTCCCCCTCGCCGCGAGATGAGGCCCGATTCCCCTGCACTGCGTGCAGAGCAATTCCGTGTTTCACATCACACATGAAAGGAGCCTTGATTTCCTTGATGGCACTCCAGAGAAACCCCAAGAACACTGTTTCAAGGCTAGAGGCATCCTGAGGTCACTGTAGCACCACGAAAGAGCTCCGTGGACCAAAAATCAACTCGAGATGAGAGGTTAGTCCCTGGCTTTGACTCCAGAGGAATACCACCTTACCACAAGCACCTCAAGAGGAGGCTTCTCTCAGCTCTAGGTATGTGAGAGGGACCCTGAGTTTGCGGCCTCTAGTGGAATGGACACCGCGATGCCCTGACTCGAAATAAGGCCGGATATCCCTGCAGTGACTTGAATGCAGGCTCGTCTTGCATCTCCCAAGGCGAAAGGATGTCTGAATCCCCTGTGGAGACCACAGAGAAAGACCTAGTTCCCCACCTCATCGCGACCGGAGGCCTCACATCCTTTGAAAACTCCAGAGGTACGAGGAGATCAGTGCCTCCAAAGGAGACGATGCCTGACTCCTCGTGAAACTTCATAGGAGTCCCAGGATTCCTGTGGCACGTGGAAAGGGACCCTTGGTCTCCCACTCAGCTGGAGAGGCGTTCCAATTGCCCTGCCAATCCTCGAGAAAAATCCCGAGTTGTATCTCGCAACTAGGCATGAGTCCTGACGTCGCTGAATAAACACGTGGGTGGAAGGGTCATCCCCGTCGTAACTCGAGAATATACCCAAGGTTCTCGCCGCAACTCGAGAAAAACCATGAGTCTTCCCCCTCGCCGCGAGATGAGGCCCGATTCTCCTGCACTGCGTGCAGAGCAATTCGGTGTTGCACATCACACATGAAAGGAGCCTTGATTTCCTTGATGGCACTCCAGAGAAACCCCAAGAACACTGTTTCAAGGCTAGAGGGATCCTGAGGTCACTGTAGCAACACGAAAGAGCTCCGTGGACCAAAAATCAACTCGAGATGAGAGGTTAGTCCCTGTCTTCGACTCCAGAGGAATACCACCTTACCACAAGCACCTCAAGAGGAGGCTTCTCTGAGCTCTAGCTATGTGAGAGCGACCCTGAGTTTGCGGCCTCAAGTGGAATGGACACCGCGACGCCCTGACTCGAAATAAGGCCGGATATGCCTGCAGTCACTTGAATGCAGGCTCGTCTTGCATCTCCCAAGACGAAAGGATGTCTGAATCCCCAGTGGAGACCACAGAGAAAAACCTAGTTCCCAACTTCATGGCGACCAGAGGCCTCACATCCTTTGAAAACTCCAGAGGTACACGGAGATCAGTGACTCCAAAGGAGAAGATGCCTGACTCCTCGTGAAACTTGATAGGAGTCCCAGGATTCCTGTGGCACGTGGAAAGGGACCCTTGGTCTCCCGCCTCAGCTGGAGAGGCATCCCAATTGCCCTGCCAACCCTCGAGGAGAATCCCGAGTTGTCCCTCGCAACTAGGCAGGAGTCCTTACGTCGCTGAACAAACACAGGGGTGGAAGGGCCATCCCCGTCATAACTCGAGAATCTATCCCAGGTTCCCACCGCAACTCGAGAAAAACCATGAGACTACCCCCTCGCCGCTAGATGAGGCCCAATTCCCCTGCACTGCGTGCAGAGCAGTTCTGTCTTGCACATCACACATGAAAGGAGCCTTGATTTCCTTGATGGCATTCCAGAGAAACCCCAAGAACACTGTTTCAAGGCTAGAGGCATCCTGAGGTCACTGTAGAAACAAGAAAGAGCTACGTGGACCAAAAATCAACTCGAGATGAGAGGGTAGTCCCTGGCTTCGACTCCAGAGGAATACCACCTTTCCACAAGCACCTCAAGAGGAGGCTTCTCTCAGCTCTAGGTATGTGAGAGGGACCCTGAGTTTGCGGCCTCAAGTGGAATGGACACCGCGATGCCCTGATTCGAAATAAGGCTGGATATCCCTGCAGTGACTTGAATGCAGGCTCGTCTTGCATCTCCCAAGACGAAATGATGTCTGAATCCCCTGTGGAGACCACAGAGAAAGACCTAGTTCCCCACCTCATCGCGACCGGAAGCCTCACATCTTTGAAAACTCCAGAGGTACGCGGAGATCAGTGCCTCCAAAGGAGACGATGCCTGACTCCTCGTGAAACTTGATAGGAGTCCCAGGATTCCTGTGGCACGTGGAAAGGGACCCTTGGTCTCCCACTCAGCTGGAGAGGCGTCCCAATTGCCCTGCCAAGCCTCGAGGAGAATCCCGAGTTGTCCCTCGGAACTAGGCAGGAGTCCTGACGTCGCTGAATAAACACGTGGGTGGAAGGGCCATCCCCGTCGTAACTCGAGAATATACCCCAGGTTCCTGCCGCAATTCGAGAAAAACCATGAGACTTCCCCCTCACCGCGAGATGAGACCGGATTCCCCTGCACTGCGTGCAGAGCAATTCCGTGTTGCACATCAAACATGAAAGGAGCCTTGATTTCCTTGATGGCACTCCAGAGAAACCCCAAGAACACTGTTTCAAGGCTAGAGGGATCCTGAAGTCACTGTAGCAACACGAAAGAGGTCCGTGGACCAAAAATCAACTCGAGATGAGAGGTTAGTCCCTGGCTTCGACTCCAGAGGAATACCACCTTACCACAAGCACCTCAAGAGGAGGTTTCTCTCAGCTATAGGTATGTGAGAGTGACCCTGAGTTTGCGGCCTCAAGTGGAATGGACACCGCGATGCCCTGACTCGAAATAAGGCCGGATATCCCTGCAGTGACTTGAATGCAGGCTCGTCTTGCATCTCCCAAGACGAAAGGATGTCTGAATCCCCTGTGGAGACCACAGAGAAAGACCTAGTTCCCCACCTCATCGCGACCGGAGGCCTCACATCCTTTGAAAACTCCAGAGGTACGCGGAGATCAGTGCCTCCAAAGGAGACGATGCCTGACTCCTCGTGAACCTTGATAGGAGTCCCAGGATTCCTGTGGCACGTGGAAAGGGACCCTTGGTCTCCCGCCTCAGCTGGAGAGGCGTTCCAATTGCCCTGCCAATACTCGAGGAAAATCCTGAGTTGTACCTCGCAACTAGGCATGAGTCCTGACCTCGCTGAATAAACACGTGTGTGGAAGGGTCATCCCCGTCGTAACTCGAGAATATACCCCAGGTTCTCGCCGCAACTCGAGAAAAACCATGAGACTTCCCCCTCGCCGTGAGATGAGGCCCAATTCCCCTGCACTGCGTGCAGAGCAATTCCGTGTTGCACATCAAACATGAAAGCAGCCTTGATTTCCTTGATGGCACTCCAGAGAAACCCCAAGAACACTGTTTAAAGGCTAGAGGGATCCTGAGGTCACTGTAGCAACACGAAAGAGCTCCGTGGACCAAAAATCAACTCGAGATGAGAGGTTAGTCCCTGGCTTCGACTCCAGAGGAATACCACCTTACCACAAGCACGTCAAGAGGAGGCTTCTCTCAGCTCTAGGTATGTGAGAGGGACCCTGAGTTTGCGGCCTCAAGTGGAATGGACACTGCGATGCCCTGACGCGAAATAAGGCCGGATATCCCTGCAGTGACTTGAATGCAGGCTCGTCTTGCATCTCCCAAGACGAAAGGATGTCTGAATCACCTGTGGAGACCACAGAGAAAGACCTTGTTCCCCACTTCATGGCGACCAGAGGCTTCACATCCTTTGAAAACTCCAGAGGTACGCGGACATCAGTGCCTCCAAAGGAGATGATGCTTGACTGCTCGTGAAACTTGATAGGAGTCCCAGGATTCCTGTGGCAAGTGGAAAGGGACCCTTGGTCTCCCGCCTCAGCTGGAGAGGCGTCCCAATTGCCCTGCCAAGCCTCGAGGAGAATCCCGAGTTTTCCCTCGCAACTAGGCAGGAGTCCTGACGTCGCTGAACAAACACGTGGGTGGAAGGGCCATCCCCGTCGTAACTCGAGAATATACCCCAGGTTCCCACCGCAACTCGAGAAAAACCATGAGACTTCCCCCTCGCCGCCAGATGAGGCCCGATTCCCCTGCACTGCGTGCAGAGCAATTCTGAGTTGCACATCAAACATGAAAGGAGCCTTGATTTCCTTGATGGCACTCCAGAGAAACCCCAAGTACACTGTTTCACGGCTAGAGGGATCCTGAGGTCACTGTAGCCACACGAAAGAGCTCCGTGGACCAAAAATCAACTCGAGATGAGAGGTTAGTCCCTGGCTTCGACTCCAGAGGAATACCACCTTACCACAAGCACCTCAAGAGGAGGCTTCTCTCAGCTCTAGGTATGTGAGAGGGGCCCTGAGTTTGCGGCCTCAAGTGGAATGGACACCGCGATGCCCTGACTCGAAATAAGGCCGGATATCCCTGCAGTGACTTGAATGCAGGCTCGTCTTGCATCTCCCACGACGAAAGGATGTCTGATTCCCATGTTGAGACCACAGAGAAAGACCTAGTTCCCCACCTCATCGCGACCGGAGGCCTCACATCCTTTGAAAACTCCAGAGGTACGCGGAGATTAGTGCCTCCAAAGGAGACGATGCCTGACTCCTCGTGAAACTTGATAGGAGTCCCAGGATTCCTGTGGCACGTGGAAAGGGACCCTTGGTCTCCCGCGTCAGCTGGAGAGGCGTCCCAATTGCCCTGCCAAGCCTCGAGAGGAATCCCGAGTTGTCCCTCGCAACTAGGCAGAAGTCCTGACGTAGCTGAACAAACACGTGGGTGGAAGGGCCATCCCCGTCATAACTCGGGAATATACCCAAGGTTCCCGCCGCAACTCGAGAAAAACCATGAGACTTCCCCCTCGCCGTGAGATGAGGCCGGATTCCCCTGCGCTGCATGCAGAGCAATTCCGTGTTGCACATCAAACATGAAAGGAGCCTTGATTTCCTTGATGGCACTCCAGAGAAACCCCAAGAACACTGTTTCAAGGCTAGAGGGATCCTGAGGTCACTGTAGCCACACGATAGAGCTCCGTGGACCAAAAATCAACTCGAGATGAGAGGTTAGTCCCTGGCTTCGACTCCAGAGGAATACCACCTTACCACAAGCACCTCAAGAGGAGGCTTCTCTCAGCTCTAGGTATGTGAGAGGGGCCCTGAGTTTGCGGCCTCAAGTGGAATGGACACCGCGATGCCCTGACTCGAAATAAGGCCGGATATCCCTGCAGTGACTTGAATGCAGGCTCGTCTTGCATCTCCCAAGACGAAAGGATGTCTGATTCCCATGTTGAGACCACAGAGAAAGACCTAGTTCCCCACCTCATGGCGACCGGAGGCCTCACATCCTTTGAAAACTCCAGAGGTACGCGGAGATCAGTGCCTCCAAAGGAGACGATGCCTGACTCCTCGTGAAACTTGATAGGAGTCCCAGGATTCCTGTGGCACGTGGAAAGGGACCCTTGGTCTCCCGCGTCAGCTGGAGAGGCGTCCCAATTGCCCTGCCAAGCCTCGAGAGGAATCCCGAGTTGTCCCTCGCAACTAGGCAGGAGTCCTGCCGTCGCTGAACAAACACGTGTGTGGAAGGGACATCCCCGTCGTAACTCGAGAATATTCCCCAGGTTACCGCCGGAACTCGAGAAAAACCATGAGTCTTCCCCCTCGCCACGAGATGAGGCCCGATTCCCCTGCACTGCGTGCAGAGCAATTCCGTGTTGCACATCACACATGAAAGGAGCCTTGATTTCCTTGGTGGCACTCCAAAGAAACCCCAAGAACACTGTTTCAAGGCTAGATGGATCCTGAGGTCAATGTAGCAACACGAAAGAGCTCCGTGGACCAAAAATCAACGCGAGATGAGAGGCTAGTCCCTGGCTTCGACTCCAGAGGAATACCACCTTACCTCAAGCACCTCAAGAGGAGGCTTCTCTCAGCTCTAGGTATGTGAGAGGGACCCTGAGTTTGCGGCCTCAAGAGAAATGTACACCGCGATGCCCTGACTCGAAATAATGCCGGATATCCCTGCAGTGACTTGAATGCAGGCTCGTCTTGCATCTCCCAAGACGAAAGGATGTCTGAACCCCCTGTGGAGACCACAGAGAAAGACCTAGTTCCCCAACTAATCGCGACCGGAGGCCTCACATCCTCTGAAAACTCCAGAGGTACGCGGAGATCAGTGCCTCCAAAGGAGACGATGCCTGACTCCTCGTGAAAATTGATAGGCGTCCCAGGATTCCTGTGGCACGTGGAAAGGGACCCTTGGTCTCCCGCCTCAACTGGAGAGGCGTCCCAATTGCCCTGCCAAGCCTCGAGGAGAATCCCGAGTTCTCCCTCCCAACTAGGCAGGAGTCCCGACGTCGCTGAACAAACACGTGGGTGGAAGGGCCATCCCCGTCGTAACTCGAGAATATACCCCATGTTCCTGCCGCAACTCGAGAAAAACCATAAGACTTCCCCCTCGCCACGAGATGAGGCCCGATTCCCCTGCACTGCGTGCAGAGCAATTCCGTGTTGCACATCACACATGAAAGGAGCCTTGATTTCCTTGGTGGCAATCCAGAGAAACCCCAAGAACACTGTTTCAAGGCTAGAAGGATTCTGAGGTAACTGTAGCAACACGAAAGAGCTCCGTGGACCAGAAATCAACTCGAGATGAGAGGTTAGTCCCTGACTTCGACTCCAGAGGAATACCACCTTACCACAAGCACCTCAAGAGGAGGCTTCTCTCAGCTCTAAGTATGTGAGAGGGACCCTGAGTTTGCGGCCTCAAGTGGAATGGACACCGCGATGCCCTGGCTCGAAATAAGGCCGGATATCCCTGCAGTGACTTGAATGCAGGCTCGTCTTGCATCTCCCAAGACGAAAGGATGTCTGAATCCCCTATGGAGACCACAGAGAAAGACCTAGTTCCCCACCTCATCATGACCGGAGGCCTCACATCCTTTGAAAACTCCAGAGGTACACGGAAATCAGTGCCTCCAAAGGAGACGATGCCTGACTCCTCGTGAAACTTGATAGGAGTCCCAGGATTCCTGTGCACGTGGATAGGGACAGTTGGTCTCCCGCCTCAGCTGCAGAGGCGTCCCAATTGCCCTAGCAAGCCTCGAGGAGAATCGCGAGTTGTCCCTCGCAACTAGGCAGGAGTCCTGACGTCGCTGAACAAACACGTGGTTGAAAGGGCCATCCCCGTCGTAACTCGAGAATATATCCCAGGTTCCCGCCGCAACTCGAGAAAAACCATGAGACTTTCCCCTCGCCGCGATATGAGGCCCGATTCCCTTGCACTGCGTGCAGAGCAATTCCGTGTTGCACATCACACATGAAAGGAGCCTTGATTTCCTTGGTGGCACTCCAGAGAAACCCCAAGAACACTGTTTCAAGGCTAGAGGGATCCTGAGGTCACTGTAGCAACACGAAAGAGCTCCGTGGACCAAAAATCAACTCGAGATGAGAGGTTAGTCCCTGGCTTCGACTCCAGAGGAATACCACCTTACCACAAGCACCTCAAGAGGAGGCTTCTCTCAGCTCTAGGTATGTGAGAGGGACCCTGAGTTTGCGGCCTCAAGTGGAATGGACACCGCGATGCCCTGACTCGGAATAAGGCCGGATATCCCTGCAGTGACTTGAATGTAGGCTCGTCTTGTATCTCCCAAGACGAAAGGATGTCTGAATCCCATGTGGAGACCACAGAGAAAGATATAGTTCCCCACCTCAACGGGACCAGAGGCCTCACATCCTTTGAAAACTCCAGAGGTACACGGAGATCAGTGCCTCCAAAGGAGACGATGCCTGACTCCTCGTGAAAATTGATAGGACTGCCAGGATTCCCGTGGCACGTGGAAAGGGACCCTTGGTCTCCCGCCTCAGCTGGAGAGGCGTCCCAATTGCCCTGCCAAGCCTCGAGGAGAATCCCGAGTTGTCCCTCGCAACTAGGCTGGAGTCCTGCCGTCGATGAACAAACACGTGGGTGGAAGGGCCATCCCCGTCGTAACTCGAGAATGTACCCCACGTTCCCGCCGCAACTTGAGAAAAACCATGAGACTTCTCCCTCGCCGCAAGATGAGGCCTGATTCCCCTGCACTGCGTGCAGAGCAATTCCGTCTTGCACATCACACATGAAAGGAGCCTTGATTTCCTTGGTGGCACTCCAGAGAAACCCCAAGAACACTGTTTCAAGGCTAGAGGGATCCTGAGGTCACTGTAGCCACACGAAAGAGCTCCGTGGACCAAAAATTAACTCGAGATGAGAGGTTAGTCCCTGGCTTCGACTCCAGAGGAATACCACCTTACCACAAACACCTCAAGAGGAGGCTTCTCTCAGCTCTAGCTATGTGAGAGGGACCCTGAGTTTGCGGCCTCAAGTGAAATGGACACAGCGATGTCCTGGCTCGAAATAAGGCCAGATATCCCTGCAGTGACATGAATGCAGGCTCGTCTTGCATCTCCCAAGACGAAAGGATGTCTAAATCCCCTGTGTAAACCACAGAGAATGGCCTAGTCCCCACCTCATCGCGACCGTAGTCCTCACATCCTTTGAAAACTCCAGAGGTACGCGGAGATCAGTGCCTCCAAAGGAGACGATGCCTGACTCCTCGTGAAACTTGATAGGAGTCCCAGGATTCCTGTGGCACATGGAAAGGGACCCTTGGTCTCCCGCCTCAGCTGGAGAGGCGTCCCAATTGCCCTGCCAAGCCTCGAGGAGAATCCCGAGTTGTCCCTCGCAACTAGGCAGGAGTCCTGCCGTCGCTGAACAAACACGTGTGTGGAAGGGACATCCCCGTCGTAACTCGAGAATATACCCCAGGTACCCGCCGGAACTCGAGAAAAACCATGAGTCTTCCCCCTCGCCACGAGATGAGGCCCGATTCCCCTGCACTGCGTGCAGAGCAATTCCGTGTTGCACATCACACATGAAAGGAGCCTTGATTTCCTTGGTGGCACTCCAGAGAAACCCCAAGAACACTGTTTCAAGGCTAGAGGGATCCTGAGGTCACTGTAGCAACACGAAAAAGCTCCGTGGACCAGAAATCAACTCGAGATGAGAGGTTAGTCCCTGGCTTCGACTCCAGAGGAATACCACCTTACCACAAGCACCTCAAGAGGAGGCTTCTCTCAGCTCTAGGTATGTGAGAGGGACCCTGAGTTTGCGGCCTCAAGTGGAATGGACACCGCGATGCCCTGACTCGAAATAAGGCCGGATATCCCTGCAGTGACTTGAATGCAGGCTCGTCTTGAATCTCCCAAGACGAAAGGATGTCTGAACCCCCTGTGGAGACCACAGAGAAAGACCTAGTTCCCCAAGTAATCGCGACTAGAGGCCTCACATCCTTTGAAAACTCCAGAGGTAAGCGGAGATCAGTGCCTCCAAAGGAGACGATGCCTGACTCCTCGTGAAACTTGATAGGAGTCCCAGGATTCCTGTGGCACGTGGAAAGGGACCCTTGGTCTCTCACCTCAGCTGGAGAGGCGTCCCAATTGCCCTGCCAAGCCTCGAGGAGAATCCCGAGTTGTCCCTCGCAACTAGACAGGGGTCCTGACGTCGTTGAACAAACACGTGTGTGGAAGGGCCATCCCCGTCGTAACTCGAGAATATACCCCAGGTTCCCGCCGCAACTCGAGAGAAACCATGAGAGTTCCCCCTCGCCGCGAGATGAGGCCCGATTCGCCTGCACTGCATGCAGAGCAATTCCGTGTGCACATCAAACAAGAAAGGAGCCTTGATTTCCATGATGGCACTCCAGAGAAACCCCAAGAACACTGTTTCAAGGCTAGAGGAATCCTGAGGTCACTGTGGCAACACGAAAGAGCTCCATGGACCAAAAATCAACTCGAGATGAGAGGTTAGTCCCTGGCTTCGACTCCAGAGGAATACCACCTTACCACAAGCACCTCAAGAGGAGGCTTCTCTCAGCTCTAGGTATGTGAGAGGGACCCTGAGTTTGCGGCCTCAAGTGGAATGGACACCGCGATGCCCTGGCTCGAAATAAGGCCGGATATCCCTGCAGTGACTTGAATGCAGGATCGTCTTGCATTTCCCAAGACGAAAGGATGTCTGAATCCCCTGTGGAGACCACAGAGAAAGACCTAGTTCCCCACCTCATCCTGACCGGAGGCCTCACATACTTTGAAAACTCCAGAGGTACGCGGAGATCAGTGCCTCCAAAGGAGACGATGCCTGACTCCTCGTGAAAATTGATAGGAGTCCCAGGATTCCTGTGGCACGTGGAAAGGGACCCTTGGTCTCCCGCCTCAGCTGGAGAGGCGTCCCAATTGCCCTGCCAAGCCTCGAGGAGAATCCCGAGTTGTTCCTCGCAACTAGGCACGAGTCCTGCCGTCGCTGAACAAACACGTGTGTGGCAGGGCCATCCCCGTCGTAACTCGAGAATATACCCCAGGTTCCCACCGCAACTCGAGAAAAACCATGAGAATTCCCCCTCGCCGTGAGATGAGGCCCGATTCCCCTGCACTGCGTGCAGAGCAATTCCGTGTTGCACATCACACATGAAAGGAGCCTTGATTTCCTTGATGGCACTCCAGAGAAACCCCAAGAACACTGTTTCAAGGCTAGAGGGATCCTGAGGTCACTGTAGTAACAGGAAAGAGCTCCGTGGACCAAAAATCAACTCGAGATGAGAAGTTAGTCCCTGGCTTCGACTCCAGAGGAATACCACCTTACCACAAGCACCTCAAGAGGAGGCTTCTCTCAGCTCTAGGTATGTGAGAGGGACCCTGAGTTTGCGGCCTCAAGTGGAATGGACACTGCGATGCCCTGACGCGAAATAAGGCCGGATATCCCTGCAGTGACTTGAATGCAGGCTCGTCTTGCATCTCCCAAGACGAAAGGATGTCTGAATCCCCTGTGGAGACCACAGAGAAAGACCTAGTTCCCCACTTCATGGCGACCAGAGGCCTCACATCCTTTGAAAACTCCAGAGTTACGCGGACATCAGTTCCTCCAAAGGAGACGATGCTTGACTGCTCGTGAAACTTGATAGGAGTCCCAGGATTCCTGTGGCACGTGGAAAGGGACCCTTGGTCTCCCACTCAGCTGGAGAGGCGTCCCAATTGCCCTGCCAACTCTCGATGAGAATCCCGAGTTGTCCCTCGCAACTAGGCAGGAGTCCTGACGTCGCTGAACAAACACGTGGGTGGAAGGGCCATCCCCGTCGTAACTCGAGAATATACCCCAGGTTACCGCCGCAAGTCGAGAAAAACCATGAGACTTCCCCCTCGCCGCTAGATGAGGCCCAATTCCCCTGCACTGCGTGCAGAGCAATTCTGTCTTGCACATCACACATGAAAGGAGCCTTGATTTCCTTGATGGCACTCCAGAGAAACCCCAAGAACACTGTTTCAAGGCTAGAGGGATCCTGAGGTCACTGTAGCAACACGAAAGAGCTCCGTGGACCAGAAATCAACTCGAGATGATAGGTTAGTCCCTGACTTCGACTCCAGAGGAATACCACCTTACCACAAGCACCTCAAGAGGAGGCTTCTCTCAGCTCTAGGTATGTGAGAGGGACCCTGAGTTTGCGGACTCAAGTGGAATGGACACCGCGATGCCCTGGTTCGAAATAAGGCCGGATATCCCTGCAGTGACTTGAATGCAGGCTCGTCTTTCATCTCCCAAGACGAAAGGATGTCTGAATCCCCTGTGGAGACCACAGAGAAAGATATAGTTTCCCACCTCACCGGGACCAGAGGCCTCACATCCTTTGAAAACTCCAGAAGTACGCGGAGATCAGTGCCTCCAAAGGAGACGATGCCTGACTCCTCGTGAAACTTGATAGGACTCCCAGGATTCCCGGGGCACGTGGAAAGGGACACTTGGTCTCCCGCCTCAGCTGGAGAGGCATCCCAATTGCCCTGCCAAGCCTCGAGGAGAATCCCGAGTTGTCCCTCGCAACTAGGCAGGAGTCCTGACGACGCTGAACAAACACGTGGGTGGAAGGGCCATCCCCGTCGTAACTCGAGAATATACTCCAGGTTCCCGCCGCAACTCGAGAAAAACCATGAGTCTTCCCCCTCGCCGCGAGATGAGGCCTGATTCCCCTGCACTGCGTGCAGAGCAATTCCGTGTTGCACATCACACATGAAATGAACCTTGATTTCCTTGGTGGCACTCCAGAGAAACCCCAAGAACACTGTTTCAAGGCTAGAGGGATCCTGAGGTCAACGTAGCAACACGAAAGAGCTCCGTGGACCAAAAATCAACTCGAGATGAGAGGTTAGTCCCTGGCTTCGACTCCAGAGGAATACGACCTTACGACAAGCACCTCAAGAGGTGGCTTCTCTCAGCTCTAGGTATGTGAGAGGGACCCTGAGTTTGCGGCCTCAAGTGGAATGGACACCGCGATGCCCTGGCTCGAAATAAGGCCGGATATCCCTGCAGTGACTTGAATGCAGGCTCGTCTTGCATCTCCCAAGACGAAAGGATGTCTGAATCCCCTATGGAGACCACAGAGAAAGACCTAGTTCCCCACCTCATCGCGACCGGAGGCCTCACATACTTTGAAAACTCCAGAGGTACACGGAAATCAGTGCCTCCAAAGGAGACGATGCCTGACTCCTCGTGAAACTTGATAGGAGTCCCAGGATTCCTGTGCACGTGGATAGGGACAGTTGGTCTCCCGCCTCAGCTGGAGAGGCGTCCCAATTGCCCTGCCAAGCCTCGAGGAGAATCCCGAGTTGTCCCTCGCAACTAGGCAGGAGTCCTGACGTCGCTGAACAAACACGTTTTTGAAAGGGCCATCCCCGTCGTAACTCGAGAATATATCCCAGGTTCCCGCCGCAACTCGAGAAAAACCATGAGACTTTCCCCTCGCCGCGATATGAGGCCCGATTCCCCTGCACTTCGTGCAGAGCAATTCCGTGTTGCACATCACACATGAAAGGAGCCTTGATTTCCTTGGTGGCACTCCAGAGAAACCCCAAGAACACTGTTTCAAGGCTAGAGGTATCCTGAGGTCACTGTAGCAACATGAAAGAGCTCCGTGGACAGGAAATCAACTCGAGATGAGAGGTTAGTCCCTGGCTTCGACTCCAGAGGAATACCACCTTACCACAAGCACCTCAAGAGGAGGCTTCTCTCAGATCTAGGTATGTGAGAGGGACCCTGAGTTTGCGGCCTCAAGTGGAATGGACACCGCGATGCCCTGACTCGAAATAACGCCGGATATCCCTGCAGTGACTTGAATGTAGGCTCGTCTTGTATCTCCCAAGACGAAAGGATGTCTGAATCCCATGTGGAGCCCACAGAGAAAAATATAGTTCCCCACCTCAACGGGACCAGAGGCCTCACATACTTTGAAAACTCCAGAGGTACGCGGAGTTCAGTGCCTCCAAAGGAGACGATGCCTGACTCCTCGTGAATCTTGATAGGACTCCCAGGATTCCCGTGGCACGTGGAAAGGGACACTTGGTCTCCCGCCTCAGCTGGAGAGGCGTCCCAATTGCCCTGCCAAGCCTCGAGGAGAATCCCGAGTTGTCCCTCGCAACTAGGCTGGAGTCCTGCCGTCGATGAACAAACACGTGGGTGGAAGGGCCATCCCCGTCGTAACTCGAGAATATACCCCAGGTTCCCGCCGCAACTTGAGAAAAACCATGAGACTTCTCCCTCGCCGCAAGATGAGGCCCGATTCCCCTGCACTGCGTGCAGAGCAATTCCGTCTTGCACATCACACATGAAAGGAGCCTTGATTTCCTTGGTGGCACTCCAGAGAAACCCCAAGAACACTGTTTCAAGGCTAGAGGGATCCTGAGGTCACTGTAGCAACACGAAAGAGCTCCGTGGACCAAAAATCAACTCGAGATGAGAGGTTAGTCCCTGGCTTCGACTCCAGAGGAACACCACCTTACCACAAGCACCTCAAGAGGAGGCTTCTCTCAGCTCTAGCTATGTGAGAGGGACCCTGAGTTTGCGGCCTCAAGTGAAATGGACACCGCGATGTCCTGGCTCGAAATAAGGCCAGATATCTCTGCAGTGACATGAATGCAGGCTCGTCTTGCATCTCCCAAGACGAAAGGATGTCTGAACCCCCTGTGGAGACCACAGAGAAAGACCTAGTTCCCCAACTAATCGCGACCGGAGGCCTCACATACTTTGAAAACTACAGAGGTACGCGGAGATCAGTGCCTCCAAAGGAGACGATGCCTGACTCCTCGTGAAACTTGATAGGAGTCCCAGGATTTCTGTGGCACGTGGAAAGGGACCCTTGGTCTCCCGCCTCAGCTGGAGAGGCGTCCCAATTGCCCTGCCAAGCCTCGAGGAGAATCCCGAGTTGTCCCTCGCAACTAGGCAGGAGTCCTGCCGTCGCTGAACAAACACGTGTGTGGAAGGGCCATCCCCGTCGTAACTCGAGAATATACCCCAGGTTCCCGCCGGAACTCGAGAAAAACCATGAGTCTTCACCCTCGCCACGAGATGAGGCCCGATTCCCCTGCACTGCGTGCAGAGCAATTCCGTGTTGCACATCACACATGAAAGGAGCCTTGATTTCCTTGGTGGCACTCCAGAGAAACCCCAAGAACACTGTTTCAAGGCTAGAGGGATCCTGAGGTCAATGTAGCAACACGAAAGAGCTCCGTGGACCAAAAATCAACTCGAGATGAGAGGCTAGTCCCTGGCTTCGACTCCAGAGGAATACCACCTTACCACAAGCACCTCAAGAGGAGGCTTCTCTCAGCTCTAGGTATGTGAGAGGGACCCTGAGGTTGCGGCCTCAAGTGGAATGGACACCGCGATGCCCTGACTCGAAATAAGGCCGGATATCCCTGCAGTGACTTGAATGCAGGCTCGTCTTGCATCTCCCAAGACGAAAGGATGTCTGAACCCACTGTGGAGACCACAGAGAAAGACCTAGTTCCCCAACTAATCGCGACCGGAGGCCTCACATCCTTTGAAAACTCCAGAGGTACGCAGAGATCAGTGCCTCCAAAGGAGACGATGCATGACTCCTCGTGAAACTTGATAGGAGTCCCAGGATTCCTGTGGCACGTGGAAAGGGACCCTTGGTCTCCCGCCTCAGCTGGAGAGGCGTCCCAATTGCCCTGCCAAGCCTCGAGGAGAATCCCGAGTTCTCCCTCCCAAGTAGGCAGGAGTCCTGACGTCGATGAACAAACACGTGGGTGGAAGGATCATCCCCGTCGTAACTCTAGAATATACCCCAGGTTCCCGCCGCAACTCGAGAAAAACCATGAGACTTCCCCCTCGCCGCGAGATGAGGCCCGATTCCCCTGCACTGCGTGCAGAGCAATTCCGTCTTGCACATCACACATGAAAGGAGCCTTGATTTCCTTTTCGCACTCCAGAGAAACCCCAAGAACACTGTTTCAAGGCTAGAGGGATCCTGAGGTCACTGTAGCAACACGACAGAGCTCCGTGGACCAAAAGTCAACTCGAGATGAGAGGTTAGTCCTTGGCTTCGACTCCAGAGGAATACCACCTTACCACAAGCACCTCAAGAGGAGGCTTCTCTCAGTTCTAGGTATGTGAGAGGGACCCTGAGTTTGCGGCCTCAAGTGGAATGGACACCGCGATGCCCTGGCTCGAAATAAGGCCGGATATCCCTGTAGTGACTTGTGCAGGCTCGTCTTGCATCCTAACACGAAAGGATGTCTGAATCCCCTGTGGAGACCACAGAGAAAGACCTAGTTCCCCACCTAATCGCGACCGGAGGCCTCACATCCTTTGAAAACTCCAGAGGTACCCGGAGATCAGTGCTTCCAAAGGAGACGATGCCTGACTCCTCGTGAAACTTAATAGGAGTCCCAGGATTCCTGTGCACGTGGATAGGGACCCTTGGTCTCCCACCTCAGCTGGAGAGTCGTCCCAATTGCCCTGCCAAGCCTCGAGGAGAATTCCGAGTTGTCCCTCGCAACTAGGCAGGAGTCCTGACGTCGCTGAACAAACACGTGGTTGAAAGGGCCATCCCCGTCATAACTGGAGAATATACCCCAGGTTCCCGCCGCAACTCGAGAAAAACCATGAGACTTTCCCCTCGCCGCGATATGAGGCCCGATTCCCCTGCTCTGCGTGCAGAGCAATTCCGTGTTGAACATCACACATGAAAGGAGCCTTGATTTCCTTGGTGGCACTCCAGAGAAACCCCAAGAACACTGTTTCAAGGCTAGAGGGATCCTGACGTCACTGTAGCAACACGAAAGAGCTCCGTGGACCCAAAATCAACTCGAGATGAGAGGTTAGTCCCTGTCTTCGACTCCAGAGGAATACCACCTTACACAAGCACCTCAAGAGGAGGCTTCTCTCAGCTCTTGGTATGTGAGAGGGGCCCTGAGTTTGCAGCCTCAAGTGGAATGGACACCGCGATGCCCTGGCTCGAAATAAGGCCGGATATCCCTGCAGTGACTTGAATGCAGGCTCGTCTTGCATCTCCCAAGACGAAAGGATGTCTGAAGCCCCTGTGGAGACCACAGAGAAAGACCTAGTTCCCCACCTAATCGCGACCGGATTCCTTATATCCTTTGAAAACTCCAGAGGTACGCGGAGATCAGTGCTTCCAAAGGAGACGATGCCTGACTCCTCGTGAAACTTGATAGGAGTCCCAGGATTCCTGTGGCACGTGGAAAGGGACCCTTGGTCTCCCGCCTCAGCTGGAGAGGCGTCCCAATTGCCCTGCCAAGCCTCGAGGAGAATCCCGAGTTGTCCCTCGCAACTAGGCAGGAGTCCTGACGTCGCTGAAGAAACATGTGGGTGGAAGGGCCATCCCCGTCGTAACTCGAGAATATACCCCAGGTTCCCGCCGCAACTCGAGAGAAACCATGAGACTTCCCCCTCGCCGCAAGATGAGGCCCGATTCGCCTGCACTGCATGCAGAGCAATTCCGGGTGCACATCAAACAAGAAAGGAGCCTTGATTTCCATGATGGCACTCCAGAGAAACCCCAAGAACACTGTTTCAAGGCTAGAGGAATCCTGAGGTCACTGTGGCAAAACGAAAGAGCTCCATGGACCAAAAATCAACTCGAGATGAGATGTTAGTCCCTAATTTCGACTCCAGAGGAATACTACCTTACCACAAGCACCTCAAGAGGAGGCTTCTCTCAGCTCTAGGTATGTGAGAGGGACCCTGAATTTGCGGCCTCAAGTGGAATGGACACCGCGATGCCCTGACTCAAAATAAGGCCGGATATCCCTGCAGTGACTTGAATGCAGGCTCATCTTGCATCTCCCAAGACGAAAGGATGTCTGAATCCCCTGTGGAGACCACAGAGAAAGACCTAGTTCCCCACCTATTCGCGACCGGAGGCCTTACATCCTTTGAAAAATCCAGAGGTACGCGGAGATCAGTGCCTCCAAAGGAGACGATGCCTGACTCCTCGTGAAACTTGATAGGAGTCCCAGGACTGCTGTGGCACGTGGAAAGGGACCCTTGGTCTCCCGCCTCAGCTGGAGAGGCATCCCAATTGCCCTGCCAAGCCTCGAGGAGAATCCCGAGTTGTCCCTCGCAACTAGGCAGGAGTCCTGACGTCGTTGAACAAACACGTGTGTGGAAGGGCCATCCCCGTCGTAACTCGAGAATATACCCCAGGATCCCGCCGCAACTCGAGAAAAACCATGAGACTTCCCCCTCGCCGCGAGAAGAGGCCCGATTCCCCTGCACTGCATGCAGAGCAATTCCGTGTGCACATCAAACAAGAAAGGAGCCTTGATTTCCATGATGGCACTCCAGAGAAACCCCAAGAACACTGTTTCAAGGCTAGAGGAATCCTGAGGTCACTGTGGCAACACGAAAGAGCTCCATGGACCAAAAATCAACTCGAGATGAGAGGTTAGTCCCTGGCTTCGACTACAGAGGAATACCACCTTACCACAAGCACCTCAAGAGGAGGCTTCTCTCAGCTCTAGGTATGTGAGAGGGACCCTGAGTTTGCAGCCTCATGTGGAATGGACACCGCGATGCCCTGACTCGAAATAAGGCCGGATATCGCTGCAGTGACTTGAATGCAGGATCGTCTTGCATCTCCCAAGACGAAAGGATGTCTGAATCCCCTGTGGAGACCACAGAGAAAGACCTAGTTCCCCACCTCATCCTGACCGGAGGCCTCACATACTTTGAAAACTCCAGAGGTACGCGGAGATCAGTGCCTCCAAAGGAGACGATGCCTGACTCCTCGTGAAACTTGATAGGAGTCCCAGGATTCCTGTGGCACGTGGAAAGGGACCCTTGGTCCCCCGCCTCAGCTGGAGAGGCGTCCCAATTGCCCTGCCAAGCCTCGAGGAGAATCCCGAGTTGTCCCTCGCAACTAGGCACGAGTCCTGCCGTCGCTGAACAAACACGGGTGTGGCAGGGCCATCCCCGTCGTAACTCGAGAATATACCACAGATTCCCACTGCAACTCGAGAAAAACCATGAGAATTCCCCCTCCCCGTGAGATGAGGCCCGATTCCCCTGCACTGCGTGCAGAGCAATTCCGTGTTGCACATCACACATGAAAGGAGCCTTGATTTCCTTGATGGCACTCCAGAGAATACCCAAGAACACTGTTTCAAGGCTAGAGGGTTCCTGAGGTCACTGTAGCAACACGAAAGAGCTCCATGGACCAAAAATCAACTCGAGATGAGAGGTTAGTCCCTGGCTTCGACTCCAGAGGAATACCACCTTACGACAAGCACGTCAAGAAGAGGCTTCTCTCTTCTCTAGCTATGTGAGAGGGACCCTGAGTTTGCGGCCTCAAGTGGAATGGACACCGCGATGCCCTGACCTGAAATAAGGCCGGATATCCCTGCAGTGACTTGAATGCAGGCTCGTCTTGCATCTCCCAAAACGAAAGGATGTCTGAATCCCCTGTGGAGACCACATAGAAAAACCTAGTTCCCCACCTCATCGCGACCGGAGGCCTCACATCCTTTGAAAACTCCAGAGGTACGCGGAGATCAGTGCCCCCAAAGGAGACGATGCCTGACTCCTCGTGAAACTTGATAGGAGTCCCAGGATTCCTGTGGCACGTGGAAAGGGACCCTTGGTCTCCCGCCTCAGTTGGAGAGGCGTCCCAATTGCCCTGCCAAGCCTCGAGGAGAATCCCGAGTTCTCCCTCGCAACTAGGCAGGAGTCCTGACGTCGCTGAACAAACACGTGGGTGGAAGGGCCATCCCCGTCGTAACTCGAGAATATACCCCATGTTCCTGCCGCAACTCGAGAAAAACCAGGAGACTTCCCCCTCGCCGCGAGATGAGGCCCGATTCCCCTGCACTGCATGCAGAGCAATTCCGTGTTGCACATCACACATGAAAGGAGCCTTGATTTCCTTGGTGGCACTCCAGAGAAACCCCAAGAACACTGTTTCAAGGCTAGAGGGATCCTGAGGTCACTGTAGCAACACGAAAGAGCTCCGTGGACCAGAATCAACTCGAGATGAGAGGTTAGTCCCTGGCTTCGACTCCAGAGGAATACCACCTTACCACAAGCACCTCAAGAGGAGGCTTCTCTCAGCTCTAGGTATGTGAGAGGGACCCTGAGGTTGCGGCCTCAAGTGGAATGGACACCGCCATGCCCTGGCTCGAAATAAGACCGGATATCCCTGCAGTGACTTGAATGCAGGCTCGTCTTGCATCTCCCAAGACGAAAGGATGTCTGAATCCCCTGTGGAGACCACAGAGAAAGACCTAGTTCCCCACCTCATCGCGACCGGAGGCCTCATATCCTTTGAAAACTCCAGAGGTACGCGGAGATCAGTGCCTCCAAAGGAGACGATGCCTGACTCCTCATGAAACTTGATAAGAGACCCAGGATTCCTGTGGCACGTGGAAAGGGACACTTGGTCTCCCGCCTCAGCTGGAGAGGCGTCCCAATTGCCCTGCCAAGCCTCGAGGAGAATCCCGAGTTGTCCCTCGCAACTAGGCAGGAGTCCTGACGTCGCTGAACAAACACGTGGGTGGAAGGGCTTTCCCCGTCATAACTCGAGAATATACCCCAGGTTCCCGCCGCAACTCGAACAAAACCATGAGACTTCCCCCTCACCGCAAAATGAAGCCTGAAATCTGCACTGCGTGCAGAGCAATTCCGTGTTGCACATCACACATGAAAGGAGCCTTGATTTCCTTGATGGCACTCCAGAGAAACCCCAAGAACACTGCTGCAAGGCTAGAGGGATCCTGAAGTCACTGTAGCAACACGAAAGAGCTCCGTGGACCACAAATCAACTGGAGATGAGAGGTTAGTCCCTGGCTTCGACTCCAGAGGAATACCACCTTACCACAAGCACCTCAAGAGGAGGCTTCTCTCAGCTCTAGGTATGTGAGAGGGACGCTGATTTTGCGGCCTCAAGTGGAATGGACACCGCGATGCCCTGACTCGAAATAAGGCCGGATATCCCTGCAGTGACTTGAATGCAGGCTCGTCTTGCATCTCCCAAGAAGAAAGGATGTCTGAATCCCCTGTTGAGACCACAGAGAAAGACCTAGTTCCCCACCTCATCGCGACCGGAGGCCTCATATCCTTTGAAAACTCCAGAGGTACGCGGAGATCAGTGCCTCCAAAGGAGACGATGCCTGACTCCTCGTGAAACTTGATAGGAGGCCCAGGATTCCTGTGGCACGTGGAAAGGGACCCTTGGTCTCCCGCCTCAGCTGGAGAGGCGTCCCAATTGCCCTGCCAAGCCTCGAGGAGAATCCCGAGTTGTCCCTCGCAACTAGGCAGGAGTCCTGACGTCGCTGAACAAACACGTGGGTGGAAGGGCCATCCCCGTCGTAACTCGAGAATATACCCCAGATTCCCGCCTCAACTCGAGAAAAACCATGAGACTTCCCCCTCGCCGCAAGATGAGGCCCGATACCCTGCACTGCGTGCAGAGCAATTCCGGGTTGCACATCACACATGAAAGGAGCCTTGATTTCCTTGATGGCACTCCAGAGAAACCCCAAGAACACTGTTTCAAGGCTAGAGGGAACCTGAGGTCACTGTAGCAACAAGAAAGAGCTCCGTGCACCAAAAATCAACTCGAAATGAGAGGTTAGTCCCTGGATTCGACTCCAGAGGAATACCACCTTATCACAAGCACCTCAAGAGGAGGCTTCTCTCAGCTCTAGGTATGTGAGAGGGACGCTGATTTTGCGGCCTCAAGTGGAATGGACCCCGCGATGCCCTGACTCGAAATAAGGCCTGATATCCCTGCAGTGACTTGAATGCAGGCACGTCTTGACTCTCCCAAGACGAAAGGATGTCTGAATCCCCTGTTGAGACCACAGAGAAAGACCTAGTTCCCCACCTCATCGCGACCGGAGGCCTCATATCCTTTGAAAACTCCAGAGGGACACGGAGATCAGTGCCTCCAAAGGAGACGATGCCTGACTCCTCGTGAAACTTGATAGGAGGCCCAGGATTCCTGTGGCACGTGGAAAGGGACCCTTGGTCTCCCGCCTCAGCTGGAGAGGCGTCCCAATTGCCCTGCCAAGCCTCGAGGAGAATCCCGAGTTGTCCCTCGCAACTAGGCAGGAGTCCTGACGTCGCTGAACAAACACGTGTATGGCAGGGCCATCCCCGTCGTAAATCGAGAATATACCCCATGTTCCCGCCGCAACTCGAGAAAAGCCATGAGACTTCGCCCTCGCCGCGAGATGAGGCCCGATTCCCCTGCACTGCGTGCAGAGCAATTCCGTCTTGCACATCACACATGAAAGGAGCCTTGATTTCCTTGATGGCACTCCAGAGAAACCCAAAGAACACTGTTTCAAGGCTAGAGGGATCCTGAGGTCACTGTAGCAACACGAAAGAGCTTCGTGGACCAAGAATCAACTCGAGATGAGAGGTTAGTCCCTGGCTTCGACTCCAGAGGAATACCACCTTACCACAAGCACCTCAAGAGGAGGCTTCTCTCAGCTCTAGGTATGTGAGAGGGACCCTGAGTTTCCGGCCTCAAGTGGAATGGATACCGCGATGCCCTGGCTCGAAATAAGGCCGGATATCCCTGCAGTGACTTTAGTGCAGGCTCGTCTTGCATCTCCCAAGACGAAAGGATGTCTGAATCCCCTGTGCAGACCACAGAGAAAGACATAGTTCCAGACCTCATCGCGACCGGAGGCCACACATCCTTTGAAAACTCCAGAGGTACGCGGAGATCAGTGCCTCCAAAGGAGACGATGCCTGACTCCTCGTGAAACTTGATAGGAGTCCCAGGATTCCTGTGGCACGTGGAAAGGGACCCTTGGTCTCCCCCCCTCAGCTGGAGAGGCGTCCCAATTGCCCTGCCAAGCCTCGAGGAGAATCCCGAGTTGTCCCTCGCAACTAGGCAGGAGTCCTGACGTCGCTGAAGAAACACGTGGGTGGAAGGGCCATCCCCGTCGTAACTCAAGAATATACCCCAGGTTCCCGCCGCAACTCGAGAAAAGCCATGAGACTTCCCCCTCGCCGCGAGAGGAGGCCCGATTCCCCTGCACTGCGTGCAGAGCAATTCCGTGTTGCACATCACACATGAAAGGAGCCTTGATTTCCTTGATGGCACTCCAGAGAAACCCCAAGAACACTGTTTCAAGGCTAGAGGGATGCTGAGGTCACTGTAGCAACACGAAAGAGCTCCGTGGACCAAAAATCAACTCGAGATGAGAGGTTAGTCCCTGGCTTCGACTCCAGAGGAATACCACCTTACCACAAGCACCTCAAGAGGAGGCTTCTCTCAGCTCTAGATATGTGAGAGGGACCCTGAGTTTGCGGACTCAAGTGGAATGGACACCGCGATGCCCTGTATCGAAATAAGGCCGGATATCCCTGCAGTGACTTGAATGCAGGCTCGTCTTGCATCTCCCAAGACGAAAGGATGTCTGAATCCCCTGTGCAGACCACAGAGAAAGACATAGTTCCAGACCTCATCGCGACCGGAGGCCACACATCCTTTGAAAACTCCAGAGGTACGCGGAGATCAGTGCCTCCAAAGGAGACGATGCCTGACTCCTCGTGAAACTTGATAGGAGTCCCAGGATTCCTGTGGCACGTGGAAAGGGACCCTTGGTCTCCCGCCTCAGCTGGAGAGGCCTCCCAATTGCCCTGCCAAGCCTCGAGGAGAATCCCGAGTTGTTCCTCACAACTAGGCAGGAGTCCTGACGTCGCTGAACAAACACGTGTGTGGAAGGGCCATCCCCGTCGTAACTCGAGAATATACCCCAGGTTCCCGCCACAACTCGAGAAAAACCATGAGACTTCCCCCTCGCCGAGAGATGAGTCCCGATTCCCCTGCACTGCGTGCAGAGCAATTCCGTGTTGCACATCACACATGAAAGGAGCCTTGATTTCCTTGATGGCACTGCAGAGAAACCCCAAGAACACTGTTTCAAGGCTAGAGGGATCCTGAGGTCACTGTAACAACAAGAAAGAGCTCCGTGGACCAAAAATCAACTCGAGATGAGAGGTTAGTCCCTGGCTTCGACTCCAGAGGAATACCACCTTACCACAAGCACCTCAAGAGGAGGCTTCTCTCAGCTCTAGGTATGTGAGAGGGACCCTGATTTTGCGACCTCAAGTGGAATGGACACCGTGATGCCCTGACTCGAAATAAGGCCGGATATCCCTGCAGTGACTTGAATGCAGGCTAGTCTTGCATCTCCCAATACGAAAGGATGTCAGAATCCCCTGTGGAGACTACAGAAAAACACCTACTTCCCCACATCATCGCGCATGGAGGCCTCACATCCTTTGAAAACTCCAGAGGTACGTGGAGATCAGTGCCTCCAAAGGAGACGATGCCTGACTCCTCGTGAAACTTGATAGGAGTTAGAGTATTCCTGTGGCACGTGGAAAGGGACCTTTGGTCTCCCACCTCAGCTGGAGAGGCGTCCCAATTGGCCTGCGAAGCCTCGAGGAGAATCCCGAGTTGTCCCTCGCAACTAGGCAGGAGGCCTGACGTCGCTGAACAAACACGTGGGTGGAAGTGCCATCCCCGTCGTAACTCGAGAATATACCCCAGGTTCCCGCCGCAACTCGAGAAGAACCATGAGACTTCCCCCTCGCAGCGAGATGAGGCCCGATTCCCCTGCACTGCATGCAGAGCAATTCCGTGTTGCACATCACACATGAAAGGAGCCTTGATTTCCTTGATGGCACTCCAGAGAAACCCCAAGAACACTGTTTCAAGGCTAGAGGGATCCTGAAGTCCCTGTAGCAACACGAAAGAGCTCCGTGGACCAAAAATCAACTCGAGATGAGAGGTTAGTCCCTGGCTTCGACTCCAGAGGAACACCACCTTACCACAAGCACCTCAAGAGGAGGCTTCTCTCTGCTGTAGCTATGTGAGAGGGACACTGAGTTTGCAGCCTCAAGTTGAATGGACACCGCGATGCCCTAACTCGAAATAAGGCCGGATATCCCTGCAGTGACTTGAATGCAGGCTCGTCTTGCATCTCCCAAGATGAAAGGATGTCAGAATCCCCTGTGGAGACCACAGAAAAAGACCTAGTTCCCCACCTCTTCGCGCATGGAGGCCTCACATCCTTTGAAAACTCCAGAGGTACGTGGAGATCAGTGCCTCCAAAGGAGACGATGCCTGACTCCTCGTGAAACTTGATAGGAGTTACAGGATTCCTGTGGCACGTGGAAAGGGACCCTTGGTCTCCCGCCTCAGCTGGAGAGGCGTTCCAATTGCCCTGGCAAGCCTCGAGGAGAATCCCGAGTTGTCCCTTGCAACTAGGCAGGAGTCCTGACGTCGCTGAACAAACACGTGGGTGGAAGGGCCATCCCCGTCGTAACTCGAGAATATACCCCAGGTAACCGCCGCAACTCGAGAAAAACCATGAGAATTCCCCCTCGCCGCGAGATGAGGCCCGATTCCCCTGCACTGCGTGCAGAGCAATTCCGTGTGGCACATCACACAGGAAAGGAGCCTTGATTTCCTTGATGGCACTCCAGAGAAACCCCAAGAACTCTGTTTCAAGGCTAGATGGATCCTGAGGTCACTGTAGCAACACGAAAGAGCTCCGTGGACCAAAAATCAACTCGAGATGAGAGGTTAGTCCCGGGCTTCTACTCCAAAGGAATACCACCTTAGTGCAAGCACCTCAAGAGGACGCTTCTCTCAGCTCAAGGTATTTGAGTGGGACCCTGAATTTGGGGCCTCAAGTGGAATGGACACCTCGATGCACTGACGCGAAATAAGGCCGGATATCCCTGCAGTGAATTGAATGCAGGCTTGTCTTGCATCTCCCAAGTCGAAAGGATGTCTGAATCCCCAGTGGAGACCACAGAGAAAGACCTAGCTCCCCACCTCATCGCGACCGGAGGCCTCACATCCTTTGAAAACTTCAGAGGTTCGCGGAGATCAGTGCCTCCAAAGGAGACAATGCCTGACACCTCCTGAAACTTAATAGGAGTCCCAGGATTCCTGTGGCACGTGTAAAGGGACCCTTGGTCTCCCGCCTCAGCTGGAGAGGCGTCCCAATTGCCATGCCAAGCCTCGAGGAGAATCCCGAGTTGTCCCTCGCAACTAGGCAGGAGGCCTGACGTCGCTGAACAAACACGTGGGTGGAAGGGCCATTCCCGTCGTAACTCGAGAATATACCCCAGGTTCCCGCCGCAACTCGAGAAACACCATGAGACTTTACCCTCGCCGCGAGATGAGGCCCGATTCCCCTGCACTGCGTGCAGAGCAATTCCGTGTTGCACATCACACATGAAAGGAGCCTTGATTTCCTTGATGGCACTCCAGAGAAACTCCAAGAACACTGTTTCAAGGCTAGAGGCATCCTGAGGTCACTGTAGCCACACGAAAGAGCTTCATGGACCAAAAATCAACTCGAGATGAGAGGTTAGTCCCTGGCTTCGACTCCAGAGGAATACCACCTTACCAGAAGCACCTCAAGAGGAGGCTTCTCTCAGCTCTAGGTATGTGAGAGGGACCCTGAGTTTGCGGCCTCAAGTGGAATTTACACCGAGATGCCCTGACTCGAAATAATGCCGGATATCCCTGCAGTGACTTGAATGCAGGCTCGTCTTGCATCTCCGAAGACGAAAGCATGTCTGAATCCCCTGTGGAGACCACAGAGAAAGACCTAGTTCCCCACCTCATCGTAACCGGAAGCCTCACATCCTTTGAAAACTCCAGAGGTACGCGGAGATCAGTGCCTCCAAAGAGACGATGCCTGACTCCTCGTGAAACTTGATAGGAGTCCCAGGATTCCTGTGGCACGTGGAAAGGGACCCTTGGTCTCCCGCCTCAGCTGGAGAGGCGTCCCAATTGCCCTGCCAAGCCTCGAGGAGAATCCCGAGTTTTCCCTCGCAACTAGGCAGGAGTCCTGACGTCGCTGAAGAAACACGTGGGTGGAAGGGCCATCCCCGTCGTAACTCGAGAATATACCCCAGGTTCCCGCCGCAACTCGAGAAAAGCCATGAGACTTCCCCCTCGCCGCAAGATGAGGCCCGATTCCCCTGCCCTGCGTGCAGAGCAATTCCGTGTTGCACATCACACATGAAAGGAGCCTTGATTTCCTTGATGGCACTCCAGAGAAACCACAAGAACACTGTTTCAAGGCTAGAGGGATCCTGAGGTCAATGTAGCAAGACGAAAAAGCTCCGTGGACCAAGAATCAACTCGAGATGAGAGGTTAGTCCCTGGCTTCGACTCCAGAGGAATACCACCTTACCACAAGCACCTCAAGCGGAGGCTTCTCTCAGCTCTAGGTATATGAGAGGGACCCTGAGTTTGCGGCCTCAAGTGGAATGGACACCGCGATGCCCTGGGTCGAAATAAGGCCGGATATCCCTGCAGTGACTTGAGTGCAGGCTCGTCTTGCATCTCCCAAGACGAAAGGATGTCTGAATCCCCTGTGGAGACCACAGAGAAAGACCTACTTCCCCACCTCATCCTGACCGGAGGCCTCACATACTTTGAAAACTCCAGAGGTACGCGGAGTTCCGTGCCTCCAAAGGAGACGATGCCTGACTCCTCGTGAAACTTGATAGGAGTCCAAGGATTCCTGTGGCACGTGGAAAGGGACCCTTGGTCTCCCCCCTCAGCTGGAGAGCCGTCCCAATTGCCCTGCCAAGCCTTGAGGAGAATCCCGAATTGTCCCTGGCAACTAGGCAGGAGTTCTGAAGGCGCTGAAGAAACACGTGTGTGGAAGGGCCATCCCTGTCGTAACTCGAGAATATACCCCACGTTTCCACCGCAACTCGAGAAAAGCCATGAGACTTCCCCCTCGCCACGAGATGAGGCCTGATTCCCCTGCACTGCGTGCAGAGCAATTCAGTGTTGCACATCACACATGAAAGGAGCCTTGATTTCCTTGATGGCACTCCAGAGAAAACCCAAGAACACTGTTTCAAGGCTAGAGGGATCCTAAGGTCGCTGTAGCAACACGAAAGAGCTCCGTGGACGAAAAATCAACTCGAGAAGAGAGGTTAGTCCCTGGCTTCGACCCCAGAGGAATACCACCTTACCACTAGCACCTCAAGAGGAGGCTTCTCTCAGCTCTAGGTATGTGAGAGGGACCCTGAGTTTGCGGCCTCAAGTGGAATGGACACCGCCATGCCCTGGCTCGAAATAAGACCGGATATCCCTGCAGTGACTTGAATGCAGGCTCGTCTTGCATCTCCCAAGATGAAAGGATGTCTGAATCCCCTGTGGAGACCACAGAGAAAGACCTAGTTCACCACCTCATCGCGACCTGAGACCTCACATCCTTTGAAAACTCCAGAGGTACGTGGAGATCTGTGCCTCCAAAGGAGACGATGCCTGACTCCTCGTGAAACTTGATAGGAGTCCCAGGATTCCTGTGGCACGTGAAAGGGACCCTTGGTCTCCCGCCTCAGCTGGAGAGGCGTCCCAATTGCCCTGCCAAGCCTCGAGGAGAATCCCGAGTTTTCCCTCGCAACTAGGCAGGAATCCTGACGTCGCTGAACAAAAACGTGTGTGGAAGGGCCATCCCCATCATAACTCGAGAATATACCCCAGGTTCCCGCCGTAACTCGAGAAAAACCATGAGACTTCCCCTCGCCGCGAGATGAGGCCCGATTCTCCTGCACTGCGTGCAGAGCAATTCCGTGTTGCACATCACACATTAAAGGAGCCTTGATTTCCTTGATGGCACTCCAGAGAAACCCCAAGAACACTGCTGCAAGGCTAGAGGGATCCTGAAGTCACTGTAGCAACACGAAAGAGCTCCGTGGACCAAAAATCAACTCGAGATGAGAGGTTAGTCCCTGGCTTCGACTCCAGAGGAATACCACCTTACCACAAGCACCTCAAGAGGAGGCTTCTCTCAGCTCTCGGTATGTGAGAGGGACCCTGAGTTTGCAGCCTCCAGTCAAATAGACACCACGATGCCCTGACTCGAAATAAGGCCGGATATTCCTGCAGTGACTTGAATGCAGGCTCATCTTGCATCTCCCAAGACGAAAGGATGTCTGAATCCCCTGTGGAGACCACAGAGAAAGACCTAGTTCCCCACCTCATCGCGACCGGAGGCCTCACATCCTTTGAAAACTCCAGAGGTACGCGGAGATCAGTGCCGCCAAAGGAGACGATGCCTGACTCCTAGTGAAACTTGATAGGAGTCCCAGGATTCCTGTGGCAAGTGGAAAGGGACCCTTGGTCTCCCGCCTCAGCTGGAGAGGCGTCCCAATTGCCCTGCAAAGCCCAGAGGAGAATCCCGAATTGTCCCTCGCAACTAGGCAGGAGTCCTGACGTCGCTGAACAAACACGTGGGTGGAAGGGCGATCCCCGTCGTAACTCGATAATATAGCCCAGGTTCCCGCCGCAACTCGAGAAAAACCATGAGACTTCCCCCTCGCCGCGAGATGAGGCCCGATTCCCCTGCACTGCGTGCAGAGCAATTCCGTGTTGCACATCACACATGAAAGGAGCCTTGATTTCCTTTATGGCACTCCAGAGAAACCCCAAGAACACTGTTTCAAGGCTAGAGGGATCCAGAGGTCACTGTAGCCACACGAAAGTGCTCCGTGGACCAAAAATCAACTCGAGATGAGAGGTTAGTCCCTGGCTTCGACTCCAGAGGAATACCACCTTACCACAAGCACCTCAAGTGGAGGCTTCTCTCAGCTCTAGGTATGTGAGAGGGACCCTGAGTTTGCGGCCTCAAGTGGAATAGACACCGCGATGCCCTGACTCAAAATAAGGCCGGATATCCCTGCAGTGACTTGAATGCAGGCTCGTCTTGCATCTCCCAAGACGAAAGGATGTCTGAATCCCCTGTGTAGACCACAGAGAAAGACCTAGTTCCCCACCTCATCGCGACCTGAGGCCTCACATCCTTTGAAAACGCCAGAGGTACGCGGAGATCAGTGCCTCCAAGGAGACGATGCCTGACTCCTCCTGAAACTTGATAGGAGTCCCAGGATTCCTGTGGCACGTGGAAAGGGACCCTTGGTCTCCCGCCTCAGCTGGAGAGGCGTCCCAATTGCCCTGCGAAGCCCAGAGGAGAATTCCGAATTGTCCCTCGCAACTAGGCAGGAGTCCTCACGTCGCTGAACAAACACGTGGGTGGAAGGGCGATCCACGTCATAACTCGAGAATATACCCCAGGTTCCCGCCGCAACTCGAGAAAATCCATGAGCCTTCCCCCTCACCGCAAAATGAGGCCCGATATCCTGCACTGGGTGCAGAGCAATTCCGTGTTGCACATCACACATGAAAGGAGCCTTGATTTCCTTGATGGCACTCCAGAGAAACCCCAAGAACACTGTTTCAAGGCTAGAGGGAACCTGAGGTCACTGTAGTAACACGAAAGAGCTCCGTGGACCAAAAATCAACTCGAGATGAGAGGTTAGTCCCTGGCTTCGACTCCAGAGGAATACCACCTTACCACAAGCACCTCAAGAGGAGGCTTCTCTCAGCTCTAGGTATGTGAGAGGGACCCTGAGTTTGCGGCCTCAAGTGGAATGGACACCGCGATGCCCTGACTCGAAATAAGGCCGGATATCCCTGCAGTGACTTGAATGCAGGCTCATCTTGCATCTCCCAAGACGAAAGGATGTCTAAATCCCCTGTGTAGACCACAGAGAAAGACCTAGTTCCCCACCTCATCGCGACCTGAGGCCTCACATCCTTTGAAAACGCCAGAGGTACGCGGAGATCAGTGCCTCCAAGGAGACGATGCTTGACTCCTCCTGAAACTTGATAGGAGTGCCAGGATTCCTGTGGCACGTGGAAAGGGAACCTTGGTCTCCCCCCTCAGCTGGAGAGACGTCCCAATTGCCCTGCCAAGCCTCGAGGAGAATCCCGAGTTGTCCCTCGCAACTAGGCAGGAGTCCTGACGTGGCTGAACAAACACGTGGGTGGAAAGGCCATCCTCGCCATAACTCGAGAATATACCCCAGGTTCCCGCCGCAACTCGAGAAAAACCATGAGACTTCCCCCTCGCCGCGAGATGAGGCTCGATTCTCCTGCACTGCATGCAGAGCAATTCCGTGTTGCACATCAAACATGAAAGGAGCCTTGATTTTCTTGATGGCACTCCAGAGAAACACCAAGAACACTGTTTCAAGGCTAGAGGGATCCTGAGGTCACTGTAGCAACACGAAAGAGCTCCGTGGACCAAAAATCATCTCGAGATGAGAGGGTAGTCCCTGGCTTCGACTCCAGAGGAATACCACCTTACCACAAGCACCTCAAGAGGAGGCTTCTCTCAGCTCTAGGTATGTGAGAGGGACCCTGAGTTTGCAGCCTCCAGTCGAATAGACACCACGATGCCCTGACTCGAAATAAGGCCGGATATCCCTGTTGTGACTTGAATGCAGGCTCGTCTTGCATCTCCCAAGATGAAAGGATGTCTGAATCCCCTGTGGAGACCACAGAGAAAGACCTAGTTCCCCACCTCATCGCGACCGGAGGCCTCACATCCTTTGAAAACTCCAGAGGTACGCGGAGATCAGTGCCGCCAAAGGAGACGATGCCTGACTCCTCGTGAAACTTGATAGGAGTCCCGGATTCCTGTGGCACGTGGAAAGGGACCCTTGGTTTCCCGCCTCAGCTGGAGAGGCGTCCCAATTGCCCTGCCAAGCCTCGAGGAGAATCCCGAGTTGTCCCTCGCAACTAGGCAGGAGTCCTGACGTCGCTGAACAAACACGTGGGTGGAAGGGCTATCCCCGTCATAACTCGAGAATATACCCCAGGTTCCCGCCGCAACTCGAGAAAAACCATGAGACTTCCCCGTCGCCGCGAGATGAGTCCCGATTCCCGTGCACTGCATGCAGAGCAACTCCGTGTTGCACGTCACACATGAAAGGAGCCTTGATTTCCTTGATGGCACTCCAGAGAAACCCCAAGAACACTGTTTCAAGGCTAGAGGGATCCTGAGGTCACTGTAGCAACACGAAAGAGCTCCGTGGACCAAGAATCAACTCGAGATGAGAGGTTAGTTCCTGGCTTCGACTCCAGAGGAATACCACCTTACCACAAGCACCTCAAGAGGAGGCTTCTCTCAGCTCTAGGTATGTGAGAGGGACCCTGAGTTTGCGGCCTCAAGTGGAATAGACACTGCGATGCCCTGACGCAAAATAAGGCCGGATATCCCTGCAGTGACTTGAATGCAGGCTCGTCTTGCATCTCCCAAGACGAAAGGATGTCTGAAACCTCTGTGGAGCCCACAGAGAAAGACCTAGTTCCCCACCTCATCGCGACCGGAGACCTCACATCCTTTGAAAACTCCAGAGGTACGCACAGATCAGTGCCTCCAAAGGAGACAATGCCTGACTCCTCGTGAAACTTGATAGGAGTCCCAGGATTCCTGTGGCACGTGGAAAGGGACCCTTGGTCTCCCGCCTCAGATGAAGAGGCGTCCCAATTGCCCTGCCAAGCCTCCAGGAGAATCCCGAGTTGTCCCTCGCAACTAGGCAGGAGTCCTGACGTCGCTGAACAAACACGTTGTTGGAGGGGCCATCCCCGTCTTAACTCAAGAATATACCCCAGGTTCCCGCCGCAACTTGAGAAAAACCATGAGACTTTCCCCTCGCCGCGAGATGAGGCCCGATTCCCCTGCACTGCGTGCAGAGCAATTCCATGTTGCACATCACACATGAAAGGAGCCTTGATTTCCTTGGTGGCCCTCCAGAGAAACCCCAAGAACACTGTTTCAAGGCTAGAGGGATCCTGAGGTCACTGTAGCAACATGAAAGAGCTCCGTGGACCAAAAATCAACTCGAGATGAGAAGTTAGCCCTGGCTTCGACTCCAGAGGAATACCACCTTACCACAAGCAACTCAAGAGGAGGCTTCTCTCAGCTCTAGGTATGTGAGAGGGACCCTGAGTTTGTGGCCTCAAGTGAAATGGACACCACGATGCCCTGACTCGAAATAAGGCCGGATATTCCTGCAGTGACTTGAATGCAGGCTCGTCTTGCATCTCCCAAGACGAAAGGATGTCTGAATCCCCTGTGGAGACCACAGAGAAAGACCTAGTTCCCCACCTTATCGCGACCGGAGGCCTCACATCCTTTGAGAACTCCAGAGGTACGCGGAGATCAGTGCCTCCAAAGGAGACGATGCCTGACTCCTCGTGAAACTTGATAGGAGTCCCAGGATTCCTGTGGCACGTGCAAAGGGACCCTTTGTCTCCCGCTTCAGCTGGAGAGGCGTCCCAATTGCCCTGCCAAGCCTCGAGGAGAATCCGGAGTTATCCCTCGCAACTAGGCAGGAGTCCTGACGTCGCTGAACAAACTCGTGGGTGGAAGGGCCATCCCCGTCGTAACTCGAGAATATACCCCAGGTTCCCGCCGCAACTTGAGAAAAACCATGAGACTTCCCCCTCGCCGCGAGATGAGGCCCGATTCCCCTGCACTGTGTGCAGAGCAATTCCGTGTTGCACATCACACATGAAAAGAGCCTTGATTTCCTTGATGGCACTCCAGAGAAACCCCAAAAACACTGTTTCAAGGCTAGAGGGATCCTGAGATCACTGTAGCAACACGAAAGAGCTCCGTGGACCAAAAATCAACTCGAGATGAGAGGTTAGTCCCTGGCTTCGACTTGAGGAATACCACCTTACGACAAGCACCTCAAGAGGAGGCTTCTCTCAGCTCTAGGTATGTGACAGGGACCCTGAGTTTGCGGCCTCAAGTGGAATGGACACTGCGATGCCCTGACGCGAAATAAGGCCGGATATCCCTGCAGTGACTTGAATGCAGGCTCGTCTTGCATCTCCCAAGATGAAAGGATGTCTGAATCCCCTGTGGAGACCACAGAGAAAGACCTAGTTCCCCACCTCATCGCGACCGGAGGCCTCACATCCTTTGAAAACTCCAGAGGTACGCGGAGATCAGTGCCTCCAAAGGAGACGATGCCTGACTCCTCGTGAAACTTGATAGGAGTCCCAGGATTCCTGTGGCACGTGGAAAGGGACGCTTGGTCTCCCGCCTCAGCTAGAGAGGCGTCCCAATTGCCCTGCCAAGCCTGGAGGAGAATCCCGAGTTGTCCGTCGCAACTAGGCAGGAGTCCTGCCGACGCTGAACAAACACGTGGGTGGAAGGGCCATCCCCGTCGTAACTCGAGAATATACCCCAGGATCCCGCCACAACTCGAGAAAAACCATGAGACTTCCCCCTCGCCGCGAGATGAGGCCCGATTCCCCTGCACTGCGTGCACAGCAATTCCGAGTTGCACATCACACATGAAAGGAGCCTTGATTTCCTTGATGGCACTCCAGAGAAACCCCAAGAAACTGTTTCAAGGCTAGAGGGATCCTGAGGTCACTGTAGCAACATGAAAGAGCTCCGTGGACCAAGAATCAACTCGAGATGAGAGGTTAGTCCCTGGCTTCGACTCCAGAGGAATATCACCTTACCACAAGCACCTCAAGAGGAGGCTTCTCTCAGCTCTAGGTATGTGAGAGGGACCCTGAGGTTGCAGCCTCAAGTCGAATGGACACCGCGATGCCCTGACTCGATATAAGGCCGCATATGCCTGCAGTGACTTGAATGCAGGCTCGTCTTGCATCTCCCAAGATGAAAGGATGTCTGAATCCCCTGTTGGGACCACAGAGAAAGACCTAGTTCCCCACCTCATCGCCACCGGAGGCCTCACATCCTTTGAAAACTCCAGGGGTACGCGGAGATTAGTGCCTCCAAAGGAGCCAATGCCTGACTCCTGGAGAAACTTGATAGGAGTCCCAGGATTCCTGTGGCACGTGGAAAGGGACCCTTGGTCTCCCGCCTCAGCTGGAGAGGCGTCCCAATTGCCCTGCCAAGCCTCGAGGAGAATCCCGAGTTGTCCCTCTCAACTAGGCAGGAGTCCTGACGTCGCTGAACAAACACGTGGGTGGAAGGGCCATCCCCATCGTAACTCGATAATATAGCCCAGGTTCCCGCCGGGACTCGAAAAAAACCATGAGACTTCCCCCTCGCTGCGAGATGAGGCCCGATTCCCCTACACTGCCTGCAGAGCAATTCCGTGTTGCACATCACACATGAAAGGAGCCTTGATTTCCTTGATGGCACTCCAGAGAAACCCCAAGAACACTGTTTCAAGGCTAGAGGGATCCTGAGGTCACTGTAACCACACGAAAGAGCTCCGTGGACCAGAAATCAACTCGAGATGACAGGTTAGTCCCTGGCTTCGACTCCAGAGGAATACCACCTTACCACAAGCACCTCAAGAGGAGGCTTCTCTCAGCTCTTGGTATGTGAGAGGGACCCTGAGTTTGCGGCCTCAAGTGGAATAGACACTGCGATGCCCTGACGCAAAATAAGGCCGGATATCCCTGCAGTGACTTGAATGCAGGCTCGTCTTGCATCTCCCAAGACGAAAGGATGTCTGAATCCCATGTGGAGACCACAGAGAAAGACCTAGTTCCCCACCTCATCGCGACCGGAGGCCTCACATCCTTTGAAAACTCCAGAGGTACGCGGAGATCAGTGCCTCCAAAGGAGACGATGCCTGACTCCTCGTGAAACTTGATAGGAGTCCCAGGATTCCTGTGGCACGTGGAAAGGGACCCTTGGTCTCCCGCCTCAGCTGGAGAGGCGTCCCAATTACCCTGCCAAGCCTCGAGGAGAATCCCGAGTTGTCCCTCGCAACTAGGCAGGAGTCCTGACGTCACTGAACAAACACGAGGGTGGAAGGGCCATCCACGTCGTAACTCGAGAATATACCCCAGGTTCCCGCCGCAACTCGAGAAAAACCATGAGACTTCCCCCTCGCCGCGAGATGGGGCCCGATTTCCCTGCACTGCATGCAGAGCAATTCCGTGTTGCACATCACACATGAAATGAACCTTGATTTCCTTGATGGCACTCCAGAGAAACCCCAAGAACACTGTTTCAAGGCCAGAGGGATCCTGAGGTCACTGTAGCAACATGAAAGAGCTCTGTGGACCAAAAATCAACTCGAGATGAGAGGATAGTCCCTGGCTTCGACTCCAGAGGAATATCACCTTACCACAAGTTCCTCAAGAGGAGGCTTCTCTCAGCTCTAGGTATGTGAGAGGGACCCTGAATTTGCGGCCTCAAGTGGAATGGACACCGCGATGCCCTGACTCGAAATAAGGTCGGATATCCCTTCAGTGACTTGAATGCAGGCTCGTCTTGCATCTCCCAAGACGAAAGGATGTCTGAATCCCCTGTGGAGACCACAGAGAAAGAACTAGTTCCCCACCTCATCGCGACCGGAGGCCTCACATCCTTTGAAAACTCCAGAGGTACGCGGAGATCAGTGCCGCCAAAGGAGACGATGCCTGACTCCTCGTGAAACTTGATAGGAGTCCCAGGATTCCTGTGGCACGTGGAAAGGGACACTTGGTCTCCCGCCTCAGCTGGAGAGGCGTCCCAATTGCCCTGCCAAGCCTCGAGAAGAATCCCGAGTTGTCCCTCGCAACTACGCAGGAGTCCTATCGTCGCTGAACAAACACGTGGGTGGAAGGTCCATCCCCGTTGTAACTCGAGAATATACCCCAGGTTCCCGCCGCAACTCGAGAAAAACCATGAGACTTCCCCGTCGCCGCGAGATGAGTCCCGATTCCCGTGCACTGCATGCAGAGCAACTCCGTGTTGCACGTCACACATGAAAGGAGCCTTGATTTCCTTGATGGCACTCCAGAGAAACCCCAAGAACACTGTTTCAATGCTAGAGGGATCCTGAGGTCACTGTAGCAACACGAAAGAGCTCCGTGGACCAAGAATCAACTCGAGATGAGAGGTTAGTTCCTGGCTTCGACTCCAGAGGAATACCACCTTACCACAAGCACCTCAAGAGGAGGCTTCTCTCAGCTCTAGGTATGTGAGAGGGACCCTGAGTTTGCGGCCTCAAGTGGAATAGACACTGCGATGCCCTGACGCAAAATAAGGCCGGATATCCCTGCAGTGACTTGAATGCAGGCTCGTCTTGCATCTCCCAAGACGAAAGGATGTCTGAAACCTCTGTGGAGCCCACAGAGAAAGACCTAGTTCCCCACCTCATCGCGACCGGAGGCCTCACATCCTTTGAAAACTCCAGAGGTACGCGCAGATCAGTGCCTCCAAAGGAGACAATGCCTGACTCCTCGTGAAACTTGATAGGAGTCCCAGGATTCCTGTGGCACGTGGAAAGGGACCCTTGGTCTCCCGCCTCAGATGAAGAGGCGTCCCAATTGCCCTGCCAAGCCTCCAGGAGAATCCCGAGTTGTCCCTCGCAACTAGGCAGGAGTCCTGACGTCGCTGAACAAACACGTTGTTGGAGGGGCCATCCCCGTCTTAACTCAAGAATATACCCCAGGTTCCCACCGCAACTTGAGAAAAACCATGAGACTTTCCCCTCGCCGCGAGATGAGCCCGATTCCCCTGCACTGCGTTCATAGCAATTCCATGTTGCACATCACACATGAAAGGAGCCTTGATTTCCTTGGTGGCCCTCCAGAGAAACCCCAAGAACACTGTTTCAAGGCTAGAGGGATCCTGAGGTCACTGTAGCAACATGAAAGAGCTCCGTGGACCAAAAATCAACTCGAGATGAGAAGTTAGCCCTGGCTTCGACTCCAGAGGAATACCACCTTACCACAAGCAACTCAAGAGGAGGCTTCTCTCAGCTCTAGGTATGTGAGAGGGACCCTGAGTTTGTGGCCTCAAGTGAAATGGACACCACGATGCCCTGACTCGAAATAAGGCCGGATATTCCTGCAGTGACTTGAATGCAGGCTCGTCTTGCATCTCCCAAGACGAAAGGATGTCTGAATCCCCTGTGGAGACCACAGAGAAAGACCTAGTTCCCCACCTTATCGCGACCGGAGGCCTCACATCCTTTGAGAACTCCAGAGGTACGCGGAGATCAGTGCCTCCAAAGGAGACGATGCCTGACTCCTCGTGAAACTTGATAGGAGTCCCAGGATTCCTGTGGCACGTGCAAAGGGACCCTTTGTCTCCCGCTTCAGCTGGAGAGGCGTCCCAATTGCCCTGCCAAGCCTCGAGGAGAATCCGGAGTTATCCCTCGCAACTAGGCAGGAGTCCTGACGTCGCTGAACAAACTCGTGGGTGGAAGGGCCATCCCCGTCGTAACTCGAGAATATACCCCAGGTTCCCGCCGCAACTTGAGAAAAACCATGAGACTTCCCCCTCGCCGCGAGATGAGGCCCGATTCCCCTGCACTGTGTGCAGAGCAATTCCGTGTTGCACATCACACATGAAAAGAGCCTTGATTTCCTTGATGGCACTCCAGAGAAACCCCAAAAACACTGTTTCAAGGCTAGAGGGATCCTGAGATCACTGTAGCAACACGAAAGAGCTCCGTGGACCAAAAATCAACTCGAGATGAGAGGTTAGTCCCTGGCTTCGACTTGAGGAATACCACCTTACGACAAGCACCTCAAGAGGAGGCTTCTCTCAGCTCTAGGTATGTGATAGGGACCCTGAGTTTGCGGCCTCAAGTGGAATGGACACTGCGATGCCCTGACGCGAAATAAGGCCGGATATCCCTGCAGTGACTTGAATGCAGGCTCGTCTTGCATCTCCCAAGATGAAAGGATGTCTGAATCCCCTGTGGAGATCACAGAGAAAGACCTAGTTCCCCACCTCATCGCGACCGGAGGCCTCACATCCTTTGAAAACTCCAGAGGTACGCGGAGATCAGTGCCTCCAAAGGAGACGATGCCTGACTCCTCGTGAAACTTGATAGGAGTCCCAGGATTCCTGTGGCACGTGGAAAGGGACGCTTGGTCTCCCGCCTCAGCTAGAGAGGCGTCCCAATTGCCCTGCCAAGCCTCGAGGAGAATCCCGAGTTGTCCCTCGCAACTAGGCAGGAGTCCTGACGTCGCTGAACAAACACGTGGGTGGAAGGGCCATCCCCGTCGTAACTCGAGAATATACCCCAGGTTCCCGCCGCAACTCGAGAAAAACCATGAGACTTCCCCCTCGCGGCGAGATGAGGCCCGATTCCCCTGCACTGCGTGCAGAGCAATTCCGTCTTGCACATCACACATGAAAGGAGCCTTGATTTCCTTGATGGCACTCCAGAGAAACCCCAAGAACACTGTTTCAAGGCTAGAGGGATCCTGAGGTCACTGTAGCAACACCACGAAAGAGCTCCGTGGACCAAAAATCAACTCGAGATGAGAGGTTAGTCCCTAACTTCGACTTGAGGAATACCACCTTACGACAAGCACCTCAAGAGGAGGCTTCTCTCAGCTCTAGGTATGTGATAGGGACCCTGAGTTTGCGGCCTCAAGTGGAAAGGACACTGCGATGCCCTGACGCCAAATAAGGCCGGATATCCCTGCAGTGACTTGAATGCAGGCTCGTCTTGCATCTCCCAAGATGAAAGGATGTCTGAATCCCCTGTGGAGACCACAGAGAAAGACCTAGTTCCCCACCTCATCGCGACCGGAGGCCTCACATCCTTTGAAAACTCCAGAGGTACCCGGAGATCAATGCCTCCAAAGGAGACGATGCCTGACTCCTCGTGAAACTTGATAGGAGTCCCAGGATTCCTGTGGCACGTGGAAAGGGACCCTTGGTCTCCCGCCTCAGCTGGAGAGGCGTCCCAATTGCCCTGCCAAGCTTCGAGGAGAATCCCGAGTTGTCGCTCGCAACTAGGCAGGAGTCCTGCCGTCGCTGAACAAACACGTGTGTGGAAGGGCCATCCCCGTCGTAACTCGAGAATATACCCCAGGTTCCCACCGCAACTCGAGAAAAATCATGAGACTTCCCCCTCGCCGCGAGATGAGGCCCGATTCCCCTGCACTGCGTGCAGAGCAATTCCGTGTTGCACATCACACATGAAAGGAGCCTTGATTTCCTTGATGGCACTCCAGAGAAACCCCAAGAACACTGTTTCAAGTCTAGAGGGATCCTGAGGTCACTGTAGCAACAGGAAACAGCTCCGTGGACCAAGAATCAACTCGAGATGAGAGGTTAGTCCCTGGCTTCGACTCCAGAGGAATACCACCTTACCACAAGCACCTCAAGAGGAGGCTTCTCTCAGCTCTAGGTATGTGAGAGGGACCCTGATTTTGCGGCCTCAAGTGGAATGGACACCGCGATGCCTGGACTCGAAATAAGGCCGGATATCCCTGCAGTGACTTGAATGCAGGCTCGTCTTGCATCTCCCACGACGAAAGGATGTCTGAATCCCCTGTGGGGACCACAGAGAAAGACCCATTTCCCCACCACATCGCGACCGGAGGCCTCACTTTCTTTGAAAACTCCAGAGGTACGCGGAGATCAGTGCCTCCAAAGGAGACGATGCCTGACTCCTCCTGAAACTTGATAGGAGTCCCAGCATTCCTGTGGCATGTGGAAAGGGACACTTGGTCTCCCGCCTCAGCTGGAGAGGCGTCCCAATTGCCCACACAAGCCTCGAGGAGTATCCCGAGTTGTCCCTCGCAACTAGGCAGGAGTCCAGACGTCGCTAAACAAACAGGTGTGTGGAAGGGCCATCCCCGTCGTAACTCTAGAATATACCCTAGGTTCCCGCCGCAACTCGAGAAAAACCATGAGACTTCCCCCTCGCCGCGAGATGAGGCCCGATTCCCCTGCACTGCGGGCAGAGCAATTCCGTCTTGCACATCACACATGAAATAAGCCTTGATTTCCTTGATGGCACTCCAGGGAAAGCCCAAGAACACTGTTTCAAGGCTAGAGGGATCCTGAGTTCACTGTAGTAACGAGAAAGAGATCCGTGGACTAAAAATCAACTCGAGATGAGAGGTTAGTCCCTGGCTTCGACTCCAGAGGAATACCACCTTACCACAAGCACCTCAAGAGGAGGCTTCTCTCAGCTCTAGGTATGTGAGAGGGACCCTGAGTTTGCGACCTCAAGTGGAATGGACACCGCGATGCCCTGACTCGAAATAAGGCCGGATATCCCTGCAGTGACTTGAATGCAGGCTCGTCTTGCATCTCCCAAGACGAAAGGGTGTCTGAATCCCCTGTGGAGACCACAGAGAAAGACCTAATACCCCACCTCATCCCGACCGGAAGCCTCACATCCTTTGAAAACTCCAGAGGTACGCGGAGATCAGTGCCTCCAAAGGAGACTATGCCTGACTCCTCGTGAAACTTCACAGGAGTCCCAGGATTCCTGTGGCACGTGGAAAGGGACTCTTGGTCTCCCGCCTCAGCTGGAGAGGCGTCCCAATTGCCCTGCCACGCCTCGAGGAGAATCCCGAGTTGTCCCTCGCAACTAGGCAGGAGTCCTGCCGTCGCTGAATAAATACGTGTGTCGAAGGGCCATCCCCGTCGTAAATCGAGAATATACCCCAGGTTCCCGCCGCAACTCGAGAAAAACCAAGAGACTTCCCCCTCCCCGCGACATTAGGGCCGATACCCCTGCACCACATGCAGATCAATTCCATGTTGCACATCTCACATGAAAGGAACCTTGATTTCCTCGATGGCACTCCAGAGAAACCCCAAGAACACTGTTTCAAGGCTAGAGGGATCCTGAGGTCACTGTAGCAACACAAAAGAGCTCCGTGGTCCAAAAATCAACTCGAGATGAGAGGTTAGTCCCTGGTTTCGACTCCAGAGGAATACCACCTTACCACAAGCACCTCAAGAGGAGGCTTCTCTCAGCTCTAGGTATGTGAGAGGGACCCTGAGTTTGCGGCCTCAAGTGGAATGGACACCGCGATGCCTGGACTCGAAATAAGGCCGGATATCACTGCAGTGACTTGAATGCAGGCTCGTCTTGCATCTCCCAAGACGAAAGGATGTCTGAATCCCCTGTGGGGACCACAGAGAAAGACCCATTTCCCCACCACATCGCGACCGGAGGCCTCACTTTCTTTGAAAACTCCAGAGGTACGCGGAGATCAGTGCCTCCAAAGGAGACGATGCCTGACTCCTCGTGAAACTTGATAGGAGTCCCAGCATTCCTGTGGCATGTGGAAAGGGACACTTGGTCTCCTGCCTCAGCTGGAGAGGCGTCCCAATTGCCCTGCCAAGCCTCGAGGAGAATCCCGAGTTGTCCCTCGCAACTAGGCAGGAGTCCTGGCGTCGCTGAACAAACACGTGTGTGGAAGGGCCATCCCCGTCGTAACTCGAGAATATACCCCAGGTTCCTACCGCATCTCGAGAAAAACCATGAGACTTCCCCCTCGTCGCGAGATAAGGCCCGATTCCCCTGCACTGCGTGCATAGCAATTCCGTGTTGCACATCACACAGGAAAGGAGCCTTGATTTCCTTGATGGCACTCCAGAGAAACCCCAAGAACACTGTTTCAAGGCTAGAGGGATCCTGAGGTCACTGTAGCAATACGAAAGAGCTCCATGGACCAAAAATCAACTCGGGATGAGAGGTTAGTCCCTGGCTTCGATTCCAGAGGAATACCACCTTACCACAAGCACCTCAAGAGGAGGCTTCTCTCAGCTCTAGGTATGTGAGAGGGACCCTGAGTTTGCGGCCTCAAGTGGAATGGACACTGCGATGCCCGGACTCGAAATAAGGCCGGATATCCCTGCAGTGACTTGAATACAGGCTCGTCTTGCATCTCCCAAGACGAAAGGATGTCTGAATCCCCTGTGGAGATCACAGAGAAAGACGTAGTTCCCCACCTCATCGCGACCGGAAGCCTCACATCCTTTGAAAACTCCAGAGGTTCGCGGAGATCAGTGCCTCCAAAGGAGACGATGCCAGACTCCTCGTGAAACTTCATAGGAGTCCCAGGATTCCTGTGGCACGTGGAAAGGGACCCTTGGTCTCCCGCCTCAGCTGGAGAGGCGTCCCTATTGCCCTGACAAGCCTCGAGGAGAATCCCGAGTTGTCCCTCGGAACTAGGCAGGAGTCCTGACGTCGCTGAATAAATACGTGTGTCGAAGGGCCATCCCCGTCGTAACTCAAGAATATACCCCAGGTTCCCGCCGCAACTCGAGAAAAACCATGAGACTTCCCCCTCGCCGCGAGATGAGGCCCGATTCCCCTGCACTGCGTGCAGAGCAATTCCGTGTTGCACATCACACAGGAAAGGAGCCTTGATTTCCTTGATGGCACTCCAGAGAAACCCCAAGAACACTGTTTCAAGGCTAGAGGGATCCTGAGGTCACTGTAGCAACACGAAAGAGCTTCGTGTACCAAAAATCAACTCGAGTAGAGAGGTTAGTCCCTGGCTTCGACTCCAGAGGAATACCACCGTACCACAAGCACCTCTAGACGAGCTTCTCTCAGCTCTAGGTATGTGAGAGGGACTCTGAATTTGCAGCCTACGTGGAATGGACACCGCGATGCCTTGACTCGAAATAAGGCCGGATATCCCTGCAGTGACTTGAATGCAGGCTCGTCTTGCATCTTCCAAGACGAAAGGATGTCTGAATCCCCTGTGGAGACCACAGAGAATACCTAATTCCCCACCTCATCGCGACCGGAGGCCTCACATCCTTTGAAAACTCCAGAGGTACGCGGAGATCAGTGCCTCGAAAGGAGACGATGCCTGACTCCTTGTGAAACTTGATAGGAGTCCCAGGATTCCTGTGGCATGTGGAAAGGGACCCTTGATCTCCCGCCTCAGCTGGAGAGGCGTCCCAATTGCCCTGACAAGCCTCGAGGAGAATCCCGAGTTGTCCCTCGCAACTAGGCAGGAGTCGTGACGTTGCTGAATAAATACGTGTGTCGAAGGGCCATCGCCGTCGTAACTCGAGAATATACCCCAGGTTCCCGCCGCAACTCGAGAAAAACCATGGGATTTCCCGCTCGCCGCGATATAAGGCCCGATTCCCCTGCACTGCGTGCAGAGCAATCACCTGTTGCACATCACACAGGAAAGGAGCCTTGATTTCCTTGATGGCACTCCAGAGAAACCCCAAGAACACTGTTTCAAGGCTAGAGGGATCCTGAGATCACTGTAGCAACATGAAAGAGCTCCGTGGACCAAAAATCAACTCGAGATGAGAAGTTAGTCCCTGGCTTCGACTCCAGAGGAATACCACCTTACCACAAGCACCTCAAGAGGAGGCTTCTCTCAGCTCTAGGTATGTGAGAGGGACCCTGAGTTTGCGGCCTCAAGTGGAATGGACACCGCGATGCCCTGACTCGAAATAAGGCCGGATATCCCTGCAGTGACTTGAAAGCACCCTCGTCTTGCATCTCCCAAGACGAAAGGATGTCTGAATCCCCTGTGGAGACCACAGAGAAAGACCTAGTTCCCAACAACATCGCGACCGGAGGCCTCACATCCTTTGAAAACTCCAGAGGTACGCGGAGATCAGTGCCTTCAAAGGAGCCAATGACTGACTCCTCGTGAAACTTGATAGGAGTCCCAGGATTCCTGTGGCACGTGGAAAGGGACCCTTGGTCTCCCGCGTCAGCTGGAGAGGCGTCCCAATTGCCCTGCCAAGCCTGGAGGAGAATCCCGAGTTGTCCGTCGCAACTAGGCAGGAGTCCTGCCGACGCTGAACAAACACGTGGGTGGAAGGGCCATCCCCGTCGTAACTCGAGAATATACCCCAGGATCCCGCCACAACTCGAGAAAAACCATGAGACTTCCCCCTCGCCGCGAGATGAGGCCCGATTCCCCTGCACTGCGTGCACAGCAATTCCGAGTTGCACATCACACATGAAAGGAGCCTTGATTTCCTTGATGGCACTCCAGAGAAACCCCAAGAAACTGTTTCAAGGCTAGAGGGATCCTGAGGTCACTGTAGCAACATGAAAGAGCTCCGTGGACCAAGAATCAACTCGAGATGAGAGGTTAGTCCCTGGCTTCGACTCCAGAGGAATATCACCTTACCACAAGCACCTCAAGAGGAGGCTTCTCTCAGCTCTAGGTATGTGAGAGGGACCCTGAGGTTGCAGCCTCAAGTCGAATGGACACCGCGATGCCCTGACTCGATATAAGGCCGCATATGCCTGCAGTGACTTGAATGCAGGCTCGTCTTGCATCTCCCAAGACGAAAGGATGTCTGAATCCCCTGTGGAGACCACAGAGAAAGACCTAGTTCCCCACCTCATCGCCACCGGAGGCCTCACATCCTTTGAAAACTCCAGGGGTACGCGGAGATTAGTGCCTCCAAAGGAGCCAATGCCTGACTCCTGGAGAAACTTGATAGGAGTCCCAGGATTCCTGTGGCACGTGGAAAGGGACCCTTGGTCTCCCGCCTCAGCTGGAGAGGCGTCCCAATTGCCCTGCCAAGCCTCGAGGAGAATCCCGAGTTGTCCCTCTCAACTAGGCAGGAGTCCTGACGTCGCTGAACAAACACGTGGGTGGAAGGGCCATCCCCATCGTAACTCGATAATATAGCCCAGGTTCCCGCCGGGACTCGAAAAAAACCATGAGACTTCCCCCTCGCTGCGAGATGAGGCCCGATTCCCCTACACTGCCTGCAGAGCAATTCCGTGTTGCACATCACACATGAAAGGAGCCTTGATTTCCTTGATGGCACTCCAGAGAAACCCCAAGAACACTGTTTCAAGGCTAGAGGGATCCTGAGGTCACTGTAACCACACGAAAGAGCTCCGTGGACCAGAAATCAACTCGAGATGACAGGTTAGTCCCTGGCTTCGACTCCAGAGGAATACCACCTTACCACAAGCACCTCAAGAGGAGGCTTCTCTCAGCTCTTGGTATGTGAGAGGGACCCTGAGTATGCGGCCTCAAGTGGAATAGACACTGCGATGCCCTGACGCAAAATAAGGCCGGATATCCCTGCAGTGACTTGAATGCAGGCTCGTCTTGCATCTCCCAAGACGAAAGGATGTCTGAATTCCCTGTGGAGACCACAGAGAAAGACCTAGTTCCCCACCTCATCGCGACCGGAGGCCTCACATCCTTTAAAAACTCCAGAGGTACGCGGAGATCAGTGCCTCCAAAGGAGACGATGCCTGACTCCTCGTGAAACTTGATAGGAGTCCCAGGATTCCTGTGGCACATGGAAAGGGACACTTGGTCTCCCGCCTCAGCTGGAGAGGCGTCCCAATTACCCTGCCAAGCCTCGAGGAGAATCCCGAGTTGTCCCTCGCAACTAGGCAGGAGTCCTGACGTCACTGAACAAACACGAGGGTGGAAGGGCCATCCACGTCGTAACTCGAGAATATACCCCAGGTTCCCGCCGCAACTCGAGAAAAACCATGAGACTTCCCCCTTGCCGCGAGATGGGGCCCGATTTCCCTGCACTGCATGCAGAGCAATTCCGTGTTGCACATCACACATGAAATGAACCTTGATTTCCTTGATGGCACTCCAGAGAAACCCCAAGAACACTGTTTCAAGGCCAGAGGGATCCTGAGGTCACTGTAGCAACATGAAAGAGCTCTGTGGACCAAAAATCAACTCGAGATGAGAGGATAGTCCCTGGCTTCGACTCCAGAGGAATATCACCTTACCACAAGTTCCTCAAGAGGAGGCTTCTCTCAGCTCTAGGTATGTGAGAGGGACCCTGAATTTGCGGCCTCAAGTGGAATGGACACCGCGATGCCCTGACTCGAAATAAGGTCGGATATCCCTTCAGTGACTTGAATGCAGGCTCGTCTTGCATCTCCCAAGACGAAAGGATGTCTGAATCCCCTGTGGAGACCACAGAGAAAGAACTAGTTCCCCACCTCATCGCGACCGGAGGCCTCACATCCTTTGAAAACTCCAGAGGTACGCGGAGATCAGTGCCGCCAAAGGAGACGATGCCTGACTCCTCGTGAAACTTGATAGGAGTCCCAGGATTCCTGTGGCACGTGGAAAGGGACACTTGGTCTCCCGCCTCAGCTGGAGAGGCGTCCCAATTGCCCTGCCAAGCCTCGAGAAGAATCCCGAGTTGTCCCTCGCAACTACGCAGGAGTCCTATCGTCGCTGAACAAACACGTGGGTGGAAGGTCCATCCCCGTTGTAACTCGAGAATATACCCCAGGTTCCCGCCGCAACTCGAGAAAAACCATGAGACTTCCCCGTCGCCGCGAGATGAGTCCCGATTCCCGTGCACTGCATGCAGAGCAACTCCGTGTTGCACGTCACACATGAAAGGAGCCTTGATTTCCTTGATGGCACTCCAGAGAAACCCCAAGAACACTGTTTCAAGGCTAGAGGGATCCTGAGGTCACTGTAGCAACACGAAAGAGCTCCGTGGACCAAGAATCAACTCGAGATGAGAGGTTAGTTCCTGGCTTCGACTCCAGAGGAATACCACCTTACCACAAGCACCTCAAGAGGAGGCTTCTCTCAGCTCTAGGTATGTGAGAGGGACCCTGAGTTTGCGGCCTCAAGTGGAATAGACACTGCGATGCCCTGACGCAAAATAAGGCCGGATATCCCTGCAGTGACTTGAATGCAGGCGCGTCTTGCATCTCCCAAGACGAAAGGATGTCTGAAACCTCTGTGGAGCCCACAGAGAAAGACCTAGTTCCCCACCTCATCGCGACCGGAGGCCTCACATCCTTTGAAAACTCCAGAGGTACGCGCAGATCAGTGCCTCCAAAGGAGACAATGCCTGACTCCTCGTGAAACTTGATAGGAGTCCCAGGATTCCTGTGGCACGTGGAAAGGGACCCTTGGTCTCCCGCCTCAGATGAAGAGGCGTCCCAATTGCCCTGCCAAGCCTCCAGGAGAATCCCGAGTTGTCCCTCGCAACTAGGCAGGAGTCCTGACGTCGCTGAACAAACACGTTGTTGGAGGGGCCATCCCCGTCTTAACTCAAGAATATACCCCAGGTTCCCACCGCAACTTGAGAAAAACCATGAGACTTTCCCCTCGCCGCGAGATGAGGCCCGATTCCCCTGCACTGCGTGCAGAGCAATTCCATGTTGCACATCACACATGAAAGGAGCCTTGATTTCCTTGGTGGCCCTCCAGAGAAACCCCAAGAACACTGTTTCAAGGCTAGAGGGATCCTGAGGTCACTGTAGCAACATGAAAGAGCTCCGTGGACCAAAAATCAACTCGAGATGAGAAGTTAGCCCTGGCTTCGACTCCAGAGGAATACCACCTTACCACAAGCAACTCAAGAGGAGGCTTCTCTCAGCTCTAGGTATGTGAGAGGGACCCTGAGTTTGTGGCCTCAAGTGAAATGGACACCACGATGCCCTGACTCGAAATAAGGCCGGATATTCCTGCAGTGACTTGAATGCAGGCTCGTCTTGCATCTCCCAAGACGAAAGGATGTCTGAATCCCCTGTGGAGACCACAGAGAAAGACCTAGTTCCCCACCTTATCGCGACCGGAGGCCTCACATCCTTTGAGAACTCCAGAGGTACGCGGAGATCAGTGCCTCCAAAGGAGACGATGCCTGACTCCTCGTGAAACTTGATAGGAGTCCCAGGATTCCTGTGGCACGTGCAAAGGGACCCTTTGTCTCCCGCTTCAGCTGGAGAGGCGTCCCAATTGCCCTGCCAAGCCTCGAGGAGAATCCGGAGTTATCCCTCGCAACTAGGCAGGAGTCCTGACGTCGCTGAACAAACTCGTGGGTGGAAGGGCCATCCCCGTCGTAACTCGAGAATATACCCCAGGTTCCCGCCGCAACTTGAGAAAAACCATGAGACTTCCCCCTCGCCGCGAGATGAGGCCCGATTCCCCTGCACTGTGTGCAGAGCAATTCCGTGTTGCACATCACACATGAAAAGAGCCTTGATTTCCTTGATGGCACTCCAGAGAAACCCCAAAAACACTGTTTCAAGGCTAGAGGGATCCTGAGATCACTGTAGCAACACGAAAGAGCTCCGTGGACCAAAAATCAACTCGAGATGAGAGGTTAGTCCCTGGCTTCGACTTGAGGAATACCACCTTACGACAAGCACCTCAAGAGGAGGCTTCTCTCAGCTCTAGGTATGTGATAGGGACCCTGAGTTTGCGGCCTCAAGTGGAATGGACACTGCGATGCCCTGACGCGAAATAAGGCCGGATATCCCTGCAGTGACTTGAATGCAGGCTCGTCTTGCATCTCCCAAGATGAAAGGATGTCTGAATCCCCTGTGGAGACCACAGAGAAAGACCTAGTTCCCCACCTCATCGCGACCGGAGGCCTCACATCCTTTGAAAACTCCAGAGGTACGCGGAGATCAGTGCCTCCAAAGGAGACGATGCCTGACTCCTCGTGAAACTTGATAGGAGTCCCAGGATTCCTGTGGCACGTGGAAAGGGACGCTTGGTCTCCCGCCTCAGCTAGAGAGGCGTCCCAATTGCCCTGCCAAGCCTCGAGGAGAATCCCGAGTTGTCCCTCGCAACTAGGCAGGAGTCCTGACGTCGCTGAACAAACACGTGGGTGGAAGGGCCATCCCCGTCGTAACTCGAGAATATACCCCAGGTTCCCGCCGCAACTCGAGAAAAACCATGAGACTTCCCCCTCGCGGCGAGATGAGGCCCGATTCCCCTGCACTGCGTGCAGAGCAATTCCGTCTTGCACATCACACATGAAAGGAGCCTTGATTTCCTTGATGGCACTCCAGAGAAACCCCAAGAACACTGTTTCAAGGCTAGAGGGATCCTGAGGTCACTGTAGCAACACGAAAGAGCTCCGTGGACCAAGAATCAACTCGAGATGAGAGGTTAGTCCCCGGCTTCGACTCCAGAGGAATACCACCTTACCACAAGCACCTCAAGAGGAGGCTTCTCTCAGCTCTAGGTATGTGAGAGGGACCCTGAGTTTGCAGCCTCAAGTGGAAAGGACACTGCGAAGCCCTGACGCGAAATAAGGCCGGATATCCCTGAAGTGACTTGAATGCAGGCTCGTCTTGCATCTCCCAAGACGAAAGGATGTCTGAATCCCCTGTGGAGACCACAGAGAAAGAGCTAGTTCCCCACCTCATCGCGACCGGAGGCCTCACATCCTTTAAAAATTCCAGAGGTACGAGGAGATCAGTGCCTCCAAAGGAGACGATGCCTGACTCCTCGTGAAACTTGATAGGAGTCCCAGGATTCCTGTGGCACGTGGAAAGGGACGCTTGGTCTCCCGCCTCAGCTGGAGAGGCGTCCCAATTGCCCTGCCAAGCCTCGAGGAGAATCCCGAGTTGTCCCTCGCAACTAGGCAGGAGTCCTGACGTCGCTGAACAAACACGTGGGTGGAAGGGCCATCCCCGTCGTAACTCGAGAATATACCCCAGGTTCCCGCCGCAACTCGAGAAAAACCATGAGACTTCCCCCTCGCCGCGAGATGAGGCCCGATTCCCCTGCACTGCGTGCAGAGCAATTCCGTGTTGCACATCACACAGGAAAGGAGCCTTGATTTCCTTGATGGCACTCCAGAGAAACCCCAAGAACACTGTTTCAAGGCTAGAGGGATCCTGAGGTCACTGTAGCAACACGAAAGAGCTTCGTGTACCAAAAATCAACTCGAGTAGAGAGGTTAGTCCCTGGCTTCGACTCCAGAGGAATACCACCGTACCACAAGCACCTCTAGACGAGCTTCTCTCAGCTCTAGGTATGTGAGAGGGACTCTGAATTTGCAGCCTACGTGGAATGGACACCGCGATGCCTTGACTCGAAATAAGGCCGGATATCCCTGCAGTGACTTGAATGCAGGCTCGTCTTGCATCTTCCAAGACGAAAGGATGTCTGAATCCCCTGTGGAGACCACAGAGAATACCTAATTCCCCACCTCATCGCGACCGGAGGCCTCACATCCTTTGAAAACTCCAGAGGTACGCGGAGATCAGTGCCTCCAAAGGAGACGATGCCTGACTCCTTGTGAAACTTGATAGGAGTCCCAGGATTCCTGTGGCATGTGGAAAGGGACCCTTGATCTCCCGCCTCAGCTGGAGAGGCGTCCCAATTGCCCTGACAAGCCTCGAGGAGAATCCCGAGTTGTCCCTCGCAACTAGGCAGGAGTCGTGACGTTGCTGAATAAATACGTGTGTCGAAGGGCCATCGCCGTCGTAACTCGAGAATATACCCCAGGTTCCCGCCGCAACTCGAGAAAAACCATGGGATTTCCCGCTCGCCGCGATATAAGGCCCGATTCCCCTGCACTGCGTGCAGAGCAATCACCTGTTGCACATCACACAGGAAAGGAGCCTTGATTTCCTTGATGGCACTCCAGAGAAACCCCAAGAACACTGTTTCAAGGCTAGAGGGATCCTGAGATCACTGTAGCAACATGAAAGAGCTCCGTGGACCAAAAATCAACTCGAGATGAGAAGTTAGTCCCTGGCTTCGACTCCAGAGGAATACCACCTTACCACAAGCACCTCAAGAGGAGGCTTCTCTCAGCTCTAGGTATGTGAGAGGGACCCTGAGTTTGCGGCCTCAAGTGGAATGGACACCGCGATGCCCTGACTCGAAATAAGGCCGGATATCCCTGCAGTGACTTGAAAGCACCCTCGTCTTGCATCTCCCAAGACGAAAGGATGTCTGAATCCCCTGTGGAGACCACAGAGAAAGACCTAGTTCCCAACAACATCGCGACCGGAGGCCTCACATCCTTTGAAAACTCCAGAGGTACGCGGAGATCAGTGCCTCCAAAGGAGCCAATGACTGACTCCTCGTGAAACTTGATAGGAGTCCCAGGATTCCTGTGGCACGTGGAAAGGGACCCTTGGTCTCCCGCGTCAGCTGGAGAGGCGTCCCAATTGCCCTGCCAAGCCTGGAGGAGAATCCCGAGTTGTCCGTCGCAACTAGGCAGGAGTCCTGCCGACGCTGAACAAACACGTGGGTGGAAGGGCCATCCCCGTCGTAACTCGAGAATATACCCCAGGATCCCGCCACAACTCGAGAAAATCCATGAGACTTCCCCCTCGCCGCGAGATGAGGCCCGATTCCCCTGCACTGCGTGCACAGCAATTCCGAGTTGCACATCACACATGAAAGGAGCCTTGATTTCCTTGATGGCACTCCAGAGAAACCCCAAGAAACTGTTTCAAGGCTAGAGGGATCCTGAGGTCACTGTAGCAACATGAAAGAGCTCCGTGGACCAAGAATCAACTCGAGATGAGAGGTTAGTCCCTGGCTTCGACTCCAGAGGAATATCACCTTACCACAAGCACCTCAAGAGGAGGCTTCTCTCAGCTCTAGGTATGTGAGAGGGACCCTGAGTTTGCGGCCTCAAGTCGAATGGACACCGCGATGCCCTGACTCGATATAAGGCCGCATATGCCTGCAGTGACTTGAATGCAGGCTCGTCTTGCATCTCCCAAGACGAAAGGATGTCTGAATCCCCTGTTGGGACCACAGAGAAAGACCTAGTTCCCCACCTCATCGCCACCGGAGGCCTCACATCCTTTGAAAACTCCAGGGGTACGCGGAGATTAGTGCCTCCAAAGGAGCCAATGCCTGACTCCTGGAGAAACTTGATAGGAGTCCCAGGATTCCTGTGGCACGTGGAAAGGGACCCTTGGTCTCCCGCCTCAGCTGGAGAGGCGTCCCAATTGCCCTGCCAAGCCTCGAGGAGAATCCCGAGTTGTCCCTCTCAACTAGGCAGGAGTCCTGACGTCGCTGAACAAACACGTGGGTGGAAGGGCCATCCCCATCGTAACTCGATAATATAGCCCAGGTTCCCGCCGGGACTCGAAAAAAACCATGAGACTTCCCCCTCGCTGCGAGATGAGGCCCGATTCCCCTACACTGCCTGCAGAGCAATTCCGTGTTGCACATCACACATGAAAGGAGCCTTGATTTCCTTGATGGCACTCCAGAGAAACCCCAAGAACACTGTTTCAAGGCTAGAGGGATCCTGAGGTCACTGTAACCACACGAAAGAGCTCCGTGGACCAGAAATCAACTCGAGATGACAGGTTAGTCCCTGGCTTCGACTCCAGAGGAATACCACCTTACCACAAGCACCTCAAGAGGAGGCTTCTCTCAGCTCTTGGTATGTGAGAGGGACCCTGAGATTGCGGCCTCAAGTGGAATAGACACTGCGATGCCCTGACGCAAAATAAGGCCGGATATCCCTGCAGTGACTTGAATGCAGGCTCGTCTTGCATCTCCCAAGACGAAAGGATGTCTGAATCCCCTGTGGAGACCACAGAGAAAGACCTAGTTCCCCACCTCATCGCGACCGGAGGCCTCACATCCTTTAAAAACTCCAGAGGTACGCGGAGATCAGTGCCTCCAAAGGAGACGATGCCTGACTCCTCGTGAAACTTGATAGGAGTCCCAGGATTCCTGTGGCACATGGAAAGGGACACTTGGTCTCCCGCCTCAGCTGGAGAGGCGTCCCAATTACCCTGCCAAGCCTCGAGGAGAATCCCGAGTTGTCCCTCGCAACTAGGCAGGAGTCCTGACGTCACTGAACAAACACGAGGGTGGAAGGGCCATCCACGTCGTAACTCGAGAATATACCCCAGGTTCCCGCCGCAACTCGAGAAAAACCATGAGACTTCCCCCTCGCCGCGAGATGTTGCCCGATTTCCCTGCACTGCATGCAGAGCAATTCCGTGTTGCACATCACACATGAAATGAACCTTGATTTCCTTGATGGCACTCCAGAGAAACCCCAAGAACACTGTTTCAAGGCCAGAGGGATCCTGAGGTCACTGTAGCAACATGAAAGAGCTCTGTGGACCAAAAATCAACTCGAGATGAGAGGATAGTCCCTGGCTTCGACTCCAGAGGAATATCACCTTACCACAAGTTCCTCAAGAGGAGGCTTCTCTCAGCTCTAGGTATGTGAGAGGGACCCTGAATTTGCGGCCTCAAGTGGAATGGACACCGCGATGCCCTGACTCGAAATAAGGTCGGATATCCCTTCAGTGACTTGAATGCAGGCTCGTCTTGCATCTCCCAAGACGAAAGGATGTCTGAATCCCCTGTGGAGACCACAGAGAAAGAACTAGTTCCCCACCTCATCGCGACCGGAGGCCTCACATCCTTTGAAAACTCCAGAGGTACGCGGAGATCAGTGCCGCCAAAGGAGACGATGCCTGACTCCTCGTGAAACTTGATAGGAGTCCCAGGATTCCTGTGGCACGTGGAAAGGGACACTTGGTCTCCCGCCTCAGCTGGAGAGGCGTCCCAATTGCCCTGCCAAGCCTCGAGAAGAATCCCGAGTTGTCCCTCGCAACTACGCAGGAGTCCTATCGTCGCTGAACAAACACGTGGGTGGAAGGTCCATCCCCGTTGTAACTCGAGAATATACCCCAGGTTCCCGCCGCAACTCGAGAAAAACCATGAGACTTCCCCGTCGCCGCGAGATGAGTCCCGATTCCCGTGCACTGCATGCAGAGCAACTCCGTGTTGCACGTCACACATGAAAGGAGCCTTGATTTCCTTGATGGCACTCCAGAGAAACCCCAAGAACACTGTTTCAAGGCTAGAGGGATCCTGAGGTCACTGTAGCAACACGAAAGAGCTCCGTGGACCAAGAATCAACTCGAGATGAGAGGTTAGTTCCTGGCTTCGACTCCAGAGGAATACCACCTTACCACAAGCACCTCAAGAGGAGGCTTCTCTCAGCTCTAGGTATGTGAGAGGGACCCTGAGTTTGCGGCCTCAAGTGGAATAGACACTGCGATGCCCTGACGCAAAATAAGGCCGGATATCCCTGCAGTGACTTGAATGCAGGCTCGTCTTGCATCTCCCAAGACGAAAGGATGTCTGAAACCTCTGTGGAGCCCACAGAGAAAGACCTAGTTCCCCACCTCATCGCGACCGGAGGCCTCACATCCTTTGAAAACTCCAGAGGTACGCGCAGATCAGTGCCTCCAAAGGAGACAATGCCTGACTCCTCGTGAAACTTGATAGGAGTCCCAGGATTCCTGTGGCACGTGGAAAGGGACCCTTGGTCTCCCGCCTCAGATGAAGAGGCGTCCCAATTGCCCTGCCAAGCCTCCAGGAGAATCCCGAGTTGTCCCTCGCAACTAGGCAGGAGTCCTGACGTCGCTGAACAAACACGTTGTTGGAGGGGCCATCCCCGTCTTAACTCAAGAATATACCCCAGGTTCCCACCGCAACTTGAGAAAAACCATGAGACTTTCCCCTCGCCGCGAGATGAGGCCCGATTCCCCTGCACTGCGTGCAGACCAATTCCATGTTGCACATCACACATGAAAGGAGCCTTGATTTCCTTGGTGGCCCTCCAGAGAAACCCCAAGAACACTGTTTCAAGGCTAGAGGGATCCTGAGGTCACTGTAGCAACATGAAAGAGCTCCGTGGACCAAAAATCAACTCGAGATGAGAAGTTAGCCCTGGCTTCGACTCCAGAGGAATACCACCTTACCACAAGCAACTCAAGAGGAGGCTTCTCTCAGCTCTAGGTATGTGAGAGGGACCCTGAGTTTGTGGCCTCAAGTGAAATGGACACCACGATGCCCTGACTCGAAATAAGGCCGGATATTCCTGCAGTGACTTGAATGCAGGCTCGTCTTGCATCTCCCAAGACGAAAGGATGTCTGAATCCCCTGTGGAGACCACAGAGAAAGACCTAGTTCCCCACCTTATCGCGACCGGAGGCCTCACATCCTTTGAGAACTCCAGAGGTACGCGGAGATCAGTGCCTCCAAAGGAGACGATGCCTGACTCCTCGTGAAACTTGATAGGAGTCCCAGGATTCCTGTGGCACGTGCAAAGGGACCCTTTGTCTCCCGCTTCAGCTGGAGAGGCGTCCCAATTGCCCTGCCAAGCCTCGAGGAGAATCCGGAGTTATCCCTCGCAACTAGGCAGGAGTCCTGACGTCGCTGAACAAACTCGTGGGTGGAAGGGCCATCCCCGTCGTAACTCGAGAATATACCCCAGGTTCCCGCCGCAACTTGAGAAAAACCATGAGACTTCCCCCTCGCCGCGAGATGAGGCCCGATTCCCCTGCACTGTGTGCAGAGCAATTCCGTGTTGCACATCACACATGAAAAGAGCCTTGATTTCCTTGATGGCACTCCAGAGAAACCCCAAAAACACTGTTTCAAGGCTAGAGGGATCCTGAGATCACTGTAGCAACACGAAAGAGCTCCGTGGACCAAAAATCAACTCGAGATGAGAGGTTAGTCCCTGGCTTCGACTTGAGGAATACCACCTTACGACAAGCACCTCAAGAGGAGGCTTCTCTCAGCTCTAGGTATGTGATAGGGACCCTGAGTTTGCGGCCTCAAGTGGAATGGACACTGCGATGCCCTGACGCGAAATAAGGCCGGATATCCCTGCAGTGACTTGAATGCAGGCTCGTCTTGCATCTCCCAAGATGAAAGGATGTCTGAATCCCCTGTGGAGATCACAGAGAAAGACCTAGTTCCCCACCTCATCGCGACCGGAGGCCTCACATCCTTTGAAAACTCCAGAGGTACGCGGAGATCAGTGCCTCCAAAGGAGACGATGCCTGACTCCTCGTGAAACTTGATAGGAGTCCCAGGATTCCTGTGGCACGTGGAAAGGGACGCTTGGTCTCCCGCCTCAGCTAGAGAGGCGTCCCAATTGCCCTGCCAAGCCTCGAGGAGAATCCCGAGTTGTCCCTCGCAACTAGGCAGGAGTCCTGACGTCGCTGAACAAACACGTGGGTGGAAGGGCCATCCCCGTCGTAACTCGAGAATATACCCCAGGTTCCCGCCGCAACTCGAGAAAAACCATGAGACTTCCCCCTCGCGGCGAGATGAGGCCCGATTCCCCTGCACTGCGTGCAGAGCAATTCCGTCTTGCACATCACACATGAAAGGAGCCTTGATTTCCTTGATGGCACTCCAGAGAAACCCCAAGAACACTGTTTCAAGGCTAGAGGGATCCTGAGGTCACTGTAGCAACACGAAAGAGCTCCGTGGACCAAGAATCAACTCGAGATGATAGGTTAGTCCCCGGCTTCGACTCCAGAGGAATACCACCTTACCACAAGCACCTCAAGAGGAGGCTTCTCTCAGCTCTAGGTATGTGAGAGGGACCCTGAGTTTGCAGCCTCAAGTGGAAAGGACACTGCGAAGCCCTGACGCGAAATAAGGCCGGATATCCCTGAAGTGACTTGAATGCAGGCTCGTCTTGCATCTCCCAAGACGAAAGGATGTCTGAATCCCCTGTGGAGACCACAGAGAAAGAGCTAGTTCCCCACCTCATCGCGACCGGAGGCCTCACATCCTTTAAAAATTCCAGAGGTACGAGGAGATCAGTGCCTCCAAAGGAGACGATGCCTGACTCCTCGTGAAACTTGATAGGAGTCCCAGGATTCCTGTGGCACGTGGAAAGGGACGCTTGGTCTCCCGCCTCAGCTGGAGAGGCGTCCCAATTGCCCTGCCAAGCCTCGAGGAGAATCCCGAGTTGTCCCTCGCAACTAGGCAGGAGTCCTGACGTCGCTGAACAAACACGTGGGTGGAAGGGCCATCCCCGTCGTAACTCGAGAATATACCCCAGGTTCCCGCCGCAACTCGAGAAAAACCATGAGACTTCCCCCTCGCCGCGAGATGAGGCCCGATTCCCCTGCACTGCGTGCAGAGCAATTCCGTGTTGCACATCACACATGAAATGAACCTTGATTTCCTTGATGGCACTCCAGAGAAACCCCAAGAACACTGTTTCAAGGCCAGAGGGATCCTGAGGTCACTGTAGCAACATGAAAGAGCTCTGTGGACCAAAAATCAACTCGAGATGAGAGGTTAGTTCCTGTCTTCGACTCCAGAGGAATACCACCTTACCACAAGTTCCTCAAGAGGAGGCTTCTCTCAGCTCTAGGTATGTGAGAGGGACCCTGAATTTGCGGCCTCAAGTGGAATGGACACCGCGATGCCCTGACTCGAAATAAGGCCGGATATCCCTTCAGTGACTTGAATGCAGGCTCGTCTTGCATCTCCCAAGACGAAAGGATGTCTGAATCCCCTGTGGAGACCACAGAGAAAGACCTAGTTCCCCACCTCATCGCGACCGGAGGCCTCACATCCTTTGAAAACTCCAGAGGTACGCGGAGATCAGTGCCGCCAAATGAGACGATGCCTGACTCCTCGTGAACCTTGATAGGAGTCCCAGGATTCCTGTGGCACGTGGAAAGGGACACTTGGTCTCCCGCCTCAGCTGGAGAGGCGTCCCAATTGCCCTGCCAAGCCTCGAGGAGAATCCCGAGTTGTCCCTCGCAACTACGCAGGAGTCCTAACGTCGCTGAACAAACACGTGGGTGGAAGGGCCATCCCCGTTGTAACTCGAGAATATACCCCAGGTTCCCGCCGCAACTCGAGAAAAACCATGAGACTTCCCCGTCGCCGCGAGATGAGGCCCGATTCCCGTGCACTGCATGCAGAGCAACTCCGTGTTGCACGTCACACATGAAAGGAGCCTTGATTTCCTTGATGGCACTCCAGAGAAACCCCAAGAACACTGTTTCAAGGCTAGAGGGATCCTGAGGTCACTGTAGCAACACGAAAGAGCTCCGTGGACCAAGAATCAACTCGAGATGAGAGGTTAGTCCCTGGCTTCGACTCCAGAGGAATACCACCTTACCACAAGCACCTCAAGAGGAGGCTTCTCTCAGCTCTAGGTATGTGAGAGGGACCCTGAGTTTGCGGCCTCAAGTGGAATAGACACTGCGATGCCCTGACGCAAAATAAGGCCGGATATCCCTGCAGTGACTTGAATGCAGGCTCGTCTTGCATCTCCCAAGACGAAAGGATGTCTGAATCCCCTGTGGAGACCACAGAGAAAGACCTAGTTCCCCACCTCATCGCGACCGGAGGCCTCACATCCTTTGAAAACTCCAGAGGTACGCGGAGATCAGTGCCTCCAAAGGAGACGATGCCTGACTCCTCGTGAAACTTGATAGGAGTCCCAGGATTCCTGTGGCACGTGGAAATGGACCCTTGGTCTCCCGCCTCAGATGAAGAGGCGTCCCAATTGCCCTGCCAAGCCTCGTGGAGAATCCGGAGTTATCCCTCGCAACTAGGCAGGAGTCCTGACGTCGCTGAACAAACTCGTGGGTGGAAGGGCCATCCCCGTCGTAACTCGAGAATATACCCCAGGTTCCCGCCGCAACTTGAGAAAAACCATGAGACTTCCCCCTCGCCGCGAGATGAGGCCCGATTCCCCTGCACTGCGTGCAGAGCAATTCCGTGTTGCACATCACACATGAAAGGAGCCTTGATTTCCTTGGTGGCACTCCAGAGAAACCCCAAAAACACTGTTTCAAGGCTAGAGGGATCCTGAGATCACTGTAGCAACACGAAAGAGCTCCGTGGACCAAAAATCAACTCGAGATGAGAGGTTAGTCCCTAACTTCGACTTGAGGAATACCACCTTACGACAAGCACCTCAAGAGGAGGCTTCTCTCAGCTCTAGGTATGTGATAGGGACCCTGAGTTTGCGGCCTCAAGTGGAAAGGACACTGCGATGTCCTGACGCCAAATAAGGCCGGATATCCCTGCAGTGACTTGAATGCAGGCTCGTCTTGCATCTCCCAAGATGAAAGGATGTCTGAATCCCCTGTGGAGACCACAGAGAAAGACCTAGTTCCCCACCTCATCGCGACCGGAGGCCTCACATCCTTTGAAAACTCCAGAGGTACCCGGAGATCAGTGCCTCCAAAGGAGACGATGCCTGACTCCTCGTGAAACTTGATAGGAGTCCCAGGATTCCTGTGGCACGTGGAAAGGGACCCTTGGTCTCCCGCCTCAGCTGGAGAGGCGTCCCAATTGCCCTGCCAAGCTTCGAGGAGAATCCCGAGTTGTCGCTCGCAACTAGGCAGGAGTCCTGCCGTCGCTGAACAAACACGTGTGTGGAAGGGCCATCCCCGTCGTAACTCGAGAATATACCCCAGGTTCCCACCGCAACTCGAGAAAAATCATGAGACTTCCCCCTCGCCGCGAGATGAGGCCCGATTCCCCTGCACTGCGTGCAGAGCAATTCCGTGTTGCACATCACACATGAAAGGAGCCTTGATTTCCTTGATTTCCTTGATGGCACTCCAGAGAAACCCCAAGAACACTGTTTCAAGTCTAGAGGGATCCTGAGGTCACTGTAGCAACAGGAAACAGCTCCGTGGACCAAGAATCAACTCGAGATGAGAGGTTAGTCCCTGGCTTCGACTCCAGAGGAATACCACCTTACCACAAGCACCTCAAGAGGAGGCTTCTCTCAGCTCTAGGTATGTGAGAGGGACCCTGATTTTGCGGCCTCAAGTGGAATGGACACCGCGATGCCTGGACTCGAAATAAGGCCGGATATCCCTGCAGTGACTTGAATGCAGGCTCGTCTTGCATCTCCCACAACGAAAGGATGTCTGAATCCCCTGTGGGGACCACAGAGAAAGACCCATTTCCCCACCACATCGCGACCGGAGGCCTCACTTTCTTTGAAAACTCCAGAGGTACGCGGAGATCAGTGCCTCCAAAGGAGACGATGCCTGACTCCTCCTGAAACTTGATAGGTGTCCCAGCATTCCTGTGGCATGTGGAAAGGGACACTTGGTCTCCCGCCTCAGCTGGAGAGGCGTCCCAATTGCCCACACAATCCTCGAGGAGTATCCCGAGTTGTCCCTCGCAACTAGGCAGGAGTCCAGACGTCGCTAAACAAACAGGTGTGTGGAAGGGCCATCCCCGTCGTAACTCTAGAATATACCCTAGGTTCCCGCCGCAACTCGAGAAAAACCATGAGACTTCCCCCTCGCCGCGAGATGAGGCCCGATTCCCCTGCACTGCGGGCAGAGCAATTCCGTCTTGCACATCACACATGAAATAAGCCTTGATTTCCTTGATGGCACTCCAGGGAAAGCCCAAGAACACTGTTTCAAGGCTAGAGGGATCCTGAGTTCACTGTAGTAACGAGAAAGAGATCCGTGGACTAAAAATCAACTCGAGATGAGAGGTTAGTCCCTGGCTTCGACTCCAGAGGAATACCACCTTACCACAAGCACCTCAAGAGGAGGCTTCTCTCAGCTCTATGTATGTGAGAGGGACCCTGAGTTTGCGACCTCAAGTGGAATGGACACCGCGATGCCCTGACTCGAAATAAGGCCGGATATCCCTGCAGTGACTTGAATGCAGGCTCGTCTTGCATCTCCCAAGACGAAAGGGTGTCTGAATCCCCTGTGGAGACCACAGAGAAAGACCTAATACCCCACCTCATCCCGACCGGAAGCCTCACATCCTTTGAAAACTCCAGAGGTACGCGGAGATCAGTGCCTCCAAAGGAGACTATGCCTGACTCCTCGTGAAACTTCATAGGAGTCCCAGGATTCCTGTGGCACGTGGAAAGGGACTCTTGGTCTCCCGCCTCAGCTGGAGAGGCGTCCCAATTGCCCTGCCACGCCTCGAGGAGAATCCCGAGTTGTCCCTCGCAACTAGGCAGGAGTCCTGCCGTCGCTGAATAAATACGTGTGTCGAAGGGCCATCCCCGTCGTAAATCGAGAATATACCCCAGGTTCCCGCCGCAACTCGAGAAAAACCAAGAGACTTCCCCCTCCCCGCGACATTAGGGCCGATACCCCTGCACCACATGCAGATCAATTCCATGTTGCACATCTCACATGAAAGGAACCTTGATTTCCTCGATGGCACTCCAGAGAAACCCCAAGAACACTGTTTCAAGGCTAGAGGGATCCTGAGGTCACTGTAGCAACACAAAAGAGCTCCGTGGTCCAAAAATCAACTCGAGATGAGAGGTTAGTCCCTGGTTTCGACTCCAGAGGAATACCACCTTACCACAAGCACCTCAAGAGGAGGCTTCTCTCAGCTCTAGGTATGTGAGAGGGACCCTGAGTTTGCGGCCTCAAATGGAATGGACACCGCGATGCCTGGACTCGAAATAAGGCCGGATATCACTGCAGTGACTTGAATGCAGGCTCGTCTTGCATCTCCCAAGACGAAAAGATGTCTGAATCCCCTGTGGGGACCACAGAGAAAGACCCATTTCCCCACCACATCGCGACCGGAGGCCTCACTTTCTTTGAAAACTCCAGAGGTACGCGGAGATCAGTGCCTCCAAAGGAGACGATGCCTGACTCCTCGTGAAACTTGATAGGAGTCCCAGCATTCCTGTGGCATGTGGAAAGGGACACTTGGTCTCCTGCCTCAGCTGGAGAGGCGTCCCAATTGCCCTGCCAAGCCTCGAGGAGAATCCCGAGTTGTCCCTCGCAACTAGGCAGGAGTCCTGGCGTCGCTGAACAAACACGTGTGTGGAAGGGCCATCCCCGTCGTAACTCCAGAATATACCCCAGGTTCCTACCGCATCTCGAGAAAAACCATGAGACTTCCCCCTCGTCGCGAGATAAGGCCCGATTCCCCTGCACTGCGTGCATAGCAATTCCGTGTTGCACATCACACAGGAAAGGAGCCTTGATTTCCTTGATGGCACTCCAGAGAAACCCCAAGAACACTGTTTCAAGGCTAGAGGGATCCTGAGGTCACTGTAGCAATACGAAAGAGCTCCATGGACCAAAAATCAACTCGGAATGAGAGGTTAGTCCCTGGCTTCGATTCCAGAGGAATACCACCTTACCACAAGCACCTCAAGAGGAGGCTTCTCTCAGCTCTAGGTATGTGAGAGGGACCCTGAGTTTGCGGCCTCAAGTGGAATGGACACTGCGATGCCCGGACTCGAAATAAGGCCGGATATCCCTGCAGTGACTTGAATACAGGCTCGTCTTGCATCTCCCAAGACGAAAGGATGTCTGAATCCCCTGTGGAGATCACAGAGAAAGACGTAGTTCCCCACCTCATCGCGACCGGAAGCCTCACATCCTTTGAAAACTCCAGAGGTTCGCGGAGATCAGTGCCTCCAAAGGAGACGATGCCAGACTCCTCGTGAAACTTCATAGGAGTCCCAGGATTCCTGTGGCACGTGGAAAGGGACCCTTGGTCTCCCGCCTCAGCTGGAGAGGCGTCCCTATTGCCCTGACAAGCCTCGAGGAGAATCCCGAGTTGTCCCTCGGAACTAGGCAGGAGTCCTGACGTCGCTGAATAAATACGTGTGTCGAAGGGCCATCCCCGTCGTAACTCAAGAATATACCCCAGGTTCCCGCCGCAACTCGAGAAAAACCATGAGACTTCCCCCTCGCCGCGAGATGAGGCCCGATTCCCCTGCACTGCGTGCAGAGCAATTCCGTGTTGCACATCACACAGGAAAGGAGCCTTGATTTCCTTGATGGCACTCCAGAGAAACCCCAAGAACACTGTTTCAAGGCTAGAGGGATCCTGAGGTCACTGTAGCAACACGAAAGAGCTTCGTGTACCAAAAATCAACTCGAGTAGAGAGGTTAGTCCCTGGCTTCGACTCCAAAGGAATACCACCTTACCACAAGCACCTCTAGACGAGCTTCTCTCAGCTCTAGGTATGTGAGAGGGACTCTGAATTTGCAGCCTACGTGGAATGGACACCGCGATGCCCTGACTCGAAATAAGGCCGGATATCCCTGCAGTGACTTGAATGCAGGCTCGTCTTGCATCTTCCAAGACGAAAGGATGTCTGAATCCCCTGTGGAGACCACAGAGAATACCTAATTCCCCACCTCATCGCGACCGGAGGCCTCACATCCTTTGAAAACTCCAGAGGTACGCGGAGATCAGTGCCTCCAAAGGAGACGATGCCTGACTCCTCGTGAAACTTGATAGGAGTCCCAGGATTCCTGTGGCATGTGGAAAGGGACCCTTGATCTCCCGCCTCAGCTGGAGAGGCGTCCCAATTGCCCTGACAAGCCTCGAGGAGAATCCCGAGTTGTCCCTCGCAACTAGGCAGGAGTCGTGACGTTGCTGAATAAATACGTGTGTCGAAGGGCCATCGCCGTCGTAACTCGAGAATATACCCCAGGTTTCCGCCGCAACTCGAGAAAAACCATGGGATTTCCCGCTCGCCGCGATATAAGGCCCGATTCCCCTGCACTGCGTGCAGAGCAATCACCTGTTGCACATCACACAGGAAAGGAGCCTTGATTTCCTTGATGGCACTCCAGAGAAACCCCAAGAACACTGTTTCAAGGCTAGAGGGATCCTGAGATCACTGTAGCAACATGAAAGAGCTCCGTGGACCAAAAATCAACTCGAGATGAGAAGTTAGTCCCTGGCTTCGACTCCAGAGGAATACCACCTTACCACAAGCACCTCAAGAGGAGGCTTCTCTCAGCTCTAGGTATGTGAGAGGGACCCTGAGTTTGCGGCCTCAAGTGGAATGGACACCGCTATGCCCTGACTCGAAATAAGGCCGGATATCCCTGCAGTGACTTGAAAGCACCCTCGTCTTGCATCTCCCAAGACGAAAGGATGTCTGAATCCCCTGTGGAGACCACAGAGAAAGACCGAGTTCCCAACAACATCGCGACCAGAGGCCTCATATCCTTTGAAAACTCCAGAGGTACGCGGAGATCAGTGCCTCCAAAGAAGACGATTCCTGACTCCTTGTGAAACTTGATAGGAGTCCCAGGATTCCTGTGGCACGTGGAAAGGGACACTTGGTCTCCCGCCTCAGCTGGAGAGGCGTCCCAATTTCCCTGCCAAGCCTAGAGGAGAATCCCGAGTTGTCCCTCGCAACTAGGCAGGAGTCCTGACGTCGCTGAACAAACACGTGTGTGGAAGGGCCATGCCCGTCGTAACTCGAGAAGATACCCCAGGTTCCGGCCGTAACTCGAGAAAAACCATGAGACTTCCCCCTCGCCGCGAGAAGAGGCCCGATTCCCCTTCACTGCGTGCAGAGCAATTCCGTGTTGCACATCACACATGAAAGGAGCCTTGATTTCCTTGATGGCACTCCAGAGAAAGCCCAAGAACACTGTTTCAAGGCTAGAGGGATCCTGAGGTCACTGTAGCGACACGAAAGAGCTCCGTGGACCAAAAATCAACTCGAGATGAGAGGTTAGGTCCTGGCCTCGACTCCAGAGGAATACCACCTTACCACAAGCACCTCAAGAGGAGGCTTCTCTCAGCTCTAGGTATGTGAGAGGGACCCTGATTTGCGGCCCCAAGTGGAAAGGTCACCGAGATGACATGACTCAAAAGATGGCCGTATATCCCTGAAGTGACTTGAATGCAGGTTCGTCTTGCATCTCCCAAGACGAAAGGATGTCTGAATCCCCTGTGGAGACCACAGAGAAAGACCTAGTTCCCCACTTCATCGCGACCGGAGGCCTCACATTCTTTAATAACTCCAGAGGTACGCAGAGATCAGTGCCTCCAAAGAAGACGATGCCTGACTCCTCGTGAAACTTGATAGGAGTCCCAGGATTTCTGTGGCACGTGGAAAGGGACCCTTGGTCTCCCGCCTCATCTGGAGAGGCGTCCCAATTGCCCTGCAAAGCCTCGAGGAGAATCCCGAGTTGTCGCTCGTAACTAGGCTGGAGTCCTGACCTCGCTGAACAAACACGTGTGTGGAAGGGCCATCCCCGTCGTAACTCGAGAAGATACCCCAGGTTCCCGCCGCAACTCGAGAAAAACCATGAGACTTCCCCCTCGCCGCGAGATGAGGTCCGATTCCCCTGCACTGCATGCAGAGCAATTCCGTGTTTCACATCACACAGGAAAGGAGCCTTGATTTCCTTGATGGCACTCCAGAGAAACCCCAAGAACACTGTTTCAAGGCTAGAGGAATCCTGAGGTCACTGTAGCAACAAGAAAGAGCTCCATGGACCAAAAATCAACTCGAGATGAGAGGTTAGTGCCTGGCTTCGACTCCAGAGGAATACCACCTTACCACAAGCACCTCAAGAGGAGGCTTCTCTCAGCTCTAGGTATGTGAGAGGCACCCTGAGTTTGCGGCCTCAAGTGAATTGGACACCGCGATGCCCTGGCTCGAAAAAAGGCCGGATACCGTGCAGTGACTTGAATGCAGGCTCATCTTGCATCTCCCAAGACGAAAGGATGTCTGAATCCCCTGTGGAGACAACAGAGAAAGACCTAGTTCCCCACCTCATCCCGACCGGAGGCCTCACATACTTTGAAAACTCCATAGGTACGCGGAGATCAGTGCCTCCGAATGAGACGATGCCTGACTCCTCGTGAAACTTGATAGGAGTCCCACGATTCCTGTGGCACGTGGAAAGGGACGCTTGGTCTCGCGCCTCTGCTGGAGAGGTGTCCCAGTTGCCCTGCTAAGCCGCGAGGAGAATCCCGAGTTGTCCCTCGTAACTAGGAGGAGTCCTGACGTCGCTGAACAAACACGTGTGTGGAAGGGCCATCCCTGTCGTAACTCGAGAAGATACCCCAGGTTCCCGCCGCAACTCGAGAAAAACCATGAGACTTCCCCTCGCCGCGAGATGAGGCCCGATTCTCCTGCACTGCATGCAGAGCAATTCTGTACTGCAAATCACACATGAAAGGAGCCTTGATTTCCTTGATGGCACTCCAGAGAAACCCCAAGAACACTGTTTCAAGGCTAGAGGGATCCTGAGGTCACTGTAGCAACACGAAAGAGCTCCGTGGACCAAAAATCAACTGGAGATGAGAGATTAGTCCCTGGCTTCGACTCCAGAGGAATACCACATTACCACAAGCACCTCAAGATGAGGCTTCTCTCAGTTCTAGGTATGTGAGAGGGACCCTGAGTTTGCGGCCTCAAGTTGAATGGACACCGCGATGCCCTGACTCGAAATAAGGCCCGATATCCCTACAGTGACTTGAATGCAGGCTCGTCTTGCATCTCCCAAGACGAAATGATGTCTGAATCGCCTGTGGAGGCCACAGAGAAAGACCTAGTTCCCCACCTCATCACGATCGCAGGAGTGACGTCCTTTGAAAATTCCAGAGGTACCCAGACATCAGTGCTTCCAAAGGAGACGATGCCTGACTCCTCGTGAAACTTGATAGGAGTCCCAGGATTCCTGTGGCACGTGGAAAGGGACTCTTGGGCTCCCGCCTCAGCTGGAGAGGCGTCCCAATTGCCCTGTCAATACTCGAGGAAAATCCCGAGTTGTCCCTCGCAACTAGGCAGGAGTCCTGACGTCGCTGAACAAACACGTGTGTGGAAGGGCCATCCCCGTCGTAACTCGAGAATATGCCCCAGGTTCCCGCCGCAACTCGAGAAAAACCATGAGACTTCCCCGGCGCCGCGAGATGAGGCCCGATTCCCCTGCACTGCGTGCAGAGCAATGCCGTGTTGCACATCACACAGGAAAGGAGCCTTGGTTTCCTTGATGGCACTCCAGAGAAACCCCAAGAACACTGTTTCAAGGCTAGAGGGATCCTGAGGTCACTGTAGCAACACGAAAGAGCTCCGTGGACCAAAAATCAACTCGAGATGAGAAGTTAGTCCCTGGCTTCGACTCCAGAGGAATACCACCTTACCACAAGCACCTCAAGAGGAGGCTTCTCTCAGCTCTAGGTATGTGAGAGGGACCCTGAGTTTGCGGCCTCAAGTGGAATGGACACTGCGATGCCCTGACGCGAAATAAGGTCGGATATCCCTGCAGTGACTTGAATGCAGGCTCGTCTTGCATCTCCCAAGACGAAAGGTTGTCTAAATCCCCTGTGGAGACCACAGAGAAAGACCTAGTTCCCCACCTCATCGCGATCGGAAGCCTCACATCCTTTGAAAACTGCAGAGGGACCCGGTGATCAGTGCCTCCAAAGGAGACGATGCCTGAATCCTCGTGAAACTTTATAGGAGTCCCAGGATTCCTGTGGTACGTGGAAAGGGACCCTTGGTTCCACGCCTCAGCTGGAGAGGCGTGCCAATTGCCCTGCCAAGCGTCAAGGAGAATCCCGAGTTGTCCCTCGCAACTAGGCAGGAGTCCTGACGTCGCTGAACAAACACGTGTGTGGAAGGGCCATCCCCGTCGTAACTCGAGAATATACCCCAGGTTCCCACCGCAACTCGAGAAAAACCATGAGATATCCCCCTAGCCGCGAGATGAGGCCCGATTACCCTGCACTGCGTGCAGAGCAATGCCGTGTTGCACATCACACAGGAAAGGAGCCTTGGTTTCCTTGATGGCACTCCAGAGAAACCCCAAGAGCACTGTTTCAAGGCTAGAGTGATCCTGAGGTCACTGTAGCAACATGAAAGAGCTCCGTGGACCAAAAATCAACTCGAGATAGGAAGTTAGATCCTGGCTTCCACTCCAGAGGAATACCACCTTACCACAATCATGTCAAGAGGAGGCTTCTCTCAGCTCTAGGTATGTGAGAGGGACCCTGAGTTTGCGGGCTCAAGTGGAATGGACACCGCGATGCCCTGACTCGAAATAAGGCCGGATATCCCTGCAGTGACTTGAATGCAGGCTCATCTTGCATCGCCCAAGACGAAAGGATGTCTGAATCCCCTGTGTAGACCACAGAGAAAGACCTAGTTCCCCACCTCATCGCGACCGGAGGCCTCACATCCTTTGAAAACTCCAGAGGTACGTGGAGATCAGTGCCTCCAAAGGAGACGATGCCTGATTCCTCATGAAACTTCATAGGAGTCCCAGGATTCCTGTGGCACGTGGAAAGGGACCCTTGGTCTCCCGCCTCAGCTCGAGAGTGGTCCCAATTGCCCTGCCAAGCCTCGAGGAGAATCCCGAGTTGTCCCTCGCAACTAGGCAGGAGTCCTGACGTCCCTGAACAAACACGTGTGTGGAAGGGCCATCCCCGTCGTAACTCGAGAATATACCCCAGGTTCCCGCCGCAACTCGAGAAAAACCATGAGACTTCCCCCTCGCCGCGAGATGAGGCCCGATTCCCCTGCACTGCGTGCACAGCAATGCCGTGTTGCACATCACACAGGAAAGGAGCCTTGATTTCCGTAATGGCAGTCCAGAGAAAGCCCAAGAACAGTTTCAAGCCTAGAGGGATCCTGAGGTCACTGTAGCAACACGAAAGAGCTCCGTGGACCAAAAATCAACTCGAGATGAGAGGTTAGTCCCTGGCTTCGACTCCAGAGGAATACGAACTTACCACAAGCACCTCAAAAGGAGGCTTCTCTCAGCTCTAGGTGTGTGAGAGGGACCCTGAGTTTGCGGCCTCAAGTGGAATGGACACCGCGATGCCCTGACTCGAAATAAGGCCGGATATCCCTGCAGTGACTTGAATGCAGGCTCGTCTTGCATCTCCCAAGACGAAAGGATGTCTGAATCCCCTGTGGAGACCACAGAGAAAGACCTACTTCCTCACCTCATTGCGACCGGAGGCCTCACATCCTTTGAAAACTCCACAGGCACGCGAGAGATCAGTGCCTCCAAAGGAGACGATGCCTGATTCCTCGTGAAACTTCATAGGAGTCCCAGGATTCCTGTGGCACGTGGAAAGGGACCCTTGGTCTCCCGCCTCAGCTCAAGAGGCGTCCCAATTGCCCTGCCAAGCCTCGAGGAGAATCCCGAGTTGTCCCTCGCAACTAGGCAGGAGTCCTGACTTCCCTGAACAAACACGTGTGTGGAAGGGCCATCCCCGTCGTAACTCGAGAATCTATCCCAGGTTCCCGCCGCAACTCGAGAAATACCATGAGACTTCCCCCTCGCCGCGAGATGAGGCCCGATTCCCCTGCACTGCATGCAGAGCAATGCCGTGTTGCACATCACACAGGAAAGGAGCCTTGATTTCCTTGATGGCACTCCAGAGAAACCCCAAGAACACTGTTTCAAGGCTAGAAGGATCCTGAGGTCAGTGTAGCAAAAGGAAAGAGCTCCGCGGACCACAAATCAACTCGAGATGAGAGGTTAGTCCCTGGCTTCGACTCCAGAGGAATACCACCTTACCACAAGCACCTCAAGAGGAGGCTTCTCTCAGCTCTAGGTGTGTGAGAGGGACCCTGAGTTTGAGGCCTCAAGTGGAATGGACACCGAGATGACCTGACTCGAAATAAGGCCGGATATTCCTGCAGTGACTTGAATGCAGGCTCGTCTTGCATCTCCCAAGACGAAAGGATGTCTGAATCCCCTGTGGAGACCACAGAGAAAGACCTAGTTCCCCACCTCATCGCGACCGGAGGCCTCACATCCTTTGAAAACTCCAGAGGTACGCGGAGATCAGTGCCGCCAAATGAGACGATGCCTGACTCCTCGTGAACCTTGATAGGAGTCCCAGGATTCCTGTGGCACGTGGAAAGGGACACTTGGTCTCCCGCCTCAGCTGGAGAGGCGTCCCAATTGCCCTGCCAAGCCTCGAGGAGAATCCCGAGTTGTCCCTCGCAACTACGCAGGAGTCCTAACGTCGCTGAACAAACACGTGGGTGGAAGGGCCATCCCCGTTGTAACTCGAGAATATACCCCAGGTTCCCGCCGCAACTCGAGAAAAACCATGAGACTTCCCCGTCGCCGCGAGATGAGGCCCGATTCCCGTGCACTGCATGCAGAGCAACTCCGTGTTGCACGTCACACATGAAAGGAGCCTTGATTTCCTTGATGGCACTCCAGAGAAACCCCAAGAACACTGTTTCAAGGCTAGAGGGATCCTGAGGTCACTGTAGCAACACGAAAGAGCTCCGTGGACCAAGAATCAACTCGAGATGAGAGGTTAGTCCCTGGCTTCGACTCCAGAGGAATACCACCTTACCACAAGCACCTCAAGAGGAGGCTTCTCTCAGCTCTAGGTATGTGAGAGGGACCCTGAGTTTGCGGCCTCAAGTGGAATAGACACTGCGATGCCCTGACGCAAAATAAGGCCGGATATCCCTGCAGTGACTTGAATGCAGGCTCGTCTTGCATCTCCCAAGACGAAAGGATGTCTGAATCCCCTGTGGAGACCACAGAGAAAGACCTAGTTCCCCACCTCATCGCGACCGGAGGCCTCACATCCTTTGAAAACTCCAGAGGTACGCGGAGATCAGTGCCTCCAAAGGAGACGATGCCTGACTCCTCGTGAAACTTGATAGGAGTCCCAGGATTCCTGTGGCACGTGGAAATGGACCCTTGGTCTCCCGCTTCAGCTGGAGAGGCGTCCCAATTGCCCTGCCAAGCCTCGTGGAGAATCCGGAGTTATCCCTCGCAACTAGGCAGGAGTCCTGACGTCGCTGAACAAACTCGTGGGTGGAAGGGCCATCCCCGTCGTAACTCGAGAATATACCCCAGGTTCCCGCCGCAACTTGAGAAAAACCATGAGACTTCCCCCTCGCCGCGAGATGAGGCCCGATTCCCCTGCACTGCGTGCAGAGCAATTCCGTGTTGCACATCACACATGAAAGGAGCCTTGATTTCCTTGGTGGCACTCCAGAGAAACCCCAAAAACACTGTTTCAAGGCTAGAGGGATCCTGAGATCACTGTAGCAACACGAAAGAGCTCCGTGGACCAAAAATCAACTCGAGATGAGAGGTTAGTCCCTAACTTCGACTTGAGGAATACCACCTTACGACAAGCACCTCAAGAGGAGGCTTCTCTCAGCTCTAGGTATGTGATAGGGACCCTGAGTTTGCGGCCTCAAGTGGAAAGGACACTGCGATGCCCTGACGCCAAATAAGGCCGGATATCCCTGCAGTGACTTGAATGCAGGCTCGTCTTGCATCTCCCAAGATGAAAGGATGTCTGAATCCCCTGTGGAGACCACAGAGAAAGACCTAGTTCCCCACCTCATCGCGACCGGAGGCCTCACATCCTTTGAAAACTCCAGAGGTACCCGGAGATCAGTGCCTCCAAAGGAGACGATGCCTGACTCCTCGTGAAACTTGATAGGAGTCCCAGGATTCCTGTGGCACGTGGAAAGGGACCCTTGGTCTCCCGCCTCAGCTGGAGAGGCGTCCCAATTGCCCTGCCAAGCTTCGAGGAGAATCCCGAGTTGTCGCTCGCAACTAGGCAGGAGTCCTGCCGTCGCTGAACAAACACGTGTGTGGAAGGGCCATTCCCGTCGTAACTCGAGAATATACCCCAGGTTCCCACCGCAACTCGAGAAAAATCATGAGACTTCCCCCTCGCCGCGAGATGAGGCCCGATTCCCCTGCATTGCGTGCAGAGCAATTCCGTGTTGCACATCACACATGAAAGGAGCCTTGATTTCCTTGATGGCACTCCAGAGAAACCCCAAGAACACTGTTTCAAGTCTAGAGGGATCCTGAGGTCACTGTAGCAACAGGAAACAGCTCCGTGGACCAAGAATCAACTCGAGATGAGAGGTTAGTCCCTGGCTTCGACTCCAGAGGAATACCACCTTACCACAAGCACCTCAAGAGGAGGCTTCTCTCAGCTCTAGGTATGTGAGAGGGACCCTGATTTTGCGGCCTCAAGTGGAATGGACACCGCGATGCCTGGACTCGAAATAAGGCCGGATATCCCTACAGTGACTTGAATGCAGGCTCGTCTTGCATCTCCCACGACGAAAGGATGTCTGAATCCCCTGTGGGGACCACAGAGAAAGACCGATTTCCCCACCACATCGCGACCGGAGGCCTCACTTTCTTTGAAAACTCCAGAGGTACGCGGAGATCAGTGCCTCCAAAGGAGACGATGCCTGACTCCTCCTGAAACTTGATAGGAGTCCCAGCATTCCTATGGCATGTGGAAAGGGACACTTGGTCTCCCGCCTCAGCTGGAGAGGCGTCCCAATTGCCCACACAAGCCTCGAGGAGTATCCCGAGTTGTCCCTCGCAACTAGGCAGGAGTCCAGACGTCGCTAAACAAACAGGTGTGTGGAAGGGCCATCCCCGTCGTAACTCTAGAATATACCCTAGGTTCCCGCCGCAACTCGAGAAAAACCATGAGACTTCCCCCTCGCCGCGAGATGAGGCCCGATTCCCCTGCACTGCGGGCAGAGCAATTCCGTCTTGCACATCACACATGAAATAAGCCTTGATTTCCTTGATGGCACTCCAGGGAAAGCCCAAGAACACTGTTTCAAGGCTAGAGGGATCCTGAGTTCACTGTAGTAACGAGAAAGAGATCCGTGGACTAAAAATCAACTCGAGATGAGAGGTTAGTCCCTGGCTTCGACTCCAGAGGAATACCACCTTACCACAAGCACCTCAAGAGGAGGCTTCTCTCAGCTCTAGGTATGTGAGAGGGACCCTGAGTTTGCGACCTCAAGTGGAATGGACACCGCGATGCCCTGACTCGAAATAAGGCCGGATATCCCTGCAGTGACTTGAATGCAGGCTCGTCTTGCATCTCCCAAGACGAAAGGGTGTCTGAATCCCCTGTGGAGACCACAGAGAAAGACCTAATACCCCACCTCATCCCGACCGGAAGCCTCACATCCTTTGAAAACTCCAGAGGTACGCGGAGATCAGTGCCTCCAAAGGAGACTATGCCTGACTCCTCGTGAAACTTCATAGGAGTCCCAGGATTCCTGTGGCACGTGGAAAGGGACTCTTGGTCTCCCGCCTCAGCTGGAGAGGCGTCCCAATTGCCCTGCCACGCCTCGAGGAGAATCCCGAGTTGTCCCTCGCAACTAGGCAGGAGTCCTGCCGTCGCTGAATAAATACGTGTGTCGAAGGGCCATCCCCGTCGTAAATCGAGAATATACCCCAGGTTCCCGCCGCAACTCGAGAAAAACCAAGAGACTTCCCCCTCCCCGCGACATTAGGGCCGATACCCCTGCACCACATGCAGATCAATTCCATGTTGCACATCTCACATGAAAGGAACCTTGATTTCCTCGATGGCACTCCAGAGAAACCCCAAGAACACTGTTTCAAGGCTAGAGGGATCCTGAGGTCACTGTAGCAACACAAAAGAGCTCCGTGGTCCAAAAATCAACTCGAGATGAGAGGTTAGTCCCTGGTTTCGACTCCAGAGGAATACCACCTTACCACAAGCACCTCAAGAGGAGGCTTCTCTCAGCTCTAGGTATGTGAGAGGGACCCTGAGTTTGCGGCCTCAAGTGGAATGGACACCGCGATGCCTGGACTCGAAATAAGGCCGGATATCACTGCAGTGACTTGAATGCAGGCTCGTCTTGCATCTCCCAAGACGAAAGGATGTCTGAATCCCCTGTGGGGACCACAGAGAAAGACCCATTTCCCCACCACATCGCGACCGGAGGCCTCACTTTCTTTGAAAACTCCAGAGGTACGCGGAGATCAGTGCCTCCAAAGGAGACGATGCCTGACTCCTCGTGAAACTTGATAGGAGTCCCAGCATTCCTGTGGCATGTGGAAAGGGACACTTGGTCTCCTGCCTCAGCTGGAGAGGCGTCCCAATTGCCCTGCCAAGCCTCGAGGAGAATCCCGAGTTGTCCCTCGCAACTAGGCAGGAGTCCTGGCGTCGCTGAACAAACACGTGTGTGGAAGGGCCATCCCCGTCGTAACTCCAGAATATACCCCAGGTTCCTACCGCATCTCGAGAAAAACCATGAGACTTCCCCCTCGTCGCGAGATAAGGCCCGATTCCCCTGCACTGCGTGCATAGCAATTCCGTGTTGCACATCACACAGGAAAGGAGCCTTGATTTCCTTGATGGCACTCCAGAGAAACCCCAAGAACACTTTTTCAAGGCTAGAGGGATCCTGAGGTCACTGTAGCAATACGAAAGAGCTCCATGGACCAAAAATCAACTCGGGATGAGAGGTTAGTCCCTGGCTTCGATTCCAGAGGAATACCACCTTACCACAAGCACCTCAAGAGGAGGCTTCTCTCAGCTCTAGGTATGTGAGAGGGACCCTGAGTTTGCGGCCTCAAGTGGAATGGACACTGCGATGCCCGGACTCGAAATAAGGCCGGATATCCCTGCAGTGACTTGAATACAGGCTCGTCTTGCATCTCCCAAGACGAAAGGATGTCTGAATCCCCTGTGGAGATCACAGAGAAAGACGTAGTTCCCCACCTCATCGCGACCGGAAGCCTCACATCCTTTGAAAACTCCAGAGGTTCGCGGAGATCAGTGCCTCCAAAGGAGACGATGCCAGACTCCTCGTGAAACTTCATAGGAGTCCCAGGATTCCTGTGGCACGTGGAAAGGGACCCTTGGTCTCCCGCCTCAGCTGGAGAGGCGTCCCTATTGCCCTGACAAGCCTCGAGGAGAATCCCGAGTTGTCCCTCGGAACTAGGCAGGAGTCCTGACGTCGCTGAATAAATACGTGTGTCGAAGGGCCATCCCCGTCGTAACTCAAGAATATACCCCAGGTTCCCGCCGCAACTCGAGAAAAACCATGAGACTTCCCCCTCGCCGCGAGATGAGGCCCGATTCCCCTGCACTGCGTGCAGAGCAATTCCGTGTTGCACATCACACATGAAAGGAGCCTTGATTTCCTTGATGGCACTCCAGAGAAACCCCAAGAACACTGTTTCAAGGCTAGAGGGATCCTGAGGTCACTGTAGCAACACGAAAGAGCTTCGTGTACCAAAAATCAACTCGAGTAGAGAGGTTAGTCCCTGGCTTCGACTCCAAAGGAATACCACCTTACCACAAGCACCTCTAGACGAGCTTCTCTCAGCTCTAGGTATGTGAGAGGGACTCTGAATTTGCAGCCTACGTGGAATGGACACCGCGATGCCCTGACTCGAAATAAGGCCGGATATCCCTGCAGTGACTTGAATGCAGGCTCGTCTTGCATCTTCCAAGACGAAAGGATGTCTGAATCCCCTGTGGAGACCACAGAGAATACCTAATTCCCCACCTCATCGCGACCGGAGGCCTCACATCCTTTGAAAACTCCAGAGGTACGCGGAGATCAGTGCCTCCAAAGGAGACGATGCCTGACTCCTTGTGAAACTTGATAGGAGTCCCAGGATTCCTGTGGCATGTGGAAAGGGACCCTTGATCTCCCGCCTCAGCTGGAGAGGCGTCCCAATTGCCCTGACAAGCCTCGAGGAGAATCCCGAGTTGTCCCTCGCAACTAGGCAGGAGTCGTGACGTTGCTGAATAAATACGTGTGTCGAAGGGCCATCGCCGTCGTAACTCGAGAATATACCCCAGGTTCCCGCCGCAACTCGAGAAAAACCATGGGATTTCCCGCTCGCCGCGATATAAGGCCCGATTCCCCTGCACTGCGTGCAGAGCAATCACCTGTTGCACATCACACAGAAAAGGAGCCTTGATTTCCTTGATGGCACTCCAGAGAAACCCCAAGAACACTGTTTCAAGGCTAGAGGGATCCTGAGATCACTGTAGCAACATGAAAGAGCTCCGTGGACCAAAAATCAACTCGAGATGAGAAGTTAGTCCCTGGCTTCGACTCCAGAGGAATACCACCTTACCACAAGCACCTCAAGAGGAGGCTTCTCTCAGCTCTAGGTATGTGAGAGGGACCCTGAGTTTGCGGCCTCAAGTGGAATGGACACCGCGATGCCCTGACTCGAAATAAGGCCGGATATCCCTGCAGTGACTTGAAAGCACCCTCGTCTTGCATCTCCCAAGACGAAAGGATGTCTGAATCCCCTGTGGAGACCACAGAGAAAGACCGAGTTCCCAACAACATCGCGACCAGAGGCCTCATATCCTTTGAAAACTCCAGAGGTACGCGGAGATCAGTGCCTCCAAAGAAGACGATTCCTGACTCCTTGTGAAACTTGATAGGAGTCCCAGGATTCCTGTGGCACGTGGAAAGGGACACTTGGTCTCCCGCCTCAGCTGGAGAGGCGTCCCAATTTCCCTGCCAAGCCTAGAGGAGAATCCCGAGTTGTCCCTCGCAACTAGGCAGGAGTCCTGACGTCGCTGAACAAACACGTGTGTGGAAGGGCCATGCCCGTCGTAACTCGAGAAGATACCCCAGGTTCCGGCCGTAACTCGAGAAAAACCATGAGACTTCCCCCTCGCCGCGAGAAGAGGCCCGATTCCCCTTCACTGCGTGCAGAGCAATTCCGTGTTGCACATCACACATGAAAGGAGCCTTGATTTCCTTGATGGCACTCCAGAGAAAGCCCAAGAACACTGTTTCAAGGCTAGAGGGATCCTGAGGTCACTGTAGCGACACGAAAGAGCTCCGTGGACCAAAAATCAACTCGAGATGAGAGGTTAGGTCCTGGCCTCGACTCCAGAGGAATACCACCTTACCACAAGCACCTCAAGAGGAGGCTTCTCTCAGCTCTAGGTATGTGAGAGGGACCCTGATTTGCGGCCCCAAGTGGAAAGGTCACCGAGATGACATGACTCAAAAGATGGCCGTATATCCCTGAAGTGACTTGAATGCAGGCTCGTCTTGCATCTCCCAAGACGAAAGGATGTCTGAATCCCCTGTGGAGACCACAGAGAAAGACCTAGTTCCCCACCTCATCGCGACCGGAGACCTCACATTCTTTAATAACTCCAGAGGTACGCAGAGATCAGTGCCTCCAAAGAAGACGATGCCTGACTCCTCGTGAAACTTGATAGGAGTCCCAGGATTTCTGTGGCACGTGGAAAGGGACCCTTGGTCTCCCGCCTCATCTGGAGAGGCGTCCCAATTGCCCTGCAAAGCCTCGAGGAGAATCCCGAGTTGTCGCTCGTAACTAGGCTGGAGTCCTGACCTCGCTGAACAAACACGTGTGTGGAAGGGCCATCCCCGTCGTAACTCGAGAAGATACCCCAGGTTCCCGCCGCAACTCGAGAAAAACCATGAGACTTCCCCCTCGCCGCGAGATGAGGTCCGATTCCCCTGCACTGCATGCAGAGCAATTCCGTGTTTCACATCACACAGGAAAGGAGCCTTGATTTCCTTGATGGCACTCCAGAGAAACCCCAAGAACACTGTTTCAAGGCTAGAGGAATCCTGAGGTCACTGTAGCAACAAGAAAGAGCTCCATGGACCAAAAATCAACTAGAGATGAGAGGTTAGTGCCTGGCTTCGACTCCAGAGGAATACAACCTTACCACAAGCACCTCAAGAGGAGGCTTCTCTCAGCTCTAGGTATGTGAGAGGCACCCTGAGTTTGCGGCCTCAAGTGAATTGGACACCGCGATGCCCTGGCTCGAAAAAAGGCCGGATACCGTGCAGTGACTTGAATGCAGGCTCATCTTGCATCTCCCAAGACGAAAGGATGTCTGAATCCCCTGTGGAGACAACAGAGAAAGACCTAGTTCCCCACCTCATCGCGACCGGAGGCCTCACATACTTTGAAAACTCCATAGGTACGCGGAGATCAGTGCCTCCGAATGAGACGATGCCTGACTCCTCGTGAAACTTGATAGGAGTCCCACGATTCCTGTGGCACGTGGAAAGGGACGCTTGGTCTCGCGCCTCTGCTGGAGAGGTGTCCCAGTTGCCCTGCTAAGCCGCGAGGAGAATCCCGAGTTGTCCCTCGTAACTAGGCAGGAGTCCTGACGTCGCTGAACAAACACGTGTGTGGAAGGGCCATCCCTGTCGTAACTCGAGAAGATACCCCAGGTTCCCGCCGCAACTCGAGAAAAACCATGAGACTTCCCCTCGCCGCGAGATGAGGCCCGATTCTCCTGCACTGCATGCAGAGCAATTCTGTACTGCAAATCACACATGAAAGGAGCCTTGATTTCCTTGATGGCACTCCAGAGAAACCCCAAGAACACTGTTTCAAGGCTAGAGGGATCCTGAGGTCACTGTAGCAACACGAAAGAGCTCCGTGGACCAAAAATCAACTGGAGATGAGAGATTAGTCCCTGGCTTCGACTCCAGACTAATACCACATTACCACAAGCACCTCAAGATGAGGCTTCTCTCAGTTCTAGGTATGTGAGAGGGACCCTGAGTTTGCGGCCTCAAGTTGAATGGACACCGCGATGCCCTGACTCGAAATAAGGCCCGATATCCCTACAGTGACTTGAATGCAGGCTTGTTTTGCATCTCCCAAGACGAAATGATGTCTGAATCGCCTGTGGAGGCCACAGAGAAAGACCTAGTTCCCCACCTCATCACGATCGCAGGAGTGAAGTCCTTTGAAAATTCCAGAGGTACCCAGACATCAGTGCTTCCAAAGGAGACGATGCCTGACTCCTCGTGAAACTTGATAGGAGTCCCAGGATTCCTGTGGCACGTGGAAAGGGACTCTTGGGCTCCCGCCTCAGCTGGAGAGGCGTCCCAATTGCCCTGTCAATACTCGAGGAAAATCCCGAGTTGTCCCTCGCAACTAGGCAGGAGTCCTGACGTCGCTGAACAAACACGTGTGTGGAAGGGCCATCCCCGTCGTAACTCGAGAATATGCCCCAGGTTCCCGCCGCAACTCGAGAAAAACCATGAGACTTCCCCGGCGCCGCGAGATGAGGCCCGATTCCCCTGCACTGCGTGCAGAGCAATGCCGTGTTGCACATCACACAGGAAAGGAGCCTTGGTTTCCTTGATGGCACTCCAGAGAAACCCCAAGAACACTGTTTCAAGGCTAGAGGGATCCTGAGGTCACTGTAGCAACACGAAAGAGCTCCGTGGACCAAAAATCAACTCGAGATGAGAAGTTAGTCCCTGGCTTCGACTCCAGAGGAATACCACCTTACCACAAGCACCTCAAGAGGAGGCTTCTCTCAGCTCTAGGTATGTGAGAGGGACCCTGAGTTTGCGGCCTCAAGTGGAATGGACACTGCGATGCCCTGACGCGAAATAAGGTCGGATATCCCTGCAGTGACTTGAATGCAGGCTCGTCTTGCATCTCCCAAGACGAAAGGTTGTCTAAATCCCCTGTGGAGACCACAGAGAAAGACCTAGTTCCCCACCTCATCGCGATCGGAAGCCTCACATCCTTTGAAAACTGCAGAGGGACCCGGTGATCAGTGCCTCCAAAGGAGACGATGCCTGAATCCTCGTGAAACTTTATAGGAGTCCCAGGATTCCTGTGGTACGTGGAAAGGGACCCTTGGTCTCACGCCTCAGCTGGAGAGGCGTGCCAATTGCCCTGCCAAGCGTCAAGGAGAATCCCGAGTTGTCCCTCGCAACTAGGCAGGAGTCCTGACGTCGCTGAACAAACACGTGTGTGGAAGGGCCATCCCCGTCGTAACTCGAGAATATACCCCAGGTTCCCACCGCAACTCGAGAAAAACCATGAGATATCCCCCTAGCCGCGAGATGAGGCCCGATTACCCTGCACTGCGTGCAGAGCAATGCCGTGTTGCACATCACACAGGAAAGGAGCCTTGGTTTCCTTGATGGCACTCCAGAGAAACCCCAAGAGCACTGTTTCAAGGCTAGAGTGATCCTGAGGTCACTGTAGCAACATGAAAGAGCTCCGTGGACCAAAAATCAACTCGAGATAGGAAGTTAGATCCTGGCTTCGACTCCAGAGGAATACCACCTTACCACAATCATGTCAAGAGGAGGCTTCTCTCAGCTCTAGGTATGTGAGAGGGACCCTGAGTTTGCGGGCTCAAGTGGAATGGACACCGCGATGCCCTGACTCGAAATAAGGCCGGATATCCCTGCAGTGACTTGAATGCAGGCTCATCTTGCATCGCCCAAGACGAAAGGATGTCTGAATCCCCTGTGTAGACCACAGAGAAAGACCTAGTTCCCCACCTCATCGCGACCGGAGGCCTCACATCCTTTGAAAACTCCAGAGGTACGTGGAGATCAGTGCCTCCAAAGGAGACGATGCCTGATTCCTCATGAAACTTCATAGGAGTCCCAGGATTCCTGTGGCACGTGGAAAGGGACCCTTGGTCTCCCGCCTCAGCTCGAGAGTGGTCCCAATTGCCCTGCCAAGCCTCGAGGAGAATCCCGAGTTGTCCCTCGCAACTAGGCAGGAGTCCTGACGTCCCTGAACAAACACGTGTGTGGAAGGGCCATCCCCGTCGTAACTCGAGAATATACCCCAGGTTCCCGCCGCAACTTGAGAAAAACCATGAGACTTCCCCCTCGCCGCGAGATGAGGCCCGATTCCCCTGCACTGCCTCCAGAGCAATGCCGTGTTGCACATCACACAGGAAAGGAGCCTTGATTTCCTTAATGGCAGTCCAGAGAAAGCCCAAGAACAGTTTCAAGCCTAGAGGGATCCTGAGGTCACTGTAGCAACACGAAAGAGCTCCGTGGACCAAAAATCAACTCGAGATGAGAGGTTAGTCCCTGGCTTCGACTCCAGAGGAATACGAACTTACCACAAGCACCTCAAAAGGAGGCTTCTCTCAGCTCTAGGTGTGTGAGAGGGACCCTGAGTTTGCGGCCTCAAGTGGAATGGACACCGCGATGCCCTGACTCGAAATAAGGCCGGATATCCCTGCAGTGACTTGAATGCAGGCTCGTCTTGCATCTCCCAAGACGAAAGGATGTCTGAATCCCCTGTGGAGACCACAGAGAAAGACCTACTTCCTCACCTCATCGCGACCGGAGGCCTCACATCCTTTGAAAACTCCACAGGCACGCGAGAGATCAGTGCCTCCAAAGGAGACGATGCCTGATTCCTCGTGAAACTTGATAGGAGTCCCAGGATTCCTGTGGCACGTGGAAAGGGACCCTTGGTCTCCCGCCTCAGCTGGAGAGGCGTCCCAATTGCCCTGCCAAGCCTCGAGGAGAATCCCGAGTTGTCCCTCGCAACTAGGCAGGAGTCCTGACTTCCCTGAACAAACACGTGTGTGGAAGGGCCATCCCCGTCGTAACTCGAGAATCTATCCCAGGTTCCCGCCGCAACTCGAGAAATACCATGAGACTTCCCCCTCGCCGCGAGATGAGGCCCGATTCCCCTTCACTGCATGCAGAGCAATGCCGTGTTGCACATCACACAGGAAAGGAGCCTTGATTTCCTTGATGGCACTCCAGAGAAACCCCAAGAACACTGTTTCAAGGCTAGAAGGATCCTGAGGTCAGTGTAGCAAAAGGAAAGAGCTCTGCGGACCACAAATCAACTCGAGATGAGAGGTTAGTCCCTGGCTTCGACTCCAGAGGAATACCACCTTACCACAAGCACCTCAAGAGGAGGCTTCTCTCAGCTCTAGGTGTGTGAGAGGGACCCTGAGTTTGAGGCCTCAAGTGGAATGGACACCGAGATGACCTGACTCGAAATAAGGCCGGATATTCCTGCAGTGACTTGAATGCAGGCTCGTCTTGCATCTCCCAAGACAAAAGGTTGTCTGAATCCCCTGTGGAGACCAAAGAGAAAAAACTAGTTCCCCACTTCATCGCGACCGAAGGCCTCACATCCTTTGAAAAAACCAGAGGGATGGGGAAATCAGTGCCTCCAAAGGAGACGACGCCTGACACCTCGTGAAACTTAATAGGAGTTCCAGGATTCCTGTAGCACGTGGAAAGGGACACTTGTTCTCCCGCCTCAGCTGGAGAGGCGTCCCAATTGCCCTGCCAAGCCTCGAGGAGAATCCCGAGTTGTCCCTCGCAAATAGGCAGGAGTCCTGACTTTGCTGAACAAACACGTGTGTGGAAGGGCCATCCCCGTCGTAACTCGAGAATATACCCCAGGTTCAAGCCGCAACTCGAGAAAAACCATGAGACTTCCCCCTCGCCGCAAGATGAGGCCCGATCCCCCTGCACTGCGTGCAGAGCAATGCCGTGTTGCACATCACACAGGAAAGGAGCCTTGATTTCCTTGATGGCACTCCAGAGAAACCCCAAGAACACTGTTTCAAGGCTAGAGGGATCCTGAGGTCACTGTAGCAACATGAAAGAGCTCCGTGGACCAAAAATCAACTCGAGATGAGAAGTTAGTCCCTGGCTTCGACTCCAGAGGAATACCACCTTACCACAAGCATGTCAAGAGGAGGCTTCTCTCAGCTCTAGGTATGTGAGAGGGACCCTAATTTTGCGGCCTCAAGTGGAATGGACACCGCGATGCCCTGACTCGAAATAAGGCCGGATATCCCTGCAGTGACTTGAATACAGGCTCCTCTTACATCTCCCAAGACGAAAGGATGTCTGAATCCCCTGTGGAGACCACAGAGAAAGACCTAGTTCCCCACCTCATGGTGACCGGAGGCCTCACATCCTTTGAAAACTCCACAGGCACGCGAGAGATCAGTGCCTCCAAAGGAGACGATGCCTGACTCCTCGTGAAACTTGATAGGAGTCCCAGGATTCCTGTGGCACGTGGAAAGGGACACTTGGTCTCCCACCTCAGCTGGAGAGGCGTCCCAATTACCCTGCAAAGCCTGAAGGAGAATCCCGAGTTGTTCCTCACAACTAGGCAGGAGTCCTGACTTCGCTGAACAAACACGTGTCTGGAAGGGCCATCCCCGTCGTAACTCGAGAAGATACCCCAGGTTCCCGCCGCAACTCGAGAAAAACCATGAGACTTCCCCCTCGCCGCGAGATGAGGTCCGATTCCCCTGCACTGCATGCAGAGCAATTCTGTGTTTCACATCACACAGGAAAGGAGCCTTGATTTCCTTGATGGCACTCCAGAGAAAGCCCAAGAACACTGTTTCAAGGCTAGAGGAATCCTGAGGTCACTGTAGCAACAAGAAAGAGCTCCGTGGACCAAAAATCAACTCGAGATCAGAGGTTAGTGCCTGGCTTCGACTCCAGAGGAATACCACCTTACCACAAGCACCTCAAGAGGAGGCTTCTCTCAGCTCTAGGTATGTGAGAGGGACCCTGAGTTTGCGGCCTCAAGTGAATTGGACACCGCGATGCCCTGGCTCGAAAAAAGGCCGGATACCCTGCAGTGACTTGAATGCAGGCTCGTCTTGCATCTCCCAAGACGAAAGGATGTCTGAATCCCCTGTGGAGACAACAGAGAAAGACCTAGTTCCCCACCTCATCGCGACCGGAGGCCTCACATACTTTGAAAACTCCAGAGGTACGCGGAGATCAGTGCCTCCGAAGGAGACGATGCCTGACCCCTTGTGAAACTTGATAGGAGTCCCACGATTCCTGTGGCACGTGGAAAGGGACGCTTGGTCTCGCGCCTCTGCTGGAGAGGTGTCCCAGTTGCGCTGCCAAGCCGCGAGGAGAATCCCGAGTTGTCCCTCGCAACTAGGCAGGAGTCCTGACGTCGCTGAACAAACACGTGTGTGGAAGGGCCATCCCTGTCATAACTCGAGAAGATACCCCAGGTTCCCGCCGCAATTCGAGAAAAACCATGAGACTTCCCCTCGCCGCGAGATGAGGCCCGATTCTCCTGCACTGCGTGCAGAGCAATTCTGTACTGCAAATCACACTTGAAAGGAGCCTTGATTTCCTTGATGGCACTCCAGAGAAACCCCAAGAACACTTTTTCAAGGCTAGAGGGATCCTGAGGTCACTGTAGCAACACGAAAGAGCTCCGTGGACCAAAAATCAACTGGAGATGAGAGGTTAGTCCCTGGATTCGACTCCAGAGGAATACCACCTTACCACAAGCACCTCAAGAGGAGGCTTCTCTCAGCTCTAGGTATGTGAGAGGGACCCTGAGTTTGCGGCCTCAGGTTGAATGGACACCGCGATGCCCTGACTCGAAATAAGGCCCGATATCCCTACAGTGACTTGAATGCAGGCTTGTTTTGCATCTCCCAAGACGAAATGATGTCTGAATCGCCTGTGGAGACCACAGAGAAAGACCTAGTTCCCCACCTCATCGCGACCGGAGGCCTCACATCCTTTGAAAACTCCAGAGGGACGCGGAGATCAGTGCCTCCAAAGGAGATGATGCCTGACTCCTCGTGAAACTTGATAGGAGTCCCAGGATTCCTGTGGCACGTGGAAAGGGACCCTTGGTCTCCCGCCTCAGCTGGAGAGGCGTCCCAATTGCCCTGCCAAGCCTCGAGGAGAATCCCGAGTTGTCCCTCGCAACTAGGCAGGAATCCTGACTTCGCTGAACAAACACGTGTGTGGAAGGGCCATCCCCGTCGTAACTCGAGAAGATACCCCAGGTTCCCGCCGCAACTCGAGAAAAACCATGAGACTTCCCCCTCGCCGCGAGATGAGGTCCGATTCCCCTGCACTGCATGCAGAGCAATTCCGTGTTTCACATCACACAGGAAAGGAGCCTTGATTTCCTTGATGGCACTCCAGAGAAAGCCCAAGAACACTGTTTCAAGGCTAGAGGAATCCTGAGGTCACTGTAGCAACAAGAAAGAGCTCCATGGACCAAAAATCAACTCGAGATGAGAGGTTAGTGCCTGGCTTCGACTCCAGAGGAATACCACCTTACCACAAGCACCTCAAGAGGAGGCTTCTCTCAGCTCTAGGTATGTGAGAGGGACCCTGAGTTTGCGGCCTCAAGTGAATTGGACACCGCGATGCCCTGGCTCGAAAAAAGGCCGGATACCGTGCAGTGACTTGAATGCAGGCTCGTCTTGCATCTCCCAAGACGAAAGGATGTCTGAATCCCCTGTGGAGACAACAGAGAAAGACCTAGTTCCCCACCTCATCGCGACCGGAGGCCTCACATACTTTGAAAACTCCATAGGTACGCGGAGATCAGTGCCTCCGAATGAGACGATGCCTGACTCCTCGTGAAACTTGATAGGAGACCCACGATTCCTGTGGCACGTGGAAAGGGACGCTTGGTCTCGCGCCTCTGCTGGAGAGGTGTCCCAGTTGCCCTGCTAAGCCGCGAGGAGAATCCCGAGTTGTCCCTCGTAACTAGGCAGGAGTCCTGACGTCGCTGAACAAACACGTGTGTGGAAGGGCCATCCCTGTCGTAACTCGAGAAGATACCCCAGGTTCCCGCCGCAACTCGAGAAAAACCATGAGACTTCCCCTCGCCGCGAGATGAGGCCCGATTCTCCTGCACTGCATGCAGAGCAATTCTGTACTGCAAATCACACATGAAAGGAGCCTTGATTTCCTTGATGGCACTCCAGAGAAACCCCAAGAACACTGTTTCAAGGCTAGAGGGATCCTGAGGTCACTGTAGCAACACGAAAGAGCTCCGTGGACCAAAAATCAACTGGAGATGAGAGATTAGTCCCTGGCTTCGACTCCAGAGGAATACCACATTACCACAAGCACCTCAAGATGAGGCTTCTCTCAGTTCTAGGTATGTGAGAGGGACACTGAGTTTGCGGCCTCAAGTTGAATGGACACCGCGATGCCCTGACTCGAAATAAGGCCCGATATCACTACAGTGACTTGAATGCAGGCTTGTTTTGCATCTCCCAAGAAGAAATGATGTCTGAATCGCCTGTGGAGGCCACAGAGAAAGACCTAGTTCCCCACCTCATCACGATCGCAGGAGTGACGTCCTTTGAAAATTCCAGAGGTACCCAGACATCAGTGCTTCCAAAGGATACGATGCCTGACTCCTCGTGAAACTTGATAAGAGTCCCAGGATTCCTGTGGCACGTGGAAAGGGACCCTTGGTCTCCCGCCTCACCTGGAGAGCCGTGCCAATTGTCCTGCCAAGCCTCGAGGAGAATCCCGAGTTGTCCTTCGCAACTAGGCAGGAGTCCTGACGTCGCTGAACAAACACTTGTGTGGAAGGGCCATCCCCGTCGTAACTCGAGAATATACCCCAGATTCCTACCGCAACTCGAGAAAAACCATGAGACTTCTCCCTCGCCGCGAGATGAGTCCAGATTCCCCTGCACTGCGTGCAGAGCAATGCCGTGTTGGACATCACACAGGAAAGAAGCCTGGATTTCCTTGATGGCACTCCAGAGAAACCCCAAGAACACTGTTTCAAGGCTAGGGGGATCCTCAGGTCACTGTAGCAACACGAAAGAGCTCCGTGGACCAAAAATTAACTCGAGATGAGAGGTTAGTCCCTGGCTTCGACTCCAGAGGAATACCACCATACCTCAAGCACCTCAAGAGGAGGCTTCTCTCAGCTCTAGGTGTGTGAGAGGGACCCTGAGTTTGCGGCCTCAAGTGAATTGGACACCGCGATGCCCTGGCTCGAAATAAGGCCGGATATCCCTGAAGTGACTTGAATGCAGGCTCGTCTTGCATCTCCCAAGACGAAAGGATGTCTGAATCCCCTGTGGAGACCACAGAGAAAGACCTAGTTCCCAACCACATCGCGACCAGAGGCCTCATATCCTTTGAAAACTCCAGAGGTACGCGGAGATCAGTGCCTCCAAAGAAGACGATTCCTGACTCCTTGTGAAACTTGATAGGAGTCCCAGGATTCCTGTGGCACGTGGAAAGGGACACTTGGTCTCCCGCCTCAGCTGGAGAGGCGTCCCAATTTCCCTGCCAAGCCTAGAGGAGAATCCCGAGTTGTCCCTCGCAACTAGGCAGGAGTCCTGATGTCGCTGAACAAACACGTGTGTGGAAGGGCCATGCCCGTCGTAACTCGAGAAGATACCCCAGGTTCCGGCCGTAACTCGAGAAAAACCATGAGACTTCCCCCTCGCCGCGAGAAGAGGCCCGATTACCCTTCACTGCGTGCAGAGCAATTCCGTGTTGCACATCACACAAGAAAGGAGCCTTGATTTCCTTGATGGCACTCCAGAGAAAGCCCAAGAACACTGTTTCAAGGCTAGAGGGATCCTGAGGTCACTGTAGCAACACGAAAGAGCTCCGTGGACCAAAAATCAACTTGAGATGAGAGTTTAGGTCCTGGCCTCGACTCCAGAGGAATACCACCTTACCACAAGCACCTCAAGAGGAGGCTTCTCTCAGCTCTAGGTATGTGAGAGGGACCCTGATTTGCGGCCCCAAGTGGAAAGGACACCGAGATGACATGACTCAAAAGATGGCCGTATATCCCTGCAGTGACTTGAATGCAGGCTCGTCTTGCATCTCCCAAGACGAAAGGATGTCTGAATCCCCTGTGGAGACCACAGAGAAAGACCTAGTTCCCCACCTCATCGCGACCGGAGACCTCACATTCTTTAATAACTCCAGAGGTACGCAGAGATCAGTGCCTCCAAAGGAGACGATGCCTGACTCCTCGTGAAACTTGATAGGATTCCCAGGATTCCTGTGGCACGTGGAAAGGGACCCATGGTCTCCCGCCTCAGCTGGAGAGGCATTCCAATTTCCCTGCCAAACCTCCAGGAGAATCCCGAGTTGTCCCTCGCAACTAGGCAGGAGTCCTGACGTCGCTGAACAAACACGTGTGTGGAAGGGCCATCCCCGTCGTAACTCCAGAATATACCCCAGGTTCCCGCCGCAACTCGAGAAAAACCATGAGACTTCCCCCTCGCCGCGAGATGAGGCCCGATTCCCCTGCACTGCGTGCACAGCAATGCCGTGTTGCACATCACACAGGAAAGGAGCCTTGATTTCCTTGATGGCACTCCAGAGAAAGCCCAAGAACACTGTTTCAAGGCTTGAGGGATCCTGAGGTCACTGTAGCAACACGAAAGAGCTCCGTGAACCACAAATCAACTCGAGATGAGAGGTTAGTCTCTGGCTTCGACTCCAGAGGATTACCACCTTACCACAAGCACCTCAAGAGGAGGCTTCTCTCAGCTCTGGGTATGTGAGAGGGACCCTGAGTTTGCGGCCTCAATTGAAATGAACACCGCGATGCCCTGACTAGAAATAAGGCCGGATATGTTTGCAGTCACTTGAATGCAGGCTCGTCTTGCATCTCCCAAGATGAAAGGATGTCTGAATCCCCTGTGGAGACCACAGAGAAAGACCTAGTTCCCCACCTCATCGCGACCGGAGGCCTCACATTCTTTAATAACTCCAGAGGTACGCGGAGATCAGTGCCTCCAAAGGAGACGATGCCTGACTCCTCGTGAAACTTGATAGGAGTCCCAGGATTCCTGTGGCACGTGGAAAGGGACCCTTGGTCTCCCGCCTCAGCTGGAGAGGCGTCCCAATTGCCCTGCCAAGCCTCGAGGAGAATCCCGAGTTGTCCCTCGCAACTAGGCAGGAGTCCTGACGTCGCTGAACAAACACGTGTGTGGAAGGGCCATCCCCGTCGTAACTCGAGAATATACCTCAGGTTCCCGCCTCAACTCGAGAAAAACCATGAGACTTCCCCGTCGCCGCGAGATGAGGCCCGATTCCCCTGCACTTCGTGCAGAGCAATGCCGTGTTGCACATCACACAGGAAAGGAGCCTTGATTTCCTTGATTGCACTCCAGAGAAACCCCAAGAACACTGTTTCAAGGCTAGAGGGATCCTGAGGTCACTGAAGCAACACGAAAGAGCTCCGTGGACCACAAATCAACTCGAGATGAGAGGTTAGTCCCTGGCTTCGACTCCAGAGGAATACCACCTTACCACAAGCACCTCAAGAGGAGGCTTCTCTCAGCTCTGGGAATGTGAGAGGGACCATGAGTTTGCGGCCTCAAGTGGAATGGATACCGCGATGCCCTGACTCGAAATAAGGCCGGATTTGCCTGCAGTGACTTGAATGCAGGCTCGTCTTGCATCTCCCAAGACGAAAGGATGTCTGAATCCCCTGTGGAGACCACAGAGAAAGACCTAGTTCCCCACCTCATCGCGACCGGAGGCCTCACATTCTTTGAAAACTCCAGAGGGACGCGGAGATCAGTGCCTCCTAAGGAGACGATGCCTGACTCCTCGTGAAACTTGATAGGAGTCCCAGGATTCCTGTGGCACGTGGACAGGGACCCTTGGTCTCCTGCCTCAGCTGGAGAGGCGTCCCAATTGCCCTGCCAAGCCTCGAGGAGAAGCCCGAGTTGTCCCTCGCAACTAGGCAGGAGTCCTGACGTCGCTGAACAAACACGTGTGTGGACGGGCCATCCCCGTCGTAACTCGAGAATATAACCCAGGTTCCCGCCTCAACTCGAGAAAAACCATGAGAGTTCCCCCTCGCCGCGAGATGAGGCCCGATTCCCCTGCAGTGCGTGCAGAGTAATGCCGTGTTGCACATCACACAGGAAAGGAGTCTTGATTTCCTTGATGGCACTCCAGAGAAAGCCCATGAACACTGTTTCAAGGCTAGAGGGATCCTGAGGTCAATGTAGCAACACGAAAGAGCTCCGTGGACCAAAAATCAACTCGAGATGAGAGGTTAGTCCCTGGCTTCGACTCCAGAGGAATACCACCTTACCACAAGCACCTCAAGCGGAGGCTTCTCTCAGCTCTGGGTATGTGAGCGGGACCCTGAGTTTGCGGCCTCGAGTGGAATGGACACCGCGATGCCCTGACTCGAAATAAGGCCGGATATGCCTGCAGTGACTTGAATGCAGGCTCGTCTTGCATCTCCCAAGACGAAATGATGTCTGAATCCCCTGTTGAGACCACAGAGAAAGCCCTAGTTCCCCACCTCATCGCGACCGGAGGCCTCACATCCTTTGAAAACTCCAGAGGGATGCGGAGATCAGTGCCTCCAAAGGAGACGATGCCTGACTCCTCGTGAAACTTGATAGGAGTCCCAGGATTCCTGTGGCACGTGGAAAGGGACCCTTGGTCTCCCGCCTCAGCTGGAGAGGCGTCCCAATTGCCCTGCCAAGCCTCGAGGAGAATCCCGAGTTGTCCCTCGCAACTAGGCAGGAGTCCTGACGTCGCTGAACAAACACGTGTGTGGAAGGGCCATCCCCGTCGTAACTCGAGAATATACCCCAGGTTCCCGCCGCAACTCGAGCAAAACCCTGAGAGTTCTCCCTCGCCGCGAGATGAGGCCCGATTCCACTGCACTGCGTGCAGAGCAATGCCGTGTTGCACATCACACAGGAAAGGAGCCTTGATTTCCTTGATGGCACTCCAGAGAAAGCCCAAGAACACTGTTTCAAGGCTAGAGGGATCCTGAGGTCACTCTAGCAACACGAAAGAGCTCCGTGGACCACAAATCAACTCAAGATGAGAGGTTAGTCCCTGGCTTCGACTCCAGAGGAATACCACTTTACCACAAGCACCTCAAGAGGAGGCTTCTCTCAGCTCTAGGTATGTGAGAGGGACCCTGACTTTGCGGCCTCAAGTGGAAAGGACACCGCGATGCCCTGACTCGAAATAAGGCCGGATATCCCTGCAGTGACTTGAATGCAGGCTCGTCTTGCATCTCCCAAGACGAAAGGATGTCTGAATCCTCTGTGGAGACCACAGAGAAAGACCTAGTTCCCCACCTCATCGCGACCGGAGACCTCACATTCTTTAATAACTCCAGAGGTACGCAGAGATCAGTGCCTCCAAAGGAGACGATGCCTGACTCCTCGTGAAACTTGATAGGAGTCCCAGGATTCCTGTGGCACGTGGAAAGGGACCCATGGTCTCCCGCCTCAGCTGGAGAGGCATTCCAATTGCCCTGCCAAACCTCCAGGAGAATCCCGAGTTGTCCCTCGCAACTAGGCAGGAGTCCTGACGTCGCTGAACAAACACGTGTGTGGAAGGGCCATCCCCGTCGTAACTCCAGAATATACCCCAGGTTCCCGCCGCAACTCGAGAAAAACCATGAGACTTCCCCCTCGCCGCGAGATGAGGCCCGATTCCCCTGCACTGCGTGCACAGCAATGCCGTGTTGCACATCATACAGGAAAGGAGCCTTGATTTCCTTGATGGCACTCCAGAGAAAGCCCAAGAACACTGTTTCAAGGCTAGAGGGATCCTGAGGTCACTGTAGCAACACGAAAGAGCTCTGTGGACCAAAAATCAACTCGAGATGAGAGGTTAGTCCCTGGCTTCGACTCCAGAGGAATGCCACCTTACCACAAGCACCTCAAGAGGAGGCTTCTCTCACCTCTAGGTATGTGCGAGGACCCTGAGTTTGCGACCTCAAGTGAAATGGACACTGCGATGCCCTGACTCGAAATAAGGCCGGATATGCCTGCAGTGACTTGAGTGCAGGCTCGTCTTGCATCTCCCAAGACGAAAGGATGTCTGAATCCCCTGTGGAGACCACAGAGAAAGACCTAGTTCCCCACCTCATCGCGACCGGAGGCCTCACATTCTTTAATAACTCCAGAGGTACGCGGAGATCAGTGCCTCCAAAGGAGAGCATGCCTGACTCCTCGTGAAACTTGATAGGAGTCCCAGGATTCCTGTGGCACGTGGAAAGGGACCCTTGGTCTCCCGCCTCAGCTGGAGAGGCGTCCCAATTGCCCTGCCAAGCCTCGAGGAGAATCCCGAGTTGTCCCTCGCAACTAGGCAGGAGTCCTGACTTCGCTGAACAAACACGTGTGTGGAAGGGCCATCCCCGTCGTAACTCGAGAAGATACCCCAGGTTCCCGCCGCAACTCGAGAAAAACCATGAGACTTCCCCCTCACCGCGAGATGAGGTCCGATTCCCCTGCACTGCATGCAGAGCAATTCCGTGTTTCACATCACACAGGAAAGGAGCCTTGATTTCCTTGATTGCACTCCAGAGAAAGCCCAAGAACACTGTTTCAAGGCTAGAGGAATCCTGAGGTCACTGTAGCAACAAGAAAGAGCTCCATGGACCAAAAATCAACTCGAGATGAGAGGTTAGTGCCTGGCTTCGACTCCAGAGGAATACCACCTTACCACAAGCACCTCAAGAGGAGGCTTCTCTCAGCTCTAGGTATGTGAGAGGGACCCTGAGTTTGCGGCCTCAAGTGAATTGGACACCGCGATGCCCTGGCTCGAAAAAAGGCCGGATACCGTGCAGTGACTTGAATGCAGGCTCGTCTTGCATCTCCCAAGACGAAAGGATGTCTGAATCCCCTGTGGAGACAACAGAGAAAGACCTAGTTCCCCACCTCATCGCGACCGGAGGCCTCACATACTTTGAAAACTCCATAGGTACGCGGAGATCAGTGCCTCCGAATGAGACGATGCCTGACTCCTCGTGAAACTTGATAGGAGTCCCAGGATTCCTGTGGCACGTGGAAAGGGACGCTTGGTCTCGCGCCTCTGCTGGAGAGGTGTCCCAGTTGCCCTGCTAAGCCGCGAGGAGAATCCCGAGTTGTCCCTCGTTACTAGGCAGGAGTCCTGACGTCGCTGAACAAACACGTGTGTGGAAGGGCCATCCCTGTCGTAACTCGAGAAGATACCCCAGGTTCCCGCCGCAACTCGAGAAAAACCATGAGACTTCCCCTCGCCGCGAGATGAGGCCCGATTCTCCTGCACTGCATGCAGAGCAATTCTGTACTGCAAATCACACATGAAAGGAGCCTTGATTTCCTTGATGGCACTCCAGAGAAACCCCAAGAACACTGTTTCAAGGCTAGAGGGATCCTGAGGTCACTGTAGCAACACGAAAGAGCTCCGTGGACCAAAAATCAACTGGAGATGAGAGATTAGTCCCTGGCTTCGACTCCAGAGGAATACCACATTACCACACGCACCTCAAGATGAGGCTTCTCTCAGTTCTAGGTATGTGAGAGGGACACTGAGTTTGCGGCCTCAAGTTGAATGGACACCGCGATGCCCTGACTCGAAATAAGGCCCGATATCCCTACAGTGACTTGAATGCAGGCTTGTTTTGCATCTCCCAAGACGAAATGATGTCTGAATCGCCTGTGGAGGCCACAGAGAAAGACCTAGTTCCCCACCTCATCACGATCGCAGGAGTGACGTCCTTTGAAAATTCCAGAGGTACCCAGACATCAGTGCTTCCAAAGGAGACGATGCCTGACTCCTCGTGAAACTTGATAAGAGTCCCAGGATTCCTGTGGCACGTGGAAAGGGACCCTTGGTCTCCCGCCTCACCTGGAGAGCCGTGCCAATTGTCCTGCCAAGCCTCGAGGAGAATCCCGAGTTGTCCTTCACAACTAGGCAGGAGTCCTGACGTCGCTGAACAAACACTTGTGTGGAAGGGCCATCCCCGTCGTAACTCGAGAATATACCCCAGATTCCTGCCGCAACTCGAGAAAAACCATGAGACATCTCCCTCGCCGCGAGATGAGTCCCGATTCCCCTGCACTGCGTGCAGAGCAATGCCGTGTTGGACATCACACAGGAAAGGAGCCTGGATTTCCTTGATGGCACTCCAGAGAAACCCCAAGAACACTGTTTCAAGGCTAGGGGGATCCTCAGGTCACTGTAGCAACACGAAAGAGCTCCGTGGACCAAAAATTAACTCGAGATGAGAGGTTAGTCCCTGGCTTCGACTCCAGACGAATACCACCATACCTCAAGCACCTCAAGAGGAGGCTTCTCTCAGCTCTAGGTGTGTGAGAGGGACCCTGAGTTTGCGGCCTCAAGTGAATTGGACACCGCGATGCCCTGGCTCGAAATAAGGCCGGATATCCCTGAAGTGACTTGAATGCAGGCTCGTCTTGCATCTCCCAAGACGAAAGGATGTCTGAATCCCCTGTGGAGACCACAGAGAAAGACCTAGTTCCCAACCACATCGCGACCAGAGGCCTCATGTCCTTTGAAAACTCCAGAGGTACGCGGAGATCAGTGCCTCCAAAGAAGACGATTCCTGACTCCTTGTGACTTGATAGGAGTCCCAGGATTCCTGTGGCACGTGGAAAGGGACACTTGGTCTCCCGCCTCAGCTGGAGAGGCGTCCCAATTTCCCTGCCAAGCCTAGAGGAGAATCCCGAGTTGTCCCTCGCAACTAGGCAGGAGTCCTGACGTCGCTGAACAAACACGTGTGTGGAAGGGCCATGCCCGTCGTAACTCGAGAAGATACCCCAGGTTCCGGCCGTAACTCGAGAAAAACCATGAGACTTCCCCCTCGCCGCGAGAAGAGGCCCGATTACCCTTCACTGCGTGCAGAGCAATTCCGTGTTGCACATCACACAAGAAAGGAGCCTTGATTTCCTTGATGGCACTCCAGAGAAAGCCCAAGAACACTGTTTCAAGGCTAGAGGGATCCTGAGGTCACTGTAGCAACACGAAAGAGCTCCGTGGACCAAAAATCAACTCGAGATGAGAGTTTAGGTCCTGGCCTCGACTCCAGAGGAATACCACCTTACCACAAGCACCTCAAGAGGAGGCTTCTCTCAGCTCTAGGTATGTGAGAGGGACCCTGATTTGCGGCCCCAAGTGGAAAGGACACCGAGATGACATGACTCAAAAGATGGCCGTATATCCCTGCAGTGACTTGAATGCAGGCTCGTCTTGCATCTCCCAAGACGAAAGGATGTATGAATCCCCTGTGGAGACCACAGAGAAAGACCTAGTTCCCCACCTCATCGCGACCGGAGACCTCACATTCTTTAATAACTCCAGAGGTTCGCAGAGATCAGTGCCTCCAAAGGAGACGATGCCTGACTCCTCGTGAAACTTGATAGGATTCCCAGGATTCCTGTGGCACGTGGAAAGGGACCCATGGTCTCCCGCCTCAGCTGGAGAGGCATTCCAATTGCCCTGCCAAACCTCCAGGAGAATCCCGAGTTGTCCCTCGCAACTAGGCAGGAGACCTGACGTCGCTGAACAAACACGTGTGTGGAAGGGCCATCCCCGTCGTAACTCCAGAATATACCCCAGGTTCCCGCCGCAACTCGAGAAAAACCATGAGACTTCCCCCTCGCCGCGAGATGAGGCCCGATTCCCCTGCACTGCGTGCACAGCAATGCCGTGTTTCACATCATACAGGAAAGGAGCCTTGATTTCCTTGATGGCACTCCAGAGAAAGCCCAAGAACACTGTTTCAAGGCTTGAGGGATCCTGAGGTCACTGTAGCAACACGAAAGAGCTCCGTGAACCACAAATCAACTCGAGATGAGAGGTTAGTCCCTGGCTTCGACTCCAGAGGATTACCACCTTACCACAAGCACCTCAAGAGGAGGCTTCTCTCACCTCTGGGTATGTGAGAGGGACCCTGAGTTTGCGGCCTCAAGTGAAATGGACACCGCGATGCCCTGACTCGAAATAAGGCCGGATATGTTTGCAGTCACTTGAATGCAGGCTCGTCTTGCATCTCCCAAGACGAAAGGATGTCTGAATCCCCTGTGGAGACCACAGAGAAAGACCTAGTTCCCCACCTCATCGCGACCGGAGGCCTCACATCCTTTGAAAACTCCAGAGGGAGGCGGAGATCAGTGCCTCCAAAGGAGACGATGCCTGACTCCTCGTGAAACTTGATAGGATTCCCAGGATTCCTGTGGCACGTGGACAGGGACCCTTGGTCTTCCGCCTCAGCTGGAGAGGCGTCCCAATTGCCCTGCCAAGCTTCGAGGAGAATCCCGAGTTGTCCCTCGCAACTAGGCAGGAGTCCTGACGTCGCTGAACAAACACGTGTGTGGAAGGGCCATCCCCGTCGTAACTCGAGAATATACCTCAGGTTCCCGCCTCAACTCGAGAAAAACCATGAGACTTCCCCGTCGCCGCGAGATGAGGCCCGATTCCCCTGCACTTCGTGCAGAGCAATGCCGTGTTGCACATCACACAGGAAAGGAGCCTTGATTTCCTTGATTGCACTCCAGAGAAACCCCAAGAACACTGTTTCAAGGCTAGAGGGATCCTGAGGTCACTGAAGCAACACGAAAGAGCTCCGTGGACCACAAATCAACTCGAGATGAGAGGTTAGTCCCTGGCTTCGACTCCAGAGGAATACCACCTTACCACAAGCACCTCAAGAGGAGGCTTCTCTCAGCTCTGGGAATGTGAGAGGGACCATGAGTTTGCGGCCTCAAGTGGAATGGATACCGCGATGCCCTGACTCGAAATAAGGCCGGATATGCCTGCAGTGACTTGAATGCAGGCTCGTCTTGCATCTCCCAAGACGAAAGGATGTCTGAATCCCCTGTGGAGACCACAGAGAAAGACCTAGTTCCCCACCTCATCGCGACCGGAGGCCTCACATTCTTTGAAAACTCCAGAGGGACGCGGAGATCAGTGCCTCCAAAGGAGACGATGCCTGACTCCTCGTGAAACTTGATAGGAGTCTCAGGATTCCTGTGGCACGTGGACAGGGACCCTTGGTCTCCCGCCTCAGCTGGAGAGGCGTCCCAATTGCCCTGCCAAGCCTCGAGGAGAAGCCCGAGTTGTCCCTCGCAACTAGGCAGGAGTCCTGACGTCGCTGAACAAACACGTGTGTGGACGGGCCATCCCCGTCGTAACTCGAGAATATAACCCAGGTTCCCGCCTCAACTCGAGAAAAACCCTGAGAGTTCCCCCTCGCCGCGAGATGAGTCCCGATTCCCCTGCACTGCGTGCAGAGCAATGCCGTGTTGGACATCACACAGGAAAGGAGCCTGGATTTCCTTGATGGCACTCCAGAGAAACCCCAAGAACACTGTTTCAAGGCTAGGGGGATCCTCAGGTCACTGTAGCAACACGAAAGAGCTCCGTGGACCAAAAATTAACTCGAGATGAGAGGTTAGTCCCTGGCTTCGACTCCAGAGGAATACCACCATACCTCAAGCACCTCAAGAGGAGGCTTCTCTCAGCTCTAGGTGTGTGAGAGGGACCCTGAGTTTGCGGCCTCAAGTGAATTGGACACCGCGATGCCCTGGCTCGAAATAAGGCCGGATATCCCTGAAGTGACTTGAATGCAGGCTCGTCTTGCATCTCCCAAGACGAAAGGATGTCTGAATCCCCTGTGGAGACCACAGAGAAAGACCTAGTTCCCAACCACATCGCGACCAGAGGCCTCATATCCTTTGAAAACTCCAGAGGTACGCGGAGATCAGTGCCTCCAAAGAAGACGATTCCTGACTCCTTGTGAAACTTGATAGGAGTCCCAGGATTCCTGTGGCACGTGGAAAGGGACACTTGGTCTCCCGCCTCAGCTGGAGAGGCGTCCCAATTTCCCTGCCAAGCCTAGAGGAGAATCCCGAGTTGTCCCTCGCAACTAGGCAGGAGTCCTGACGTCGCTGAACAAACACGTGTGTGGAAGGGCCATGCCCATCGTAACTCGAGAAGATACCCCAGGTTCCGGCCGTAACTCGAGAAAAACCATGAGACTTCCCCCTCGCCGCGAGAAGAGGCCCGATTACCCTTCACTGCGTGCAGAGCAATTCCGTGTTGCACATCACACAAGAAAGGAGCCTTGATTTCCTTGATGGCACTCCAGAGAAAGCCCAAGAACACTGTTTCAAGGCTAGAGGGATCCTGAGGTCACTGTAGCAACACGAAAGAGCTCCGTGGACCAAAAATCAACTCGAGATGAGAGTTTAGGTCCTGGCCTCGACTCCAGAGGAATACCACCTTACCACAAGCACCTCAAGAGGAGGCTTCTCTCAGATCTAGGTATGTGAGAGGGACCCTGATTTGCGGCCCCAAGTGGAAAGGACACCGAGATGACATGACTCAAAAGATGGCCGTATATCCCTGCAGTGACTTGAATGCAGGCTCGTCTTGCATCTCCCAAGACGAAAGGATGTATGAATCCCCTGTGGAGACCACAGAGAAAGACCTAGTTCCCCACCTCATCGCGACCGGAGACCTCACATTCTTTAATAACTCCAGAGGTTCGCAGAGATCAGTGCCTCCAAAGGAGACGATGCCTGACTCCTCGTGAAACTTGATAGGATTCCCAGGATTCCTGTGGCACGTGGAAAGGGACCCATGGTCTCCCGCCTCAGCTGGAGAGGCATTCCAATTGCCCTGCTAAGCCTCGAGGAGAATCGCGAGTTGTCCCTCGCAACTAGGCAGGAGTCCTGACGTCGCTGAACAAACACTTGTGTGGAAGGGCCATCCCCGTCGTAACTCGAGAATATACCCCAGGTTCCCGCCGCAACTCGTGAAAAACCATGAGACTTCCCCTTCGCCGCGAGATGAGGCCCGATTCCCCTGCACTGCGTGCAGAGCAATGCCGTGTTGCACATCACACAGGAAAGGAGCCTTGATTTCCTTGATGGCACTCCAGAGAAACCCCAAGAACACTGTTTCAAGGCTAGAGGGATCCTGAGGTCACTCTAGCAACACGAAAGAGTTCCGTGGACCAAAAATCAACTCGAGATGAGAGGTTAGTCCCTGGCTTCGACTCCAGAAAATACCACCTTACCACAAGCCCCTCAAGAGAGGCTTCTCTCAGCTCTAGGTATGTGAGAGGGACCCTGAGTTTGCGGCCTCAAGTGGAATGGACACCGCGATGCCCTGACTCGAAATAAGGCCGCATATGCCTGCAGTGACTTGAATACAGGCTCGTCTTGCATCTCCCAAGACGAAAGGATGTCTGCATCCCCTGTGGAGACCGCAGAGAAAGACCTAGTTCCCCACCTCATCGCCCCCGGAGGCCTCACATCCTTTGAAAACTCCAGAGGGACGCGGAGATCAGTGCCTCCAAAGGAGACGATGCCTGACTCCTTGTGAAACTTGATAGGAATCCCAGGATTCCTGTGGCACGTGGAAAGGGACCCTTGGTCTCCGGCCTCAGCTGGAGAGGCGTCCCAATTGCCCTGTCAATCCTCGAGGAGAATCCCGAGTTGTCCCTCGCAACTAGGCAGGAGTCCTGACGTCGCTGAACAAACACGTGTGTGGAAGGGCCATCCCCGTCGTAACTCGAGAACATGCCCCAGGTTCCCGCCGCAACTCGAGAAAAACCATGAGACTTCCCCCTCGCCGCGAGATGAGGCCCGATTCCCCTGCACTGCGTGCAGAGCAATGCCGTGTTGCACATCACACAGGAAAGGAGCCTTGATTTCCTTGATGGCACTCCAGAGAAACCCCAAGAACACTGTTTCAAGGCTAGAGGGATCCTGAGGTCACTGTAGCAACACGAAAGAGCTCCGTGGACCACAAATCAACTCGAGATGAGAGGTTAGTCCCTGGCTTCGACTCCAGAGGAATACCACCTTACCACAAGCACCTCAAGCGGAGGCTTCTCTCAGCTCTGGGTATGTGAGCGGGACCGGGAGTTTGCGGCCTCAAGTGGAATGGACACCGCGATGCCCTGACTCGAAATAAGGCCGGATATGCCTGCAGTGACTTGAATGCAGGCTCGTCTTGCATTTCCCAAGACGAAAGGATGTCTGAATCTCCTGTGGAGACCACAGAGAAAAACCTAGTTCCCCACCTCATCGCGACCAGAGGCCTCACATTCTTTGAAAACTCCAGAGGGATGCGGAGATCAGTGCCTCCAAAGGAGACGATGCCTGACTCCTCGTGAAACTTGATAGGAGTCCCAGGATTCCTGTGGCACGTGGAAAGGGACCCTTGGTCTCCCGCCTCAGCTGGAGAGGCGTCCCAATTGCCCTGCCAAGCCTCGAGGAGAATCCCGAGTTGTCCCTCGCAACTAGGCAGGAGTCCTGACGTCGCTGAACAAACACGTGTGTGGACGGGCCATCCCCATCGTAACTCGAGAATATAACACAGGTTCCCGCCGCAACTCGAGAAAAACCATGAGAGTTCCCCCTCGCCGCGAGATGAGTCCCGATTCCCCTGCACTGCGTGCAGAGCAATGCCGTGTTGCACAACACACAGGAAAGGAGCCTTGATTTCCTTGATGGCACTCCAGAGAAAGCCCATGAACACTGTTTCAAGGCTAGAGGGATCCTGAGGTCACTGTAGCAACACGAAAGAGCTCCGTGGACCAAAAATCAACTCGAGATGAGAGGTTAGTCCCTGGCTTCGACTCCAGAGGAATACCACCTTACCACAAGCACCTCAAGCGGAGGCTTCTCTCAGCTCTGGGTATGTGAGCGGGACCGGGAGTTTGCGGCCTCAAGTGGAATGGACACCGCGATGCCCTGACTCGAAATAAGGCCGGATATGCCTGCAGTGACTTGAATGCAGGCTCGTCTTGCATCTCCCAAGACGAAATGATGTCTGAATCCCCTGTTGAGACCACAGAGAAAGACCTAGTTCCCCACCTCATCGCGACCGGAGGCCTCACATCCTTTGAAAACTCCAGAGGGATGCGGAGATCAGTGCCTCCAAAGGAGACGATGCCTGACTCCTCGTGAAACTTGATAGGAGTCCCAGGATTCCTGTGGCACGTGGAAAGGGACCCTTGGTCTCCCGCCTCAGCTGGAGAGGCGTCCCAATTGCCCTGCCAAGCCTCCAGGAGAATCCCGAGTTGTCCCTCGCAACTAGGCAGGAGTCCTGACGTCGCTGAACAAACACGTGTGTGGAAGGGCCATCCCCGTCGTAACTCGAGAATATACCCCAGGTTCCCGCCGCAACTCGAGCAAAACCCTGAGAGTTCTCCCTCGCCGCGAGATGAGGCCCGATTCCACTGCACTGCGTGCAGAGCAATGCCGTGTTGCACATCACACAGGAAAGGAGCCTTGATTTCCTTGATGGCACTCCAGAGAAAGCCCAAGAACACTGTTTCAAGGCTAGAGGGATCCTGAGGTCACTCTAGCAACACGAAAGAGCTCCGTGGACCACAAATCAACTCAAGATGAGAGGTTAGTCCCTGGCTTCGACTCCAGAGGAATACCACTTTACCACAAGCACCTCAAGAGGAGGCTTCTCTCAGCTCTAGGTATGTGAGAGGGACCCTGACTTTGCGGCCTCAAGTGGAATGGACACCGCGATGCCCTGACTCGAAATAAGGCCGGATATCCCTGCAGTGACTTGAATGCTGGTTCGTCTTGCATCTCCCAAGACGAAAGGATGTCTGAATCCCCTGTGGAGACCACAGAGAAAGACCTAGTTCCCCACCTCATCGCGACCGGAGGCATCACATCCTTCGAAAACTCCAGAGGGACGCGGAGATCAGTGCCTCCAAAGGAGACGATGCCTGACTCCTCGTGAAACTTGATAGGAGTCCCAGGATTCCTGCGGCACGTGGAAAGGGACCCTTGGTCTCCCGCCTCAGTTGGAGAGGCGTCCCAATTGCCCTGCTAAGCCTCGAGGAGAATCCCGAGTTGTCCCTCGCAACTAGGCAGGAGTCCTGACGTCGCTGAACAAACACGTGTGTGGAAGGGCCATCCCCGTCGTAACTCGAGAATATACCGCAGGTTCCCGCCGCAACTCGAGAAAAACCATGAGACTTCCCCCTCGCCGCGAGAAGAGGCCCGATTACCCTTCACTGCGTGCAGAGCAATTCCGTGTTGCACATCACACAAGAAAGGAGCCTTGATTTCCTTGATGGCACTCCAGAGAAAGCCCAAGAACACTGTTTCAAGGCTAGAGGGATCCTGAGGTCACTGTAGCAACACGAAAGAGCTCCGTGGACCAAAAATCAACTCGAGATGAGAGTTTAGGTCCTGGCCTCGACTCCAGAGGAATACCACCTTACCACAAGCACCTCAAGAGGAGGCTTCTCTCAGCTCTAGGTATGTGAGAGGGACCCTGATTTGCGGCCCCAAGTGGAAAGGACACCGAGATGACATGACTCAAAAGATGGCCGTATATCCCTGCAGTGACTTGAATGCAGGCTCGTCTTGCATCTCCCAAGACGAAAGGATGTATGAATCCCCTGTGGAGACCACAGAGAAAGACCTAGTTCCCCACCTCATCGCGACCGGAGACCTCACATTCTTTAATAACTCCAGAGGTACGCAGAGATCAGTGCCTCCAAAGGAGACGATGCCTGACTCCTCGTGAAAATTGATAGGATTCCCAGGATTCCTGTGGCACGTGGAAAGGGACCCATGGTCTCCCGCCTCAGCTGGAGAGGCATTCCAATTGCCCTGCCAAACCTCCAGGAGAATCCCGAGTTGTCCCTCGCAACTAGGCAGGAGTCCTGACGTCGCTGAACAAACACGTGTGTGGAAGGGCCATCCCCGTCGTAACTCCAGAATATACCCCAGGTTCCCGCCGCAACTCGAGAAAAACCATGAGACTTCCCCCTCGCCGCGAGATGAGGCCCGATTCCCCTGCACTGCGTGCACAGCAATGCCGTGTTGCACATCATACAGGAAAGGAGCCTTGATTTCCTTGATGGCACTCCAGAGAAAGCCCAAGAACACTGTTTCAAGGCTTGAGGGATCCTGAGGTCACTGTAGCAACACGAAAGAGCTCCGTGAACCACAAATCAACACAAGATGAGAGGTTAGTCCCTGGCTTCGACTCCAGAGGATTACCACCTTACCACAAGCACCTCAAGAGGAGGCTTCTCTCAGCTCTGGGTATGTGAGCGGGACCCTGAGTTTGCGGCCTCAAGTGAAATGGACACCGCGATGCCCTGACTCGAAATAAGGCCGGATATGTTTGCAGTCACTTGAATGCAGGCTCGTCTTGCATCTCCCAAGACGAAAGGATGTCTGAATCCCCTGTGGAGACCACAGAGAAAGACCTAGTTCCCCACCTCATCGCGACCGGAGGCCTCACATCCTTTGAAAACTCCAGAGGGAGGCGGAGATCAGTGCCTCCAAAGGAGACGATGCCTGACTCCTCGTGAAACTTGATAGGATTCCCAGGATTCCTGTGGCACGTGGACAGGGACCCTTGGTCTTCCGCCTCAGCTGGAGAGGCGTCCCAATTGCCCTGCCAAGCCTCGAGGAGAATCCCGAGTTGTCCCTCGCAACTAGGCAGGAGTCCTGACGTCGCTGAACAAACACGTGTGTGGAAAGGCCATCCCCGTCGTAACTCGATAATATACCCCAGGTTCCCGCCGCAACTCGAGAAAAACCATGAGACTTCCCCGTCGCCGCGAGATGAGGCCCGATTCCCCTGCACTTCGTGCAGAGCAATGCCGTGTTGCACATCACACAGGAAAGGAGCCTTGATTTCCTTGATTGCACTCCAGAGAAACCCCAAGAACACTGTTTCAAGGCTAGAGGGATCCTGAGGTCACTGAAGCAACACGAAAGAGCTCCGTGGACCACAAATCAACTCGAGATGAGAGGTTAGTCCCTGGCTTCGACTCCAGAGGAATACCACCTTACCACAAGCACCTCAAGAGGAGGCTTCTCTCAGCTCTGGGAATGTGAGAGGGACCATGAGTTTGCGGCCTCAAGTGGAATGGATACCGCGATGCCCTGACTCGAAATAAGGCCGGATATGCCTGCAGTGACTTGAATGCAGGCTCGTCTTGCATCTCCCAAGACGAAAGGATGTCTGAATCCCCTGTGGAGACCACAGAGAAAGACCTAGTTCCCCACCTCATCGCGACCGGAGGCCTCACATTCTTTGAAAACTCCAGAGGGACGCGGAGATCAGTGCCTCCTAAGGAGACGATGCCTGACTCCTCGTGAAACTTGATAGGAGTCCCAGGATTCCTGTGGCACGTGGACAGGGACCCTTGGTCTCCCGCCTCAGCTGGAGAGGCGTCCCAATTGCCCTGCCAAGCCTCGAGGAGAAGCCCGAGTTGTCCCTCGCAACTAGGCAGGAGTCCTGACGTCGCTGAACAAACACGTGTGTGGACGGGCCATCCCCGTCGTAACTCGAGAATATAACCCAGGTTCCCGCCTCAACTCGAGAAAAACCATGAGAGTTCCCCCTCGCCGCGAGATGAGGCCCGATTCCCCTGCACTGCGTGCAGAGCAATGCCGTGTTGCACATCACACAGGAAAGGAGTCTTGATTTCCTTGATGGCACTCCAGAGAAAGCCCAAGAACACTGTTTCAAGGCTAGAGGGATCCTGAGGTCACTGTAGCAAGACGAAAGAGCTCCGTGGACCACAAATCAACTCAAGATGAGAGGTTAGTCCCTGGCTTCGACTCCAGAGGAATATGACTTTACCACAAGCACCTCAAGAGGAGGCTTCTCTCAGCTGTAGGTATGTGAGAGGGACCCTGACTTTGCGGCCTCAAGTGGAATGGACACCGCGATGTCCTGACTCGAAATAAGGCCGGATATCCCTGCAGTGACTTGAATGCAGGCTCGTCTTGCATCTCCCAAGACGAAAGGATGTCTGAATCCCCTGTGGAGACCACAGAGAAAGACCTAGTTTCCCACCTCATCGCGACCGGAGGCCTCACATCCTTTGAAAACTCCAGAGGGACGCGGAGATCAGTGCCTCCAAAGGAGACGATGCCTGACTCCTCGTGAAACTTGATAGGAGTCCCAGGATTCCTGTGGCACGTGGAAAGGGACCCTTGGTCTCCCGCCTCAGCTGGAGAGGCGTCCCAATTGCCCTGCTAAGCCTCGAGGAGAATCGCGAGTTGTCCCTCGCAACTAGGCAGGAGTCCTGACGTCGCTGAACAAACACGTGTGTGGAAGGGCCATCCCCGTCGTAACTCGAGAATATACCCCAGGTTCCTGCCGCAACTCGAGACAAACCATGAGACTTCCCCTTCGCCGCGAGATGAGGCCCGATTCCCCTGCACTGCGTGCAGAGCAATGCCGTGTTGCACATCACACAGGAAAGGAGCCTTGATTTCCTTGATGGCACTCCAGAGAAACCCCAAGAACACTGTTTCAAGGCTAGAGGGATCCTGAGGTCACTCTAGCAACACGAAAGAGTTCCGTGGACCAAAAATCAACTCGAGATGAGAGGTTAGTCCCTGGCTTCGACTCCAGAAAATACCACCTTACCACAAGCCCCTCAAGAGAGGCTTCTCTCAGCTCTAGGTATGTGAGAGGGACCCTGAGTTTGCGGCCTCAAGTGGAATGGACACCGCGATGCCCTGACTCGAAATAAGGCCGCATATGCCTGCAGTGACTTGAATGCAGGCTCGTCTTGCATCTCCCAAGACGAAAGGATGTCTGCATCCCCTGTGGAAACCACAGAGAAAAACCTAGTTCCCCACCTCATCGCCCCCGGAGGCCTCACATTCTTTGAAAACTCCAGAGGGATGCGGAGATCAGTGCCTCCAAAGGAGACGATGCCTGACTCCTCGTGAAACTTGATAGGAGTCCCAGGATTCCTGTGGCACGTGGAAAGGGACCCTTGGTCTCCCGCCTCAGCTGGAGAGGCGTCCCAATTGCCCTGCCAAGCCTCGAGGAGAAGCCCGAGTTGTCCCTCGCAACTAGGCAGGAGTCCTGACGTCGCTGAACAAACACGTGTGTGGACGGGCCATCCCCGTCGTAACTCGAGAATATAACCCAGGTTCCCGCCGCAACTCGAGAAAAACCATGAGAGTTCCCCCTCGCCGCGAGATGAGGCCCGATTCCCCTGCCCTGCGTGCAGAGCAATGCCGTGTTGCACATCACACAGGAAAGGAGCCTTGATTTCCTTGATGGCACTCCAGAGAAAGCCCATGAACACTGTTTCAAGGCTAGAGGGATCCTGAGGTCACTGTAGCAACACGAAAGAGCTCCGTGGACCAAAAATCAACTCGAGATGAGAGGTTAGTCCCTGGCTTCGACTCCAGAGGAATACCACCTTACCACAAGCACCTCAAGCGGAGGCTTCTCTCAGCTCTGGGTATGTGAGCGGGACCGGGAGTTTGCGGCCTCAAGTGGAATGGACACCGCGATGCCCTGACTCGAAATAAGGCCGGATATCCCTGCAGTGACTTGAATGCAGGCTCGTCTTGCATCTCTCAGGACGAAATGATGTCTGAATCCCCTGTTGAGACCACAGAGAAAGACCTAGTTCCCCACCTCATCGCGACCGGAGGCCTCACATCCTTTGAAAACTCCAGAGGGATGCGGAGATCAGTGCCTCCAAAGGAGACGATGCCTGACTCCTCGTGAAACTTGATAGGAGTCCCAGGATTCCTGTGGCACGTGGAAAGGGACCCTTGGTCTCCCGCCTCAGCTGGAGAGGCGTCCCAATTGCCCTGCCAAGCCTCGAGGAGAATCCCGAGTTGTTCCTCGCAACTAGGCAGGAGTCCTGACGTCGCTGAACAAACACGTGTGTGGAAGGGCCATCCCCGTCGTAACTCGAGAATATACCCCAGGTTCCCGCCGCAACTCGAGCAAAACCCTGAGAGTTCTCCCTCGCCGCGAGATGAGGCCCGATTCCACTGCACTGCGTGCAGAGCAATGCCGTGTTGCACATCACACAGGAAAGGAGCCTTGATTTCCTTGATGGCACTCCAGAGAAAGCCCAAGAACACTGTTTCAAGGCTAGAGGGATCCTGAGGTCACTCTAGCAACAAGAAAGAGCTCCGTGGACCACAAATCAACTCAAGATGAGAGGTTAGTCCCTGGCTTCGACTCCAGAGGAATACCACTTTACCACAAGCACCTCAAGAGGAGGCTTCTCTCAGCTCTAGGTATGTGAGAGGGACCCTGACTTTGCGGCCTCAAGTGGAATGGACACCGCGATGCCCTGACTCGAAATAAGGCCGGATATCCCTGCAGTGACTTGAATGCAGGCTCGTCTTGCATCTCCCAAGACGAAAGGATGTCTGAATCCCCTGTGGAGACCACAGAGAAAGACCTAGTTCCCCACCTCATCGCGACCGGAGGCATCACATCCTTCGAAAACTCCAGAGGGACGCGGAGATCAGTGCCTCCAAAGGAGACGATGCCTGACTCCTCGTGAAACTTGATAGGAGTCCCAGGATTCCTGTGGCACGTGGAAAGGGACCCTTGGTCTCCCGCCTCAGTTGGAGAGGCGTCCCAATTGCGCTGCTAAGCCTCGAGGAGAATCCCGAGTTGTCCCTCGCAACTAGGCAGGAGTCCTGACGTCGCTGAACAAACACGTGTGTGGAAGGGCCATCCCCGTCGTAACTCGAGAATATACCCCAGGTTCCCACCGCAACTCGAGAAAAACCATGAGACTTCCCCCTCGCCGCGAGATGAGGCCCGATTCCCCTGCACTGCGTGCAGAGCAATGCCCTGTTGCACATCACACAGGAAAGGAGCCTTGATTTCCTTGATGGCACTCCAGAGAAACCCCAAGAACACTGTTTCAAGGCTAGAGGGATCCTGAGGTCACTCTGGCAACACGAAAGAGCTCCGTGGATCAAAAATCAACTCGAGATGAGAGGTTAGTCCCTGGCTTCGACTCCAGAGGAATACCACCTTACCACAAGCACCTCAAGAGGAGGCTTCTCTCAGCTCTAGGTATGTGAGAGGGATCCTGAGTTTGCGGCCTCAAGTGAAATGGACACCGCGATGCCTGGACTCGAAATAAGGCCAGATATCCCTGCAGTGACTTGAATGCAGGCTCGTCTTGCATCTCCCAAGACGAAAGGATGTCTGAATCCCCTGTGGAGACCACAGAGAAAGACCTAGTTCCCCACCTCATCGCGACCGGAAGCCTCACATCCTTGGAAAACTCCAGAGGGACGCGGAGATCAGTGCCTCCAAAGGAGACGATGCCTGAATCCTCGAGAAACTTGATAGGAGTCCCAGGATTCCTGTGGCACGTGGAAAGGGACCCTTGGTCTCCCGCCTCAGCTGGAGAGGCGTCCCAATTGCCCTGCTAAGCCTCGAGGAGAATCCCGAGTTGTCCCTCGCAACTAGGCAGGAGTCCTGACGTCGCTGAACAAACACGTGTGTGGAAGGGCCATCCCCGTCGTAACTCGAGAATATACCCCAGGTTCCCGCCGCAACTCGAGAAAAACCATGAGACTTCCCCGTCGCCGCGAGATGAGGCCCAATTCCCCTGAACTGCGTGCAGAGCAATGCCGTGTTGCACATCACACAGGAAAGGAGCCTTGATTTCCTTGATGGCACTCCAGAGAAACCCCAAGAACACTGTTTCAAGGCTAGAGGGATCCTGAGGTCACTCTGGCAACACGAAAGAGCTCCGTGGACCAAAAATCAACTCGAGATGAGAGGTTAGTCCCTGGCTTCGACTCCAGAGAAATACCACCTTACCACAAGCACCTCAAGAGGAGGCTTCTCTCAGCTCTAGGTATGTGAGAGGGATCCTGAGTTTGCGGCCTCAAGTGAAATGGACACCGCGATGCCCTGACTCGAAATAAGGGCGGATATGCCTGCAGTGACTTGAATGCAGGCTCGTCTTGCATCTCCCAAGACGAAATGATGTCTGAATCCCCTGTGGAGACCACAGAGAAAGACCTAGTTCCCCACCTCATCGCGACCGGAGGCCTCACATCCTTTGAAAACTCCAGAGGGATGCGGAGATCAGTGCCTCCAAAGGAGACGATGCCTGACTCCTCGTGAAACTTGATAGGAGTCCCAGGATTCCTGTGGCACGTGGAAAGGGACCCTTGGTCTCCCGCCTCAGCTGGAGAGGCGTCCAAATTGCCCTGCCAAGCCTCGAGGAGAATCCCGAGTTGTCCCTCGCAACTAGGCAGGAGTCCTGACGTCGCTGAACAAACACGTGTGTGGAAGGGCCATCCCCGTCGTAACTCGAGAATATAACCCAGGTTCCCGCCGCAACTCGAGAAAAACCATGAGAGTTCTCCCTCGCCGCGAGATGAGGCCCGATTCCACTGCACTGCGTACAGAGCAATGCCGTGTTGCACATCACACAGGAAAGGAGCCTTGATTTCCTTGATGGCACTCCAGAGAAAGCCCAAGAACACTGTTTCAAGGCTAGAGGGATCCTGAGGTCACTCAAGCAACACGAAGGAGCTCCGTGGACCACAAATCAACTCAAGATGAGAGGTTAGTCCCTGGCTTCGACTCCAGAGGAATACCACCATACCACAAGCACCTGAAGAGGAGGCTTCTCTCAGCTCTAGGTATGTGAGAGGGACCCTGAGTTTGCGGCCTCAAGTGGAATGAACACCGCGATGCCCTGACTCGAAATAAGGCCGGATATGCCTGCAGTGACGTGAATGTAGGCTAGTCTTGCATCTCCCAAGACGAAAGGATGTCTGAATCCCCTGTGGAGACCACAGAGAAAGACCTAGTTCCCCACCTCATCGCGACCGGAGGCCTCACATCCTTTGAAAACTCCAGAGGGACGCGGAGATCAGTGCCTCCAAAGGAGACGATGCCTGACTCCTCGTGAAACTTGATAGGAGTCCCAGGATTCCTGTGGCACGTGGAAAGGGACCCTTGGTCTCCCGCCTCAGCTGGAGAGGCGTCCCAATTGCCCTGCTAAGCCTCGAGGAGAATCGCGAGTTGTCCCTCGCAACTAGGCAGGAGTCCTGACGTCGCTGAACAAACACGTGTGTGGAAGGGCCATCCCCGTCGTAACTCGAGAATATACCCCAGGTTCCCGCCGCAACTCGAGAAAAACCATGAGACTTCCCCGTCGCCGCGAGATGAGGCCCGATTCCCCTGAACTGCGTGCAGAGCAATGCCGTGTTGCACATCACACAGGAAAGGAGCCTTGATTTCCTTGATGGCACTCCAGAGAAACCCCAGAACACTGTTTCAAGGCTAGAGGGTTCCTGAGGTCACTCTGGCAACACGAAAGAGCTCCGTGGACCAAAAATCAACTCGAGATGAGAGGTTAGTCCCTGGCTTCGACTCCCGAGAAATACCACCTTACCACAAGCACCTCAAGAGGAGGCTTCTCTCAGCTCTAGGTATGTGAGAGGGATCCTGAGTTTGCGGCCTCAAGTGAAATGGACACCGCGATGCCCTGACTCGAAATAAGGGCGGATATGCCTGCAGTGACTTGAATGCAGGCTCGTCTTGCATCTCCCAAGACGAAATGATGTCTGAATCCCCTGTGGAGACCACAGAGAAAGACCTAGTTCCCCACCTCATCGCGACCGGAGGCCTCACATCCTTTGAAAACTCCAGAGGGATGCGGAGATCAGTGCCTCCAAAGGAGACGATGCCTGACTCCTCGTGAAACTTGATAGGAGTCCCAGGATTCCTGTGGCACGTGGAAAGGGACCCTTGGTCTCCCGCCTCAGCTGGAGAGGCGTCCAAATTGCCCTGCCAAGCCTCGAGGAGAATCCCGAGTTGTCCCTCGCAACTAGGCAGGAGTCCTGACGTCGCTGAACAAACACGTGTGTGGAAGGGCCATCCCCGTCGTAACTCGAGAATATAACCCAGGTTCCCGCCGCAACTCGAGAAAAACCATGAGAGTTCTCCCTCGCCGCGAGATGAGGCCCGATTCCACTGCACTGCGTACAGAGCAATGCCGTGTTGCACATCACACAGGAAAGGAGCCTTGATTTCCTTGATGGCACTCCAGAGAAACCCCAAGAACACTGTTTCAAGGCTAGAGGGATCCTGAGGTCACTCAAGCAACACGAAGGAGCTCCGTGGACCAAAAATCAACTCAAGATGAGAGGTTAGTCCCTGGCTTCGACTCCAGAGGAATACCACCATACCACAAGCACCTCAAGAGGAGGCTTCTCTCAGCTCTAGGTATGTGAGAGGGACCCTGAGTTTGCGGCCTCAAGTGGAATGAACACCGCGATGCCCTGACTCGAAATAAGGCCGGATATGCCTGCAGTGACGTGAATGTAGGCTAGTCTTGCATCTCCCAAGACGAAAGGATGTCTGAATCCCCTGTGGAGTCCACAGAGAAAGACCTAGTTCCCCACCTTATCGCCCCCGGAGGCCTCACATCCTTTGAAAACTCCAGAGGGATGCGGAGATCAGTGCCTCCAAAGGAGACGATGCCTGACTCCTCGTGAAACTTGATAGGAGTCCCAGGATTCCTGTGGCACGTGGAAAGGGACTCTTGTTCTCCCGCCTCAGCTGGAGAGGCGTCCCAATTGCCCTGCCAAGCCTCGAGGAGAATCCCGAGTTGTCCCTCGCAACTAGGCAGGAGTCCTGTCGTCGCTGAACAAACACGTGTGTGGAAGGGCGATCCCCGTCGTAACTCGAGAATATAACCCAGGTTCCCGCCGCAACTCGAGAAAAACCATGAGCCTTCCCCCTCGCCGCGAGATGAGGCCCGATTCCCCTGCACTGCGTGCAGAGCAATGCCGTGTTGCACATCACACAGGAAAGGAGCCTTGATTTCCTTGATGGCACTCCAGAGAAACCCCAAGAACACTGTTTCAAGGCTAGAGGGATCCTGAGGTCACTGAAGCAACACGAAAGAGCTCCGTGGACCAAAAATCAACTCGAGATGAGAGGTTAGTCCCTGGCTTCGACTCCAGAGGAATACCACCTTACCATAAGCACCGCAAGAGGAGGCTTCTCTCAGCTCTAGGTATGAGAGAGGGATCCTGAGTTTGCGGCCTCAAGTGAAATGGACACCGCGATGCCCGGACTCAAAATAAGGCCGGATATCCCTGCAGTGACTTGAATGCAGGCTCGTCTTGCATCTCCCAAGAGGAAAGGATGTCTGAATCCCCTGTGGAGACCACAGAGAAAGACCTAGTTCCCCACCTCATCGCGACCGGAGGCCTCACATCCTTGGAAAACTCCAGAGGGACGCCGAGATCAGTGCCTCCAAAGGAGACGATGCCTGACTCCTCGTGAAACTTGATAGGAGTCCCAGGATTCCTGTGGCACGTGGAAAGGGACCCTTGTTCTCCCGCCTCAGCTGGAGAGGCGTCCCAATTGCCCTGCCAAGCCTCGAGGAGAATCCCGAGTTGTCCCTCGCAACTAGGCAGGAGTCCTGACGTCGCTGAACAAACACGTGTGTGGAAGGGCCATCCCCGTCGTAACTCGAGAATATACCCTAGGTTCCTGCCGCAACTCGAGAAAAACCATGACACTTCCCCCTAGCCGCGAGATGAGGCCCGATTCCCCTGCACTGCGTGCAGAGCAATGCCGTGTTCCACATCACACAGGAAAGGAGCCTTGATTTCCTTGATGGCACTCCAGAGAAAGCCCACGAACAATGTTTCAAGGCTAGAGGGATGCTGAGGTCAGAGTAGCAACATGAAAGAGCTCCTTGGACCAAAAATCAACTCGAGATGAGAGGTTAGTCCCTGGCTTCGACTCCAGAGGAATACCACCTTACCACAAGCACCTCAAGAGGAGGCTTCTCTCAGCTCTAGGTATGTGAGAGGAACCCTGACTTTGCGGCCTCAAGTGGAATGGACACCGCGATGCCCTGACTCGAAGTAAGGCCGGATATCCCTGCAGTGACTTGAATGCAGGCTCGTCTTGCATCTCCCAAGACGAAAGGATGTCTGAATCCCCTGTGGAGACCACAGAGAAAGACCTAGTTCCCCACCTCATCGCGACCGGAGTCCTCACATCCTTTGAAAACTCCAGAGGGAAGCAGAGATCAGTGCCTCCAAAGGAGACGATGCCTGACTCCTTGTGAAACTTGATAGGAGTCCCAGGATTCCTGTGGCACGTGGAAAGGGACCCTTGGTCTCCCGCCTCAGCTGCAGAGGCGTCCCAATTGCCCTGCCAAGCCTCGAGGAGAATCCCGAGTTGTCCCTCGCAACTAGGCAGGAATCCTGACGTCGTTGAACAAACACGTGTGTGGAAGGGCCATCCCCGTCGTAACTCGAGAATATACCCCAGGTTCCCGCCGCAACTCGAGAAAAACCATGAGACTTCCCCCTCGCCGCGAGATGAGGCCCGATTCCCCTGCACTGCGTGCAGAGCAATGCCGTGTTGCACATCACACAGGAAAGGAGCCTTGATTTCCTTGATGGCACTCCAGACAAACCCCAAGAACACTGTTTCAAGGCTAGAGGGATCCTGAGGTCACTCTGGCAACAGGAAAGAGCTCCGGGGACCACAAATCAACTCGAGATGAGAGGTTAGTCCCTGGCTTCGACTCCAGAGGAATACCACCTTACCACAAGCACCTCAAGAGGAGGTTTCTCTCAGCTCTAGGTATGTGAGAAGGACCCTGAGTTTGCGGCCTCAAGTGGAATGGACACCGCGATGCCCTGACCGAAATAAGGCCGGATATCCCTGCAGTGACTTGAATGCAGGCTCGTCTTGCATCTCCCAAGATGAAAGGATGTCTGAATCCCCTGTGGAAAACACAGAGAAAGACCTAGTTCCCCACCTCATCGCGACCGAAGGCCTCACATCCTTTGAAAACTCCGGAGGTACGCGGAGATCAGTGCCTCCAAAGGAGACGATGCCTGACTCCTCGTGAAACTTGATAGGAGTCCCAGGATTCCTGTGGCACGTGGAAAGGGACCCTTGGTCTCCTGCCTCAGCTGGAGAGGCGTCCCAATTGCCCTGCCAAGCCTCGAGGAGAATCCCGAGTTTTCCCTCGCAACTAGGCAGGAGTCCTGACGTCGCTGAACAAACACGTGTGTTTAAGGGCCATCCCCGTCGTAACTCGAGAATATACCGCAGATTCCCGCCGAAACTCAAGAAAAACCTTGAGACTTCCCCCTGGCCGCGAGATGAGGCCCGATTCCCCTGCACTGCGTGCAGAGCAATGCCGTGTTGCACATCACACAGGATAGGAGCCTTGATTTCCTTGATGGCAATCCAGAGAAACCCCAAGAACACTGTTTCAAGGCTAGAGGGATCCTGAGGTCACTGTAGTAACACGAAAGAGCTCCGTGGACCACAAATCAACTCGAGATGAGAGGTTAGTCCCTGGCTTCGACTCCAGAGGAATACCACCTTACCACAAGCACCTCAAGAGGAGGCTTCTCTTAGCTCTAGGTATGAGAGAGGAACCCTGATTTTGCGACCTCAAGTGGAATGGACACCACGATGCCCTGACTCGAAATAAGGCCGGATATCCCTGCAGTGACTTGAATGCAGGCTCGTCTTGCATCTCCCAAGACGAAAGGATGTCTGAATCCCCTGTGGAGACCACAGAGAAAGACCTAGTTCCCCAACTCATCGCGACCGGAAGCCTCACATCCTTTGAAAACTCCAGAGGGACGCGGAGATCAGTGACTCCAAAGGAGACGATGCCTGACTCCTCGTGAAACTTGATAGGAGTCCCAGGATTCCTGTGGCACGTGGAAAGGGACTCTTGGTCGTCCGCCTCAGCTGGAGAGGCGTCCCAATTGCCCTGCCAAGCCTCGAGGAGAATCCCGAGTGGTCCCTCTCAACTATTCAGGAGTCCTGACGTCTCTGAAGAAACACGTGTGTGGAAGGGCCATCCCTGTCGTAACTCGAGAATATACCCCAGGTTCCCGCCGCAACTCGAGAAAAACCATGAGACTTCCCCCTCGCCGTCAGATGAGGCCCAAATCCCTGCACTGCGTGCAGAGCAATGCCGTGTTGCACATCACACAGGAAAGGAGCCTTGATTTCCTGGATGGCACTCCATAGAAAGCCCAAGAACACTGTTTCAAGGCTAGAGGGATCCTGAGGTCACTGTAGCAACACGAGAGAGCTCCGTGGACCAAAAATCAACTCGAGATGAGAGGTTAGTCCCTGGCTTCGACTCCAGAGGAATACCACCTTACCACAAGCACCTCCAGAGGAGGCTTCTCTCAGCTCTAGGTATGTGAGAGGGACCCTGAGTTTGCGGCCTCAAGTGGAATGGACACCGCGATGCCCTGACTCGAAATAAGGCCGGATATCCCTGCAGTGACTTGAATGCAGGCTCGTCTTGCATCTCCCAAGACGAAAGGATGTCTGAATCCCCTGTGGAGACCACAGAGAAAGACCTAGTTCCCCACCTATTCCCGACCGGAGGCCTCACATCCTTTGAAAACTCCTGAGGGACGCGGAGATCAGTCCCTCCAAAGGGGACGATGCCTGACTCCTCGTGAAACTTGATAGGAGTCCCAGGACTCCTGTGGCACGTGGAAAGGGACTCTTGGTCTCCCGCCTCAGCTGGAGAGGCGCCCCAATTGCCCTGACAAGCCTCGAGGAGAATCCCGAGTTGTCCCTCGCAAATAGGCAGGAGTCCTGATGTCGCTGAACAAACACGTGCGAGAAAGGGCCGTCCCGGTCGTAATTCGAGAATATACCCCAGGTTCCCGCCGCAACTCGAGAAAAACCATGAGACTTCCTCCTCGCCGCGAGATGAGGCCCGATTCCCCTGCACTGCGTGCAGAGCAATGCCGTGTTGCACATCACACAGGAAAGGAGCCTTGATTTCCTTAATGGAACTCCAGAGAAACCCCAAGAACACTGTTTCAAGGCTAGAGGGATCCTGAGGTCACTGTAGCAACATGAAAGAGCTCCGTGGACCACAAATCAACTCGAGATGAGAGGTTAGTCCCTGGCTTCGACTCCAGAGGAATACCACCTTACCACAAGCACCTCAAGAGGAGGCTTCTCTCAGCTCTAGGTATGTGAGAGGGACCCTGAGTTTGCGGCCTCAAATGGAATGGACACCGCGATGCCCTGACTCGAAATAAGGCCGGATATGCCTGCAGTGACATGAATGCAGGCTCGTCTTGCATCTCCCAAGACGAAAGGATGTCTGAATCCCCTGTGGAGACCACAGAGAAAGACCTAGTTCCCCACCTCATCGCGACCGGAGTCCTCATATCCTTTGAAAATTCCAGAGGTACGCGGAGATCAGTGACTCCAAAGGAGACGATGCCTGACTCCTCGTGAAACTTGATAGGAGTCCCAGGATTCCTGTGGCACGTGGAAAGGGACCCTTGGTCTCCCGCCTCAGCTGGAGAGGCGTCCCAATTGCCCTGCCAAGCCTCGAGGAGAATCCCGAGTTGTCCCTCGCAACTAGGCCGGAGTCCTGACGTCGCTGAACAAACACGTGTGTGGAAGGGAAATCCCCGTCGTAACTCGAGAATATAAGCCAGGTTCCCGCCGCAACTCGAGAAAAACCATGAGACTTCCCCCTCGCCGCGAAATCAGGCCCGATTCCCCTGCACTGCGTGCAGAGCAATGCCGTGTTGCACATCACACAGGAAAAGAGCCTTGATTTCCTTGATGGCACTCCAGAGAACGCCCAAGAACACTGTTTCAAGGCTAGAGGGATCCTGAGGTCACTGTAGCAACACGAAAGAGCTCCGTGGACCACACATCAACTCGAGATGAGAGGTTAGTCCCTGGCTTCGACTCCAGAGGAATACCACCTTACCACAAGCACCTCAAGAGGAGGCTTCTCTCAGCTCTAGGTATGTGAGAGGGACCCTGAGTTTGCGGCCTCAAGTGGAATGGACACTGCGATGCCCTGACTCGTAATAAGGCCGGATATGCCTGCAGTGACTTGAATGCAGGCTAGTCTTGCATCTCCCAATACGAAAGGATGTCTGAATCCCCTGTGGAGACCACAGAGAAAGACCTAGTTCCCCACCTCATCCCGACCGGAGGCCTCACATCCTTTGAAAACTCCAGAGGTATTTGTAGATCAGTGCCTCCAAAGGAGACGATGCCTGACTCCTCGTGAAACTTGACTGGAGTCCCAGGATTCCTGTGGCACGTGGAAAGGGACACTTGCTCTCCGGCCTCAGCTGGAGAGGGTCCCATTTGCCCTGCAAAGCCTCGAGGAGAATCCCGAGTTGTCCCTCGCAACTAGGCAGGAGTCCTGATGTCGCTGAACAAACATGTGCGAGGAAGCGCCGCCCCGGCGTAACTCTAGAATATACCACAGGTTCCCGCCGCAACTCGAGAAAAACCATGAGACTTCCCCCTCGCCGCGAGATGAGGCCCGATTCCCCTGCACTGCGTGCAGAGCAATGCCGTGTTGCACATCACACAGGAAAGGAGCCTTGATTTCCTTGATGGCACTCCAGAGAAAGCCCAAGAACACTGTTTCAAGGCTAGAGGGATCCTGAGGTCACTGTAGCAACACGAAAGAGCTCCGTGGACCAAAAATCAACTCGAGATGAGAGGTTAGTCCCTGGCTTCGACTCCACAGGAACACCACCTTACCACAAGCACCTCAAAAGGAGGCTTCTCTCAGCTCTAGGTATGTGAGAGGGACCCTGAGTTTGCGGCCTCAAGTGGAATGGACACCATGATGCCCTGACTCGAAATAAGGCCGGATATGCCTCAAGTGACTTGAATGCAGGCTCATCTTGCATCTCCCAAGACGAGAGGATGTCTGAATCCCCTGTGGAGACCACAGAGAAAGACCTAGTTCCCCACCTCATCGCGACCGGAGGCCTCACATCCTTGGAAAACTCCAGAGGGACGCGGAGATCAGTGCCTCCAAAGGAGACGATGCCTGACTCCTCGTGAAACTTGATAGGAGTCCCAGGATTCCTGTGGCACGTGGAAAGGGACCCTTGGTCTCCCGCCTCAGCTGGAGAGGCGTCCCAATTGCCCTGCCAAGCCTCGAGGAGAAGCCCGAGTTGTCCCTCGCAACTAGGCAGGAGTCCTGACGTCGCTGAACAAACACGTGTGTGGACGGGCCATCCCCGTCGTAACTCGAGAATATAACCCAGGTTCCCGCCGCAACTCGAGAAAAACCATGAGAGTTCCCCCTCGCCGCGAGATGAGGCCCGATTCCCCTGCACTGCGTGCAGAGCAATGCCGTGTTGCACATCACACAGGAAAGGAGCCTTGATTTCCTTGATGGCACTCCAGAGAAAGCCCATGAACACTGTTTCAAGGCTAGAGGGATCCTGAGGTCACTGTAGCAACACGAAAGAGCTCCGTGGACCAAAAATCAACTCGAGATGAGAGGTTAGTCCCTGGCTTCGACTCCAGAGGAATACCACCTTACCACAAGCACCTCAAGCGGAGGCTTCTCTCAGCTCTGGGTATGTGAGCGGGACCGGGAGTTTGCGGCCTCAAGTGGAATGGACACCGCGATGCCCTGACTCGAAATAAGGCCGGATATCCCTGCAGTGACTTGAATGCAGGCTCGTCTTGCATCTCCCAAGACGAAATGATGTCTGAATCCCCTGTTGAGACCACAGAGAAAGACCTAGTTCCCCACCTCATCGCGACCGGAGGCCTCACATCCTTTGAAAACTCCAGAGGGATGCGGAGATCAGTGCCTCCAAAGGAGACGATGCCTGACTCCTCGTGAAACTTGATAGGAGTCCCAGGATTCCTGTGGCACGTGGAAAGGGACCCTTGGTCTCCCGCCTCAGCTGGAGAGGCGTCCCAATTGCCCTGCCAAGCCTCGAGGAGAATCCCGAGTTGTTCCTCGCAACTAGGCAGGAGTCCTGACGTCGCTGAACAAACACGTGTGTGGAAGGGCCATCCCCGTCGTAACTCGAGAATATACCCCAGGTTCCCGCCGCAACTCGAGCAAAACCCTGAGAGTTCTCCCTCGCCGCGAGATGAGGCCCGATTCCACTGCACTGCGTGCAGAGCAATGCCGTGTTGCACATCACACAGGAAAGGAGCCTTGATTTCCTTGATGGCACTCCAGAGAAAGCCCAAGAACACTGTTTCAAGGCTAGAGGGATCCTGAGGTCACTCTAGCAACAAGAAAGAGCTCCGTGGACCACAAATCAACTCAAGATGAGAGGTTAGTCCCTGGCTTCGACTCCAGAGGAATACCACTTTACCACAAGCACCTCAAGAGGAGGCTTCTCTCAGCTCTAGGTATGTGAGAGGGACCCTGACTTTGCGGCCTCAAGTGGAATGGACACCGCGATGCCCTGACTCGAAATAAGGCCGGATATCCCTGCAGTGACTTGAATGCAGGCTCGTCTTGCATCTCCGAAGACGAAAGGATGTCTGAATCCCCTGTGGAGACCACAGAGAAAGACCTAGTTCCCCACCTCATCGCGACCGGAGGCATCACATCCTTCGAAAACTCCAGAGGGACGCGGAGATCAGTGCCTCCAAAGGAGACGATGCCTGACTCCTCGTGAAACTTGATAGGAGTCCCAGGATTCCTGTGGCACGTGGAAAGGGACCCTTGGTCTCCCGCCTCTGTTGGAGAGGCGTCCCAATTGCCCTGCTAAGCCTCGAGGAGAATCCCGAGTTGTCCCTCGCAACTAGGCAGGAGTCCTGACGTCGCTGAACAAACACGTGTGTGGAAGGGCCATCCCCGTCGTAACTCGAGAATATACCCCAGGTTCCCACCGCAACTCGAGAAAAACCATGAGACTTCCCCCTCGCCGCGAGATGAGGCCCGATTCCCCTGCACTGCGTGCAGAGCAATGCCCTGTTGCACATCACACAGGAAAGGAGCCTTGATTTCCTTGATGGTACTCCAGAGAAACCCCAAGAACACTGTTTCAAGGCTAGAGGGATCCTGAGGTCACTCTGGCAACACGAAAGAGCTCCGTGGATCAAAAATCAACTCGAGATGAGAGGTTAGTCCCTGGCTTCGACTCCACAGGAATACCACCTTACCACAAGCACCTCAAGAGGAGGCTTCTCTCAGCTCTAGGTATGTGAGAGGGATCCTGAGATTGCGGCCTCAAGTGAAATGGACACCGCGATGCCCTGACTCGAAATAAGGCCAGATATCCCTGCAGTGACTTGAATGCAGGCTCGTCTTGCATCTCCCAAGACGAAAGGATGTCTGAATCCCCTGTGGAGACCACAGAGAAAGACCTAGTTCCCCACCTCATCGCGACCGGAAGCCTCACATCCTTGGAAAACTCCAGAGGGACGCGGAGATCAGTGCCTCCAAAGGAGACGATGCCTGAATCCTCGAGAAACTTGATAGGAGTCCCAGGATTCCTGTGGCACGTGGAAAGGGACCCTTGGTCTCCCGCCTCAGCTGCAGAGGCGTCCCAATTGCCCTGCTAAGCCTCGAGGAGAATCGCGAGTTGTCCCTCGCAACTAGGCAGGAGTCCTGACGTCGCTAAACAAACACGTGTGTGGAAGGGCCATCCCCGTCGTAACTCGAGAATATACCCCAGGTTGCCGCCGCAACTCGAGAAAAACCATGAGACTTCCCCGTCGCCGCGAGATGAGGCCCAATTCCCCTGCACTGCGTGCAGAGCAATGCCGTGTTGCACATCACACAGGAAAGGAGCCTTGATTTCCTTGATGGCACTCCAGAGAAACCCCAAGAACACTGTTTCAAGGCTAGAGGGATCCTGAGGTCACTCTGGCAACACGAAAGAGCTCCGTGGACCAAAAATCAACTCGAGATGAGAGGTTAGTCCCTGGCTTCGACTCCAGAGAAATACCACCTTACCACAAGCACCTCAAGAGGAGGCTTCTCTCAGCTCTAGGTATGTGAGAGGGATCCTGAGTTTGCGGCCTCAAGTGAAATGGACACCGCGATGCCCTGACTCGAAATAAGGGCGGATATGCCTGCAGTGACTTGAATGCAGGCTCGTCTTGCATCTCCCAAGACGAAATGATGTCTGAATCCCCTGTGGAGACCACAGAGAAAGACCTAGTTCCCCACCTCATCGCGACCGGAGGCCTCACATCCTTTGAAAACTCCAGAGAGATGCGGAGATCAGTGCCTCCAAAGGAGACGATGCCTGACTCCTCGTGAAACTTGATAGGAGTCCCAGGATTCCTGTGGCACGTGGAAAGGGACCCTTGGTCTCCCGCCTCAGCTGGAGAGGCGTCCAAATTGCCCTGCCAAGCCTCGAGGAGAATCCCGAGTTGTCCCTCGCAACTAGGCAGGAGTCCTGACGTCGCTGAAGAAACACGTGTGTGGAAGGGCCATCCCCGTCGTAACTCGAGAATATAACCCAGGTTCCCGCCGCAACTCGAGAAAAACCATGAGAGTTCTCCCTCGCCGCGAGATGAGGCCCGATTCCACTGCACTGCGTACAGAGCAATGCCGTGTTGCACATCACACAGGAAAGGAGCCTTGATTTCCTTGATGGCACTCCAGAGAAAGCCCAAGAACACTGTTTCAAGGCTAGAGGGATCCTGAGGTCACTCAAGCAACACGAAGGAGCTCCGTGGACCACAAATCAACTCAAGATGAGAGGTTAGTCCCTGGCTTCGACTCCAGAGGAATACCACCATACCACAAGCACCTCAAGAGGAGGCTTCTCTCAGCTCTAGGTATGTGAGAGGGACCCTGAGTTTGCGGCCTCAAGTGGAATGAACACCGCGATGCCCTGACTCGAAATAAGGCCGGATATGCCTGCAGTGACGTGAATGTAGGCTAGTCTTGCATCTCCCAAGACGAAAGGATGTCTGAATCCCCTGTGGAGACCACAGAGAAAGACCTAGTTCCCCACCTCATCGCGACCGGAGGCCTCACATCCTTTGAAAACTCCAGAGGGACGCGGAGATCAGTGCCTCCAAAGGAGACGATGCCTGACTCCTCGTGAAACTTGATAGGAGTCCCAGGATTCCTGTGGCACGTGGAAAGGGACCCTTGGTCTCCCGCCTCAGCTGGAGAGGCGTCCCAATTGCCCTGCTAAGCCTCGAGGAGAATCGCGAGTTGTCCCTCGCAACTAGGCAGGAGTCCTGACGTCGCTGAACAAACACGTGTGTGGAAGGGCCATCCCCGTCGTAACTCGAGAATATACCCCAGGTTCCCGCCGCAACTCGAGAAAATCCATGAGACTTCCCCGTCGCCGCGAGATGAGGCCCGATTCCCCTGAACTGCGTGCAGAGCAATGCCGTGTTGCACATCACACAGGAAAGGAGCCTTGATTTCCTTGATGGCACTCCAGAGAAACCCCAGAACACTGTTTCAAGGCTAGAGGGTTCCTGAGGTCACTCTGGCAACACGAAAGAGCTCCGTGGACCAAAAATCAACTCGAGATGAGAGGTTAGTCCCTGGCTTCGACTCCCGAGAAATACCACCTTACCACAAGCACCTCAAGAGGAGGCTTCTCGCAGCTCTAGGTATGTGAGAGGGATCCTGAGTTTGCGGCCTCAAGTGAAATGGACACCGCGATGCCCTGACTCGAAATAAGGGCGGATATGCCTGCAGTGACTTGAATGCAGGCTCGTCTTGCATCTCCCAAGACAAAATGATGTCTGAATCCCCTGTGGAGACCACAGAGAAAGACCTAGTTCCCCACCTCATCGCGACCGGAGGCCTCACATCCTTTGAAAACTCCAGAGGGATGCGGAGATCAGTGCCTCCAAAGGAGACGATGCCTGACTCCTCGTGAAACTTGATAGGAGTCCCAGGATTCCTGTGGCACGTGGAAAGGGACCCTTGGTCTCCCGCCTCAGCTGGAGAGGCGTCCAAATTGCCCTGCCAAGCCTCGAGGAGAATCCCGAGTTGTCCCTCGCAACTAGGCAGGAGTCCTGACGTCGCTGAACAAACACGTGTGTGGAAGGGCCATCCCCGTCGTAACTCGAGAATATAACCCAGGTTCCCGCCGCAACTCGAGAAAAACCATGAGAGTTCTCCCTCGCCGCGAGATGAGTCCCGATTCCACTGCACTGCGTACAGAGCAATGCCGTGTTGCACATCACACAGGAAAGGAGCCTTGATTTCCTTGATGGCACTCCAGAGAAAGCCCAAGAATACTGTTTCAAGGCTAGAGGGATCCTGAGGTCACTCAAGCAACACGAAGGAGCTCCGTGGACCAAAAATCAACTCAAGATGAGAGGTTAGTCCCTGGCTTCGACTCCAGAGGAATACCACCATACCACAAGCACCTCAAGAGGAGGCTTCTCTCAGCTCTAGGTATGTGAGAGGGACCCTGAGTTTGCGGCCTCAAGTGGAATGAACACCGCGATGCCCTGACTCGAAATAAGGCCGGATATGCCTGCAGTGACGTGAATGTAGGCTAGTCTTGCATCTCCCAAGACGAAAGGATGTCTGAATCCCCTGTGGAGTCCACAGAGAAAGACCTAGTTCCCCACCTCATCGACCCCGGAGGCCTCACATCCTTTGAAAACTCCAGAGGGATGCGGAGATCAGTGCCTCCAAAGGAGACGATGCCTGACTACTCGTGAAACTTGATAGGAGTCCCAGGATTCCTGTGGCACGTGGAAAGGGACTCTTGTTCTCCCGCCTCAGCTGGAGAGGCGTCCCAATTGCCCTGCCAAGCCTCGAGGAGAATCCCGAGTTGTCCCTCGCAACTAGGCAGGAGTCCTGTCGTCGCTGAACAAACACGTGTGTGGAAGGGCGATCCCCGTCGTAACTCGAGAATATAACCCAGGTTCCCGCCGCAACTCGAGAAAAACCATGAGACTTCCCCCTCGCCGCGAGATGAGGCCCGATTCCCCTGCACTGCGTGCAGAGCAATGCCGTGTTGCACATCACACAGGAAAGGAGCCTTGATTTCCTTGATGGCACTCCAGAGAAACCCCAAGAACACTGTTTCAAGGCTAGAGGGATCCTGAGGTCACTAAAGCAACACGAAAGAGCTCCGTGGACCAAAAATCAACTCGAGATGAGAGGTTAGTCCGTGGCTTCGACTGCAGAGGAATACCACCTTACCATAAGCACCGCAAGAGGAGGCTTCTCTCAGCTCTAGGTATGAGAGAGGGATCCTGAGTTTGCGGCCTCAAGTGAAATGGACACCGCGATGCCCGGACTCAAAATAAGGCCGGATATCCCTGCAGTGACTTGAATGCAGGCTCGTCTTGCATCTCCCAAGAGGAAAGGATGTCTGAATCCCCTGTGGAGACCACAGAGAAAGACCTAGTTCCCCACCTCATCGCGACCGGAGGCCTCACATCCTTGGAAAACTCCAGAGGGACGCCGAGATCAGTGCCTCCAAAGGAGACGATGCCTGACTCCTCGTGAAACTTGATAGGAGTCCCAGGATTCCTGTGGCACGTGGAAAGGGACCCTTGTTCTCCCGCCTCAGCTGGAGAGGCGTCCCAATTGCCCTGCCAAGCCTCGAGGAGAATCCCGAGTTGTCCCTCGCAACTAGGCAGGAGTCCTGACGTCGCTGAACAAACACGTGTGTGGAAGGGCCATCCCCGTCGTAACTCGAGAATATACCCCAGGTTCCCACCGCAACTCGAGAAAAACAATGAGACTTTCCCCTAGCCGCGAGATGAGGCCCGATTCCCCTGCACTGCGTGCAGGGCAATGCCGTGTTGCACATCACACGGGGAAGGAGCCTTGATTTCCTTGATGGCACTCCAGAGAAAGCCCAAGAACACTGTTACAAGGCTAGAGGGATCCTGAGGTCACTGTAGCAACACGAAAGAGCTCCTTGGACCAAAAATCAACTCGAGATGAGAGGTTAGTCCCTGGCTTCGACTCCAGAGGAATACCACTTTACCACAAGCACCTCAAGAGGAGGCATCTCTCAGCTCTAGGTATGTGAGAGGGACCCTGAGTTTGCGGCCTCAAGTGGAATGGACACCGCGATGCCCTGACTCGAAATAAGGCCGGATATGCCTGCAGTGACTTGAATGCAGGCTCGTCTTGCATCTCCCAAGACGAAAGGATGTCTGAATCCCCTGTGGAGACCACAGAGAAAGACCTAGTTCCCCACCTCATCGCCCCCGGAGGCCTCACATCCTTTGAAAACTCCAGAGGGATGCGGAGATCAGTGCCTCCAAAGGAGACGATGCCTGACTCAGCGTGAAACTTGATAGTAGTCCCAGGATTCCAGTGGCACGCGGAAAGGGACCCTTGGTCTCCTGCCTCAGCTGGAGAGGCGTCTCAATTGCCCTGCCAAGCCTCGAGGAGAATCCCGAGTTGTCCCTCGCAACTAGGCAAGAGTCCTGACGTCGTGGAACAAACACGTGTGTTTAAGGGCCATCCCCGTCGTAACTCGAGAATATACCCTAGGTTCCGGCCGCAACTCAAGAAAAACCTTGAGACTTCCCCCTCGCCGCGAGATGAGGCCCGATTCCCCTGCACTGCGTGCAGAGCAATGCCATGTTGCACATCACACAGGAAAGGAGCCTTGATTTCCTTGATGGCACTCCAGAGAAACCGCAAGAACACTGTTTCAAGGCTAGAGGGATCCTGAGGTCACTGTAGTAACACGAAAGAGCTCCGTGGACCACAAATCAACTCGAGATGAGAGGTTAGTCCCTGGCTTCGACTCCAGAGGAATACCACCTTACCACAAGCACCTCAAGAGGAGGCTTCTCTCAGCTCTAGGTATGTGAGAGGGACCCTGAGTTTGCGGCCTCAAGTGGAGTGGACACCGCGATGCCCTGACTCGAAATAAGGCTGGATATCCCTGCAGTGACTTGAATGCAGGCTCGTCTTGCATCTCCCAAGACGAAAGGATGTCTGAATCCCCTGTGGAGACCACAGAGAAAGAACTCGTTCCCCACCTCATCGGGACCGGAGGCCTCACATCCTTTGAAAGCTCCAGAGGAACGTGGAGATCAGTGCCTCCATAGGAGACGATGCCTGACTCCCCGTGAAACTTGATAGGAGTCCCAGGATTACTGTGGCACGTGGTAAGGGACGCTTGGTCTCCCGCCTCAGCTGCAGAGGCGTCCCAATTGCCCTGCCAAGCCTCGAGGAGAATCCCGAGTTGTCCCTCGCAACTTGGCAGGAGTCCTGATGTCTGTGAACAAACACGTGTGTGGAAGGGCCATCCCCGTCGTAACTCGAGAATATAACCCAGGTTCCTGCCGCAACTCGAGAAAAACCATGACACTTCCCCCTAGCCGCGAGATGAGGCCCGATTCCCCTGCACTGCGTGCAGAGCAATGCCGTGTTCCACATCACACAGGAAAGGAGCCTTGATTTCATTGATGGCACTTCAGAGAAAGCCCACGAACAATGTTTCAAGGCTAGAGGGATCCTGAGGTCAGAGTAGCAACATGAAAGAGCTCCTTGGACCAAAAATCAACTCGAGATGAGAGGTTAGTCCCTGGCTTCGACTCCAGAGGAATACCACCTTACCACAAGCATCTCAAGAGGAGGCTTCTCTCAGCTCTAGGTATGTGAGAGGAACCCTGAGTTTGCGGCCTCAAGTGGAATGGACACCGCGATGCCCTGACTCGAAATAAGGCCGGATATCCCTGCAGTGACTTGAATGCAGGCTCGTCTTGCATCTCCCAAGACGAAAGGATGTCTGAATCCCCTGTGGAGACCACAGAGAAAGACCTAGTTCCCCACCTCATCGCGACCGGAGTCCTCACATCCTTTGAAAACTCCAGAGGGAAGCAGAGATCAGTGCCTCCAAAGGAGACGATGCCTGACTCCTTGTGAAACTTGATAGGAGTCCCAGGATTCCTGTGGCACGTGGAAAGGGACCCTTGGTCTCCCGCCTCAGCTGCAGAGGCGTCCCAATTGCCCTGCCAAGCCTCGAGGAGAATCCCGAGTTGTCCCTCGCAACTAGGCAGGAATCCTGACGTCGTTGAACAAACACGTGTGTGGAAGGGCCATCCCCGTCGTAACTCGAGAATATACCCCAGGTTCCCGCCGCAACTCGAGAAAAACCATGAGACTTCCCCCTCGCCGCGAGATGAGGCCCGATTCCCCTGCACTGCGTGCAGAGCAATGCCGTGTTGCACATCACACAGGAAAGGAGCCTTGATTTCCTTGATGGCACTCCAGACAAACCCCAAGAACACTGTTTCAAGGCTAGAGGGATCCTGAGGTCACTCTGGCAACAGGAAAGAGCTCCGGGGACCACAAATCAACTCGAGATGAGAGGTTAGTCCCTGGCTTCGACTCCAGAGGAATACCACCTTACCACAAGCACCTCAAGAGGAGGTTTCTCTCAGCTCTAGGTATGTGAGAAGGACCCTGAGTTTGCGGCCTCAAGTGGAATGGACACCGCGATGCCCTGACCGAAATAAGGCCGGATATCCCTGCAGTGACTTGAATGCAGGCTCGTCTTGCATCTCCCAAGATGAAAGGATGTCTGAATCCCCTGTGGAAAACACAGAGAAAGACCTAGTTCCCCACCTCATCGCGACCGAAGGCCTCACATCCTTTGAAAATTCCGGAGGTACGCGGAGATCAGTGCCTCCAAAGGAGACGATGCCTGACTCCTCGTGAAATTTGATAGGAGTCCCAGGATTCCTGTGGCACGTGGAAAGGGACCCTTGGTCTCCTGCCTCAGCTGGAGAGGCGTCCCAATTGCCCTGCCAAGCCTCGAGGAGAATCCCGAGTTTTCCCTCGCAACTAGGCAGGAGTCCTGACGTCGCTGAACAAACACGTGTGTTTAAGGGCCATCCCCGTCGTAACTCGAGAATATACCGCAGATTCCCGCCGAAACTCAAGAAAAACCTTGAGACTTCCCCCTGGCCGCGAGATGAGGCCCGATTCCCCTGCACTGCGTGCAGAGCAATGCCGTGTTGCACATCACACAGGATAGGAGCCTTGATTTCCTTGATGGCAATCCAGAGAAACCCCAAGAACACTGTTTCAAGGCTAGAGGGATCCTGAGGTCACTGTAGTAACACGAAAGAGCTCCGTGGACCACAAATCAACTCGAGATGAGAGGTTAGTCCCTGGCTTCGACTCCAGAGGAATACCACCTTACCACAAGCACCTCAAGAGGAGGCTTCTCTTAGCTCTAGGTATGAGAGAGGAACCCTGATTTTGCGACCTCAAGTGGAATGGACACCACGATGCCCTGACTCGAAATAAGGCCGGATATCCCTGCAGTGACTTGAATGCAGGCTCGTCTTGCATCTCCCAAGACGAAAGGATGTCTGAATCCCCTGTGGAGACCACAGAGAAAGGCCTAGTTCCCCAACTCATCGCGACCGGAAGCCTCACATCCTTTGAAAACTCCAGAGGGACGCGGAGATCAGTGACTCCAAAGGAGACGATGCCTGACTCCTCGTGAAACTTGATAGGAGTCCCAGGATTCCTGTGGCACGTGGAAAGGGACTCTTGGTCGTCCGCCTCAGCTGGAGAGGCGTCCCAATTGCCCTGCCAAGCCTCGAGGAGAATCCCGAGTTGTCCCTCGCAACTAGGCAGGAGTCCTGACGTCTCTGAAGAAACACGTGTGTGGAAGGGCCATCCCTGTCGTAACTCGAGAATATACCCCAGGTTCCCGCCGCAACTCGAGAAAAACCATGAGACTTCCCCCTCCCCGTGAGATGAGGCCCAAATCCCCTGCACTGCGTGCAGAGCAATGCCGTGTTGCACATCACACAGGAAAGGAGCCTTGATTTCCTGGATGGCACTCCATAGAAAGCCCAAGAACACTGTTTCAAGGCTAGAGGGATCCTGAGGTCACTGTAGCAACACGAGAGAGCTCCGTGGACCAAAAATCAACTCGAGATGAGAGGTTAGTCCCTGGCTTCGACTCCAGAGGAATACCACCTTACCACAAGCACCTCCAGAGGAGGCTTCTCTCAGCTCTAGGTATGTGAGAGGGACCCTGAGTTTGCGGCCTCAAGTGGAATGGACACCGCGATGCCCTGACTCGAAATAAGGCCGGATATCCCTGCAGTGACTTGAATGCAGGCTCGTCTTGCATCTCCCAAGACGAAAGGATGTCTGAATCCCCTGTGGAGACCACAGAGAAAGACCTAGTTCCCCACCTCATCCCGACCGGAGGCCTCACATCCTTTGAAAACTCCTGAGGGACGCGGAGATCAGTCCCTCCAATGGGGACGATGCCTGACTCCTCGTGAAACTTGATAGGAGTCCCAGGACTCCTGTGGCACGTGGAAAGGGACTCTTGGTCTCCCGCCTCAGCTGGAGAGGCGCCCCAATTGCCCTGACAAGCCTCGAGGAGAATCCCGAGTTGTCCCTCGCAAATAGGCAGGAGTCCTGATGTCGCTGAACAAACACGTGCGAGAAAGGGCCGTCCCGGTCGTAACTCGAGAATATACCCCAGGTTCCCGCCGCAACTCGAGAAAAACCATGAGACTTCCTCCTCGCCGAGAGATGAGGCCCGATTCCCCTGCACTGCGTGCAGAGCAATGCCGTGTTGCACATCACACAGGAAAGGAGCCTTGATTTCCTTAATGGAACTCCAGAGAAACCCCAAGAACACTGTTTCAAGGCTAGAGGGATCCTGAGGTCACTGTAGCAACATGAAAGAGCTCCGTGGACCACAAATCAACTCGAGATGAGAGGTTAGTCCCTGGCTTCGACTCCAGAGGAATACCACCTTACCACAAGCACCTCAAGAGGTGGCTTCTCTCAGCTCTAGGTATGTGAGAGGGACCCTGAGTTTGCGGCCTCAAGTGGAATGGACACCGCGATGCCCTGACTCGAAATAAGGCCGGATATGCCTGCAGTGACATGAATGCAGGCTCGTCTTGCATCTCCCAAGACGAAAGGATGTCTGAATCCCCTGTGGAGACCACAGAGAAAGACCTAGTTCCCCACCTCATCGCGACCGGAGTCCTCATATCCTTTGAAAATTCCAGAGGTACGCGGAGATCAGTGCCTCCAAAGGAGACGATGCCTGACTCCTCGTGAAACTTGATAGGAGTCCCAGGATTCCTGTGGCACGTGGAAAGGGACCCTTGGTCTCCCGCCTCAGCTGGAGAGGCGTCCCAATTGCCCTGCCAAGCCTCGAGGAGAATCCCGAGTTGTCCCTCGCAACTAGGCCGGAGTCCTGACGTCGCTGAACAAACACGTGTGTGGAAGGGAAATCCCCGTCGTAACTCGAGAATATAAGCCAGGTTCCCGCCGCAACTCGAGAAAAACCATGAGACTTCCCCCTCGCCGCGAAATCAGGCCCGATTCCCCTGCACTGCGTGCAGAGCAATGCCGTGTTGCACATCACACAGGAAAAGAGCCTTGATTTCCTTGATGGCACTCCAGAGAACGCCCAAGAACACTGTTTCAAGGCTAGAGGGATCCTGAGGTCACTGTAGCAACACGAAAGAGCTCCGTGGACCACACATCAACTCGAGATGAGAGGTTAGTCCCTGGCTTCGACTCCAGAGGAATACCACCTTACCACAAGCACCTCAAGAGGAGGCTTCTCTCAGCTCTAGGTATGTGAGAGGGACCCTGAGTTTGCGGCCTCACGTGGAATGGACACCGCGATGCCCTGACTCGTAATAAGGCCGGATATGCCTGCAGTGACTTGAATGCAGGCTAGTCTTGCATCTCCCAATACGAAAGGATGTCTGAATCCCCTGTGGAGACCACAGAGAAAGACCTAGTTCCCCACCTCATCCCGACCGGAGGCCTCACATCCTTTGAAAACTCCAGAGGTATTTGTAGATCAGTGCCTCCAAAGGAGACGATGCCTGACTCCTCGTGAAACTTGACTGGAGTCCCAGGATTCCTGTGGCACGTGGAAAGGGACACTTGCTCTCCGGCCTCAGCTGGAGAGGGGTCCCATTTGCCCTGCAAAGCCTCGAGGAGAATCCCGAGTTGTCCCTCGCAACTAGGCAGGAGTCCTGATGTCGCTGAACAAACACGTGCGAGGAAGCGCCGCCCCGGCGTAACTCTAGAATATACCACAGGTTCCCGCCGCAACTCGAGAAAAACCATGAGACTTCCCCCTCGCCGCGAGATGAGGCCCGATTCCCCTGCACTGCGTGCAGAGCAATGCCGTGTTGCACATCACACAGGAAAGGAGCCTTGATTTCCTTGATGGCACTCCAGAGAAAGCCCAAGAACACTGTTTCAAGGCTAGAGGGATCCTGAGGTCACTGTAGCAACACGAAAGAGCTCCGTGGACCAAAAATCAACTCGAGATGAGAGGTTAGTCCCTGGCTTCGACTCCACAGGAACACCACCTTACCACAAGCACCTCAAAAGGAGGCTTCTCTCAGCTCTAGGTATGTGAGAGGGACCCTGAGTTTGCGGCCTCAAGTGGAATTGACACCATGATGCCCTGACTCGAAATAAGGCCGGATATGCCTCAAGTGACTTGAATGCAGGCTCATCTTGCATCTCCCAAGACGAGAGGATGTCTGAATCCCCTGTGGAGACCACAGAGAAAGACCTAGTTCCCCACCTCATCGCGACCGGAGGCCTCACATCCTTGGAAAACTCCAGAGGGACGCGGAGATCAGTGCCTCTAAAGGAGACGATGCCTGACTCCTCGTGAAATTGATAGGAGTCCCAGGATTCCTGTGGCACGTGGAAAGGGACCCTTGGTCTCCCGCCTCAGCTGGAGAGCCGTCCCAATTGCCCTGCCAAGCCTCGAGGAGAATCACGAGTTGTCCCTCGCAACTAGGCCGGAGTCCTGACGTCGCTGTACAAACACGTGTGTGGAAGGGAAATCCCCGTCGTAACTCGAGAATATAAGCCAGGTTCCCGCCGCAACTCGAGAAAAACCATGAGACTTCCCCCTCGCCGCGAAATCAGGCCCGATTCCCCTGCACTGCATGCAGAGCAATGCCGTGTTGCACATCACACAGGAAAAGAGCCTTGATTTCCTTGATGGCACTCCAGAGAACGCCCAAGAACACTGTTTCAAGGCTAGAGGGATCCTGAGGTCACTGTAGCAACACGAAAGAGCTCCGTGGACCACAAATCAACTCGAGATGAGAGGTTAGTCCCTCTCTTCGACTCCAGAGGAATACCACCTTACCAAAAGCACCTCAAGAGGAGGCTTCTCTCAGCTCTAGGTATGTGAGAGTGACCCTGAGTTTGTGGCCTCAAGTGGAATGGACACCGCGATGCCCTGACTCGAAATAAGGCCGGATATGCCTGCAGTGACTTGAATGCAGGCTCGTCTTGCATCTCCCAAGACGAAAGGATGTCTGAATCCCCTGTGGAGACCACAGAGAAAGACCTAGTTCCCCACTCATAGCAACCGGAGGCCTCACATCCTTTGAAAACTCCAGAGGGACGCGGAGATCATTGCCTCCAAAGGAGACGATGCCTGACTCCTCGTGAATCTGGATAGGAGTCCAAGAATTTCTGTGGCACGGGGAAAGGGACCCTTGGTCTCCCGCCTCAGCTGGAGAGGCGTCCCAATTGCCCTGCCAAGCCTCGAGGAGAATCCCGAGTTGTCCCTCGCAACTAGGCAGGAGTCCTGACGTCGCTGAACAAACACGTGTGTGGAAGGGAAATCCCCGTCGTAACTCGAGAATATAAGCCAGGTTCCCGCCGCAACTCGAGAAAAACCATGAGACTTCCCCCTCGCCGCGAAATCAGGCCCGATTCCCCTGCACTGCGTGCAGAGCAATGCCGTGTTGCACATCACACAGGAAAAGAGCCTTGATTTCCTTGATGGCACTCCAGAGAACGCCCAAGAACACTGTTTCAAGGCTAGAGGGATCCTGAGGTCACTCTAGCAACACGAAAGAGCTCCGTGGACCACACATCAACTCGAGATGAGAGGTTAGTCCCTGGCTTCGACTCCAGAGGAATACCACCTTACCACAAGCACCTCAAGAGGAGGCTTCTCTCAGCTCTAGGTATGTGAGAGGGACCCTGAGTTTGCGGCCTCAAGTGGAATGGACACTGCGATGCCCTGACTCGTAATAAGGCCGGATATGCCTGCAGTGACTTGAATGCAGGCTAGTCTTGCATCTCCCAATACGAAAGGATGTCTGAATCCCCTGTGGAGACCACAGAGAAAGACCTAGTTCCCCACCTCATCCCGACCGGAGGCCTCACATCCTTTGAAAACTCCAGAGGTATTTGTAGATCAGTGCCTCCAAAGGAGACGATGCCTGACTCCTCGTGAAACTTGACTGGAGTCCCAGGATTCCTGTGGCACGTGGAAAGGGACACTTGCTCTCCGGCCTCAGCTGGAGAGGGGTCCCATTTGCCCTGCAAAGCCTCGAGGAGAATCCCGAGTTGTCCCTCGCAACTAGGCAGGAGTCCTGATGTCGCTGAACAAACACGTGCGAGGAAGCGCCGCCCCGGCGTAACTCTAGAATATACCACAGGTTCCCGCCGCAACTCGAGAAAAACCATGAGACTTCCCCCTCGCCGCGAGATGAGGCCCGATTCCCCTGCACTGCGTGCAGAGCAATGCCGTGTTGCACATCACACAGGAAAGGAGCCTTGATTTCCTTGATGGAACTCCAGAGAAACCCCAAGAACACTGTTTCAAGGCTAGAGGGATCCTGAGGTCACTGTAGCAACACGAAAGAGCTCCGTGGACCAAAAATCAACTCGAGATGAGAGGTTAGTCCCTGGCTTCGACTCCACAGGAACACCACCTTACCACAAGCACCTCAAAAGGAGGCTTCTCTCAGCTCTAGGTATGTGAGAGGGACCCTGAGTTTGCGGCCTCAAGTGGAATGGACACCATGATGCCCTGACTCGAAATAAGGCCGGATATGCCTCAAGTGACTTGAATGCAGGCTCATCTTGCATCTCCCAAGACGAGAGGATGTCTGAATCCCCTGTGGAGACCACAGAGAAAGACCTAGTTCCCCACCTCATCGCGACCGGAGGCCTCACATCCTTGGAAAACTCCAGAGGGACGCGGAGATCAGTGCCTCCAAAGGAGACGATGCCTGACTCCTCGTGAAACTTGATAGGAGTCCCAGGATTCCTGTGGCACGTGGAAAGGGACCCTTGGTCTCCCGCCTCAGCTGGACAGGCGTCCCAATTGCCCTGCCAAGCCTCGAGGAGAATCACGAGTTGTCCCTCGCAACTAGGCCGGAGTCCTGACGTCGCTGTACAAACACGTGTGTGGAAGGGAAATCCCCGTCGTAACTCGAGAATATAAGCCAGGTTCCCGCCGCAACTCGAGAAAAACCATGAGACTTCCCCCTCGCCGCGAAATCAGGCCCGATTCCCCTGCACTGCGTGCAGAGCAATGCCGTGTTGCACATCACACAGGAAAAGAGCCTTGATTTCCTTGATGGCACTCCAGAGAACGCCCAAGAACACTGTTTCAAGGCTAGAGGGATCCTGAGGTCACTGTAGCAACACGAAAGAGCTCCGTGGACCACAAATCAACTCGAGATGAGAGGTTAGTCCCTCTCTTCGACTCCAGAGGAATACCACCTTACCAAAAGCACCTCAAGAGGAGGCTTCTCTCAGCTCTAGGTATGTGAGAGTGACCCTGAGTTTGTGGCCTCAAGTGGAATGGACACCGCGATGCCCTGACTCGAAATAAGGCCGGATATGCCTGCAGTGACTTGAATGCAGGCTCGTCTTGCATCTCCCAAGACGAAAGGATGTCTGAATCCCCTGTGGAGACCACAGAGAAAGACCTAGTTCCCCACCTCATAGCAACCGGAGGCCTCACATCCTTTGAAAACTCCAGAGGGACGCGGAGATCATTGCCTCCAAAGGAGACGATGCCTGACTCCTCGTGAATCTGGATAGGAGTCCAAGAATTTCTGTGGCACGGGGAAAGGGACCCTTGGTCTCCCGCCTCAGCTGGAGAGGCGTCCCAATTGCCCTGCCAAGCCTCGAGGAGAATCCCGAGTTGTCCCTCGCAACTAGGCCGGAGTCCTGACGTCGCTGAACAAACACGTGTGTGGAAGGGCCATCCCCGTCGTAACTCGAGAATATACCCCAGGTTCCCGCCGCAACTCGAGAAAAACCATGAGACTTCCCCGTCGCCGCGAGATGAGGCCCGATTCCCCTGCACTGTGTGCAGAGCAATGCCGTGTTGCACATCACACAGGAAAGGAGCCTTGATTTCCTTGTTGGCACTCCAGAGAACCCCAAGAACACTGTTTCAAGGCTAGAAGGATCCTGAGGTCACTGTAGCAACACGAAAGAGCTCCGTGGACCAAAAATCATCTCGGGATGAGAGGTTAGTCCCTGGCTTCGACTCCAGAGGAATACCACCTTACCACAAGCACCTCAAGAGGAGGCTTCTCTCAGCTCTAGGTATGTGAGAGGGACCCGGAATTTGCGGGCTCAAGTGGAATGGACACGGCGATGCGCTGACTCGAAATAAGGCAGGATATCCCTGCAGTGACTTGAATGCAGGCTCGTCTTGCATCTCCCAAGACGAAAGGATGTCTGAATCCCCTGTGGAGACCACAGAGAAAGACCTAGTTCCCCACCTCATCGCGACCGGAGGCCTCACATCCTTTGAAAACTCCAGAGGGACGCGGAGATCAGTGCCTCCAAAGGAGACGATGCCTGACTCCTCGTGAAACTTGATAGGAGTCCCAGGATTCCTGTGGCACGTGGAAAGGGACCCTTGGTCTCCCGCCTCAGCTGGAGAGGGGTCCCAATTGCCCTGCCAAGCCTCGAGGAAAATCCCGAGTTGTCCCTCGCAACTAGGCAGGAGTCCTGACGTCGCTGAACAAACACGTGTGTCGAAGGGCCATCCCCGTCGTAACTCGAGAATATACCCCAGGTTCCCGCCGCAACTCGAGAAAAACCATGAGACTTCCCCCTCGCCGCGAGATGAGGCCCGATTCCCCTGCACTGCGTGCAGAGCAATGCCGTGTTGCACATCACACAGGAAAGAAGCCTTGTTTTCCTTGATGGCACTACAGAGAAACCCCAAGAACACTGTTTCAAGGCTAGAGGGATCCTGAGGTCACTGTAGCAACACGAAAGAGCTCCGTGGACCAAAAATCAACTCGAGATTAGAGGTTAGTCCCTGGCTTCGACTCCAGAGGAATACCACCTTACCACAAGCACCTCAAGAGGAGGCTTCTCTCAGCTCTAGGTATGTGAGAGGGACCCTGAGTTTGCGGCCTCAAGTGAAATGGACACCGCGATGTCCTGGCTCGAAATAAGGCCAGATATCCCTGCAGTGACATGAATGCAGGCTCGTTTTGCATCTCCCAAGATGAAAGGATGTCTAAATCCCCTGTGTAAACCACAGAGAATGGCCTAGTCCCCACCTCATCCCGACCGTAGTCCTCACATCCTTTGAAAACTCCAGAGGGACGCGGAGATCAGTGCCTCCAAAGGAGACGATGCCTGACTCCTCGTGAAACTTGATAGGAGACCCAGGATTCCTGTGTCACGGGAAAAGAGACACTTGGTCTCCCGCCTCAGCTGGAGAGGCGTCCCAATTGCCCTGCCAAGCCTCGCGGAGAATCCCAAGTTGTCCCTCGCAACTAGGCAGGAGTCCTGACGTCGCTGAAAAAACACATGTGTGGAAAGGTCATCCCCGTCGTAACTCGAGAATATACCCCAACTTCCCGCCGCAACTCGAGAAAAACCATGAGACTTCCCCCTCGCCGCGAGATGAGGCCCGATTCCCCTGCACTGCGTGCAGAGCAATGCCGTGTTACACATCACACAGGAAAGGAGCCTTGATTTCCTTGATGGCACTCCAGAGAAACCCCAAGAACACTGTTTCAAGGCTAGAGGGATCCTGAGGTCACTGTAGCCACACGAAAGAGCTCCGTGGACCCCAAATCAACTCGACATGAGAGGTTAGTCCCTGGCTTCGACTCCAGAGGAATACCACCTTACCACAAGCACCTCAAGAGGAGGCTTCTCTCAGCTCTAGGTATGTGAGAGGGACCCTGAGTTTGCGGCCTCAAGTGGAATGGACTCCACGATGCCCTGAATCGAAATAAGTCCGGATATGCCTGCAGTGACTTGAATGCAGGGTCGTCTTGCATCTCCCAAGACGAAAGGATATCTGAATCCCCTGTGGAGACCACAGAGAAAGACCTAGTTCCCCACCTCATCGCGACCGGAGGCCTCACGTCCTTTGAAAACTCCAGAGGGACGCGGAGATCAGTGCCTCCAAAGGAGACGATGCCTGACTCCTCGTGAAACTTGATAGGAGTCCCAGGATTCCTGTGGCACCTGGAAAGGGATCCTTGGTCTCCTGCCTCAGCTGGAGAGGCATCCCAATTGCCCTGCCATGCCTCGAGGAGAATCCCGAGTTGTCCCTCGCAATTAGGCAGGAGTCCTGACGTCGCTGAACAAACACGTGTGTGGAAGGGCCTTCCCCGTCGTAACTCGAGAAAGAACCCAGGTTCCCGCCGCAACTCGAGAAAAACCATGAGACTTCCCCCTCGCCGCGAGATGAGGCCTGATTCCCCTGCACTGCGTGCAGAGCAAGGCCGTGTTGCACATCACACAGGAAAGGAGCCTTGATTTCCTTGATGGCACTCCAGAGAAAGCCCAAGAACACTGTTTCAAGGCTAGAGGGATCCTGAGGTCACTGGAGCAACACGAAAGAGGTCCGTGGACCAAAAGTCAACTCGAGATGAGAGGTTAGTCCCTGGCTTCGACTCCAGAGGAATACCACCTTACCACAAGCACCTCAAGAGGAGGCTTCTCTCAGCTCTAGGTATGTGAGAGGGACCCGGAGTTTGCGGTCTCAAGTGGAATGGACACAACGATGCCCTGACTCGAAATAAGGCCGGATTTCCCTGCAGTGACTTGAATGCAGGCTCGTCTTGCATCTCCCAAGACGAAAGGATTTCTGAATCCCCTGTGAGACCACAGAGAAAGACCTAGTTCCCCACCTCATCGTGACCGGAGGCCTCAGATTCTTTGAAAACTCCAGAGGGATGCGGAGATCAGTGCCTCCAAAGGAGACGATGCCTGACTCCTCTTGAAACTTGATAGGAGTCCCAGGATTTCTGTGGCACGTGGAAAGGGACGCTTGGTCTCCCGCCTCAGCTGGAGAGGCGTCCCACTTGCCCTGCCAAGCCTCGAGGAGAATCCCGCGTTGTCACTCACAACTAGGCAGGAGTCCTGACGTCGCTGAACAAACAGGTGTGTGGAAGGGCCATCCCCGTCGTAACTAGAGAATATACCCCAGGTTCCCGCCGCAACTCGAGAAAAACCATGAGACTTCCCCCTCGCCGCGAGATGAGGCCCGATTCCCCTGCACTGCGTACAGAGCAATTCCGTGTTGCACATCACACAGGAAAGGAGCCTTGATTTCCTTGATGGCACCCAGAGTAAGCCCAAGAACACTGTTTCAAGGCTAGAGGGATCCTGAGGTACCTGTAGCAATACGAAAGAGCTCCGTGGACCACAAATCAACTCGAGATGAGAGGTTAGTGCCTGGCTTTGACTCCAGAGGAATACCACCTTACCACAAGCACCTCAAGAGGAGGCTTCTCTCAGCTCTAGGTATGTGAGAGGGACCCTGAGTTTGCGGCCTCAAGTGGAATGGACACCGCGATGCCCTGACTCGAAATAAGGCCGGATATGCCTGCAGTGACTTGAATGCAGGCTCGTCTTGCATCTCCCAAGACGAAAGGATGTCTGAATCCCCTGTGGAGACCACAGAGAAAGACCTAGTTCCCCACCTCATCGCGACCGGAGGCCTCACATCCTTTGAAAACTCCAGAGGGACGCGGAGATCAGTGCCTCCAAAGGAGACGATGCCTGACTCCTCTTGAAACTTGATAGGAGTCCCAGGATTCCTGTGGCACGTGGAAAGGGACCCTTGGTCTCCCGCCTCAGCTGGAGAGGCGTCCCAATTGCCCTGCCAAGCCTCGAGGAGAATCCCGAGTTGTCCCTCGCAACTAGGCAGGAGTCCTGACGTCGCTGAACAAACACGTGTGTGGAAGGGCCATCCCCGTCGTAACTCGAGAATATACCCCAGGTTCCCGCCGCAACTCGAGAAAAACCATGAGACTTCCCCCTCGCCGCGAGATCAGGCCCGATTCCCCTGCACTGCGTGCAGAGCAATGCCGTGTTGCACATCACACAGGAAAGGAGCCTTGATTTCCTTGATGGCACTGAAAAGAAACCCCAAAAACACTGTTTCAAGGCTAGAGGGATCCTGAGGTCCCTGTAGCAATACGAAAGAGCTCCGTGGACCACAAATCAACTCGAGATGAGAGGTTAGTGCCTGGCTTCGACTCCAGTGGAATACCACCTTACCACAAGCACCTCAAGAGGAGGCTTCTCTCAGCTCTAGGTATGTGAGAGGGACCCTGAGTTTGCGGCCTCAAGTGGAATGGACACCGCGATGCCCTGACGCGAAATAAGTCCGAATAGGCCTGCAGTGACTTGAATGCAGGCTCGTCTTGCATCTCCCAAGACGAAAGGATGTCTGAATTACCTGTGGAGACCACAGAGAAAGACCTAGTTCCCCACCTCATCGCGACCGGAGGCCTCACATCCTTTGAAAACTCCAGAGGGACGCGGAGATCAGTGCCTCCAAAGGAGACGATGCCTGACTCCTCTTGAAACTTGATAGGAGTCCCAGGATTCCTGTGGCACGTGGAAAGGGACCCTTGGTCTCCCGCCTCAGCTGGAGAGGCGTCCCAATTGCCCTGCCAAGCCTCGAGGAGAATCCCGAGTTGTCCCTCGCAACTAGGCAGGAGTCCTGACGTCGCTGAACAAACACGTGTGTGGAAGGGCCATCCCCGTCGTAACTCGAGAATATACCCCAGGTTCCCGCCGCAACTCGAGAAAACCATGAGACTTCCCCCTCGCCGCGAGATCAGGCCCGATTCCCCTGCACTGCGTGCAGAGCAATGCCGTGTTGCACATCACACAGGATAGGAGCCTTGATTTCCTTGATGGCACTCCAGAGAAACCCCAAGAACACTGTTTCAAGGCTAGAGGGATCCTGAGGTCACTGTAGCAACACGAAAGAGCTCCGTGGACCACAAATCAACTCGAGATGAGAGGTTACTTCCTGGCTTCGACTCCAGAGGAATACCACCTTACCACAAGCACCTCAAGAGGAGGCTTCTCTCAGCTCTAGGTATGTGAGAGGGACCCTGAGTTTGCAGCCTCAAATGCAATGGACACCACGATGCCCTTTCTCGAAATAAGGCCGGATATGCCTGCAGTGATTTGAATGCAGGCTCGTCTTGCATCTCCCAAGACGAAAGGATGTCTGAATCCCCTGTGGACACCACAGAGAAAGACCTAGTTCGCCACCTCATCGTGACCGGAGGCCTCACATCCTTTGAAAACTCCAGAGGGACACAGAGATCAGTGCCTCCAAAGGAGACGATGCCTGACTCCTCGTGAAACTTGATAGGAGTCCCAGGATTCCTGTGGCACGTGGAAAGGGACCCTTGGTCTCCCGCCTCAGCTGGAGAGGCGTCCCATTTGCCCTGCCAAGCCTCGAGGAGAATCCCGAGTTGTCCCTCGCAACTAGGCAGGAGTCCTCTCGTCGCTGAACAAACAGGTGTGTGGAAGGGCCATCCCCATCGTAACTCGAGAATATACCCCAGGTTCCCGCGGCAACTCGAGAAAAACCATGAGACTTCCCCCTCGCCCCGAGATGACGCCCGATTCCCCTGCACTGCGTGGAGAGCAATGCCGTGTTGCACATCACACAGGAAAGGAGCCTTGATTTCCTTGATGGCACTACAGAGAAAGCCCAAGAACACTGTTTCAAGGCTAGAGGGATCCTGAGGTCACTGTAGCAACACGAAAGAGCTCCGTAGACCACAAATCAACTCGAGATGAGAGGTTAGTCCCTGGATTCGACTCCAGAGGAATACCACCTTACCACAAGCACCTCAAGAGGAGGCTTCTCTCAGCTCTAGGTATGTGAGAGGAACCCTGAGTTTGCGGCCTCAAGTGGAATGGACACCGCGATGCCCTGACTCGAAATAAGGCCGGATATGCCTGCAGTGACTTGAATGCAGGCTTGTCTTGCATCTCCCAAGACGAAAGGATGTCTGAATTCCCTGTGGAGACCACAGAGAAAGACCTAGTTCCCCACCTCATCGCGACCGGAGGCCTCACATCCTTTGAAAACTCCAGAGGGACGCGGAGATCAGTGCCTCCAAAGGAGACGATGCCTGACTCCTCGTGAAACTTGATAGGAGTCCCAGGATTCCTGTGGCACGTGGAAAGGGACCCTTGGTCTCCCGCCTCAGCTGGAGAGGCGTCCCAATTGCCCTGCCAAGCCTCGAGGAGAATCCCGAGTTGTCCCTCGCAACTAGGCAGGAGTCCTCTCGTCGCTGAACAAACAGGTGTGTGGAAGGGCCATCCCCGTCGTAACTCGAGAATATACCCCAGGTTCCCGCCGCAACTCGAGAAAAACCATGAGACTTCCCCCTCGCCGCGAGATGAGGACCGATTCCCCTGCACTGCGTGCAGAGCAATGCCGGGTTGCACATCACACAGGAAAGGAGCCTTGATTTCCTTGATGGCACTCCAGAGAAACCCCAAGAACACTGTTTCAAGGCTAGAGGGATCCTGAGGTCACTGTAGCAACACGAAAGACCTCCGTAGACCACAAGTCAACTCGAGATGAGTGGTTAGTGCCTGGCTTCGACTCCAGAGGAATACCACCTTACCACAAGCACCTCAAGTGGAGGCTTCTCTCAGCTCTAGGTATGTAGGAGGGACCCTGAGTTTGCGGCCTCAAGTGGAATGGACACCGCGATGCCCTGACTCGATATAAGTCCGGATAGGCCTGCAGTGACTTGAATGCAGGCTCGTCTTGCATCTCCCAAGACGAAAAGATGTCTGAATTACCTGTGGAGACCACAGAGCAAGAACTAGTTCCCCACCTCATCGCGACCGGAGGCCTCACATCCTTTGAAAACTCCAGAGGGACGCGGAGATCAGTGCCTCCAAAGGAGACGATGCCTGACTCCTCGTGAAACTTGATAGGAGTCCCAGGATTCCTGTGGCACGTGGAAAGGGACCCTTGGTCTCCCGCCTCAGCTGGAGAGGCGTCCCAATTGCCCTGCCAAGCCTCGAGGAGAATCCCGAGTTGTCCCTCGCAACTAGGCAGGAGACCTGACGTCGATGAACAAACACGTGTGTGGAAGGGCCATCCCCGTCGTAACTCGAGAATATACCCCAGGTTCCCACCGCAACTCGAGAAAAACCATGAGACTTCCCCCTCGCCGCGAGATGAGGCCCGATTCCCCTGCACTGCGTGCAGAGCAATGCCGGGTTGCACATCACACAGGAAAGGAGCCTTGATTTCCTTGATGGCACTCCAGAGAAACCCCAAGAACACTGTTTCAAGGCTAGAGGGATCCTGAGGTCACTGTAGCAATACGAAAGAGCTCCGTGGACCACAAATCAACTCGAGATGAGAGGTTAGTGCCTGGCTTCGACTCCAGAGGAATACCACCTTACCACAAGCACCTCAAGAGGAGGCTTCTCTCAGCTCTAGGTATGTGAGAGGGACCCTGAGTTTGCGGCCTCAAGTGGAATGGACACCGCGATGCCCTGACTCGAAATAAGTCCGAATAGGCCTGCAGTGACTTGAATGCAGGCTCGTCTTGCATCTCCCAAGACGAAAGGATGTCTGAATTACCTGTGGAGACCACAGAGAAAGACCTAGTTCCCCACCTCATCGCGACCGGAGGCCTCACATCCTTTGAAAACTCCAGAGGGACGCGGAGATCAGTGCCTCCAAAGGAGACGATGCCTGACTCCTCTTGAAACTTGATAGGAGTCCCAGGATTCCTGTGGCACGTGGAAAGGGACCCTTGGTCTCCCGCCTCAGCTGGAGAGGCGTCCCAATTGCCCTGCCAAGCCTCGAGGAGAATCCCGAGTTGTCCCTCGCAACTAGGCAGGAGTCCTGACGTCGCTGAACAAACACGTGTGTGGAAGGGCCATCCCCGTCGTAACTCGAGAATATACCCCAGGTTCCCGCCGCAACTCGAGAAAAACCATGAGACTTCCCCCTCGCCGCGAGATCAGGCCCGATTCCCCTGCACTGCGTGCAGAGCAATGCCGTGTTGCACATCACACAGGAAAGGAGCCTTGATTTCCTTGATGGCACCCAGAGTAAGCCCAAGAACACTGTTTCAAGGCTAGAGGGATCCTGAGGTCCCTGTAGCAATACGAAAGAGCTCCGTGGACCACAAATCAACTCGAGATGAGAGGTTAGTGCCTGGCTTCGACTCCAGAGGAATACCACCTTACCACAAGCACCTCAAGAGGAGGCTTCTCTCAGCTCTAGGTATGTGAGAGGGACCCTGAGTTTGCGGCCTCAAGTGGAATGGACACCGCGATTCCCTGACTCGAAATAAGTCCGAATAGGCCTGCAGTGACTTGAATGCAGGCTCGTCTTGCATCTCCCAAGACGAAAGGATGTCTGAATTACCTGTGGAGACCACAGAGAAAGACCTAGTTCCCCACCTCATCGCGACCGGAGGCCTCACATCCTTTGAAAACTCCAGAGGGACGCGGAGATCAGTGCCTCCAAAGGAGACGATGCCTGACTCCTCGTGAAACTTGATAGGAGTCCCAGGATTCCTGTGGCACGTGGAAAGGGACCCTTGGTCTCCCGCCTCAGCTGGAGAGGCGTCCCAATTGCCCTGCCAAGCCTCGAGGAGAATCCCGAGTTGTCCCTCGCAACTAGGCAGGAGTCCTGACGTCGCTGAACAAACACGTGTGTGGAAGTGCCATCCCCGTCGTAACTCGAGAATATACCCCAGGTTCCCGCCGCAACTCGAGAAAAACCATGAGACTTCCCCCTCGCCGCGAGATCAGGCCCGATTCCCCTGCACTGCGTGCAGAGCAATGCCGTGTTGCACATCACACAGGAAAGGAGCCTTGATTTCCTTGATGGCACTGAAGAGAAACCCCAAAAACACTGTTTCAAGGCTAGAGGGATCCTGAGGTCACTGTAGCAACACGAAAGAGCTCCGTGGACCACAAATCAACTCGAGATGAGAGGTTAGTCCCTGGCTTCGACTCCAGAGGAATGCCACCTTACCACAAGCACCTCAAGAATAGGCTTCTCTCACCTCTAGGTATGTGAGAGGGACCCTGAGTCTGCGGCCTCAAGTGGAATGGACACCGCGATGCCCTGACTCGAAATAAGGCCGGATATGCCTGCAGTGACTTGAATGCAGGCTCGTCTTGCATCTCCCAAGACGAAAGGATGTGTGAATTCCCTGTGGAGACCACAGAGAAAGACCTAGTTTCCCACCTCATCGCGACCGGAGGCCTCACATCCTTTGAAAACTCCAGAGGGATGCGGAGATCAGTGCCTCCAAAGGAGACGATGCCTGACTCCACGTGAAACTTGATAGGAGTCCCAGGATTCCTGTGGCACGTGGAAAGGGACCCTTGGTCTCCCGCCTCAGCTGGAGAGGCGTCCCAATTTCCCTGCCAAGCCTCGAGGAGAATCCCGCGTTGTCCCTCGCAATTAGGCAGGAGTCCTGATGTCGCTGAACAAACAGGTGTGTGGAAGGGCCATCCCCGTCGTAACTCGAGAATATACCCCAGGTTCCCGCCGCAACTCGGGAAAAACCATGAGACTTCCCCCTCGCCGCGAGATGAGGCCCGATTCCCCTGCACTGCGTGCAGAGCAATGCCGTGTTGCACATCACACAGGAAAGGAGCCTTGATTTCCTTGATGGCACTCCAGAGAAACCCCAAGAACACTGTTTCAAGGCTAGAGGGATCCTGAGGTCACTGTAGCAACACGAAAGAGCTCCGTGGACCACAAATCAACTCGAGATGAGAGGTTACTTCCTGGCTTCGACTCCAGAGGAATACCACCTAACCACAAGCACCTCAAGAGGAGGCTTCTCTCACCTCTAGGTATGTGAGAGGGACCCTGAGTTTGCGGCCTCACGTGGAATGGACACCGCGATGCCCTGACTCGAAATAAGGCCGGATATGCCTGCAGTGACTTGAATGCAGGCTCATCTTGCATCTCCCAAGACGAAAGGATGTCTGAATTACCTGTGGAGACCACAGAGAAAGACCTAGTTCCCCACCTCATCGCGACCGGAGGCCTCACATCCTTTGAAAACTCCAGAGGGACGCGGAGATCAGTGCCTCCAAAGGAGACGATGCCTGACTCCTCGTGAAACTTGATAGGAGTCCCAGGATTCCTGTGGCACGTGGAAAGGGACGCTTGGTCTCCCGCCTCAGCTGGAGAGGCGTCCCACTTGTCCTGCCAAGCCTCGAGGAGAATCCCGAGTTGTCCCTCGCAACTAGGCAGGAGTCCTGACGTCGCTGAACAAACACGTGTGTGGAAGGGCCATCCCCGTCGTAACTCGAGAATAAACCCCAGGTTCCCGCCGCAACTCGAGAAAAACCATGAGACTTCCCCCTCGCCGCGAGATGAGGCCCGATTCCCCTGCACTGCGTGCAGAGCAATGCCGTGTTGCACATCACACAGGAAAGGAGCCTTGATTTCCTTGATGGCACTCCAGAGAAACACCAAGAACACTGTTTCAAGGCTAGAGGGATCCTGAGGTCACTGTAGCAACACGAAAGAGCTCCGTAGACCACAAATCAACTCGAGATGAGTGGTTAGTGCCTGGCTTCGACTCCAGAGGAATACCACCTTACCACAAGCACCTCAAGAGGAGGCTTCTCGCAGCTCTAGGTATGTAGGAGGGACCCTGAGTTTGCGGCCTCAAGTGGAATGGACACCGCCATGCCCTCACTAGAAATTAGGCCGGATATGCCTGCAGTGACTTGAATGCAGGCTCGTCTTGCATCTCCCAAGACGAAAGGATGTCTGAATCCCCTGTGGAGACCACAGAGAAAGACCTAGTTCCCCACCTCATCGCGTCCGGAGACCTCACATCCTTTGAAAACTCCAGAGGGACGCGGAGATCAGTGCCTCCAAAGGAGACGATGCCTGACTCCTCGTGAAACTTGATAGGAGTCCCAGGATTCCTGTGGCACGTGGAAAGGGACACTTGGTCTCCCGCCTCAGCTGGAGAGGCGTCCCAATTGCCCTGCCAAGCCTCGAGGAGAATCCCGAGTTGTCCCTCGCAACTAGGCAGGAGTCCTGACGTCGATGAACAAACAGGTGTGTGGAAGGGCCATCCCCGTCGTAACTCGAGAATATACCCCAGGTTCCCGCCGCAACTCGAGAAAAACCATGAGAGTTCCCCCTCGCCGCGAGATGAGGCCCGATTCCCCTGCACTGCGTGCAGAGCAATGCCGTGTTGCACATCACACAGGAAAGGAGCCTTGATTTCCTTGATGGCACTCCAGAGAAACACCAAGAACACTGTTTCAAGGCTAGAGGGATCCTGAGGTCACTGTAGCAACACGAAAGTGCTCCGTAGACCACAAATCAACTCGAGATGAGTGGTTAGTGCCTGGCTTCGACTCCAGAGGAATACCACCTTACCACAAGCACCTCAAGTGGAGGCTTCTCTCAGCTCTAGGTATGTAGGAGGGACCCTGAGTTTGCGGCCTCAAGTGGAATGGACACCGCGATGCCCTGACTCGAAATAAGGCCGGATATGCCAGCAGTGACTTGAATGCAGGCTCGTCTTGCATCTCCCAAGACGAAAGGATGTCTGAATCCCCTGTGGAGACCACAGAGAAAGACCTAGTTCCCCACCTCATCGCGACCGGAGACCTCACATCCTTTGAAAACTCCAGAGGGACGCGGAGATCAGTGCCTCCAAAGGAGACGATGCCTGACTCCTCGTGAAACTTGATAGGAGTCCCAGGATTCCTGTGGCACGTGGAAAGGGACCCTTGGTCTCCCGCCTCAGCTGGAGAGGCGTCCCAATTGCCCTGCCAAGCCTCGAGGAAAATCCCGAGTTGTCCCTCGCAACTAGGCAGGAGTCCTGACGTCGCTGAACAAACACGTGTGTGGAAGGGCCATCCCCGTCGTAACTCGAGAATATACCCCAGGTTCGCGCCGCAACTCGGGAAAAACCATGAGACTTCCCCCTCGCCGCGAGATGAGGCCCGATTCCCCTGCACTGCGTGCAGAGCAATGCCGTGTTGCACATCACACAGGAAAGGAGCCTTGATTTCCTTGATGGCACGCCAGAGAAACCCCAAGAACACTGTTTCAATGCTAGAGGGATCCTGAGGTCACTGTAGCAACACGAAAGAGCTCCGTGGACCACAAATCAAGTCGAGATGAGAGGTTACTTCCTGGCTTCGAATCCAGAGGAATACCACCTTACCACAAGCACCTCTAGAGGAGGCTTCTCTCAGCTCTAGGTATGTGAGAGGGACCCTGAGTTTGCGGCCTCAAGTGGAATGGACACCGCAATGCCCTGACTCGATATAAGTCCGGATATCCCTGCAGTGACTTGAATGCAGGCTCGTCTTGCATCTCCCAAGACGAAAAGATGTCTGAATTACCTGTGGAGACCACAGAGCAAGACCTAGTTCCCCACCTCATCGCGACCGGAGGCCTCACATCCTTTGAAAACTCCAGAGGGACGCGGAGATCAGTGCCTCCAAAGGAGACGATGCCTGACTCCTCGTGAAACTTGATAGGAGTCCCAGGATTCCTGTGGCACGTGGAAAGGGACCCTTGGTCTCCCGCCTCAGCTGGAGAGGCGTCCCAATTGCCCTGCCAAGCCTCGAGGAGAATCCCGAGTTGTCCCTCGCAATTGGCAGGAGAGCTGACGTCGATGAACAAACACGTGTGTGGAAGGGCCATCCCCGTCGTAACTGGAGAATATACCCCAGGTTCCCGCCGCAACTTGAGAAAAACCATGAGACTTCCCCCTCGCCGCGAGATGAGGCCCGATTCCCCTGCACTGCGTGCAGAGCAATGCCGGGTTGCACATCACACAGGAAAGGAGCCTTGATTACCTTGATGGCACTCCAGAGAAACCCCAAGAACACTGTTTCAAGGCTAGAGGGATCCTGAGGTCACTGTAGCAACACGAAAGAGCTCTGTGGACCACAAACCATCTCGAGATGAGAGGTTAGTGGCTGGCTTCGACTCCAGAGGAATACCACCTTACCACAAGCACCTCAAGAGGAGGCTTCTCTCACCTCTAGGTATGTGAGAGGGACCCTGAGTTTGCGGCCTCACGTGGAATGGACACCGCGATGCCCTGACTCGAAATAAGGCCGGATATGCCTGCAGTGACTTGAATGCAGGCTCATCTTGCATCTCCCAAGACGAAAGGATGTCTGAATTACCTGTGGAGACCACACAGAAAGACCTAGTTCCCCACCTCATCGCGACCGGAGGCCTCACATCCTTTGAAAACTCCAGAGGGACGAGGAGATCAGTGCCTCCAAAGGAGACGATGCCTGACTCCTCGTGAAACTTGATAGGCGTCCCAGGATTCCTGTGGCACGTGGAAAGGGACGCTTGGTCTCCCGCCTCAGCTGGAGAGGCGTTCCACTTGCCCTGCCAAGCCTCGAGGAGAATCCCGAGTTGTCCCTCGCAACTAGGCAGGAGTCCTGACGTCGCTGAACAAACACGTGTGTGGAAGGGCCATCCCCGTGGTAACTCGAGAATATACCCCAGGTTCCCGCCGCAACTCGAGAAAAACCATGAGACTTCCCCCTCGCCGCGAGATGAGGCCCGATTCCCCTGCACTGCGTGCAGAGCAATGCCGTGTTGCACTTCACACAGGAAAGGAGCCTTGATTTCCTTGATGGCACTCCAGAGAAAGCCCAAGAACACTGTTCCGAGGCTAGAGGGATCCTGAGGTCACTGTAGCAACAGGAAAGAGCTCCGTGGACCAGAAATCATCTCGAGATGAGAGGCTAGTCCCTCTCTTCGACTCCAGAGGAATACCACCTTACCACAAGCACCTCAAGAGGAGACTTCTCTCAGCTATAAGTGTGTAGGAGGGAACCTGAGTTTGCGGCCTCAAGTGGAATGGACACCGCGATGCCCTGACTCGAAATAAGGCCGGATATGCTTGCAGTGACTTGAATGCAGGCTTGTCTTGCATCTCCCAAAACGAAAGGATGTCTGAATCCCACGTGGAGACCACAGAGAAAGACCTAGTTCCCCACCTCATCGCGACCGGAGGCCTCACATCCTTTGAAAACTCCAGAGGGACGCGGAGATCAGTGCCTCCAAAGGAGACGATGCCTGACTCCTCGTGAAACTTGATAGGAGTCCCAGGATTCCTGTGGCACGTGGAAAGGGACCCTTGGTCTCCCGCCTGAGCTGGAGAGGCGTCCCAATTGCCCTGCAAAGCCTCGAGGAGAATCCCGAGTTGTCCCTCTGAACTAGGCAGTAGTCCTGACGTCGATGAACAAACACGTGTGTGGAAGGGCCATCCCCGTCGTAACTCGAGAATATACCCCAGGTTCCCACCGCAACTCGAGAAAAACCATGAGACTTCCACCTTGCCGTGAGATGACGTCCGATTCCCCTGCACTGCGTGCAGAGCAATTCCGTGTTGCACTTCACACAGGAAAGGAGCCTTGATTTCCTTGATGGCACTCCAGAGAAAGCCCAAGAACACTGTTCCAAGGCTAGAGGGATCCTGAGGTCACTGTAGCAACACGAAAGAGCTCCGTGGACCACAAATCAACTTGAGATGAGAGGTTAGTGCCTGGCTTCGACTCCAGAGGAATACCACCTTACCACAAGCACCTCAAGAGGAGGCTTCTCTCAGCTCTAGGTATGTGAGAGGGACCCTGAGTTTGCGGCCTCAAGTGGAATGGACACCGCGATGCCCTGACTCGAAATAAGGCCGGATATGCCTGCAGTGACTTCATTGCAGGCTCGTCTTGCATCTCCCAAGACGAAAGGATGTCTGAATCCCATGTGGAGACCACAGAGAAAGACCTAGTTCCCCACCTCATCGCGACCGGAGGCCTCACATCCTTTGAAAACTCCAGAGGGACGCGGAGATCAGTGCCTCCAAAGGAGACGATGCCTGACTCCTCGTGAAACTTGATCGGAGTCCCAGGATTCCTGTGACACGTGGAAAGGGACCCTTGGTCTCCCCCCTCAGCTGGAGAGGCGTCTCAATTGCCCTGCCAAGCCTCGAGGAGAATCCCGAGTTGTCCCTCGAAACTAGGCAGGAGTCCTGACGTCTCTGAACAAGCACGTGTGTGGAAGGGCCATCCCCGTCGTAACTCGAGATTATACCCCAGGTTCCCGCCGCAACTCGAGAAAAACCATGAGACTTCCCCCTCGCCGCGAGATGAGGCCCGATTCCCCTGCACTGCGTGCAGAGCAATGCAGTGTTGCACATCACACAGGAAAGGAGCATTGATTTCCTTGATGGCACTCCAGAGAAACCTCAAGAACACTGTTTCAAGGCTAGAGGGATCCTGAGGTCACTGTAGCAACACGAAAGAGCTCCGTGGACCAAAAATCAACTCGAGATGAGAGGTTAGTCCATGGCTTCGACTCCAGAGGAATACCACCTTACCACAAGCACCTCAAGAGGAGGCTTCTCTCAGCTGTAGGTATGTGAGAGGGGCCCTGAGTTTGCGGCCTCAAGTGGAATGGACACCGCGATGCCCTGACTCAAAATAAGGCCGGATATCCCTGCAGTGACTCGAATGCAGGCTTGTCTTGCATCTCCCAAGTCGAAAGGATCTCTGAATCCCGTGTGGAGACCACAGAGAAAGACCTAGTTCCATACCTCATCCCGACCGGAGGCATCACATCCTTTGAAAACTCCAGAGGGACGCGGAGATCAGTGCCTCCAAAGGAGACGATGCCTGACTCCTCGTGCAACTTGATAGGAGTCCCAGGATTCTTGTGGCACGTGGAGAGGGACACTTGATCTCCCACCTCAGCTGGAGAGGCGTCCCAATTGCCCTGCCAAGCCTCGAGGAGAATCCCGAGTTGTCCCTCGCAACTAGGCAGGAGTCCTGACGTCGCTGAACAAACGCGTGTGTGGAAGGGCCATCCCCGTCGTAACTCGAGATTATACCCCAGGTTCCCGGCGCAACTCGAGAAAAACCATGAGACTTCCCCCTCGCCGCGAGATAAGGCCCGATTCCCCTGCACTGCGTGCAAAGCAATGCCGTGTTGCACATCACACAAGAACGGAGCCTTGATTTCCTTGATGGCACTCCAGAGAAAGCCCAAGAACACTGTTTCAAGGCTAGAGGGATCCTGAGGTCAATGTAGCAACACGAAAGAGCTCCGAGGACCACAAATCAACTCGAGATGAGAGGTTAGTCCCTGGCTTCGACTCCAGAGGAATACCACCTTACCACAAGCACCTCAAGAGGAGGCTTCTCTCAGCTCTAGGTATGTGAGAGGGACCCTGAGTTTGCGGCCTCAAGTAGAATGGACACTGCGATGCCCTGACTCGAAATAAGGCCGGATATGCCTGCAGTGACTTGAATGCAGGCTCGTCTTGCATCTCCCAAGATGAAAGTATGTCTGAATTCCCTGTGGAGACCACAGAGAAAGACCTAGTTCCCCACCTCATCGCGACCGGAGGCCTCACATCCTTTGAAAACTCCAGAGGGACGCAGAGATCAGTGCCTCCAAAGGAGACGATGCCTGACTCCTCGTGAAACTTGATAGGAGTCCCAGGATTCCTGTGGCACGTGGAAAGGGACCCTTGGTCTCCCGCCTCAGCTGGAGAGGCGTCCCAATTGCCCTGCCAAGCATTGAGGAGAATCCCGAGTTGTCCCTCGCAACTAGGCAGGAGTCCTGACGTCGCTGAACAAACAGGTGTGTGGAAGGGCCATCCCCGTCGTAACTCGAGAATATACCCCAGGTTCCCGCCGCAACTCGTGAAAAACCATGAGACTTCCCCCTCGCCGCGAGATGAGGCCCGATTCCCCTGCACTGCGTGCAGAGCAATGCCGTGTTGCATATCACACAGGAAAGGAGCCTTGATTTCCTTGATGGCACTCCAGAGAAACCCCAAGAACACTGTTTCAAGGCTAGAGGGATCCTGAGGTCACTGTAGCAACACGAAAGAGCTCCGTGGACCACAAATCAACTCGAGATGAGAGGTTAGTGACTGGCTTCGACTCCAGAGGAATACCACCTTACCACAAGCACCTCAAGAGGAGGCCTCTCTCAGCACTACGTATGTGAGAGGGACCCTGAGTTTGCGGCCTCAAGTGGAATGGACATCGATGACCTGACTCGAAATAAGGCCGGAAATGCCTGCAGTGACTTGAATGCAGGCTCGTCTTGCATCTCCAAAGACGAAAGGATGTCTGAATTCCCTGTGGAGACCACAGAGAAAGACCTAGTTCCCCACCTCATTGCGACCGGACGCCTCACATCCTTCGGAAACTCCAGAGGGATGCGGAGATCAGTGCCTCCAAAGGAGACGATGTCTGACTCCTCATGAAACTTGATAGGAGTCCCAGGATTCCTGTGGCACGTGGAAAGGGACCCTTGGTCTCCCGCCTCAGCTGGAGAGGCGTCCCAATTGCCCTGCCAAGCCTCGAGGAGAATCCCGAGTTGTCCCTCGCAACTAGGCAGGAGTCCTGACGTCGCTGAACAAACACGTGTGTGGAAGGGCCATCCCCGTCGTAACTCGAGAATATACCCCAGGTTCCCGCCGCACTCGAGAAAAACCATGAGACTTCCCCCTCGCTGCGAGATGAGGCCCGATTCCCCTGCACTGCCTCCAGAGCAATGCCGTGTTACACATCACACAGGAAAGGAGCCTTGATTTCCTTGATGGCACTCCAGAGAAAGCCCAAGAACACTGTTCCAAGGCTAGAGGGATCCTGAGGTCACTGTAGCAACACGAAAGAGCTCCGTGGACCACAAATCAACTTGAGATGAGAGGTTAGTGCCTGGCTTCGACTCCAGAGGAATACCACCTTACCACAAGCACCTCAAGAGGAGGCTTCTCTCAGCTCTAGGTATGTGAGAGGGACCCTGAGTTTGCGGCCTCAAGTGGAATGGACACCGCGATGCCCTGACTCGAAATAAGGCCGGATATGCCTGCAGTGACTTGAATGCAGGCTCATCTTGCATCTCCCAAGACAAAAGGATGTCTGAATCCCATGTGGAGACCACAGAGAAAGACATAGTTCCCCACCTCATCGCGACTGGAGGCCTAACATCCTTTGAAAACTCCAGAGGGACGCGGAGATCAGTGCCTCCAAAGGAGACGATGCCTGACTCCTCGTGAAACTTGATAGGAGTCCCAGGATTCCTGTGACACGTGGAAAGGGACCCTTGGTCTCCCCCCTCAGCTGGAGAGGCGTCCCAATTGCCCTGCCAAGCCTCGAGGAGAATCCCGAGTTGTCCCTCGCAACTAGGCAGGAGTCCTGACGTCGCTGAACAAACACGTGTGTGGAAGGGCCATCCCCGTCGTAACTCGAGATTATAACCCAGGTTCCCGCTGCAACTCGAGAAAAACCATGAGACTTCCCCCTCGCCGCGAGATGAGGCCCGATTCCCCTGCACTGCGTGCAGAGCAATGCAGTGTTGCACATCACACAGGAAAGGAGCATTGATTTCCTTGATGGCACTCCAGAGAAACCCCAAGAACACTGTTTCAAGGCTAGAGGGATCCTGAGGTCGCTGTAGCAACACGAAAGAGCTCCGTGGACCAAAAATCAACTCGAGATGAGAGGTTAGTCCATGGCTTCGACTCCAGAGGAATACCACCTTACCACAAGCACCTCAAGAGGAGGCTTCTCTCAGCTCTAGGTATGTGAGAGGGACCCTGAGTTTGCGGCCTCAAGTGGAATGGACACCGCGATGCCCTGACTCAAAATAAGGCCGGATATCCCTGCAGTGACTCGAATGCAGGCTTGTCTTGCATCTCCCAAGATGAAAGGATGTCTGAATCCCCTGTGGAGACCACAGAGAAAGACCTAGTTCCATACCTCATCCCGACCGGAGGCCTCACATCCTTTGAAAACTCCAGAGGGACGCGGAGATCAGTGCCTCCAAAGGAGACGATGCCTGACTCCTCGTGAAACTTGATAGGAGTCCCAGGATTCCTGTGGCACGTGGAAAGGGACGCTTGGTCTCCCGCCTCAGCTGGAGAGGCGTCCCACTTGCCCTGCCAAGCCTCGAGGAGAATCCCGAGTTGTCCCTCGCAACTAGGCAGGAGTCCTGACGTCGCTGAACAAACGCGTGTGTGGAAGGGCCATCCCCGTCGTAACTCGAGATTATACCCCAGGTTCCCGGCGCAACTCGAGAAAAACCATGAGACTTCCCCCTCGCCGCGAGATAAGGCCCGATTCCCCTGCACTGCGTGCAAAGCAATGCCGTCTTGCACATCACACAAGAACGGAGCCTTGATTTCCTTGATGGCACTCCAGAGAAAGCCCAAGAACACTGTTTCAAGGCTAGAGGGATCCTGAGGTCAATGTAGCAACACGAAAGAGCTCCGAGGACCACAAATCAACTCGAGATGAGAGGTTAGTCCCTGGCTTTGACTCCAGAGGAATACCACCTTACCACAAGCACCTCAAGAGGAGGCTTCTCTCAGCTCTAGGTATGTGAGAGGGACCCTGAGTTTGCGGCCTCAAGTAGAATGGACACTGCGATGCCCTGACTCGAAATAAGGCCGGATATGCCTGCAGTGACTTGAATGCAGGCTCGTCTTGCATCTCCCAAGATGAAAGGATGTCTGAATTCCCTGTGGAGACCACAGAGAAAGACCTAGTTCCCCACCTCATCGCGATCGGAGGCCTCACATCCTTTGAAAACTCCAGAGGGACGCAGAGATCAGTGCCTCCAAAGGAGACGATGCCTGACTCCTCGTGAAACTTGATAGGAGTCCCAGGATTCCTGTGGCACGTGGAAATGGACCCTTGGTCTCCCGCCTCAGCTGGAGAGGCGTCCCAAATGCCCTGCCAAGCCTCGAGGAGAATCCCGAGTTGTCCCTCGCAACTAGGCAGGAGTCCTGACCTCGCTGAACTAACAGGTGTGTGGAAGGGCCATCCCCGTCGTAACTCGAGAATATACCCCAGGTTCCCGCTGCAACTCGAGAAAAACCATGAGACTTCCCCCTCGCTGCGAGATGAGGCCCGATTACCCTGCACTGCGTGCAGAGCAATGCCGTGTTGCACATCACACAGGAAAGGAGCCTTGATTTCCTTGATGGCACTCCAGAGAAACCCCAAGAACACTGTTTCAAGGCTAGAGGGATCCTGAGGTCACTGTAGCAACACGAAAGAGCTCCATGGACCACATATCAACTCGACATGAGAGGTTACTCCCTGGCTTCGGCTCCAGAGGGATACCACCTTACCACAAGCACCTCTAGAGGAGGCTTCTCTCAGCACTAGGTATGTGAGAGGGACCCTGAGTTTGCGGCCTCAAGTGGAATGGACACCACGATGCCCTGACTCGAAATAAGTCCGAATAGGCCTGCAGTGACTTGAATGCAGGCTCGTCTTGCATCTCCCAAGACGAAAGGATGTCTGAATCCCCTGTGGAGACCACAGAGAAAGACCTAGTTCCCCACCTCATCGCGACCGGAGGCCTCACATCTTTGAAAATTCCAGAGGGACGCGGAGATCAATGCCTTCAAAGGAGACGATGCCTGACTCCTCTTGAAACTTGATAGGAGTCCCAGGATTCCTGTGGAACGTGGAAAGGGACACTTGGTCTCCCGCCTCAGCTGGAGAGGTGTCCCACTTGCCCTGCCAAGCCTCGAGGAGAATCCCGAGTTGTCCCACGCAAGTAGGAAGGAGTCCTGACCTCGCTGAACAAACACGTATGTGGAAGGGCCATCCCCGTCGGAACTCGAGAATATACCCCAGGTTCCCGCCGCAACTCGTGAAAAACCATGAGACTTCCCCCTCGCCGCGAGATGAGGCCCGATTCCCCTGCACTGCGTGCAGAGCAATGCCGTTGTGCACATCACACAGGATAGGAGCCTTGATTTCCTTGATGGCACTCCAGAGAAACCCCAAGAACACTGTTTCAAGGCTAGAGGGATCCTGAGGTCACTGTAGCAACACGAAAGAGCTCCGTGGACCATAAATCAACTCGAGAAGAAAGGTTAGTCCCTCTTTTCGACTCCAGAGGAATACCACCTTACCACAAGCACCTCAAGAGGAGGCTTCTCTCAGCTCTAGGTATGTGAGAGGGACCCTGAGTTTGCGGCCTCAAGTGGAATGGACACCGCGATGCCCTGACTAGAAATAAGGCCGGATATGCCTGCAGTGACTTGAATGCAGGTTCGTCTTGCATCTCCCAAGACGAAAGGATGTCTGAATCCCCTGTGGAGACCACAGAGAAAGACCTAGTTCCCCACCTCATCGCGACCGGAGGCCTCACATCCTTTGAAAACTCAAGAGGGACGCAGTGATCAGTGCCTCCAAAGGAGACGATACCTGACTCCTCGTGAAACTTGATAGAAGTCCCAGGATTCCTGTGGCACGTGGAAAGGGACCCTTGGTCTCCCGCCTCAGCTGGAGAGGCGTCCCAATTGCCCTGCCAAGCCTCGAGGAGAATCCCGAGTTGTCCCTCGCAACTAGGCAGGAGTCCTGACGTCACTGAACAAACAGGTGTGTGGAAGGGCCATCCCCGTCGTAACTCGAGAATATACCCCAGGTTCCCGCCGCAACTCGAGAAAAACCATGAGACTTCCCCCTCGCCGCGAGATGAGGCCCGATTCCCCTGCACTGCGTGCAGAGCAATGCCGTGTTGCACATCACACAGGAAAGGAGCCTTGATTTCCTTGATGGCACTCCAGAGAAACCCCAAGAACACTGTTTCAAGGCTAGAGGGATCCTGAGGTCACTGTAGCAACACGAAAGAGCTCCGTGGACCACAAATCAACTCGAGATGAGAGGTTAGTCCCTGGCTTCGACTCCAGAGGAATACCACCTTACCACAAGCACCTCAAGAGGAGGCCTCTCTCAGCTCTACGTATGTGAGAGGGACCCTGAGTTAGTGGCCTCAAGTGGAATGGACACTTCGATGACCTGACTCGAAATAAGGCCGGAAATGCCTGCGGTGACTTGAATGCAGGCTCGTCTTGCATCTCCCATGACGAAAGGATGTCTGAATTCCCTGTGGAGACCACAGAGAAAGACCTAGTTCCCCACCTCATTGCGACCGGACGCCTCACATCCTTCGGAAACTCCAGAGGGACGCGGAGATCAGTGCCTCCAAAGGAGACGATGTCTGACTCCTCATGAAACTTGATAGGAGTCCCAGGATTCCTGTGGCACGTGGAAAGGGACCCTTGGTCTCCCGCCTCAGCTGGAGAGGCGTCCCAATTGCCCTGCCAAGCCTCGAGGAGAATCCTGAGTTGTCCCTCGCAACTAGGCAGGAGTCCTGACGTCGCTGAACAAACACGTGTGTGGAAGGGCCATCCCCGTCGTAACTCGAGAATATACCACAGGTTCCCGCCGCACTCGAGAAAAACCATCAGACTTCCCCCTCGCTGCGAGATGAGGCCCGATTCCCCTGCACTGCCTCCAAAGCAATGCCGTGTTACACATCACACAGGAAAGGAGCCTTGATTTCCTTGATGGCACTCCAGAGAAAGCCCGAGAACACTGTTTCAACGCTAGAGGGATCCTGAGGTCACTGTAGCAACACGAAAGAGCTCCGTGGACCACAAATCAACTGGAGATGAGAGGTTAGTGCCTGGCTTCGACTCCAGAGGAATACCACCTTACCACAAGCACCTCAAGAGGAGGCTTCTCTCAGCTCTAGGTATGTGAGAGGGACCCTGAGTTTGCGGCTTCAAGTGGAATGGACACCGCGATGCCCTGACTCAAAATAAGGCCGGATATGCCTGCAGTGACTTGAATGCAGGCTCGTCTTGCATCTCCCAAGACGAAAGGATGTCTGAATTCCCTGTGGAGACCACAGAGAAAGACCTAGTTCCCCACCTCATCGCGACCGGAGGCCTCACATCCTTTGAAAACTCCAGAGGGACGCGGAGATAAGTGCCTCCAAAGGAGACGATGCCTGACTCCTCGTGAAACTTTATAGGAGTCCCGGGATTCCTGTGGCACGTGGAAAGGGACCCTTGGTCTCCCGCCTCAGCTGGAGAGGCGTCCCAATTGCCCTGCCAAGCCTCGAGGAGAATCCCGAGTTGTCCCTCGAAACTAGGCAGGAGTCCTGACGTCTCTGAACAAACACGTGTGTGGAAGGGCCATCCCCGTCGTAACTTGAGAATATACCCCAGGTTCCCGCCGCAACTCGAGAAAAACCATGAGACTTCCCCCTCGCCGCGAGATGAGGCCCGATTCCCCTGCACTGCGTGCAGAGCAATGCCGTGTTGCACATCACACAGGAAAGGAGCCTTGATTTCCTTGATGGCACTCCAGAGAAAGCCCAAGAACACTGTTTCAAGGCTGGAGGGATCCTGAGGTCACTGTAGCAACACGAAAGAGCTCCGTGGACCACAAATCAACTCGAGATGAGAGGTTAGTGCCTGGCTTCGACTGCAGAGGAATACCACCTTACCACAAGCACCTGTAGGGGAGGCTTCTCTCAGCTCTAGGTATGTGAGAGGGACCCTGAGTTTGCTGCCTCAAGTGGAATGGACACCGCGATGCCCTGACTCGAAATAAGGCCGGATATGCCTGCAGTGACTTGAATGCAGGCTCGTCTTGCATCTCCCAAGACGAAAGGATGTCTGAATCCCCTGTGGAGACCACAGAGAAAGACGTAGTTCCCCACCTCATCGCGACCGGAGGCCTCACATCCTTTGAAAACTCCAGAGGGACGCGGAGATCAGTGCCTCCAAAGGAGACGATGCCTGACTCCTCGTGAAACTTGATAGGAGTCCCAGGATTCCTGTGACACGTGGAAAGGGACCCTTGGTCTCCCCCCTCAGCTGGAGAGGCGTCCCAATTGCCCTGCCAAGCCTCGAGGAGAATCCCGAGTTGTCCCTCGAAACTAGGCAGGAGTCCTGACGTCTCTGAACAAACACGTGTGTGGAAGGGCCATCCCCGTCTTAACTCGAGATTATAACCCAGGTTCCCGCCGCAACTCGAGAAAAACCATGAGACTTCCCCCTCGCCGCGAGATGAGGCCCGATTCCCCTGCACTGCGTGCAGAGCAATGCAGTGTTGCACATCACACAGGAAAGGAGCATTGATTTCCTTGATGGCACTCCAGAGAAACCCCAAGAACACTGTTTCAAGGCTAGAGGGATCCTGAGGTCACTGTAGCAACACGAAAGAGCTCCGTGGACCAAAAATCAACTCGAGATGAAAGGTTAGTCCCTGGCTTCGACTCCAGAGGAATACCACCTTACCACAAGCACCTCAAGAGGAGGCTTCTCTCAGCTCTATGTATGTGAGAGGGACCCTGAGTTTGCGGCCTCAAGTGGAATGGACACCGCGATGCCCTGATTCAAAATAAGGCCGGATATCCCTGCAGTGACTCGAATGCAGGCTTGTCTTGCATCTCCCAAGTCGAAAGGATGTCTGAATCCCCTGTGGAGACCACAGAGAAAGACCTAGTTCCATACCTCATCCCGACCGGAGGCATCACATCCTTTGAAAACTCCAGAGGGACGCGGAGATCAGTGCCTCCAAAGGAGACGATGCCTGACTCCTCGTGAAACATGATAGGAGTCCCAGGATTCCTGTGACACATGGAAAGGGACCCTTGGTCTCCCGCCTCAGCTGGAGAGGCGTCCCAATTGCCCTGCTAAGCCTCGAGGAGAATCCCGAGTTGTCCCTCGCAACTAGGCAGGAGTCCTGACGTCGCTGAACAAACGCGTGTGTGGAAGGGCCATCCCCATCGTAACTCGAGATTATACCCCAGGTTCCCGGCGCAACTCGAGAAAAACCATGAGACTTCCCCCTCGCCGCGAGATAAGGCCCGATTCCCCTGCACTGCGTGCAAAGCAATGCCGTGCTGCACATCACACAAGAACGGAGACTTGATTTCCATGATGGCACTCCAGAGAAAGCCCAAGAACACTGTTTCAAGGCTAGAGGGATCCTGAGGTCAATGTAGCAACACGAAAGAGCTCCGAGGACCACAAATCAACTCGAGATGAGAGGTTAGTCCCTGGCTTCGACTCCAGAGGAATACCACCTTACCACAAGCACCTCAAGAGGAGGCTTCTCTCAGCTCTAGGTATGTGAGAGGGACCCTGAGTTTGCGGCCTCAAGTAGAATGGACACTGCGATGCCCTGACTCGAAATAAGGCCGGATATCCCTGCAGTGACTTGAATGAAGGCTCGTCTTGCATCTCCCAAGACGAAAGGATGTCTGAATCCCCTGTGGAGACCACAGAGAAAGACCTAGTTCTGCACTTCATGGGGACCGGAGGCCTCACATCCTTTGAAAACTCCAGAGGGACGCGGAGATCAGTGCCTCCAAAGGAGACGATGCCTGACTCCTCGTGAAACTTGATAGGAGTCCCAGGATTCCTGTGACACGTGGAAAGGGACCCTTGGTCTCCCCCCTCAGCTGGAGAGGCATTCCAATTGCCCTGCCAAGCCTGGAGGAGAATCCCGAGTTGTCCCTCGCAACTAGGCAGGAGTCCTCTCGTCGCTGAACAAACACGTGTGTGGAAGGGCCTTCCCCGTCGTAACTCGAGATTATACCCCAGGTTCCCACCGCAACTTGAGAAAAACCATGAGACTTCCCCCTCGCCGCGAGATAAGGCCCGATTCCCCGGCACTGCGTGCCAAGCAATGCCGTGTTGCACATCACACAAGAACGGAGCCTTGATTTCCTTGATGGCACTCCAGAGAAAGCCCAAGAACACTGTTTTAAAGCTTGAGGGATCCTGAGGTCAATGTAGCAACATGAAAGAGCTCCGTGGACCCAAAATCAAGTCGAGATGAGAAGTTAGTCCCTGGCTTCGACTCCAGAGGAATACCACCTTACCACAAGCACCTCAAGAGGAGGCTTCTCTCAGCTCTAGGTATGTGAGAGGGACCCTGAGTTTGCGGCCTCAAGTGGAATGGACACCGCGATGCCCTGACTCGAAATAAGGCCGGATATCCCTGCAGTGACTTGAATGCAGGCTCGTTTTGCATCTCCCAAGACGAAAGGATGTCTGAATCCCCTGTGGAGACAATAAAGGAAGACCTAGTTCCCCACCTCATCGCGACTGGAGGCCTCACATCCTTTGAAAACTCCAGAGGGACGCGGAGATCAGTGCCTCCCAAGGAGACGATGCCTGACTCCTCGTGAAACTTGATAGGAGTCCCAGGATTCCTGTGGCACGTGGAAAGGGACCCTTGGTCTCCATCCTCAGCTGGAGAGGCGTCCCAATTGCCCTGCCAAGCCTCGAGGAAAATCCCGTGTTGACCCTCGCAACTAGGCAGGAGTCCTGACGTCTCTGAACAAACACGAGTGTGGAAGGGCCATCCGCGTCGTAACTCGAGAATATACCCCAGGTTCCCGCCGAAACTCGAGAAAAACCATGAGACTTCCCCCTCGCCGCGAGATGAGGCCCGATTCCCCTGCACTGCGTGCAGAGCAATGCCGTGTTGCACATCACACAAGAAAGGAGCCTTGATTTCCTTGATGGCACTCCAGAGAAACCCCAAGAACACTGTTTCAAGGCTAGAGGGATCCTGAGGTCACTGTAGCAACACTAAAGAGCTCCGTGGACCAAGAATCAACTCGAGATGAGAGGTTAGTCCCTGGCTTCGACTCCAGAGGAATACCACCTTACCACAAGCACCTCAAGAGGAGGCTTCACTCAGCTCTAGGTATGTGAAAGGGACCCTGAGTTTGCGGCCTCAAGTGGAATGGACACCGCGATGCCCTGACTCGAAGTAAGGCCGGATATCCCTGCAGTGACTTGAATGCAGGCTCGTCTTGCATCTCCCAAGACGAAAGAATGTCTGAATCCCCTGAGGAGACCACAGAGAAAGACCTAGTTCCCCACCTCATCGCGACCGGAGGCCTCACATCCTTTGAAAATTCCAGAGGGACGCGGAGATCAGTGCCTCCAAAGGAGACGATGCCTGACTCCTCGTGAAAGTTGATAGGAGTCCCAGGATTCCTCTGGCACGTGGAAAGGGACCCTTGGTCTCCCGCCTCAGCTGGAGAGGCTTCGCAATTGCTCTGCCAAGCCTCGAGGAGAATCCCGAGTTGTTCCTCGCAACTAGGCAGGAGTCCTGACGTCGCTGAACAAACACGAGTGTGGAAGGACCATCCCTGTCGTAACTCGAGAATATACCCCAGGTTCCCGCCGCAACTCGAGAAAAACCATGAGACTTCCCCCTCGCCGTGAGATGAGGCCCGATTCATCTGCAGTGCGTGCAGAGCAATGCCGTGTTGCACATCACACAGGAAAGGAGCCTTGATTTCCTTGATGGCACTCCAAAGAAACCCCAAGAACACTGTTTCAAGGCTAGAGGGATCCTGAGGTCACTGTAGCAACACGAAAGAGCTCCGGGGACCACAAATCAACCTGAGATGAGAGGTTACGCCCTGGCTTCGACTCCAGAGGAATACCACCTTACCACAGGCACCTCAGGAGGAGGCTTCTCTCAGCTCTAGGTATGTGAGAGGGACCCTGAGTTTGCGGCCTCAAGTGGAATGGACACCGCAATGCCCTGACTAGAAATAAGGCCGGATATCCCTGCTGTGACTTGAATGCAGGCTCGACTTGCATCTCCCAAGACGAAAGGATGTCTGAATCCCCTGTGGAGACCACAGAGAAAGACCTAGTCCCCACCTCATTGCGACCGGAGGCCCTACATCCTTGGAAAACTCCAGAGGGACGCGGAGATCAGTGCCTCCAAAGGAGACGATGCCTGACTCCTCGTGAAACTTGATAGGAGTCCCAGGATTTCTGTGGCACGTGGAACGGGACCCTTGGTCTCCCGCCTCAGCTGGAGAGGCGTCCCAATTGCCCTGCCAAGCCTCGAGGAGAATCACGAGTTGTCCCTCGCAACTAGGCAGGAGTCCTGACGTCGCTGAACAAACATGTGTGTGGAAGGGACATCCTCGTCGTAACTCGAGAATATAACCCAGGTTCCCGCCGCAACTCAAGAAAAACCATGAGATTTCCCCCTCGCCACGAGATGAGGCCCGATTCCCCTGCAGTGCGTGCAGAGCAATGCCGTGTTGCACATCACACAGGAAAGGAGCCTTGATTTCCTTGATGGCACTCCAAAGAAACCCCAAGAACACTGTTTCAAGGCTAGAGAGATCCTGAGGTCACTGTAGCAACACGAAAGAGCTCCATGGAACAAAAATCAACTCGAGATGAGAGGTTATTCCCTGGCTTTGACTCCAGAGGAATACCACCTTACCACAAGCACCTCAAGAGGAGGCTTCTCTCAGCTCTAGGTATGTGAGAGGGACCCTCAGTTGGCGGCCTGAAGGTGAATGGACACCGCGATGGCCTGAGTCGAAATATGGCCAGATATTCCTGCAGTGACTTGAATGCAGGCTCGTCTTGCATCTCCCAAGACGAAAGGATGTCTGAATCCCCTGTGGAGACCACAGAGAAAGACCTAGTTCCCCACCTCATCGTGACCGGAGGCCTCACATCCTTTGAAAACTTCAGAGGGACCAGGGATCTGTGCCTCCAAAGGAGACGATGCCTGACTCCTCGTGAAACTTGATGGGAGTCCCAGGATTCCTGTGGCACGTGGAAAGGGAGCCTTAGTCTCCCGCCTCAGCTGGAGAGGCGTCCCAATTGCCCTGCCAAGTCTCGAGGAGAATCCCGTGTTGACCCTAGCAACTAGGAAGGAGTCCTGACATCGCTGAACAAACACGTGTGTGGAAGGGCCATCCGCGTCGTAACTCGAGAATATACCCCAGGTTCCCGCCGCAACTCGAGAAAAACCATGAGACTTCCCCCTCGCCGCGAGATGAGGCCCGATTCCCCTGCACTGCGTGCAGAGCAATGCCGTGTTGCACATCACACAGGAAAGGGGGCTTGATTTCCTTGATGGCACTCCAGAGAAAGCCCAAGAACACTGTTTCAAGGCCAGAGGGATCCTGAGGTCACTGTAGCAACACGTAAGAGCCCCGTGCTCCACAAATCAACTCGAGATGAGAGGTTAGTGCCTGGCTTCGACTCCAGAGGAATACCACCTTACCACAAGCACCTCAAGAGGAGGCTTCTCTCAGCTCTAGGTATGTGAGAGGGACCCTGAGTTGGCGGCCTCAAGTGGAATGGACACCGCGATGCCCTGACGCGAGATAAGGCCGGATATCCCTGCTGTGACTTGAATGCAGGCACGTCTTGCATCTCCCAAGTCGAAAGGATGTCTGAGTTCCCTGTGGAGACCACAGAGAAAGACCTAGTTTCCCACCTCATCGCGACCGGAGGCCTCACATCCTTTGAAAACTCCAGAGGGATGCGGAGATCAGTGCCTCCAAAGGAGACGATGCCTGACTCCTCGTGAAACTTGATAGGAGTCCCAGGATTCCTGTGGCACGTGGAAAGGGACCCTTGGTCTCCCGCTTCAGCTGGAGATGCGTCCCAATTGCCCTGCCAAGGCTCGAGGAGAATCACGAGTTGTCCCTCGCAACTAGGCAGGAGTCCTGACGTCGCTGAACAAACGAGTGTGTGGAAGGGCCATCCCCGTCGTAACTCGAGAATATACCCCAACTTCCCGCCGCAACTCGAGAAAAACCATGAGACTTCCCCCTCGCCGCGAGATGAGGCCCGATTCCCCTGCACTGCGTGCAGAGCAATGCCGTGTTGCACATCACACAGGAAAGGAGCATTGATTTCCTTGATGGCACTCCAGAGAAACCCCAAGAACACTGTTTCAAGGCTAGAGGGATCCTGAGGTCACTGTAGCAACACGAAAGAGCTCCGTGGACCACAAATCAACTCGAGATGAGAGGTTAGTCCCTGGCTTCGACTCCAGAGGAACACCACCTTACCACAAGCACCTCAAGAGGAGGCTTCTCTCAGCTCTAGGTATGTGAGAGGGACCCTGAGTTTGCGGCCTCAAGTGGAATGGACACCGCGATTCCCTCACTCAAAATAAGGCCGGATATCCCTGCAGTGACTTGAATGCAGGCTCGTCTTGCATTTCTCAACTCGTAAGGATGTCTGAATCCCCTGTGGAGACCACAGAGAACGACGTAGTTTCCCACCTCATCGCGACTGGAGGCCTCACATCCTTTGAAAATTCCAGAGGGACGCGGAGATCAGTGCCTCCAAAGGAGACGATGCCTGACTCCTCGTGAAACTTGATAGGAGTCCCAGGATTCCTGTGGCACGTGGAAAGGGAGCCTTGGTCTCCCGCCTCAGCTGTAGAGGTGTCCCAATTGCCCTGCCAAGCCTCGAGGAGAATCCCGAGTTGTCCCTCGCAACTAGGCAGGAGTCCTGACGTCGCTGAACAAACACGTGTGTGGAAGGGCCATCCCCGTCGTAACTCGAGAATATACCCCAGGTTCCCGCCGCAACTCGAGAAAAACCATGAGACTTCCCCCTCGCCGCGAGATGAGGCCCGATTCCCCTGCACTGCGTGCAAAGCAATGCCGTGTTGCACATCACACAAGAACGGAGCCTTGATATCCTTGATGGCACTCCAGAGAAAGCCCAAGAACACTGTTTCAAGGCTAGAGGGATCCTGAGGTCAATGTAGCAACATGAAAGTGCTCCGTGGACCCAAAATCAAGTCGAGATGAGAGGTTAGTCCCTGGCTTCGACTCCAGAGGAATACCACCTTACCACAAGCACCTGAAGAGGAGGCTTCTCTCAGCTCTAGGTATGTGAGAGGGACTCTAAGTTTGCGGCCTCAAGTGGAATGGACACCGCGATGCCCTGACTCGAAATAAGGCCGGATATCCCTGCAGTGACTTGAATGCAGGCTCGTTTTGCATCTCCCAAGACGAAAGGATGTCTGAATCCCCTGTGGAGACCATAAAGAAAGACCTAGTTCCCCACCTCATCGCGACTGGAGGCCTCACATCCTTTGAAAACTCCAGAGGGACCAGGGATCAGTGCCTCCAAAGGAGACGATGCCTGACTCCTCGTGAAACTTGATAGGAGTCCCAGGATTCCTGTGGCACGTGGAGAGGGACACTTTTTCTTCCGCCTTAGCCGGAGAGGCGTCCCAAATGCCCTGCCAAGCCTCGAGGAGAATCCCGAGTTGTCCCTCGCAACTAGGCAGGAGTCATGACGTCGCTGAACAAACACGTGTGTGGAAGGGTCATCCCCTTCGTAACTCGAGAATATAACACAGGTTCCCGCCGCAACTCGAGAAAAACCATGAGACATCCCCCTTGCCGCCGGATGAGGCGAGATTCCCCTGCACTGCTTGCATAGCAATTCCGTGTTGCACATCTCACAGGAAAGGAGCCTTGATTTCCTTGATGGCACTCCAGAGAAACCCCAAGAACACTGTTTCAAGGCTAGAGGGATCCTGAGGTCACTGTAGCAAAACGATAGAGCTCCATGGACCAACAATCAACTCGATTTGAGAGGTTAGTCCTTGGCTTCGACTCCAGAGGAATACCAGCTTACCACAAGCACCTCAAGTGGAGGCTTCTCTCAGCTCTAGGTATGTGAGAGGGACCCTGAGTTTGCGGCCTCAAGTGGAATGGACACCGCGATGCCCTGACGCGAAATAAGGCCGGATATCCCTGCTGTGACTTGAATGCAGGCTCGTCTTGCATCTCCCAAGTCGAAAGGATGTCTGAATCCCCTGTGGAGACCACAGAGAAAGAACTAGTTCCCCACCTCTTCGCGACCGGAGGCCTCACATCCTTTGAAAACTCCAGAGGGATGCGGAGATCAGTGCCTCCAAAGGAGACGATGCCTGACTCCTCGTGAAACTTGATAGGAGTCCCAGTATTCCTGTGGCACGTGGAGAGGGACACTTTTTCTTCCGCCTTAGCCGGAGAGGCCTCCCAAATGCCCTGCCAAGCCTCGAGGAGAATCCCAAGTTGTCCCTCGCACCTAGGCAGGAGTCGTGACGTCGCTGAACAACACGTGTGTGGAAGGGCCATCCCCGTCGTAACTCGAGAATATACCCCAGGTTCCCGCCGCAACTCGAGAAAAACCATGAGACTTCCCCCTCGCCGCCAGGTGAGGCCCGATTCCCCTGGATTGCGTGCAGAGCAATTTCGTGTTGCACATCACACATGGAAGGAGCCTTGATTTCCTTGATGGCACTCCAGAGAATCCCCAAGAGCACTGTTTCAAGGCTAGAGGGATCCTGAGGTCACTGAAGCAAAACGAAAGAGCTCCGTGGACCAAAAATCAACTCGAGATGAGAGGTTAGTCCCTGGCTTCGACTCCAGAGGAATACCACCTTACCTCAAGCACCTCAAGAGGAGGCTTCTCTCAGCTCTAGGTATGTGAGAGGTACCCTGAGTTGGCGGCCTCAAGTGGAATGGACCCCGCGATACCCTGACTCAAAATAAGGCGGGATATCCCTGCAGTGACTTGAATGCAGGCTCGTCTTGCATCTCCCAAGACGGAAGGCTGTCTGAATCCCCTGTGGAGACCACAGAGAAAGACCTAGTTCCCCACCTCATCGCGACCGGAGGCCTCACATCCTTTGAAAACTCCAGAGGGACGCGGAGATGAGTGCTTCCAATAGACACCATGCCTGACTCCTCGCAAAACTTGATAGGAGTCCCAGGATTCCTGTGGCACGTGGAAAGTGACCCTTGGTCTCCCGCCTCAGCTGGAGAGGAGTCCCAATTGCCCTGCCAAGCCTCGAGGATAATCCCGAGTTGTCCCTCGCAACTAGGCAGGAGGCCTGACTTCGCTGAACAAACACGTGTGTGGAAGGGCCATCCCCGTCGTAACTCGAGAATATACCCCAGGTTCCCGCCGCAACTCGAGAAAAACCATGAGACGTCCCCCTTGCCGCGAGATGAGGCCCGATTGCCCTGAACTGCATGCAGAGCATTGCCGTCTTGCACATCACACAGGAAAGGACCCTTGATTTCCTTGATGGCACTCCAGAGAAACCCCAAGAACACTGTTTCAAGGCTAGAGGGATCCTGAGGTCACTGTAGCAACACGAAAGAGCTCCGTGGACCAAAAATCAACTCGAGATGAGAGGTTAGTCCCTGGCTTCGACTCCAGAGGAATACCACCTTACCACAAGCACCTCAAGAGGAGGCTTCTCTCAGCTCTAAGTATGTGAGAGGGACCCTGAGTTTGCGGCCTGAAGTGGAATGGACACCGCGATGCCCTGAATCGAAATAAGGCCGGATATCCCTGCAGTGACTTGAATGCAGGCTCATCTTGCATCTCCCAAGTCGAAAGGATGTCTGAATCCCCTGTGGAGAACAAAGAGAAAGACTTACTTCCCCACCTCATCACGACCGGAGGCCTCACATCCTTTGAAAACTCCAGAGGGACGCGGAGATCAGTGCCTCCAAAGGAGACGATGCCTGACTCCTCGTGAAATTTGATAAGAGTCCCAGGATTCCTGTGGCACGTGGAAAGGGACCCTTGGTCTCCCGCCTCAGCTGTAGAGGCGTCCCAATTGCCCTGCCAAGCCTCGAGGAGAATCCCGAGTTGTCCCTCGCAACTAGGCAGGAGTCCTGACGTCGCTGAACAAACACGTGTGTGGAAGGGCCATCCCCGGCGTAACTCGAGAATATACCCCAGGCTCCCGCCGCAACTCGAGAAAAACCATGAGACTTCCCCCTCGCCGCGAGATGAGGCCCGATTCTCCTGCACTGCGTGCAGAGCAATGCCATGTTTCACATCACACAGGAAAGGAGACTTGATTTCCTTGATTGCACTCCAGAGAAAGCCCAAGAACATTGTTTCAAGGCTAGAGGGATCCTGAGGTCACTGTAGCAACACGAAAGAGCTCCGTGGATCAAAAAACAACTCGAGATGAGAGGTTAGTCCCTGGCTTCGACTCCAGAGGAATACCACCTTACCACAAGCACCTCAAGAGGAGGCTTCTCTGAGCTCTAGGTATTTGAGAGGGACCCTGTGTTTGCGGCCTCAAGTGGAATGGACTCTGCGATGCCCTGACTTGAAATAAGGCCGGATATCCCTGCAGGGACTTGAATGCAGGTTCGTCTTGCATCTCCCAAGACGAAAGGATGTCTGAATTACCTGTGGAGACCACAGAGAAAGACCTAGTTCCCCACCTCATCGCGACCGGAGGCCTGACATCCTTGGAAAACTCCAGAGAGACGGGGAGATCAGTGCCTCCAAAGGAGACGATGCCTGACTCCTCGTGAAACTTGATAGGAGTCCCAGGATTCCTGTGGCACGAGGAAAGGGACCCTTGGTCTCCCGCCTCAGCTGGAGAGGCGTCCCAATTGCCCTGCCAAGCCTCGAGGAGAATCCCGAGTTGTCCCTCGCAACTAGACAGGAGTCCTGACGTCGCTGAACAAACACGGGTGTGGAAGGGCCATCCCCGTCGTAACTCGAGATTATACCCCCGGTTCCCGCCGCAACTCGAGAAAAACCATGAGACTTCCCCCTCGCCCGAGATGAGGCCCGATTCCCCTGCACTGCGTGCAGAGCAATGCCATGTTGCAGATCACACAGGAAAGGAGCCTTGATTTCCTTGATGGCACTCCACAGAAACACCAAGAACACTGTTTCAAGGCTAGAGGGATCCTGAGGTCACTGTAGCAACACGAAAGAGCTCCGTGAAAAAAAATCACCTCGAGATGAGAGGTTACTCCCTGGTTTCGACTCCAGAAGAATAGCACCTTACCACAAGCACCTCAAGAGGAGGCTTCTCTGAGCTCTAGGTATGTGAGAGGGACCCTGAGTTTGCGGCCTCAAGTTGAAAGGACATCGCGATGCCCTGACTCGAAATAAGGCCGGATATCCCTGCAGTGACTTGAATGTAGGCTCGTCTTGCATCTCCCAAGACGAAAGGATGTCTGAATCTCCAGTGGAGACCACAGAGAAAGACCTAGTTCCCCATCTCATCGCCACCGGAGGCCTCACATCCTTTGAAAACTCCAGAGGGATGCGGAGATCAGTGCCTCCAAAGGAGACGATGCCTGACTCCTTGTGAAACTTGATAGGAGTCCCAGGATTCCTGTGGCACGTGGAAAGGGACCCTTGGTCTCCCGCCTCAGCTGGAGAGGCGTCCCAATTGCCCTGCCAAGCCTCGAGGAGAATCCCGAGTTGTCCCTCGCAACTAGGCAGAAGTCATGACGTCGCTGAACAAACACGTGTTTGGAAGGGCCATCCCCGTCGTAACTCGAGAATATACCCCAGGTTCCCGCCGCAACTCAAGAAAAACCATGAGACTTCCCCCTCGCCGCGAGATGAGGCCCGATTCCCCTGCACTGCGTGCAGAGCAATGCCGTGTTGCACATCACACAGGAAAGGAGCCTTGATTTCCTTGATGGCACTCCAGAGAAACCCCAAGGACCCTGTTTCAATGCTAGAGGGATCCTGCGGACACAGTAGCAACACGAAAGAGCTCCGTGGACCACAAATCAACTCGAGATGAAAGGTTAATCCCTGGCTTCAACTCCAGAGGAATACCACCTTACCATAAGCACCTCAAGTGGAGGCTTCTCTCAGCTTTAGGTATGTGAGAGGGACCCTGAGTTTGCGGCCTCAAGTGAAATGGACACCGCAATGCCCTGACTCGAAATAAGGCCGGATATCCCTGCAGTGACTTGAATGCAGGCTCGTCTTGCATCTCCCAAGACGAAAGGATGTCTGAATCCCCTGTGGAGCCGACAGAGAAAGAACTAGTTCCCGACCTCATCGCGACCGGAGGCCTCACATACTTTGAAAATTCCAGAGGGACGCAGAGATCAGTGCCTCCAAAGGAGACGATGCCTGACTCCTCGTGAAACTTGATAGGAGTCCCAGGATTCCTGTGGCACGTGTAAAGGGACCCTTGGTCTCCCACGTCAGCTGAAGAGGCGTCCCAATTGCCCTGCCAAGCCTCGAGGAGAATCCCGATTTGTCCCTCGCAACTAGGCAGGAATCCTGACGTCGCTGAACAAACACGTGTGTGGAAGGGCCATCCCCGTCGTAACTCGAGAATATACCCCAGGTTCCCGCCACAACTCGAGAAAAACCATGAGACTTCCCCCTCGCCGCCAGATGAGGCCCGATTCCCCTGAACTGCGTGCAGAGCAATTCCGTGTTGCACATCACACAGGAAAGGAGCCTTGATTTCCTTGATGGCACTCCAGAGAAACCCCAAGAACACTGTTTCAAGGCTAGTTGGATCCTGAGGTCACTGTAGCAACACGAAGGAGCTCAGTGAACCAAAAATCACCTCGAGATGAGAGGTTACTCCCTGGCTTCGACTCCAGAGGAATAGCACCTTACCACAAGCACCTCAAGAGGAGGCTTCTCTCAGCTCTAGGTATGTGAGAGGGACCCTGAGTTTGCGGCCTCAATTTGAAAGGACACCGCGATGCCCTGACTCGAAATAAGGCCGGATATCCCTGCAGTGACTTGAATGCAGGCTTGTCTTGCATCTCCCAAGACGAAAGGATGTCTGAATCTCCAGTGGAGACCACAGAGAAAGACCTAGTTCCCCATCTCATCGCCACCGGAGGCCTCACATCCTTTGAAAACTCCAGAGGGACGCGGAGATCAGTGCCTCCAAAGGAGACGATGCCTGACTCAGCGTGAAACTTGATAGGAGTCCCAGGATTCCTGTGGCACGTGGAAAGGGAACCTTGGTCTCCCTCCTCAGCTGGAGAGGCGTCCCAATTGCCCTGCCAAGCCTCGAGGAGAATCCCGAGTTGTCCCTCGCAACTAGGCAGGAGTACTGACGTCGCTGAACAAACACGTGTGTGAAAGGGCCATCCCCGTCGTAACTCGAGAATATACCACAGGTTCCCGCCGCAACTCGAGAAAAACAATGAGACTTCCCCCTCGCTGCGAGATGAGGCCCGATTCCCCTGCACTGCGTGCAGAGCAATGCCCTGTTGCACATCACACAGGAAAGGAGCCTTGATTTCCTTGATGGCCCTCCAGAGAAACCCCAAGAACACTGTTTCAAGGCTAGAGGGATCCTGAGGTCACTGTAGCAACACGAAAGAGCTCCGTGGACCACAAATCAACTGGAGATGAGAGGTTAGTGCCTGGCTTCGACTCCAGAGGAATACCACCTTACCACAAGCACCTCAAGAGGAGGCTTCTCTCAGCTCTAGGTATGTGAGAGGGACCCTGAGTTTGCGGCCTCAAGTGGAATGGACACCGCAATGCCCTGACTCGAAATAAGGCCGGATATGCCTGCAGTGACTTGAATGCAGGCTCGTCTTGCATCTCCGAAGATGAAAGGATGTCTGAGTCCCATGTGGAGACCACAGAGAAAGACCTAGTCCCCACCTCATCGCAACCGGAGGCCTCACATCCTTGGAAAACTCCAGAGGGACGCGGAGATCAGTGCCTCCAAAGGGATCGATGCCTGACTCCTCGTGAAACTTGATAGGAGTCCCAGGATTCCTGTGGCACGTGGAAAGGGACCCTTGGTCTCCCGCCTCAGCTGGAGAGGCGTCCCAATTGCCCTGCCAAACCTCGAGGAGAATCCCGAGTTGTCCCTCGCAACTAGGCAGGAGTCCTGACGTCGCTGAACAAACACTTGTGTGGAAGGGACATCCCCGTCGTAACTCGAGAATATACCCCAGGTTCCCGCCGCAACTCGAGAAAAACCATGAGACTTCCCCCTCGCCGCGAGTTGAGGCCCGATTCCCCTGCACTGCGTGCAGAGCAATGCCGTGTTGCACATCACACAGGAAAGAAGCCTTGATTTCCTTGATGGCACTCCACAGAAACCCCAAGAACCCTGTTTCAATGCTAGAGGGATCCTGCGGTCACTGTAGCAACACGAAAGAGCTCCGTGGACCACAAATCAACTCGAGATGAGAGGTTAGTCCCTGGCTTCGACTCCAGAGGAATACCACCTTACCACAAGCACCTCAAGAGGAGGCTTCTCTGAGCTCTAGGTATGTGAGCGGAACCCTGAATTTGCGGGCTCAAGCGGAATGGACACCACGATGCCCTGACTCGAAATAAGGCCGGATATCCCTGCTGTGACTTGAATGCAGGTGCGTCTTGCAACTCCCAAGACGAAAGGATGTCTGAATTCCCTGTGGAGGCAACAGAGAAAGACCTAGTTCCCCACCTCATCGCCACCGGAGGCCTCACATCCTTTGAAAACTCCAGAGGGACGCAGAGATGAGGGCCTCCAAAGGAGACGATGCCTGACTCCTCGTGAAACTTGATAGGAGTCCCAGGATTCCTGTGGCACGTTTAAAGGAACTCTTGGTCTCCCACCTCAGCTGAAGAGGCGTCCCAATTGCCCTGCCATGCCTCGAGGAGAATCCCGAGTTGTCCCTCACAACTAGGCAGGAATCCTGACGTCGCTGAACAAACACGTGTGTGGAAGGGCCATCCCAGTCGTAACTCGAGAATATACCCCAGGTTCCCGCCACAACTCGAGAAAAACCATGAGACTTCCCCCTCGCCGCCAGATGAGGCCCGATTCCCCTGAACTGCGTGCAGAGCAATTCCGTGTTGCACATCAAACAGGAGAGTAGCCTTGATTTCCTTGATGGCACTCCAGAGAAACCCCAAGAACACTGTTTCAAGGCTAGAGGGATCCTGTGGTCACTGTAGCAACACGAATGAGCTCCGTGGACAAAAAATCAACTCGAGATGAGAGGTTAGGCCCTGGCTTCGACTCCAGAGGTATTCCACCTTACCACAAGCACCTCAAGAGGAGGTTTCTCTCAGCTCTAGGTATGTGAGAGGTACCCTGAGTTGGTGGCCTCAAGTGGAATGAACACCGCGATACCCTGACTCGAAATAAGGACGGATATCCCTGCAGTGACTTGAATGCAGGCTCGTCTTGTATCTCCCAAGACGAAAGGATGTCTGAATCCCCTGTGGAGACCACAGAGAAAGACCTAGTTCCCCACCTCATCGCGACCGGAGGCTTCACATCCTGTGAAAACTCCAGAGGCACGCGGAGATCAGTGCCTCCAAAGGAGACGATGCGTGACTCCTCGTGAAACTTGATAGGAGTCCCAGGATTCCTGTGGCACGTGGAGAGGGACACATGATCTCCCACCTCAGCTGGAGAGGCGTCCCAATTGCCCTGCCAAGCCTCGAGGAGAATCCCGAGTTGTCCCTCGCAACTAGGCAGGAGTCCTGACGTCGCTGAACAAACACGTGTGTGGAAGGGCCATCCCCGTCGTAACTCGAGAATATACCCCAGGTTCCCGCCGCAACTCGAGAAAAACCTTAAGACTTCCCCCTCGCCGCCAGATGAGGCGCGATTCCCCTGCACTGAGTGCAGAGCAATTCCGAGTTGCACATCACACAGGAAAGGAGCCTTGATTTCCTGGATGGCACTCCAGAGAAACCCCAAGAACACTGTTTCCAGGCTAGAGAGATCCTGAGGTCACTGTAGCAACACGAAAGAGCTCCATGGAACAAAAATCAACTTGAGATGAGAGGTTATTCCCTGGCTTTGACTCCAGAGGAATACCACCTTACCACAAGCACCTCAAGAGGAGGCTTCTCTCAGCTCTAGGTATGTGAGAGGGACCCTGAGTTGACGGCCTGAAGGTGAATGGACACCGCGATGGCCTGAGTCGAAATATGGCCGGATATTCCTGCAGTGACTTGAATGCAGGCTCGTCTTGCATCTCCCAAGACGAAAAGATGTCTGAATCCCCTTTGGAGACCACAGAGAAAGACCTAGTTCCCCACCTCATTGTTACCGGAGGCTTCACATCCTTTGAAAACTCCAGAGGGACCAGGGATCAGTGCCTCCAAAGGAGACGATGCCTGACTCCTCGTGAAACTTGATAGGAGTCCCAGGATTCCTGTGGCACGTGGAGAGGGACACTTTTTCTTCCGCCTTAGCCGGAGAGGCATCCCAAATGCCCTGCCAAGCCTCGAGGAGAATCCCGAGTTTTCCCTCGCAACTAGGCAGGAGTCGTGACGTCGCTGAACAACACGTGTGTGGAAGGGATATCCCCGTCGTAACTCGAGAATATACCCCAGGTTCCCGCCGCAACTCGAGAAAAACCATGAGACTTCCCTTTTGCCACGACATGAGGCTCGATTCCCCTGCAATGTATGCAGAGCAATTCTGTGTTGCACATCACACATGAAAGGAGCCTTGATTTCCTTGATGGCACTCCAGAGAAACCCCAAGAACACTGTTTCAAGGCTAGAGGGATCCTGAGGTCACTGTAGCAACACGAAAGAGCTCCGTGGACCAAAAATCAACTCAAGACGAGAGGTTAGTCCCTGGTTTCGACTCCAGAGGGATACCACCTTACCACAAGCACCTCAAGAGAAGGCTTCTCTCAGCTCTAGGTATGTGAGAGCGACCCTGAGTTTGCGGCCTCAAGTGGAATGGACACCACGATGCCCTGACTCGAAATAAGGCCGGCTATGCCTGCAGTGATTTGAATGCAGGCTCGTCTTGCATCTCCCAAGACGAAAGGATGTCTGAATCCCCTGTGGAGACCACCGAGAAAGACCTAGTTCCCCACCTCATCGCGACCAGAGGCCTCACATCCTTTGAAAACTCCAGAGGAACGCGGAGATGAGTGCTTCCAATAGACACCATGCCTGACTCTTCGCAAAACTTGATAGGAGTCCCAGGATTCCTGTGGCACGTGGAAAGGGGCCCTTGGTCTCCCGCCTCAGCTGGAGAGGCGTCCCACTTGCCCTGCCAAGCCTCGAGGAGAATCCCGAGTTGTCCCTGGCATCTAGGCAGGAGTCGTGACGTCGCTGAACAACACATGTGTGGAAGGGCCATCCCCGTCGTAACTCGAGAATATACCCCAGGTTCCCGCCGCAACTCGAGAAAAACCATGAGACTTCCCCCTCGCCGCGACATGAGGCTCGATTCCCCTGCAATGCATGCAGAGCAATTCCGTGTTGCACATAACACAGGAAAGGAGCCTTGATTTCCTTGATGGCACTCCAGAGAAAGCCCAAGAACACTGTTTCAAGGCTAGAGGGATCCTGAGGTCACTGTAGCAACACGAAAGAGCTCCGTGGACCAAAAATCAACTCGAGACGAGAGGTTAGTCCCTGGCTTCGACTCCAGAAGGATACCACCTTACCACAAGCACCTCAAGAGGAGGCTTCTCTCAGCTCTAGGTATGTGAGAGGGACCCTGAGTTTGCGGCCTCAATTAGAATGGACACCGCGATGCCCTGACTCGAAATAAGGCCGGATATCCCTGCAGTGACTTGAATGCAGGCTCGTCTTGCATCTCCCAAGATGAAAGGATGTCTGAATCCCCTGTGGAGACCACAGAGGAAGATCTAGTTCCCCACCTCATCGTGACCGGAGGCCTCACATCCTTTGAAAACTCCAGAGGGACACGGAGATCAGTGCCTCCAAAGGAGACGATGCCTGACTCCTCGTGAAACTTGATAGGAGTCCCAGGATTCCTGTGGCACGTGGAAAGGGACCATTGGTCTCCCGCCTCAGCTGGAGAGGCGTCCCAATTGCCCTGCCAAGCCTCGAGGAGAATCCCGGGTTGTCCCTCGAAACTAGGCAGGAGTCCTGACGTCGCTGAACAAACCCGTGTGTGGAATGTCCATCCCCGTCGTAACTCGAGAATATACCCCAGGTTCAAGCCGCAACTCGAGAAAAACCATGAGACTTCCCCCTCTCCGCGAAATGAGGCCCGATTTCACTGCACTGCGTGCAGAGCAATTCCGTGTTGCACATCACACAGGAAAGGAGCCTTGTTTTCCTTGATGGCACTACAGAGAAAGCAAAAGAACAATGTTTCAAGGCTAGAGGGATCCTGAGGTCACTGTAGCAACACGAAAGAGCTCCGTGGACCAAAAATCAACTCGAGATGAGAGGTTAGTCCCTGGCTTCGACTCCAGAGGAATACACCTTACCACAAGCACCTCAAGAGGAGGCTTCTCTCAGCTCTAGGTATGTGAGAGGGACCCTGATTTTGCGGCCTCAAGTGGAATGGACACCGCGATGCCCTGACTCGAAATAAGGCCGGATATCCCTGCAGTGACTTGAATGCAGGCTCGTCTTGCATCTCCCAAGACGAAAGGATGTCTGAATCCCCTGTGGAGACCACAGAGAAAGACCTAGTTCCCCAGCTCATCGCGACCAGAGGCCTCACATCCTTTGAAAACTCCAGAGGTACGCGGAGATCAGTGCCTCCAAAGGAGACGATGCCTGACTCCTCGTGAAACTTGATAGGAGTCCCAGGATTCCTGTGGCACGTGGAAAGGAAGCCTTGGTCTCCCGCCTCAGCTGGAAAGGCGTCCCAATTGCCCTGCCAAGCCTCGAGGAGAATCCCGAGTTGTCCCTCGCAACTAGGCAGGAGTCCTGACGTCGCGGAACAAACAGGTGTGTGGAAGGGCCATCCCCGTCGTAACTCGAGAATATACCCCAGGTTCCCGCCGCAACTCGAGAAAAACCATGAGACTTCCCCCTCGCCGCGAGATGAGGCCCGATTCTCCTGCACTGCGTGCAGAGCAATGCCGTGTTGCACATCACACAGGAAAGGAGCCTTAATTTCCTTGATGGCACTCCAGAGAAAGCCCAAGAACACTGTTTCAAGGCTAGAGGGATCCTGAGGTCACTGTAGCAACACGAAAGAGCTCCGTGGACCACAAATCAACTCGAGATGAGAGGTTAGTGCCTGGCTTCGACTCCAGAGGAATACCAACATACCACAAGCACCTCAAGAGGAGGTTTCTCTCAGCTCTAGGTATGTGAGAGGGACCCTGAGTTTGCGGCCTCAAGTGGAATGGACACCACGATACCCTGACTCAAAATAAGGCCGGATATGCCTGCAGTGACTTGAATGCAGGCTCGTCTTGCATCTCCCAAGAGGAAAGGATGTCTGAATCCCCTGTGGAGACCACCGAGAAAGACCTAGTTCCCCACCTCATCGCGACCAGAGGCCTCACATCCTTTGAAAACTCCAGAGGAACGCGGAGATGAGTGCTTCCAATAGACACCATGCCTGACTCTTCGCAAAACTTGATAGGAGTCCCAGGATTCCTGTGGCACGTGAAAAGGGACCCTTGGTCTCCCGCCTCAGCTGGAGAGGCGTCCCACTTGCCCTGCCAAGCCTCGAGGAGAATCCCGAGTTGTCCCTCGCAACTAGGCAGGAATCCTGACGTCGCTGAACAAACACATGTGTGGAAGGGCCATCCCCGTCGTAACTCAAGAATATACCCCAGGTTCCCGCCGCAACTCGAGAAAAACCATGAGAGTTCCCACTCGCCGCGAGATGAGGCCCGATTCCCCTGCACTGTGTGCAGAACAATGCCGTGTTGCACATCACACAGGAAAGGAGCCTTGATTTCCTTGATGGCACTCCAGAGAAACCCCAAGAACACTGTTTCAAGGCTAGAGGGATCCTGAGGTCAATGTAGCAACACGAAAGACCTCCGTGGACCACAAATCAACTCGAGATGAGAGGTTAGTGCCTGGCTTCGACTCCAGAGGAATACCAACATACCACAAGCACCTCAAGAGGAGGTTTCTCTCAGCTCTAGGTATGTGAGAGGGACCCTGAGTTTGCGGCCTCAAGTGGAATGGACACCACGATACCCTGAGTCGAAATATGGCCGGATATGCCTGCAGTGACTTGAATGCAGGCTCGTCTTGCATCTCCCAAGAGGAAAGGATGTCTGAATCCCCTGTGGAGACCACAGAGAAAGACCTAGTTCCCCACCTCATCGAGACCGGAGGCCTCACATCCTTTGAAAACTCCAGAGGGACGCAGAGATCAGTGCCTCCAAAGGAGACGACGCATGACTCCTCGTGAAACTTGATAGGAGTCCCAGGATTCCTGTGGCACGTGGAAAGGGACCCTTGGTCTCCCGGCTCAGCTGGAGAGGCGTCCCAATTGCCCTGCCAAGCCTCGAGGAGAATCCCGAGTTGTCCCTCGCAACTAGGCAGGAGTCCTGACGTCGCTGAACAAACAGGTGTGTGGAAGGGCCATCCCCGTCGTAACTCGAGAATATACCCCAGGTTCCCGCCGCAACTCGAGAAAAACCATGAGACTTCCCTCTCGCCGCGAGATGAGGCCCGATTCCCATGCACTGCGTGCAGAGCAATGCCGTGTTGCACATCACACAGGAAAGGAGCCTTGATTTCCTTGATGGCACTCCAGAGAAAGCCCAAGAACACTGTTTCAAGGCTAGAGGGATCCTGAGGTCACTGTAGCAACACGTAAGAGCTTCGTGGACCACAAATCAACTCGAGATGAGAGGTTAGTCCCTGGCTTCGACTCCAGAGGAATACCACCTTACCACAAGCACCTCAAGCGGAGGCTTTTCTCAGCTCTAGGTATGTGAGAGGGACCCTGAGTTTGCGGCCTCAAGTGGAATGGACACCGCGATGCCCTGACTCGAAATAAGGCCGGATATGCCTGCAGTGACTTGAATGCAGGCTCGTCTTGCATCTCCCAAGACGAAAGGAGTTCTGAATCCCCTGTGAGACCACAGAGAAAGACCTAGTTCCCCACCTCATCGCGACCGGAGGCCTCACATCTTTTGAAAACTCCAGAGGAACACGGAGATCAGTGCCTCCAAAGGAGACGATGCCTGACTCCTCGTGAAACTTGATAGGAGTCCCAGGATTCCTGTGGCACGTGGAAAGGGACCCTTGGTCTCCCGCCTCAGCTGGAGAGGCGTCCCAATTGCCCTGACAAGCCTCGAGGAGAATCCCGAGTTGTCCCTCGCAACTAGGCAGGAGTCCTGACGTCGCTGAACAAACACGTGTGTGGAAGGGCCATCCCCGTCGTAACTCGAGAATATACCCCGGGTTCCCGCCGCAACTCGAGAAAAACCATGAGACTTCCCCCTCGCCGCGAGATGAGGCCCGATTCCTCTGCACTGCGTGCAGAGCAATTCCGTGTTGCACATCACACAGGAAAGGAGCCTTGATTTCCTTGATGGCACTCCAGAGAAAGCCCAAGAACACTGTTTCAAGGCTAGAGCGATCCTGAGGTGACTGTAGCAACACGAAAGAGCTCCGAGGACCACAAATCAACTCGAGATGAGAGGTTTGTGCCTGGCTTCGACTCCAGAGGAATATCACCTTACCACAAGCACCTCTAGAGGAGGCTTCTCTCAGCTCTAGGTATGTGAGAGGGACCCTGAGTTTGCGGCCTCAATTGGAATGGACACCGCGATGCCCTGACTCGAAATAAGGCCGGATATGCCTGCAGTGACTTGAATGCAGGCTCGTCTTGCATCTCCCAAGACGAAAGGATGTCTGAATCCCCTGTGGAGACCACAGAGAAAGACCTAGTTCCCCACCTCATCGCGACCGGATGCCTCACATCCTTTGAAAACTCCAGAGGGACGCGGAGAACAGTGCCTCCAAAGGAGAAGATGCCTGACTCCTCGTGAAACTTGATAGGAGTCCCAGGATTCCTGTGGCACGTGGAAAGGGACCCTTGGTCTCCCGCCTCAGCTGGAGAGGCGTCCCAATTGCCCTGCCAAGCCTCGAGGAAAATCCTGAGTTGTCCCTCGCAACTAGGCAGGAGTCCTGACGTCGCTGATCAAACACGTGTGTGGAAGGGCCATCCCCGTCGTAACTCGAGAATATACCCCAGGTTCCCGCCGAAACTCGAGAAAAACCATGAGACTTCCCCCTCGTCGCGAGATGAGGCCCGATTCCCCTGCACTGCGTGCAGAGCAATGCCGTGTTGTACATCACACAGGAAAGGAGCCTTGATTTCCTTGAGGGCACTCCCGAGAAACCCCAAGAACCCTGTTTCAAGGCTAGAGGGATGCTGAGGTCACTGTAGCAACACGAAAGAGCTCCGTGGACCAAAAATCAACTCGAGATGAGAGGTTATTCCCTGGCTTCGACTCCAGAGGAAAACCACCTTACCACAAGCACCTCAAGAGGAGGCTTCTCTCAACTCTAGGTATGTGAGAAGGACCCTGAGTTTGCTGCCTCTAGTGGAATGGACACCGCGATGCCCTGACTCGAAATAAGGCCGGATATCCCTGCAGTGACTTGAATGCAGGCTCGTCTTGCATCTCCCAAGACGAAAGGATGTCTGAATCTCCTGTGGAGACCACAGAGAAAGAACTAGTTCCCCACCTCATCGCGACCGGAGGCCTCACATCCTTGGAAAACTCCAGAGGGACGCGAAGATCAGTGCCTCCAAAGGAGACGATGCCTGACTCCTCGTGAAACTTGATAGGAGTCCCAGGATTACTGTGGCACGTGGAAAGGGAACCTTGGTCTCCCGCCTCAGCTGGAGAGGCGTCCCAATTGCCCTGCCAAGCCTCGAGGAGAATCCCGAGTTGTCCCTTGCAACTAGGCAGGAGTCCTGACGTCGCTGAACAAACACGTGTGTGTAAGGGCCATCCCCGACGTAACTCGAGAATATACCCCAGGTTCCTGCCGCAACTCGAGAAAAACCATGAGACTTCCCCGTCGCTGCGAGATGAGGCCCGATTCCCCTGCACTGGGTGCAGAGCAATGCCGTGTTGCACATCACACAGGAAAGGAGCCTTGTTTTCCTTGATGGCACTACAGAGAAAGCAAAAGAACAATGTTTCAAGGCTAGAGGGATCCTGAGGTCACTGTAGCAACAGGAAAGAGCTCCGTGGACCAAAAATCAACTCGAGATGAGAGGTTAGTCCCTGGCTTCGACTCCAGAGGAATACACCTTACCACAAGCACCTCAAGAGGAGGCTTCTCTCAGCTCTAGGTATGTGAGAGGGACCCTGATTTTGCGGCCTCATGTGGAATGGACACCGCGATGCCCTGACTCGAAATAAGGCCGGATATCCCTGCAGTGACTTGAATGCAGGCTCGTCTTGCATCTCCCAAGACGAAAGGATGTCTGAATCCCCTGTGGAGACCACAGAGAAAGTACCTAGTTCCCCAGCTCATCGCGACCGGAGGCCTCACATCCTTTGAAAACTCCAGAGGTACGCGGAGATCAGTGCCTCCAAAGGAGACGATGCCTGACTCCTCGTGAAACTTGATAGGAGTCCCAGGATTCCTGTGGCACGTGGAAAGGAACCCTTGGTCTCCCGCCTCAGCTCGAAAGGCGTCCCAATTGCCCTGCCAAGCCTCGAGGAGAATCCCGAGTTGTCCCTCGCAACTAGGCAGGAGTCCTGACGTCGCTGAACAAACAGGTGTGTGGAAGGGACATCCCCGTCGTAACTCGAGAATATACCCCAGGTTCCCGCCGCAACTCGAGCAAAACCATGAGACTTCCCCCTCATCTCGAGATGAGGCCCGATTCCCCTGCACTGCATGCAGAGCAATGCCGTGTTGCACATCACACAGGAAAGGAGCCTTGATTTCCTTGATGGCACTCCAGAGAATCCCCAAGAACACTGTTTCAAGGCTAGAGGGATCCTGTGGTCACTGTAGCAAGACGAAAAAGCTCCGTGGACCACAAATCAACTCGAGATGAGAGGTTAGTCCCTGGCTTTGACTCCAGAGGAATACCACCTTACCACAAGCACCTCAAGAGGAGGCTTCTCTCAGCTCTATGTATGTGAGAGTGACCCTGAGTTTGCGGCCTCAAATGGAATGGACACCGCGATGCCCTGACTCGAAATAAGGCCGGATATCCCAGCAGTGACTTGAATGCAGGCTCGTCTTGCATCTCCCAAGATGAAAGGTTGTCTGAATCCCCTGTGGAGACCACAGAGAAAGACCTAGTTCCCCACCTCATTGCAACCGGAAGCCTCACATCCTTTGAAAACTCCAGAGGGATGCGGAGATCAGTGCCTCCAAAGGAGACGATGCCTGACTCCTCGTGAAACTTGATAGGAGTCCCAGGATTCCTGTGGCACGTGGAAAGGGACACTTGGTCTCCCGCCTCAGCTGGAGAGGAGTCCCAATTGCCCTGCCAAGCCTCGATGAGAATCCCGAGTTGTCCCTCGCAACTAGGCAGGAGTCCTGACGTCGCTGAACAAACACGTGTGTGGAAGGGCCATCCCCGTCGTAACTCGAGAATATACCCCAGGTTCCCGCCGCAACTCGAGAAAAACCATGAGACTTCCCCTTCGCCGCGAGATGAGGCCCGATTCCCCTGCACTGCGTGCAGAGCAATGCCGTGTTGCACATCACACAGGAAAGGAGCCTTGATTTCCTTGATGGCACTCCAGAGAAACTCCAAGAACACTGTTTCAAGGCTAGAGGGATCCTGAGGTCACTGTAGCAACACGAAAGAGCTCCGTGGACCACAAATCAACTCGAGATGACAGGTTAGTCCCTGGCTTCGACTCCAGAGGAATACCACCTTACCACAAGCACCTGAAGAGGAGGCTTCTCTCAGCTCTAGGTATGTGAGAGGGACCCTGAGTTTGCGGCCTCAAGTGGCAATGGACACCGCGATGCCCTGACTCGAAATAAGGCCGGAAATGCCTGCAGTGACTTGAATGCAGGCTCGTCTTGCATCTCCCAAGACGAAAGGATGTCTGAATCCCCTGTGGAGACCACAGAGAAAGACCTAGTTCCCCACCTCACCGCGACCAGAGGCCTCACATCCTTTGAAAACTCCAGAGGGACGCGGAGATCAGTGCCTCCAAAGGAGACGATGCCTGACTCCTCGTGAAACTTGATAGGAGTCCCAGGATTCCTGTGGCACGTGGAAAGGGACACTTGGTCTCCCGCCTCAGCTGGAGAGGCATCCCAATTGCCCTGCCAAGCCTCGAGGAGAATCCCGACTTGTCCATCCCAACTAGGCAGGAGTCCTGACGTCGCTGAACAAACACGTGTGTGGAAGGGCCATCCCCGTCGTAACTCGAGAATATACCCCAGGTTCCCGCCGCAACTCGAGAAAAACCATGAGACTTCCCCCTCGCCGCGAGATGAGGCCCGATTCCCCTGCACTGCGTGCAGAGCAATTCGTGTTGCACATCACACAGGAAAGGAGCCTTGATTTCCTTGATGGCACTACAGAGAAAGCCCAAGAACACTGTTTCAAGGCTAGAGGGATCCTGAGGTGACTGTAGCAACACGAAAAAGCTCCGTGGACCAAAAATCAACTCGAGATGAGAGGTTAGTCCCTGGCTTCGACTCCAGAGGAATACCACCTTACCACAAGCACCTCAAGAGGAGGCTTCTCTCAGCTCTAGGTATGTGAGAGGGACCCTGAGTTTACAGCCTCAAGTGGAATGGACAACGCAATGCCCTGACTCGAAATAAGGCCGGCTATGCCTGCAGTGACTTGAATGCAGGCTCGTCTTGCATCTCCCAAGACGAAAGGATGTCTGAATTCCCTGTTTAGACCACAGAGAAAGACCTAGTTCCCCACCTCATCGCGACCGGAAGCCTCACATCCTTTGAAAACTCCAGAGGGATGCGGAGATCAGTGTCTCCAAAGGAGACGATGCCTGACTCCTCTTGAAACTTGATAGGAGTCTCAGGATTCCTGTGGCACGTGGAAAGGGACCCTTGGTCTCCCGCCTCAGCTGGAGAGCCGTCCCAATTGCCCTGCCAAGCCTCGAGGAGAATCCCGAGTTGTCCCTCGCAACTAGGCAGGAGTCCTGACGTCGCTGAACAAACACGTGTGTGGAAGGGCCATCCCCGTCGTAACTCGAGAATATACCCCAGGTTCCCGCCGCAACTCGAGAAAAACAATGAGACTTCCCCCTCGCCGCGAGATGAGGCCCGATTCCCCTGCACTGCGTGCAGAGCAATGTTGTGTTGCACAACACACAGAAAAGGAGCCTTGATTTCCTTGATGGCACTCCAGAGAAAACGCAAGAACACTGTTTCAAGGCTAGAGGGATCCTGAGGTCACTGTAGCAACACGAAAGAGCTCCGTGGACCACAAATCAGCTCGAGATGAGAGGTTAGTCCCTGGCTTCGACTCCAGAGGAATACCACCTTACCACAAGCACCTCAAGAGGAGGCTTCTCTCAGCTCTAGGTATGTGAGAAGGACCCTGAGTTTGCGGCCTCAAGTGGAATGGACACCGCGATGCCCTGTATCGAAATAAGGCCAGATATGCCTGCAGTGACTTGAATGCAGGCTGGTCTTGCCTCTCTAAAGACGAAAGGATGTCTGAATCCCCTGTGGAGACCACAGAGAAAGACCTAGTTCCCCACCTCATCGCGACCGGAGGCCTCACATCATTTGAAAACTCCAGAGGGACGCGGAGATCAGTGCCTCCAAAGGAGACGATGCCTGACTCCTCGTGAAACTTGATAGGAGTCCCAGGATTCCTGTGGCACGTGGAAAGGGACCCTTGGTCTCCCGCCTCAGCTGGAGAGGCATCCCAATTGCCCTGCCAAGCCTCGAGAAGAATCCCGACTTGTCCATCCCAACTAGGCAGGAGTCCTGACGTCGCTGAACAAACACGTGGGTGGAAGGGCCATCCCCGTCGTAACTCGAGAATATACCCCAGGTTCCCGCCGTAACTCGAGAAAAACCATGAGACTTCCCCCTCGCCGCGAGATGAGGCCCGATTCCCCTGCACTGCGTGCAGAGCAATGCGTGTTGCACATCACACAGGAAAGGAGCCTTGATTTCCTTGATGGCACTCCAGAGAAAGCGCAAGAACACTGTTTCAAGGCTAGAGGGATCCTGAGGTCATTGTAGCAACACGAAAAAGCTCCGTGGACCAAAAATCAACTCGAGATGAGAGGTTAGTCCCTGGCTTCGACTCCAGAGGAATACCACCTTACCACAAGCACCTCAAGAGGAGGCTTCTCTCAGCTCTAGGTATGTGAGAGGGACCCTGAGTTTGCGGCCTCAAGTGGAATGGACACCGCAATGCCCTGACTCGAAATAAGGCTGGATATCCCAGCAGTGACTTGAATGCAGGCTCGTCTTGCATCTCCCAAGATGAAAGGTTGTCTGAATCCCCTGTGGAGACCACAGAGAAAGACCTAGTTCCCCACCTCATTGCAACCGGAAGCCTCACATCCTTTGAAAACTCCAGAGGGATGCGGAGATCAGTGCCTCCAAAGGAGACGATGCCTGACTCCTCGTGAAACTTGATAGGAGTCCCAGGATTCCTGTGGCACGTGGAAAGGGACACTTGGTCTCCCGCCTCAGCTGGAGAGGAGTCCCAATTGCCCTGCCAAGCCTCGATGAGAATCCCGAGTTGTCCCTCGCAACTAGGCAGGAGTCCTGACGTCGCTGAACAAACACGTGTGTGGAAGGGCCATCCCCGTCGTAACTCGAGAATATACCCCAGGTTCCCGCCGCAACTCGAGAAAAACCATGAGACTTCCCCCTCACCGCGAGATGAGGCCCGATTCCCCTGCACTGCGTGCAGAGCAATGCCGTGTTGCACATCACACAGGAAAGGAGCCTTGATTTCCTTGATGGCACTCCAGAGAAAACGCAAGAACACTGTTTCAAGGCTAGAGGGATCCTGAGGTCACTGTAGCAACACGAAAGAGCTCCGTGGACCACAAATCAACTCGAGATGAGAGGTTAGTCCCTGGCTTCGACTCCAGAGGAATACCACCTTACCACAAGCACCTCAAGAGGAGGCTTCTCTCAGCTCTAGGTATGTGAGAAGGACCCTGAGTTTGCGGCCTCAAGTGGAATGGACACCGCGATGCCCTGTATCGAAATAAGGCCAGATATGCCTGCAGTGACTTGAATGCAGGCTCGTCTTGCCTCTCTAAAGACGAAAGGATGTCTGAATGCCCTGTGGAGACCACAGAGAAAGACCTAGTTCCCCACCTCATCGCGACCGGAGGCCTCACATCCTTTGAAAACTCCAGAGGGACGCGGAGATCAGTGCCTCCAAAGGAGACGATGCCTGACTCCTCGTGAAACTTGATAGGAGTCCCAGGATTCCTGTGGCACGTGGAAAGGGACCCTTGGTCTCCCGCCTCAGCTGGAGAGGCATCCCAATTGCCCTGCCAAGCCTCGAGGAGAATCCCGACTTGTCCATCCCAACTAGGCAGGAGTCCTGACGTCGCTGAACAAACACGTGTGTGGAAGGGCCATCCCCGTCGTAACTCGAGAATATACCCCAGGTTCCCGCCGTAACTCGAGAAAAACCATGAGACTTCCCCCTCGCCGCGAGATGAGGCCCGATTCCCCTGCACTGCGTGCAGAGCAATGCGTGTTGCACATCACACAGGAAAGGAGCCTTGATTTCCTTGATGGCACTCCAGAGAAAGCCCAAGAACACTGTTTCAAGGCTAGAGGGATCCTGAGGTCATTGTAGCAACACGAAAAAGCTCCGTGGACCAAAAATCAACTCGAGATGAGAGGTTAGTCCCTGGCTTCGACTCCAGAGGAATACCACCTTACCACAAGCACCTCAAGAGGAGGCTTCTCTCAGCTCTAGGTATGTGAGAGGGACCCTGAGTTTGCGGCCTCAAGTGGAATGGACACCGCGATGCCCTGACTCGAAATAAGGCTGGATACCCCAGCAGTGACTTGAATGCAGGCTCGTCTTGCATCTCCCAAGATGAAAGGTTGTCTGAATCCCCTGTGGAGACCACAGAGAAAGACCTAGTTCCCCACCTCATTGCAACCGGAAGCCTCACATCCTTTGAAAACTCCAGAGGGATGCGGAGATCAGTGCCTCCAAAGGAGACGATGCCTGACTCCTCGTGAAACTTGATAGGAGTCCCAGGATTCCTGTGGCACGTGGAAAGGGACACTTGGTCTCCCGCCTCAGCTGGAGAGGAGTCCCAATTGCCCTGCCAAGCCTCGATGAGAATCCCGAGTTGTCCCTCGCAACTAGGCAGGAGTCCTGACGTCGCTGAACAAACACGTGTGTGGAAGGGCCATCCCCGTCGTAAGTCGAGAATATACCCCAGGTTCCCGCCGCAACTCGAGAAAAACCATGAGACTTCCCCCTCACCGCGAGATGAGGCCCGATTCCCCTGCACTGCGTGCAGAGCAATGCCGTGTTGCACATCACACAGGAAAGGAGCCTTGATTTCCTTGATGGCACTCCAGAGAAAACGCAAGAACACTGTTTCAAGGCTAGAGGGATCCTGAGGTCACTGTAGCAACACGAAAGAGCTCCGTGGACCACAAATCAACTCGAGATGAGAGGTTAGTCCCTGGCTTCGACTCCAGAGGAATACCACCTTACCACAAGCACCTCAAGAGGAGGCTTCTCTCAGCTCTAGGTATGTGAGAAGGACCCTGAGTTTGCGGCCTCAAGTGGAATGGACACCGCGATGCCCTGTATCGAAATAAGGCCAGATATGCCTGCAGTGACTTGAATGCAGGCTCGTCTTGCCTCTCTAAAGACGAAAGGATGTCTGAATGCCCTGTGGAGACCACAGAGAAAGACCTAGTTCCCCACCTCATCGCGACCGGAGGCCTCACATCCTTTGAAAACTCCAGAGGGACGCGGAGATCAGTGCCTCCAAAGGAGACGATGCCTGACTCCTCGTGAAACTTGATAGGAGTCCCAGGATTCCTGTGGCACGTGGAAAGGGACCCTTGGTCTCCCGCCTCAGCTGGAGAGGCATCCCAATTGCCCTGCCAAGCCTCGAGGAGAATCCCGACTTGTCCATCCCAACTAGGCAGGAGTCCTGACGTCGCTGAACAAACACGTGTGTGGAAGGGCCATCCCCGTCGTAACTCGAGAATATACCCCAGGTTCCCGCCGTAACTCGAGAAAAACCATGAGACTTCCCCCTCGCCGCGAGATGAGGCCCGATTCCCCTGCACTGCGTGCAGAGCAATGCGTGTTGCACATCACACAGGAAAGGAGCCTTGATTTCCTTGATGGCACTCCAGAGAAAGCCCAAGAACACTGTTTCAAGGCTAGAGGGATCCTGAGGTCATTGTAGCAACACGAAAAAGCTCCGTGGACCAAAAATCAACTCGAGATGAGAGGTTAGTCCCTGGCTTCGACTCCAGAGGAATACCACCTTACCACAAGCACCTCAAGAGGAGGCTTCTCTCAGCTCTAGGTATGTGAGAGGGACCCTGAGTTTGCGGCCTCAAGTGGAATGGACACCGCGATGCCCTGACTCGAAATAAGGCTGGATACCCCAGCAGTGACTTGAATGCAGGCTCGTCTTGCATCTCCCAAGATGAAAGGTTGTCTGAATCCCCTGTGGAGACCACAGAGAAAGACCTAGTTCCCCACCTCATTGCAACCGGAAGCCTCACATCCTTTGAAAACTCCAGAGGGACGCGGAGATCAGTGCCTCCAAAGGAGACGATGCCTGACTCCTCGTGAAACTTGATAGGAGTCCCAGGATTCCTGTGGCACGTGGAAAGGGACACTTGGTCTCCCGCCTCAGCTGGAGAGGAGTCCCAATTGCCCTGCCAAGCCTCGATGAGAATCCCGAGTTGTCCCTAGCAACTAGGCAGGAGTCCTGACGTCGCTGAACAAACACGTGTGTGGAAGGGCCATCCCCGTCGTAACTCGAGAATATACCCCAGGTTCCCGCCGCAACTCGAGAAAAACCATGAGACTTCCCCTTCGCCGCGAGATGAGGCCCGATTCCCCTGCACTGCGTGCAGAGAAATGCCGTGTTGCACATCACACAGGAAAGGAGCCTTGATTTCCTTGATGGCACTCCAGAGAAACCCCAAGAACACTGTTTCAAGGCTAGAGGGATCCTGAGGTCACTGTAGCAACACGAAAGAGCTCCGTGGACCACAAATCAACTCGAGATGACAGGTTAGTCCCTGGCTTCGACTCCAGAGGAATACCACCTTACCACAAGCACCTCAAGAGGTGGCTTCTCTCAGCTCTAGGTATGTGAGAGGGACCCTGAGTTTGTGGCCTCAAGTGGAATGGACACCACGATGCCCTGACTCGAAATAAGGCCGGCTATGCCTGCAGTGACTTGAATGCAGGCTCGCCTTGCATCTCCCAAGACGAAAGGATGTCTGAATCCCCTGTGGAGACCACAGAGAAAGACCTAGTTCCCCACCTCATCGCGATCGGAGGCCTCACATCCTTTGAAAACTCCAGAGGGACGCGGAGATCAGTGCCTCCAAAGGAGCCGATGCCTGACTCCTCGTGAAACTTGATAGGAGACCCAGGATTCCTGTGTCACGGGAAAAGAGACACTTGGTCTCCCGCCTCAGCTGGAGAGGCGTCCCAATTGCCCTGCCAAGCCTCGAGGAGAATCCCGAGTTGTCCCTCGCAATTAGGCAGGAGTCCTGACGTCGCTCAACAAACACATGTGTGGAAGGGTCATCCCCGTCGTAACTCTAGAATATACCCCAACTTCCCGCCGCAACTCGAGAAAAACCATGAGACTTCCCCCTCGCCGCGAGATGAGGCCCGAATCCCCTGCACTGCGTGCAGAGCAATGCCGTGTTGCACATCACACAGGAAAGGAGCCTTGATTTCCTTGATGGCACTCCAGAGAAACCCCAAGAACACTGTTTCAAGGCTAGAGGGATCCTGAGGTCACTGTAGCCACACGAAAGAGCTCCGTGGACCCCAAATCAACTCGACATGAGAGGTTAGTCCCTGGCTTCGACTCCAGAGGAATACCACCTTACCACAAGCACCTCAAGAGGAGGCTTCTCTCAGCTCTAGGTATGTGAGAGGGACCCTGAGTTTGCGGCCTCAAGTGGAATGGACACCGCGATGCCCTGACTCGAAATAAGGCCAGATATCCCAGCAGTGACTTGAATGCAGGCTCGTCTTGCATCTCCCAAGATGAAAGGTTGTCTGAATCCCCTGTGGAGACCACAGAGAAAGACCTAGTTCCCCACCTCATTGCAACCGGAAGCCTCACATCCTTTGAAAACTCCAGAGGGATGCGGAGATCAGTGCCTCCAAAGGAGACGATGCCTGACTCCTCGTGAAACTTGATAGGAGTCCCAGGATTCCTGTGGCACGTGGAAAGGGACCGTTGGTCTCCCGCCTCTGCTGGAGAGGGGTCCCAATTGCCCTGCCAAGCCTCGAGGAAAATCCCGAGTTGTCCCTCGCAACTAGGCAGGAGTCCTGACGTCGCTGAACAAACACGTGTGTGGAAGGGCCATCCCCGTCGTAACTCGAGAATATACCCCAGGTTCCCGCCGCAACTCGAGAAAAACCATGAGACTTCCCCCTCGCCGCGAGATGAGGCCCGATTCCCCTGCACTGCGTGCAGAGCAATGCCGTGTTGCACATCACACAGGAAAGGAGCCTTGATTTCCTTGATGGCACTACAAAGAAACCCCAAGAACACTGTTTCAAGGCTAGAGGGATCCTGAGGTCACTGTAGCAACACGAAAGAGCTCCGTGGACCAAAAATCAACTCGAGATGAGAGGTTAGTCCCTGGCTTCGACTCCAGAGGAATACCACCTTACCACAAGCACCTCAAGAGGAGGCTTCTCTCAGCTCTAGGTATGTGAGAGGGACCCTGAGTTTGCGGCCTCAAGTGGAATGGACACGGCGATGCCCTGACTCGAAATAAGGCCGGATATGCCTCCAGTGACTTGAATGCAGGCTCGTCTTGCATCTCCCAAGACGAAAGGATGTCTGAATCCCCTGTTTAGACCACAGAGAAAGACCTAGTTCCCCACCTCATCTCGACCGGAGGCCTCACATCCTTTGAAAACTCCAGAGGGACGCGGAGATCAGTGCCTCCAAAGGAGACGATGCCTGACTCCTCGTGAAACTTGATAGGAGACCCAGGATTCCTGTGTCACGGGGAAAGAGACACTTGGTCTCCCGCCTCAGCTGGAGAGGCGTCCCAATTGCCCTGCCAAGCCTCGAGGAGAATCCCGAGTTGTCCCTCGCAACTAGGCAGGAGTCCTGACGTCGCTGAACAAACACATGTGTGGAAGGGTCATCCCCGTCGTAACTCGAGAATATACCCCAACTTCCCGCCGCAACTCGAGAAAAACCATGAGACTTCCCCCTCGCCGCGAGATGAGGCCCGATTCCCCTGCACTGCGTGCAGAGCAATGCCGTGTTGCACATCACACAGGAAAGGAGCCTTGATTTCCTTGATGGCACTCCAGAGAAACCCCAAGAACACTGTTTCAAGGCTAGAGGGATCCTGAGGTCACTGTAGCCACACGAAAGAGCTCCGTGGACCCCAAATCAACTCGACATGAGAGGTTAGTCCCTGGCTTCGACTCCAGAGGAATACCACCTTACCACAAGCACCTCAAGAGGAGGCTTCTCTCAGCTCTAGGTATGTGAGAGGGACCCTGAGTTTGCGGCCTCAAGTGGAATGGACACCGCAATGCCCTGACTCTAAATAAGGCCGGATATGCCTGCAGGGACTTGAATGCAGGCTCGTCTTGCATCTCCCAAGACCAAAGGATGTCTGAATCCCCTGTGGAGACCACAGAGAAAGACCTAGTTCCCCACCTCATCGCGACCGGAGGCCTCACATCCTTTGAAAACTCCAGAGGGACGCGGAGATCAGTGCCTCCAAAGGAGACGATGCCTGACTCCTCGTGAAACTTGATAGGAGTCCCAGGATTCCTGTGGCACGTGGAAAGGGACCCTTGGTCTCCCGCCTCTGCTGGAGAGGGGTCCCAATTGCCCTGCCAAGCCTCGAGGAGAATCCAGAGTTGTCCCTCGCAACTAGGCAGGAGTCCTGACGTCGCTGAACAAACACGTGTGTGGAAGGGCCATCCCCGTCGTAACTCGAGAATATACCCCAGGTTCCCGCCGCAACTCGAGAAAAACCATGAGACTTCCCCCTCGCCGCGAGATGAGGCCCGATTCCCCTGCACTGCGTGCAGAGCAATGCCGTGTTGCACATCACACAGGAAAGAAGCCTTGATTTCCTTGATGGCACTACAGAGAAAGCCCTAGAACACTGTTTCAAGGCTAGAGGGATCCTGAGGTCACTGTAGCAACACGAAAGAGCTCCGTGGACAACAAATCAACTCGAGATGAGAGGTTAGTCCCTGGCTTCGACTCCAGAGGAATACCACCTTACCACAAGCACCTCAAGAGGAGGCTTCTCTCAGCTCTAGGTATGTGAGAGGGACCCTGAGTTTGCGCCCTCAAGTGGAATGGACACGGCGATGCCCTGACTCGAAATAAGGCCGGATATGCCTCCAGTGACATGAATGCAGGCTCGTCTTGCATCTCCCAAGACGAAAGGATGTCTGAATCCCCTGTTTAGACCACAGTGAAAGACCTAGTTCCCCACCTCATCGCGACCGGAGGCCTCACATCCTTTGAAAACTCCAGAGGGACGCGAAGATCAGTGCCTCCAAAGGAGACGATGCCTGACTCCTCGTGAAACTTGATAGGAGACCCAGGATTCCTGTGTCACGGGGAAAGAGACACTTGGTCTCCCGCCTCAGCTGGAGAGGCGTCCCAATTGCCCTGCCAAGCCTCGAGGAGAATACCGAGTTGTCCCTCGCAACTAGGCAGGAGTCCTGACGTCGCTGAACAAACACATGTGTGGAAGGGTCATCCCCGTCGTAACTCGAGAATATACCCCAACTTCCCGCCGCAACTCGAGAAAAACCATGAGACTTCCCCCTCGCCGCGAGATGAGGCCCGAATCCCCTGCACTGCGTGCAGAGCAATGCAGTGTTGCACATCACACAGGAAAGGAGCCTTGATTTCCTTGATGGCACTCCAGAGAAACCCCAAGAACACTGTTTCAAGGCTAGAGGGAGCCTGAGGTCACTGTAGCCACACGAAAGAGCTCCGTGGACCCCAAATCAACTCGACATGAGAGGTTAGTCCCTGGCTTCGACTCCAGAGGAATACCACCTTACCACAAGCACCTCAAGAGGAGGCTTCTCTCAGCTCTAGGTATGTGAGAGGGACCCTGAGTTTACGGCCTCAAGTGAAATGGACACCGCGATGCCCTGACTCTAAATAAGGCCGGATATGCCTGCAGTAACTTGAATGCAGGCTCGTCTTGCATCTCCCAAGACGAAAGGATGTCTGAATCCCCTGTGGAGACCACAGAGAAAGACCTAGTTCCCCACCTCATCGCGACCGGAGGCCTCACATCCTTTGAAAACTCCAGAGGGACACGGAGATCAGTGCCTCCAAAGGAGACGATGCCTGACTCCTCGTGAAACTTGATAGGAGTCCCAGGATTCCTGTGGCACGTGGAAAGGGACCCTTGGTCTCCCGCCTCAGCTGGAGAGGGGTCCCAATTGCCCTGCCAAGCCTCGAGGAAAATCCCGAGTTGTCCCTCGCAACTAGGCAGGAGTCCTGACGTCGCTGAACAAACACGTGTGTGGAAGGGCCATCCCCGTCGTAACTCGAGAATATACCCCAGGTTCCCGCCGCAACTCGAGAAAAACCATGAGACTTCCCCCTCGCCGCGAGATGAGGCCCGATTCCCCTGCACTGCGTGCAGAGCAATGCCGTGTTGCACATCACACAGGAAAGGAGCCTTGATTTCCTTGATGGCACTCCAGAGAAACCCCAAGAACACTGTTTCAAGGCTAGAGGGATCCTGAGGTCACTGTAGCAACACGAAAGAGCTCCGTGGACCACAAATCAACTCGAGATGAGAGGTTAGTGCCTGGCTTCGACTCCAGAGGAATACCACCTTACCACAAGCACCTCAAGAGGAGGCTTCTCTCAGCTCTAGGTATGTGAGAGGGACCCTGAGTTTGCGGCCTCAAGTGGAATGGACACGGCGATGCCCTGACTCAAAATAAGGCCGGATATGCCTCCAGTGACTTGAATGCAGGCTCGTCTTGCATCTCCCAAGATGAAAGGATGTCTGAATCCCCTGTGGAGACCACAGAAAAAGACCTAGTTCCCCACCTCATCGCGACCGGAGGCCTCACATCCTTTGAAAACTCCAGAGGGACGCGGAGATCAGTGCCTCCAAAGGAGATGATGCCTGACTCCTCGTGAAAATTGATAGGAGACCCAGGATTCCTGTGGCACGTGGAAAGAGACACTTGGTCTCCCGCCTCAGCTGGAGAGGCGTCCCAATTGCCCTGCCAAGCCTCGAGGAGAATCCCGAGTTGTCCCTCAAAACTAGGCAGGAGTCCTGACGTCGCTGAAAAAACACATGTGTGTAAGGGTCATCCCCGTCGTAACTCGAGAATATACCCCAGGTTCCCGCCGCAACTCGAGAAAAATCATGAGACTTCCCCCTCGCCGCGAGATGAGGCCCGATTCCCTTGCACTGCGTGCAGAGCAATGCCATGTTGCACATCACACAGGAAAGGAGCCTTGATTTCCTTGATGGCACTCCAGAGAAAGCCCAAGAACACTGTTTCAAGGCTAGAGGGATCCTGAGGTCGCTGTAGCAACACGAAAGAGCTCCGGGGACAAAAAATCAACTCGAGATGAGAGGTTAGTCCCTGGCTTCGACTCCAGAGGAATACCACCTTACCACAAGCACCTCAAGAGGAGGCTTCTCTCAGCTCTAGGTATGTGAGAGGGACCCTGAGTGTGCGGCCTCAAGTGGAATGGACACCGCGATGCCCTGACTCGAAATTAGGCCGGATATGCCAGCAGTGACTTGAATGCAGGCTCGTTTGCATCTCCCAAGACGAACGATGTCTGAATCCCCTGTGGAGACCACAGAGAAAGATCTAGTTCCCCACCTCATCGCGACCGGAGGCCTCACATCCTTTGAAAACTCCAGAGGGACGCGGAGATCAGTGCCTCCAAAGGAGACGATGCATGACTCCTCGTGAAACTTGATAGGAGACCCAGGATTCCTGTGTCACGGGGAAAGAGACAATTGGTCTCCCGCCTCAGCTGGAGAGGCGTCCCAATTGCCCTGCCAAGCCTCGAGGAGAATCCCGAGTTGTCCCTCGCAACTAGGCAGGAGTCCTGACGTCGCTGAACAAACACATGTGTGGAAGGGTCATCCCCGTCGTAACTCGAGAATATACCCCAACTTCCCGCCGCAACTCGAGAAAAACCATGAGACATCCCCCTCGCCGCGAGATGAGGCCTGATTCCCCTGCACTGCGTGCAGAGCAATGCCGTGTTGCACATCACACAGGAAAGGAGCCTTGATTTCCTTGATGGCACTCCAGAGAAACCCCAAGAACACTGTTTCAAGGCTAGAGGGATCCTGAGGTCACTGTAGCGACACGAAAGATCTCCGTGGACCCCAAATCAACTCGACATGAGAGGTTAGTCCCTGGCTTCGACTCCAGAGGAATACCACCTTACCACAAGCACCTCAAGAGGAGGCTTCTCTCAGCTCTAGGTATGTGAGAGGGACCCTGAGTTTGCGGCCTCAAGTGAAATGGACACCGCGATGCCCTGATTCTAAATAAGGCCGGATATGCCTGCAGGGACTTGAATGCAGGCTCGTCTTGCATCTCCCAAGACCAAAGGATGTCTGAATCCCCTGTGGAGACCACAGAGAAAGACCTAGTTCCCCACCTCATCGCGACCGGAGGCCTCACATCCTTTGAAAACTCCAGAGGGACGCGGAGATCAGTGCCTCCAAAGGAGACGATGCCTGACTCCTCGTGAAACTTGATAGGAGTCCCAGGATTCCTGTGGCACGTGGAAAGGGACCCTTGGTCTCCCGCCTCAGCTGGAGAGGGGTCCCAATTGCCCTGCCAAGCCTCGAGGAAAATCCCGAGTTGTCCCTCGCAACTAGGCAGGAGTCCTGACGTCGCTGAACAAACACGTGTGTGGAAGGGCCATCCCCGTCGTAACTCGAGAATATACCCCAGGTTCCCGCCGCAACTCGAGAAAAACCATGAGACTTCCCCCTCGCCGCGAGATGAGGCCCGATTCCCCTGCACTGCGTGCAGAGCAATGCCGTGTTGCACATCACACAGGAAAGAAGCCTTGATTTCCTTGATGGCACTACAGAGAAAGCCCTAGAACACTGTTTCAAGGCTAGAGGGATCCTGAGGTCACTGTAGCAACACGAAAGAGCTCCGTGGACCAAAAATCAACTCGAGATGAGAGGTTAGTCCCTGGCTTCGACTCCAGAGGAATACCACCTTACCACAAGCACCTCAAGAGGAGGCTTCTCTCAGCTCTAGGTATGTGAGAGGGACCCTGAGTGTGCGGCCTCAAGTGGAATGGACACGGCGATGCCCTGACTCGAAATAAGGCCGGATATGCCTCCAGTGACTTGAATGCAGGCTCGTCTTGCATCTCCCAAGACGAAAGGATGTCTGAATCCCCTGTTTAGACCACAGAGAAAGACCTAGTTCCCCACCTCATCTCGACCGGAGGCCTCACATCCTTTGAAAACTCCAGAGGGACGCGAAGATCAGTGCCTCCAAAGGAGACGATGCCTGACTCCTCGTGAAACTTGATAGGAGACCCAGGATTCCTGTGTCACGGGGAAAGAGACACTTGGTCTCCCGCCTCAGCTGGAGAGGCGTCCCAATTGCCCTGCCAAGCCTCGAGGAGAATCCCGAGTTGTCCCTCGCAACTAGGCAGGAGTCCTGACGTCGCTGAAGAAACACATGTGTGGAAGGGTCATCCCCGTCGTAACTCGAGAATATACCCCAACTTCCCGCCGCAACTCGAGAAAAACCATGAGACTTCCCCCTCGCCGCGAGATGAGGCCCGAATCCCCTGCACTGCGTGCAGAGCAATGCCGTGTTGCACATCACACAGGAAAGGAGCCTTGATTTCCTTGATGGCACTCCAGAGAAACCCCAAGAACACTGTTTCAAGGCTAGAGGGATCCTGAGGTCACTGTAGCAACACGAAAGAGCTCCGTGGACCCCAAATCAACTCGACATGAGAGGTTAGTCCCTGGCTTCGACTCCAGAGGAATACCACCTTACCACAAGCACCTCAAGAGGAGGCTTCTCTCAGCTCTAGGTATGTGAGAGGGACCCTGAGTTTGCGGCCTCAAGTGAAATGGACACCGCGATGCCCTGACTCTAAATAAGGCCGGATATGCCTGCAGTGACTTGAATGCAGGCTCGTCTTGCATCTCCCAAGACCAAAGGATGTCTGAATCCCCTGTGGAGACCACAGAGAAAGACCTAGTTCCCCACCTCATCGCGACCGGAGGCCTCACATCCTTTGAAAACTCCAGAGGGACGCGGAGATCAGTGCCTCCAAAGGAGACGATGCCTGACTCCTCGTGAAACTTGATAGGAGTCCCAGGATTCCTGTGGCACGTGGAAAGGGACCCTTGGTCTCCCGCCTCAGCTGGAGAGGGGTCCCAATTGCCCTGCCAAGCCTCGAGGAAAATCCCGAGTTGTCCCTCGCAACTAGGCAGGAGTCCTGACGTCGCTGAACAAACACGTGTGTGGAAGGGCCATCCCCGTCGTAACTCGAGAATATACCCCAGGTTCCCGCCGCAACTCGAGAAAAACCATGAGACTTCCCCCTCGCCGCGAGATGAGGCCCGATTCCCCTGCACTGCGTGCAGAGCAATGCCGTGTTGCACATCACACAGGAAAGAAGCCTTGATTTCCTTGATGGCACTACAGAGAAAGCCCTAGAACACTGTTTCAAGGCTAGAGGGATCCTGAGGTCACTGTAGCAACACGAAAGAGCTCCGTGGACCAAAAATCAACTCGAGATGAGAGGTTAGTCCCTGGCTTCGACTCCAGAGGAATACCACCTTACCACAAGCACCTCAAGAGGAGGCTTCTCTCAGCTCTAGGTATGTGAGAGGGACCCTGAGTGTGCGGCCTCAAGTGGAATGGACACGGCGATGCCCTGACTCGAAATAAGGCCGGATATGCCTCCAGTGACTTGAATGCAGGCTCGTCTTGCATCTCCCAAGACGAAAGGATGTCTGAATCCCCTGTTTAGACCACAGAGAAAGACCTAGTTCCCCACCTCATCTCGACCGGAGGCCTCACATCCTTTGAAAACTCCAGAGGGACGCGAAGATCAGTGCCTCCAAAGGAGACGATGCCTGACTCCTCGTGAAACTTGATAGGAGACCCAGGATTCCTGTGTCACGGGGAAAGAGACACTTGGTCTCCCGCCTCAGCTGGAGAGGCGTCCCAATTGCCCTGCCAAGCCTCGAGGAGAATCCCGAGTTGTCCCTCGCAACTAGGCAGGAGTCCTGACGTCGCTGAAGAAACACATGTGTGGAAGGGTCATCCCCGTCGTAACTCGAGAATATACCCCAACTTCCCGCCGCAACTCGAGAAAAACCATGAGACTTCCCCCTCGCCGCGAGATGAGGCCCGAATCCCCTGCACTGCGTGCAGAGCAATGCCGTGTTGCACATCAAACATGAAAGGAGCCTTGATTTCCTTGATGGCACTCCAGAGAAACCCCAAGAACACTGTTTCAAGGCTAGAGGGATCCTGAGGTCACTGTAGCAACACGAAAGAGCTCCGTGGACCCCAAATCAACTCGACATGAGAGGTTAGTCCCTGGCTTCGACTCCAGAGGAATACCACCTTACCACAAGCACCTCAAGAGGAGGCTTCTCTCAGCTCTAGGTATGTGAGAGGGACCCTGAGTTTGCGGCCTCAAGTGAAATGGACACCGCGATGCCCTGACTCTAAATAAGGCCGGATATGCCTGCAGTGACTTGAATGCAGGCTCGTCTTGCATCTCCCAAGACGAAAGGATGTCTGAATCCCCTGTGGAGACCACAGAGAAAGACCTAGTTCCCCACCTCATCGCGACCGGAGGCCTCACATCCTTTGAAAACTCCAGAGGGACGCGGAGATCAGTGCCTCCAAAGGAGACGATGCCTGACTCCTCGTGAAACTTGATAGGAGTCCCAGGATTCCTGTGGCACGTGGAAAGGGACCCTTGGTCTCCCGCCTCAGCTGGAGAGGGGTCCCAATTGCCCTGCCAAGCCTCGAGGAAAATCCCGAGTTGTCCCTCGCAACTAGGCAGGAGTCCTGACGTCGCTGAACAAACACGTGTGTGGAAGGGCCATCCCCGTCGTAACTCGAGAATATACCCCAGGTTCCCGCCGCAACTCGAGAAAAACCATGAGACTTCCCCCTCGCCGCGAGATGAGGCCCGATTCCCCTGCACTGCGTGCAGAGCAATGCCGTGTTGCACATCACACAGGAAAGGAGCCTTGATTTCCTTGATGGCACTCCAGAGAAACCCCAAGAACACTGTTTCAAGGCTAGAGGGATCCTGAGGTCACTGTAGCAACACGAAAGAGCTCCGTGGACCACAAATCAACTCGAGATGAGAGGTTAGTGCCTGGCTTCGACTCCAGAGGAATACCACCTTACCACAAGCACCTCAAGAGGAGGCTTCTCTCAGCTCTAGGTATGTGAGAGGGACCCTGAGTTTGCGGCCTCAAGTGGAATGGACACGGCGATGCCCTGACTCGAAATAAGGCCGGATATGCCTCCAGTGACTTGAATGCAGGCTCGTCTTGCATCTCCCAAGATGAAAGGACGTCTGAATCCCCTGTGGAGACCACAGAGAAAGACCTAGTTCCCCACCTCATCGCGACCGGAGGCCTCACATCCTTTGAAAACTCCAGAGGGACGCGGAGATCAGTGCCTCCAAAGGAGATGATGCCTGACTCCTCGTGAAACTTGATAGGAGACCCAGGATTCCTGTGTCACGTGGAAAGAGACACTTGGTCTCCCGCCTCAGCTGGAGAGGCGTCCCAATTGCCCTGCCAAGCCTCGAGGAGAATCCCGAGTTGTCCCTCGAAACTAGGCAGGAGTCCTGACGTCGCTGAAAAAACACATGTGTGTAAGGGTCATCCCCGTCGTAACTCGAGAATATACCCCAGGTTCCCGCCGCAACTCGAGAAAAACCATGAGACTTCCCCCTCGCCGCGAGATGAGGCCCGATTCCCTTGCACTGCGTGCAGAGCAATGCCATGTTGCACATCACACAGGAAAGGAGCCTTGATTTCCTTGATGGCACTCCAGAGAAAGCCCAAGAACACTGTTTCAAGGCTAGAGGGATCCTGAGGTCGCTGTAGCAACACGAAAGAGCTCCGGGAACAAAAAATCAACTCGAGATGAGAGGTTAGTCCCTGGCTTCGACTCCAGAGGAATACCACCTTACCACAAGCACCTCAAGAGGAGGCTTCTCTCAGCTCTAGGTATGTGAGAGGGACCCTGAGTGTGCGGCCTCAAGTGGAATGGACACCGCGATGCCCTGACTCGAAATTAGGCCGGATATGCCAGCAGTGACTTGAATGCAGGCTCGTTTGCATCTCCCAAGACGAACGATGTCTGAATCCCCTGTGGAGACCACAGAGAAAGATCTAGTTCCCCACCTCATCGCGACCGGAGGCCTCACATCCTTTGAAAACTCCAGAGGGACGCGGAGATCAGTGCCTCCAAAGGAGACGATGCCTGACTCCTCGTGAAACTTGATAGGAGACCCAGGATTCCTGTGTCACGGGGAAAGAGACACTTGGTCTCCCGCCTCAGCTGGAGAGGCGTCCCAATTGCCCTGCCAAGCCTCGAGGAGAATCCCGAGTTGTCCCTCGCAACTAGGCAGGAGTCCTGACGTCGCTGAACAAACACATGTGTGGAAGGGTCATCCCCGTCGTAACTCGAGAATATACCCCAACTTCCCGCCGCAACTCGAGAAAAACCATGAGACATCCCCCTCGCCGCGAGATGAGGCCCGATTCCCCTGCACTGCGTGCAGAGCAATGCCGTGTTGCACATCACACAGGAAAGGAGCCTTGATTTCCTTGATGGCACTCCAGAGAAACCCCAAGAACACTGTTTCAAGGCTAGAGGGATCCTGAGGTCACTGTAGCGACACGAAAGAGCTCCGTGGACCCCAAATCAACTCGACATGAGAGGTTAGTCCCTGGCTTCGACTCCAGAGGAATACCACCTTACCACAAGCACCTCAAGAGGAGGCTTCTCTCAGCTCTAGGTATGTGAGAGGGACCCTGAGTTTGCGGCCTCAAGTGAAATGGACACCGCGATGCCCTGATTCTAAATAAGGCCGGATATGCCTGCAGGGACTTGAATGCAGGCTCGTCTTGCATCTCCCAAGACCAAAGGATGTCTGAATCCCCTGTGGAGACCACAGAGAAAGACCTAGTTCCCCACCTCATCGCGACCGGAGGCCTCACATCCTTTGAAAACTCCAGAGGGACGCGGAGATCAGTGCCTCCAAAGGAGACGATGCCTGACTCCTCGTGAAACTTGATAGGAGTCCCAGGATTCCTGTGGCACGTGGAAAGGGACCCTTGGTCTCCCGCCTCAGCTGGAGAGGGGTCCCAATTGCCCTGCCAAGCCTCGAGGAAAATCCCGAGTTGTCCCTCGCAACTAGGCAGGAGTCCTGACGTCGCTGAACAAACACGTGTGTGGAAGGGCCATCCCCGTCGTAACTCGAGAATATACCCCAGGTTCCCGCCGCAACTCGAGAAAAACCATGAGACTTCCCCCTCGCCGCGAGATGAGGCCCGATTCCCCTGCACTGCGTGCAGAGCAATGCCGTGTTGCACATCACACAGGAAAGAAGCCTTGATTTCCTTGATGGCACTACAGAGAAAGCCCTAGAACACTGTTTCAAGGCTAGAGGGATCCTGAGGTCACTGTTGCAACACGAAAGAGCTCCGTGGACCAAAAATCAACTCGAGATGAGAGGTTAGTCCCTGGCTTCGACTCCAGAGGAATACCACCTTACCACAAGCACCTCAAGAGGAGGCTTCTCTCAGCTCTAGGTATGTGAGAGGGACCCTGAGTGTGCGGCCTCAAGTGGAATGGACACGGCGATGCCCTGACTCGAAATAAGGCCGGATATGCCTCCAGTGACTTGAATGCAGGCTCGTCTTGCATCTCCCAAGACGAAAGGATGTCTGAATCCCCTGTGGAGACCACAGAGAAAGACCTAGTTCCCCACCTCATCTCGACCGGAGGCCTCACATCCTTTGAAAACTCCAGAGGGACGCGAAGATCAGTGCCTCCAAAGGAGACGATGCCTGACTCCTCGTGAAACTTGATAGGAGACCCAGGATTCCTGTGTCACGGGGAAAGAGACACTTGGTCTCCCGCCTCAGCTGGAGAGGCGTCCCAATTGCCCTGCCAAGCCTCGAGGAGAATCCCGAGTTGTCCCTCGCAACTAGGCAGGAGTCCTGACGTCGCTGAACAAACACATGTGTGGAAGGGTCATCCCCGTCGTAACTCGAGAATATACCCCAACTTCCCGCCGCAACTCGAGAAAAACCATGAGACTTCCCCCTCGCCGCGAGATGAGGCCCGAATCCCCTGCACTGCGTGCAGAGCAATGCCGTGTTGCACATCACACAGGAAAGGAGCCTTGATTTCCTTGATGGCACTCCAGAGAAACCCCAAGAACACTGTTTCAAGGCTAGAGGGATCCTGAGGTCACTGTAGCCACACGAAAGAGCTCCGTGGACCCCAAATCAACTAGACATGAGAGGTTAGTCCCTGGCTTCGACTCCAGAGGAATACCACCTTACCACAAGCACCTCAAGAGGAGGCTTCTCTCAGCTCTAGGTATGTGAGAGGGACCCTGAGTTTGCGGCCTCAAGTGAAATGGACACCGTGATGCCCTGACTCTAAATAAGGCCGGATATGCCTGCAGTGACTTGAATGCAGGCTCGTCTTGCATCTCCCAAGACGAAAGGATGTCTGAATCCCCTGTGGAGACCACAGAGAAAGACCTAGTTCCCCACCTCATCGCGACCGGAGGCCTCACATCCTTTGAAAACTCCAGAGGGACGCGGAGATCAGTGCCTCCAAAGGAGACGATGCCTGACTCCTCGTGAAACTTGATAGGAGTCCCAGGATTCCTGTGGCACGTGGAAAGGGACCCTTGGTCTCCCGCCTCAGCTGGAGAGGGGTCCCAATTGCCCTGCCAAGCCTCGAGGAAAATCCCGAGTTGTCCCTCGCAACTAGGCAGGAGTCCTGACGTCGCTGAACAAACACGTGTGTGGAAGGGCCATCCCCGTCGTAACTCGAGAATATACCCCAGGTTCCCGCCGCAACTCGAGAAAAACCATGAGACTTCCCCCTCGCCGCGAGATGAGGCCCGATTCCCCTGCACTGCGTGCAGAGCAATGCCGTGTTGCACATCACACAGGAAAGGAGCCTTGATTTCCTTGATGGCACTCCAGAGAAACCCCAAGAACACTGTTTCAAGGCTAGAGGGATCCTGAGGTCACTGTAGCAACACGAAAGAGCTCCGTGGACCACAAATCAACTCGAGATGAGAGGTTAGTGCCTGGCTTCGACTCCAGAGGAATACCACCTTACCACAAGCACCTCAAGAGGAGGCTTCTCTCAGCTCTAGGTATGTGAGAGGGACCCTGAGTTTGCGGCCTCAAGTGGAATGGACACGGCGATGCCCTGACTCGAAATAAGGCCGGATATGCCTCCAGTGACTTGAATGCAGGCTCGTCTTGCATCTCCCAAGATGAAAGGACGTCTGAATCCCCTGTGGAGACCACAGAGAAAGACCTAGTTCCCCACCTCATCGCGACCGGAGGCCTCACATCCTTTGAAAACTCCAGAGGGACGCGGAGATCAGTGCCTCCAAAGGAGATGATGCCTGACTCCTCGTGAAACTTGATAGGAGACCCAGGATTCCTGTGTCACGTGGAAAGAGACACTTGGTCTCCCGCCTCAGCTGGAGAGGCGTCCCAATTGCCCTGCCAAGCCTCGAGGAGAATCCCGAGTTGTCCCTCGCAACTAGGCAGGAGTCCTGACGTCGCTGAAAAAACACATGTGTGTAAGGGTCATCCCCGTCGTAACTCGAGAATATACCCCAGGTTCCCGCCGCAACTCGAGAAAAACCATGAGACTTCCCCCTCGCCGCGAGATGAGGCCCGATTCGTTTGCACTGCGTGCAGAGCAATGCCATGTCGCACATCACACAGGAAAGGAGCCTTGATTTCCTTGATGGCACTCCAGAGAAACACCAAGAACACTGTTTCAAGGCTAGAGGGATCCTGAGGTCGCTGTAGCAACACGAAAGAGCTCCGGGGACAAAAAATCAACTCGAGATGAGAGGTTAGTCCCTGGCTTCGACTCCAGAGGAATACCACCTTACCACAAGCACCTCAAGAGGAGGCTTCTCTCAGCTCTAGGTATGTGAGAGGGACCCTGAGTGTGCGGCCTCAAGTGGAATGGACACCGCGATGCCCTGACTCGAAATTAGGCCGGATATGCCAGCAGTGACTTGAATGCAGGCTCGTTTGCATCTCCCAAGACGAACGATGTCTGAATCCCCTGTGGAGACCACAGAGAAAGATCTAGTTCCCCACCTCATCGCGACCGGAGGCCTCACATCCTTTGAAAACTCCAGAGGGACGCGGAGATCAGTGCCTCCAAAGGAGACGATGCCTGACTCCTCGTGAAACTTGATAGGAGACCCAGGATTCCTGTGTCACGGGGAAAGAGACACTTGGTCTCCCGCCTCAGCTGGAGAGGCGTCCCAATTGCCCTGCCAAGCCTCGAGGAGAATCCTGAGTTGTCCCTCGCAACTAGGCAGGAGTCCTGACGTCGCTGAACAAACACATGTGTGGAAGGGTCATCCCCGTCGTAAATCGAGAATATACCCCAACTTCCCGCCGCAACTCGAGAAAAACCATGAGACTTCCCCCTCGCCGCGAGATGAGGCCCGATTCCCCTGCACTGCGTGCAGAGCAATGCCGTGTTGCACATCACACAGGAAAGGAGCCTTGATTTCCTTGATGGCACTCCAGAGAAACCCCAAGAACACTGTTTCAAGGCTAGAGGGATCCTGAGGTCACTGTAGCGACACGAAAGAGCTCCGTGGACCCCAAATCAACTCGACATGAGAGGTTAGTCCCTGGCTTCGACTCCAGATTAATACCACCTTACCACAAGCACCTCAAGAGGAGGCTTCTCTCAGCTCTAGGTATGTGAGAGGGACCCTGAGTTTGCGGCCTCAAGTGAAATGGACACCGCGATGCCCTGACTCTAAATAAGGCCGGATATGCCTGCAGGGACTTGAATGCAGGCTCGTCTTGCATCTCCCAAGACCAAAGGATGTCTGAATCCCCTGTTTAGACCAGAGAGAAAGACCTAGTTCCACACCTCATCGCGACCGGAGGCCTCACATCCTTTGAAAACTCCAGAGGGACGCGGAGATCAGTGCCTCCAAAGGAGACGATGCCTGACTCCTCGTGAAACTTGATAGGAGTCCCAGGATTCCTGTGGCACGTGGAAAGGGACCCTTGGTCTCCCGCCTCAGCTGGAGAGGGGTCCCAATTGCCCTGCCAAGCCTCGAGGAAAATCCCGAGTTGTCCCTCGCAACTAGGCAGGAGTCCTGACGTCGCTGAACAAACACGTGTGTGGAAGGGCCATCCCCGTCGTAACTCGAGAATATACCCCAGGTTCCCGCCGCAACTCGAGAAAAACCATGAGACTTCCCCCTCGCCGCGAGATGAGGCCCGATTCCCCTGCACTGCGTGCAGAGCAATGCCGTGTTGCACATCACACAGGAAAGAAGCCTTGATTTCCTTGATGGCACTACAGAGAAAGCCCTAGAACACTGTTTCAAGGCTAGAGGGATCCTGAGGTCACTGTAGCAACACGAAAGAGCTCCGTGGACCAAAAATCAACTCGAGATGAGAGTTTAGTCCCTGGCTTCGACTCCAGAGGAATACCACCTTACCACAAGCACCTCAAGAGGAGGCTTCTCTCAGCTCTAGGTATGTGAGAGGGACCCTGAGTTTGCGGCCTCAAGTGGAATGGACACGGCGATGCCCTGACTCGAAATAAGGCCGGATATGCCTCCAGTGACTTGAATGCAGGCTCGTCTTGCATCTCCCAAGACGAAAGGATGTCTGAATCCCCTGTTTAGACCACAGAGAAAGACCTAGTTCCCCACCTCATCTCGACCGGAGGCCTCATATCCTTTGAAAACTCCAGAGGGACGCGGAGATCAGTGCCTCCAAAGGAGACGATGCCTGACTCCTCGTGAAACTTGATAGGAGTCCCAGGATTCCTGTGTCACGGGGAAAGAGACACTTGGTCTCCCGCCTCAGCTGGAGAGGCGTCCCAATTGCCCTGCCAAGCCTCGAGGAGAATCCCGAGTTGTCCCTCGCAACTAGGCAGGAGTCCTGACGTCGCTGAACAAACACGTGTGTGGAAGGGCCATCCCCGTCTTAACTCGAGAATATACCGAGGTTCCCGCCGCAACTCGAGAAAAACCATGAGACTTCCCCCTCGCCGCGAGATGAGGCCCGATTCCCCTGCACTGCGTGCAGAGCAATGCCGTGTTGCACATCACACAGGAAAGGAGCCTTGATTTCCTTGATGGCACTCCAGAGAAACCCCAAGAACACTGTTTCAAGGCTAGAGGGATCCTGAGGTCACTGTAGCAACACGAAAGAGCTCCGTGGACCACAAATCAACTCGAGATGAGAGGTTAGTCCCTGGCTTCGACTCCAGAGGAATACCACCTTACCACAAGCACCTCAAGAGGAGGCTTCTCTCAGCTCTAGGTATGTGAGAGGGACCCTGAGTTTGCGGCCTCAAGTGGAATGGACACGGCGATGCCCTGACTCGAAATAAGGCCGGATATGCCTCCAGTGACTTGAATGCAGGCTCGTCTTGCATCTCCCAAGATGAAAGGATGTCTGAATCCCCTGTGGAGACCACAGAGAAAGACCTAGTTCCCCACCTCATCGCGACCGGAGGCCTCACATCCTTTGAAAACTCCAGAGGGACGCGGAGATCAGTGCCTCCAAAGGAGATGATGCCTGACTCCTCGTGAAAATTGATAGGAGACCCAGGATTCCTGTGTCACGGGGAAAGAGACACTTGGTCTCCCGCCTCAGCTGGAGAGGCGTCCCAATTGCCCTGCCAAGCCTCGAGGAGAATCCCGAGTTGTCCCTCGAAACTAGGCAGGAGTCCTGACGTCGCTGAAAAAACACATGTGTGTAAGGGTCATCCCCGTCGTAACTCGAGAATATACCCCAGGTTCCCGCCGCAACTCGAGAAAAACCATGAGACTTCCCCCTCGCCGCGAGATGAGGCCCGATTCCCTTGCACTGCGTGCAGAGCAATGCCATGTTGCACATCACACAGGAAAGGAGCCTTGATTTCCTTGATGGCACTCCAGAGAAACATCAAGAACACTGTTTCAAGGCTAGAGGGATCCTGAGGTCGCTGTAGCAACACGAAAGAGCTCCGGGGACAAAAAATCAACTCTAGATGAGAGGTTAGTCCCTGGCTTCGACTCCAGAGGAATACCACCTTACCACAAGCACCTCAAGAGGAGGCTTCTCTCAGCTCTAGGTATGTGAGAGGGACCCTGAGTTTGCGGCCTCAAGTGGAATGGACACCGCGATGCCCTGACTCGAAATTAGGCCGGATATGCCAGCAGTGACTTGAATGCAGGCTCGTTTGCATCTCCCAAGACCAACGATGTCTGAATCCCCTGTGGAGACCACAGAGAAAGATCTAGTTCCCCACCTCATCGTGACCGGAGGCCTCACATCCTTTGAAATCTCCAGAGGGACGCGGAGATCAGTGCCTCCAAAGGAGATGACGCCTGACTCCTCGTGAAACTTGATAGGAGACCCAGGATTCATGTGGCATGTGGAAAGGGACCCTTGGTCTCCCGCCTCAGCTGGAGAGGCGTCCGAATTGCCCAGCCACGCCTCGAGGAGAATCGGGAGATGTCCCTCGCAACTGGGCAGGAGTCCTGACGTCGCTGAACAAACACATGTGTGGAAGGGTCATCCCCGTCGTAACTCGAGAATATACCCCAGCTTCCCGCCGCAACTCGAGAAAAACCATGAGACTTCCCCCTCGCCGCGAGATGAGGCCCGATTCCCCTGCACTGCGTGCAGAGCAATGCCGTGTTGCACATCACACAGGAAAGGAGCCTTGATTTCCTTGATGGCACTCCCTAGAAACCCCAAGAACACTGTTTCAAGGATAGAGGGATCCTGAGGTCACTGTAGCAACACGAAAGAGCTCCGTGGACCCCAAATCAACTAGACATGAGAGGTTAGTCCCTGGCTTCGACTCCAGAGGAATACCACCTTACCACAAGCACCTCAAGAGGAGGCTTCTCTCAGCTCTAGGTATGTGAGAGGGACCCTGAGTTTGCGGCCTCAAGTGGAATGGACACTGCGATGCCCTGACTCGAAATAAGGCCGGATATGCCCTGCAGTGACTTGAATGCAGGCTCGTCTTGCATCTCCCAAGACGAAAGGATGTCTGAATACCCTCTGGAGACCACAGAGAAAGACCTAGTTCCCCACCTCTTCGCGACCGGAGGCCTCACATCCTTGGAAAACTCCAGAGGGACGCGGAGATCAGTGCCTCCAAAGGAGACGATGCCTGACTCCTCGTGAAACTTGATAGGAGTCCCAGGATTCCTGTGGCACATGGAAAGGGACCCTTGGTCTCCCGCCTCAGCTGGAGAGGCGTCCCAATTGCCCTGCCAAGCCTCGAGGAGAATCCCGAGTTGTCCCTCGCAACTAGGCAGGAGTCCTGACGTCGCTGAACAAACACGTGTGTGGAAGGGCCATCCCCGTCGTAACTCGAGAATATACCCCAGGTTCCCGCCGCAACTCGAGAAAAACCATGAGACTTCCCCCTCGCCGCGAAATGAGGGCCGATTCCCCTGCACTGCGTGCAGAGCAATGCCGTGTTGCACATCACACAGGAAAGGAGCCTTGATTTCCTTGAAGGCACTCCAGAGAAACCCCAAGAACACTATTTCAAGGCTAGAGGGATCCTGAGGTCGCTGTAGCAACACGAAAGAGCTCCGTGGACCAAAATCAACTCGAGATGAGAGGTTAGTCCCTGGCTTCGACTCCAGAGGAATACCACCTTACCACAAGCACCTCAAGAGGAGGCTTCTCTCAGCTCTAGGTATGTGAGAGGGACCCTGAGTTTGCGGCCTCAAGTGGAATGGACACCGCGATGCCCTGACTCGAAATAAGGCCGGATATGCCTGCAGTGACTTGAATGCAGGCTCGTCTTGCATCTCCCAAGATGAAAGGTTGTCTGAATCCCCTGTGGAGACCACAGAGAAAGACCTTGTTCCCCACCTCATCGCGACCGGAGGCCTCACATCCTTTGAAAACTCCAGAGGGACGCAGAGATCAGTGCCTCCAAAGGAGACGATGCCTGACTCCTCGTGAAACTGATAGGAGTCCCAGGATTCCTGTGGCACGTGGAAAGGGACCCTTGGTCTCCCGCCTCAGCTGGAGAGGCGTCCCACTTGCCCTGCCAAGCCTCGAGGAGAATCCCGAGTTGTCCCTCGCAACTAGGCAGGAGTCCTGACGTCGCTGAACAAACAGGTGTGTGAAGGGCCATCCCCGTCGTAACTCGAGAATATACCCCAGGTTCCCGCCGCAACTCGAGAAAAACCATGAGACTTCCCCCTCGTCTCGAGATGAGGCCCGATTCCCCTGCACTGAGTGCAGAGCAATGCCGTGTTGCACATCACACAGGAAAGGAGCCTTGATTTCCTTGATGGCACTCCAGAGAAACCCCAAGAACACTGTTTCAAGGCTAGAGGGATCCTGAGGTCACTGTAGCAACACGAAAGAGCTCCATGGACCACAAATCAACTCGAAATGAAAGGTTAGTCCCTGGCTTCGACTCCAGAGGAATACCACCTTACCACAAGCACCTCAAGAGGAGGCCTCTCTCAGCTCTACGTATGTGAGAGGGACCCTGAGTTAGCGGCCTCAAGTGGAATGGACACTTCGATGACCTGACTAGAAATAAGGCCGGAAATGCCTGCAGTGACTTGAATGCAGGCTCGTCTTGCATCTCCCAAGACGAAAGGATGTCTGAATTCCCTGTGGAGACCACAGAGAAAGACCTAGTTCCCCACCTCATCGCGACCGGAGGCCCCACATCCTTCGAAAACTCCAGAGGGATGCGGAGATCAGTGCCTCCAAAGGAGACGATGTCTGACTCCTCGTGAAACTTGATAGGAGTCCCAGGATTCCTGTGGACGTGGAAAGGGACCCTTGGTCCCCCGCCTCAGCTGGAGAGGCGTCCCAATTGCCCTGCCAAGCCTCGAGGAGAATCCCGAGTTGTCCCTCGCAACTAGGCAGGAGTCCTGACGTCGCTGAACAAACACGTGTGTGGAAGGGCCATCCCCGTCGTAACTCGAGAATATACCCCAGGTTCCCGCCGCAACTCGGGAAAAACCATGAGACTTCCCCCTCGCCGCGAGATGAGGCCCGATTCCCCTGCACTGCGTGCAGAGCAATGCCGTGTTGCACATCACACAGGAAAGGAGCCTTGATTTCCTTGATGGCACTCCAGAGAAACCCCAAGAACACTGTTTCAAGGCTAGAGGGATCCTGAGGTCACTGTAGCAACACGAAAGAGCTCCGTGGACCACAAATCAACTCGAGATGAGAGGTTAGTGCCTGGCTTCGACTCCAGAGGAATACCACCTTACCACAAGCACCTCTAGAGGAGGCTTCTCTCAGCTCTAGGTATGTGAGAGGGACCCTGAGTTTGCGGCCTCAAGGGGAATGGACATCGCGATGCCCTGACTCGATATAAGTCCGGATAGGCCTGCAGTGACTTGAATGCAGGCTCGTCTTGCATCTCCCAAGACGAAAAGATGTCTGAATTACCTGTGGAGACAACAGAGCAAGACCTAGTTCCCCTCCTCATCGCGACCGGAGGCCTCACATCCTTTGAAAACTCCAGAGGTTCGCGGAGATCAGTGCCTCCAAAGGAGACGATGCCTGACTGCTCGTGAAACTTGATAGGAGTCCCAGGATTCCTGTGGCACGTGGAAAGGGACCCTTGGTCTCCCGACTCAGCTGGAGAGGCGTCCCAATTGCCCTGCCAAGCATCGAGGAGAATCCCGAGTTGTCCCTCGCAACTAGGCAGGAGCCCTGACGTCGATGAACAAACACGTGTGTGGAAGGGCCATCCCCGTCGTAAATCGAGAATATACCCCAGGTTCCCGCCGCAACTCGAGAAAAACCATGAGACTTCGCCCTCGCCGCGAGATGAGGCCCGATTCCCCTGCACTGCGTGCAGAGCAATGCCGTGTTGCACATCACACAGGAAAGGAGCCTTGATTTCCTTGATGGCACTCCAGAGAATGCCCAAGAACACTGTTTCAAGGCTAGAGGGATCCTGAGGTCACTGTAGCAACACGAAAGAGCTCCATGGACCACAAATCAACTCGAGATGACAGGTTAGTCCCTGGCTTCGACTCCAGAGGAATACCACCTTACCACAAGCACCTCAAGAGGAGGCTTCTCTCAGCTCTAGGTATGTGAGAGGGACCCTGAGTTTGCGGTCTCAAGTGGAATGGAAAACGCGATGCCCTGACTCGAAATAAGGCCGGATATGCCTGCAGTGACTTGAATGCAGGCTTGTCTTGCATCTCCCAAGACGAAAGGATGTCTGAATCCCATGTGGAGACCACAGAGAAAGACCTAGTTTCCCACCTCATCGCGACCGGAGGCCTCACATCCTTTGAAAACTCCAGAGGTACGCGGAGATCAGTGCCTCCAAAGGAGACGATGCCTGACTCCTCGAGAAACTTGATAGGACTCCCAGGATTCCTGTGGCTCGTGGAAAGGGACACTTGGTCTCCCGCCTCAGCTGGAGAGGCGTCCCAATTGCCCTGCCAAGCCTCGAGGAGAATCCCGAGTTGTCCCTCGCGACTAGGCAGGAGTCCTGACGTCGCTGAACAAACACGTGTGTGGAAGAGCCATCCCCGTCGTAACTCGAGAATATACCCCAGGTTCCCGCCGCAACTCGAGAAAAACCATGAGGCTTCCCCCTCGCCGCAAGATGAGGCCCGATTCCCCTGCACTGCGTGCAGAGCAATGCCCTGTTGCACATCACAAAGGAAAGGAGCCTTGATTTCCTTGATGGCACTCCAGAGAAACCCCAAGAACACTGTTTCAAGGCTAGAGGGATCCTGAGGTCACTGTAGCGACAAGAAAGAGCTCCGTGGACCAAAAATCAACTCGAGATGAGAGGTTAGTCCCTGGCTTCGACTCCAGAGGAATACCACATTACCACAAGCAGCTCAAGAGGAGGCTTCTCTCAGCTCTAGGTATGTGAGAGGGACCCTGAGTTTGTGGCCTCAAGTGGAATGGACATCGCGATGCCCTGACTTGAAATAAAGCCGGATATGCCTGCAGTGACTTGAATGCAGGCTCGTCTTGCATCTCCCAAGACGAAAGGATGTCTGAAACCCCTGTGGAAACCACAGAGAAAGACCTATTTCCCCATCTCATCGCGACCGGAGGCCTCACATCCTTTGAAAACTCCAAAGGGACGCGGAGATCAGTGCCTCCAAAGGAGACGATGCCTGACTCCTCCTGAAACTTGATAGGAGTCCCAGGATTCCTGTGGCACGTGGAAAGGGACCCTTGGTCTCCCGCCTCAGCTGGAGAGGTGTCCCAATTGCCCTGCCAAGCCTCGAGGAGAATCCCGAGTTGTCCCTCGCAACTAGGCAGGAGTCCTGACGTCGCTGAACAAACACATGTGTGGAAGGGCCATCCCCGTCGAAACTCGAGAATATACCCCAGGTTGCCGCCGCAACTCGAGAAAAACCATGAGACTTCCCCCTCGCCGCGAGATGAGGCCCGATTCCCCTGCACTGCGTGCAGAGCAATGCCCTGTTGCACATCACACAGGAAAGGAGCCTTAATTTCCTTGATGGCACTCCAGAGAAACCCCAAGAACAGTGATTCAAGGCTAGAGGGATCCTGAGGTAATTGTAGCAACACGAAAGTGCTCCTTGGACCAAAAATCAACTCGAGATGAGAGGTTAGTCCCTGGCTTCGACTCCAGAGGAATACCACATTACCACAAGCACCTCAAGAGGAGGCTTCTCTCAGCTCTAGGTATGTGAGAGGGACCCTGAGTTTGCGGCCTCAAATGGAATGGACACCACGATGCCCTGACTCGAAATAAAGCCGGATATGCCTGCAGTGACTTGAATGCAGGCTCGTCTTGCATCTCCCAATTCGAAAGGATGTCTGAATCCCCTGTGGAGACCACAGAGAAAGACCTAGTTCCCCACCTCATCGCGACCGGAGGCCTCACATCCTTTGCCAACTCCAGAGGGACGCGGAGATCAGTGCCTCTAAAGGAGAAGATGTCTGACTCCTTGTGAAACATGATAGGAGTCCCAGGATTCCTGTGGCACGTGGAAAGGGACCCTTGGTCTCCCGCCTCAGCTGGAGAGGCGTCCCAATTGCCCTGCCAAGCCTCGAGGAGAATCCCGAGATGTCCCTCACAACTAGACAGGAGTTCTGACGTCGCTGAACAAACACGAGGGTGGAAGGGCCATCCCCGTCGTAACTCGAGAATATACCCCAAGTTCCCGCCGCAACTCGAGAAAAACCATGAGACTTCCCCCTCGCCGCGAGATGAGGCCCGATTCCCCTGCACTGCGTGCAGAGCAATGCCATATTGCACATCACACGGGAAAGGAGCCTTGATTTCCTTGATGGCACTCCAGAGAAACCCGAAGAACACTGTTTCAAGGCTAGAGGGATGCTGAGGTCACTGTAGCAACACGAAAGAGCTCCGTGGACCACAAATCAACTCGAGATGAGAGGTTATTCCCTGGCTTCGACTCCAGAGGAATACCACCTTACCACAAGCACCTCAAGAGGAGGCTTCTCTCAGCTCTAGGTATGTGAGAGGGACCCTGAGTTTGCGGCCTCTAGTGGAATGGACACCGCCATGCCCTGACTCGAAATAAGGCCGGATATCCCTGCAGTGACTTGAATGCAGGCTATCCTTGCATCTCTCAAGACGAAAGGATGTCTGAATCCCCTGTGGAGACCACAGAGAAAGACCTAGTTCTCCACCTCATCGCGACCGGAGGCCTCACATGGTTTCAAAACTCCAGAGTGACGTGGAGATCAGTGCCTCCAAAGGAGACGATGCCTGACTCCTCGTGAAACTTGATAGGAGTCCCAGGATTCCTGTGGCAAGTGGAAAGGGACCCTTGGTCTCCCGCCTCAGCTGGAGAGGCGTCCCAATTGCCCTGCCAAGCCTCGAGGAGAATCCCGAGTTGTCCCTCGCAACTAGGCAGGAGTCCTGACGTCGCTGAACAAACACGTGTGTGGAAGGGCCATCCCCGTCGTAACTCGAAAATATACCCCAGGTTCCCGCCGCAACTCGAGAAAAACCATGAGACTTCCCCCTCGCCGCGAGATGTGTCCCGATTCCCCTGCAATGCATGCAGAACAATGCCGTGTTGCACATCACACAGGAAAGGAGCCTTGATTTCCTTGATGGCACTCCAGAGAAACCCAAAAAACACTGTTTCAAGGCTAGAGGGATCCTGAGGTCACTGTAGCAACACGAAAGAGCTCCGTGGACCAAAAATCAACTCGAGATGAGAGGTTAGTCCCTGGCTTCGACTCCAGAGGAATACCACTTTACCACAAGCACCTCAAGAGGAGGCTTCTCTCAGCTCTAGGTATGTGAGAGGGACCCTGAGTTTGCGGCCTCAAGTGGAATGGACACTGCGATGCCCTGACTCGAAATAAGGCCGGATATGCCCTGCAGTGACTTGAATGCAGGCTCGTCTTGCATCTCCCAAGACGAAAGGATGTCTGAATACCCTCTGGAGACCACAGAGAAAGACCTAGTTCCCCACCTCTTCGCGACCGGAGGCCTCACATCCTTGGAAAACTCCAGAGGGACGCGGAGATCAGTGCCTCCAAAGGAGACGATGCCTGACTCCTCGTGAAACTTGATAGGAGTCCCAGGATTCCTGTGGCACATGGAAAGGGACCCTTGGTCTCCCGCCTCAGCTGGAGAGGCGTCCCAATTGCCCTGCCAAGCCTCGAGGAGAATCCCGAGTTGTCCCTCGCAACTAGGCAGGAGTCCTGACGTCGCTGAACAAACACGTGTGTTGAAGGGCCATCCCCGTCGTAACTCGAGAATATACCCCAGGTTCCCGCCGCAACTCGAGAAAAACCATGAGACTTCCCCCTCGCCGCGAAATGAGGGCCGATTCCCCTGCACTGCGTGCAGAGCAATGCCGGGTTGCACATCACACAGGAAAGGAGCCTTGATTTCCTTGAAGGCACTCCAGAGAAACCCCAAGAACACTATTTCAAGGCTAGAGGGATCCTGAGGTCGCTGTAGCAACACGAAAGAGCTCCGTGGACCAAAATCAACTCGAGATGAGAGGTTAGTCCCTGGCTTCGACTCCAGAGGAATACCACCTTACCACAAGCACCTCAAGAGGAGGCTTCTCTCAGCTCTAGGTATGTGAGAGGGACCCTGAGTTTGCGGCCTCAAGTGGAATGGACACCGCGATGCCCTGACTCGAAATAAGGCCGGATATGCCTGCAGTGACTTGAATGCAGGCTCGTCTTGCATCTCCCAAGATGAAAGGTTGTCTGAATCCCCTGTGGAGACCACAGAGAAAGACCTTGTTCCCCACCTCATCGCGACCGGAGGCCTCACATCCTTTGAAAACTCCAGAGGGACGCAGAGATCAGTGCCTCCAAAGGAGACGATGCCTGACTCCTCGTGAAACTGATAGGAGTCCCAGGATTCCTGTGGCACGTGGAAAGGGACCCTTGGTCTCCCGCCTCAGCTGGAGAGGCGTCCCACTTGCCCTGCCAAGCCTCGAGGAGAATCCCGAGTTGTCCCTCGCAACTAGGCAGGAGTCCTGACGTCGCTGAACAAACAGGTGTGTGAAGGGCCATCCCCGTCGTAACTCGAGAATATACCCCAGGTTCCCGCCGCAACTCGAGAAAAACCATGAGACTTCCCCCTCGTCTCGAGATGAGGCCCGATTCCCCTGCACTGAGTGCAGAGCAATGCCGTGTTGCACATCACACAGGAAAGGAGCCTTGATTTCCTTGATGGCACTCCAGAGAAACCCCAAGAACACTGTTTCAAGGCTAGAGGGATCCTGAGGTCACTGTAGCAACACGAAAGAGCTCCATGGACCACAAATCAACTCGAAATGAAAGGTTAGTCCCTGGCTTCGACTCCAGAGGAATACCACCTTACCACAAGCACCTCAAGAGGAGGCCTCTCTCAGCTCTACGTATGTGAGAGGGACCCTGAGTTAGCGGCCTCAAGTGGAATGGACACTTCGATGACCTGACTAGAAATAAGGCCGGAAATGCCTGCAGTGACTTGAATGCAGGCTCGTCTTGCATCTCCCAAGACGAAAGGATGTCTGAATTCCCTGTGGAGACCACAGAGAAAGACCTAGTTCCCCACCTCATCGCGACCGGAGGCCCCACATCCTTCGAAAACTCCAGAGGGATGCGGAGATCAGTGCCTCCAAAGGAGACGATGTCTGACTCCTCGTGAAACTTGATAGGAGTCCCAGGATTCCTGTGGACGTGGAAAGGGACCCTTGGTCCCCCGCCTCAGCTGGAGAGGCGTCCCAATTGCCCTGCCAAGCCTCGAGGAGAATCCCGAGTTGTCCCTCGCAACTAGGCAGGAGTCCTGACGTCGCTGAACAAACACGTGTGTGGAAGGGCCATCCCCGTCGTAACTCGAGAATATACCCCAGGTTCCCGCCGCAACTCGGGAAAAACCATGAGACTTCCCCCTCGCCGCGAGATGAGGCCCGATTCCCCTGCACTGCGTGCAGAGCAATGCCGTGTTGCACATCACACAGGAAAGGAGCCTTGATTTCCTTGATGGCACTCCAGAGAAACCCCAAGAACACTGTTTCAAGGCTAGAGGGATCCTGAGGTCACTGTAGCAACACGAAAGAGCTCCGTGGACCACAAATCAACTCGAGATGAGAGGTTAGTGCCTGGCTTCGACTCCAGAGGAATACCACCTTACCACAAGCACCTCTAGAGGAGGCTTCTCTCAGCTCTAGGTATGTGAGAGGGACCCTGAGTTTGCGGCCTCAAGGGGAATGGACATCGCGATGCCCTGACTCGATATAAGTCCGGATAGGCCTGCAGTGACTTGAATGCAGGCTCGTCTTGCATCTCCCAAGACGAAAAGATGTCTGAATTACCTGTGGAGACAACAGAGCAAGACCTAGTTCCCCTCCTCATCGCGACCGGAGGCCTCACATCCTTTGAAAACTCCAGAGGTTCGCGGAGATCAGTGCCTCCAAAGGAGACGATGCCTGACTGCTCGTGAAACTTGATAGGAGTCCCAGGATTCCTGTGGCACGTGGAAAGGGACCCTTGGTCTCCCGACTCAGCTGGAGAGGCGTCCCAATTGCCCTGCCAAGCATCGAGGAGAATCCCGAGTTGTCCCTCGCAACTAGGCAGGAGCCCTGACGTCGATGAACAAACACGTGTGTGGAAGGGCCATCCCCGTCGTAAATCGAGAATATACCCCAGGTTCCCGCCGCAACTCGAGAAAAACCATGAGACTTCGCCCTCGCCGCGAGATGAGGCCCGATTCCCCTGCACTGCGTGCAGAGCAATGCCGTGTTGCACATCACACAGGAAAGGAGCCTTGATTTCCTTGATGGCACTCCAGAGAATGCCCAAGAACACTGTTTCAAGGCTAGAGGGATCCTGAGGTCACTGTAGCAACACGAAAGAGCTCCATGGACCACAAATCAACTCGAGATGACAGGTTAGTCCCTGGCTTCGACTCCAGAGGAATACCACCTTACCACAAGCACCTCAAGAGGAGGCTTCTCTCAGCTCTAGGTATGTGAGAGGGACCCTGAGTTTGCGGTCTCAAGTGGAATGGAAAACGCGATGCCCTGACTCGAAATAAGGCCGGATATGCCTGCAGTGACTTGAATGCAGGCTTGTCTTGCATCTCCCAAGACGAAAGGATGTCTGAATCCCATGTGGAGACCACAGAGAAAGACCTAGTTTCCCACCTCATCGCGACCGGAGGCCTCACATCCTTTGAAAACTCCAGAGGTACGCGGAGATCAGTGCCTCCAAAGGAGACGATGCCTGACTCCTCGAGAAACTTGATAGGACTCCCAGGATTCCTGTGGCTCGTGGAAAGGGACACTTGGTCTCCCGCCTCAGCTGGAGAGGCGTCCCAATTGCCCTGCCAAGCCTCGAGGAGAATCCCGAGTTGTCCCTCGCGACTAGGCAGGAGTCCTGACGTCGCTGAACAAACACGTGTGTGGAAGAGCCATCCCCGTCGTAACTCGAGAATATACCCCAGGTTCCCGCCGCAACTCGAGAAAAACCATGAGGCTTCCCCCTCGCCGCAAGATGAGGCCCGATTCCCCTGCACTGCGTGCAGAGCAATGCCCTGTTGCACATCACAAAGGAAAGGAGCCTTGATTTCCTTGATGGCACTCCAGAGAAACCCCAAGAACACTGTTTCAAGGCTAGAGGGATCCTGAGGTCACTGTAGCGACAAGAAAGAGCTCCGTGGACCAAAAATCAACTCGAGATGAGAGGTTAGTCCCTGGCTTCGACTCCAGAGGAATACCACATTACCACAAGCAGCTCAAGAGGAGGCTTCTCTCAGCTCTAGGTATGTGAGAGGGACCCTGAGTTTGTGGCCTCAAGTGGAATGGACATCGCGATGCCCTGACTTGAAATAAAGCCGGATATGCCTGCAGTGACTTGAATGCAGGCTCGTCTTGCATCTCCCAAGACGAAAGGATGTCTGAAACCCCTGTGGAAACCACAGAGAAAGACCTATTTCCCCATCTCATCGCGACCGGAGGCCTCACATCCTTTGAAAACTCCAAAGGGACGCGGAGATCAGTGCCTCCAAAGGAGACGATGCCTGACTCCTCCTGAAACTTGATAGGAGTCCCAGGATTCCTGTGGCACGTGGAAAGGGACCCTTGGTCTCCCGCCTCAGCTGGAGAGGTGTCCCAATTGCCCTGCCAAGCCTCGAGGAGAATCCCGAGTTGTCCCTCGCAACTAGGCAGGAGTCCTGACGTCGCTGAACAAACACATGTGTGGAAGGGCCATCCCCGTCGAAACTCGAGAATATACCCCAGGTTGCCGCCGCAACTCGAGAAAAACCATGAGACTTCCCCCTCGCCGCGAGATGAGGCCCGATTCCCCTGCACTGCGTGCAGAGCAATGCCCTGTTGCACATCACACAGGAAAGGAGCCTTAATTTCCTTGATGGCACTCCAGAGAAACCCCAAGAACAGTGATTCAAGGCTAGAGGGATCCTGAGGTAATTGTAGCAACACGAAAGTGCTCCTTGGACCAAAAATCAACTCGAGATGAGAGGTTAGTCCCTGGCTTCGACTCCAGAGGAATACCACATTACCACAAGCACCTCAAGAGGAGGCTTCTCTCAGCTCTAGGTATGTGAGAGGGACCCTGAGTTTGCGGCCTCAAATGGAATGGACACCACGATGCCCTGACTCGAAATAAAGCCGGATATGCCTGCAGTGACTTGAATGCAGGCTCGTCTTGCATCTCCCAATTCGAAAGGATGTCTGAATCCCCTGTGGAGACCACAGAGAAAGACCTAGTTCCCCACCTCATCGCGACCGGAGGCCTCACATCCTTTGCCAACTCCAGAGGGACGCGGAGATCAGTGCCTCTAAAGGAGAAGATGTCTGACTCCTTGTGAAACATGATAGGAGTCCCAGGATTCCTGTGGCACGTGGAAAGGGACCCTTGGTCTCCCGCCTCAGCTGGAGAGGCGTCCCAATTGCCCTGCCAAGCCTCGAGGAGAATCCCGAGATGTCCCTCACAACTAGACAGGAGTTCTGACGTCGCTGAACAAACACGAGGGTGGAAGGGCCATCCCCGTCGTAACTCGAGAATATACCCCAAGTTCCCGCCGCAACTCGAGAAAAACCATGAGACTTCCCCCTCGCCGCGAGATGAGGCCCGATTCCCCTGCACTGCGTGCAGAGCAATGCCATATTGCACATCACACGGGAAAGGAGCCTTGATTTCCTTGATGGCACTCCAGAGAAACCCGAAGAACACTGTTTCAAGGCTAGAGGGATGCTGAGGTCACTGTAGCAACACGAAAGAGCTCCGTGGACCACAAATCAACTCGAGATGAGAGGTTATTCCCTGGCTTCGACTCCAGAGGAATACCACCTTACCACAAGCACCTCAAGAGGAGGCTTCTCTCAGCTCTAGGTATGTGAGAGGGACCCTGAGTTTGCGGCCTCTAGTGGAATGGACACCGCCATGCCCTGACTCGAAATAAGGCCGGATATCCCTGCAGTGACTTGAATGCAGGCTATCCTTGCATCTCTCAAGACGAAAGGATGTCTGAATCCCCTGTGGAGACCACAGAGAAAGACCTAGTTCTCCACCTCATCGCGACCGGAGGCCTCACATGGTTTCAAAACTCCAGAGTGACGTGGAGATCAGTGCCTCCAAAGGAGACGATGCCTGACTCCTCGTGAAACTTGATAGGAGTCCCAGGATTCCTGTGGCAAGTGGAAAGGGACCCTTGGTCTCCCGCCTCAGCTGGAGAGGCGTCCCAATTGCCCTGCCAAGCCTCGAGGAGAATCCCGAGTTGTCCCTCGCAACTAGGCAGGAGTCCTGACGTCGCTGAACAAACACGTGTGTGGAAGGGCCATCCCCGTCGTAACTCGAAAATATACCCCAGGTTCCCGCCGCAACTCGAGAAAAACCATGAGACTTCCCCCTCGCCGCGAGATGTGTCCCGATTCCCCTGCAATGCATGCAGAACAATGCCGTGTTGCACATCACACAGGAAAGGAGCCTTGATTTCCTTGATGGCACTCCAGAGAAACCCAAAAAACACTGTTTCAAGGCTAGAGGGATCCTGAGGTCACTGTAGCAACACGAAAGAGCTCCGTGGACCAAAAATCAACTCGAGATGAGAGGTTAGTCCCTGGCTTCGACTCCAGAGGAATACCACTTTACCACAAGCACCTCAAGAGGAGGCTTCTCTCAGCTCTAGGTATGTGAGAGGGACCCTGAGTTTGCGGCCTCAAGTGAAATGGACACCGCGATGCCCTGACTCGAAATAAGGCCGGATATGCCTGCAGTGACTTGAATGCAGGCTCGTCTTGCATCTCCCAAGACGAAAGGATGTCTGAAACCCCTGTGGAGACCACAGAGAAAGCCCTATTTTCCCACCTCATCACGACCGGAGGCCTCACATCCTTGGAAAACTCCAGAGGGACGCGGAGATCAGTGTCTCCAAAGGAGACGATGCCTGACTCCTCGTGAAACTTGATAGGAGTCCCAGGATTCCTGTGGCACGTGGAAAGGGACCCTTGGTCTCCCGCCTCAGCTGGAGAGGTGTCCGAATTGCCCTGCCAAGCCTCGAGGAGAATCCCGAGTTGTCCCTCGCAACTAGGCAGGAGTCGTGACGTCGCTGAACAAACACGTGTGTGGAAGGGCCATCCCCGTCTTAACTCGAGAATATACCCCAGGTTGCCGCCGCAACTCGAGAAAAACCATGAGACTTCCCCCTCGCCGCGAGATGAGGCCCGATTCCCCTGCACTGCGTGCAGAGCAATGCCGTGTTGCACATCACACAGGAAAGGAGCCTTGATGTCCTTCATGGCACTCCAGAGAAACCCAAATAACACTGTTTCAAGGCTAGAGGGATCCTGAGGTCACTGTAGCAACACGAAAGAGCTCCGTGGACCACAAATCAACTCGAGATGAGAGGTTAGTGCCTGGCTTCGACTGCAGAGGAATACCACCTTACCACAAGTACCTGTAGAGGAGGCTTCTCTCAGCTCTAGGTATGTGAGAGGGACCCTGAGTTTGCGGCCTCAAGTGGAATGGACACCGCGATGCCCTGACTCGAAATAAGGCCGGATATGCCTGCAGTGACTTGAATGCAGGCTCGTCTTGCATCTCCCAAGACGAAAGGATGTCTGAATCCCCTGTTTAGACCACAGAGAAAGACGTAGTTCCCCACCTCATTGCGACCGGAGGCCTCACATCCTTTGAAAACTCCAGAGGGACGCGGAGATCAGTGCCTCCAAAGGAGACGATGCCTGACTCCTCGTGAAACTTGATAGGAGTTCCAGGATTCCTGTGACACGTGGAAAGGGACACTTGGTCTCCCCCCTCAGCTGGAGAGGCGTCCCAATTGCCCTGCCAAGCCTCGAGGAGAATCCTGAGTTGTCCCTCGAAACTAGGCAGGAGTCCTGACGTCTCTGAACAAACAAGTGTGTGGAAGGGCCATCCCCGTCGTAACTCGAGATTATAACCCAGGTTCCCGCCGCAACTCGAGAAAAACCATGAGACTTCCCACTCGCCGCGAGATGAGGCCCGATTCCCCTGCACTGCGTGCAGAGCAATGCAGTGTTGCACATCACACAGGAAAGGAGCATGATTTCCTTGATGGCACTCCACAGAAACCCCAAGAACACTGTTTCAAGGCTAGAGGAATCCTGAGGTCACTGTAGCAACACGAAAGAGCTCCGTGGACCAAAAATCAACTCGAGATGAGAGGTTAGTCCATGGCTTCGACTCCAGAGGAATACCACCTTACCACAAGCACCTCAAGAGGAGGCTTCTCTCAGCTCTAGGTATGTGAGAGGGACCCTGAGTTTGCGGCCTCAAGTGGAATGGACACCACGATGCCCTGACTCAAAATAAGGCCGGATATCCCTGCAGTGACTCGAATGCAGGCTTGTCTTGCATCTCCCAAGTCGAAAGGATGTCTGAATCCCCTGTGGAGACCACAGAGAAAGACCTAGTTCAATACCTCATCCCGACCGGAGGCATCACATCCTTTGAAAACTCCAGAGGGACGCGGAGATCAGTGCCTCCAAAGGAGACGATGCCTGACTCCACGTGAAACTTGATAGGAGTCCCAGGATTCCTGTGACACGTGGAAAGGGACCCTTGGTCTCCCGCCTCAGCTGGAGAGGCGTCCCAATTGCCCTGCCAAGCCTCGAGGAGAATCCCGAGTTGTCCCTCGCAACTAGGCAGGAGTCCTGACGTCGCTGAACAAACGCGTGTGTGAAAGGGCCATCCCCGTCGTAACTCGAGAATATACCCCAGGTTCCCACCGCAACTCGAGAAAAACCATGAGACTTCCCCCTCGCCGTGAGATGAGGCCCGATTCCCCTGCACTGCGTCCAGAGCAATGCCGTGTTGCACATCACACAGGAAAGGAGCCTTGATTTCCTTGATGGCACTCCAGAGAAAGCCCAAGAACACTGTTTCAAGGCTGGAGGGATCCTGAGGTCACTGTAGCAACACGAAAGAGCTCCGTGGACCACAAATCAACTCGAGATGAGAGGTTAGTGCCTGGCTTCAACTGCAGAGGAATACCACCTTACCACAAGCACCTCAAGAGGAGGCTTCTCTCAGCTCTAGGTATGTGAGAGGGACCCTGAGTTTGCGGCCTCAAGTGGAATGGACACCGCGATGCCCTGACTCGAAATAAGGCCGGATATGCCTGCAGTGACTTGAATGCAGGCTCGTCTTGCATCTCCCAAGACGAAAGGATGTCTGAATCCCCTGAGGAGACCACAGAGAAAGACCTAGTTCCCCAGCTCATCGCGACCGGAGGCCTCACATCTTTTGAAAATTCCAGAGGGACGCGGAGATCAGTGCCTCCAAAGGAGACGATGCCTGACTCCTCGTGAAAGTTGATAGGAGTCCCAGGATTCCTCTGGCACGTGGAAAGGGACCCTTGGGCTCCCGCCTCAGCTGGAGAGGCTTCCCTTTTGCCCTGCCAAGCCTCGAGGAGAATCCCGAGTTGTTCCTCGCAACTAGGCAGGAGTCCTGACGTCGCTGAACAAACGCGAGTGTGGAAGGACCATCCCTGTCGTAACTCGAGAATATACCCCAGGTTCCGGCCGCAACTCGAGAAAAACCATGAGACTTCCCCCTCGCCGCGAGATGAGGCCCGATTCCCCTGCAGTGCGTGCAGAGCAATGCCGTGTTGCACATCACACAGGAAAGGAGCCTTGATTTCCTTGATGGCACTCCAAAGAAACCCCAAGAACACTGTTTCAAGGCTAGAGGGATCCTGAGGTCACTGTAGCAACATGAAAGAGCTCCGGGGACGACAAATTAACTGGAGATGAGAGGTTACCCCCTGGCTTCGACTCCAGAGGAATACCACCTTACCACAACCACCTCAAGAGGAGGCTTCTCTCAGCTCTAGGTATGTGAGAGGGACCCTGAGTTTGCGGCCTCAAATGGAATGGACACCACGATGCCCTGACTCGAAATAAGGCCGGATATCCCTGCAGTGACTTGAATGCAGGCTCGTCTTGCATCTCCCAAGACGAAAGGATGTCTGAATCCCCTGTGGAGACCATAAAGAAAGACCTAGTTCCCCACCTCATCGTGACCGGAGGCCTCACATCCTTTGAAAACTTCAGAGGGACCAGGGATCAGTGCCTCCAAAGGAGACGATGCCTGACTCCTCGTGAAATTTGATAGGAGTCCCAGGATTCCTGTGACACGTGGAAAGGGACCCTTGGTCTCCCGCCTCAGCTGGAGAGGCGTCCCAATTGCCCTGCCAAGCCTCGAGGAGAATCCCGAGTTGTCCCTCGCAACTAGGCAGGAGTCCTGACGTCGCTAAACAAACACGTGTGTGGAAGGGCCATCCCCGTCGTAACTCGAGATTATAACCCAGGTTCCCGCCGCAACTCGAGAAAAACCATGAGACTTCCCCCTCGCCGCGAGATGAGGCCCGATTCCCATGCACTGCGTGCAAACCAATGCCGTGTTGCACATCACACAAGAACGGAGCCTTGATTTCCTTGATGGCACTCCAGAGAAAGCCCAAGAACACTGTTTCAAGGCTAGAGGGATCCTGAGGTCAATGTAGCAACATGAAAGTGCTCCGTGGACCCAAAATCAAGTCGAGATGAGAGGTTAGTCCCTGGCTTCGACTCCAGAGGAATACCACCTTACCACAAGCACCTTAAGAGGAGGCTTCTCTCAGCTCTAGTTATGTGAGAGGGACCCTGAGTTTGCGGCCTCAAGTGGAATGGACACCGCGATGCCCTGACTCGAAATAAGGCCGGATATCCCTGCAGTGACTTGAATGCAGGCTCGTCTTGCATCTTCCAAGAGGAAAGGATGTCTGAATCCCCTGAGGAGACCACAGAGAAAGACCTAGCTCCCCAGCTCATCGCGACCGGAGGCCTCACATCCTTTGAAAATTCCAGAGGGAAGCGGAGATCAGTGCCTCCAAAGGAGACGATGCCTGACTCCTCGTGAAACTTGATAGGAGTCCCAGGATTCCTCTGGCACGTGGAAAGGGACCCGTGGTCTCCCGCCTCAGCTGGAGAGGCTTCCCTATTGCCCTGCCAAGCCTCGAGGAGAATCCCGAGTTGTTCCTCGCAACTAGGCAGGAGTCCTGATGTCGCTGAACAAACACGTGTGTGGAAGAACCATCCCTGTCGTAAATCGAGAATATACCCCAGGTTCCCGCCGCAACTCGAGAAAAACCATGAGACTTCCCCCTCGCCGCGAGATGAGGCCCGATTCCCCTGCAGTGCGTGCAGAGCAATGCCGTGTTGCACATCACACAGGAAAGGAGCCTTGATTTCCTTGATGGCACTCCAAAGAAACCCCAAGAACACTGTTTCATGGCTAGAGGGATCCTGAGGTCACTGTATCAACACGAAAGAGCTCCGGGGACCACAAATCAACTGGAGATGAGAGGTTACGCCCTGGCTTCGACTCCAGAGGAATACCACCTTACCACAAGCACCTCTAGAGGAGGCTTCTCTCAGCTCTAGGTATGTGAGAGGGACCCTGAGTTTGCGGCCTCAAGTGGAATGGACACCGCGATGCCCTGACTCGAAATAAGGCCGGATATGCCTGCAGTGACTTGAATGCAGGCTCGTCTTGCATCTCCCAAGACGAAAGGATGTCTGAATCCCCTGTGGAGACCGAGAAAAAGACCTAGTTCCCCACCTCATCGCGACCGGAGGCCTCACATCCTTTGAAAACTCCAGAGGGACGCAGAGATCAGTGCCTCCAAAGGAGACGATGCCTGACTCCTCGTGAATGTTGATAGGAGTCCCAGGATTCCTCTGGCACGTGGAAAGGGACCCTTGGTCTCCCGCCTCAGCTGGAGAGGCTTCCCTTTTGCCCTGCCAAGCCTCGAGGAGAATCCCGAGTTGTTCCTCGCAACTAGGCAGGAGTCCTGACGTCGCTGAACAAACACGAGTGTGGAAGGACCATCCCTGTCGTAACTCGAGAATATACCCCAGGTTCCGGCCGCAACTCGAGAAAAACCATGAGACTTCCCCCTCGCCGCGAGATGAGGCCCGATTCCCCTGCAGTGCGTGCAGAGCAATGCCGTGTTGCACATCACAGAGGAAAGGAGCCTTGATTTCCTTGATGGCACTCCAAAGAAACCCCAAGAACACTGTTTCAAGGCTAGAGGGATCCTGAGGTCACTGTAGCAACATGAAAGAGCTCCGGGGACGACAAATTAACTGGAGATGAGAGGTTACCCCCTGGCTTCGACTGCAGAGGAATACCACCTTACCACAAACACCTCAAGAGGAGGCTTCTCTCAGCTCTAGGTATGTGAGAGGGACCCTGAGTTTGCGGCCTCAAATGGAATGGACACCACGATGCCCTGACTCGAAATAAGGCCGGATATCCCTGCAGTGACTTGAATGCAGGCTCGTCTTGCATCTCCCAAGACGAAAGGATGTCTGAATCCCCTGTGGAGACCATAAAGAAAGACCTAGTTCCCCACCTCATCGTGACCGGAGGCCTCACATCCTTTGAAAACTTCAGAGGGACCAGGGATCAGTGCCTCCAAAGGAGAAGATGCCTGACTCCTCGTGAAATTTGATAGGAGTCCCAGGATTCCTGTGACACGTGGAAAGGGACCCTTGGTCTCCCGCCTCAGCTGGAGAGGCGTCCCAATTGCCCTGCCAAGCCTCGAGGAGAATTCCGAGTTGTCCCTCGCAACTAGGCAGGAGTCCTGACGTCGCTAAACAAACACGTGTGTGGAAGGGCCATCCCCGTCGTAACTCGAGATTATAACCCAGGTTCCCGCCGCAACTCGAGAAAAACCATGAGACTTCCCCCTCGCCGCGAGATGAGGCCCGATTCCCATGCACTGCGTGCAAACCAATGCCGTGTTGCACATCACACAAGAACGGAGCCTTGATTTCCTTGATGGCACTCCAGAGAAAGCCCAAGAACACTGTTTCAAGGCTAGAGGGATCCTGAGGTCAATGTAGCAACATGAAAGTGCTCCGTGGACCCAAAATCAAGTCGAGATGAGAGGTTAGTCCCTGGCTTCGACTCCAGAGGAATACCACCTTACCACAAGCACCTTAAGAGGAGGCTTCTCTCAGCTCTGGTTATGTGAGAGGGACCCTCAGTTAGCGGCCTCAAGTGGAATGGACACCGCGATGCCCTGACTCGAAATAAGGCCGGATATCCCTGCAGTGACTTGAATGCAGGCTCGTTTTCCATCTCCCAAGACGAAAGGATGTCTGAATCCCCTGTGGAGACCATAAAGAAAGACCTAGTTCCCCACCTCATCGCGACTGGAGGCCTCACATCGTTTGAAAACTCCAGAGGGACGCGGAGATCACTGCCTCCCAAGGAGACGATGCCTGACTCCTCGTGAAACTTGATAGGAGTCCCAGGATTCCTCTGGCACGTGGAAAGGGAGCCTTGGTCTCCCGCCTCAGCTGGAGAGGCGTCCCAATTGTCCTGCCAAGCCTCGAGGAGAATCCCGTGTTGACCCTCGCAACTAGGAAGGAGTCCTGACATCGCTGAACAAACACGTGTGTGGAAGGGCCATCCCCGTCGTAACTCGAGAATATACCCAAGGTTCCCGCCGCAACTCGAGAAAAACCATGAGACTTCCCCCTCGCCACGAGATGAGGCCCGATTCCCCTGCACTGCGTGTAGAGCAATGCCGTGTTGCACATCACACAGGAAAGGAGCCTTGATTTCCCTGATGGCACTCCAGAGAAACCCCAAGAACACTGTTTCAAGGTTAGAGGGATCCTGAGGTTACTGTAGCTACACGAAAGAGCTCCGTGGACCAACAATCAACTCGAGATGAGAGGTTAGTCCCTGGCTTCGACTCCAGAGGAATACCACCTTACCACAAGCACCTCAAGAGGAGGCTTCACTCAGCTCTAGGTATGTGAAAGGGACCCTGAGTTTGCGGCCTCAAGTGGAATGGACACCGCGATGCCCTGACTCGAAATAAGGCCGGATATCCCTGCAGTGACTTGAATGCAGGCTCGTCTTGCATCTTCCAAGACGAAAGGATGTCTGAATCCCCTGAGGAGACCACAGAGAAAGACCTAGTTCCCCAGCTCATCGCGACCGGAGGCCTCACATCCTTTGAAAATTCCAGAGGGAAGCGGAGATCAGTGCCTCCAAAGGAGACGATGCCTGACTCCTCGTGAAACTTGATAGGAGTCCCAGGATTCCTCTGGCACGTGGAAAGGGACCCGTGGTCTCCCGCCTCAGCTGGAGAGGCTTCCCTATTGCCCTGCCAAGCCTCGAGGAGAATCCCGAGTTGTTCCTCGCAACTAGGCAGGAGTCCTGACGTCGCTGAACAAACACGTGTGTGGAAGAACCATCCCTGTCGTAAATCGAGAATATACCCCAGGTTCCCGCCGCAACTCGAGAGAAACCATGAGACTTCCCCCTCGCCGCGAGATGAGGCCCGATTCCCCTGCAGTGCGTGCAGAGGAATGCCGTGTTGCACATCACACAGGAAAGGAGCCTTGATTTCCTTGATGGCACTCCAAAGAAACCCCAAGAACACTGTTTCATGGCTAGAGGGATCCTGAGGTCACTGTAGCAACACGAAAGAGCTCCGGGGACCACAAATCAACTGGAGATGAGAGGTTACGCCCTGGCTTCGACTCCAGAGGAATACCACCTTACCACAAGCACCTCTAGAGGAGGCTTCTCTCAGCTCTAGGTATGTGAGAGGGACCCTGAGTTTGCGGCCTCAAGTGGAATGGAAACCGTGATGCCCTGACTTGACATAAGGCCAGATATGCCTGAAGTGACTTGAATGCAGGCTCGTCTTGCATCTCCCAAGATGAAAGGATGTCTGAATCCCCTGTGGAGACCACAGAGAAAGACCTAGTTCCCCACCTCATCGCGACCAGAGGCCTCACATCCTTTGAAAACTCCAGAGGGACGCGGAGATCAGTGCCTCCAAAGGAGACGATGCCTGACTCCTCGTGAATCTTGATAGGAGTCCCAGGATTCCTGTGAAACGTGGAAAGGGACCCTTGGTCTCCCGCCTCAGCTGGAGAGGCGTCCCAATTGCCCTGCCAAGCCTCGAGGAGAATCCCGAGTTGGCCCTCGCAACTAGGCAGGAGTCCTGACGTCGCTGAACAAACACGTGTGTGGAAGGGCCATCCCCGTCGTAACTCGAGATTATAACCCAGGTTCCCGCCGCAACTCGAGAAAAACCATGAGACTTCCCCCTCGCCGTGAGATGAGGCCCGATTCCCCTGCACTGCGTGCAAAGCAATGCCGTGTTGCACATCACACAAGAACGGAGCCTTGATTTCCTTGATGGAACTCCAGAGAAAGCCCAAGAACACTGTTTCAAGGCTAGAGGGATCCTGAGGTCACTGTACCAACACTAAAGAGCTCCGTGGACCAAGAATCAACTCGAGATGAGAGTTTAGTCCCTGGCTTTGACTCCAGAGGAATACCACCTTACCACAAGCACCTCAAGGGGAGGCTTCACTCAGCTCTAGGTATGTGAAAGGGACCCTGAGTTTGCGGCCTCAATTGGAATGGACACCGCGATGCCCTGACTCGAAATAAGGCCGGATATCCCTGCAGTGACTTGAATGCAGGCTCGTCTTGCATCTTCCAAGACGAAAGGATGTCTGAATCCCCTGAGGAGACCACAGAGAAAGACCTAGTTCCCCAGCTCATCGCGACCGGAGGCCTCACATCCTTTGAAAATTCCAGAGGGACGCGGAGATCAGTGCCTCCAAAGGAGACGATGCCTGACTCCTCGTGAAAGTTGATAGGAGTCCCAGGATTCGTCTGGCACGTGGAAAGGGACCCTTGGTCTCCCGCCTCAGCTGGAGAGGCTTCCCTTTTGCCCTGCCAAGCCTCGAGGAGAATCCCGAGTTGTTCCTCGCAACTAGGCAGGAGTCCTGACGTCGCTGAACAAACACGAGTGTGGAAGGACCATCCCTGTCGTAACTCGAGAATATACCCCAGGTTCCGGCCGCAACTCGAGAAAAACCATGAGACTTCCCCCTCGCCGCGAGATGAGGCCCGATTCCCCTGCAGTGCGTGCAGAGCAATGCCGTGTTGCACATCACAGAGGAAAGGAGCCTTGATTTCCTTGATGGCACTCCAAAGAAACCCCAAGAACACTGTTTCAAGGCTAGAGGGATCCTGAGGTCACTGTAGCAACATGAAAGAGCTCCGGGGACGACAAATTAACTGGAGATGAGAGGTTACCCCCTGGCTTCGACTCCAGAGGAATACCACCTTACCACAACCACCTCAAGAGGAGGCTTCTCTCAGCTCTAGGTATGTGAGAGGGACCCTGAGTTTGCGGCCTCAAATGGAATGGACACCACGATGCCCTGACTCGAAATAAGGCTGGATATCCCTGCAGTGACTTGAATGCAGGCTCGTCTTGCATCTCCCAAGACGAAAGGATGTCTGAATCCCCTGTGGAGACCATAAAGAAAGACCTAGTTCCCCACCTCATCGTGACCGGAGGCCTCACATCCTTTGAAAACTTCAGAGGGACCAGGGATCAGTGCCTCCAAAGGAGACGATGCCTGACTCCTTGTGAAATTTGATAGGAGTCCCAGGATTCCTGTGACACGTGGAAAGGGACCCTTGGTCTCCCGCCTCAGCTGGAGAGGCGTCCCAATTGCCCTGCCAAGCCTCGAGGAGAATCCCGAGTTGTCCCTCGCAACTAGGCAGGAGTCCTGACGTCGCTAAACAAACACGTGTGTGGAAGGGCCATCCCCGTCGTAACTCGAGATTATAACCCAGGTTCCCGCCGCAACTCGAGAAAAACCATGAGACTTCCCCTCGCCGCGAGATGAGGCCCGATTCCCATGCACTGCGTGCAAACCAATGCCGTGTTGCACATCACACAAGAACGGAGCCTTGATTTCCTTGATGGCACTCCAGAGAAAGCCCAAGAACACTGTTTCAAGGCTAGAGGGATCCTGAGGTCAATGTAGCAACATGAAAGTGCTCCGTGGACCCAAAATCAAGTCGAGATGAGAGGTTAGTCCCTGGCTTCGACTCCAGAGGAATACCACCTTACCACAAGCACCTTAAGAGGAGGCTTCTTTCAGCTCTAGTTATGTGAGAGGGACCCTGAGTTTGCGGCCTCAAGTGGAATGGACACCGCGATGCCCTGACTCGAAATAAGGCCGGATATCCCTGCAGTGACTTGAATGCAGGCTCGTTTTCCATCTCCCAAGACGAAAGGATGTCTGAATCCCCTGTGGAGACCATAAAGAAAGACCTAGTTCCCCACCTCATCGCGACTGGAGGCCTCACATCGTTTGAAAACTCCAGAGGGACGCGGAGATCACTGCCTCCCAAGGAGACGATGCCTGACTCCTCGTGAAACTTGATAGGAGTCCCAGGATTCCTGTGGCACGTGGAAAGGGAGCCTTGGTCTCCCGCCTCAGCTGGAGAGGCGTCCCAATTGTCCTGCCAAGCCTCGAGGAGAATCCCGTGTTGACCCTCGCAACTAGGAAGGAGTCCTGACATCGCTGAACAAACACGTGTGTGGAAGGGCCATCCCCGTCGTAACTCGAGAATATACCCAAGGTTCCCGCCGCAACTCGAGAAAAACCATGAGACTTCCCCCTCGCCACGAGATGAGGCCCGATTCCCCTGCACTGCGTGTAGAGCAATGCCGTGTGGCACATCACACAGGAAAGGAGCCTTGATTTCCCTGATGGCACTCCAGAGAAGCCCCAAGAACACTGTTTCAAGGCTAGAGGGATCCTGAGGTCACTGTAGCAACACGAAAGAGCTCCGTGGACCAAGAATCAACTCGAGATGAGAGGTTAGTCCCTGGCTTCGACTCCAGAGGAATACCACCTTACCACAAGCACCTCAAGAGGAGGCTTCACTCAGCTCTAGGTATGTGAAAGGGACCCTGAGTTTGCGGCCTCAAGTGGAATGGACACCGCGATGCCCTGACTCGAAATAAGGCCGGATATCCCTGCAGTGACTTGAATGCAGGCTCGTCTTGCATCTTCCAAGAGGAAAGGATGTCTGAATCCCCTGAGGAGACCACAGAGAAAGACCTAGTTCCCCACCTCATCGCGACCGGAGGCCTCACATCCTTTGAAAATTCCAGAGGGAAGCGGAGATCAGTGCCTCCAAAGGAGACGATTCCTGACTCCTCGTGAAACTTGATAGGAGTCCCAGGATTCCTCTGGCACGTGGAAAGGGACCCGTGGTCTCCCGCCTCAGCTGGAGAGGCTTCCCTATTGCCCTGCCAAGCCTTGAGGAGAATCCCGAGTTGTTCCTCGCAACTAGGCAGGAGTCCTGACGTCGCTGAACAAACACGTGTGTGGAAGAACCATCCCTGTCGTAAATCGAGAATATACCCCAGGTTCCCGCCGCAACTCGAGAAAAACCATGAGACTTCCCCCTCGCCGCGAGATGAGGCCCGATTCCCCTGCAGTGCGTGCAGAGGAATGCCGTGTTGCACATCACACAGGAAAGGAGCCTTGATTTCCTTGATGGCACTCCAAAGAAACCCCAAGAACACTGTTTCATGGCTAGAGGGATCCTGAGGTCACTGTAGCTACACGAAAGAGCTCCGGGGACCACAAATCAACTGGAGATGAGAGGTTACGCCCTGGCTTCGACTCCAGAGGAATACCACCTTACCACAAGCACCTCTAGAGGAGGCTTCTCTCAGCTCTAGGTATGTGAGAGGGACCCTGAGTTTGCGGCCTCAAGTGGAATGGAAACCGTGATGCCCTGACTTGACATAAGGCCAGATATGCCTGAAGTGACTTGAATGCAGGCTCGTCTTGCATCTCCCAAGATGAAAGGATGTCTGAATCCCCTGTGGAGACCACAGAGAAAGACCTAGTTCCCCACCTCATCGCGACCGGAGGCCTCACATCCTTTGAAAACTCCAGAGGGACGCGGAGATCAGTGCCTTCAAAGGAGACGATGCCTGACTCCTCGTGAAACTTGATAGGAGTCCCAGGATTCCTGTGAAACGTGGAAAGGGACCCTTGGTCTCCCGCCTCAGCTGGAGAGGCGTCCCAATTGCCCTGCCAAGCCTCGAGGAGAATCCCGAGTTGGCCCTCGCAACTAGGCAGGAGTCCTGACGTCGCTGAACAAACACGTGTGTGGAAGGGCCATCCCCGTCGTAACTCGAGATTATAACCCAGGTTCCCGCCGCAACTCGAGAAAAACCATGAGACTTCCCCCTCGCCGTGAGATGAGGCCCGATTCCCCTGCACTGCGTGCAAAGCAATGCCGTGTTGCACATCACACAAGAGCGGAGCCTTGATTTCCTTGATGGAACTCCAGAGAAAGCCCAAGAACACTGTTTCAAGGCTAGAGGGATCCTGAGGTCACTGTAGCAACACTAAAGAGCTCTGTGGACCAAGAATCAACTCGAGATGAGAGGTTAGTCCCTGGCTTCGACTCCAGAGGAATACCACCTTACCACAAGCACCTCAAGGGGAGGCTTCACTCAGCTCTAGGTATGTGAAAGGGACCCTGAGTTTGCGGCCTCAATTGGAATGGACACCGCGATGCCCTGACTCGAAATAAGGCCGGATATCCCTGCAGTGACTTGAATGCAGGCTCGTCTTGCATCTTCCAAGACGAAAGGATGTCTGAATCCCCTGAGGAGACCACAGAGAAAGACCTAGTTCCCCAGCTCATCGCGACCGGAGGCCTCACATCCTTTGAAAATTCCAGAGGGACGCGGAGATCAGTGCCTCCAAAGGAGACGATGCCTGACTCCTCGTGAAAGTTGATAGGAGTCCCAGGATTCGTCTGGCACGTGGAAAGGGACCCTTGATCTCCCGCCTCAGCTGGAGAGGCTTCCCTTTTGCCCTGCCAAGCCTCGAGGAGAATCCCGAGTTGTTCCTCGCAACTAGGCAGGAGTCCTGACGTCGCTGAACAAACACGAGTGTGGAAGGACCATCCCTGTCGTAACTCGAGAATATACCCCAGGTTCCGGCCGCAACTCGAGAAAAACCATGAGACTTCCCCCTCGCCGCGAGATGAGGCCCGATTCCCCTGCAGTGCGTGCAGAGCAATGCCGTGTTGCACATCACACAGGAAAGGAGCCTTGATTTCCTTGATGGCACTCCAAAGAAACCCCAAGAACACTGTTTCAAGGCTAGAGGGATCCTGAGGTCACTGTAGCAACATGAAAGAGCTCCGGGGACGACAAATTAACTGGGGATGAGAGGTTACCCCCTGGCTTCGACTCCAGAGGAATACCACCTTACCACAACCACCTCAAGAGGAGGCTTCTCTCAGCTCTAGGTATGTGAGAGGGACCCTGAGTTTGCGGCCTCAAATGGAATGGACACCACGATGCCCTGACTCGAAATAAGGCCGGATATCCCTGCAGTGACTTGAATGCAGGCTCGTCTTGCATCTCCCAAGACGAAAGGATGTCTGAATCCCCTGTGGAGACCATAAAGAAAGACCTAGTTCCCCACCTCATCGTGACCGGAGGCCTCACATCCTTTGAAAACTTCAGAGGGACCAGGGATCAGTGCCTCCAAAGGAGACGATGCCTGACTCCTCGTGAAATTTGATAGGAGTCCCAGGATTCCTGTGACACGTGGAAAGGGACACTTGGTCTCCCGCCTCAGCTGGAGAGGCGTCCCAATTGCCCTGCCAAGCCTCGAGGAGAATTCCGAGTTGTCCCTCGCAACTAGGCAGGAGTCCTGACGTCGCTAAACAAACACGTGTGTGGAAGGGCCATCCCCGTCGTAACTCGAGATTATAACCCAGGTTCCCGCCGCAACTCGAGAAAAACCATGAGACTTCCCCCTCGCCGCGAGATGAGGCCCGATTCCCATGCACTGCGTGCAAACCAATGCCGTGTTGCACATCACACAAGAACGGAGCCTTGATTTCCTTGATGGCACTCCAGAGAAAGCCCAAGAACACTGTTTCAAGGCTAGAGGGATCCTGAGGTCAATGTAGCAACATGAAAGTGCTCCGTGGACCCAAAATCAAGTCGAGATGAGAGGTTAGTCCCTGGCTTCGACTCCAGAGGAATACCACCTTACCACAAGCACCTTAAGAGGAGGCTTCTCTCAGCTCTGGTTATGTGAGAGGGACCCTCAGTTAGCGGCCTCAAGTGGAATGGACACCGCGATGCCCTGACTCGAAATAAGGCCGGATATCCCTGCAGTGACTTGAATGCAGGCTCGTTTTCCATCTCCCAAGACGAAAGGATGTCTGAATCCCCTGTGGAGACCATAAAGAAAGACCTAGTTCCCCACCTCATCGCGACTGGAGGCCTCACATCGTTTGAAAACTCCAGAGGGACGCGGAGATCACTGCCTCCCAAGGAGACGATGCCTGACTCCTCGTGAAACTTGATAGGAGTCCCAGGATTCCTGTGGCACGTGGAAAGGGAGCCTTGGTCTCCCGCCTCAGCTGGAGAGGCGTCCCAATTGTCCTGCCAAGCCTCGAGGAGAATCCCGTGTTGACCCTCGCAACTAGGAAGGAGTCCTGACATCGCTGAACAAACACGTGTGTGGAAGGGCCATCCCCGTCGTAACTCGAGAATATACCCAAGGTTCCCGCCGCAACTCGAGAAAAACCATGAGACTTCCCCCTCGCCACGAGATGAGGCCCGATTCCCCTGCACTGCGTGTAGAGCAATGCCGTGTTGCACATCACACAGGAAAGGAGCCTTGATTTCCCTGATGGCACTCCAGAGAAACCCCAAGAACACTGTTTCAAGGTTAGAGGGATCCTGAGGTTACTGTAGCTACACGAAAGAGCTCCGTGGACCAACAATCAACTCGAGATGAGAGGTTAGTCCCTGGCTTCGACTCCAGAGGAATACCACCTTACCACAAGCACCTCAAGAGGAGGCTTCACTCAGCTCTAGGTATGTGAAAGGGACCCTGAGTTTGCGGCCTCAAGTGGAATGGACACCGCGATGCCCTGACTCGAAATAAGGCCGGATATCCCTGCAGTGACTTGAATGCAGGCTCGTCTTGCATCTTCCAAGACGAAAGGATGTCTGAATCCCCTGAGGAGACCACAGAGAAAGACCTAGTTCCCCAGCTCATCGCGACCGGAGGCCTCACATCCTTTGAAAATTCCAGAGGGAAGCGGAGATCAGTGCCTCCAAAGGAGACGATGCCTGACTCCTCGTGAAACTTGATAGGAGTCCCAGGATTCCTCTGGCACGTGGAAAGGGACCCGTGGTCTCCCGCCTCAGCTGGAGAGGCTTCCCTATTGCCCTGCCAAGCCTCGAGGAGAATCCCGAGTTGTTCCTCGCAACTAGGCAGGAGTCCTGACGTCGCTGAACAAACACGTGTGTGGAAGAACCATCCCTGTCGTAAATCGAGAATATACCCCAGGTTCCCGCCGCAACTCGAGAGAAACCATGAGACTTCCCCCTCGCCGCGAGATGAGGCCCGATTCCCCTGCAGTGCGTGCAGAGGAATGCCGTGTTGCACATCACACAGGAAAGGAGCCTTGATTTCCTTGATGGCACTCCAAAGAAACCCCAAGAACACTGTTTCATGGCTAGAGGGATCCTGAGGTCACTGTAGCAACACGAAAGAGCTCCGGGGACCACAAATCAACTGGAGATGAGAGGTTACGCCCTGGCTTCGACTCCAGAGGAATACCACCTTACCACAAGCACCTCTAGAGGAGGCTTCTCTCAGCTCTAGGTATGTGAGAGGGACCCTGAGTTTGCGGCCTCAAGTGGAATGGAAACCGTGATGCCCTGACTTGACATAAGGCCAGATATGCCTGAAGTGACTTGAATGCAGGCTCGTCTTGCATCTCCCAAGATGAAAGGATGTCTGAATCCCCTGTGGAGACCACAGAGAAAGACCTAGTTCCCCACCTCATCGCGACCGGAGGCCTCACATCCTTTGAAAACTCCAGAGGGACGCGGAGATCAGTGCCTCCAAAGGAGACGATGCCTGACTCCTCGTGAATCTTGATAGGAGTCCCAGGATTCCTGTGAAACGTGGAAAGGGACCCTTGGTCTCCCGCCTCAGCTGGAGAGGCGTCCCAATTGCCCTGCCAAGCCTCGAGGAGAATCCCGAGTTGGCCCTCGCAACTAGGCAGGAGTCCTGACGTCGCTGAACAAACACGTGTGTGGAAGGGCCATCCCCGTCGTAACTCGAGATTATAACCCAGGTTCCCGCCGCAACTCGAGAAAAACCATGAGACTTCCCCCTCGCCGTGAGATGAGGCCCGATTCCCCTGCACTGCGTGCAAAGCAATGCCGTGTTGCACATCACACAAGAACGGAGCCTTGATTTCCTTGATGGAACTCCAGAGAAAGCCCAAGAACACTGTTTCAAGGCTAGAGGGATCCTGAGGTCACTGTACCAACACTAAAGAGCTCCGTGGACCAAGAATCAACTCGAGATGAGAGTTTAGTCCCTGGCTTTAACTCCAGAGGAATACCACCTTACCACAAGCACCTCAAGCGGAGGCTTCACTCAGCTCTAGGTATGTGAAAGGGACCCTGAGTTTGCGGCCTCAATTGGAATGGACACCGCGATGCCCTGACTCGAAATAAGGCCGGATATCCCTGCAGTGACTTGAATGCAGGCTCGTCTTGCATCTTCCAAGACGAAAGGATGTCTGAATCCCCTGAGGAGACCACAGAGAAAGACCTAGTTCCCCAGCTCATCGCGACCGGAGGCCTCACATCCTTTGAAAATTCCAGAGGGACGCGGAGATCAGTGCCTCCAAAGGAGACGATGCCTGACTCCTCGTGAAACTTGATAGGAGTCCCAGGATTCGTCTGGCACGTGGAAAGGGACCCTTGGTCTCCCGCCTCAGCTGGAGAGGCTTCCCTTTTGCCCTGCCAAGCCTCGAGGAGAATCCCGAGTTGTTCCTCGCAACTAGGCAGGAGTCCTGACGTCGCTGAACAAACACGAGTGTGGAAGGACCATCCCTGTCGTAACTCGAGAATATACCCCAGGTTCCGGCCGCAACTCGAGAAAAACCATGAGACTTCCCCCTCGCCGCGAGATGAGGCCCGATTCCCCTGCAGTGCGTGCAGAGCAATGCCGTGTTGCACATCACAGAGGAAAGGAGCCTTGATTTCCTTGATGGCACTCCAAAGAAACCCCAAGAACACTGTTTCAAGGCTAGAGGGATCCTGAGGTCACTGTAGCAACATGAAAGAGCTCCGGGGACGACAAATTAACTGGAGATGAGAGGTTACCCCCTGGCTTCGACTCCAGAGGAATACCACCTTACCACAACCCCCTCAAGAGGAGGCTTCTCTCAGCTCTAGGTATGTGAGAGGGACCCTGAGTTTGCGGCCTCAAATGGAATGGACACCACGATGCCCTGACTCGAAATAAGGCTGGATATCCCTGCAGTGACTTGAATGCAGGCTCGTCTTGCATCTCCCAAGACGAAAGGATGTCTGAATCCCCTGTGGAGACCATAAAGAAAGACCTAGTTCCCCACCTCATCGTGACCGGAGGCCTCACATCCTTTGAAAACTTCAGAGGGACCAGGGATCAGTGCCTCCAAAGGAGACGATGCCTGACTCCTCGTGAAATTTGATAGGAGTCCCAGGATTCCTGTGACACGTGGAAAGGGACCCTTGGTCTCCCGCCTCAGCTGGAGAGGCGTCCCAATTGCCCTGCCAAGCCTCGAGGAGAATCCCGAGTTGTCCCTCGCAACTAGGCAGGAGTCCTGACGTCGCTAAACAAACACGTGTGTGGAAGGGCCATCCCCGTCGTAACTCGAGATTATAACCCAGGTTCCCGCCGCAACTCGAGAAAAACCATGAGACTTCCCCTCGCCGCGAGATGAGGCCCGATTCCCATGCACTGCGTGCAAACCAATGCCGTGTTGCACATCACACAAGAACGGAGCCTTGATTTCCTTGATGGCACTCCAGAGAAAGCCCAAGAACACTGTTTCAAGGCTAGAGGGATCCTGAGGTCAATGTAGCAACATGAAAGTGCTCCGTGGACCCAAAATCAAGTCGAGATGAGAGGTTAGTCCCTGGCTTCGACTCCAGAGGAATACCACCTTACCACAAGCACCTTAAGAGGAGGCTTCTTTCAGCTCTAGTTATGTGAGAGGGACCCTGAGTTTGCGGCCTCAAGTGGAATGGACACCGCGATGCCCTGACTCGAAATAAGGCCGGATATCCCTGCAGTGACTTGAATGCAGGCTCGTTTTCCATCTCCCAAGACGAAAGGATGTCTGAATCCCCTGTGGAGACCATAAAGAAAGACCTAGTTCCCCACCTCATCGCGACTGGAGGCCTCACATCGTTTGAAAACTCCAGAGGGACGCGGAGATCACTGCCTCCCAAGGAGACGATGCCTGACTCCTCGTGAAACTTGATAGGAGTCCCAGGATTCCTGTGGCACGTGGAAAGGGAGCCTTGGTCTCCCGCCTCAGCTGGAGAGGCGTCCCAATTGTCCTGCCAAGCCTCGAGGAGAATCCCGTGTTGACCCTCGCAACTAGGAAGGAGTCCTGACATCGCTGAACAAACACGTGTGTGGAAGGGCCATCCCCGTCGTAACTCGAGAATATACCCAAGGTTCCCGCCGCAACTCGAGAAAAACCATGAGACTTCCCCCTCGCCACGAGATGAGGCCCGATTCCCCTGCACTGCGTGTAGAGCAATGCCGTGTGGCACATCACACAGGAAAGGAGCCTTGATTTCCCTGATGGCACTCCAGAGAAGCCCCAAGAACACTGTTTCAAGGCTAGAGGGATCCTGAGGTCACTGTAGCAACACGAAAGAGCTCCGTGGACCAAGAATCAACTCGAGATGAGAGGTTAGTCCCTGGCTTCGACTCCAGAGGAATACCACCTTACCACAAGCACCTCAAGAGGAGGCTTCACTCAGCTCTAGGTATGTGAAAGGGACCCTGAGTTTGCGGCCTCAAGTGGAATGGACACCGCGATGCCCTGACTCGAAATAAGGCCGGATATCCCTGCAGTGACTTGAATGCAGGCTCGTCTTGCATCTTCCAAGAGGAAAGGATGTCTGAATCCCCTGAGGAGACCACAGAGAAAGACCTAGTTCCCCACCTCATCGCGACCGGAGGCCTCACATCCTTTGAAAATTCCAGAGGGAAGCGGAGATCAGTGCCTCCAAAGGAGACGATTCCTGACTCCTCGTGAAACTTGATAGGAGTCCCAGGATTCCTCTGGCACGTGGAAAGGGACCCGTGGTCTCCCGCCTCAGCTGGAGAGGCTTCCCTATTGCCCTGCCAAGCCTTGAGGAGAATCCCGAGTTGTTCCTCGCAACTAGGCAGGAGTCCTGACGTCGCTGAACAAACACGTGTGTGGAAGAACCATCCCTGTCGTAAATCGAGAATATACCCCAGGTTCCCGCCGCAACTCGAGAAAAACCATGAGACTTCCCCCTCGCCGCGAGATGAGGCCCGATTCCCCTGCAGTGCGTGCAGAGGAATGCCGTGTTGCACATCACACAGGAAAGGAGCCTTGATTTCCTTGATGGCACTCCAAAGAAACCCCAAGAACACTGTTTCATGGCTAGAGGGATCCTGAGGTCACTGTAGCAACACGAAAGAGCTCCGGGGACCACAAATCAACTGGAGATGAGAGGTTACGCCCTGGCTTCGACTCCAGAGGAATACCACCTTACCACAAGCACCTCTAGAGGAGGCTTCTCTCAGCTCTAGGTATGTGAGAGGGACCCTGAGTTTGCGGCCTCAAGTGGAATGGAAACCGTGATGCCCTGACTTGACATAAGGCCAGATATGCCTGAAGTGACTTGAATGCAGGCTCGTCTTGCATCTCCCAAGATGAAAGGATGTCTGAATCCCCTGTGGAGACCACAGAGAAAGACCTAGTTCCCCACCTCATCGCGACCGGAGGCCTCACATCCTTTGAAAACTCCAGAGGGACGCGGAGATCAGTGCCTTCAAAGGAGACGATGCCTGACTCCTCGTGAAACTTGATAGGAGTCCCAGGATTCCTGTGAAACGTGGAAAGGGACCCTTGGTCTCCCGCCTCAGCTGGAGAGGCGTCCCAATTGCCCTGCCAAGCCTCGAGGAGAATCCCGAGTTGGCCCTCGCAACTAGGCAGGAGTCCTGACGTCGCTGAACAAACACGTGTGTGGAAGGGCCATCCCCGTCGTAACTCGAGATTATAACCCAGGTTCCCGCCGCAACTCGAGAAAAACCATGAGACTTCCCCCTCGCCGCGAGATGAGGCCCGATTCCCCTGCACTGCGTGCAAAGCAATGCCGTGTTGCACATCACACAAGAGCGGAGCCTTGATTTCCTTGATGGAACTCCAGAGAAAGCCCAAGAACACTGTTTCAAGGCTAGAGGGATCCTGAGGTCACTGTAGCAACACTAAAGAGCTCCGTGGACCAAGAATCAACTCGAGATGAGAGGTTAGTCCCTGGCTTCGACTCCAGAGGAATACCACCTTACCACAAGCACCTCAAGGGGAGGCTTCACTCAGCTCTAGGTATGTGAAAGGGACCCTGAGTTTGCGGCCTCAATTGGAATGGACACCGCGATGCCCTGACTCGAAATAAGGCCGGATATCCCTGCAGTGACTTGAATGCAGGCTCGTCTTGCATCTTCCAAGACGAAAGGATGTCTGAATCCCCTGAGGAGACCACAGAGAAAGACCTAGTTCCCCAGCTCATCGCGACCGGAGGCCTCACATCCTTTGAAAATTCCAGAGGGACGCGGAGATCAGTGCCTCCAAAGGAGACGATGCCTGACTCCTCGTGAAAGTTGATAGGAGTCCCAGGATTCGTCTGGCACGTGGAAAGGGACCCTTGGTCTCCCGCCTCAGCTGGAGAGGCTTCCCTTTTGCCCTGCCAAGCCTCGAGGAGAATCCCGAGTTGTTCCTCGCAACTAGGCAGGAGTCCTGACGTCGCTGAACAAACACGAGTGTGGAAGGACCAACCCTGTCGTAACTCGAGAATATACCCCAGGTTCCGGCCGCAACTCGAGAAAAACCATGAGACTTCCCCCTCGCCGCGAAATGAGGCCCGATTCCCCTGCAGTGCGTGCAGAGCAATGCCGTGTTGCACATCACACAGGAAAGGAGCCTTGATTTCCTTGATGGCACTCCAAAGAAACCCCAAGAACACTGTTTCAAGGCTAGAGGGATCCTGAGGTCACTGTAGCAACATGAAAGAGCTCCGGGGACGACAAATTAACTGGAGATGAGAGGTTACCCCCTGGCTTCGACTCCAGAGGAATACCACCTTACCACAACCACCTCAAGAGGAGGCTTCTCTCAGCTCTAGGTATGTGAGAGGGACCCTGAGTTTGCGGCCTCAAATGGAATGGACACCACGATGCCCTGACTCGAAATAAGGCCGGATATCCCTGCAGTGACTTGAATGCAGGCTCGTCTTGCATCTCCCAAGACGAAAGGATGTCTGAATCCCCTGTGGAGACCATAAAGAAGACCTAGTTCCCCACCTCATCGTGACCGGAGGCCTCACATCCTTTGAAAACTTCAGAGGGACCAGGGATCAGTGCCTCCAAAGGAGACGATGCCTGACTCCTCGTGAAATTTGATAGGAGTCCCAGGATTCCTGTGACACGTGGAAAGGTACCCTTGGTCTCCCGCCTCAGCTGGAGAGGCGTCCCAATTGCCCTGCCAAGCCTCGAGGAGAATCCCGAGTTGTCCCTCGCAACCAGGCAGGAGTCCTGACGTCGCTAAACAAACACGTGTGTGGAAGGGCCATCCCCGTCGTAACTCGAGATTATAACCCAGGTTCCCGCCGCAACTCGAGAAAAACCATGAGACTTCCCCCTCGCCGCGAGATGAGGCCCGATTCCCATGCACTGCGTGCAAACCAATGCCGTGTTGCACATCACACAAGAACGGAGCCTTGATTTCCTTGATGGCACTCCAGAGAAAGCCCAAGAACACTGTTTCAAGGCTAGAGGGATCCTGAGGTCAATGTAGCAACATGAAAGTGCTCCGTGGACCCAAAATCAAGTCGAGATGAGAGGTTAGTCCCTGGCTTCGACTCCAGAGGAATATCACCTTACCACAAGCACCTTAAGAGGAGGCTTCTCTCAGCTCTAGGTATGTGAGAGGGACCCTGAGTTTGCGGCCTCAAGTGGAATGGACACCGCGATGCCCTGACTCGAAATAAGGCCGGATATCCCTGCAGTGACTTGAATGCAGGCTCGTTTTCCATCTCCCAAGACGAAAGGATGTCTGAATCCCCTGTGGAGACCATAAAGAAAGACCTAGTTCCCCACCTCATCGCGACTGGAGGCCTCACATCGTTTGAAAACTCCAGAGGGACGCGGAGATCACTGCCTCCCAAGGAGACGATGCCTGACTCCTCGTGAAACTTGATAGGAGTCCCAGGATTCCTGTGGCACGTGGAAAGGGAGCCTTGGTCTCCCGCCTCAGCTGGAGAGGCGTCCCAATTGTCCTGCCAAGCCTCGAGGAGAATCCCGTGTTGACCCTCGCAACTAGGAAGGAGTCCTGACATCGCTGAACAAACACGTGTGTGGAAGGGCCATCCCCGTCGTAACTCGAGAATATACCCAAGGTTCCCGCCGCAACTCGAGAAAAACCATGAGACTTCCCCCTCGCCACGAGATGAGGCCCGATTCCCCTGCACTGCGTGTAGAGCAATGCCGTGTGGCACATCACACAGGAAAGGAGCCTTGATTTCCCTGATGGCACTCCAGAGAAGCCCCAAGAACACTGTTTCAAGGCTAGAGGGATCCTGAGGTCACTGTAGCAACACGAAAGAGCTCCGTGGACCAAGAATCAACTCGAGATGAGAGGTTAGTCCCTGGCTTCGACTCCAGAGGAATACCACCTTACCACAAGCACCTCAAGAGGAGGCTTCACTCAGCTCTAGGTATGTGAAAGGGACCCTGAGTTTGCGGCCTCAAGTGGAATGGACACCGCGATGCCCTGACTCGAAATAAGGCCGGATATCCCTGCAGTGACTTGAATGCAGGCTCGTCTTGCATCTTCCAAGAGGAAAGGATGTCTGAATCCCCTGAGGAGACCACAGAGAAAGACCTAGTTCCCCACCTCATCGCGACCGGAGGCCTCACATCCTTTGAAAATTCCAGAGGGAAGCGGAGATCAGTGCCTCCAAAGGAGACGATTCCTGACTCCTCGTGAAACTTGATAGGAGTCCCAGGATTCCTCTGGCACGTGGAAAGGGACCCGTGGTCTCCCGCCTCAGCTGGAGAGGCTTCCCTATTGCCCTGCCAAGCCTTGAGGAGAATCCCGAGTTGTTCCTCGCAACTAGGCAGGAGTCCTGACGTCGCTGAACAAACACGTGTGTGGAAGAACCATCCCTGTCGTAAATCGAGAATATACCCCAGGTTCCCGCCGCAACTCGAGAAAAACCATGAGACTTCCCCCTCGCCGCGAGATGAGGCCCGATTCCCCTGCAGTGCGTGCAGAGGAATGCCGTGTTGCACATCACACAGGAAAGGAGCCTTGATTTCCTTGATGGCACTCCAAAGAAACCCCAAGAACACTGTTTCATGGCTAGAGGGATCCTGAGGTCACTGTAGCAACACGAAAGAGCTCCGGGGACCACAAATCAACTGGAGATGAGAGGTTACGCCCTGGCTTCGACTCCAGAGGAATACCACCTTACCACAAGCACCTCTAGAGGAGGCTTCTCTCAGCTCTAGGTATGTGAGAGGGACCCTGAGTTTGCGGCCTCAAGTGGAATGGAAACCGTGATGCCCTGACTTGACATAAGGCCAGATATGCCTGAAGTGACTTGAATGCAGGCTCGTCTTGCATCTCCCAAGATGAAAGGATGTCTGAATCCCCTGTGGAGACCACAGAGAAAGACCTAGTTCCCCACCTCATCGCGACCGGAGGCCTCACATCCTTTGAAAACTCCAGAGGGACGCGGAGATCAGTGCCTTCAAAGGAGACGATGCCTGACTCCTCGTGAAACTTGATAGGAGTCCCAGGATTCCTGTGAAACGTGGAAAGGGACCCTTGGTCTCCCGCCTCAGCTGGAGAGGCGTCCCAATTGCCCTGCCAAGCCTCGAGGAGAATCCCGAGTTGGCCCTCGCAACTAGGCAGGAGTCCTGACGTCGCTGAACAAACACGTGTGTGGAAGGGCCATCCCCGTCGTAACTCGAGATTATAACCCAGGTTCCCGCCGCAACTCGAGAAAAACCATGAGACTTCCCCCTCGCCGCGAGATGAGGCCCGATTCCCCTGCACTGCGTGCAAAGCAATGCCGTGTTGCACATCACACAAGAGCGGAGCCTTGATTTCCTTGATGGAACTCCAGAGAAAGCCCAAGAACACTGTTTCAAGGCTAGAGGGATCCTGAGGTCACTGTAGCAACACTAAAGAGCTCCGTGGACCAAGAATCAACTCGAGATGAGAGGTTAGTCCCTGGCTTCGACTCCAGAGGAATACCACCTTACCACAAGCACCTCAAGGGGAGGCTTCACTCAGCTCTAGGTATGTGAAAGGGACCCTGAGTTTGCGGCCTCAATTGGAATGGACACCGCGATGCCCTGACTCGAAATAAGGCCGGATATCCCTGCAGTGACTTGAATGCAGGCTCGTCTTGCATCTTCCAAGACGAAAGGATGTCTGAATCCCCTGAGGAGACCACAGAGAAAGACCTAGTTCCCCAGCTCATCGCGACCGGAGGCCTCACATCCTTTGAAAATTCCAGAGGGACGCGGAGATCAGTGCCTCCAAAGGAGACGATGCCTGACTCCTCGTGAAAGTTGATAGGAGTCCCAGGATTCGTCTGGCACGTGGAAAGGGACCCTTGGTCTCCCGCCTCAGCTGGAGAGGCTTCCCTTTTGCCCTGCCAAGCCTCGAGGAGAATCCCGAGTTGTTCCTCGCAACTAGGCAGGAGTCCTGACGTCGCTGAACAAACACGAGTGTGGAAGGACCAACCCTGTCGTAACTCGAGAATATACCCCAGGTTCCGGCCGCAACTCGAGAAAAACCATGAGACTTCCCCCTCGCCGCGAAATGAGGCCCGATTCCCCTGCAGTGCGTGCAGAGCAATGCCGTGTTGCACATCACACAGGAAAGGAGCCTTGATTTCCTTGATGGCACTCCAAAGAAACCCCAAGAACACTGTTTCAAGGCTAGAGGGATCCTGAGGTCACTGTAGCAACATGAAAGAGCTCCGGGGACGACAAATTAACTGGAGATGAGAGGTTACCCCCTGGCTTCGACTCCAGAGGAATACCACCTTACCACAACCACCTCAAGAGGAGGCTTCTCTCAGCTCTAGGTATGTGAGAGGGACCCTGAGTTTGCGGCCTCAAATGGAATGGACACCACGATGCCCTGACTCGAAATAAGGCCGGATATCCCTGCAGTGACTTGAATGCAGGCTCGTCTTGCATCTCCCAAGACGAAAGGATGTCTGAATCCCCTGTGGAGACCATAAAGAAGACCTAGTTCCCCACCTCATCGTGACCGGAGGCCTCACATCCTTTGAAAACTTCAGAGGGACCAGGGATCAGTGCCTCCAAAGGAGACGATGCCTGACTCCTCGTGAAATTTGATAGGAGTCCCAGGATTCCTGTGACACGTGGAAAGGTACCCTTGGTCTCCCGCCTCAGCTGGAGAGGCGTCCCAATTGCCCTGCCAAGCCTCGAGGAGAATCCCGAGTTGTCCCTCGCAACCAGGCAGGAGTCCTGACGTCGCTAAACAAACACGTGTGTGGAAGGGCCATCCCCGTCGTAACTCGAGATTATAACCCAGGTTCCCGCCGCAACTCGAGAAAAACCATGAGACTTCCCCCTCGCCGCGAGATGAGGCCCGATTCCCATGCACTGCGTGCAAACCAATGCCGTGTTGCACATCACACAAGAACGGAGCCTTGATTTCCTTGATGGCACTCCAGAGAAAGCCCAAGAACACTGTTTCAAGGCTAGAGGGATCCTGAGGTCAATGTAGCAACATGAAAGTGCTCCGTGGACCCAAAATCAAGTCGAGATGAGAGGTTAGTCCCTGGCTTCGACTCCAGAGGAATATCACCTTACCACAAGCACCTTAAGAGGAGGCTTCTCTCAGCTCTAGGTATGTGAGAGGGACCCTGAGTTTGCGGCCTCAAGTGGAATGGACACCGCGATGCCCTGACTCGAAATAAGGCCGGATATCCCTGCAGTGACTTGAATGCAGGCTCGTTTTCCATCTCCCAAGACGAAAGGATGTCTGAATCCCCTGTGGAGACCATAAAGAAAGACCTAGTTCCCCACCTCATCGCGACTGGAGGCCTCACATCGTTTGAAAACTCCAGAGGGACGCGGAGATCACTGCCTCCCAAGGAGACGATGCCTGACTCCTCGTGAAACTTGATAGGAGTCCCAGGATTCCTGTGGCACGTGGAAAGGGAGCCTTGGTCTCCCGCCTCAGCTGGAGAGGCGTCCCAATTGTCCTGCCAAGCCTCGAGGAGAATCCCGTGTTGACCCTCGCAACTAGGAAGGAGTCCTGACATCGCTGAACAAACACGTGTGTGGAAGGGCCATCCCCGTCGTAACTCGAGAATATACCCAAGGTTCCCGCCGCAACTCGAGAAAAACCATGAGACTTCCCCCTCGCCACGAGATGAGGCCCGATTCCCCTGCACTGCGTGTAGAGCAATGCCGTGTTGCACATCACACAGGAAAGGAGCCTTGATTTCCCTGATGGCACTCCAGAGAAACCCCAAGAACACTGTTTCAAGGCTAGAGGGATCCTGAGGTCACTGTAGCAACACGAAATAGCTCCGTGGACCAAGAATCAACTCGAGATGAGAGGTTAGTCCCTGGCTTCGACTACAGAGGAATACCACCTTACCACAAGCACCTCAAGAGGAGGCTTCACTCAGCTCTAGGTATGTGAAAGGGACCCTGAGTTTGCGGCCTCAAGTGGAATGGACACCGCGATGCCCTGACTCGAAATAAGGCCGGATATCCCTGCAGTGACTTGAATGCAGGCTCGTCTTGCATCTTCCAAGAGGAAAGGATGTCTGAATCCCCTGAGGAGACCACAGAGAAAGACCTAGTTCCCCAGCTCATCGCGACCGGAGGCCTCACATCCTTTGAAAATTCCAGAGGGAAGCGGAGATCAGTGCCTCCAAAGGAGACGATGCCTGACTCCTTGTGAAACTTGATAGGAGTCCCAGGATTCCTCTGGCACGTGGAAAGGGACCCGTGGTCTCCCGCCTCAGCTGGAGAGGCTTCCCTATTGCCCTGCCAAGCCTCGAGGAGAATCCCGAGTTGTTCCTCGCAACTAGGCAGGAGTCCTGATGTCGCTGAACAAACACGTGTGTGGAAAAACCATCCCTGTCGTAAATCGAGAATATACCCCAGGTTCCCGCCGCAACTCGAGAAAAACCATGAGACTTCCCCCTCGCCGCGAGATGAGGCCCGATTCCCCTGCAGTGCGTGCAGAGGAATGCCGTGTTGCACATCACACAGGAAAGGAGCCTTGATTTCCTTGATGGCACTCCAAAGAAACCCCAAGAACACTGTTTCATGGCTAGAGGGATCCTGAGGTCACTGTAGCAACACGAAAGAGCTCCGGGGACCACAAATCAACTGGAGATGAGAGGTTACGCCCTGGCTTCGACTCCAGAGGAATACCACCTTACCACAAGCACCTCTAGAGGAGGCTTCTCTCAGCTCTAGGTATGTGAGAGGGACCCTGAGTTTGCGGCCTCAAGTGGAATGGACACCGCGATGCCCTGACTCGAAATAAGGCCGGATATCCCTGCAGTGACTTGAATGCAGGCTCGTTTTCCATCTCCCAAGACGAAAGGATGTCTGAATCCCCTGTGGAGACCATAAAGAAAGACCTAGTTCCCCACCTCATCGCGACTGGAGGCCTCACATCGTTTGAAAACTCCAGAGGGACGCGGAGATCACTGCCTCCCAAGGAGACGATGCCTGACTCCTCGTGAAACTTGATAGGAGTCCCAGGATTCCTGTGGCACGTGGAAAGGGAGCCTTGGTCTCCCGCCTCAGCTGGAAAGGCGTCCCAATTGTCCTGCCAAGCCTCGAGGAGAATCCCGTGTTGACCCTCGCAACTAGGAAGGAGTCCTGACATCGCTGAACAAACACGTGTGTGGAAGGGCCATCCCCGTCGTAACTCGAGAATATACCCAAGGTTCCCGCCGCAACTCGAGAAAAACCATGAAACTTCCCCCTCGCCACGAGATGAGGCCCGATTCCCCTGCACTGCGTGCAGAGCAATGCCGTGTTGCACATCACACAGGAAAGGAGCCTTGATTTCCCTGATGGCACTCCAGAGAAACCCCAAGAACACTGTTTCAAGGCTAGAGGGATCCTGAGGTCACTGTAGCAACACGAAAGAGCTCCGTGGACCAAGAATCAACTCGAGATGAGAGGTTAGTCCCTGGCTTCGACTACAGAGGAATACCACCTTACCACAAGCACCTCAAGAGGAGGCTTCTCTCAGCTCTAGGTATGTGAGAGGGACCCTGAGTTTGCGGCCTCAAATGGAATGGACACCACGATGCCCTGACTCGAAATAAGGCTGGATATCCCTGCAGTGACTTGAATGCAGGCTCGTCTTGCATCTCCCAAGACGAAAGGATGTCTGAATCCCCTGTGGAGACCATAAAGAAAGACCTAGTTCCCCACCTCATCGTGACCGGAGGCCTCACATCCTTTGAAAACTTCAGAGGGACCAGGGATCAGTGCCTCCAAAGGAGACGATGCCTGACTCCTCGTGAAATTTGATAGGAGTCCCAGGATTCCTGTGACACGTGGAAAGGGACCCTTGGTCTCCCGCCTCAGCTGGAGAGGCGTCCCAATTGCCCTGCCAAGCCTCGAGGAGAATCCCGAGTTGTCCGTCGCAACTAGGCAGGAGTCCTGACGTCGCTAAACAAACACGTGTGTGGAAGGGCCATCCCCGTCGTAACTCGAGATTATAACCCAGGTTCCCGCCGCAACTCGAGAAAAACCATGAGACTTCCCCTCGCCGCGAGATGAGGCCCGATTCCCATGCACTGCGTGCAAACCAATGCCGTGTTGCACATCACACAAGAACGGAGCCTTGATTTCCTTGATGGCACTCCAGAGAAAGCCCAAGAACACTGTTTCAAGGCTAGAGGGATCCTGAGGTCAATGTAGCAACATGAAAGTGCTCCGTGGACCCAAAATCAAGTCGAGATGAGAGGTTAGTCCCTGGCTTCGACTCCAGAGGAATACCACCTTACCACAAGCACCTTAAGAGGAGGCTTCTCTCAGCTCTAGTTATGTGAGAGGGACCCTGAGTTTGCGGCCTCAAGTGGAATGGACACCGCGATGCCCTGACTCGAAATAAGGCTGGATATCCCTGCAGTGACTTGAATGCAGGCTCGTTTTCCATCTCCCAAGACGAAAGGATGTCTGAATCCCCTGTGGAGACCATAAAGAAAGACCTAGTTCCCCACCTCATCGCGACTGGAGGCCTCACATCGTTTGAAAACTCCAGAGGGACGCGGAGATCACTGCCTCCCAAGGAGACGATGCCTGACTCCTCGTGAAACTTGATAGGAGTCCCAGGATTCCTGTGGCACGTGGAAAGGGAGCCTTGGTCTCCCGCCTCAGCTGGAGAGGCGTCCCAATTGTCCTGCCAAGCCTCGAGGAGAATCCCGTGTTGACCCTCGCAACTAGGAAGGAGTCCTGACATCGCTGAACAAACACGTGTGTGGAAGGGCCATCCCCGTCGTAACTCGAGAATATACCCCAGGTTCCCGCCGCAACTCGAGAAAAACCATGAGACTTCCCCCTCGCCACGAGATGAGGCCCGATTCCCCTGCACTGCGTGTAGAGCAATGCCGTGTGGCACATCACACAGGAAAGGAGCCTTGATTTCCCTGATGGCACTCCAGAGAAGCCCCAAGAACACTGTTTCAAGGCTAGAGGGATCCTGAGGTCACTGTAGCAACACGAAAGAGCTCCGTGGACCAAGAATCAACTCGAGATGAGAGGTTAGTCCCTGGCTTCGACTCCAGAGGAATACCACCTTACCACAAGCACCTCAAGAGGAGGCTTCACTCAGCTCTAGGTATGTGAAAGGGACCCTGAGTTTGCGGCCTCAAGTGGAATGGACACCGCGATGCCCTGACTCGAAATAAGGCCGGATATCCCTGCAGTGACTTGAATGCAGGCTCGTCTTGCATCTTCCAAGAGGAAAGGATGTCTGAATCCCCTGAGGAGACCACAGAGAAAGACCTAGTTCCCCACCTCATCGCGACCGGAGGCCTCACATCCTTTGAAAATTCCAGAGGGAAGCGGAGATCAGTGCCTCCAAAGGAGACTATTCCTGACTCCTCGTGAAACTTGATAGGAGTCCCAGGATTCCTCTGGCACGTGGAAAGGGACCCGTGGTCTCCCGCCTCAGCTGGAGAGGCTTCCCTATTGCCCTGCCAAGCCTTGAGGAGAATCCCGAGTTGTTCCTCGCAACTAGGCAGGAGTCCTGACGTCGCTGAACAAACACGTGTGTGGAAGAACCATCCCTGTCGTAAATCGAGAATATACCCCAGGTTCCCGCCGCAACTCGAGAAAAACCATGAGACTCCCCCCTCGCCGCGAGATGAGGCCCGATTCCCCTGCAGTGCGTGCAGAGGAATGCCGTGTTGCACATCACACAGGAAAGGAGCCTTGATTTCCTTGATGGCACTCCAAAGAAACCCCAAGAACACTGTTTCATGGCTAGAGGGATCCTGAGGTCACTGTAGCAACACGAAAGAGCTCCGGGGACCACAAATCAACTGGAGATGAGAGGTTACGCCCTGGCTTCGACTCCAGAGGAATACCACCTTACCACAAGCACCTCTAGAGGAGGCTTCTCTCAGCTCTAGGTATGTGAGAGGGACCCTGAGTTTGCGGCCTCAAGTGGAATGGAAACCGTGATGCCCTGACTTGACATAAGGCCAGATATGCCTGAAGTGACTTGAATGCAGGCTCGTCTTGCATCTCCCAAGATGAAAGGATGTCTGAATCCCCTGTGGAGACCACAGAGAAAGACCTAGTTCCCCACCTCATCGCGACCGGAGGCCTCACATCCTTTGAAAACTCCAGAGGGACGCGGAGATCAGTGCCTTCAAAGGAGACGATGCCTGACTCCTCGTGAAACTTGATAGGAGTCCCAGGATTCCTGTGGCACGTGGAAAGGGACCCTTGGTCTCCCGCCTCAGCTGGAGAGGCGTCCCAATTGCCCTGCCAAGCCTCGAGGAGAATCCCGAGTTGGCCCTCGCAACTAGGCAGGAGTCCTGACGTCGCTGAACAAACACGTGTGTGGAAGGGCCATCCCCGTCGTAACTCGAGATTATAACCCAGGTTCCCGCCGCAACTCGAGAAAAACCATGAGACTTCCCCCTCGCCGTGAGATGAGGCCCGATTCCCCTGCACTGCGTGCAAAGCAATGCCGTGTTGCACATCACACAAGAGCGGAGCCTTGATTTCCTTGATGGAACTCCAGAGAAAGCCCAAGAACACTGTTTCAAGGCTAGAGGGATCCTGAGGTCACTGTAGCAACACTAAAGAGCTCCGTGGACCAAGAATCAACTCGAGATGAGAGGTTAGTCCCTGGCTTCGACTCCAGAGGAATACCACCTTACCACAAGCACCTCAAGGGGAGGCTTCACTCAGCTCTAGGTATGTGAAAGGGACCCTGAGTTTGCGGCCTCAATTGGAATGGACACCGCGATGCCCTGACTCGAAATACGGCCGGATATCCCTGCAGTGACTTGAATGCAGGCTCGTCTTGCATCTTCCAAGACGAAAGGATGTCTGAATCCCCTGAGGAGACCACAGAGAAAGACCTAGTTCCCCAGCTCATCGCGACCGGAGGCCTCACATCCTTTGAAAATTCCAGAGGGACGCGGAGATCAGTGCCTCCAAAGGAGACGATGCCTGACTCCTCGTGAAAGTTGATAGGAGTCCCAGGATTCGTCTGGCACGTGGAAAGGGACCCTTGGTCTCCCGCCTCAGCTGGAGAGGCTTCCCTTTTGCCCTGCCAAGCCTCGAGGAGAATCCCGAGTTGTTCCTCGCAACTAGGCAGGAGTCCTGACGTCGCTGAACAAACACGAGTGTGGAAGGACCATCCCTGTCGTAACTCGAGAATATACCCCAGGTTCCGGCCGCAACTCGAGAAAAACCATGAGACTTCCCCCTCGCCGCGAGATGAGGCCCGATTCCCCTGCAGTGCGTGCAGAGCAATGCCGTGTTGCACATCACACAGGAAAGGAGCCTTGATTTCCTTGATGGCACTCCAAAGAAACCCCAAGAACACTGTTTCAAGGCTAGAGGGATCCTGAGGTCACTGTAGCAACATGAAAGAGCTCCGGGGACGACAAATTAACTGGAGATGAGAGGTTACCCCCTGGCTTCGACTCCAGAGGAATACCACCTTACCACAACCCCCTCAAGAGGAGGCTTCTCTCAGCTGTAGGTATGTGAGAGGGACCCTGAGTTTGCGGCCTCAAATGGAATGGACACCACGATGCCCTGACTCGAAATAAGGCCGGATATCCCTGCAGTGACTTGAATGCAGGCTCGTCTTGCATCTCCCAAGACGAAAGGATGTCTGAATCCCCTGTGGAGACCATAAAGAAGACCTAGTTCCCCACCTCATCGTGACCGGAGGCCTCACATCCTTTGAAAACTTCAGAGGGACCAGGGATCAGTGCCTCCAAAGGAGACGATGCCTGACTCCTCGTGAAATTTGATAGGAGTCCCAGGATTCCTGTGACACGTGGAAAGGTACCCTTGGTCTCCCGCCTCAGCTGGAGAGGCGTCCCAATTGCCCTGCCAAGCCTCGAGGAGAATCCCGAGTTGTCCCTCGCAACCAGGCAGGAGTCCTGACGTCGCTAAACAAACACGTGTGTGGAAGGGCCATCCCCGTCGTAACTCGAGATTATAACCCAGGTTCCCGCCGCAACTCGAGAAAAACCATGAGACTTCCCCCTCGCCGCGAGATGAGGCCCGATTCCCATGCACTGCGTGCAAACCAATGCCGTGTTGCACATCACACAAGAACGGAGCCTTGATTTCCTTGATGGCACTCCAGAGAAAGCCCAAGAACACTGTTTCAAGGCTAGAGGGATCCTGAGGTCAATGTAGCAACATGAAAGTGCTCCGTGGACCCAAAATCAAGTCGAGATGAGAGGTTAGTCCCTGGCTTCGACTCCAGAGGAATATCACCTTACCACAAGCACCTTAAGAGGAGGCTTCTCTCAGCTCTAGGTATGTGAGAGGGACCCTGAGTTTGCGGCCTCAAGTGGAATGGACACCGCGATGCCCTGACTCGAAATAAGGCCGGATATCCCTGCAGTGACTTGAATGCAGGCTCGTTTTCCATCTCCCAAGACGAAAGGATGTCTGAATCCCCTGTGGAGACCATAAAGAAAGACCTAGTTCCCCACCTCATCGCGACTGGAGGCCTCACATCGTTTGAAAACTCCAGAGGGACGCGGAGATCACTGCCTCCCAAGGAGACGATGCCTGACTCCTCGTGAAACTTGATAGGAGTCCCAGGATTCCTGTGGCACGTGGAAAGGGAGCCTTGGTCTCCCGCCTCAGCTGGAGAGGCGTCCCAATTGTCCTGCCAAGCCTCGAGGAGAATCCCGTGTTGACCCTCGCAACTAGGAAGGAGTCCTGACATCGCTGAACAAACACGTGTGTGGAAGGGCCATCCCCGTCGTAACTCGAGAATATACCCAAGGTTCCCGCCGCAACTCGAGAAAAACCATGAGACTTCCCCCTCGCCACGAGATGAGGCCCGATTCCCCTGCACTGCGTGTAGAGCAATGCCGTGTTGCACATCACACAGGAAAGGAGCCTTGATTTCCCTGATGGCACTCCAGAGAAACCCCAAGAACACTGTTTCAAGGCTAGAGGGATCCTGAGGTCACTGTAGCAACACGAAATAGCTCCGTGGACCAAGAATCAACTCGAGATGAGAGGTTAGTCCCTGGCTTCGACTACAGAGGAATACCACCTTACCACAAGCACCTCAAGAGGAGGCTTCACTCAGCTCTAGGTATGTGAAAGGGACCCTGAGTTTGCGGCCTCAAGTGGAATGGACACCGCGATGCCCTGACTCGAAATAAGGCCGGATATCCCTGCAGTGACTTGAATGCAGGCTCGTCTTGCATCTTCCAAGAGGAAAGGATGTCTGAATCCCCTGAGGAGACCACAGAGAAAGACCTAGTTCCCCAGCTCATCGCGACCGGAGGCCTCACATCCTTTGAAAATTCCAGAGGGAAGCGGAGATCAGTGCCTCCAAAGGAGACGATGCCTGACTCCTTGTGAAACTTGATAGGAGTCCCAGGATTCCTCTGGCACGTGGAAAGGGACCCGTGGTCTCCCGCCTCAGCTGGAGAGGCTTCCCTATTGCCCTGCCAAGCCTCGAGGAGAATCCCGAGTTGTTCCTCGCAACTAGGCAGGAGTCCTGATGTCGCTGAACAAACACGTGTGTGGAAAAACCATCCCTGTCGTAAATCGAGAATATACCCCAGGTTCCCGCCGCAACTCGAGAAAAACCATGAGACTTCCCCCTCGCCGCGAGATGAGGCCCGATTCCCCTGCAGTGCGTGCAGAGGAATGCCGTGTTGCACATCACACAGGAAAGGAGCCTTGATTTCCTTGATGGCACTCCAAAGAAACCCCAAGAACACTGTTTCATGGCTAGAGGGATCCTGAGGTCACTGTAGCAACACGAAAGAGCTCCGGGGACCACAAATCAACTGGAGATGAGAGGTTACGCCCTGGCTTCGACTCCAGAGGAATACCACCTTACCACAAGCACCTCTAGAGGAGGCTTCTCTCAGCTCTAGGTATGTGAGAGGGACCCTGAGTTTGCGGCCTCAAGTGGAATGGACACCGCGATGCCCTGACTCGAAATAAGGCCGGATATCCCTGCAGTGACTTGAATGCAGGCTCGTTTTCCATCTCCCAAGACGAAAGGATGTCTGAATCCCCTGTGGAGACCATAAAGAAAGACCTAGTTCCCCACCTCATCGCGACTGGAGGCCTCACATCGTTTGAAAACTCCAGAGGGACGCGGAGATCACTGCCTCCCAAGGAGACGATGCCTGACTCCTCGTGAAACTTGATAGGAGTCCCAGGATTCCTGTGGCACATGGAAAGGGAGCCTTGGTCTCCCGCCTCAGCTGGAAAGGCGTCCCAATTGTCCTGCCAAGCCTCGAGGAGAATCCCGTGTTGACCCTCGCAACTAGGAAGGAATCCTGACATCGCTGAACAAACACGTGTGTGGAAGGGCCATCCCCGTCGTAACTCGAGAATATACCCAAGGTTCCCGCCGCAACTCGAGAAAAACCATGAAACTTCCCCCTCGCCACGAGATGAGGCCCGATTCCCCTGCACTGCGAGCAGAGCAATGCCGTGTTGCACATCACACAGGAAAGGAGCCTTGATTTCCCTGATGGCACTCCAGAGAAACCCCAAGAACACTGTTTCAAGGCTAGAGGGATCCTGAGGTCACTGTAGCAACACGAAAGAGCTCCGTGGACCAAGAATCAACTCGAGATGAGAGGTTATTCCCTGGCTTCGACTACAGAGGAATACCACCTTACCACAAGCACCTCAAGAGGAGGCTTCACTCAGCTCTAGGTATGTGAAAGGGACCCTGAGTTTGCGGCCTCAAGTGGAATGGACACCGCGATGCCCTGACTCGAAATAAGGCCGGATATCCCTGCAGTGACTTAAATGGAGGCTCGTCTTGCATCTTCCAAGAGGAAAGGATGTCTGAATCCCCTGAGGAGACCACAGAGAAAGACCTAGTTCCCCAGCTCATCGCGACCGGAGGCCTCACATCCTTTGAAAAACCAGAGGGAAGCGGAGATCAGTGCCTCCAAAGGAGACGATGCCTGACTCCTCGTGAAACTTGATAGGAGTCCCAGGATTCCTCTGGCACGTGGAAAGGGACCCGTGGTCTCCCGCCTCAGCTGGAGAGGCTTCCCTATTGCCCTGCCAAGCCTCGAGGAGAATCCCGAGTTGTTCCTCGCAACTAGGCAGGAGTCCTGATGTCGCTGAACAAACACGTGTGTGGAAGAACCATCCCTGTCGTAAATCGAGAATATACCCCAGGTTCCCGCCGCAACTCGAGAAAAACCATGAGACTTCCCCCTCGCCGCGAGATGAGGCCCGATTCCCCTGCAGTGCGTGCAGAGGAATGCCGTGTTGCACATCACACAGGAAAGGAGCCTTGATTTCCTTGATGGCACTCCAAAGAAACCCCAAGAACACTGTTTCATGGCTAGAGGGATCCTGAGGTCACTGTAGCAACACGAAAGAGCTCCGGGGACCACAAATCAACTGGAGATGAGAGGTTACGCCCTGGCTTCGACTCCAGAGGAATACCACCTTACCACAAGCACCTCTAGAGGAGGCTTCTCTCAGCTCTAGGTATGTGAGAGGGACCCTGAGTTTGCGGCCTCAAGTGGAATGGACACCGCGATGCCCTGACTCGAAATAAGGCCGGATATGCCTGCAGTGACTTGAATGCAGGCTCGTCTTGCATCTCCCAAGATGAAAGGATGTCTGAATCCCCTGTGGAGACCGAGAGAAAGACCTAGTTCCCCACCTCATCGCGACCGGAGGCCTCACATCCTTTGAAAACTCCAGAGGGACGCAGAGATCAGTGCCTCCAAAGCAGACGATGCCTGACTCCTCGTGAAACTTGATAGGAGTCCCAGGATTCCTGTGGCACGTGGAAAGGGAGCCTTGGTCTCCCGCCTCAGCTGTAGAGGCGTCCCAATTGCCCTGCCAAGCCTCGAGGAGAATCCCGAGTTGTCCCTCGCAACTAGGCAGGAGTCCTGACGTCGCTGAACAAACACGTGTGTGGAAGGTCCATCCCCGTCGTAACTCGAGATTATAACCCAGGTTCCCGCCGCAACTCGAGAAAAACCATGAGACTTCCCTCTCGCCGCGAGATGAGGCCCGATTCCCCTGCACTGCGTGCAAAGCAATGCCGTGTTGCACATCACACAAGAACGGAGCCTTGATTTTCTTGATGGCACTCCAGAGAAAGCCCAAGAACACTGTTTCAAGGCTAGAGGGATCCTGAGGTCAATGTAGCAACATGAAAGAGCTCCGTGGACCCAAAATCAAGTCGAGATGAGAGGTTAGTCCCTGGCTTCGACTCCAGAGGAATACCACCTTACCACAAGCACCTCAAGAGGAGGCTTCTCTCAGCTCTAGGTATGTGAGAGGGACCCTAAGTTTGCGGCCTCAAGTGGAATGGACACCGCGATGCCCTGACTCGAAATAAGGCCGGATATCCCTGCAGTGACTTGAATGCAGGCTCGTTTTGCATTTCCCAAGACGAAAGGATGTGTGAATCCCCTGTGGAGACCATAAAGAAAGACCTAGTTCCCCACCTCATCGCGACTGGAGGCCTCACATCCTTTGAAAACTCCAGAGGGACACGGAGATCAGTGCCTCCCAAGGAGACGATGCCTGACTCCTCGGGAAACTTGATAGGAGTCCCAGGATTCCTGTGGCACGTGGAAAGGGAGCCTTGGTCTCCCGCCTCAGCTGGAGAGGCGTCCCAATTGCCCTGCCAAGCCTCGAGGAGAATCCCGTGTTGACCCTCGCAACTAGGAAGGAGTGCTGACATCGCTGAACAAACACGTGGCTGGAAGGGACATCCCCGTCGTAACTCGAGAATATAACCCAGGTTCCCGCCGCAACTCGAGAAAAACCATGAGACTTCCCCCTTGCCGCGAGATGAGGCCCGATTCCCCTGCACTGCGTGCAGAGCAATGCCGTGTTGCACATCACACAGGAAAGGAGGCTTGATTTCCTTGATGGCACTCCAGAGAAACCCCAAGAACACTGTTTCAAGGCTAGAGGGATCCTGTGGTCACTGTAGCAACACGTAAGAGCTCCGTGCTCCACAAATCAACTCGAGATGAGAGGTTAGTGCCTGGCTTCGACTCCAGAGGAATACCACCTTACCACAAGCACGTCAAGAGGAGGCTTCTCTCAGCTCTAGGTATGTGAGAGGGACCCTGAGTTTGCGGCCTCAAGTGGAATGGACACCGCGATGCCCTGACGCGAGATAAGGCCGGATATCCCTGCTGTGACTTGAATGCAGGCTCGTCTTGCATCTCCCAAGTCGAAAGGATGTCTGAGTCCCCTGTGGAGACCACAGAGAAAGACCTAGTTTCCCACCTCATCTCGACCGGAGGCCTCACATCCTTTGAAAACTCCAGAGGGATGGGGAGATCAGTGCCTCCAAAGGAGACGATGCCTGACTCCTCGTGAAACTTGATTGGAGTCCCAGGATTCCTGTGGCACGTGGAAAGGGACCCTTGGTCTCCCGCTTCAGCTGGAGAGGCGTCCCAATTGCCCTGCCAAGGCTCGAGGAGAATCCCGAGTTGTCCCTCGCAACTAGGCAGGAGTCCTGACGTCGCTGAACAAACGCGTGTGTGGAAGGGCCATCCCCGCCGTAACTCGAGAATATACCCGAAGTTCCCGCCGCAACTCGAGAAAAACCATGAGATTTCCCCCTCGCCGCGAGATGAGGCCCAATTCCGCTGCACTGCGTGCAGAGCAATGCCGTGTTGCACATCACACAAGAACGGAGCCTTGATTTCCTTGATGGCACTCCAGAGAAAGCCCAAGAACACTGTTTCAAGGCTAGAGGGATCCTGAGGTCAATGTAGCAACATGAAAGTGCTCCGTGGACCCAAAATCAAGCCGAGATGAGAGGTTAGTCCCTGGCTTCGACTCCAGAGGAATACCACCTTACCACAAGCACCTGAAGAGGAGGCTTCTCTCAGCTCTAGGTATGTGAGAGGGACTCTAAGTTTGCGGCCTCAAGTGGAATGGACACCGCGATACCCTTACTCGAAATAAGGCCGGATATCGCTGCAGTGACTTGATTGCAGGCTCGTTTTGCATCTCCCAAGACGAAAGGATGTCTGAATCCCCTGTGGAGACCATAAAGAAAGACCTAGTTCCCCACCTCATCGCGACTGGAGGCCTCACATCCTTTGAAAACTCCAGAGGGATGCGGAGATCAGTGCCTCCCAAGGAGACGATGCTTGACTCCTCGTGAAACTTGATAGGAGTCCCAGGATTCATGTGTCACGTGGAAAGGGAGCCTTGGTCTCCCGCATCAGCTGGAGAGGCATCCCAATTGCCCTGCCAAGCCTCGAGGAGAATCCCGAGTTGTCCCTCGCAACTAGGCAGGAGTCCTGACGACGCTGAACAAACACGTGTGTGGAAGGGCCATCCGCGTCGTAAGTCGAGAATATACCCCAGGTTCCCGCCGCAACTTGAGAAAAACAATGAGACTTCCCCCTCGCCGCGAGATGAGGCCCGATTCCCCTGCACTGCGTGCAGAGCAATGCCGTGTTGCACATCACACAGGAAAGGAGCCTTGATTTCCTTGATGGCACTCCAGAGAAACCCCAAGAACACTGTTTCAAGGCTAGAGGGATCCTGCGGTCACTGTAGCAACACGAAAGAGCTCCGTGGACCACAAATCAACTCGAGATGAGAGGTTAGTCCCTGGCTTCGACTCCAGAGGAATACCACCTTACCACAAGCACCTCAAGAGGAGGCTTCTCTCAGCTCTAGGTATGTGAGAGGGACCCTGAGTTTGCGGCCTCAAGTGGAATGGACACCGCGATTCCCTGACTCAAAATAAGGCCGGATATCCCTGCAGTGACTTGAATGCAGACTCGTCTTGCATCTCCCAAGTCGAAAGGATGTCTGAATCCCCTGTGGAGACCACAGAGAAAGACCTAGTTCCCCACCTCATCGCGACCGGAGGCATCACATCCTTTGAAAACTCCAGAGGGACGCGGAGATCAGTGCCTCCAAAGGAGACGATGCCTGACTCCTCGTGAAACTTGATAGGAGTCCCAGTATTCCTGTGGCACGTGGAGAGGGACACTTTTTCTTCCGCCTTAGCCGGAGAGGCCTCCCAAATGCCCTGCCAAGCCTCGAGGAGAATCCCGAGTTGTCCCTCGCACCTAGGCAGGAGTCGTGACGTCGCTGAACAACACGTGTGTGGAAGGGCCATCCCCGTCGTAACTCGAGAATATACCCCAGGTTCCCGCCGCAACTCGAGAAAAACCATGAGACTTAGCCCTCGCCGCCAGATGAGGCCCGATTCCCCTGGATTGCGTGCAGAGCAATTTCGTGTTGCACATCACACATGGAAGGAGCCTTGATTTCCTTGATGGCACTCCAGAGAAACCCCAAGAGCACTGTTTCAAGGCTAGAGGGATCCTGAGGTCACTGAAGCAACACGAAAGAGCTCCGTGGACCAAAAATCAACTCGAGATGAGAGGTTAGTCCCTGGCTTCGACTCCAGAGGAATACCACCTTACCTCAAGCACCTCAAGAGGAGGCTTCTCTCAGCTCTAGGTATGTGAGAGGTACCCTGAGTTGGCGGCCTCAAGTTGAAAGGACACCGCGATGCCCTGACTCGAAATAAGGCCGGATATGCCTGCAGTGACTTGAATGTAGGCTCGTCTTGCATCTCCCAAGACGAAAGGATGTCTGAATCTCCAGTGGAGACCACAGAGAAAGACCTTGTTCCCCATCTCATCGCCACCGGAGGCCTCACATCCTTTGAAAACTCCAGAGGGATGCGGAGATCAGTGCCTCCAAAGGAGACGATGCCTGACTCCTTGTGAAACTTGATAGCAGTCCCAGGATTCCTGTGGCACGTGGAAAGGGACCCTTGGTCTCCCGCCTCAGCAGGAGAGGCGTCCCAATTGCCCTGCCAAGCCTCGAGGAGAATCCCGAGTTGTCCCTCGCAACTAGGCAGAAGTCATGACGTCGCTGAACAAACACGTGTTTGGAAGGGCCCTCCCCGTCGTAACTCGAGAATATACCCCAGGTTCCCGCCGCAACTCAAGAAAAACCATGAGACTTCCCCCTCGCCGCGAGCTGAGGCCTGATTCCCCTGCACTGCGTGCAGAGCAATGCCGTGTTGCACATCACACAGGAAAGGAGCCTTGATTTCCTTGATGGCACTCCACAGAAGCCCCAAGAACCCTGTTTCAATGCTAGAGGGATCCTGCCGTCACAGTAGCAACACGAAAGAGCTCCGTGGACCACAAATCAACTCGAGATGAGAGGTTAATCCCTGGCTTCAACTCCAGAGGAATACCACCTTACCATAAGCACCTCAAGTGGAGGCTTCTCTCAGCTTTAGGTATGTGAGAGGAACCCTGAGTTTGCCGCCTCAAGTGAAATGGACACCGCAATGCCCTGACTCGAAATAAGGCCGGATATCCCTGCAGTGACTTGAATGCAGACTCGTCTTGCATCTCCCAAGACGAAAGGATGTCTGAATCCCCTGTGGAGCCGACAGAGAAAGAACTAGTTCCCGACTTCATCGCGACCGGAGGCCTCACATACTTTGAAAATTCCAGAGGGACGCAGAGATCAGTGCCTCCAAAGGAGACGATGCCTGACTCCTCGTGAAACTTGATAGGAGTCCCAGGATTCCTGTGGCACGTGTAAAGGGACCCTTGGTCTCCCACGTCAGCTGAAGAGGCGTCCCAATTGCCCTGCCAAGCCTCGTGGAGAATCCCGATTTGTCCCTCGCAACTAGGCAGGAATCCTGACGTCTCTGAACAAACACGTGTGTGGAAGGGCCATCCCCTTCGTAACTCGAGAATATACCCCAGGTTCCCGCCACAACTCGATAAAAACCATGAGACTTCCCCCTCGCCGCCAGATGAGGCCCGATTCCCCTGAACTGCGTGCAGAGCAATTCCGTGTTGCACATCACACAGGAAAGTAGCCTTGATTTCCTTGATGGCACTCCAGAGAAACCCCAAGAACACTGTTTCAAGGCTAGAGGGATCCTGTGGTCACTGTAACAACACGAATGAGCTCCGTGGACCAAAAATCAACTCGAGATGAGAGGTTAGGCCCTGGCTTCGACTCCAGAGGTATACCACCTTACCACAAGCACCTCAAGAGGAGGCTTCTCTCAGCTCTAGGTATGTGAGAGGTACCCTGAGTTGGCGGCCTCAAGTGGAATGGACACCGCGATACCCTGACTCGAAATAAGGCCGGATATCCCTGCAGTGACTTGAATGCAGGCTCGTCTTGCATCTCCCAAGACGAAAGGATGTCTGAATCCCCTGTGGAGACCACAGAGAAAGACCTAGTTCCCCACCTCATCGCGACCGGAGGCTTGACATCCTGTGAAAACTCCAGAGGCACGCGGAGATCAGTGCCTCCAAAGGAGACGATGCGTGACTCCTCGTGAAACTTGATAGGAGTCCCAGGATTCCTGTGGCACGTGGAGAGGGACACATGATCTCCCACCTCAGCTGGAGAGGCGTCCCAATTGCCCTGCCAAGCCTCGAGGAGAATCCCGAGTTGTCCCTCGCAACTAGGCAGGAGTCCTGACGTCGCTGAACAAACACGTGTGTGGAAGGGCCATCCCCGTCATAACTCGAGAATATACCCCAGGTTCCCGCCGCAACTCGAGAAAAACCTTGAGACTTCCCCCTCGCCGCCAGATGAGGCGCGATTCCCCTGCACTGAGTGCAGAGCAATTCCGAGTTGCACATCACACAGGAAAGGAGCCTTGATTTCCTGGATGGCACTCCAGAGAAACCCCAAGAACACTGTTTCCAGGCTAGAGAGATCCTGAGGTCACTGTAGCAACACGAAAGAGCTCCATGGAACAAAAATCAACTCGAGATGAGAGGTTATTCCCTGGTTTTGACTCCAGAGGAATACCACCTTACCACAAGCACCTCAAGAGGAGGCTTCTCTCAGCTCTAGGTATGTGAGAGGGACCCTGAGTTGGCGGCCTGAAGGTGAATGGACACCGCGATGGCCTGAGTCGAAATATGGCCGGATATTCCTGCAGTGACTTGAATGCAGGCTCGTCTTGCATCTCCCAAGACGAAAGGATGTCTGAATCCCCTGTGGAGACCACAGAGAAAGACCTAGTTCCCCACCTCATCGCGACCAGAGGCCTCACATGCTTTGAAAACTCCAGAGGGACGTGGAGATCAGTGCCTCCAAAGGAGACGATGCCTGACTCCTCGTCAAACTTGATAGGAGTCCCAGGATTCCTGTGGCACGTGGAAAGGGAGACTTGGTCTCCCGCCTCAGCTGGAGAGGCGTCCCAATTGCCCTGCCAAGCCTCGAGGAGAATCCCGAGTTGTCCCTCGCAACTAGGCAGGAGTCCTGAGGTCGCTGAACAAACACTTGTGTGGAAGGGACATCCCCGTCGTAACTCGAGAATATACCCCAGGTTCCCGCCGCAACTCGAGAAAAACCATGAGACTTCCCCCTCGCCGCGAGATGAGGCCCGATTCCCCTGCACTGCGTGCAGAGCAATGCCGTGTTGCACATCACACAGGAAAGGAGCCTTGATTTCCTTGATGGCACTCCACAGAAAGCCCAAGAACACTGTTTCAATGCTAGAGGGATCCTGCGGTCACTGTAGCAACACGAAAGAGCTCCGTGGACCACAAATCAACTCGAGATGAGAGGTTAGTCCCTGGCTTCGACTCCAGAGGAATACCACCTTACCACAAGCACCTCAAGTGGAGGCTTCTCTGAGCTCTAGGTATGTGAGAGGGACCCTGAGTTTGCGGCCTAAAGTGGAATGGACACCACGATGCCCTGAGTCGAAATAAGGCCGGATATCCCTGCTGTGACTTGAATGCAGGTGCGTCTTGCATCTCCCAAGATGAAAGGATGTCTGAATTCCCTGTGGAGACCACAGAGAAAGACCTAGTTCCCCACCTCATCGCGACCGGAGGCCTCACATTCTTTGAAAACTCCAGAAGTACAAGGGATCAGTGCCTACAAAGTAGACGATGCCTGACTCCTCGTGAAACTTGATAGGAGTCCCAGTATTCCTGTGGCACGTTGAGAGGGACAATTTTTCTTCCGCCTTAGCCGGAGAGGCCTCCCAAATGCCCTGCCAAGCCTCGAGGAGAATCCCGAGTTGTTCCTCGCACCTAGGCAGGAGTCGTGACGTCGCTGAACAACACGTGTGTGGAAGGGCCATCCCCGTCGTAACTCGAGAATATACCCCAGGTTCCCGCCGCAACTCGAGAAAAACCATGAGACTTCCCCCTCGCCGCCAGATGAGGCCCGATTCCCCTGGATTGCGTGCAGAGCAATTTCGTGTTGCACATCACACATGGAAGGAGCCTTGATTTCCTTGATGGCACTCCAGAGAAACCCCAAGAGCACTGTTTCAAGGCTAGAGGGATCCTGAGGTCACTGAAGCAACACGAAAGAGCTCCGTGGACCAAAAATCAACTCGAGATGAGAGGTTAGTCCCTGGCTTCGACTCCAGAGGAATACCACCTTACCTCAAGCACCTCAAGAGAAGGCTTCTCTCAGCTCTAGGTATGTGAGAGGGACCCTGATTTGGCGGCCTCAAGTTGAAAGGACACCGCGATGCCCTGACTCGAAATAAGGCCGGATGTCCCTGCAGTGACTTGAATGCAGGTGCGTCTTGCATCTCCCAAGACGAAAGGATGTCTGAATTCCCTGTGGAGACCACAGAGAATGACCTAGTTCCCCACCTCATCGCGACCGGAGGCCTCACATCCTTTGAAAACTACAGAGGGACGCGGAGATGAGGGCCTCCAAAGGAGACGATGCCTGACTCCTCGTGAAACTTGATAGGAGTCCCAGGATTCCTGTGGCACGTGTAAAGGAACTCTTGGTCTCCCACCTCAGCTGAAGAGGCGTCCCAATTGCCCTGCCATGCCTCGAGGAGAATCCCGAGTTGTCCCTCACAACTAGGTAGGAATCCTGACGTCGCTGAACAAACACGTGTGTGGAAGGGCCATCCCGGTCGTAACTCGAGAATATACCCCAGGTTCCCGCCACAACTCGAGAAAAACCATGAGACTTCCCCCTCGCCGCCAGATGAGGCCCGATTCCCCTGAACTGCGTGCAGAGCAATTCCGTGTTGCACATCAAACAGGAGAGTAGCCTTGATTTCCTTGATGGCACTCCAGAGAAACCCCAAGAACACTGTTTCAAGGCTAGAGGGATCCTGTGGTCACTGTAGCAACACGAATGAGCTCCGTGGACCAAAAATCAACTCGAGATGAGAGGTTAGGCCCTGGCTTCGACTCCAGAGGTATACCACCTTACCACAAGCACCTCAAGAGGAGGTTTCTCTCAGCTCTAGGTATGTGAGAGGTACCCTGAGTTGGCGGCCTCAAGTGGAATGGACACCGCGATACCCTGACTCGAAATGAGGCCGGATATCCCTGCAGTGACTTGAATGCAGGCTCGTCTTGTATCTCCCAAGACGAAAGGGTGTCTGAATCCCCTGTGGAGACCACAGAGAAAGACCTAGTTCCCCACCTCATCGCGACCGGAGGCTTCACATCCTGTGAAAACTCCAGAGGCACGCGGAGATCAGTGCCTCCAAAGGAGACGATGCGTGACTCCTCGTGAAACTTGATAGGAGTCCCAGGATTCCTGTGGCACGTGGAGAGGGACACATGATCTCCCACCTCAGCTGGAGAGGCGTCCCAATTGCCCTGCCAAGCCTCGAGGAGAATCCCGAGTTGTCCCTCGCAACTAGGCAGGAGTCCTGACGTCGCTGAACAAACACGTGTGTGGAAGGGCCATCCCCGTCGTAACTCGAGAATATACCCCAGGTTCCCGCCGCAACTCGAGAAAAACCTTAAGACTTCCCCCTCGCCGCCAGATGAGGCGCGATTCCCCTGCACTGAGTGCAGAGCAATTCCGAGTTGCACATCACACAGGAAAGGAGCCTTGATTTCCTGGATGGCACTCCAGAGAAACCCCAAGAACACTGTTTCCAGGCTAGAGAGATCCTGAGGTCACTGTAGCAACACGAAAGAGCTCCATGGAACAAAAATCAACTAGAGATGAGAGGTTATTCCCTGGCTTTGACTCCAGAGGAATACCACCTTACCACAAGCACCTCAAGCGGAGGCTTCTCTCAGCTCTAGGTATGTGAGAGGGACCCTGAGTTGGCGGCCTGAAGGTGAATGGACACCGCGATGGCCTGAGTCGAAATATGGCCGGATATTCCTGCAGTGACTTGAATGCAGGCTCGTCTTGCATCTCCCAAGACGAAAGGATGTCTGAATCCCCTTTGGAGACCACAGAGAAAGACCTAGTTCCCCACCTCATTGTTATCGGAGGCTTCACATCCTTTGAAAACTCCAGAGGGACCAGGGATCAGTGCCTCCAAAGGAGACGATGCCTGACTCCTCGTGAAACTTGATAGGAGTCCCAGGATTCCTGTGGCACGTGGAGAGGGACACTTTTTTTTCCGCCTTAGCCGGAGAGGCCTCCCAAATGCCCTGCCAAGCCTCGAGGAGAATCCCGAGTTGTCCCTCGCAACTAGGCAGGAGGCTGAACAAACACGTGTGTGGAAGGGCCATCCCCTTCGTAACTCGAGAATATACCCCAGGTTCCCGCCGCAACTCGAGAAAAACCATGAGACATCCCCCTTGCCGCCGGATGAGGCGAGTTTCCCCTGCACCGCTTGCAGAGCAATGCAGTGTTGCACATCACACAGGAAAGGAGCCTTGATTTCCTTGATGGCACTCCAGAGAAACCCCAAGAACACTGTTTCAAGGCTAGAGGGATCCTGAGGTCACTGTAGCAACACGAAAGAGCTCCGTGGACCACAAATCAACTGGAGATGAGAGGTTAGGCCCTGGCATCGACTCCAGAGGAATACCACCTTACCACAAGCACCTCAAGAGGAGGCTTCTCTCAGCTCTAGGTATGTGAGAGGGACCCTGAGTTTGCGGCCTCAAGTGGAATGGACATCGCAATGCCCTGACTCGAAATAAGGCTGGATATGCCTGCAGTGACTTGAATGCAGGCTCGATTTGCATCTCCGAAGACGAAAGGATGTCTGAATCCCATGTGGAGACCACAGAGAAAGACCTAGTCCCCACCTCATCGCGACCGGAGGCCTCACATCCTTGGAAAACTGCAGAGGGACGCGGAGATCAGTGCCTCCAAAGGGAACGATGCCTGACTCCTCGTGAAACTTGATAGGAGTCCCAGGATTCCTGTGGCACGTGGAAAGGGACCCTTGGTCTCCCGCCTCAGCTGGAGAGGCGTCCCAATTGCCCTGCCAAGCCTCGAGGAGAATCCCGAGTTGTCCCTCGCAACTGGGCAGGAGTCATGACGTCGCTGAACAAACACGTGTGTGGAAGGGTCATCCCCTTCGTAACTCGAGAATATACCCCAGGTTCCCGCCGCAACTCGAGAAAAACCATGAGACATCCCCCTTGCCGCCGGATGAGGCGAGATTCCCCTGCACTGCTTGCAGAGCAATTCCGTGTTGCACATATCACAGGAAAGGAGCCTTGATTTCCTTGATGGCATTCCAGAGAAACCCCAAGAACACTGTTTCAAGGCTAGAGATATCCTGAGGTCACTGTAGCAACACGAAAGAGCACCGTGGACCAAAAATCAACTCGAGATGAGAGGTTAGTCCCTGGCTTTGACTCCAGAGGAATACCCCCTTACCACAAGCACCTCAAGAGGAGGCTTCTCTCAGCTCTAGGTATGTGAGAGGGACCCTGAGTTTGCGGCCTCAAGTGAAATGGACACCGCGATGCCCTGACTCCTAATAAGGCCGGATATCCCTGCAGTGACTTGAATGCAGGCTCGTCTTGCATCTCCCAAGACGAAAGGATGTCTGAATCCCCTGTGGAGACTACAGAGAAAGACCTAGTTCCCCACCTCATCGCGACCGGAGGCCTCACATCCTTTGAAAACTCCAGAGGGATGCGGAGATCAGTGCCTCCAAAGGAGACGATGCCTGACTGCTCGTGAAGCTAGATAGGAGTCCCAGGATTCCTGTGGCACGTTGAAAGGGAGCCTTGGTCTCCCGCCTCAGCTGGAAAGGCGTCCCAATTGCCCTGCCAAGCCTCGAGGAGAATCCCGAGTTGTCCCTCGCAACTAGGCAGGAGTCCTGACGTCGCTGAACAAACAGGTGTGTGGAAGGGACATCCCCGTCGTAACTCGAGAATATACCCCAGGTTCCCGCCGCAACTCGAGAAAAACCATGAGACTTCCCCCTCGCCGCGAGATGAGGCCCGATTCACCTGCACTGCGTGCAGAGCAATGCCGTGTTGCACATCACACAGGAAAGGAGCATTAATTTCCTTGATGGCACTCCAGAGAAAGCCCAAGAACACTGTTTCAAGGCTAGAGGGATCCTGAGGTCACTGTAGCAACACGAAAGAGCTCCGAGGAGCACAAATCAACTCGAGATGAGAGGTTTGTGCCTGGCTTCGACTCCAGAGGAATACCACCTTACCACAAGCACCTCAAGAAGAGGCTTCTCTCAGCTCTAGGTATGTGAGAGGGACCCTGAGTTTGCGGCCTCAAGTGGAATGGACACCGCGATGCCCTGACTCGACATAAGGCGGGATAGGCCTGCAGTGACTTGAATGCAGGCTCGTCGTGCATCTCCCAAGACGAAAGGATGTCTGAAACCCCTGTGGAGACCACAGAGAAAGACCTAGTTCCCCACCTCATCGCGACCGGAGGCCTCACATCCTTTGAACACTCCAGAGGGACGCGGAGATCAGTGCCTCCAAAGGAGACGATGCCTGCCTCCTCGTGAAACATGATAGGAGTCCCAGGATTCCTGTGGCACGTGAAAAGGGACCCTTGGTCTCCCGCCTCAGCTGGAGAGGCGTCCCACTTGCCCTGCCAAGCCTCGAGGAGAATCCCGAGTTGTCCCTCGCAATTAGGCAGGAATCCTGACGTCGCTGAACAAACACGTGTGTGGAAGGGCCATCCCCGTCGTAACTCGAGAATATACCCCAGGTTCCCGCCGCAACTCGAGAAACACCATGAGAGTTCCCACTCGCCGCGAGATGAGGCCCGATTCCCCTGCACTGTGTGCAGAACAATGCCGTGTTGCACATCACACAGGAAAGGAGCCTTGATTTCCTTGATGGCACTCCAGAGAAAGCCCAAGAACACTGTTTCAAGGCTAGAGGGATCCTGAGGTCAATGTAGCAACAGGAAAGAGCTCCGTGGACCACAAATCAACTCGAGATGAGAGGTTAGTGCCTGGCTTCGACTCCAGAGGAATACCAACATACCACAAGCACCTCAAGAGGAGGTTTCTCTCAGCTCTAGGTATGTGAGAGGGACCCTGAGTTTGCGGCCTCAAGTGGAATGGACACCGCGATGCCCTGACTCCTAATAAGGCCGGATATCCCTGCAGTGACTTGAATGCAGGCTCGTCTTGCATCTCCCAAGACGAAAGGATGTCTGAATCCCCTGTGGAGACTACAGAGAAAGACCTAGTTCCCCACCTCGTCGCGACCGGAGGCCTCACATCCTTTGAAAACTCCAGAGGGATGCGGAGATCAGTGCCTCCAAAGGAGACGATGCCTGACTGCTCGTGAAGCTAGATAGGAGTCCCAGGATTCCTGTGGCACGTCGAAAGGGAGCCTTGGTCTCCCGCCTCAGCTGGAGAGGCGTCCCAATTGCCCTGCCAAGCCTCGAGGAGAATCCCGAGTTGTCCCTCGCAACTAGGCAGGAGTCCTGACGTCGCTGATCAAACACGTGTGTGGAAGGGCCATCCCCGACGTAACTCGAGAATATACCCCAGGTTCCTGCTGCAACTCGAGAAAAACCATGAGACTTCCCCGTCGCTGCGAGATGAGGCCCGATTCCCCTGCACTGCGTGCAGAGCAATGCCGTGTTGCACATCACACAGGAAAGGAGCCTTGATTTCCTTGATGGCACTCCAGAGAAACCCCAAGAACACTGTTTCAAGGCTAGAGGGATCCTGAGGTCACTGTAGCAACACGAAAGAGCTCCGTTTACCAAAAATCAACTCGAGATGAGAGGTTAGTCCCTGGCTTCGACTCCAGAGGAATACACCTTACCACAAGCACCTCAAGAGGAGGCTTCTCTCAGCTCTAGGTATGTGAGAGGGACCCTGATTTTTCGGCCTTAAGTGGAATGGACACCGCGATGCCCTGACTCGAAATAAGGCCGGATATCCCTGCAGTGACTTGAATGCAGGCTCGTCTTGCATCTCCCAAGACGAAAGGATGTCTGAATCCCCTGTGGAGACCACAGAGAAAGTACCTAGTTCCCCAGCTCATCGCGACCGGAGGCCTCACATCCTTTGAAAACTCCAGAGGTATGCGGAGATCAGTGCCTCCAAAGGAGACGATGCCTGACTCCTCGTGAAACTTGATAGGAGTCCCAGGATTCCTGTGGCACGTGGAAAGGGACCCTTGGTCTCCCGCCTCAGCTGGAGAGGCGTCCCAATTGCCCTGCCAAGCCTCGAGGAGAATCCAGAGTTGTCCCTCGCAACTAGGCAGGAGTCCTGACGTCGCTGAACAAACACGTGTGTGGAAGGGCCATCCCCGTCGTAACTCGAGAATATACCCCAGGTTCCCGCCGGAACTCGAGAAAAATCATGAGACTTTCCCCTCGCCGCGAGATGAGGCCCGATTCCCCTGCACTGCGTGCAGAGCAATTCCGTGTTGCACATCACACAGGAAAGGAGCCTTGATTTCCTTGATGGCACTCCAGAGAAACCCCAAGAACACTGTTTCAAGGATAGAGGGATCCTGAGGTCACTGTAGCAACACGAAACATCTCCGTGGACCACAAATCACCTCGAGATGAGAGGTTAGTCCCTGGCTTCGACTCCAGAGGAATACCACCTTACCACAAGCACCTCAAGAGGAGGCTTCTCTCAGTTCTATGTATGTGAGAGGGACCCTGAGTTTGCGGCCTCAAGTGAAATGGACACCGCGATGCCCTGACTCCTAATAAGGCCGGATATCCCTGCAGTGACTTGAATGCAGGCTCGTCTTGCATCTCCCAAGACGAAAGGATGTCTGAATCCCCTGTGGAGACTACAGAGAAAGACCTAGTTCCCCACCTCATCGCGACCGGAGGCCTCACATCCTTTGAAAACTCCAGAGGGATGCGGAGATCAGTGCCTCCAAAGGAGACGATGCCTGACTGCTCGTGAAGCTAGATAGGAGTCCCAGGATTCCTGTGGCACGTCGAAAGGGAGCCTTGGTCTCCCGCCTCAGCTGGAAAGGCGTCCCAATTGCCCTGCCAAGCCTCGAGGAGAATCCCGAGTTGTCCCTCGCAACTAGGCAGGAGTCCTGACGTCGCTGAACAAACAGGTGTGTGGAAGGGACATCCCCGTCGTAACTCGAGAATATACCCCAGGTTCCCGCCGCAACTCGAGAAAAACCATGAGACTTCCCCCTCGCCGCGAGATGAGGCCCGATTCACCTGCACTGCGTGCAGAGCAATGCCGTGTTGCACATCACACAGGAAAGGAGCATTAATTTCCTTGATGGCACTCCAGAGAAAGCCCAAGAACACTGTTTCAAGGCTAGAGGGATCCTGAGGTCACTGTAGCAACACGAAAGAGCTCCGAGGAGCACAAATCAACTCGAGATGAGAGGTTTGTGCCTGGCTTCGACTCCAGAGGAATACCACCTTACCACAAGCACCTCAAGAAGAGGCTTCTCTCAGCTCTAGGTATGTGAGAGGGACCCTGAGTTTGCGGCCTCAAGTGGAATGGACACCGCGATGCCCTGACTCGACATAAGGTGGGATAGGCCTGCAGTGACTTGAATGCAGGCTCGTCGTGCATCTCCCAAGACGAAAGGATGTCTGAAACCCCTGTGGAGACCACAGAGAAAGACCTAGTTCCCCACCTCATCGCGACCGGAGGCCTCACATCCTTTGAACACTCCAGAGGGACGCGGAGATCAGTGCCTCCAAAGGAGACGATGCCTGCCTCCTCGTGAAACATGATAGGAGTCCCAGGATTCCTGTGGCACGTGAAAAGGGACCCTTGGTCTCCCGCCTCAGCTGGAGAGGCGTCCCACTTGCCCTGCCAAGCCTCGAGGAGAATCCCGAGTTGTCCCTCGCAATTAGGCAGGAATCCTGACGTCGCTGAACAAACACGTGTGTGGAAGGGCCATCCCCGTCGTAACTCGAGAATATACCCCAGGTTCCCGCCGCAACTCGAGAAACACCATGAGAGTTCCCACTCGCCGCGAGATGAGGCCCGATTCCCCTGCACTGTGTGCAGAACAATGCCGTGTTGCACATCACACAGGAAAGGAGCCTTGATTTCCTTGATGGCACTCCAGAGAAACCCCAAGAACACTGTTTCAAGGCTAGAGGGATCCTGAGGTCAATGTAGCAACACGAAAGAGCTCCGTGGACCACAAATCAACTCGAGATGAGAGGTTAGTGCCTGGCTTCGACTCCAGAGGAATACCAACATACCACAAGCACCTCAAGAGGAGGTTTCTCTCAGCTCTAGGTATGTGAGAGGGACCCTGAGTTTGCGGCCTCAAGTGGAATGGACACCGCGATGCCCTGACTCCTAATAAGGCCGGATATCCCTGCAGTGACTTGAATGCAGGCTCGTCTTGCATCTCCCAAGACGAAAGGATGTCTGAATCCCCTGTGGAGACTACAGAGAAAGACCTAGTTCCCCACCTCGTCGCGACCGGAGGCCTCACATCCTTTGAAAACTCCAGAGGGATGCGGAGATCAGTGCCTCCAAAGGAGACGATGCCTGACTGCTCGTGAAGCTAGATAGGAGTCCCAGGATTCCTGTGGCACGTCGAAAGGGAGCCTTGGTCTCCCGCCTCAGCTGGAGAGGCGTCCCAATTGCCCTGCCAAGCCTCGAGGAGAATCCCGAGTTGTCCCTCGCAACTAGGCAGGAGTCCTGACGTCGCTGATCAAACACGTGTGTGGAAGGGCCATCCCCGTCGTAACTCGAGAATATACCCCAGGTTCCCGCCGCAACTCGAGAAACACCATGAGAGTTCCCACTCGCCACGAGATGAGGCCCGATTCCCCTGCACTGCGTGCAGAGCAATGCCGTGTTGCACATCACACAGGAAAGGAGCCTTGATTTCCTTGAGGGCACTCCCGAGAAACCCCAAGAACCCTGTTTCAAGGCTAGAGGGATGCTGAGGTCACTGTAGCAACACGAAAGAGCTCCGTGGACCAAAAATCAACTCGAGATGAGAGGTTATTCCCTGGCTTCGACTCCAGAGGAAAACCACCTTACCACAAGCACCTCAAGAGGAGGCTTCTCTCAACTCTAGGTATGTGAGAAGGACCCTGAGTTTGCTGCCTCTAGTGGAATGGACACCGCGATGCCCTGACTCGAAATAAGGCCGGATATCCCTGCAGTGACTTGAATGCAGGCTCGTCTTGCATCTCCCAAGACGAAAGGATGTCTGAATCTCCTGTGGAGACCACAGAGAAAGAACTAGTTCCCCACCTCATCGCGACCGGAGGCCTCACATCCTTGGAAAACTCCAGAGGGACGCGAAGATCAGTGCCTCCAAAGGAGACGATGCCTGACTCCTCGTGAAACTTGATAGGAGTCCCAGGATTACTGTGGCACGTGGAAAGGGAACCTTGGTCTCCCGCCTCAGCTGGAGAGGCGTCCCAATTGCCCTGCCAAGCCTCGATGAGAATCCCGAGTTGTCCCTTGCAACTAGGCAGGAGTCCTGACGTCGCTGAACAAACACGTGTGTGGAAGGGCCATCCCCGACGTAACTCGAGAATATACCCCAGGTTCCTGCTGCAACTCGAGAAAAACCATGAGACTTCCCCGTCGCTGCGAGATGAGGCCCGATTCCCCTGCACTGCGTGCAGAGCAATGCCGTGTTGCACATCACACAGGAAAGGAGCCTTGTTTTCCTTGATGGCACTACAGAGAAAGCAAAAGAACAATGTTTCAAGGCTAGAGGGATCCTGAGGTCACTGTAGCAACACGAAAGAGCTCCGTTTACCAAAAATCAACTCGAGATGAGAGGTTAGTCCCTGGCTTCGACTCCAGAGGAATACACCTTACCACAAGCACCTCAAGAGGAGGCTTCTCTCAGCTCTAGGTATGTGAGAGGGACCCTGATTTTTCGGCCTTAAGTGGAATGGACACCGCGATGCCCTGACTCGAAATAAGGCCGGATATCCCTGCAGTGACTTGAATGCAGGCTCGTCTTGCATCTCCCAAGACGAAAGGATGTCTGAATCCCCTGTGGAGACCACAGAGAAAGTACCTAGTTCCCCAGCTCATCGCGACCGGAGGCCTCACATCCTTTGAAAACTCCAGAGGTATGCGGAGATCAGTGCCTCCAAAGGAGACGATGCCTGACTCCTCGTGAAACTTGATAGGAGTCCCAGGATTCCTGTGGCACGTGGAAAGGAACCCTTGGTCTCCCGCCTCAGCTGGAAAGGCGTCCCAATTGCCCTGCCAAGCCTCGAGGAGAATCCCGAGTTGTCCCTCGCAACTAGGCAGGAGTCCTGACGTCGCTGAACAAACAGGTGTGTGGAAGGGACATCCCCGTCGTAACTCGAGAATATACCCCAGGTTCCCGCCGCAACTCGAGAAAAACCATGAGACTTCCCCCTCGCCGCGAGATGAGGCCCGATTCACCTGCACTGCGTGCAGAGCAATGCCGTGTTGCACATCACACAGGAAAGGAGCATTAATTTCCTTGATGGCACTCCAGAGAAAGCCCAAGAACACTGTTTCAAGGCTAGAGGGATCCTGAGGTCACTGTAGCAACACGAAAGAGCTCCGAGGAGCACAAATCAACTCGAGATGAGAGGTTTGTGCCTGGCTTCGACTCCAGAGGAATACCACCTTACCACAAGCACCTCAAGAGGAGGCTTCTCTCAGCTCTAGGTATGTGAGAGGGACCCTGAGTTTGCGGCCTCAAGTGGAATGGACACCGCGATGCCCTGACTCGACATAAGGCGGGATACGCCTGCAGTGACTTGAATGCAGGCTCGTCGTGCATCTCCCAAGACGAAAGGATGTCTGAAACCCCTGTGGAGACCACAGAGAAAAACCTAGTTCCCCACCTCATCGCGACCGGAGGCCTCACATCCTTTGAACACTCCAGAGGGACGCGGAGATCAGTGCCTCCAAAGGAGACGATGCCTGCCTCCTCGTGAAACATGATAGGAGTCCCAGGATTCCTGTGGCACGTGAAAAGGGACCCTTGGTCTCCCGCCTCAGCTGGAGAGGCGTCCCACTTGCCCTGCCAAGCCTCGAGGAGAATCCCGAGTTGTCCCTCGCAATTAGGCAGGAATCCTGACGTCGCTGAACAAACACGTGTGTGGAAGGGCCATCCCCGTCGTAACTCGAGAATATACCCCAGGTTCCCGCCGCAACTCGAGAAACACCATGAGAGTTCCCACTCGCCGCGAGATGAGGCCCGATTCCCCTGCACTGTGTGCAGAACAATGCCGTGTTGCACATCACACAGGAAAGGAGCCTTGATTTCCTTGATGGCACTCCAGAGAAACCCCAAGAACACTGTTTCAAGGCTAGAGGGATCCTGAGGTCAATGTAGCAACACGAAAGAGCTCCGTGGACCACAAATCAACTCGAGATGAGAGGTTAGTGCCTGGCTTCGACTCCAGAGAAATACCAACATACCACAAGCAGCTCAAGAGGAGGTTTCTCTCAGCTCTAGGTATGTGAGAGGGACCCTGAGTTTGCGGCCTCAAGTGGAATGGACACCACGATACCCTGACTCGAAATAAGGCCGGATATGCCTGCAGTGACTTGAATGCAGGCTCGTCTTGCATCTCCCAAGAGGAAAGGATGTCTGAATCCCCTGTGGAGACCACAGAGAAAGACCTAGTTCCCCACCTCATCGCGACCGGAGGCCTCACATCCTTTGAAAACTCCAGAGGGACGCAGAGATCAGTGCCTCCAAAGGAGACGACGCATGACTCCTCGTGAAACTTGATAGGAGTCCCAGGATTCCTGTGGCACGTGGAAAGGGACCCTTGGTCTCCCGGCTCAGCTGGAGAGGCGTCCCAATTGAACTGCCAAGCCTCGAGGAGAATCCCGAGTTGTCCCTCGCAACTAGGCAGGAGTCCTGACGTCGCTGAACAAACAGGTGTGTGGAAGGGCCATCCCCGTCGTAACTCGAGAATATACCCCAGGTTCCCGCCGCCACTCGAGAAAAACCATGAGACTTCCCTCTCGCCGCGAGATGAGGCCCGATTCCTCTGCACTGCGTGCAGAGCAATTCCGTGTTGCACATCACACAGGAAAGGAGCCTTGATTTCCTTGATGGCACTCCAGAGAAAGCCCAAGAACACTGTTTCAAGGCTAGAGGGATCCTGAGGTCACTGTAGATACACGAAAGAGCTCCGAGGACCACAAATCAACTCGAGATGAGAGGTTTGTGCCTGGCTTCGACTCCAGAGGAATACCACCTTACCACAAGCACCTCTAGAGGAGGCTTCTCTCAGCTCTAGGTATGTGAGAGGGACCCTGAGTTTGCGGCCTCAATTGGAATGGACACCGCGATGCCCTGACTCGAAATAAGGCCGGATATCCCAGCAGTGACTTGAATGCAGGCTCGTCTTGCATCTCCCAAGATGAAAGGTTGTCTGAATCCCCTGTGGAGACCACAGAGAAAGACCTAGTTCCCCACCTCATTGCAACCGGAAGCCTCACATCCTTTGAAAACTCCAGAGGGATGCGGAGATCAGTGCCTCCAAAGGAGACGATGCCTGACTCCTCGTGAAACTTGATAGGAGTCCCAGGATTCCTGTGGCACGTGGAAAGGGACCCTTGGTCTCCCGCCTCAGCTGGAGAGGCGTCCCAATTGCCCTGCCAAGCCTCAAGGAGAATCCCGAGTAGTCCCTCGCAACTAGGCAGGAGTCCTGACGTCGCTGAACAAACACGTGTGTGGAAGGGCCATCCCCGTCGTAACTCGAGAATATACCCCAGGTTCCCGCCTCAACTCGAGAAAAACCATGAGACTTCCCCTTCGCCGCGAGATGAGGCCCGATTCCCCTGCACTGCGTGCAGAGCAATGCCGTGTTGCACATCACACAGGAAAGGAGCCTTGATTTCCTTGATGGCACTCCAGAGAAACCCCAAGAACACTGTTTCAAGCCTAGAGGGATCCTGAGGTCACTGTAGCAACACGAAAGAGCTCCGTGGACCACAAATCAACTCGAGATGACAGGTTAGTCCCTGGCTTCGACTCCAGAGGAATACCACCTTACCACAAGCACCTCAAGAGGAGGCTTCTCTCAGCCCTAGGTATGTGACAGGGACCCAGAGTTTGCGGCCTCAAGTGGAATGGACACCGCAATGCCCTGACTCGAAATAAGGCCGGATATGCCTGCAGTGACTTGAATGCAGGCTCGTCTTGCATCTCCCAAGACGAAAGGATGTCTGAATCCCCTGTGGAGACCACAGAGAAAGACCTAGTTCCCCACCTCATCGCGACCAGAGGCCTCACATCCTTTGAAAACTCCAGAGGGACGCGGAGATCAGTGCCTCCAAAGGAGACGATGCCTGACTCCTCGTGAAACTTGATAGGAGTCCCAGGATTCCTGTGGCACGTGGAAAGGGACCCTTGGTCTCCCGCCTCAGCTGGAGAGGCATCACAATTGCCCTGCCAAGCCTCGAGGAGAATCCCGAGTTGTCCCTCGCAACTAGGCAGGAGTCCTGACGTAGCTGAACAAACACGTGTGTCGAAGGGCCATCCCCGTCGTAACTGGAGAATATACCCCAGGTTCCCGCCGCAACTCGAGAAAAACCATGAGACTTCCCCCTCACCGCGAGATGAGGCCCGATTCCCCTGCACTGCGTGCAGAGCAATGCCGTGTTGCACATCACACAGGAAAGGAGCCTTGATTTCCTTGATGGCACTCCAGAGAAAACGCAAGAACACTGTTTCAAGGCTAGAGGGATCCTGAGGTCACTGTAGCAACACGAAAGAGCTCCGTGGACCACAAATCAACTTGAGATGAGAGGTTAGTCCCTGGCTTCGACTCCAGAGGAATACCACCTTACCACAAGCACCTCAAGAGGAGGCTTCTCTCAGCTCTAGGTATGTGAGAGGGACCCTGAGTTTGCCGCCTCAAGTGGAATGGACACCGCGATGCCCTGTATCGAAATAAGGCCAGATATGCCTGCAGTTACTTGAATGCAGGCTCGTCTTGCCTCTCTAAAGACTAAAGGATGTCTGAATCCCCTGTGGAGACCACAGAGAAAGACCTAGTTCCCCACCTCATCTCGACCGGAGGACTCACATCCTTTGAAAACTCCAGAGGGACGCGGAGATCAGTGCCTCCAAAGGAGACGATGCCTGACTCCTCGTGAAACTTGATAGGAGTCCCAGGATTCCTGTGGCACGTGGAAAGGGACCCTTGGTCTCCCGCCTCAGCTGGAGAGGCATCCCAATTGCCCTGCCAAGCCTCGAGGAGAATCCCGACTTGTCCATCCCAACTAGGCAGGAGTCCTGACGTCGCTGAACAAACACGTGTGTGGAAGGGCCATCCCCGTCGTAACTCGAGAATATACCCCAGGTTCCCGCCGTAACTCGAGAAAAACCATGAGACTTCCCCCTCGCCGCGAGATGAGGCCCGATTCCCCTGCACTGCGTGCAGAGCAATGCGTGTTGCACATCACACAGGAAAGGAGCCTTGATTTCCTTGATGGCACTCCAGAGAAAGCCCAAGAACACTGTTTCAAGGCTAGAGGGATCCTGAGGTCATTGTAGCAACACGAAAAAGCTCCGTGGACCAAAAATCAACTCGAGATGAGAGGTTAGTCCCTGGCTTCGACTCCAGAGGAATACCACCTTACCACAAGCACCTCAAGAGGAGGCTTCTCTCAGCTCTAGGTATGTGAGAGGGACCCTGAGTTTGCGGCCTCAAGTGGAATGGACACCGCGATGCCCTGACTCGAAATAAGGCCGGATATCCCAGCAGTGACTTGAATGCAGGCTCGTCTTGCATCTCCCAAGATGAAAGGTTGTCTGAATCCCCTGTGGAGACCACAGAGAAAGACCTAGTTCCCCAACTCATTGCAACCGGAAGCCTCACATCCTTTGAAAACTCCAGAGGGATGCGGAGATCAGTGCCTCCAAAGGAGACGATGCCTGACTCCTCGTGAAACTTGATAGGAGTCCCAGGATTCCTGTGGCACGTGGAAAGGGACACTTGGTCTCCCCCCTCAGCTGGAGAGGAGTCCCAATTGCCCTGCCAAGCCTCGATGAGAATCCCGAGTTGTCCCTCGCAACTAGGCAGGTGTCCTGACGTCGCTGAACAAACACGTGTGTGGAAGGGCCATCCCCGTCGTAACTCGAGAATATACCCCAGGTTCCCGCCGCAACTCGAGAAAAACCATGAGACTTCCCCTTCGCCGCGAGATGAGGCCCGATTCCCCTGCACTGCGTGCAGAGCAATGCCGTGTTGCACATCACACAGGAAAGAAGCCTTGATTTCCTTGATGGCACTCCAGAGAAACCCCAAGAACACTGTTTCAAGGCTAGAGGGATCCTGAGGTCACTGTAGCAACACGAAAGAGCTCCGTGGACCACAAATCAACTCGAGATGACAGGTTAGTCCCTGGCTTCGACTCCAGAGGAATACCACCTTACCACAAGCACCTCAAGAGGAGGCTTCTCTCAGCCCTAGGTATGTGACAGGGACCCTGAGGTTGCGGCCTCAAGTGGAATGGACACCGCGATGCCCTGACTCGAAATAAGGCCGGATATGCCTGCAGTGACTTGAATGCAGGCTCGTCTTGCATCTCCCAAGACGAAAGGATGTCTGAATCCCCTGTTTAGACCACAGAGAAAGACCTAGTTCCCCACCTCATCGCGACCGGAAGCCTCACATCCTTTGAAAACTCCAGAGGGATGCGGAGATCAGTGCCTCCAAAGGTGACGATGCCTGACTCCTCTTGAAACTTGATAGGAGTCCCAGGATTCCTGTGGCACGTGGAAAGGGACCCTTGGTCTCCCGCCTCAGCTGGAGAGCCGTCCCAATTGCCCTGCCAAGCCTCGAGGAGAATCCCGAGTTGTCCCTCGCAACTAGGCAGGAGTCCTGACGTCGCTGAACAAACACGTGTGTGGAAGGGCCATCCCCGTCGTAACTCGAGAATATACCCCAGGTTCCCGCCGCAACTCGAGAAAAACCATGAGACTTCCCCCTCGCCGCGAGATGAGGCCCGATTCCCCTGCACTGCGTGCAGAGCAATGCGTGTTGCACATCACACAGGAAAGGAGCCTTGATTTCCTTGATGGCACTCCAGAGAAAGCCCAAGAACACTGTTTCAAGGCTAGAGGGATCCTGAGGTCATTGTAGCAACACGAAAAAGCTCCGTGGACCAAAAATCAACTCGAGATGAGAGGTTAGTCACTGGCTTCGACTCCAGAGGAATACCACCTTACCACAAGCACCTCAAGAGGAGGCTTCTCTCAGCTCTAGGTATGTGAGAGGGACCCTGAGTTTGCGGCCTCAAGTGGAATGGACACCGCGATGCCCTGACTCGAAATAAGGCCGGATATCCCAGCAGTGACTTGAATGCAGGCTCGTCTTGCATCTCACAAGATGAAAGGTTGTCTGAATCCCCTGTGGAGACCACAGAAAAGACCTAGTTCCCCACCTCATCGCGACCGGAGGCCTCACATCCTTTGAAATCTCCAGAGGGACGCGGAGATCAGTGCCTCCAAAGGAGATGACGCCTGACTCCTCGTGAAACTTGATAGGAGTCCCAGGATTCATGTGGCATGTGGAAAGGGACCCTTGGTCTCCCGCCTCAGCTGGAGAGGCGTCCCAATTGCCCTGCCAAGCCTCGAGGAGAATCGGGAGATGTCCCTCGCAACTGGGCAGGAGTCCTGACGTCGCTGAACAAACACATGTGTGGAAGGGTCATCCCCGTCGTAACTCGAGAATATACCCCAGCTTCCCGCCGCAACTCGAGAAAAACCATGAGACTTCCCCCTCGCCGCGAGATGAGGCCCGATTCCCCTGCACTGCGTGCAGAGCAATGCCGTGTTGCACATCACACAGGAAAGGAGCCTTGATTTCCTTGATGGCACTCCCTAGAAACCCCAAGAACACTGTTTCAAGGCTAGAGGGATCCTGAGGTCACTGTAGCAACACGAAAGAGCTCCGTGGACCACAAATCAACTAGACATGAGAGGTTAGTCCCTGGTTTCGACTCCAGAGGAATACCACCTTACCACAAGCACCTCAAGAGGAGGCTTCTCTCAGCTCTAGGTATGTGAGAGGGACCCTGAGTTTGCGGCCTCAAGTGGAATGGACACCGCGATGCCCTGACTCGAAATAAGGCCGGATATGCCTGCAGTGACTTGAATGCAGGCTCGTCTTGCATCTCCCAAGACGAAAGGATGTCTGAATCCCCTGTGGAGACCACAGAGAAAGACCTAGTTCCCCACCTCATCGCGACCGGAGGCCTCACATCCTTTGAAAACTCCAGAGGGACGCGGAGATCAGTGCCTCCAAAGGAGACGATGCCTGACTCCTCGTGAAACTTGATAGGAGTCCCAGGATTCCTGTGGCACGTGGAAAGGGACCCTTGGTCTCCCGCCTCAGCTGGAGAGGCGTCCCAATTGCCCTGCCAAGCCTCGAGGAGAATCCCGAGTTGTCCCTCGCAACTAGGCAGGAGTCCTGACGTCGCTGAACAAACACATGTGTGGAAGGGTCATCCCCGTCGTAACTCGAGAATATACCCCAACTTCCCGCCGCAACTCGAGAAAAACCATGAGACTTCCCCCTCGCCGCGAGATGAGGCCCGATCCCCTGCACTGCGTGCAGAGCAATGCCGTGTTGCACATCACACAGGAAAGGAGCCTTGATTTCCTTGATGGCACTCCAGAGAAACCCCAAGAACACTGTTTCAAGGCTAGAGGGATCCTGAGGTCACTGTAGCGACACGAAAGAGCTCCGTGGACCCCAAATCAACACGACATGAGAGGTTAGTCCCTGGCTTCGACTCCAGAGGAATACCACCTTACCACAAGCACCTCAAGAGGAGGCTTCTCTCAGCTCTAGGTATGTGAGAGGGACCCTGAGTTTGTGGCCTCAAGTGAAATGGACACCGCGATGCCCTGACTCTAAATACGGCCGGATATGCCTGCAGGGACTTGAATGCAGGCTCGTCTTGCATCTCCCAAGACCAAAGGATGTCTGAATCACCTGTGGAGACCACAGAGAAAGACCTAGTTCCCCACCTCATCGCGACCGGAGGCCTCACATCCTTTGAAAACTCCAGAGGGACGCGGAGATCAGTGCCTCCAAAGGAGACGATGCCTGACTCCTCGTGAAACTTGATAGGAGTCCCAGGATTCCTGTGGCACGTGGAAAGGGACCCTTGGTCTCCCGCCTCAGCTGGAGAGGGGTCCCAATTGCCCTGCCAAGCCTCGAGGAAAATCCCGAGTTGTCCCTCGCAACTAGGCAGGAGTCCTGACGTCGCTGAACAAACACGTGTGTGGAAGGGCCATCCCCGTCGTAACTCGAGAATATACCCCAGGTTCCCGCCGCAACTCGAGAAAAACCATGAGACTTCCCCCTCGCCGCGAGATGAGGCCCGATTCCCCTGCACTGCGTGCAGAGCAATGCCGTGTTGCACATCACACAGGAAAGGAGCCTTGATTTCCTTGATGGCACTCCCTAGAAACCCCAAGAACACTGTTTCAAGGCTAGAGGGATCCTGAGGTCACTGTAGCAACACGAAAGAGCTCCGTGGACCAAAAATCAACTCGAGATGAGAGGTTAGTCCCTGGCTTCGACTCCAGAGGAATACCACCTTACCACAAGCACCTCAAGAGGAGGCTTCTCTCAGCTCTAGGTATGTGAGAGGGACCCTGAGTTTGCGGCCTCAAGTGGAATGGACACGGCGATGCCCTGACTCGAAATAAGGCCGGATATGCCTCCAGTGACTTGAATGCAGGCTCGTCTTGCATCTCCCAAGACGAAAGGATGTCTGAATCCCCTGTTTAGACCACAGAGAAAGACCTAGTTCCCCACCTCATCTCGACCGGAGGCCTCACATCCTTTGAAAACTCCAGAGGGACGCGAAGATCAGTGCCTCCAAAGGAGACGATGCCTGACTCCTCGTGAAACTTGATAGGAGACCCAGGATTCCTGTGTCACGGGGAAAGAGACACTTGGTCTCCCGCCTCAGCTGGAGAGGCGTCCCAATTGCCCTGCCAAGCCTGGAGGAGAATCCCGAGTTGTCCCTCGCAACTAGGCAGGAGTCCTGACGTCGCTGAACAAACACATGTGTGGAAGGGTCATCCCCGTCGTAACTCGAGAATATACGCCAACTTCCCGCCGCAACTCGAGAAAAACCATGAGACTTCCCCCTCGCCGCGAGATGAGGCCCGAATCCCCTGCACTGCGTGCAGAGCAATGCCGTGTTGCACATCACACAGGAAAGGAGCCTTGATTTCCTTGATGGCACTCCAGAGAAACCCCAAGAACACTGTTTCAAGGCTAGAGGGATCCTGAGGTCACTGTAGCCACACGAAAGAGCTCCGTGGACCCCAAATCAACTCGACATGAGAGGTTAGTCCCTGGCTTCGACTCCAGAGGAATACCACCTTACCACAAGCACCTCAAGACGAGGCTTCTCTCAGCTCTAGGTATGTGAGAGGGACCCTGAGTTTGCGGCCTCAAGTGAAATGGACACCGCGATGCCCTGACTCTAAATAAGGCCGGATATGCCTGCAGTGACTTGAATGCAGGCTCGTCTTGCATCTCCCAAGACGAAAGGATGTCTGAATCCCCTGTGGAGACCACAGAGAAAGACCTAGTTCCCCACCTCATCGCGACCGGAGGCCTCACATCCTTTGAAAACTCCAGAGGGACGCGGAGATCAGTGCCTCCAAAGGAGACGATGCCTGACTCCTCGTGAAACTTGATAGGAGTCCCAGGATTCCTGTGGCACGTGGAAAGGGACCCTTGGTCTCCCGCCTCAGCTGGAGAGGGGTCCCAATTGCCCTGCCAAGCCTCGAGGAAAATCCCGAGTTGTCCCTCGCAACTAGGCAGGAGTCCTGACGTCGCTGAACAAACACGTGTGTGGAAGGGCCATCCCCGTCGTAACTCGAGAATATACCCCAGGTTCCCGCCGCAACTCGAGAAAAACCATGAGACTTCCCCCTCGCCGCGAGATGAGGCCCGATTCCCCTGCACTGCGTGCAGAGCAATGCCATGTTGCACATCACACAGGAAAGGAGCCTTGATTTCCTTGATGGCACTCCAGAGAAACCCCAAGAACACTGTTTCAAGGCTAGAGGGATCCTGAGGTCACTGTAGCAACACGAAAGAGCTCCGTGGACCACAAATCAACTCGAGATGAGAGGTTAGTGCCTGGCTTCGACTCCAGAGGAATACCACCTTACCACAAGCACCTCAAGAGGAGGCTTCTCTCAGCTCTAGGTATGTGAGAGGGACCCTGAGTTTGCGGCCTCAAGTGGAATGGACACGGCGATGCCCTGACTCGAAATAAGGCCGGATATGCCTCCAGTGACTTGAATGCAGGCTCGTCTTGCATCTCCCAAGATGAAAGGATGTCTGAATCCCCTGTGGAGACCACAGAGAAAGACCTAGTTCCCCACCTCATCGCGACCGGAGGCCTCACATCCTTTGAAAACTCCAAAGGGACGCGGAGATCAGTGCCTCCAAAGGAGATGATGCCTGACTCCTCGTGAAAATTGATAGGAGACCCAAAATTCCTGTGTCACGTGGAAAGAGACACTTGGTCTCCCGCCTCAACTGGAGAGGCGTCCCAATTGCCCTGCCAAGCCTCGAGGAGAATCCCGAGTTGTCCCTCGAAACTAGGCAGGAGTCCTGACGTCGCTGAAAAAAACACATGTGTGTAAGGGTCATCCCCGTCGTAACTCGAGAATATACCCCAGGTTCCCGCCGCAACTCGAGAAAAACCATGAGACTTCCCCCTCGCCGCGAGATGAGGCCCGATTCCCTTGCACTGCGTGCAGAGCAATGCCATGTTGCACATCACACAGGAAAGGAGCCTTGATTTCCTTGATGGCACTCCAGAGAAACACCAAGAACACTGTTTCAAGGCTAGAGGGATCCTGAGGTCGCTGTAGCAACACGAAAGAGCTCCGGGGACAAAAAATCAACTCGAGATGAGAGGTTAGTCCCTGGCTTCGACTCCAGAGGAATACCACCTTACCACAAGCACCTCAAGAGGAGGCTTCTCTCAGCTCTAGGTATGTGAGAGGGACCCTGAGTTTGCGGCCTCAAGTGGAATGGACACCGCGATTCCCTGACTCGAAATTAGGCCGGATATGCCAGCAGTGACTTGAATGCAGGCTCGTTTGCATCTCCCAAGACGAACGATGTCTGAATCCCCTGTGGAGACCACAGAGAAAGATCTAGTTCCCCACCTCATCGCGACCGGAGGCCTCACATCCTTTGAAATCTCCAGAGGGACGCGGAGATCAGTGCCTCCAAAGGAGATGACGCCTGACTCCTCGTGAAACTTGATAGGAGTCCCAGGATTCATGTGGCATGTGGAAAGGGACCCTTGGTCTCCCGCCTCAGCTGGAGAGGCGTCCCAATTGCCCTGCCAAGCCTCGAGGAGAATCGGGAGATGTCCCTCGCAACTGGGCAGGAGTCCTGACGTCGCTGAACAAACACATGTGTGGAAGGGTCATCCCCGTCGTAACTCGAGAATATACCCCAGCTTCCCGCCGCAACTCGAGAAAAACCATGAGACTTCCCCCTCGCCGCGAGATGAGGCCCGATTCCCCTGCACTGCGTGCAGAGCAATGCCGTGTTGCACATCACACAGGAAAGGAGCCTTGATTTCCTTGATGGCACTCCCTAGAAACCCCAAGAACACTGTTTCAAGGCTAGAGGGATCCTGAGGTCACTGTAGCAACAGGAAAGAGCTCCGTGGACCACAAATCAACTAGACATGAGAGGTTAGTCCCTGGCTTCGACTCCAGAGGAATACCACCTTACCACAAGCACCTCAAGAGGAGGCTTCTCTCAGCTCTAGGTATGTGAGAGGGACCCTGAGTTTGCGGCCTCAAGTGGAATGGACACCGCGATGCCCTGACTCGAAATAAGGCCGGATATGCCTGCAGTGACTTGAATGCAGGCTCGTCTTGCATCTCCCAAGACGAAAGGATGTCTGAATCCCCTGTGGAGACCACAGAGAAAGACCTAGTTCCCCACCTCATCGCGACCTGAGGCCTCACATCCTTTGAAAACTCCAGAGGGACGCGGAGATCAGTGCCTCCAAAGGAGACGATGCCTGACTCCTCGTGAAACTTGATAGGAGTCCCAGGATTCCTGTGGCACGTGGAAAGGGACCCTTGGTCTCCCGCCTCAGCTGGAGAGGGGTCCCAATTGCCCTGCCAAGCCTCGAGGAAAATCCCGAGTTGTCCCTCGCAACTAGGCAGGAGTCCTGACGTCGCTGAACAAACACGTGTGTGGAAGGGCCATCCCCGTCGTAACTCGAGAATATACCCCAGGTTCCCGCCGCAACTCGAGAAAAACCATGAGACTTCCCCCTCGCCGCGAGATGAGGCCCGATTCCCCTGCACTGCGTGCAGAGCACTGCCGTTTTGCACATCACATAGGAAAGAAGCCTTGTTTTCCTTGATGGCACTACAGAGAAAGCCCTAGAACACTGTTTCAAGGCTAGAGGGATCCTGAGGTCACTGTAGCAACACGAAAGAGCTCCGTGGACCAAAAATCAACTCGAGATGAGAGGTTAGTCCCTGGCTTCGACTCCAGAGGAATACCACCTTACCACAAGCACCTCAAGAGGAGGCTTCTCTCAGCTCTAGGTATGTGAGAGGGACCCTGAGTTTGCGGCCTCAAGTGGAATAGACACGGCGATGCCCTGACTCGAAATAAGGCCGGATATGCCTCCAGTGACTTGAATGCAGGCTCGTCTTGCATCTCCCAAGACGAAAGGATGTCTGAATCCCCTGTTTAGACCACAGAGAAAGACCTAGTTCCCCACCTCATCGCGACCGGAGGCCTCACATCCTTTGAAAACTCCAGAGGGACGCGGAGATCAGTGCCTCCAAAGGAGACGATGCCTGACTCCTCGTGAAACTTGAGAGGAGACCCAGGATTCCTGTGTCACGGGGAAAGAGACACTTGGTCTCCTGCCTCAGCTGGAGAGGCGTCCCAATTGCCCTGCCAAGCCTCGAGGAGAATCCCGAGTTGTCCCTCGCAACTAGGCAGGAGTCCTGACGTCGCTGAAAAAACACATATGTGGAAGGGTCATCCCCGTCGTAACTCGAGAATATACCCCAGGTTCCCGCCGCAACTCGAGAAAAACCATGAGACTTCCCCCTCGCCGCGAGATGAGGCCCGATTCCCCTGCACTGCGTGCAGAGCAATGCCGTGTTGCACATCACACAGGAAAGGAGCCTTGATTTCCTTGATGGCACTCCAGAGAAACCCCAAGAACACTGTTTCAAGGCTAGAGGGATCCTGAGGTCACTGTAGCAACACGAAAGAGCTCCGTGGACCACAAATCAACTCGAGATGAGAGGTTAGTGCCTGGCTTCGACTCCAGAGGAATACCACCTTACCACAAGCACCTCAAGAGGAGGCTTCTCTCAGCTCTAGGTATGTGAGAGGGACCCTGAGTTTGCGGCCTCAAGTGGAATGGACACGGCGATGCCCTGACTCGAAATAAGGCCGGATATGCCTCCAGTGACTTGAATGCAGGCTCGTCTTGCATCTCCCAAGATGAAAGGATGTCTGAATCCCCTGTGGAGACCACAGAGAAAGACCTAGTTCCCCACCTCATCGCGACCGGAAGCCTCACATCCTTTGAAAACTCCAGAGGGACGCGGAGATCAGTGCCTCCAAAGGAGATGATGCCTGACTCCTCGTGAAAGTTGATAGGAGACCCAGGATTCCTGTGTCACGTGGAAAGAGACACTTGGTCTCCCGCCTCAGCTGGAGAGGCGTCCCAATTGCCCTGCCAAGCCTCGAGGAGAATCCCGAGTTGTCCCTCGAAACTAGGCAGGAGTCCTGACGTCGCTGAAAAAACACATGTGTCTAAGGGTCATCCCCGTCGTGACTCGAGAATATACCCCAGGTTCCCGCCGCAACTCGAGAAAAACCATGAGACTTCCCCCTCACCGCGAGATGAGGCCCGATTCCCTTGCACTGCGTGCAGAGCAATGCCATGTTGCACATCACACAGGAAAGGAGCCTTGATTTCCTTGATGGCACTCCAGAGAAACACCAAGAACACTGTTTCAAGGCTAGAGGGATCCTGAGGTCACTGTAGCAACACGAAAGAGCTCCGGGGACAAAAAATCAACTCGAGATGAGAGGTTAGTCCCTGGCTTCGACTCCAGAGGAATACCACCTTACCACAAGCACCTCAAGAGGAGGCTTCTCTCAGCTCTAGGTATGTGAGAGGGACCCTGAGTTTGCGGCCTCAAGTGGAATGGACACCGCGATGCCCTGACTCGAAATTAGGTCGGATATGCCAGCAGTGACTTGAATGCAGGCTCGTTTGCATCTCCCAAGACGAAAGGATGTCTGAATTCCCTGTGGAGACCACAGAGAAAGATCTAGTTCCCCACCTCATCGCGACCGGAGGCCTCACATTCTTTGAAATCTCCAGAGGGACGCGGAGATCAGTGCCTCCAAAGGAGATGACGCCTGACTCCTCGTGAAACTTGATAGGAGTCCCAGGATTCATGTGGCATGTGGAAAGGGACCCTTGGTCTCCCGCCTCAGCTGGAGAGGCGTCCCAATTGCCCTGCCAAGCCTCGAGGAGAATCGCGAGATGTCCCTCGCAACTGGGCAGGAGTCCTGACGTCGCTGAACAAACACATGTGTGGAAGGGTCATCCCCGTCGTAACTCGAGAATATACCCCAGCTTCCCGCCGCAACTCGAGAAAAACCATGAGACTTCCCCCTCGCCGCGAGATGAGGCCCGATTCCCCTGCACTGAGTGCAGAGTAATGCCGTGTTGCACATCACAAAGGAAAGGAGCCTTGATTTCCTTGATGGCACTCCCTAGAAACCCCAAGAACACTGTTTCAAGGATAGAGGGATCCTGAGGTCACTGTAGCAACACGAAAGAGCTCCGTGGACCCCAAATCAACTAGACATGAGAGGTTAGTCCCTGGCTTCGACTCCAGAGGAATACCACCTTACCACAAGCACCTCAAGAGGAGGCTTCTCTCAGCTCTAGGTATGTGAGAGGGACCCTGAGTTTGTGGCCTCAAGTGGAATGGACACTGCGATGCCCTGACTCGAAATAAGGCCGGATATGCCCTGCAGTGACTTGAATGCAGGCTCGTCTTGCATCTCCCAAGACGAAAGGATGTCTGAATACCCTCTGGAGACCACAGAGAAAGACCTAGTTCCCCACCTCTTCGCGACCGGAGGCCTCACATCCTTGGAAAACTCCAGAGGGACGCGGAGATCAGTGCCTCCAAAGGAGACGATGCCTGACTCCTCGTGAAACTTGATAGGAGTCCCAGGATTCCTGTGGCACGGGGAAAGGGACCCTTGGTCTCCCGCCTCAGCTGGAGAGGCGTCCCAATTGCCCTGCCAAGCCTCGAGGAGAATCCCGAGTTGTCCCTCGCAACTAGGCAGGAGTCCTGACGTCGCTGAACAAACACGTGTGTGGAAGGGCCATCCCCGTCGTAACTCGAGAATATACCCCAGGTTCCCGCCGCAACTCGAGAAAAACCATGAGACTTCCCCCTCGCCGCGAAATGAGGGCCGATTCCCCTGCACTGCGTGCAGAGCAATGCCGGGTTGCACATCACACAGGAAAGGAGCCTTGATTTCCTTGAAGGCACTCCAGAGAAACCCCAAGAACACTATTTCAAGGCTAGAGGGATCCTGAGGTCGCTGTAGCAACACGAAAGAGCTCCGTGGACCAAAATCAACTCGAGATGAGAGGTTAGTCCCTGGCTTCGACTCCAGAGGAATACCACCTTACCACAAGCACCTCAAGAGGAGGCTTCTCTCAGCTCTAGGTATGTGAGAGGGACCCTGAGTTTGCGGCCTCAAGTGGAATGGACACCGCGATGCCCTGACTCGAAATAAGGCCGGATATGCCTGCAGTGACTTGAATGCAGGCTCGTCTTGCATCTCCCAAGACGAAAGGATGTCTGAATCCCCTGTGGAGACCACAGAGAAAGACCTAGTTCCCCACCTCATCGCGACCGGAGGCCTCACATCCTTTGAAAACTCCAGAGGGACGCAGTGATCAGTGCCTCCAAAGGAGACGATGCCTGACTCCTCCTGAAACTTGATAGGAGTCCCAGGATTCCTGTGGCACGTGGAAAGAGACCCTTGGTCTCCCGCCTCAGCTGGAGAGGCGTCCCAATTGCACTGCCAAGCCTCGAGGAGAATCCCGAGTTGTCCCTCGCAACTAGGCAGGAGTCCTGACGTCGATGAACAAACACGTGTGTGGAAGGGCCATCCCCGTCGTAACTCGAGAATATACCCCAGGTTCCCGCCGCAACTCGAGAAAAACCATGAGACTTCGCCCTCGCCGCGAGATGAGGCCCGATTCCCATGCACTGCGTGCAGAGCAATGCCGTGTTGCACATCACACAGGAAAGGAGCCTTGATTTCCTTGATGGCACCCCAGAGAAACGCCAAGAACAGTGTTTCAAGGCTAGAGGGATTCTGAGGTCACTTTAGCAACAAGAAAGAGCTCCGTGGACCACAGATCAACACGAGATGAGAGGTTAATCCCTCTCTTCGACTCCAGAGGAATACCACCTTACCACAAGCACCTCAAGAGGAGGCTTCTCTCCCCTCTAGGTATGTGAGAGGGACCCTGAGTTTGCGGCCTCAAGTGGAATGGACACCGCGATGCCCTGACTCGAAATAAGGCCGGATATGCCTGCAGTGACTTGAATGCAGGCTCGTCTTGCATCTCCCAAGACGAAAGGATGTCTGCATCCCCTGTGGAGACCACAGAGAACGACCTAGTTCCCCACCTCATCGCGACCGGAGGCCTCACATCCTTTGAAAACTCCAGAGGGACGAGGAGATCAGTGCCTCCAAAGGAGACGATGCCTGACTCCTCGTGAAACTTGATAGGAGTCCCAGGATTCCTGTGGCACGTGGAAAGGGACCCTTGGTCTCCCGCCTCAGCTGGAGAGGCGTCCCAATTGCCCTGCCAAGCCTCGAGGAGAATCCCGAGTTGTCCCGCGCAATTAGGCAGGAGTCCTGAGGTCGCCGAACAAACACGTGTGTCGAAGGGCCATCCCCGTCGTAACTCAAGAATATACCCCAGGTTCCCGCCGCAACTCGAGAAAAACCATGAGACTTCCCCCTCGCCGCGAGATGAGGCCCGATTCCCCTGCACTTCGTGCAGAGCAATGCCGTGTTGCACATCACACAGGAAAGGAGCCTTGATTTCCTTGATGGCACTCCAGAGAAAGCCCAAGAACACTGTTTCAAGGCTAGAGGGATCCTGAGGTCACTGTAGCAACACGAAAGAGCTCCGTGGACAACAAATCAACTCGAGATGAGAGGTTAGTTCCTCTTTTCGACTCCAGAGGAATACCACCTTACCACAAGCACCTCAAGAGGAAGCTTCTCTCAGCTCTAGGTATGTGAGAGGGACCCTGAGTTTGCGGCCTCAAGTGGAATGGACACCGCGATGCCCTGACTCGAAATAAGGCTGGATATGCCTGCAGTGACATGAATGCAGGCTCGTCTTGCATCTCCCAAGACGAAAGGATGTCTGAATCCCCTGTGGAGACCACAGAGAAAGACCTAGTTTCCCACCTCATCGCGACCGGAGGCCTCACATCCTTTGAAAACTCCAGAGGGACACGGAGATCAGTGCCTCCAAAGGAGACGATGCCTGACTCCTCGTGAAACTTGATAGGAGTCCCAGGATTCCTGTGGCACGTGGAAAGGGACCCTTGGTCTCCCGCCTCAGCTGGAGAGGCGTCCCAATTGCCCTGCCAAGCCTCGAGGAGAATCCCGAGTTGTCCCTCGTAACTAGGCAGGAGTCCAGACGTCGCTGAACAAACACGTGTGTCGAAGGGCCATCCCCGTCGTAACTCGAGAATATACCCCAGGTTCCCGCCGTAACTCGAGAAAAACCATGAGACTTCCCCCTCGCCGCGAGATGAGGCCCGAGTCCCCTGCACTGCGTGCAGAGCAATGCCGTGTTGCACATCACACAGGAAAGGAGCCTTGATTTCCTTGATGGCACTCCAGAGAAACCCCAAGAACACTGTTTCAAGCCTAGAGGGATCCTGAGGTCACTGTAGCAACACGAAAGAGCTCCGTGGACCACAAATCAACTCGGGATGAGAGGTTAGTCCCTGGCTTCGACTCCAGAGGAATACCACCATACCACAAGCACCTCAAGAGGAGGCTTCTCTCAGCTCTAGGTATGTGAGAGGGACCCTGAGTTTGCGGCCTCAAGTGGAATGGACACCGCGATGCCCTGACTCGAAATAAGGCCGGATATGCCTCCAGTGACTTGAATGCAGGCTCCTCTTGCATCTCCCAAGACGAAAGGATGTCTGAATCCCCTGTGGAGACCACAGAGAAAGACCTAGTTCCCCACCTCATCACGACCGGAGGCCTCACATCCTTTGAAAACTCCAGAGGGACGCGGAGATCAGTGCCTCCAAAGGAGACAATGCCTGACTCCTCGTGAAACTTGATAGGAGTCCCAGGATTCCTGTGGCACGTGGAAAGGGACCCTTGGTCTCCCGCCTCAGCTGGAGAGGCGTCCCAATTGCCCTGCCATGCCTCCAGTAGAATCCCCAGTTGTCCTTCGCAACTAGGCAGGAGTCCTGATGTCGCTGAACAAACACTTGTGTGGAAGGGCCATCCCCGTCGTAACTCGAGAATATACCCCAGGTTCCCGCCGCAACTCGAGAAAAACCATGAGACTTCCTTCTCGCCGCGAGATGAGGCCCGATTCCCCTGCACTGCATGCAGAGCAATGCCGTGTTGCACATCACACAGGAAAGGAGCCTTGATTTCCTTGATGGCACTCCAGAGAAGCCCAAGAACACTGTTTCAAAGCTAGAGGGATCCTGAGGTCACTGTAGCAACACGAAAGAGCTCCGTGGACCACAAATCAATTTGAGATGAGAGGTTAGTGCCTGGCTTCGACTCCAGAGGAATACCACCTTACCACAAGCACCTCAAGAGGAGGCTTCTCTCAGCTCTAGGTATGTGAGAGGGACCCTGAGTTTGCGGCCTCAAGTGGAATGGACACCGCGATGCCCTGACTCGAAATAAGGCCGGATATGCCTGCAGTGACTTGAATGCAGGCTCGTCTTGCATCTCCCAAGATGAAAGGATGTCTGAATTCCCTGTGGAGACCACAGAGAAAGACCTACTTCCCCACCTCATCGCGACCGGAGGCCTCACATCCTTTGAAAACTACAGAGGGACGCAGAGATCAGTGCCTCCAAAGGAGACGATTCCTGACTCCTCGTGAAACTTGATAGGAGTCCCAGGATTCCTGTGGCACGTGCAAAGGGACCCTTGGTCTCCCGCCTCAGCTGGAGAGGCGTCCCAATTGCCCTGCCAAGCCTCGAGGAAAATCCCGAGTTGTCCCTCGCAACTAGGCAGGAGTTCTGACGTCGCTGAACTAACAGGTGTGTGGAAGGGCCATCCCCGTCGTAACTCGAGAATATACCCCAGGTTCCTGCTGCAACTCGAGAAAAACCATGAGACTTCCCCCTCGCTGCGAGATGAGGCCCGATTACCCTGCACTGCGTGCAGAGCAATGCCGTGTTGCACATCACACAGGATAGGAGCCTTGATTTCCTTGATGGCACTCCAGAGAAACCCCAAGAACACTGTTTCAAGGCTAGAGGGATCCTGAGGTCACTGTAGCAACACGAAAGAGCTCCGTGGACCATAAATCAACTCGAGATGAGAGGTTAGTCCCTCTCTTCGACTCCAGAGGAATACCACCTTACCACAAGCACCTCAAGAGGAGGCTTCTCTCAGCTCTAGGTATGTGAGAGGGACCCTGAGTTTGCGGCCTCAAGTGGAATGGACACCGCGATGCCCTGACTCGAAATAAGGCCGGATATCCCTGCAGTGACTTGAATGCAGGTTCGTCTTGCATCTCCCAAGATGAAAGGATGTCTGAATCCCCTGTGGAGACCACAGAGAAAGACCTAGTTCCCCACCTCATCGCGACCGGAGGCCTCACATCCTTTGAAAACTCCAGAGGGACGCGGAGATCAGTGCCTCCAAAGGAGACGATGCCTGACTCCTCGTGAAACTTGATAGGAGTCCCAGGATTCCTGTGGCACGTGGAAAGGGACCCTTGGTCTCCCGCCTCAGCTGGAGAGGCGTCCCAATTGCCCTGCCAAGCCTCGAGGAGAATCCCGAGTTGTCCCTCGCAACTAGGCAGGAGTCCTGACGTCGCTGAACAAACAGGTGTGTGGAAGGGCCATCCCCGTCGTAACTCGAGAATATACCCCAGGTTCCCGCCGCAACTCGAGAAAAACCATGAGACTTCCCCCTCGCCGCGAGATGAGGCCCGATTCCCCTGCACTGCGTGCAGAGCAATGCCGTGTTGCACATCACACAGGAAAGGAGCCTTGATTTCCTTGATGGCACTCCAGAGAAACCCCAAGAACACTGTTTCAAGGCTAGAGGGATCCTGAGGTCACTGTAGCAACACGAAAGAGCTCCGTGGACCACAAATCAACTCGAGATGAGAGGTTAGTGACTGGCTTCGACTCCAGAGGAATACCACCTTACCACAAGCACCTCAAGAGGAGGCCTCTCTCAGCTCTACGTATGTGAGAGGGACCCTGAGTTAGCGGCCTCAAGTGGAATGGACACTTCGATGACCTGACTCGAAATAAGGCCGGAAATGCCTGCAGTGACTTGAATGCAGGCTCGTCTTGCATCTCCCAAGACGAAAGGATGTCTGAATTCCCTGTGGAGACCACAGAGAAAGACCTAGTTCCCCAACTCATCGCGACCGGACGCCTCACATCCTTCGGAAACTCCAGAGGGACGCGGAGATCAGTGCCTCCAAAGGAGACGATGTCTGACTCCTCGTGAAACTTGATAGGAGTCCCAGGATTCCTGTGGCACGTGGAAGGGGACACTTGGTCCCCCGCCTCAGCTGGAGAGGCGTCCCAATTGCCCTGCCAAGCCTCGAGGAGAATCCCGAGTTGTCCCTCGCAACTAGGCAGGAGTCCTGACGTCGCTGAACAAACACGTGTGTGGAAGGGCCATCCCCGTCGTAACTCGAGAATATACCCCAGGTTCCCGCCGCACTCGAGAAAAACCATGAGACTTCCCCCTCGCTGCGAGATGAGGCCCGATTCCCCTGCACTGCCTCCAGAGCAATGCCGTGTTACACATGACACAGGAAAGGAGCCTTGATTTCCTTGATGGCACTCCAGAGAAAGCCCAAGAACACTGTTTCAACGCTAGAGGGATCCTGAGGTCACTGTAGCAACACGGAAGAGCTCCGTGGACCACAAATCAACTCGGGATGAGAGGTTAGTGCCTGGCTTCGACTCCAGAGGAATACCACCTTACCACAAGCACCTCAAGAGGAGGCTTCTCTCAGCTCTAGGTATGTGAGAGGGACCCTGAGTTTGCGGCCTCAAGTGGAATGGACATCGCGATGCCCTGACTCAAAATAAGGCCGGATATGCCTGCAGTGACTTGAATGCAGGCTCGTCTTGCATCTCCCAAGACGAAAGGATGTCTGAATTCCCTGTGGATACCACAGAGAAAGACCTAGTTCCCCACCTCATCGCGACCGGAGGCCTCACATCCTTTGAAAACTCCAGAGGGACGCGGAGATAAGTGCCTCCAAAGGAGACGATGCCTGACTCCTCGTGAAACTTTATAGGAGTCCCAGGATTCCTGTGGCACGTGGAAAGGGACCCTTGGTCTCCCGCCTCAGCTGGAGAGGCGTCCCAATTGCCCTCCCAAGCCTCGAGGAGAATCCCGAGTTGTCCCTCGCAACTAGGCAGGAGTCCTGACGTCGCTGAACAAACACGTGTGTGGAAGGGCCATCCCCGTCGTAACTCGAGAATATATCCCAGGTTCCCGCCGCAACTCGAGAAAAACCATGAGACTTCCCCCTCGCCGTGAGATGAGGCCCGATTCCCCTGCACTGCGTCCAGAGCAATGCCGTGTTGCACATCACACAGGAAAGGAGCCTTGATTTCCTTGATGGCACTCCAGAGAAACCCCAAGAACACTGTTTCAAGGCTAGAGGGATCCTGAGGTCACTGTAACAACACGAAAGAGCTCCGTGGACCACAAATCAACTCGAGATGAGAGGTTAGTCCCTGGCTTCGACTCCAGAGGAATACCACCTTACCACAAGCACCTCAAGAGGAGGCTTCTCTCAGCTCTAGGTATGTGAGAGGGACCCTGAGTTTGCGGCCTCAAGTGGAATGGACACCGCGATGCCCGGACTCGAAATAAGGCCGGATATGCCTGCAGTGACTTGAGCACAGCCTCGTCTTGCATCTCCCAAGATGAAAGGATGTCTGAATCCCCTGTGGAGACCACAGAGAAAGACCTAGTTCCCCACCTCATCGCGACCGGAGGCCTCACATCCTTTGAAAACTCCAAAGGGACGCGGAGATCAGTGCCTCCAAAGGAGATGATGCCTGACTCCTCGTGAAAATTGATAGGAGACCCAGGATTCCTGTGTCACGTGGAAAGAGACACTTGGTCTCCCGCCTCAGCTGGAGAGGCGTCCCAATTGCCCTGCCAAGCCTCGAGGAGAATCCCGAGTTGTCCCTCGAAACTAGGCAGGAGTCCTGACGTCGCTGAAAAAACACATGTGTGTAAGGGTCATCCCCGTCGTAACTCGAGAATATACCCCAGGTTCCCGCCGCAACTCGAGAAAAACCATGAGACTTCCCCCTCGCCGCGAGATGAGGCCCGATTCCCTAGCACTGCGTGCAGAGCAATGCCATGTTGCACATCACACAGGAAAGGAGCCTTGATTTCCTTGATGGCACTCCAGAGAAACACCAAGAACACTGTTTCAAGGCTAGAGGGATCCTGAGGTCGCTGTAGCAACACGAAAGAGCTCCGGGGACAAAAAATCAACTCGAGATGAGAGGTTAGTCCCTGGCTTCGATTCCAGAGGAATACCACCTTACCACAAGCACCTCAAGAGGAGGCTTCTCTCAGCTCTAGGTATGTGAGAGGGACCCTGAGTTTGCGGCCTCAAGTGGAATGGACACCGCGATTCCCTGACTCGAAATTAGGCCGGATATGCCAGCAGTGACTTGAATGCAGGCTCGTTTGCATCTCCCAAGACGAACGATGTCTGAATCCCCTGAGGAGACCACAGAGAAAGATCTAGTTCCCCACCTCATCGCGACCGGAGGCCTCACATCCTTTGAAATCTCCAGAGGGACGCGGAGATCAGTGCCTCCAAAGGAGATGACGCCTGACTCCTCGTGAAACTTGATAGGAGTCCCAGGATTCATGTGGCATGTGGAAAGGGACCCTTGGTCTCCCGCCTCAGCTGGAGAGGCGTCCCAATTGCCCTGCCAAGCCTTGAGGAGAATCGGGAGATGTCCCTCGCAACTGGGCAGGAGTCCTGACGTCGCTGAACAAACACATGTGTGGAAGGGTCATCCCCGTCGTAACTCGAGAATATACCCCAGCTTCCCGCCGCAACTCGAGAAAAACCATGAGACTTCCCCCTCGCCGCGAGATGAGGCCCGATTCCCCTGCACTGCGTGCAGAGCAATGCCGTGTTGCACATCACACAGGAAAGGAGCCTTGATTTCCTTGATGGCACTCCCTAGAAACCCCAAGAACACTGTTTCAAGGCTAGAGGGATCCTGAGGTCACTGTAGCAACAGGAAAGAGCTCCGTGGACCACAAATCAACTAGACATGAGAGGTTAGTCCCTGGCTTCGACTCCAGAGGAATACCACCTTACCACAAGCACCTCAAGAGGAGGCTTCTCTCAGCTCTAGGTATGTGAGAGGGACCCTGAGTTTGCGGCCTCAAGTGGAATGGACACCGCGATGCCCTGACTCGAAATAAGGCCGGATATGCCTGCAGTGACTTGAATGCAGGCTCGTCTTGCATCTCCCAAGACGAAAGGATGTCTGAATCCCCTGTGGAGACCACAGAGAAAGACCTAGTTCCCCACCTCATCGCGACCGGAGGCCTCACATCCTTTGAAAACTCCAGAGGGACGCGGAGATCAGTGCCTCCAAAGGAGACGATGCCTGACTCCTCGTGAAACTTGATAGGAGTCCCAGGATTCCTGTGGCACGTGGAAAGGGACCCTTGGTCTCCCGCCTCAGCTGGAGAGAGGTCCCAATTGCCCTGCCAAGCCTCGAGGAAAATCCCGAGTTGTCCCTCGCAACTAGGCAGGAGTCCTGACGTCGCTGAACAAACAGGTGTGTGGAAGGGCCATCCCCGTCGTAACTCGAGAATATACCCCAGGTTCCCGCCGCAACTCGAGAAAAACCATGAGACTTCCCCCTCGCCGCGAGATGAGGCCCGATTCCCCTGCACTGCGTGCAGAGCACTGCCGTGTTGCACATCACACAGGAAAGAAGCCTTGATTTCCTTGATGGCACTACAGAGAAAGCCCTAGAACACTGTTTCAAGGCTAGAGGGATCCTGAGGTCACTGTAGCAACACGAAAGAGCTCCGTGGACCAAAAATCAACTCGAGATGAGAGGTTAGTCCCTGGCTTCGACTCCAGAGGAATACCACCTTACCACAAGCACCTCAATAGGAGGCTTCTCTCAGCTCTAGGTATGTGAGAGGGACCCTGAGTTTGCGGCCTCAAGTGGAATAGACACGGCGATGCCCTGACTCGAAATAAGGCCGGATATGCCTCCAGTGACTTGAATGCAGGCTCGTCTTGCATCTCCCAAGACGAAAGGATGTCTGAATCCCCTGTTTAGACCACAGAGAAAGACCTAGTTCCCCACCTCATCTCGACCGGAGGCCTCACATCCTTTGAAAACTCCAGAGGGACGCGGAGATCAGTGCCTCCAAAGGAGACGATGCCTGACTCCTCGTGAAACTTGATAGGAGACCCAGGATTCCTGTGTCACGGGGAAAGAGACACTTGGTCTCCTGCCTCAGCTGGAGAGGCGTCCCAATTGCCCTGCCAAGCCTCGAGGAGAATCCCGAGTTGTCCCTCGCAACGAGGCAGGAGTCCTGACGTCGCTGAAAAAACACATATGTGGAAGGGTCATCCCCGTCGTAACTCGAGAATATACCCCAGGTTCCCGCCGCAACTCGAGAAAAACCATGAGACTTCCCCCTCGCCGCGAGATGAGGCCCGATTCCCCTGCACTGCGTGCAGAGCAATGCCGTGTTGCACATCACACAGGAAAGGAGCCTTGATTTCCTTGATGGCACTCCAGAGAAACCCCAAGAACACTGTTTCAAGGCTAGAGGGATCCTGAGGTCACTGTAGCAACACGAAAGAGCTCCGTGGACCACAAATCAACTCGAGATGAGAGGTTAGTGCCTGGCTTCGACTCCAGAGGAATACCACCTTACCACAAGCACCTCAAGAGGAGGCTTCTCTCAGCTCTAGGTATGTGAGAGGGACCCTGAGTTTGCGGCCTCAAGTGGAATGGACACGGCGATGCCCTGACTCGAAATAAGGCCGGATATGCCTCCAGTGACTTGAATGCAGGCTCGTCTTGCATCTCCCAAGATGAAAGGATGTCTGAATCCCCTGTGGAGACCACAGAGAAAGACCTAGTTCCCCACCTCATCGCGACCGGAAGCCTCACATCCTTTGAAAACTCCAGAGGGACGCGGAGATCAGTGCCTCCAAAGGAGATGATGCCTGACTCCTCGTGAAACTTGATAGGAGACCCAGGATTCCTGTGTCACGTGGAAAGAGACACTTGGTCTCCCGCCTCAGCTGGAGAGGCGTCCCAATTGCCCTGCCAAGCCTCGAGGAGAATCCCGAGTTGTCCCTCGAAACTAGGCAGGAGTCCTGACGTCGCTGAACAAACACATGTGTGTAAGGGTCATCCCCGTCGTAACTCGAGAATATACCCCAGGTTCCCGCCGCAACTCGAGAAAAACCATGAGACTTCCCCCTCACCGCGAGATGAGGCCCGATTCCCTTGCACTGCGTGCAGAGCAATGCCATGTTGCACATCACACAGGAAAGGAGCTTTGATTTCCTTGATGGCACTCCAGAGAAACACCAAGAACACTGTTTCAAGGCTAGAGGGATCCTGAGGTCACTGTAGCAACACGAAAGAGCTCCGGGGACAAAAAATCAACTCGAGATGAGAGGTTAGTCCCTGGCTTCGACTCCAGAGGAATACCACCTTACCACAAGCACCTCAAGAGGAGGCTTCTCTCAGCTCTAGGTATGTGAGAGGGACCCTGAGTTTGCGGCCTCAAGTGGAATGGACACCGCGATGCCCTGACTCGAAATTAGGTCGGATATGCCAGCAGTGACTTGAATGCAGGCTCGTTTGCATCTCCCAAGACGAAAGGATGTCTGAATTCCCTGTGGAGACCACAGAGAAAGATCTAGTTCCCCACCTCATCGCGACCGGAGGCCTCACATCCTTTGAAATCTCCAGAGGGACGCGGAGATCAGTGCCTCCAAAGGAGATGACGCCTGACTCCTCGTGAAACTTGATAGGAGTCCCAGGATTCATGTGGCATGTGGAAAGGGACCCTTGGTCTCCCGCCTCAGCTGGAGAGGCGTCCCAATTGCCCTGCCAAGCCTCGAGGAGAATCGCGAGATGTCCCTCGCAACTGGGCAGGAGTCCTGACGTCGCTGAACAAACACATGTGTGGAAGGGTCATCCCCGTCGTAACTCGAGAATATACCCCAGCTTCCCGCCGCAACTCGAGAAAAACCATGAGACTTCGCCCTCGCCGCGAGATGAGGCCCGATTCCCCTGCACTGAGTGCAGAGTAATGCCGTGTTGCACATCACACAGGAAAGGAGCCTTGATTTCCTTGATGGCACTCCCTAGAAACCCCAAGAACACTGTTTCAAGGATAGAGGGATCCTGAGGTCACTGTAGCAACACGAAAGAGCTCCGTGGACCCCAAATCAACTAGACATGAGAGGTTAGTCCCTGGCTTCGACTCCAGAGGAATACCACCTTACCACAAGCACCTCAAGAGGAGGCTTCTCTCAGCTCTAGGTATGTGAGAGGGACCCTGAGTTTGTGGCCTCAAGTGGAATGGACACTGCGATGCCCTGACTCGAAATAAGGCCGGATATGCCCTGCAGTGACTTGAATGCAGGCTCGTCTTGCATCTCCCAAGACGAAAGGATGTCTGAATCCCCTGTGGAGACCACAGAGAAAGACCTAGTTCCCCACCTCATCGCGACCGGAGGCCTCACATCCTTGGAAAACTCCAGAGGGACGCGGAGATCAGTGCCTCCAAAGGAGACGATGCCTGACTCCTCGTGAAACTTGATAGGAGTCCCAGGATTCTTGTGGCACGGGGAAAGGGACCCTTGGTCTCCCGCCTCAGCTGGAGAGGCGTCCCAATTGCCCTGCCAAGCCTCGAGGAGAATCCCGAGTTGTCCCTCGAAACTAGGCAGGAGTCCTGACGTCGCTGAAAAAACACATGTGTGTAAGGGTCATCCCCGTCGTAACTCGAGAATATACCCCAGGTTCCCGCCGCAACTCGAGAAAAACCATGAGACTTCCCCCTCGCCGCGAGATGAGGCCCGATTCCCTAGCACTGCGTGCAGAGCAATGCCATGTTGCACATCACACAGGAAAGGAGCCTTGATTTCCTTGATGGCACTCCAGAGAAACACCAAGAACACTGTTTCAAGGCTAGAGGGATCCTGAGGTCGCTGTAGCAACACGAAAGAGCTCCGGGGACAAAAAATCAACTCGAGATGAGAGGTTAGTCCCTGGCTTCGATTCCAGAGGAATACCACCTTACCACAAGCACCTCAAGAGGAGGCTTCTCTCAGCTCTAGGTATGTGAGAGGGACCCTGAGTTTGCGGCCTCAAGTGGAATGGACACCGCGATTCCCTGACTCGAAATTAGGCCGGATATGCCAGCAGTGACTTGAATGCAGGCTCGTTTGCATCTCCCAAGACGAACGATGTCTGAATCCCCTGTGGAGACCACAGAGAAAGATCTAGTTCCCCACCTCATCGCGACCGGAGGCCTCACATCCTTTGAAATCTCCAGAGGGACGCGGAGATCAGTGCCTCCAAAGGAGATGACGCCTGACTCCTCGTGAAACTTGATAGGAGTCCCAGGATTCATGTGGCATGTGGAAAGGGACCCTTGGTCTCCCGCCTCAGCTGGAGAGGCGTCCCAATTGCCCTGCCAAGCCTTGAGGAGAATCGGGAGATGTCCCTCGCAACTGGGCAGGAGTCCTGACGTCGCTGAACAAACACATGTGTGGAAGGGTCATCCCCGTCGTAACTCGAGAATATACCCCAGCTTCCCGCCGCAACTCGAGAAAAACCATGAGACTTCCCCCTCGCCGCGAGATGAGGCCCGATTCCCCTGCACTGCGTGCAGAGCAATGCCGTGTTGCACATCACACAGGAAAGGAGCCTTGATTTCCTTGATGGCACTCCCTAGAAACCCCAAGAACACTGTTTCAAGGCTAGAGGGATCCTGAGGTCACTGTAGCAACAGGAAAGAGCTCCGTGGACCACAAATCAACTAGACATGAGAGGTTAGTCCCTGGCTTCGACTCCAGAGGAATACCACCTTACCACAAGCACCTCAAGAGGAGGCTTCTCTCAGCTCTAGGTATGTGAGAGGGACCCTGAGTTTGCGGCCTCAAGTGGAATGGACACCGCGATGCCCTGACTCGAAATAAGGCCGGATATGCCTGCAGTGACTTGAATGCAGGCTCGTCTTGCATCTCCCAAGACGAAAGGATGTCTGAATCCCCTGTGGAGACCACAGAGAAAGACCTAGTTCCCCACCTCATCGCGACCGGAGGCCTCACATCCTTTGAAAACTCCAGAGGGACGCGGAGATCAGTGCCTCCAAAGGAGACGATGCCTGACTCCTCGTGAAACTTGATAGGAGTCCCAGGATTCCTGTGGCACGTGGAAAGGGACCCTTGGTCTCCCGCCTCAGCTGGAGAGAGGTCCCAATTGCCCTGCCAAGCCTCGAGGAAAATCCCGAGTTGTCCCTCGCAACTAGGCAGGAGTCCTGACGTCGCTGAACAAACAGGTGTGTGGAAGGGCCATCCCCGTCGTAACTCGAGAATATACCCCAGGTTCCCGCCGCAACTCGAGAAAAACCATGAGACTTCCCCCTCGCCGCGAGATGAGGCCCGATTCCCCTGCACTGCGTGCAGAGCACTGCCGTGTTGCACATCACACAGGAAAGAAGCCTTGATTTCCTTGATGGCACTACAGAGAAAGCCCTAGAACACTGTTTCAAGGCTAGAGGGATCCTGAGGTCACTGTAGCAACACGAAAGAGCTCCGTGGACCAAAAATCAACTCGAGATGAGAGGTTAGTCCCTGGCTTCGACTCCAGAGGAATACCACCTTACCACAAGCACCTCAATAGGAGGCTTCTCTCAGCTTTAGGTATGTGAGAGGGACCCTGAGTTTGCGGCCTCAAGTGGAATAGACACGGCGATGCCCTGACTCGAAATAAGGCCGGATATGCCTCCAGTGACTTGAATGCAGGCTCGTCTTGCATCTCCCAAGACGAAAGGATGTCTGAATCCCCTGTTTAGACCACAGAGAAAGACCTAGTTCCCCACCTCATCTCGACCGGAGGCCTCACATCCTTTGAAAACTCCAGAGGGACGCGGAGATCAGTGCCTCCAAAGGAGACGATGCCTGACTCCTCGTGAAACTTGATAGGAGACCCAGGATTCCTGTGTCACGGGGAAAGAGACACTTGGTCTCCTGCCTCAGCTGGAGAGGCGTCCCAATTGCCCTGCCAAGCCTCGAGGAGAATCCCGAGTTGTCCCTCGCAACGAGGCAGGAGTCCTGACGTCGCTGAAAAAACACATATGTGGAAGGGTCATCCCCGTCGTAACTCGAGAATATACCCCAGGTTCCCGCCGCAACTCGAGAAAAACCATGAGACTTCCCCCTCGCCGCGAGATGAGGCCCGATTCCCCTGCACTGCGTGCAGAGCAATGCCGTGTTGCACATCACACAGGAAAGGAGCCTTGATTTCCTTGATGGCACTCCAGAGAAACCCCAAGAACACTGTTTCAAGGCTAGAGGGATCCTGAGGTCACTGTAGCAACACGAAAGAGCTCCGTGGACCACAAATCAACTCGAGATGAGAGGTTAGTGCCTGGCTTCGACTCCAGAGGAATACCACCTTACCACAAGCACCTCAAGAGGAGGCTTCTCTCAGCTCTAGGTATGTGAGAGGGACCCTGAGTTTGCGGCCTCAAGTGGAATGGACACGGCGATGCCCTGACTCGAAATAAGGCCGGATATGCCTCCAGTGACTTGAATGCAGGCTCGTCTTGCATCTCCCAAGATGAAAGGATGTCTGAATCCCCTGTGGAGACCACAGAGAAAGACCTAGTTCCCCACCTCATCGCGACCGGAAGCCTCACATCCTTTGAAAACTCCAGAGGGACGCGGAGATCAGTGCCTCCAAAGGAGATGATGCCTGACTCCTCGTGAAACTTGATAGGAGACCCAGGATTCCTGTGTCACGTGGAAAGAGACACTTGGTCTCCCGCCTCAGCTGGAGAGGCGTCCCAATTGCCCTGCCAAGCCTCGAGGAGAATCCCGAGTTGTCCCTCGAAACTAGGCAGGAGTCCTGACGTCGCTGAACAAACACATGTGTGTAAGGGTCATCCCCGTCGTAACTCGAGAATATACCCCAGGTTCCCGCCGCAACTCGAGAAAAACCATGAGACTTCCCCCTCACCGCGAGATGAGGCCCGATTCCCTTGCACTGCGTGCAGAGCAATGCCATGTTGCACATCACACAGGAAAGGAGCTTTGATTTCCTTGATGGCACTCCAGAGAAACACCAAGAACACTGTTTCAAGGCTAGAGGGATCCTGAGGTCACTGTAGCAACACGAAAGAGCTCCGGGGACAAAAAATCAACTCGAGATGAGAGGTTAGTCCCTGGCTTCGACTCCAGAGGAATACCACCTTACCACAAGCACCTCAAGAGGAGGCTTCTCTCAGCTCTAGGTATGTGAGAGGGACCCTGAGTTTGCGGCCTCAAGTGGAATGGACACCGCGATGCCCTGACTCGAAATTAGGTCGGATATGCCAGCAGTGACTTGAATGCAGGCTCGTTTGCATCTCCCAAGACGAAAGGATGTCTGAATTCCCTGTGGAGACCACAGAGAAAGATCTAGTTCCCCACCTCATCGCGACCGGAGGCCTCACATCCTTTGAAATCTCCAGAGGGACGCGGAGATCAGTGCCTCCAAAGGAGATGACGCCTGACTCCTCGTGAAACTTGATAGGAGTCCCAGGATTCATGTGGCATGTGGAAAGGGACCCTTGGTCTCCCGCCTCAGCTGGAGAGGCGTCCCAATTGCCCTGCCAAGCCTCGAGGAGAATCGCGAGATGTCCCTCGCAACTGGGCAGGAGTCCTGACGTCGCTGAACAAACACATGTGTGGAAGGGTCATCCCCGTCGTAACTCGAGAATATACCCCAGCTTCCCGCCGCAACTCGAGAAAAACCATGAGACTTCGCCCTCGCCGCGAGATGAGGCCCGATTCCCCTGCACTGAGTGCAGAGTAATGCCGTGTTGCACATCACACAGGAAAGGAGCCTTGATTTCCTTGATGGCACTCCCTAGAAACCCCAAGAACACTGTTTCAAGGATAGAGGGATCCTGAGGTCACTGTAGCAACACGAAAGAGCTCCGTGGACCACAAATCAACTAGACATGAGAGGTTAGTCCCTGGCTTCGACTCCAGAGGAATACCACCTTACCACAAGCACCTCAAGAGGAGGCTTCTCTCAGCTCTAGGTATGTGAGAGGGACCCTGAGTTTGTGGCCTCAAGTGGAATGGACACTGCGATGCCCTGACTCGAAATAAGGCCGGATATGCCCTGCAGTGACTTGAATGCAGGCTCGTCTTGCATCTCCCAAGACGAAAGGATGTCTGAATACCCTCTGGAGACCACAGAGAAAGACCTAGTTCCCCACCTCTTCGCGACCGGAGGCCTCACATCCTTGGAAAACTCCAGAGGGACGCGGAGATCAGTGCCTCCAAAGGAGACGATGCCTGACTCCTCGTGAAACTTGATAGGAGTCCCAGGATTCTTGTGGCACGGGGAAAGGGACCCTTGGTCTCCCGCCTCAGCTGGAGAGGCGTCCCAATTGCCCTGCCAAGCCTCGAGGAGAATCCCGAGTTGTCCCTCGCAACTAGGCAGGAGTCCTGACGTCGCTGAACAAACACGTGTGTGGAAGGGCCATCCCCGTCGTAACTCGAGAATATACCCCAGGTTCCCGCCGTAACTCGAGAAAAACCATGAGACTTCCCCCTCGCCGCGAGATGAGGCCCGATTCCCCTGCACTGCGTGCAGAGCAATGCGTGTTGCACATCACACAGGAAAGGAGCCTTGATTTCCTTGATGGCACTCCAGAGAAAGCCCAAGAACACTGTTTCAAGGCTAGAGGGATCCTGAGGTCATTGTAGCAACACGAAAAAGCTCCGTGGACCAAAAATCAACTCGAGATGAGAGGTTAGTCCCTGGCTTCGACTCCAGAGGAATACCACCTTACCACAAGCACCTCAAGAGGAGGCTTCTCTCAGCTCTAGGTATGTGAGAGGGACCCTGAGTTTGCGGCCTCAAGTGGAATGGACACCGCGATGCCCTGACTCGAAATAAGGCCGGATATCCCAGCAGTGACTTGAATGCAGGCTCGTCTTGCATCTCCCAAGATGAAAGGTTGTCTGAATCCCCTGTGGAGACCACAGAGAAAGACCTAGTTCCCCACCTCATTGCAACCGGAAGCCTCACATCCTTTGAAAACTCCAGAGGGATGCGGAGATCAGTGCCTCCAAAGGAGACGATGCCTGACTCCTCGTGAAACTTGATAGGAGTCCCAGGATTCCTGTGGCACGTGGAAAGGGACACTTGGTCTCCCGCCTCAGCTGGAGAGGAGTCCCAATTGCCCTGCCAAGCCTCGATGAGAATCCCGAGTTGTCCCTCGCAACTAGGCAGGTGTCCTGACGTCGCTGAACAAACACGTGTGTGGAAGGGCCATCCCCGTCGTAACTCGAGAATATACCCCAGGTTCCCGCCGCAACTCGAGAAAAACCATGAGACTTCCCCTTCGCCGCGAGATGAGGCCCGATTCCCCTGCACTGCGTGCAGAGCAATGCCGTGTTGCACATCACACAGGAAAGGAGCCTTGATTTCCTTGATGGCACTCCAGAGAAACCCCAAGAACACTGTTTCAAGGCTAGAGGGATCCTGAGGTCACTGTAGCAACACGAAAGAGCTCCGTGGACCACAAATCAACTCGAGATGACAGGTTAGTCCCTGGCTTCGACTCCAGAGGAGTACCACCTTACCACAAGCACCTCAAGAGGAGGCTTCTCTCAGCCCTAGGTATGTGACAGGGACCCTGAGGTTGCGGCCTCAAGTGGAATGGACACCGCGATGCCCTGACTCGAAATAAGGCCGGATATGCCTGCAGTGACTTGAATGCAGGCTCGCCTTGCATCTCCCAAGACGAAAGGATGTCTGAATCCCCTGTTTAGACCACAGAGAAAGACCTAGTTCCCCACCTCATCGCGACCGGAAGCCTCACATCCTTTGAAAACTCCAGAGGGATGCGGAGATCAGTGCCTCCAAAGGTGACGATGCCTGACTCCTCTTGAAACTTGATAGGAGTCCCAGGATTCCTGTGGCACGTGGAAAGGGACCCTTGGTCTCCCGCCTCAGCTGGAGAGCCGTCCCAATTGCCCTGCCAAGCCTCGAGGAGAATCCCGAGTTGTCCCTCGCAACTAGGCAGGAGTCTTGACATCGCTGAACAAACACGTGTGTGGAAGGGCCATCCCCGTCGTAACTCGAGAATATACCCCAGGTTCCCGCCGCAACTCGAGAAAAACAATGAGACTTCCCCCTCGCCGCGAGATGAGGCCCGATTCCCCTGCACTGCGTGCAGAGCAATGTCGTGTTGCACAACACACAGAAAAGGAGCCTTGATTTCCTTGATGGCACTCCCGAGAAACCCCAAGAACACTGTTTCAAGGCTAGAGGGATCCTGAGGTCACTGTAGCAACACGAAAGAGCTCCGTGGACCAAAAATCAACTCGAGATGAGAGGTTAGTTCCTGGCTTCGACTCCAGAGGAATACCACCTTACTACAAGCACCTCAAGAGGTGGCTTCTCTCAGCTCTAGGTATGTGAGAGGGACCCTGAGTTTGCGGCCTCAAGTGGAATGGACACCACGATGCCCTGACTCGAAATAAGGCCGGCTATGCCTGCAGTGACTTGAATGCAGGCTCGCCTTGCATCTCCCAAGACGAAAGGATGTCTGAATCCCCTGTGGAGACCAGAGAAAGACCTAGTTCCCCACCTCATCGCGATCGGAGGCCTCACATCCTTTGAAAACTCCAGAGGGACGCGGAGATCAGTGCCTCCAAAGGAGACGATGCCTGACTCCTCGTGAAACTTGATCGGAGTCCCAGGATTCCTGTGGCACGTGGAAAGGGACCCTTGGTCTCCCGCCTCAGCTGGAGAGCCGTCCCAATTGCCCTGCCAAGCCTCGAGGAGAATCCCGAGTTGTCCCTCGCAACTAGGCAGGAGTCCTGACGTCGCTGAACAAACACGTGTGTGGAAGGGCCATCCCCGTCGTAACTCGAGAATATACCCCAGGTTCCCGCCGCAACTCGAGAAAAACCATGAGACTTCCCCCTCGCCGCGAGATGAGGCCCGATTCCCCTGCACTGCGTGCAGAGCAATGCGTGTTGCACATCACACAGGAAAGGAGCCTTGATTTCCTTGATGGCACTCCAGAGAAAGCCCAAGAACACTGTTTCAAGGCTAGAGGGATCCTGAGGTCATTGTAGCAACACGAAAAAGCTCCGTGGACCAAAAATCAACTCGAGATGAGAGGTTAGTCCCTGGCTTCGACTCCAGAGGAATACCACCTTACCACAAGCACCTCAAGAGGAGGCTTCTCTCAGCTCTAGGTATGTGAGAGGGACCCTGAGTTTGCGGCCTCAAGTGGAATGGACACGGCGATGCCCTGACTCGAAATAAGGCCGGATATCCCAGCAGTGACTTGAATGCAGGCTCGTCTTGCATCTCACAAGATGAAAGGTTGTCTGAATCCCCTGTGGAGACCACAGAGAAAGACCTAGTTCCCCACCTCATCGCGACCGGAGGCCTCACATCCTTTGAAAACTCCAAAGGGACGCGGAGATCAGTGCCTCCAAAGGAGATGATGCCTGACTCCTCGTGAAAATTGATAGGAGACCCAAAATTCCTGTGTCACGTGGAAAGAGACACTTGGTCTCCCGCCTCAGCTGGAGAGGCGTCCCAATTGCCCTGCCAAGCCTCGAGGAGAATCCCGAGTTGTCCCTCGAAACTAGGCAGGAGTCCTGACGTCGCTGAAAAAACACATGTGTGTAAGGGTCATCCCCGTCGTAACTCGAGAATATACCCCAGGTTCCCGCCGCAACTCGAGAAAAACCATGAGACTTCCCCCTCGCCGCGAGATGAGGCCCGATTCCCTTGCACTGCGTGCAGAGCAATGCCATGTTGCACATCACACAGGAAAGGAGCCTTGATTTCCTTGATGGCACTCCAGAGAAACACCAAGAACACTGTTTCAAGGCTAGAGGGATCCTGAGGTCGCTGTAGCAACACGAAAGAGCTCCGGGGACAAAAAATCAACTCGAGATGAGAGGTTAGTCCCTGGCTTCGACTCCAGAGGAATACCACCTTACCACAAGCACCTCAAGAGGAGGCTTCTCTCAGCTCTAGGTATGTGAGAGGGACCCTGAGTTTGCGGCCTCAAGTGGAATGGACACCGCGATTCCCTGACTCGAAATTAGGCCGGATATGCCAGCAGTGACTTGAATGCAGGCTCGTTTGCATCTCCCAAGACGAACGATGTCTGAATCCCCTGTGGAGACCACAGAGAAAGATCTAGTTCCCCACCTCATCGCGACCGGAGGCCTCACATCCTTTGAAATCTCCAGAGGGACGCGGAGATCAGTGCCTCCAAAGGAGATGACGCCTGACTCCTCGTGAAACTTGATAGGAGTCCCAGGATTCATGTGGCATGTGGAAAGGGACCCTTGGTCTCCCGCCTCAGCTGGAGAGGCGTCCCAATTGCCCTGCCAAGCCTTGAGGAGAATCGGGAGATGTCCCTCGCAACTGGGCAGGAGTCCTGACGTCGCTGAACAAACACATGTGTGGAAGGGTCATCCCCGTCGTAACTCGAGAATATACCCCAGCTTCCCGCCGCAACTCGAGAAAAACCATGAGACTTCCCCCTCGCCGCGAGATGAGGCCCGATTCCCCTGCACTGCGTGCAGAGCAATGCCGTGTTGCACATCACACAGGAAAGGAGCCTTGATTTCCTTGATGGCACTCCAGAGAAACCCCAAGAACACTGTTTCAAGGCTAGAGGGATCCTGAGGTCACTGTAGCAACACGAAAGAGCTCCGTGGACCACAAATCAACTCGAGATGAGAGGTTAGTGCCTGGCTTCGACTCCAGAGGAATACCACCTTACCACAAGCACCTCAAGAGGAGGCTTCTCTCAGCTCTAGGTATGTGAGAGGGACCCTGAGTTTGCGGCCTCAAGTGGAATGGACACGGCGATGCCCTGACTCGAAATAAGGCCGGATATGCCTCCAGTGACTTGAATGCAGGCTCGTCTTGCATCTCCCAAGATGAAAGGATGTCTGAATCCCCTGTGGAGACCACAGAGAAAGACCTAGTTCCCCACCTCATCGCGACCGGAAGCCTCACATCCTTTGAAAACTCCAGAGGGACGCGGAGATCAGTGCCTCCAAAGGAGATGATGCCTGACTCCTCGTGAAAGTTGATAGGAGACCCAGAATTCCTGTGTCACGTGGAAAGAGACACTTGGTCTCCCGCCTCAGCTGGAGAGGCGTCCCAATTGCCCTGCCAAGCCTCGAGGAGAATCCCGAGTTGTCCCTCGAAACTAGGCAGGAGTCCTGACGTCGCTGAAAAAACACATGTGTGTAAGGGTCATCCCCGTCGTAACTCGAGAATATACCCCAGGTTCCCGCCGCAACTCGAGAAAAACCATGAGACTTCCCCCTCACCGCGAGATGAGGCCCGATTCCCTTGCACTGCGTGCAGAGCAATGCCATGTTGCACATCACACAGGAAAGGAGCCTTGATTTCCTTGATGGCACTCCAGAGAAACACCAAGAACACTGTTTCAAGGCTAGAGGGATCCTGAGGTCGCTGTAGCAACACGAAAGAGCTCCGTGGACCAAAATCAACTCGAGATGAGAGGTTAGTCCCTGGCTTCGACTCCAGAGGAATACCACCTTACCACAAGCACCTCAAGAGGAGGCTTCTCTCAGCTCTAGGTATGTGAGAGGGACCCTGAGTTTGCGGCCTCAAGTGGAATGGACACCGCGATGCCCTGACTCGAAATAAGGCCGGATATGTCTGCAGTGACTTGAATGCAGGCTCGTCTTGCATCTCCCAAGACGAAAGGATGTCTGAATCCCCTCTGGAGACCACAGAGAAAGACCTAGTTCCCCACCTCATCGCGACCGGAGGCCTCACATCCTTTGATAACTCCAGAGGGACGCGGAGATCAGTGCCTCCAAAGGAGACGATGCCTGACTCCTCTTGAAACTTGATAGGAGTCCCAGGATTCCTGTGGCACGTGGAAAGGGACCCTTGGTCTCCCGCCTCAGCTGGAGAGGCGTCCCACTTGCCCTGCCAAGCCTCGAGGAGAATCCCGAGTTGTCCCTCGCAACTAGGCAGGAGTCCTGACGTCGATGAACAAACACGTGTGTGGAAGGGCCATCCCCGTCGTAACTCGAGAATATACCCCAGGTTCCCACCGCAACTCGAGAAAAACCATGAGACTTCCCCCTCGCCGCGAGATGAGGTCCGATTCCCCTGCACTGCATGCAGAGCAATTCCGTGTTGCACATCACACAGGAAAGGAGCCTTGATTTCCTTGATGGCACTCCAGAGAAAGCCCAAGAACACTGTTCAAGGCTAGAGGGATCCTGAGGTCACTGTAGCAACATGAAAGAGCTCCGTGGACCACAAATCAACTCGAGATGAGAGGTTAGTCCCTCTCTTCGACTCCAGAGGAATACCACCTTACCACAAGCACCTCAAGAGGAGGCTTCTCTCAGCTCTAGGTATGTGAGAGGGACCCTGAGTTTGCGGCCTCAAGTGGAATGGACACCGCGATGCCCTGACTCGAAATAAGGCCGGATATGCCTGCAGTGACTTGAATGCAGGCTCGTCTTGCATCTCCCAAGACGAAAGGATGTCTGAATCCCCTGTGGAGACCACAGAGAAAGACCTAGTTCCCCACCTCATCGCGACCGGAGGCCTCACATCCTTTGAAAACTCCAGAGGGACGCAGTGATCAGTGCCTCCAAAGGAGACGATGCCTGACTCCTCCTGAAACTTGATAGGAGTCCCAGGATTCCTGTGGCACGTGGAAAGAGACCCTTGGTCTCCCGCCTCAGCTGGAGAGGCGTCCCAATTGCACTGCCAAGCCTCGAGGAGAATCCCGAGTTGTCCCTCGCAACTAGGCAGGAGTCCTGACGTCGATGAACAAACACGTGTGTGGAAGGGCCATCCCCGTCGTAACTCGAGAATATACCCCAGGTTCCCGCCGCAACTCGAGAAAAACCATGAGACTTCGCCCTCGCCGCGAGATGAGGCCCGATTCCCATGCACTGCGTGCAGAGCAATGCCGTGTTGCACATCACACAGGAAAGGAGCCTTGATTTCCTTGATGGCACCCCAGAGAAACGCCAAGAACAGTGTTTCAAGGCTAGAGGGATTCTGAGGTCACTTTAGCAACAAGAAAGAGCTCCGTGGACCACAGATCAACACGAGATGAGAGGTTAATCCCTCTCTTCGACTCCAGAGGAATACCACCTTACCACAAGCACCTCAAGAGGAGGCTTCTCTCCCCTCTAGGTATGTGAGAGGGACCCTGAGTTTGCGGCCTCAAGTGGAATGGACACCGCGATGCCCTGACTCGAAATAAGGCCGGATATGCCTGCAGTGACTTGAATGCAGGCTCGTCTTGCATCTCCCAAGACGAAAGGATGTCTGCATCCCCTGTGGAGACCACAGAGAACGACCTAGTTCCCCACCTCATCGCGACCGGAGGCCTCACATCCTTTGAAAACTCCAGAGGGACGAGGAGATCAGTGCCTCCAAAGGAGACGATGCCTGACTCCTCGTGAAACTTGATAGGAGTCCCAGGATTCCTGTGGCACGTGGAAAGGGACCCTTGGTCTCCCGCCTCAGCTGGAGAGGCGTCCCAATTGCCCTGCCAAGCCTCGAGGAGAATCCCGAGTTGTCCCGCGCAATTAGGCAGGAGTCCTGAGGTCGCCGAACAAACACGTGTGTCGAAGGGCCATCCCCGTCGTAACTCAAGAATATACCCCAGGTTCCCGCCGCAACTCGAGAAAAACCATGAGACTTCCCCCTCGCCGCGAGATGAGGCCCGATTCCCCTGCACTTCGTGCAGAGCAATGCCGTGTTGCACATCACACAGGAAAGGAGCCTTGATTTCCTTGATGGCACTCCAGAGAAAGCCCAAGAACACTGTTTCAAGGCTAGAGGGATCCTGAGGTCACTGTAGCAACACGAAAGAGCTCCGTGGACAACAAATCAACTCGAGATGAGAGGTTAGTTCCTCTTTTCGACTCCAGAGGAATACCACCTTACCACAAGCACCTCAAGAGGAAGCTTCTCTCAGCTCTAGGTATGTGAGAGGGACCCTGAGTTTGCGGCCTCAAGTGGAATGGACACCGCGATGCCCTGACTCGAAATAAGGCTGGATATGCCTGCAGTGACATGAATGCAGGCTCGTCTTGCATCTCCCAAGACGAAAGGATGTCTGAATCCCCTGTGGAGACCACAGAGAAAGACCTAGTTTCCCACCTCATCGCGACCGGAGGCCTCACATCCTTTGAAAACTCCAGAGGGACACGGAGATCAGTGCCTCCAAAGGAGACGATGCCTGACTCCTCGTGAAACTTGATAGGAGTCCCAGGATTCCTGTGGCACGTGGAAAGGGACCCTTGGTCTCCCGCCTCAGCTGGAGAGGCGTCCCAATTGCCCTGCCAAGCCTCGAGGAGAATACCGAGTTGTCCCTCGTAACTAGGCAGGAGTCCAGACGTCGCTGAACAAACACGTGTGTCGAAGGGCCATCCCCGTCGTAACTCGAGAATATACCCCAGCTTCCCGCCGCAACTCGAGAAAAACCATGAGACTTCCCCCTCGCCGCGAGATGAGGCCCGATTCCCCTGCACTGCGTGCAGAGCAATGCCGTGTTGCACATCACACAGGAAAGGAGCCTTGATTTCCTTGATGGCACTCCAGAGAAACCCCAAGAACACTGTTTCAAGCCTAGAGGGATCCTGAGGTCACTGTAGCAACACGAAAGAGCTCCGTGGACCACAAATCAACTCGGGATGAGAGGTTAGTCCCTGGCTTCGACTCCAGAGGAATACCACCATACCACAAGCACCTCAAGAGGAGGCTTCTCTCAGCTCTAGGTATGTGAGAGGGACCCTGAGTTTGCGGCCTCAAGTGGAATGGACACCGCGATGCCCTGACTCGAAATAAGGCCGGATATGCCTCCAGTGACTTGAATGCAGGCTCGTCTTGCATCTCCCAAGACGAAAGGATGTCTGAATCCCCTGTGGAGACCACAGAGAAAGACCTAGTTCCCCACCTCATCACGACCGGAGGCCTCACATCCTTTGAAAACTCCAGAGGGACGCGGAGATCAGTGCCTCCAAAGGAGACAATGCCTGACTCCTCGTGAAACTTGATAGGAGTCCCAGGATTCCTGTGGCACGTGGAAAGGGACCCTTGGTCTCCCGCCTCAGCTGGAGAGGCGTCCCAATTGCCCTGCCATGCCTCCAGTAGAATCCCCAGTTGTCCTTCGCAACTAGGCAGGAGTCCTGACGTCGCTGAACAAACACTTGTGTGGAAGGGCCATCCCCGTCGTAACTCGAGAATATACCCCAGGTTCCCGCCGCAACTCGAGAAAAACCATGAGACTTCCTTCTCGCCGCGAGATGAGGCCCGATTCCCCTGCACTGCATGCAGAGCAATGCCGTGTTGCACATCACACAGGAAAGGAGCCTTGATTTCCTTGATGGCACTCCAGAGAAGCCCAAGAACACTGTTTCAAAGCTAGAGGGATCCTGAGGTCACTGTAGCAACACGAAAGAGCTCCGTGGACCACAAATCAATTTGAGATGAGAGGTTAGTGCCTGGCTTCGACTCCAGAGGAATACCACCTTACCACAAGCACCTCAAGAGGAGGCTTCTCTCAGCTCTAGGTATGTGAGAGGGACCCTGAGTTTGCGGCCTCAAGTGGAATGGACACCGCGATGCCCTGACTCGAAATAAGGCCGGATATGCCTGCAGTGACTTGAATGCAGGCTCGACTTGCATCTCCCAAGATGAAAGGATGTCTGAATTCCCTGTGGAGACCACAGAGAAAGACCTACTTCCCCACCTCATCGCGACCGGAGGCCTCACATCCTTTGAAAACTACAGAGGGACGCAGAGATCAGTGCCTCCAAAGGAGACGATTCCTGACTCCTCGTGAAACTTGATAGGAGTCCCAGGATTCCTGTGGCACGTGCAAAGGGACCCTTGGTCTCCCGCCTCAGCTGGAGAGGCGTCCCAATTGCCCTGCCAAGCCTCGAGGAAAATCCCGAGTTGTCCCTCGCAACTAGGCAGGAGTCCTGACGTCGCTGAACTAACAGGTGTGTGGAAGGGCCATCCCCGTCGTAACTCGAGAATATACCCCAGGTTCCCGCTGCAACTCGAGAAAAACCATGATACTTCCCCCTCGCTGCGAGATGAGGCCCGATTACCCTGCACTGCGTGCAGAGCAATGCCGTGTTGCACATCACACAGGATAGGAGCCTTGATTTCCTTGATGGCACTCCAGAGAAACCCCAAGAACACTGTTTCAAGGCTAGAGGGATCCTGAGGTCACTGTAGCAACACGAAAGAGCTCCGTGGACCATAAATCAACTCGAGATGAGAGGTTAGTCCCTCTCTTCGACTCCAGAGGAATACCACCTTACCACAAGCACCTCAAGAGGAGGCTTCTCTCAGCTCTAGGTATGTGAGAGGGACCCTGAGTTTGCGGCCTCAAGTGGAATGGACACCGCGATGCCCTGACTCGAAATAAGGCCGGATATCCCTGCAGTGACTTGAATGCAGGTTCGTCTTGCATCTCCCAAGATGAAAGGATGTCTGAATCCCCTGTGGAGACCACAGAGAAAGACCTAGTTCCCCACCTCATCGCGACCGGAGGCCTCACATCCTTTGAAAACTCCAGAGGGACGCGGAGATAAGTGCCTCCAAAGGAGACGATGCCTGACTCCTCGTGAAACTTGATAGGAGTCCCAGGATTCCTGTGGCACGTGGAAAGGGACCCTTGGTCTCCCGCCTCAGCTGGAGAGGCGTCCCAATTGCCCTGCCAAGCCTCGAGGAGAATCCCGAGTTGTCCCTCGCAACTAGGCAGGAGTCCTGACGTCGCTGAACAAACAGGTGTGTGGAAGGGCCATCCCCGTCGTAACTCGAGAATATACCCCAGGTTCCCGCCGCAACTCGAGAAAAACCATGAGACTTCCCCCTCGCCGCGAGATGAGGCCCGATTCCCCTGCACTGCGTGCAGAGCAATGCCGTGTTGCACATCACACAGGAAAGGAGCCTTGATTTCCTTGATGGCACTCCAGAGAAACCCCAAGAACACTGTTTCAAGGCTAGAGGGATCCTGAGGTCACTGTAGCAACACGAAAGAGCTCCGTGGACCACAAATCAACTCGAGATGAGAGGTTAGTGACTGGCTTCGACTCCAGAGGAATACCACCTTACCACAAGCACCTCAAGAGGAGGCCTCTCTCAGCTCTACGTATGTGAGAGGGACCCTGAGTTAGCGGCCTCAAGTGGAATGGACACTTCGATGACCTGACTCGAAATAAGGCCGGAAATGCCTGCAGTGACTTGAATGCAGGCTCGTCTTGCATCTCCCAAGACGAAAGGATGTCTGAATTCCCTGTGGAGACCACAGAGAAAGACCTAGTTCCCCAACTCATCGCGACCGGACGCCTCACATCCTTCGGAAACTCCAGAGGGACGCGGAGATCAGTGCCTCCAAAGGAGACGATGTCTGACTCCTCGTGAAACTTGATAGGAGTCCCAGGATTCCTGTGGCACGTGGAAGGGGACACTTGGTCCCCCGCCTCAGCTGGAGAGGCGTCCCAATTGCCCTGCCAAGCCTCGAGGAGAATCCCGAGTTGTCCCTCGCAACTAGGCAGGAGTCCTGACGTCGCTGAACAAACACGTGTGTGGAAGGGCCATCCCCGTCGTAACTCGAGAATATACCCCAGCTTCCCGCCGCAACTCGAGAAAAACCATGAGACTTCCCCCTCGCCGCGAGATGAGGCCCGATTCCCCTGCACTGCGTGCAGAGCAATGCCGTGTTGCACATCACACAGGAAAGGAGCCTTGATTTCCTTGATGGCACTCCCTAGAAACCCCAAGAACACTGTTTCAAGGCTAGAGGGATCCTGAGGTCACTGTAGCAACAGGAAAGAGCTCCGTGGACCACAAATCAACTAGACATGAGAGGTTAGTCCCTGGCTTCGACTCCAGAGGAATACCACCTTACCACAAGCACCTCAAGAGGAGGCTTCTCTCAGCTCTAGGTATGTGAGAGGGACCCTGAGTTTGCGGCCTCAAGTGGAATGGACACCGCGATGCCCTGACTCGAAATAAGGCCGGATATGCCTGCAGTGACTTGAATGCAGGCTCGTCTTGCATCTCCCAAGACGAAAGGATGTCTGAATCCCCTGTGGAGACCACAGAGAAAGACCTAGTTCCCCAACTCATCGCGACCGGAGGCCTCACATCCTTTGAAAACTCCAGAGGGACGCGGAGATCAGTGCCTCCAAAGGAGACGATGCCTGACTCCTCGTGAAACTTGATAGGAGTCCCAGGATTCCTGTGGCACGTGGAAAGGGACCCTTGGTCTCCCGCCTCAGCTGGAGAGGGGTCCCAATTGCCCTGCCAAGCCTCGAGGAAAATCCCGAGTTGTCCCTCGCAACTAGGCAGGAGTCCTGACGTCGCTGAACAAACACGTGTGTGGAAGGGCCATCCCCGTCGTAACTCGAGAATATACCCCAGGTTCCCGCCGCAACTCGAGAAAAACCATGAGACTTCCCCCTCGCCGCGAGATGAGGCCCGATTCCCCTGCACTGCGTGCAGAGCACTGCCGTGTTGCACATCACACAGGAAAGAAGCCTTGATTTCCTTGATGGCACTACAGAGAAAGCCCTAGAACACTGTTTCAAGGCTAGAGGGATCCTGAGGTCACTGTAGCAACACGAAAGAGTTCCGTGGACCAAAAATCAACTCGAGATGAGAGGTTAGTCCCTGGCTTCGACTCCAGAGGAATACCACCTTACCACAAGCACCTCAATAGGAGGCTTCTCTCAGCTCTAGGTATGTGAGAGGGACCCTGAGTTTGCGGCCTCAAGTGGAATAGACACGGCGATGCCCTGACTCGAAATAAGGCCGGATATGCCTCCAGTGACTTGAATGCAGGCTCGTCTTGCATCTCCCAAGACGAAAGGATGTCTGAATCCCCTGTTTAGACCACAGAGAAAGACCTAGTTCCCCACCTCATCTCGACCGGAGGCCTCACATCCTTTGAAAACTCCAGAGGGACGCGGAGATCAGTGCCTCCAAAGGAGACGATGCCTGACTCCTCGTGAAACTTGATAGGAGACCCAGGATTCCTGTGTCACGGGGAAAGAGACACTTGGTCTCCTGCCTCAGCTGGAGAGGCGTCCCAATTGCCCTGCCAAGCCTCGAGGAGAATCCCGAGTTGTCCCTCGCAACTAGGCAGGAGTCCTGACGTCGCTGAAAAAACACATATGTGGAAGGGTCATCCCCGTCGTAACTCGAGAATATACCCCAGGTTCCCGCCGCAACTCGAGAAAAACCATGAGACTTCCCCCTCGCCGCGAGATGAGGCCCGATTCCCCTGCACTGAGTGCAGAGCAATGCCGTGTTGCACATCACACAGGAAAGGAGCCTTGATTTCCTTGATGGCACTCCAGAGAAACCCCAAGAACACTGTTTCAAGGCTAGAGGGATCCTGAGGTCACTGTAGCAACACGAAAGAGCTCCGTGGACCACAAATCAACTCGAGATGAGAGGTTAGTGCCTGGCTTCGACTCCAGAGGAATACCACCTTACCACAAGCACCTCAAGAGGAGGCTTCTCTCAGCTCTATGTATGTGAGAGGGACCCTGAGTTTGCGGCCTCAAGTGGAATGGACACGGCGATGCCCTGACTCGAAATAAGGCCGGATATGCCTCCAGTGACTTGAATGCAGGCTCGTCTTGCATCTCCCAAGATGAAAGGATGTCTGAATCCCCTGTGGAGACCACAGAGAAAGACCTAGTTCCCCACCTCATCGCGACCGGAAGCCTCACATCCTTTGAAAACTCCAGAGGGACGCGGAGATCAGTGCCTCCAAAGGAGATGATGCCTGACTCCTCGTGAAACTTGATAGGAGACCCAGGATTCCTGTGTCACGTGGAAAGAGACACTTGGTCTCCCGCCTCAGCTGGAGAGGCGTCCCAATTGCCCTGCCAAGCCTCGAGGAGAATCCCGAGTTGTCCCTCGAAACTAGGCAGGAGTCCTGACGTCGCTGAAAAAACACATGTGTGTAAGGGTCATCCCCGTCGTAACTCGAGAATATACCCCAGGTTCCCGCCGCAACTCGAGAAAAACCATGAGACTTCCCCCTCACCGCGAGATGAGGCCCGATTCCCTTGCACTGCGTGCAGAGCAATGCCATGTTGCACATCACACAGGAAAGGAGCCTTGATTTCCTTGATGGCACTCCAGAGAAACACCAAGAACACTGTTTCAAGGCTAGAGGGATCCTGAGGTCACTGTAGCAACACGAAAGAGCTCCGGGGACAAAAAATCAACTCGAGATGAGAGGTTAGTCCCTGGCTTCGACTCCAGAGGAATACCACCTTACCACAAGCACCTCAAGAGGAGGCTTCTCTCAGCTCTAGGTATGTGAGAGGGACCCTGAGTTTGCGGCCTCAAGTGGAATGGACACCGCGATGCCCTGACTCGAAATTAGGTCGGATATGCCAGCAGTGACTTGAATGCAGGCTCGTTTGCATCTCCCAAGACGAAAGGATGTCTGAATTCCCTGTGGAGACCACAGAGAAAGATCTAGTTCCCCACCTCATCGCGACCGGAGGCCTCACATCCTTTGAAATCTCCAGAGGGACGCGGAGATCAGTGCCTCCAAAGGAGATGACGCCTGACTCCTCGTGAAACTTGATAGGAGTCCCAGGATTCATGTGGCATGTGGAAAGGGACCCTTGGTCTCCCGCCTCAGCTGGAGAGGCGTCCCAATTGCCCTGCCAAGCCTCGAGGAGAATCGCGAGATGTCCCTCGCAACTGGGCAGGAGTCCTGACGTCGCTGAACAAACACATGTGTGGAAGGGTCATCCCCGTCGTAACTCGAGAATATACCCCAGCTTCCCGCCGCAACTCGAGAAAAACCATGAGACTTCCCCCTCGCCGCGAGATGAGGCCCGATTCCCCTGCACTGAGTGCAGAGTAATGCCGTGTTGCACATCACACAGGAAAGGAGCCTTGATTTCCTTGATGGCACTCCCTAGAAACCCCAAGAACACTGTTTCAAGGATAGAGGGATCCTGAGGTCACTGTAGCAACACGAAAGAGCTCCGTGGACCCCAAATCAACTAGACATGAGAGGTTAGTCCCTGGCTTCGACTCCAGAGGAATACCACCTTACCACAAGCACCTCAAGAGGAGGCTTCTCTCAGCTCTAGGTATGTGAGAGGGACCCTGAGTTTGCGGCCTCAAGTGGAATGGACACTGCGATGCCCTGACTCGAAATAAGGCCGGATATGCCCTGCAGTGACTTGAATGCAGGCTCGTCTTGCATCTCCCAAGACGAAAGGATGTCTGAATACCCTCTGGAGACCACAGAGAAAGACCTAGTTCCCCACCTCTTCGCGACCGGAGGCCTCACATCCTTGGAAAACTCCAGAGGGACGCGGAGATCAGTGCCTCCAAAGGAGACGATGCCTGACTCCTCGTGAAACTTGATAGGAGTCCCAGGATTCTTGTGGCACGGGGAAAGGGACCCTTGGTCTCCCGCCTCAGCTGGAGAGGCGTCCCAATTGCCCTGCCAAGCCTCGAGGAGAATCCCGAGTTGTCCCTCGCAACTAGGCAGGAGTCCTGACGTCGCTGAACAAACACGTGTGTGGAAGGGCCATCCCCGTCGTAACTCGAGAATATACCCCAGGTTCCCGCCGCAACTCGAGAAAAACCATGAGACTTCCCCCTCGCCGTGAAATGAGGGCCGATTCCCCTGCACTGCGTGCAGAGCAATGCCGGGTTGCACATCACACAGGAAAGGAGCCTTGATTTCCTTGAAGGCACTCCAGAGAAACCCCAAGAACACTATTTCAAGGCTAGAGGGATCCTGAGGTCGCTGTAGCAACACGAAAGAGCTCCGTGGACCAAAATCAACTCGAGATGAGAGGTTAGTCCCTGGCTTCGACTCCAGAGGAATACCACCTTACCACAAGCACCTCAAGAGGAGGCTTCTCTCAGCTCGAGGTATGTGAGAGGGACCCTGAGTTTGCGGCCTCAAGTGGAATGGACACCGCGATGCCCTGACTCGAAATAAGGCCGGATATGTCTGCAGTGACTTGAATGCAGGCTCGTCTTGCATCTCCCAAGACGAAAGGATGTCTGAATCCCCTGAGGAGACCACAGAGAAAGACCTAGTTCCCCACCTCATCGCGACCGGAGGCCTCACATCCTTTGATAACTCCAGAGGGACGCGGAGATCAGTGCCTCCAAAGGAGACGATGCCTGACTCCTCGTGAAACTTGATAGGAGTCCCAGGATTCCTGTGGCACGTGGAAAGGGACCCTTGGTCTCCCGCCTCAGCTGGAGAGGCGTCCCACTTGCCCTGCCAAGCCTCGAGGAGAATCCCGAGTTGTCCCTCGCAACTAGGCAGGAGTCCTGACGTCGATGAACAAACACGTGTGTGGAAGGGCCATCCCCGTCGTAACTCGAGAATATACCCCAGGTTCCCACCGCAACTCGAGAAAAACCATGAGACTTCCCCCTCGCGGCGAGATGAGGTCCGATTCCCCTGCACTGCGTGCAGAGCAATTCCGTGTTGCACATTACACAGGAAAGGAGCCTTGATTTCCTTGATGGCACTACAGAGAAAGCCCAAGAACACTGTTCCAAGGCTAGAGGGATCCTGAGGTCACTGTAGCAACATGAAAGAGCTCCGTGGACCACAAATCAACTCGAGATGAGAGGTTAGTCCCTCTCTTCGACTCCAGAGGAATACCACCTTACCACAAGCACCTCAAGAGGAGGCTTCTCTCAGCTCTAGGTATGTGAGAGGGACCCTGAGTTTGCGGCCTCAAGTGGAATGGACACCGCGATGCCCTGACTCGAAATAAGGCCGGATATGCCTGCAGTGACTTGAATGCAGGCTCGTCTTGCATCTCCCAAGACGAAAGGATGTCTGAATCCCCTGTGGAGACCACAGAGAAAGACCTAGTTCCCCACCTCATCGCGACCGGAGGCCTCACATCCTTTGAAAACTCCAGAGGGACGCAGTGATCAGTGCCTCCAAAGGAGACGATGCCTGACTCCTCGTGAAACTTGATAGGAGTCCCAGGATTCCTGTGGCACGTGGAAAGAGACCCTTGGTCTCCCGCCTCAGCTGGAGAGGCGTCCCAATTGCACTGCCAAGCCTCGAGGAGAATCCCGAGTTGTCCCTCGCAACTAGGCAGGAGTCCTGACGTCGATGAACAAACACGTGTGTGGAAGGGCCATCCCCGTCGTAACTCGAGAATATACCCCAGGTTCCCGCCGTAACTCGAGAAAAACCATGAGACTTCCCCCTCGCCGCGAGATGAGGCCCGATTCCCCTGCACTGCGTGCAGAGCAATGCCGTGTTACACATCACACAGGAAAGGAGCCTTGATTTCCTTGATGGCACTCCAGAGAAACCCCAAGAACACCGTTTCAAGGCTAGAGGGATCCTGAGGTCACTGTAGCAACACGAAAGAGCTCCGTGGACCAAAAATCAACTCGAGATGAGAGGTTAGTGCCTGGCTTCGACTCCAGAGGAATACCACCTTACCACAAGCACCTCAAGAGGAGGCTTCTCTCTGCTGTAGGTATGTGAGAGGGACCCTGAGTTTGCGGCCTCAAGTGGAATGGACACCGCGATGCCCTGACGCGAAATAAGGCCGGATATCCCTGCAGTGACTTGAATGCAGGCTCGTCTTCCATCTCCCAAGAAGAAAGGATGTCTGAATCCCCTGTGGAGACCACAGAGAAAGACCTAGTTCCCCACCTCATCGCGACCGAAGGCCTCACATCCTTTGAAAACTCCAGAGGGACGCCGAGATCAGTGCCTCCAAAGGAGACGATGCCTGACTCCTCGTGAAACTTGATAGGAGTCCCAGGATTCCTGTGGCACGTGTAAAGGGACACTTGGTCTCCCGCCTCAGCTGGAGAGGCGTCCCAATTGCCCTGCCAAGCCTCGAGGAGAATCCCGAGTTGTCCCTCGCAACTAGGCAGGAGTCCTGACGTCGCTGAACAAACACGTGTGTGAAAGGGCCATCTCCGTCGTAACTTGAGAATATACCCCAGGTTCCCGCCGCAACTCGAGAAAAACCATGAGACTTCGCCCTCGCCGCGAGATGAGGCCCGATTCCCATGCACTGCGTGCAGAGCAATGCCGTGTTGCACATCACACAGGAAAGGAGCCTTGATTTCCTTGATGGCACCCCAGAGAAACGCCAAGAACAGTGTTTCAAGGCTAGAGGAATTCTGAGGTCACTTTAGCAACAAGAAAGAGCTCCGTGGACCACAGATCAACACGAGATGAGAGGTTAATCCCTCTCTTCGACTCCAGAGGAATACCACCTTACCACAAGCACCTCAAGAGGAGGCTTCTCTCCCCTCTAGGTATGTGAGAGGGACCCTGAGTTTGCGGCCTCAAGTGGAATGGACACCGCGATGCCCTGACTTGAAATAAGGCCGGATATGCCTGCAGTGACTTGAATGCAGGCTCGTCTTGCATCTCCCAAGACGAAAGGATGTCTGCATCCCCTGTTGAGACCACAGAGAACGACCTAGTTCCCCACCTCATCGCGACCGGAGGCCTCACATCCTTTGAAAACTCCAGAGGGACGAGGAGATCAGTGCCTCCAAAGGAGACGATGCCTGACTCCTCGTGAAACTTGATAGGAGTCCCAGGATTCCTGTGGCACGTGGAAAGGGACCCTTGGTCTCCCGCCTCAGCTGGAGAGGCGTCCCAATTGCCCTGCCAAGCCTCGAGGAGAATCCCGAGTTGTCCCGCGCAATTAGGCAGGAGTCCTGAGGTCGCCGAACAAACACGTGTGTCGAAGGGCCATCCCCGTCGTAACTCGAGAATATACCCCAGGTTCCCGCCGCAACTCGAGAAAAACCATGAGACTTCCCCCTCGCCGCGAGATGAGGCCCGATTCCCCTGCACTTCGTGCAGAGCAATGCCGTGTTGCACATCACACAGGAAAGGAGCCTTGATTTCCTTGATGGCACTCCAGAGAAAGCCCAAGAACACTGTTTCAAGGCTAGAGGGATCCTGAGGTCACTGTAGCAACACGAAAGAGCTCCGTGGACAACAAATCAACTCGAGATGAGAGGTTAGTTCGTCTTTTCGACTCCAGAGGAATACCACCTTACCACAAGCACCTCAAGAGGAAGCTTCTCTCAGCTCTAGGTATGTGAGAGGGACCCTGAGTTTGCGGCCTCAAGTGGAATGGACACCGCGATGCCCTGACTCGAAATAAGGCTGGATATGCCTGCAGTGACATGAATGCAGGCTCGTCTTGCATCTCCCAAGACGAAAGGATGTCTGAATCCCCTGTGGAGACCACAGAGAAAGACCTAGTTCCCCACCTCATCGCGACCGGAGGCCTCACATCCTTTGAAAACTCCAGAGGGACACGGAGATCAGTTCCTCCAAAGGAGACGATGCCTGACTCCTCGTGAAACTTGATAGGAGTCCCAGGATTCCTGTGGCACGTGGAAAGGGACCCTTGGTCTCCCGCCTCAGCTGGAGAGGCGTCCCAATTGCACTGCCAAGCCTCGAGGAGAATCCCGAGTTGTCCCTCGTAACTAGGCAGGAGTCCAGACGTCGCTGAACAAACACGTGTGTCGAAGGGCCATCCCCGTCGTAACTCGAGAATATACCCCAGGTTCCCACCGCAACTCGAGAAAAACCATGAGACTTCCCCCTCGCCGCGAGATGAGGCCCGATTCCCCTGCACTGCGTGCAGAGCAATGCCGTGTTGCACATCACACAGGAAAGGAGCCTTGATTTCCTTGATGGCACTCCAGAGAAACCCCAAGAACACTGTTTCAAGCCTAGAGGGATCCTGAGGTCACTGTAGCAACACGAAAGAGCTCCGTGGACAACAAATCAACTCGGGATGAGAGGTTAGTCCCTGGCTTCGACTCCAGAGGAATACCACCATACCACAAGCACCTCAAGAGGAGGCTTCTCTCAGCTCTAGGTATGTGAGAGGGACCCTGAGTTTGCGGCCTCAAGTGGAATGGACACCGCGATGCCCTGACTCGAAATAAGGCCGGATATGCCTCCAGTGACTTGAATGCAGGCTCGTCTTGCATCTCCCAAGACGAAAGGATGTCTGAATCCCCTGTGGAGACCACAGAGAAAGACCTAGTTCCCCACCTCATCACGACCGGAGGCCTCACATCCTTTGAAAACTCCAGAGGGACGCGGAGATCAGTGCCTCCAAAGGAGACAATGCCTGACTCCTCGTGAAACTTGATAGGAGTCCCAGGATTCCTGTGGCACGTGGAAAGGGACCCTTGGTCTCCCGCCTCAGCTGGAGAGGCGTCCCAATTGCCCTGCCATGCCTCCAGTAGAATCCCCAGTTGTCCTTCGCAACTAGGCAGGAGTCCTGACGTCGCTGAACAAACACTTGTGTGGAAGGGCCATCCCCGTCGTAACTCGAGAATATACCCCAGGTTCCCGCCGCAACTCGAGAAAAACCATGAGACTTCCTTCTCGCCGCGAGATGAGGCCCGATTCCCCTGCACTGCATGCAGAGCAATGCCGTGTTGCACATCACACAGGAAAGGAGCCTTGATTTCCTTGATGGCACTCCAGAGAAGCCCAAGAACACTGTTTCAAGGCTAGAGGGATCCTGAGGTCACTGTAGCAACACGAAAGAGCTCCGTGGACCACAAATCAATTCGAGATGAGAGGTTAGTGCCTGGCTTCGACTCCAGAGGAATACCACCTTACCACAAGCACCTCAAGAGGAGGCTTCTCTCAGCTCTAGGTATGTGAGAGGGACCCTGAGTTTGCGGCCTCAAGTGGAATGGACACCGCGATGCCCTGACTCGAAATAAGGCCGGATATGCCTGCAGTGACTTGAATGCAGGCTCGTCTTGCATCTCCCAAGATGAAAGGATGTCTGAATTCCCTGTGGGGACCACAGAGAAAGACCTACTTCCCCACCTCATCGCGACCGGAGGCCTCACATCCTTTGAAAACTACAGAGGGACGCAGAGATCAGTGCCTCCAAAGGAGACGATTCCTGACTCCTCGTGAAACTTGATAGGAGTCCCAGGATTCCTGTGGCACGTGCAAAGGGACCCTTGGTCTCCCGCCTCAGCTGGAGAGGCGTCCAAATTGCCCTGCCAAGCCTCGAGGAAAATCCCGAGTTGTCCCTCGCAACTAGGCAGGAGTCCTGACGTCGCTGAACTAACAGGTGTGTGGAAGGGCCATCCCCGTCGTAACTCGAGAATATACCCCAGGTTCCCGCTGCAACTCGAGAAAAACCATGAGACTTCCCCCTCGCTGCGAGATGAGGCCCGATTACCCTGCACTGCATGCAGAGCAATGCCGTGTTGCACATCACACAGGATAGGAGCCTTGATTTCCTTGATGGCACTCCAGAGAAACCCCAAGAACACTGTTTCAAGGCTAGAGGGATCCTGAGGTCACTGTAGCAACACGAAAGAGCTCCGTGGACCATAAATCAACTCGAGATGAGAGGTGAGTCCCTCTCTTCGACTCCAGAGGAATACCACCTTACCACAAGCACCTCAAGAGGAGGCTTCTCTCAGCTCTAGGTATGTGAGAGGGACCCTGAGTTTGCGGCCTCAAGTGGAATGGACACCGCGATGCCCCGACTCGAAATAAGGCCGGATATCCCTGCAGTGACTTGAATGCAGGTTCGTCTTGCATCTCCCAAGACGAAAGGATGTCTGAATCCCCTGTGGAGACCACAGAGAAAGACCTAGTTCCCCACCTCATCGCGACCGGAGGCCTCACATCCTTTGAAAACTCCAGAGGGACGCAGTGATCAGTGCCTCCAAAGGAGACGATGCCTGACTCCTCGTGAAACTTGATAGGAGTCCCAGGATTCCTGTGGCACGTGGAAAGGGACCCTTGGTCTCCCGCCTCAGCTGGAGAGGCGTCCCAATTGCCCTGCCAAGCCTCGAGGAGAATCCCGAGTTGTCCCTCGCAACTAGGCAGGAGTCCTGACGTCGCTGAACAAACAGGTGTGTGGAAGGGCCATCCCCGTCGTAACTCGAGAATATACCCCAGGTTCCCGCCGCAACTCGAGAAAAACCATGAGACTTCCCCCTCGCCGCGAGATGAGGCCCGATTCCCCTGCACTGCGTGCAGAGCAATGCCGTGTTGCACATCACACAGGAAAGGAGCCTTGATTTCCTTGATGGCACTCCAGAGAAACCCCAAGAACACTGTTTCAAGGCTAGAGGGATCCTGAGGTCACTGTAGCAACACGAAAGAGCTCCGTGGACCACAAATCAACTCGAGATGAGAGGTTAGTGACTGGCTTCGACTCCAGAGGAATACCACCTTACCACAAGCACCTCAAGAGGAGGCCTCTCTCAGCTCTACGTATGTGAGAGGGACCCTGAGTTAGCGGCCTCAAGTGGAATGGACACTTCGATGACCTGACTCGAAATAAGGCCGGAAATGCCTGCAGTGACTTGAATGCAGGCTCGTCTTGCATCTCCCAAGACGAAAGGATGTCTGAATTCCCTGTGGAGACCACAGAGAAAGACCTAGTTCCCCAACTCATCGCGACCGGACGCCTCACATCCTTCGGAAACTCCAGAGGGACACGGAGATCAGTGCCTCCAAAGGAGACGATGTCTGACTCCTCGTGAAACTTGATAGGAGTCCCAGGATTCCTGTGGCACGTGGAAGGGGACCCTTGGTCCCCCGCCTCAGCTGGAGAGGCGTCCCAATTGCCCTGCCAAGCCTCGAGGAGAATCCCGAGTTGTCCCTCGCAACTAGGCAGGAGTCCTGACGTCGCTGAACAAACACGTGTGTGGAAGGGCCATCCCCGTCGTAACTCGAGAATATACCCCAGGTTCCCGCCGCACTCGAGAAAAACCATGAGACTTCCCCCTCGCTGCGAGATGAGGCCCGATTCCCCTGCACTGCCTCCAGAGCAATGCCGTGTTACACATCACACAGGAAAGGAGCCTTGATTTCCTTGATGGCACTCCAGATAAAGCCCAAGAACACTGTTTCAACGCTAGAGGGATCCTGAGGTCACTGTAGCAAAATGGAAGAGCTCCGTGGACCACAAATCAACTCGGGATGAGAGGTTAGTGCCTGGCTTCGACTCCAGAGGAATACCACCTTACCACAAGCACCTCAAGAGGAGGCTTCTCTCAGCTCTAGGTATGTGAGAGGGACCCTGAGTTTGCGGCCTCAAGTGGAATGGACATCGCGATGCCCTGACTCAAAATAAGGCCGGATATGCCTGCAGTGACTTGAATGCAGGCTCGTCTTGCATCTCCCAAGACGAAAGGATGTCTGAATTCCCTGTGGATACCACAGAGAAAGACCTAGTTCCCCACCTCATCGCGACCGGAGGCCTCACATCCTTTGAAAATTCCAGAGGGACGCGGAGATCAGTGCCTCCAAAGGAGACGATGCCTGACTCCTCGTGAAACTTTATAGGAGTCCCAGGATTCCTGTGGCACGTGGAAAGAGACCCTTGGTCTCCCGCCTCAGCTGGAGAGGCGTCCCAATTGCCCTGCCAAGCCTCGAGGAGAATCCCGAGTTGTCCCTCGCAACTAGGCAGGAGTCCTGACGTCGCTGAACAAACACGTGTGTGGAAGGGCCATCCCCGTCGTAACTCGAGAATATATCCCAGGTTCCCGCCGCAACTCGAGAAAAACCATGAGACTTCCCCCTCGCCGTGAGATGAGGCCCGATTCCCCTGCACTGCGTGCAGAGCAATGCCGTGTTGCACATCACACAGGAAAGGAGCCTTGATTTCCTTGATGGCACTCCAGAGAAAGCCCAAGAACACTGTTTCAAGGCTAGAGGGATCCTGAGGTCACTGTAGCAACAAGAAAGAGCTCCGTGGACCACAAATCAACTCGAGATGAGAGGTTAGTCCCTGGCTTCGACTCCAGAGGAATACCACCTTACCACAAGCACCTCAAGAGGAGGCTTCTCTCAGCTCTAGGTATGTGAGAGGGACCCTGAGTTTGCGGCCTCAAGTGGAATGGACACCGCGATGCCCGGACTCGAAATAAGGCCGGATATGCCTGCAGTGACTTGAGCACAGCCTCGTCTTGCATCTCCCAAGATGAAAGGATGTCTGAATCCCCTGTGGAGACCACAGAGAAAGACCTAGTTCCCCACCTCATCGCGACCGAAGGCCTCACATCCTTTCAAAACTCCAGAGGGACGCCGAGATCAGTGCCTCCAAAGGAGACGATGCCTGACTCCTCGTGAAACTTGATAGGAGTCCCAGGATTCCTGTGGCACGTGTAAAGGGACACTTGGTCTCCCGCCTCAGCTGGAGAGGCGTCCCAATTGCCCTGCCAAGCCTCGAGGAGAATCCCGAGTTGTCCCTCGCAACTAGGCAGGAGTCCTGACGTCGCTGAACAAACACGTGTGTGAAAGGGCCATCTCCGTCGTAACTCGAGAATATACCCCAGGTTCCCGCCGCAACTCGAGAAAAACCATGAGACTTCGCCCTCGCCGCGAGATGAGGCCCGATTCCCCTGCACTGCGTGCAGAGCAATGCCGTGTTGCACATCACACAGGAAAGGAGCCTTGATTTCCTTGATGGCACTCCAGAGAAAGCACAAGAACACTGTTTCAAGGCTAGAGGGATCCTGAGGTCACTGTAGCAACACGAAAGAGCTCCGTGGACAACAAATCAACTCGAGATGAGAGGTTAGTCCCTCTCTTCGACTCCAGAGGAATACCACCTTACCACAAGCACCTCAAGAGGAAGCTTCTCTCAGCTCTAGGTATGTGAGAGTGACCCTGAGTTTGCGGCCTCAAGTGGAATGGACACCACGATACCCTGACTCGAAATAACGCCGGATATCCCTGCAGTGACTTGAATGCAGGCTCGTCTTGCATCTCCCAAGACGAAAGGATGTCTGAATCCCCTGTGGAGACCACAGAGAAATACCTAGTTCCCCACCTCATCGCGACCGGAAGCCTCACATCCTTTGAAAACTCCAGAGGGACGCTGAGATCAGTGCCTCCAAAGGAGACGATGCCTGACTCCTCGTGAAACTTGATAGGAGTCCCAGGATTCCTGTGGCACGTGGAAAGGGAACCTTGGTCTCCCGCCTCAGCTGGAGAGGCGTCCCAATTGCCCTGCCAAGCCTCGAGGAGAATCCCGAGGTGTCCCTCGCAACTAGGCAGGAGTCCTGTCGTCGCTGAACAAACACGTGTGTGGAAGGGCCATCCCCGTCGTAACTCGAGAATATACCCCAGGTTCCCGCCGCAACTCGAGAAAAACCATGAGACTTCCCCCTCGCCGCGAGATGAGGCCCGATTCCCCTGCACTGCGTGCAGAGCAATGCCGTGTTGCACATCACACAGGAAAGGAGCCTTGATTTCCTTGATGGCACTCCAGAGAAACCCCAAGAACACTGTTTCAAGGCTAGAGGGATCCTGAGGTCACTGTAGCAATACGAAAGAGCTCCGTGGACCACAAATCAACTGGAGATGAGAGGTTAGGCCCTGGCATCGACTCCAGAGGAATACCACCTTACCAAAAGCACCTCAAGAGGAGGCTTCTCTCAGCTGTAGATATGTGAGAGGTACCTTGAGTTTGCGGCCTCAAGTGGAATGGACACCGCGATGCCCTGACTCGAAATAAGGCCGGATATGCCTGCAGTGACTTAAATGCAGGCTCGTCTTGCATCTCCCAATTCGAAAGGATGTCTGCATTCCCTGTGGAGACAACAGAGAAAGACCTAGTTCCCCACCTCATCGCGACCGGAGGCCTCACATCCTTTGAAAACTCCAGAGGGACTCGGAGATCAGTGCCTCCAAAGGAGACGATGCCTGACTCCTCGTGAAACTTGAAAGGAGTCCCAGGATTCCTGTGGCACGTGTAAAGGGACCCTTGGTCTCCCGCCTCAGCTGGAGAAGCGTCCCAAATGCCTGCCAAGCCTCGAGGAGAATCCCGAGTTGTCCCTCGCAACTAGGCAGGAGTCCTGACGTCGCTGAACAAACACGTGTGTCGAAGGGCCATCCCCGTCGTAACTCGAGAATATACCCCAGGTTCCGCCGCAATTCGAGAAAAACCAAGAGGCTTCCCCCTCGCCGCGAGATGAGGCCCGATTCCCCTGCACTGCGTGCAGAGCACTGCCGTGTTGCACATCACACAGGAAAGGAGCCTTGATTTCCTTGATGGCACTCCAGAGAAAGCACAAGAACACTGTTTCAAGGCTAGAGGGATCCTGAGGTCACTGTAGCAACACGAAAGAGCTCCGTGGACAACAAATCAACTCGAGATGAGAGGTTAGTCCCTCTCTTCGACTCCAGAGGAATACCACCTTACCACAAGCACCTCAAGAGGAAGCTTCTCTCAGCTCTAGGTATGTGAGAGTGACCCTGAGTTTGCGGCCTCAAGTGGAATGGACACCACGATACCCTGACTCGAAATAACGCCGGATATCCCTGCAGTGACTTGAATGCAGGCTCGTCTTGCATCTCCCAAGACGAAAGGATGTCTGAATCCCCTGTGGAGACCACAGAGAAATACCTAGTTCCCCACCTCATCGCGACCGGAAGCCTCACATCCTTTGAAAACTCCAGAGGGACGCTGAGATCAGTGCCTCCAAAGGAGACGATGCCTGACTCCTCGTGAAACTTGATAGGAGTCCCAGGATTCCTGTGGCACGTGGAAAGGGAACCTTGGTCTCCCGCCTCAGCTGGAGAGGCGTCCCAATTGCCCTGCCAAGCCTCGAGGAGAATCCCGAGGTGTCCCTCGCAACTAGGCAGGAGTCCTGTCGTCGCTGAACAAACACGTGTGTGGAAGGGCCATCCCCGTCGTAACTCGAGAATATACCCCAGGTTCCCGCCGCAACTCGAGAAAAACCATGAGACTTCCCCCTCGCCGCGAGATGAGGCCCGATTCCCCTGCACTGCGTGCAGAGCAATGCCGTGTTGCACATCACACAGGAAAGGAGCCTTGATTTCCTTGATGGCACTCCAGAGAAACCCCAAGAACACTGTTTCAAGGCTAGAGGGATCCTGAGGTCACTGTAGCAATACGAAAGAGCTCCGTGGACCACAAATCAACTGGAGATGAGAGGTTAGGCCCTGGCATCGACTCCAGAGGAATACCACCTTACCAAAAGCACCTCAAGAGGAGGCTTCTCTCAGCTGTAGATATGTGAGAGGTACCTTGAGTTTGCGGCCTCAAGTGGAATGGACACCGCGATGCCCTGACTCGAAATAAGGCCGGATATGCCTGCAGTGACTTAAATGCAGGCTCGTCTTGCATCTCCCAATTCGAAAGGATGTCTGCATTCCCTGTGGAGACAACAGAGAAAGACCTAGTTCCCCACCTCATCGCGACCGGAGGCCTCACATCCTTTGAAAACTCCAGAGGGACTCGGAGATCAGTGCCTCCAAAGGAGACGATGCCTGACTCCTCGTGAAACTTGATAGGAGTCCCAGGATTCCTGTGGCACGTGGAAAGGGACCCTTGGTCTCCCGCCTCAGCTGGAGAAGCGTCCCAAATGCCTGCCAAGCCTCGAGGAGAATCCCGAGTTGTCCCTCGCAACTAGGCAGGAGTCCTGACGTCGCTGAACAAACACGTGTGTCGAAGGGCCATCCCCGTCGTAACTCGAGAATATACCCCAGGTTCCCGCCGCAATTCGAGAAAAACCATGAGGCTTCCCCCTCGCCGCGAGATGAGGCCCGATTCCCCTGCACTGCGTGCAGAGCAATGCCGTGTTGCACATCACACATGAAAGGAGCCTTGATTTCCTTGATGGCACTCCAGAGAATCCCCAAGAACACTGTTTCAAGGCTAGAGGGATCCTGAGGTCACTGTAGCAACACGAAAGAGCTCCGTGGACCACAAATCAACTCGAGATGAGAGGTTAGTCCCTCTCTTCGACTCCAGAGGAATACCACCTTACCACAAGCACCTCAAGAGGAGGCTTCTCTCAGCTCTAGGTATGTGAGAGGGACCCTGAGTTTGCGGCCTCAAGTGGAATGGACACCGCGATGCCCTGACTCGAAATAAGGCTGGATATGCCTGCAGTGACATGAATGCAGGCTCGTCTTGCATCTCCCAAGACGAAAGGATGTCTGAATCCCCTGTGGAGACCACAGAGAAAGACCTAGTTTCCCACCTCATCGCGACCGGAGGCCTCACATCCTTTGAAAACTCCAGAGGGACGCAGAGATCAGTGCCTCCAAAGGAGACGATGCCTGACTCCTCGTGAAACTTGATAGGAGTCCCAGGATTCCTGTGGCACGTGGAAAGGGACCCTTGGTCTCCCGCCTCAGCTGGAGAGGCGTCCCAATTGCCCTGCCAAGCCTCGAGAAGAATCCCTAGTTGTCCCTCGTAACTAGGCAGGAGTCCAGACGTCGCTGAACAAACACGTGTGTCGAAGGGCCATCCTCGTCGTAACTCGAGAATATACCCCAGGTTCCCGCCGCAACTCCAGAAAAACCATGAGACTTCCCCCTTGCCGCGAGATGAGGCCCGATTCCCCTGCACTGCTTGCAGAGCAATGCCGTGTTGCACATCACACAGGAAAGGAGCCTTGATTTCCTTGATGGCACTCCAGAGAAAGCCCAAGAACACTGTTTCAAGGCTAGAGGGATCCTGAGGTCACTGTAGCAACAAGAAAGAGCTCCGTGGACAACAAATCAACTCGAGATGAGAGGTTAGTCCCTCTCTTCGACTCCAGAGGAATACCACCTTACCACAAGCACCTCAAGAGGAGGCTTCTCTCAGCTCTAGGTATGTGAGAGGGACCCTGAGTTTGCGGCCTCAATTGGAATGGACACCGCGATGCCCTGACTCGAAATAAGGCTGGATATGCCTGCAGTGACATGAATGCAGGCTCGTCTTGCATCTCCCAAGATTAAAGGATGTCTGAATCCCCTGTGGAGACCACAGAGAAAGACCTAGTTTCCCACCTCATCGCGACCGGAGGCCTCACATACTTTGAAAACTCCAAAGGGACACGGAGATCAGTGCCTCCAAAGGAGACGATGCCTGACTCCTCGTGAAACTTGATAGGAGTCCCAGGATTCCTGTGGCATGTGGAAAGGGACCCTTGGTCTCCCGCCTCAGCTGGAGAGGCGTCCCAATTGCCCTGCCAAGCCTCGAGGAGAATCCCGAGTTGTCTCGCGCAATTAGGCAGGAGTCCTGAGGTCGCCGAACAAGCACGTGGGTGGAAGGGCCATCCCCGTCGTAACTCGAGAATATACCCCAGGTTCCCGCCGCAACTCGAGAAAAACCATGAGACTTCCCCCTCGCCGCGAGATGAGGCCCGATTCCCCTGCACTTCGTGCAGAGCAATGCCGTGTTGCACATCACACAGGAAAGCAGCCTTGATTTCCTTGATGGCACTCCAGAGAAAGCCCAAGAACACTGTTTCAAGGCTAGAGGGATCCTGAGGTCACTGTAGCAACACGAAAGAGCTCCGTGGACAACAAATCAACTCGAGATGAGAGGTTAGTCCCTCTCTTCGACTCCAGAGGAATACCACCTTACCACAAGCACCTCAAGAGGAAGCTTCTCTCAGCTCTAGGTATGTGAGAGTGACCCTGAGTTTGCGGCCTCAAGTGGAATGGAAACCACGATACCCTAACTCGAAATAACGCCGGATATCCCTGCAGTGACTTGAATGCAGGCTCGTCTTGCATCTCCCAAGACGAAAGGATGTCTGAATCCCCTGTGGAGACCACAGAGAAATACCTAGTTCCCCACCTCATCGCGACCGAAAGCCTCACATCCTTTGAAAACTCCAGAGGGACGCTGAAATCAGTGCCTCCAAAGGAGACGATGCCTGACTCCTCGTGAAACTTGATAGGAGTCCCAGGATTCCTGTGGCACGTGGAAAGGGAACCTTGGTCTCCCGCCTCAGCTGGAGAGGCGTCCCAATTGCCCTGCCAAGCCTCGAGGAGAATCCCGAGGTGTCCCTCACAACTAGGCAGGAGTCCTGTCGTCGCTGAACAAACACGTGTGTGGAAGGGCCATCCCCGTCGTAACTCGAGAATATACCCCAGGTTCCCGCCGCAACTCGAGAAAAACCATGAGACTTCCCCCTCGCCGCGAGATGAGGCCCGATTCCCCTGCACTGCGTGCAGAGCAATGCCGTGTTGCACATCACACAGGAAAGGAGCCTTGATTTCCTTGATGGCACTCCAGAGAAACCCCAAGAACACTGTTTCAAGGCTAGAGGGATCCTGAGGTCAATGTAGCAATACGAAAGAGCTCCGTGGACCACAAATCAACTGGAGATGAGAGGTTAGGCCCTGGCATCGACTCCAGAGGAATACCACCTTACCAAAAGCACCTCAAGAGGAGGCTTCTCTCAGCTGTAGATATGTGAGAGGTACCTTGAGTTTGCGGCCTCAAGTGGAATGGACACCGCGATGCCCTGACTCGAAATAAGGCCGGATATGCCTGCAGTGACTTAAATGCAGGCTCGTCTTGCATCTCCCAATTCGAAAGGATGTCTGCATTCCCTGTGGAGACCACAGAGAAAGACCTAGTTCCCCACCTCATCGCGACCGGAGGCCTCACATCCTTTGAAAACTCCAGAGGGACTCGGAGATCAGTGCCTCCAAAGGAGACGATGCCTGACTCCTCGTGAAACTTGATAGGAGTCCCAGGATTCCTGTGGCACGTGTAAAGGGACCCTTGGTCTCCCGCCTCAGCTGGAGAAGCGTCCCAAATGCCTGCCGAGCCTCGAGGAGAATCCCGAGTTGTCCCTCGCAACTAGGCAGGAGTCCTGACGTCGCTGAACAAACACGTGTGTCGAAGGGCCATCCCCGTCGTAACTCGAGAATATACCCCAGGTTCCCGCCGCAATTCGAGAAAAACCATGAGGCTTCCCCCTCGCCGCGAGATGAGGCCCGATTCCCCTGCACTGCGTGCAGAGCAATGCCGTGTTGCACATCACACATGAAAGGAGCCTTGATTTCCTTGATGGCACTCCAGAGAATCCCCAAGAACACTGTTTCAAGGCTAGAGGGATCCTGAGGTCACTGTAGCAACACGAAAGAGCTCCGTGGACCACAAATCAACTCGAGATGAGAGGTTAGTCCCTCTCTTCGACTCCAGAGGAATACCACCTTACCACAAGCACCTCAAGAGGAGGCTTCTCTCAGCTCTAGGTATGTGAGAGGGACCCTGAGTTTGCGGCCTCAAGTGGAATGGACACCGCGATGCCCTGACTCGAAATAAGGCTGGATATGCCTGCAGTGACATGAATGCAGGCTCGTCTTGCATCTCCCAAGACGAAAGGATGTCTGAATCCCCTGTGGAGACCACAGAGAAAGACCTAGTTTCCCACCTCATCGCGACCGGAAGCCTCACATCCTTTGAAAACTCCAGAGGGACGCAGAGATCAGTGCCTCCAAAGGAGACGATGCCTGACTCCTCGTGAAACTTGATAGGAGTCCCAGGATTCCTGTGGCACGTGGAAAGGGACCCTTGGTCTCCCGCCTCAGCTGGAGAGGCGTCCCAATTGCCCTGCCAAGCCTCGAGGAGAATCCCGAGTTGTCCCTCGTAACTAGGCAGGAGTCCAGACGTCGCTGAACAAACACGTGTGTCGAAGGGCCATCCTCGTCGTAACTCGAGAATATACCCCAGGTTCCCGCCGCAACTCCAGAAAAACCATGAGACTTCCCCCTTGCCGCGAGATGAGGCCCGATTCCCCTGCACTGCGTGCAGAGCAATGCCGTGTTGCACATCACACAGGAAAGTAGCCTTGATTTCCTTGATGGCACTCCAGAGAAAGCCCAAGAACACTGTTTCAAGGCTAGAGGGATCCTGAGGTCACTGTAGCAACAAGAAAGAGCTCCGTGGACAACAAATCAACTCGAGTTGAGAGGTTAGTCCCTCTCTTCGACTCCAGAGGAATACCACCTTACCACAAGCACCTCAAGAGGAGGCTTCTCTCAGCTCTAGGTATGTGAGAGGGACCCTGAGTTTGCGGCCTCAATTGGAATGGACACCGCGATGCCCTGACTCGAAATAAGGCTGGATATGCCTGCAGTGACATGAATGCAGGCTCGTCTTGCATCTCCCAAGATTAAAGGATGTCTGAATCCCCTGTGGAGACCACAGAGAAAGACCTAGTTTCCCACCTCATCGCGACCGGAGGCCTCACATACTTTGAAAACTCCAAAGGGACACGGAGATCAGTGCCTCCAAAGGAGACGATGCCTGACTCCTCGTGAAACTTGATAGGAGTCCCAGGATTCCTGTGGCATGTGGAAAGGGACCCTTGGTCTCCCGCCTCAGCTGGAGAGGCGTCCCAATTGCCCTGCCAAGCCTCGAGGAGAATCCCGAGTTGTCTCGCGCAATTAGGCAGGAGTCCTGAGGTCGCCGAACAAACACGTGTGTGGAAGGGCCATCCCCGTCGTAACTCGAGAATATACCCCAGGTTCCCGCCGCAACTCGAGAAAAACCATGAGACTTCCCCCTCGCCGTGAGATGAGGCCCGATTCCCCTGCACTGCGTGCAAAGCAATGCCGTGTTGCACATCACACAAGAACGGAGCCTTGATTTCCTTGATGGAACTCCAGAGAAAGCCCAAGAACACTGTTTCAAGGCTAGAGGGATCCTGAGGTCACTGTAGCAACACTAAAGAGCTCCGTGGACCAAGAATCAACTCGAGATGAGAGGTTAGTCCCTGGCTTCGACTCCAGAGGAATACCACCTTACCACAAGCACCTCAAGGGGAGGCTTCACTCAGCTCTAGGTATGTGAAAGGGACCCTGAGTTTGCGGCCTCAATTGGAATGGACACCGCGATGCCCTGACTCGAAATAAGGCCGGATATCCCTGCAGTGACTTGAATGCAGGCTCGTCTTGCATCTTCCAAGACGAAAGGATGTCTGAATCCCCTGAGGAGACCACAGAGAAAGACCTAGTTCCCCAGCTCATCGCGACCGGAGGCCTCACATCCTTTGAAAATTCCAGAGGGACGCGGAGATCAGTGCCTCCAAAGGAGACGATGCCTGACTCCTCGTGAAAGTTGATAGGAGTCCCAGGATTCCTGTGGCACGTGGAAAGGGACCCTTGGTCTCCCGCCTCAGCTGGAGAGGCTTCCCTTTTGCCCTGCCAAGCCTCGAGGAGAATCCCGAGTTGTTCCTCGCAACTAGGCAGGAGTCCTGACGTCGCTGAACAAACACGAGTGTGGAAGGACCATCCCTGTCGTAACTCGAGAATATACCCCAGGTTCCGGCCGCAACTCGAGAAAAACCATGAGACTTCCCCCTCGCCGCGAGATGAGGCCCGATTCCCCTGCAGTGCGTGCAGAGCAATGCCGTGTTGCACATCACACAGGAAAGGAGCCTTGATTTCCTTGATGGCACTCCAAAGAAACCCCAAGAACACTGTTTCAAGGCTAGAGGGATCCTGAGGTCACTGTAGCAACATGAAAGAGCTCCGGGGACGACAAATTAACTGGAGATGAGAGGTTACCCCCTGGCTTCGACTCCAGAGGAATACCACCTTACCACAACCACCTCAAGAGGAGGCTTCTCTCAGCTCTAGGTATGTGAGAGGGACCCTGAGTTTGCGGCCTCAAATGGAATGGACACCACGATGCCCTGACTCGAAATAAGGCCGGATATCCCTGCAGTGACTTGAATGCAGGCTCGTCTTGCATCTCCCAAGACGAAAGGTTGTCTGAATCCCCTGTGGAGACCATAAAGAAGACCTAGTTCCCCACCTCATCGTGACCGGAGGCCTCACATCCTTTGAAAACTTCAGAGGGACCAGGGATCAGTGCCTCCAAAGGAGACGATGCCTGACTCCTCGTGAAATTTGATAGGAGTCCCAGGATTCCTGTGACACGTGGAAAGGGACCCTTGGTCTCCCGCCTCAGCTGGAGAGGCGTCCCAATTGCCCTGCCAAGCCTCGAGGAGAATCCCGAGTTGTCCCTCGCAACCAGGCAGGAGTCCTGACGTCGCTAAACAAACACGTGTGTGGAAGGGCCATCCCCGTCGTAACTCGAGATTATAACCCAGGTTCCCGCCGCAACTCGAGAAAAACCATGAGACTTCCCCCTCGCCGCGAGATGAGGCCCGATTCCCATGCACTGCGTGCAAACCAATGCCGTGTTGCACATCACACAAGAACGGAGCCTTGATTTCCTTGATGGCACTCCAGAGAAAGCCCAAGAACACTGTTTCAAGGCTAGAGGGATCCTGAGGTCAATGTAGCAACATGAAAGTGCTCCGTGGACCCAAAATCAAGTCGAGATGAGAGGTAAGTCCCTGGCTTCGACTCCAGAGGAATACCACCTTACCACAAGCACCTTAAGAGGAGGCTTCTCTCAGCTCTAGGTATGTGAGAGGGACCCTGAGTTTGCGGCCTCAAGTGGAATGGACACCGCGATGCCCTGACTCAAAATAAGGCCGGATATCCCTGCAGTGACTTGAATGCAGGCTATCCTTGCATCTCTCAAGACGAAAGGATGTCTGAATCCCCTGTGGAGACCACAGAGAAAGACCTAGTTCTCCACCTCATCGCGACCGGAGACCTCACATGGTTTCAAAACTCCAGAGTGACGTGGAGATCAGTGCCTCCAAAGGAGACGATGCCTGACTCCTCGTGAAACTTGATAGGAGTCCCAGGATTCCTGTGGCACGTGGAAAGGGTCCCTTGGTCTCCCGCCTCAGCTGGAGAGGCGTCCCAATTGCCCTGCCAAGCCTCGAGGAGAATCCCGAGTTGTCCCTCGCAACTAGGCAGGAGTCCTGACGTCGCTGAACAAACACTTGTGTGGAAGGGCCATCCCTGTTGTAACTCGAAAATATACCCCAGTTTCCCGCCGCAACTCGAGAAAAACCATGAGACTTCCCCCTCGCCGCGAGATGAGGCCTGATTCCCCTGCACTGCGTGCAGAGCAATGCCCTGTTGCACATCACACAGGAAAGGATCCTTGATTTCCTTGATGGCACTCCAGAGAAACCCCAAGAACACTGTTTCAAGGCTAGAGGGATCCTGAGGTCACTGTAGCAACACGAAAGAGCTCCGTGGACCAAAAATCAACTCGAGATGAGAGGTTAGTCCCTGGCTTCGACTCCAGAGGAATACCACCTTACCAAAAGCACCTCAAGAGCAGGCTTCTCTCAGCTCTAGGTATGTGAGAGGGACCCTGAGTTTGCGGCCTCAAGTGGAATGGACACCGCGATGCCCTGACTCGAAATAAGGGCGGATATGCCTGCAGTGACTTGAATGCAGGCTCGTCTTGCATCTCCCAAGACGAAAGGATGTCTGAATCCCCTGTGGAGACCACAGAGAAAGACCTAGTTTCCCACCTCATCACGACCGGAGGCCTCACATCCTTTGAAAACTCCAGAGGTACGCGGAGATCAGTGCCTCCAAAGGAGACGATGCCTGACTCCTCGAGAAACTTGATAGGACCCCCTGGATTCCTGTGGCTCGTGGAAAGGGACCCTTGGTCTCCCGCCTCAGCTGGAGAGGCGTCCCAATTGCCCTGCCAAGCCTCGAGGAGAATCCCGAGTTGTCCCTCGCGACTAGGCAGGAGTCCTGACGTCACTGAACAAACACGTGTGTGGAAGGGCCATCCCCGTCGTAACTCGAGAATATACCCCAGGTTCCCGCCGCAACTCGAGAAAAACCATGAGGCTTCCCCCTCGCCGCGAGATGAGGCCCGATTCCCCAGCACTGCGTGCAGAGCAATGCCCTGTTGCACATCACACAGGAAAGGAGCATTGATTTCCTTGATGGCACTCCAGAGAAACCCCAAGAACACTGTTTCAAAGCTAGAGGGATCCTGAGGTCACTGTAGCAACACGAAAGAGCTCCGTGGACCAAAAATCAACTTGAGATGAGAGGTTAGTCCCTGGCTTCGACTCCAGAGGAATACCACCTTACCACAAGCACCTCAAGAGGAGGCTTCTCTCAGCTCTAGGTATGTGAGAGGGACCCTGAGTTTGCGGCCTCAAGTGGAATGGACACCGCGATGCCCTGACTCAAAATAAGGCCGGATATCCCTGCAGTGACTCGAATGCAGGCTTGTCTTGCATCTCCCAAGTCGAAAGGATGTCTGAATCCCCTGTGGAGACCACAGAGAAAGACCTATTTCCATACCTCATCCCGACCGGAGGCATCACATCCTTTGAAAACTCCAGAGGGACGCGGAGATCAGTGCCTCCAAAGGAGACGATGCCTGACTCCTCGTGAAACTTGATAGGAGTCCCAGGATTCCTGTGACACATGGAAAGGGACCCTTGGTCTCCCGCCTCAGCTGGAGAGGCGTCCCAATTGCCCTGCCAAGCCTCGAGGAGAATCCCGAGTTGTCCCTCGCAACTAGGCAGGAGTCCTGACGTCGCTGAACAAACGCGTGTGTGGAAGGGCCATCCCCGTCGTAACTCGAGATTATACCCCAGGTTCCCGGCGCAACTCGAGAAAAACCATGAGACTTCCCCCTCGCCACGAGATAAGGCCCGATTCCCCTGCACTGCGTGCAAAGCAATGCCGTGTTGCACATCACACAAGAACGGAGCCTTGATTTCCTTGATGGCACTCCAGAGAAAGCCCAAGAACACTGTTTCAAGGCTAGAGGGATCCTGAGGTCAATGTAGCAACACGAAAGAGCTCCGAGGACCACAAATCAACTCGAGATGAGAGGTTAGTCCCTGGCTTCGACTCCAGAGGAATACCACCTTACCACAAGCACCTCAAGAGGAGGCTTCTCTCAGCTCTAGGTATGTGAGAGGGACCCTGAGTTTGCGGCCTCAAGTAGAATGGACACTGCGATGCCCTGACTCGAAATAAGGCCGGATATCCCTGCAGTGACTTGAATGAAGGCTCGTCTTGCATCTCCCAAGACGAAAGGATGTCTGAATCCCCTGTGGAGACCACAGAGAAAGACCTAGTTCTGCACTTCATCGCGACCGGAGGCCTCACATCCTTTGAAAACTTCAGAGGGACCAGGGATCAGTGCCTCCAAAGGAGACGATGCCTGACTCCTCGTGAAATTTGATAGGAGTCCCAGGATTCCTGTGACACGTGGAAAGGGACCCTTGGTCTCCCGCCTCAGCTGGAGAGGCGTCCCAATTGCCCTGCCAAGCCTCGAGGAGAATCCCGAGTTGTCCCTCGCAACCAGGCAGGAGTCCTGACGTCGCTAAACAAACACGTGTGTGGAAGGGCCATCCCCGTCGTAACTCGAGATTATAACCCAGGTTCCCGCCGCAACTCGAGAAAAACCATGAGACTTCCCCCTCGCCGCGAGATGAGGCCCGATTCCCATGCACTGCGTGCAAACCAATGCCGTGTTGCACATCACACAAGAACGGAGCCTTGATTTCCTTGATGGCACTCCAGAGAAAGCCCAAGAACACTGTTTCAAGGCTAGAGGGATCCTGAGGTCAATGTAGCAACATGAAAGTGCTCCGTGGACCCAAAATCAAGTCGAGATGAGAGGTAAGTCCCTGGCTTCGACTCCAGAGGAATACCACCTTACCACAAGCACCTTAAGAGGAGGCTTCTCTCAGCTCTAGGTATGTGAGAGGGACCCTGAGTTTGCGGCCTCAAGTGGAATGGACACCGCGATGCCCTGACTCAAAATAAGGCCGGATATCCCTGCAGTGACTTGAATGCAGGCTATCCTTGCATCTCTCAAGACGAAAGGATGTCTGAATCCCCTGTGGAGACCACAGAGAAAGACCTAGTTCTCCACCTCATCGCGACCGGAGACCTCACATGGTTTCAAAACTCCAGAGTGACGTGGAGATCAGTGCCTCCAAAGGAGACGATGCCTGACTCCTCGTGAAACTTGATAGGAGTCCCAGGATTCCTGTGGCACGTGGAAAGGGTCCCTTGGTCTCCCGCCTCAGCTGGAGAGGCGTCCCAATTGCCCTGCCAAGCCTCGAGGAGAATCCCGAGTTGTCCCTCGCAACTAGGCAGGAGTCCTGACGTCGCTGAACAAACACTTGTGTGGAAGGGCCATCCCTGTTGTAACTCGAAAATATACCCCAGTTTCCCGCCGCAACTCGAGAAAAACCATGAGACTTCCCCCTCGCCGCGAGATGAGGCCTGATTCCCCTGCACTGCGTGCAGAGCAATGCCCTGTTGCACATCACACAGGAAAGGATCCTTGATTTCCTTGATGGCACTCCAGAGAAACCCCAAGAACACTGTTTCAAGGCTAGAGGGATCCTGAGGTCACTGTAGCAACACGAAAGAGCTCCGTGGACCAAAAATCAACTCGAGATGAGAGGTTAGTCCCTGGCTTCGACTCCAGAGGAATACCACCTTACCAAAAGCACCTCAAGAGCAGGCTTCTCTCAGCTCTAGGTATGTGAGAGGGACCCTGAGTTTGCGGCCTCAAGTGGAATGGACACCGCGATGCCCTGACTCGAAATAAGGGCGGATATGCCTGCAGTGACTTGAATGCAGGCTCGTCTTGCATCTCCCAAGACGAAAGGATGTCTGAATCCCCTGTGGAGACCACAGAGAAAGACCTAGTTTCCCACCTCATCACGACCGGAGGCCTCACATCCTTTGAAAACTCCAGAGGTACGCGGAGATCAGTGCCTCCAAAGGAGACGATGCCTGACTCCTCGAGAAACTTGATAGGTCCCCCTGGATTCCTGTGGCTCGTGGAAAGGGACCCTTGGTCTCCCGCCTCAGCTGGAGAGGCGTCCCAATTGCCCTGCCAAGCCTCGAGGAGAATCCCGAGTTGTCCCTCGCGACTAGGCAGGAGTCCTGACGTCACTGAACAAACACGTGTGTGGAAGGGCCATCCCCGTCGTAACTCGAGAATATACCCCAGGTTCCCGCCGCAACTCGAGAAAAACCATGAGGCTTCCCCCTCGCCGCGAGATGAGGCCCGATTCCCCAGCACTGCGTGCAGAGCAATGCCCTGTTGCACATCACACAGGAAAGGAGCATTGATTTCCTTGATGGCACTCCAGAGAAACCCCAAGAACACTGTTTCAAAGCTAGAGGGATCCTGAGGTCACTGTAGCAACACGAAAGAGCTCCGTGGACCAAAAATCAACTTGAGATGAGAGGTTAGTCCCTGGCTTCGACTCCAGAGGAATACCACCTTACCACAAGCACCTCAAGAGGAGGCTTCTCTCAGCTCTAGGTATGTGAGAGGGACCCTGAGTTTGCGGCCTCAAGTGGAATGGACACCGCGATGCCCTGACTCAAAATAAGGCCGGATATCCCTGCAGTGACTCGAATGCAGGCTTGTCTTGCATCTCCCAAGTCGAAAGGATGTCTGAATCCCCTGTGGAGACCACAGAGAAAGACCTATTTCCATACCTCATCCCGACCGGAGGCATCACATCCTTTGAAAACTCCAGAGGGACGCGGAGATCAGTGCCTCCAAAGGAGACGATGCCTGACTCCTCGTGAAACTTGATAGGAGTCCCAGGATTCCTGTGACACATGGAAAGGGACCCTTGGTCTCCCGCCTCAGCTGGAGAGGCGTCCCAATTGCCCTGCCAAGCCTCGAGGAGAATCCCGAGTTGTCCCTCGCAACTAGGCAGGAGTCCTGACGTCGCTGAACAAACGCGTGTGTGGAAGGGCCATCCCCGTCGTAACTCGAGATTATACCCCAGGTTCCCGGCGCAACTCGAGAAAAACCATGAGACTTCCCCCTCGCCACGAGATAAGGCCCGATTCCCCTGCACTGCGTGCAAAGCAATGCCGTGTTGCACATCACACAAGAACGGAGCCTTGATTTCCTTGATGGCACTCCAGAGAAAGCCCAAGAACACTGTTTCAAGGCTAGAGGGATCCTGAGGTCAATGTAGCAACACGAAAGAGCTCCGAGGACCACAAATCAACTCGAGATGAGAGGTTAGTCCCTGGCTTCGACTCCAGAGGAATACCACCTTACCACAAGCACCTCAAGAGGAGGCTTCTCTCAGCTCTAGGTATGTGAGAGGGACCCTGAGTTTGCGGCCTCAAGTAGAATGGACACTGCGATGCCCTGACTCGAAATAAGGCCGGATATCCCTGCAGTGACTTGAATGAAGGCTCGTCTTGCATCTCCCAAGACGAAAGGATGTCTGAATCCCCTGTGGAGACCACAGAGAAAGACCTAGTTCTGCACTTCATCGCGACCGGAGGCCTCACATCCTTTGAAAACTCCAGAGGGACGCGGAGATCAGTGCCTCCAAAGGAGACGATGCCTGACTCCTCCTGAAACTTGATAGGAGTCCCAGGATTCCTGTGGCATGTGAAAAGGGATCCTTGGTCTCCCGCCTCAGCTAGAGAGGCGTCCCAATTGCCCTGCGAAGCCTCGAGGAGAATCCCGAGTTGTCCCTGGCAACTAAGCAGGAGTCCTGACGTCGCTGAACAAACACGTGTGTGGAAGGGCCATCCCCGTCGTAACTCGAGAATATACCCCAGGTTCCGGGCGCAAATAGAGAAAAACCATAAGACTTCCCCCTCGCCCCGAGATGACACCCGATTCCGCTGCACTGCGTGCAGGGAAATTCCGTGTTGCACATCTCACAGGAAAGGAGCCTTGATTTCCTTGATGGCACTTCAGAGAAACCCCAAGAACACTGTTTCAAGGCTAGAGGAATCCTGAGGTCACTGTAGCAACACGAAGGAGCACCGTGGACCAAAAATCAACTCGAGATGAGAGGTTAGTCCCTGGCTTCGACTCCAGAGGAATAACCCCTTACCACAAGCACCTCAAGAGGAGGCTTCTCTCAGCTCTAGGTATGTGAGAGGGACCCTGAGTTTGCGGGCTCAAGTGGAATGGACACCACGATGCCCTGACTCGAAATAAGGCCGGATATCCCTGCTGTGACTTGAATGCCGGTGCGTCTTGCATCTCCCAAGACGAAAGGATGTCTGAATTCCCTGTGGAGACCACAGAGAAAGACCTAGTTCCCCACCTCATCGCCACCGGAGGCCTCACATCCTTTGAAAACTCCAGAGGGACGCGGAGATCAGTGCCTCCAAAGGAGACGATGCCTGACTCCTCGTGAAACTTGATAGGAGTCCCAGGATTCCTGTGGCACGTGGAAAGGGAGCCTTGGTCTCCCGCCTCAGCTGGAGAGGCGTCCCAATTGCCCTGCCAAGCCTCGAGGAAAGTCCCGAGTTGTCCCTCGCAACTAGGCAGGAGTCCTAACGTCGCTGAACAAACACATGTGTGGAAGGGCCATCCCCGTCGTAACTCGAGAATATACCCCAGGTTCCCGCCGCAACTCGAGAAAAACCTTGAGACTTCCCCCTCGCCGGCAGATGAGGCGCGATTCCCCTGCACTGAGTGCAGAGCAATTCCGAGTTGCACATCACACGGGAAAGGAGCCTTGATTTCCTTGTTGGCACTCCAGAGAAACCCCAAGAACACTGTTTCAAGGCTAGAGAGATCCTAAGGTCACTGTAGCAACACGAAAGAGCTCCATGGAACAAAAATCAACTCGAGATGAGAGGTTATTCCCTGTCTTTGACTCCAGAGGAATACCACCTTACCACAAGCACCTCAAGAGGAGGCTTCTCTCAGCTCTAGGTATGTGAGAGGGACCCTGAGTTGGCGGCCTGAAGGTGAATGGACACCGCGATGGCCTGAGTCGAAATATGGCCGGATATTCCTGCAGTGACTTGAATGCAGGCTCGTCTTGCATCTCCCAAGACGAAAGGATGTCTGAATCCCCTGTGGAGACCACAGAGAAACACCTAGTTCGCCACCTCATCGCGACCGGAGGCCTCACATCCTTTGAAAACTCCAGAGGGTCGCGGAGATCAGTGCCTTCCTAGGAGACGATGCCTGACTCCTCCTGAAACTTGATAGGAGTCCCAGGATTCCTGTGGCACGTGGAAAGGGACACTTTTTCTACCGCCTTAGCCGGAGAGGCCTCCCAAATGCCCTGCCAAGCCTCGAGGAGAATCCCGAGTTGTCCCTTGCAACTAGGCAGGAGGCTGATCAAACACGTGTGTGGAAGGGCCATCCCCTTCATAACTCGAGAATATACCCCAGTTTCCCGCCGCAACTCGAGAAAAACCATGAGACTTCCCCCTCGCCGCGAGATGAGGCCCGATTCCCCTGCAGTTCGTGCAGAGGAATGCCGTGTTGCACATCACACAGGAAAGGAGCCTTGATTTCCTTGATGGCACTCCAAAGAAACCCCAAGAACACTGTTTCATGGCTAGAGGGATCCTGAGGTCACTGTAGCAACACGAAAGAGCTCCGGGGACCAAAAATCAACTGGAGATGAGAGGTTACGCCCTGGCTTCGACTCCAGAGGAATACCACCTTACCACAAGCACCTCTAGAGGAGGCTTCTCTCAGCTCTAGGTATGTGAGAGGGACCCTGAGTTTGCGGCCTCAAGTGGAATGGAAACCGTGATGCCCTGACTTGACATAAGGCCAGATATGCCTGAAGTGACTTGAATGCAGGCTCGTCTTGCATCTCCCAAGATGAAAGGATGTCTGAATCCCCTGTGGAGACCACAGAGAAAGACCTAGTTCCCCACCTCATCGCGACCGGAGGCCTCACATCCTTTGAAAACTCCAGAGGGACGCGGAGATCAGTGCCTCCAAAGGAGACGATGCCTGACTCCTCGTGAAACTTCATAGGAGTCCCAGGATTCCTGTGAAACGTGGAAAGGGACACTTGGTCTCCCGCCTCAGCTGGAGAGGCGTCCCAATTGCCCTGCCAAGCCTCGAGGAGAATCCCGAGTTGGCCCTCGCAACTAGGCAGGAGTCCTGACGTCGCTGAACAAACACGTGTGTGGAAGGGCCATCCCCGTCGTAACTCGAGATTATAACCTAGGTTCCCGCCGCAACTCGAGAAAAACCATGAGACTTCCCCCTCGCCGTGAGATGAGGCCCGATTCCCCTGCACTGCGTGCAAAGCAATGCCGTGTTGCACATCACACAAGAACGGAGCCTTGATTTCCTTGATGGAACTCCAGAGAAAGCCCAAGAACACTGTTTCAAGGCTAGAGGGATCCTGAGGTCACTGTAGCAACACTAAAGAGCTCCGTGGACCAAGAATCAACTCGAGATGAGAGGTGAGTCCCTGGCTTCGACTCCAGAGGAATACCACCTTACCACAAGCACCTCAAGGGGAGGCTTCACTCAGCTCTAGGTATGTGAAAGGGACCCTGAGTTTGCGGCCTCAATTGGAATGGACACCGCGATGCCCTGACTCGAAATAAGGCCGGATATCCCTGCAGTGACTTGAATGCAGGCTCGTCTTGCATCTTCCAAGACGAAAGGATGTCTGAATCTCCTGAGGAGACCACAGAGAAAGACCTAGTTCCCCACCTCATCGCGACCGGAGGCCTCACATCCTTTGAAAATTCCAGAGGGACGCGGAGATCAGTGCCTCCAAAGGAGACGATGCCTGACTCCTCGTGAAAGTTGATAGGAGTCCCAGGATTCCTGTGGCACGTGGAAAGGGACCCTTGGTCTCCCGCCTCAGCTGGAGAGGCTTCCCTTTTGCCCTGCCAAGCCTCGAGGAGAATCCCGAGTTGTTCCTCGCAACTAGGCAGGAGTCCTGACGTCGCTGAACAAACACGAGTGTGGAAGGACCATCCCTGTCGTAACTCGAGAATATACCCCAGGTTCCGGCCGCAACTCGAGAAAAACCATGAGACTTCCCCCTCGCCGCGAGATGAGGCCCGATTCCCCTGCAGTGCGTGCAGAGCAATGCCGTGTTGCACATCACACAGGAAAGGAGCCTTGATTTCCTTGATGGCACTCCAAAGAAACCCCAAGAACACTGTTTCAAGGCTAGAGGTATCCTGAGGTCACTGTAGCAACATGAAAGAGCTCCGGGGACGACAAATTAACTGGAGATGAGAGGTTACCCCCTGGCTTCGACTCCAGAGGAATACCACCTTACCACAACCACCTCAAGAGGAGGCTTCTCTCAGCTCTAGGTATGTGAGAGGGACCCTGAGTTTGCGGCCTCAAATGGAATGGACACCACGATGCCCTGACTCGAAATAAGGCCGGATATCCCTGCAGTGACTTGAATGCAGGCTCGTCTTGCATCTCCCAAGACGAAAGGATGTCTGAATCCCCTGTGGAGACCATAAAGAAGACCTAGTTCCCCACCTCATCGTGACCGGAGGCCTCACATCCTTTGAAAACTTCAGAGGGACCAGGGATCAGTGCCTCCAAAGGAGACGATGCCTGACTCCTCGTGAAATTTGATAGGAGTCCCAGGATTCCTGTGACACGTGGAAAGGGACCCTTGGTCTCCCGCCTCAGCTGGAGAGGCGTCCCAATTGCCCTGCCAAGCCTCGAGGAGAATCCCGAGTTGTCCCTCGCAACCAGGCAGGAGTCCTGACGTCGCTAAACAAACACGTGTGTGGAAGGGCCATCCCCGTCGTAACTCGAGATTATAACCCAGGTTCCCGCCGCAACTCGAGAAAAACCATGAGACTTCCCCCTCGCCGCGAGATGAGGCCCGATTCCCATGCACTGCGTGCAAACCAATGCCGTGTTGCACATCACACAAGAACGGAGCCTTGATTTCCTTGATGGCACTCCAGAGAAAGCCCAAGAACACTGTTTCAAGGCTAGAGGGATCCTGAGGTCAATGTAGCAACATGAAAGTGCTCCGTGGACCCAAAATCAAGTCGAGATGAGAGGTAAGTCCCTGGCTTCGACTCCAGAGGAATACCACCTTACCACAAGCACCTTAAGAGGAGGCTTCTCTCAGCTCTAGGTATGTGAGAGGGACCCTGAGTTTGCGGCCTCAAGTGGAATGGACACCGCGATGCCCTGACTCGAAATAAGGCCGGATATCCCTGCAGTGACTTGAATGCAGGCTCGTTTTCCATCTCCCAAGACGAAAGGATGTCTGAATCCCCTGTGGAGACCATAAAGAAAGACCTAGTTCCCCACCTCATCGCGACTGGAGGCCTCACATCCTTTGAAAACTCCAGAGGGACGCGGAGATCACTGCCTCCCAAGGAGACGATGCCTGACTCCTCGTGAAACTTGATAGGAGTCCCAGGATTCCTGTGGCACGTGGAAAGGGAGCCTTGGTCTCCCGCCTCAGCTGGAGAGGCGTCCCAATTGTCCTGCCAAGCCTCGAGGAGAATCCCGTGTTGACCCTCGCAACTAGGAAGGAGTCCTGACATCGCTGAACAAACACGTGTGTGGAAGGGCCATCCCCGTCGTAACTCGAGAATATACCCAAGGTTCCCGCCGCAACTCGAGAAAAACCATGAGACTTCCCCCTCGCCACGAGATGAGGCCCGATTCCCCTGCACTGCGTGTAGAGCAATGCCGTGTTGCACATCACACAGGAAAGGAGCCTTGATTTCCCTGATGGCACTCCAGAGAAACCCCAAAAACACTGTTTCAAGGCTAGAGGGATCCTGAGGTCACTGTAGCAACACGAAAGAGCTCCGTGGACCAAGAATCAACTCGAGATGAGAGGTTAGTCCCTGGCTTCGACTCCAGAGGAATACCACCTTACCACAAGCACCTCAAGAGGAGGCTTCACTCAGCTCTAGGTATGTGAAAGGGACCCTGAGTTTGCGGCCTCAAGTGGATTGGACAACGCGATGCCCTGACTCGAAATAAGGCCGGATATCCCTGCAGTGACTTGAATGCAGGCTCGTCTTGCATCTTCCAAGAGGAAAGGATGTCTGAATCCCCTGAGGAGACCACAGAGAAAGACCTAGTTCCCCAGCTCATCGCGACCGGAGGCCTCACATCCTTTGAAAATTCCAGAGGGACGCGGAGATCAGTGCCTCCAAAGGAGACGATGCCTGACTCCTCGTGAAACTTGATAGGAGTCCCAGGATTCCTGTGGCACGTGGAAAGGGACCCTTGGTCTCCCGCCTCAGCTGGAGAGGCGTCCCAATTGCCCTGCCAAGCCTCGAGGAAAGTCCCGAGTTGTCCCTCGCAACTAGGCAGGTGTCCTAACGTCGCTGAACAAACACATGTGTGGAAGGGCCATCCCCGTCGTAACTCGAGAATATACCCCAGGTTCCCGCCGCAACTCGAGAAAAACCTTGAGACTTCCCCCTCGCCGGCAGATGAGGCGCGATTCCCCTGCACTGAGTGCAGAGCAATTCCGAGTTGCACATCACACGGGAAAGGAGCCTTGATTTCCTTGTTGGCACTCCAGAGAAACCCCAAGAACACTGTTTCAAGGCTAGAGAGATCCTAAGGTCACTGTAGCAACACGAAAGAGCTCCATGGAACAAAAATCAACTCGAGATGAGAGGTTATTCCCTGTCTTTGACTCCAGAGGAATACCACCTTACCACAAGCACCTCAAGAGGAGGCTTCTCTCAGCTCTAGGTATGTGAGAGGGACCCTGAGTTGGCGGCCTGAAGGTGAATGGACACCGCGATGGCCTGAGTCGAAATATGGCCGGATATTCCTGCAGTGACTTGAATGCAGGCTCGTCTTGCATCTCCCAAGACGAAAGGATGTCTGAATCCCCTGTGGAGACCACAGAGAAACACCTAGTTCGCCACCTCATCGCGACCGGAGGCCTCACATCCTTTGAAAACTCCAGAGGGTCGCGGAGATCAGTGCCTTCCTAGGAGACGATGCCTGACTCCTCCTGAAACTTGATAGGAGTCCCAGGATTCCTGTGGCACGTGGAAAGGGACACTTTTTCTACCGCCTTAGCCGGAGAGGCCTCCCAAATGCCCTGCCAAGCCTCGAGGAGAATCCCGAGTTGTCCCTCGCAACTAGGCAGGAGGCTGATCAAACACGTGTGTGGAAGGGCCATCCCCTTCATAACTCGAGAATATACCCCAGTTTCCCGCCGCAACTCGAGAAAAACCATGAGACTTCCCCCTCGCCGCGAGATGAGGCCCGATTCCCCTGCAGTTCGTGCAGAGGAATGCCGTGTTGCACATCACACAGGAAAGGAGCCTTGATTTCCTTGATGGCACTCCAAAGAAACCCCAAGAACACTGTTTCATGGCTAGAGGGATCCTGAGGTCACTGTAGCAACACGAAAGAGCTCCGGGGACCAAAAATCAACTGGAGATGAGAGGTTACGCCCTGGCTTCGACTCCAGAGGAATACCACCTTACCACAAGCACCTCTAGAGGAGGCTTCTCTCAGCTCTAGGTATGTGAGAGGGACCCTGAGTTTGCGGCCTCAAGTGGAATGGAAACCGTGATGCCCTGACTTGACATAAGGCCAGATATGCCTGAAGTGACTTGAATGCAGGCTCGTCTTGCATCTCCCAAGATGAAAGGATGTCTGAATCCCCTGTGGAGACCACAGAGAAAGACCTAGTTTCCCACCTCATCGCGACCGGAGGCCTCACATCCTTTGAAAACTCCAGAGGTACGCGGAGATCAGTGCCTCCAAAGGAGACGATGCCTGACTCCTCGTGAATCTTCATAGGAGTCCCAGGATTCCTGTGAAACGTGGAAAGGGACACTTGGTCTCCCGCCTCAGCTGGAGAGGCGTCCCAATTGCCCTGCCAAGCCTCGAGGAGAATCCCGAGTTGGCCCTCGCAACTAGGCAGGAGTCCTGACGTCGCTGAACAAACACGTGTGTGGAAGGGCCATCCCCGTCGTAACTCGAGATTATAACCTAGGTTCCCGCCGCAACTCGAGAAAAACCATGAGACTTCCCCCTCGCCGTGAGATGAGGCCCGATTCCCCTGCACTGCGTGCAAAGCAATGCCGTGTTGCACATCACACAAGAACGGAGCCTTGATTTCCTTGATGGAACTCCAGAGAAAGCCCAAGAACACTGTTTCAAGGCTAGAGGGATCCTGAGGTCACTGTAGCAACACTAAAGAGCTCCGTGGACCAAGAATCAACTCGAGATGAGAGGTTAGTCCCTGGCTTCGACTCCAGAGGAATACCACCTTACCACAAGCACCTCAAGGGGAGGCTTCACTCAGCTCTAGGTATGTGAAAGGGACCCTGAGTTTGCGGCCTCAATTGGAATGGACACCGCGATGCCCTGACTCGAAATAAGGCCGGATATCCCTGCAGTGACTTGAATGCAGGCTCGTCTTGCATCTTCCAAGACGAAAGGATGTCTGAATCCCCTGAGGAGACCACAGAGAAAGACCTAGTTCCCCAGCTCATCGCGACCGGAGGCCTCACATCCTTTGAAAATTCCAGAGGGACGCGGAGATCAGTGCCTCCAAAGGAGACGATGCCTGACTCCTCGTGAAAGTTGATAGGAGTCCCAGGATTCCTGTGGCACGTGGAAAGGGACCCTTGGTCTCCCGCCTCAGCTGGAGAGGCTTCCCTTTTGCCCTGCCAAGCCTCGAGGAGAATCCCGAGTTGTTCCTCGCAACTAGGCAGGAGTCCTGACGTCGCTGAACAAACACGAGTGTGGAAGGACCATCCCTGTCGTAACTCGAGAATATACCCCAGGTTCCGGCCGCAACTCGAGAAAAACCATGAGACTTCCCCCTCGCCGCGAGATGAGGCCCGATTCCCCTGCAGTGCGTGCAGAGCAATGCCGTGTTGCACATCACACAGGAAAGGAGCCTTGATTTCCTTGATGGCACTCCAAAGAAACCCCAAGAACACTGTTTCAAGGCTAGAGGTATCCTGAGGTCACTGTAGCAACATGAAAGAGCTCCGGGGACGACAAATTAACTGGAGATGAGAGGTTACCCCCTGGCTTCGACTCCAGAGGAATACCACCTTACCACAACCACCTCAAGAGGAGGCTTCTCTCAGCTCTAGGTATGTGAGAGGGACCCTGAGTTTGCGGCCTCAAATGGAATGGACACCACGATGCCCTGACTCAAAATAAGGCCGGATATCCCTGCAGTGACTTGAATGCAGGCTCGTCTTGCATCTCCCAAGACGAAAGGATGTCTGAATCCCCTGTGGAGACCATAAAGAAGACCTAGTTCCCCACCTCATCGTGACCGGAGGCCTCACATCCTTTGAAAACTTCAGAGGGACCAGGGATCAGTGCCTCCAAAGGAGACGATGCCTGACTCCTCGTGAAATTTGATAGGAGTCCCAGGATTCCTGTGACACATGGAAAGGGACCCTTGGTCTCCCGCCTCAGCTGGAGAGGCGTCCCAATTGCCCTGCCAAGCCTCGAGGAGAATCCCGAGTTGTCCCTCGCAACCAGGCAGGAGTCCTGACGTCGCTAAACAAAAACGTGTGTGGAAGGGCCATCCCCGTCGTAACTCGAGATTATAACCCAGGTTCCCGCCGCAACTCGAGAAAAACCATGAGACTTCCCCCTCGCCGCGAGATGAGGCCCGATTCCCATGCACTGCGTGCAAACCAATGCCGTGTTGCACATCACACAAGAACGGAGCCTTGATTTCCTTGATGGCACTCCAGAGAAAGCCCAAGAACACTGTTTCAAGGCTAGAGGGATCCTGAGGTCAATGTAGCAACATGAAAGTGCTCCGTGGACCCAAAATCAAGTCGAGATGAGAGGTAAGTCCCTGGCTTCGACTCCAGAGGAATACCACCTTACCACAAGCACCTTAAGAGGAGGCTTCTCTCAGCTCTAGGTATGTGAGAGGGACCCTGAGTTTGCGGCCTCAAGTGGAATGGACACCGCGATGCCCTGACTCGAAATAAGGCCGGATATCCCTGCAGTGACTTGAATGCAGGCTCGTTTTCCATCTCCCAAGACGAAAGGATGTCTGAATCCCCTGTGGAGACCATAAAGAAAGACCTAGTTCCCCACCTCATCGCGACTGGAGGCCTCACATCCTTTGAAAACTCCAGAGGGACGCGGAGATCACTGCCTCCCAAGGAGACGATGCCTGACTCCTCGTGAAACTTGATAGGAGTCCCAGGATTCCTGTGGCACGTGGAAAGGGAGCCTTGGTCTCCCGCCTCAGCTGGAGAGGCGTCCCAATTGTCCTGCCAAGCCTCGAGGAGAATCCCGTGTTGACCCTCGCAACTAGGAAGGAGTCCTGACATCGCTGAACAAACACGTGTGTGGAAGGGCCATCCCCGTCGTAACTCGAGAATATACCCAAGGTTCCCGCCGCAACTCGAGAAAAACCATGAGACTTCCCCCTCGCCACGAGATGAGGCCCGATTCCCCTGCACTGCGTGTAGAGCAATGCCGTGTTGCACATCACACAGGAAAGGAGCCTTGATTTCCCTGATGGCACTCCAGAGAAACCCCAAAAACACTGTTTCAAGGCTAGAGGGATCCTGAGGTCACTGTAGCAACACGAAAGAGCTCCGTGGACCAAGAATCAACTCGAGATGAGAGGTTAGTCCCTGGCTTCGACTCCAGAGGAATACCACCTTACCACAAGCACCTCAAGAGGAGGCTTCACTCAGCTCTAGGTATGTGAAAGGGACCCTGAGTTTGCGGCCTCAAGTGGAATGGACAACGCGATGCCCTGACTCGAAATAAGGCCGGATATCCCTGCAGTGACTTGAATGCAGGCTCGTCTTGCATCTTCCAAGAGGAAAGGATGTCTGAATCCCCTGAGGAGACCACAGAGAAAGACCTAGTTCCCCAGCTCATCGCGACCGGAGGCCTCACATCCTTTGAAAATTCCAGAGGGACGCGGAGATCAGTGCCTCCAAAGGAGACGATGCCTGACTCCTCGTGAAAGTTGATAGGAGTCCCAGGATTCCTCTGGCACGTGGAAAGGGACCCGTGGTCTCCCGCCTCAGCTGGAGAGGCTTCCCTATTGCCCTGCCAAGCCTCGAGGAGAATCCCGAGTTGTTCCTCGCAACTAGGCAGGAGTCCTGACGTCGCTGAACAAACACGTGTGTGGAAGAACCATCCCTGTCGTAAATCGAGAATATACCCCAGGTTCCCGCCGCAACTCGAGAAAAACCATGAGACTTCCCCCTCGCCGTGAGATGAGGCCCGATTCCCCTGCAGTGCGTGCAGAGCAATGCCGTGTTGCACATCACACAGGAAAGGAGCCTTGATTTCCTTGATGGCACTCCAAAGAAACCCCAAGAACACTGTTTCATGGCTAGAGGGATCCTGAGGTCACTGTAGCAACACGAAAGAGCTCCGGGGACCAAAAATCAACTGGAGATGAGAGGTTACGCCCTGGCTTCGACTCCAGAGGAATACCACCTTACCACAAGCACCTCTAGAGGAGTCTTCTCTCAGCTCTAGGTATGTGAGAGGGACCCTGAGTTTGCGGCCTCAAGTGGAATGGACACCGCGATGCCCTGACTCGACATAAGGCCGGATATGCCTGCAGTGACTTGAATGCAGGCTCGTCTTGCATCTCCCAAGACGAAAGGATGTCTGAATCCCCTGTGGAGACCGAGAGAAAGACCTAGTTCCCCACCTCATCGCGACCGGAGGCCTCACATCCTTTGAAAACTCCAGAGGGACGCAGAGATCAGTGCCTCCAAAGCAGACGATGCCTGACTCCTTGTGAAACTTGATAGGAGTCCCAGGATTCCTGTGACATGTGGAAAGGGAGCCTTGGTCTCCCGCCTCAGCTGGAGAGGCGTCCCAATTGCCCTGCCAAGCCTCGAGGAGAATCACGAGTTGTCCCTCGCAACAAGGCAGGAGTCCTGACGTCGCTGAACAAACACGTGTGTGGAAGGTCCATCCCCGTCGTAACTCGAGATTATAACCCAGGTTCCCGCCGCAACTCGAGAAAAACCATGAGACTTCCCCCTCGCCGCGAGATGAGGCCCGATTCCCCTGCACTGCATGCAAAGCAATGCCGTGTTGCACATCACACAAGAACGGAGCCTTGATTTCCTTGATGGCACTCCAGAGAAAGCCCAAGAACACTGTTTCAAGGCTAGAGGGATCCTGAGGTCAATGTAGCAACATGAAAGAGCTCCGTGGACCCAAAATCAAGTCGAGATGAGAGGTTAGTCCCTGGCTTCGACTCCAGAGGAATACCACCTTACCACAAGCACCTCAAGAGGAGGCTTCTCTCAGCTCTAGGTATGTGAGAGGGACCCTAAGTTTGCGGCCTCAAGTGGAATGGACACCGCGATGCCCTGACTCGGAATAAGGCCGGATATCCCTGCAGTGACTTGAATGCAGGCTCGTTTTGCATTTCCCAAGACGAAAGGATTTCTGAATCCCCTGTGGAGACCATAAAGAAAGACCTAGTTCCCCACCTCATCGCGACTGGAGGCCTCACATCCTTTGAAAACTCCAGAGGGACGCGGAGATCAGTGCCTCCCAAGGAGACGATGCCTGACTCCTCGGGAAACTTGATAGGAGTCCCAGGATTCCTGTGGCACGTGGAAAGGGACCCTTGATCTCCCGCCTCAGCTGGAGAGGCGTCCCAATTGTCCTGCCAAGCCTCGAGGAGAATCCCGTGTTGACCCTCGCAACTAGGAAGGAGTGCTGACATCGCTGAACAAACACGTGTGTGGAAGGGCCATCCGCGTCGTAACTCGAGAATATACCCCAGGTTCCCGCCGCAACTCGAGAAAAACCATGAGACTTCCCCCTCGCCGCGAGATGAGGCCCGATTCCCCTGCACTGCGTGCAGAGCAATGCCGTGTTGCACATCACACAGGAAAGGAGGCTTGATTTCCTTGATGGCACTCCAGAGAAAGCCCAAGAACACTGTTTCAAGGCCAGAGGCACCCTGAGGTCACTGTAGCAACACGTAAGAGCTCCGTGCTCCACAAATCAACTCGAGATGAGAGGTTAGTGCCTGGCTTCGACTCCAGAGGAATACCACCTTACCACAAGCACCTCAAGAGGAGGCTTCTCTCAGCTCTAGGTATGTGAGAGGGACCCTGAGTTTGCGGCCTCAAGTGGAATGGACACCGCGATGCCCTGACGCGAGATAAGGCCGGATATCCCTGCTGTGACTTGAATGCAGGCTCGTCTTGCATCTCCCAAGTCGAAAGGATGTCTGAGTTCCCTGTGGAGACCACAGAGAAAGACCTAGTTTCCCACCTCATCTCGACCGGAGGCCTCACATCCTTTGAAAACTCCAGAGGGATGCGGAGATCAGTGCCTCCAAAGGAGACGATGCCTGACTCCTCGTGAAACTTGATAGGAGTCCCAGGATTCCTGTGGCACGTGGAAAGGGACCCTTGGTCTCCCGCTTCAGCTGGAGAGGCGTCCCAATTGCCCTGCCAAGGCTCGAGGAGAATCCCGAGTTGTCCCTCGCAACTAGGCAGGAGTCCTGACGTCGCTGAACAAACGCGTGTGTGGAAGGGCCATCCCCGTCGTAACTCGAGAATATACCCGAAGTTCCCGCCGCAACTCGAGAAAAACCATGAGACTTCCCCCTCGCCTCGAGATGAGGCCCGATTCCCCTGCACTGCGTGCAGAGCAATGCCATGTTGCACATCACACAGGAAAGGAGCATTGATTTCCTTGATGGCACTCCAGAGAAACCCCAAGAACACTGTTTCAAGGCTAGAGGGATCCTGAGGTCACTGTAGCAACACGAAAGAGCTCCGTGGACCAAAAATCAACTCGAGATGAGAGGTTAGTCCCTGGCTTCGACTCCAGAGGAATACCACCTTACCACAAGCACCTCAAGAGGAGGCTTCTCTCAGCTCTAGGTATGTGAGAGGGACCCTGAGTTTGCGGCCTCAAGTGGAATGGACACCGCGATGCCCTGACTCGAAATAAGGCTGGATATGCCTGCAGTGACTTGAATGCAGGCTCGTCTTGCATCTCCCAATTCGAAAGGATGTCTGCATTCCCTGTGGAGACCACAGAGAAAGACCTAGTTCCCCACTTCATCGCGACCGGAGGCCTCACATCCTTTGAAAACTCCAGAGGGACTTGGAGATCAGTGCCTCCAAAGGAGACGATGCCTGACTCCTCGTGAAACTTGATAGGAGTCCCAGGATTCCTGTGGCACGTGTAAAGGGACCCTTGGTCTCCCGCCTCAGCTGGAGAAGCGTCCCAAATGCCTGCCAAGCCTCGAGGAGAATCCCGAGTTGTCCCTCGCAACTAGGCAGGAGTCCTGACGTCGCTGAACAAACACGTGTGTCGAAGGGCCATCCCCGTCGTAACTCGAGAATATACCCCAGGTTCCCGCCGCAACTCGAGAAAAACCATGAGGCTTCCCCCTCGCCGCGAGATGAGGCCCGATTCCCCTGCACTGCGTGCAGAGCAATGCCGTGTTGCACATCACACATGAAAGGAGCCTTGATTTCCTTGATGGCACTCCAGAGAAACCCCAAGAACACTGTTTCAAGGCTAGAGGGATCCTGAGGTCACTGTAGCAACACGAAAGAGCTCCGTGGACCACAAATCAACTCGAGATGAGAGGTTAGTCCCTCTCTTCGACTCCAGAGGAATACCACCTTACCACAAGCACCTCAAGAGGAGGCTTCTCTCAGCTCTAGGTATGTGAGAGGGACCCTGAGTTTGCGGCCTCAAGTGGAATGGACACCGCGATGCCCTGACTCGAAATAAGGCTGGATATGCCTGCAGTGACATGAATGCAGGCTCGTCTTGCATCTCCCAAGACGAAAGGATGTCTGAATCCCCTGTGGAGACCACAGAGAAAGACCTAGTTTCCCACCTCATCGCGACCGGAGGCCTCACATCCTTTGAAAACTCCAGAGGGACGCAGAGATCAGTGCCTCCAAAGGAGACGATGCCTGACTCCTCGTGAAACTTGATAGGAGTCCCAGGATTCCTGTGGCACGTGGAAAGGGACCCTTGGTCTCCCGCCTCAGCTGGAGAGGCGTCCCAATTGCCCTGCCAAGCCTCGAGGAGAATCCCGAGTTGTCCCTCGTAACTAGGCAGGAGTCCAGACGTCGCTGAACAAACACGTGTGTCGAAGGGCCATCCTTGTCGTAACTCGAGAATATACCCCAGGTTCCCGCCGCAACTCCAGAAAAACCATGAGACTTCCCCCTTGCCGCGAGATGAGGCCCGATTCCCCTGCACTGCGTGCAGAGCAATGCCGTGTTGCACATCACACAGGAAAGGAGCCTTGATTTCCTTGATGGCACTCCAGAGAAAGCCCAAGAACACTGTTTCAAGGCTAGAGGGATCCTGAGGTCACTGTAGCAACAAGAAAGAGCTCCGTGGACCACAAATCAACTCGAGATGAGAGGTTAGTCCCTCTCTTCGACTCCAGAGGAATACCACCTTACCAAAAGCACCTCAAGAGGAGGCTTCTCTCAGCTGTAGATATGTGAGAGGAACCTTGAGTTTGCTGCCTCAAGTGGAATGGACACCGCGATGCCCTGACTCGAAATAAGGCCGGATATGCCTGCAGTGACTTGAATGCAGGCTCGTCTTGCATCTCCCAATTCGAAAGGATGTCTGCATTCCCTGTGGAGACCACAGAGAAAGACCTAGTTCCCCACCTCATCGCCACCGGAGGCCTCACATCCTTTGAAAACTCCAGAGGGACTCGGAGATCAGTGCCTCCAAAGGAGACGATGCCTGACTCCTCGTGAAACTTGATAGGAGTCCCAGGATTCCTGTGGCACGTGTAAAGGGACCCTTGGTCTCCCGCCTCAGCTGGAGAAGCGTCCCAAATGCCTGCCAAGCCTCGAGGAGAATCCCGAGTTGTCCCTCGCAACTAGGCAGGAGTCCTGACGTCGCTGAACAAACACGTGTTTCGAAGGGCCATCCCCGTCGTAACTCGAGAATATACCCCAGGTTCCCGCCGCAACTCGAGAAAAACCATGAGGCTTCCCCCTCGCCGCGAGATGAGGCCCGATTCCCCTGCACTGCGTGCAGAGCAATGCCGTGTTGCACATCACACATGAAAGGAGCCTTGATTTCCTTGATGGCACTCCAGAGAAACCCCAAGAACACTGTTTCAAGGCTAGAGTGATCCTGAGGTCACTGTAGCAACACGAAAGAGCTCCGTGGAGCACAAATCAACTCGAGATGAGAGGTTAGTCCCTCTCTTCGACTCCAGAGGAATACCACCTTACTACAAGCACCTCAAGAGGAGGCTTCTCTCAGCTCTAGGTATGTGAGAGGGACCCTGAGTTTGCGGCCTCAAGTGGAATGGACACCGCGATGCCCTGACTCGAAATAAGGCTGGATATGCCTGCAGTGACATGAATGCAGGCTCGTCTTGCATCTCCCAAGACGAAAGGATGTCTGAATCCCCTGTGGAGACCACAGCGAAAGACCTAGTTTCCCACCTCATTGCGACCGGAGGCCTCACATCCTTTGAAAACTCCAGAGGGACACGGAGATCAGTGCCTCCAAAGGAGACGATGCCTGACTCCTCGTGAAACTTGATAGGAGTCCCAGGATTCCTGTGGCACGTGGAAAGGGACCCATGGTCTCCCGCTTCAGCTGGAGAGGCATCCCAAATGCCCTGCCAAGCCTCGAGGAGAATCCCGAGTTGTCCCTCGTAACTAGGCAGGAGTCCAGACGTCGCTGAACAAACACGTGTGTCGAAGGGCCATCCACGTCGTAACTCGAGAATATACCCCAGGTTCCCGCCGCAACTCGAGAAAAACCATGAGACGTCCCCCTTGCCGCGAGATGAGGCCCGATTCCCCTGCACTGCGTGCAGAGCAATGCCGTGTTCTACATCACACAGGAAAGGAGCATTGATTTCCTTGATGGCACTCCAGAGAAACCCCAAGAACACTGTTTCAAGGCTAGAGGGATCCTGAGGTCACTGTAGCAACACGAAAGAGCTCCGTGGACCAAAAATCAACTCGAGATGAGAGGTTAGTCCCTGGCTTCGACTCCAGAGGAATACCACCTTACCACAAGCACCTCAAGAGGAGGCTTCTCTCAGCTCTAGGTATGTGAGAGGGACCCTGAGTTTGCGGCCTCAAGTGGAATGGACACCGCGATGCCCTGACTCGAAATAAGGCCGGATATGCCTGCAGTGACTTCAATGCAGGCTCGTCTTGCATCTCCCAAGACGAAAGGATGTCTGAATCCCCTGTGGAGACCACAGAGAAAGACCTAGTTCCCCACCTCATCACGACCGGAGGCCTCACATCCTTTGAAAACTCCAGAGGGACGCGAAGATCAGTGCCTCCAAAGGAGACGATGCCTGACTCCTCGTGAAACTTGATAGGAGTCCCAGGATTCCTGTGGCACGTGGAAAGGGACCCTTGGTCTCCCGCCTCAGCTGGAGAGGCGTCCCAATTGCCCTGCCATGCCTCGAGTAGAATCCTCAGTTGTCCTTCGCAACTAGGCAGGAGTCCTGACGTCGCTGAACAAACACTTGTGTGGAAGGGCCATCCCCGTCGTAACTCGAGAATATACCCCAGGTTCCCGTCGCAACTCGAGAAAAACCATGAGACTTCCCCCTCGCCGGGAGATGAGGGCCGATTCCCCTGCACTGCGTGCAGAGCAATGCCGTGTTGCACATCACACAGGAAAGGAGCCTTGATTTCCTTGATGGCACTCCAGAGAAAGCCCAAGAACACTGTTTCAAGGCTAGAGGGATCCTGAGGTCACTGTAGCAACACGAAAGAGCTCCGTGCACCACAAATCAATTCGAGATGAGAGGTTAGTGCCTGACTTCGACTCCAGAGGAACACCACCTTACCACAAGCACCTCAAGAGGAGGCTTCTCTCAGCTCTAGGTATGTGAGAGGGACCCTGAGTTTGCGGCCTCAAGTGGAATGGACACCACGATACCCTGACTCGAAATAAGGCCGGATATCCCTGCAGTGACTTGAATGCAGGCTCGTCTTGCATCTTCCAAGACGAAAGGATGTCTGAATCCCCTGAGGAGACCACAGAGAAAGACCTAGTTCCCCAGCTCATCGCGACCGGAGGCCTCACATCCTTTGAAAATTCCAGAGGGACGCGGAGATCAGTGCCTCCAAAGGAGACGATGCCTGACTCCTCGTGAAAGTTGATAGGAGTCCCAGGATTCCTGTGGCACGTGGAAAGGGACCCTTGGTCTCCCGCCTCAGCTGGAGAGGCTTCCCTTTTGCCCTGCCAAGCCTCGAGGAGAATCCCGAGTTGTTCCTCGCAACTAGGCAGGAGTCCTGACGTCGCTGAACAAACACGAGTGTGGAAGGACCATCCCTGTCGTAACTCGAGAATATACCCCAGGTTCCGGCCGCAACTCGAGAAAAACCATGAGACTTCCCCCTCGCCGCGAGATGAGGCCCGATTCCCCTGCAGTGCGTGCAGAGCAATGCCGTGTTGCACATCACACCGGAAAGGAGCCTTGATTTCCTTGATGGCACTCCAAAGAAACCCCAAGAACACTGTTTCAAGGCTAGAGGGATCCTGAGGTCATTGTAGCAACATGAAAGAGCTCCGGGGACGACAAATTAACTGGAGATGAGAGGTTACCCCCTGGCTTCGACTCCAGAGGAATACCACCTTACCACAACCACCTCAAGAGGAGGCTTCTCTCAGCTCTAGGTATGTGAGAGGGACCCTGAGTTTGCGGCCTCAAATGGAATGGACACCACGATGCCCTGACTCGAAATAAGGCCGGATATCCCTGCAGTGACTTGAATGCAGGCTCGTCTTGCATCTCCCAAGACGAAAGGATGTCTGAATCCCCTGTGGAGACCATAAAGAAGACCTAGTTCCCCACCTCATCGTGACCGGAGGCCTCACATCCTTTGAAAACTTCAGAGGGACCAGGGATCAGTGCCTCCAAAGGAGACGATGCCTGACTCCTCGTGAAATTTGATAGGAGTCCCAGGATTCCTGTGACACGTGGAAAGGGACCCTTGGTCTCCCGCCTCAGCTGGAGAGGCGTCCCAATTGCCCTGCCAAGCCTCGAGGAGAATCCCGAGTTGTCCCTCGCAACCAGGCAGGAGTCCTGACGTCGCTAAACAAACACGTGTGTGGAAGGGCCATCCCCGTCGTAACTCGAGATTATAACCCAGGTTCCCGCCGCAACTCGAGAAAAACCATGAGACTTCCCCCTCGCCGCGAGATGAGGCCCGATTCCCATGCACTGCGTGCAAACCAATGCCGTGTTGCACATCACACAAGAACGGAGCCTTGATTTCCTTGATGGCACTCCAGAGAAAGCCCAAGAACACTGTTTCAAGGCTAGAGGGATACTGAGGTCAATGTAGCAACATGAAAGTGCTCCGTGGACCCAAAATCAAGTCGAGATGAGAGGTAAGTCCCTGGCTTCGACTGCAGAGGAATACCACCTTACCACAAGCACCTTAAGAGGAGGCTTCTCTCAGCTCTAGGTATGTGAGAGGGACCCTGAGTTTGCGGCCTCAAGTGGAATGGACACCGCGATGCCCTGCCTCGAAATAAGGCCGGATATCCCTGCAGTGACTTGAATGCAGGCTCGTTTTCCATCTCCCAAGACGAAAGGATGTCTGAATCCCCTGTGGAGACCATAAAGAAAGACCTAGTTCCCCACCTCATCGCGACTGGAGGCCTCACATCCTTTGAAAACTCCAGAGGGACGCGGAGATCACTGCCTCCCAAGGAGACGATGCCTGACTCCTCGTGAAACTTGATAGGAGTCCCAGGATTCCTGTGGCACGTGGAAAGGGAGCCTTGGTCTCCCGCCTCAGCTGGAGAGGCGTCCCAATTGTCCTGCCAAGCCTCGAGGAGAATCCCGTGTTGACCCTCGCAACTAGGAAGGAGTCCTGACATCGCTGAACAAACACGTGTGTGGAAGGGCCATCCCCGTCGTAACTCGAGAATATACCCAAGGTTCCCGCCGCAACTCGAGAAAAACCATGAGACTTCCCCCTCGCCACGAGATGAGGCCCGATTCCCCTGCACTGCGTGTAGAGCAATGCCGTGTTGCACATCACACAGGAAAGGAGCCTTGATTTCCCTGATGGCACTCCAGAGAAACCCCAAAAACACTGTTTCAAGGCTAGAGGGATCCTGAGGTCACTGTAGCAACACGAAAGAGCTCCGTGGACCAAGAATCAACTCGAGATGAGAGGTTAGTCCCTGGCTTCGACTCCAGAGGAATACCACCTTACCACAAGCACCTCAAGAGGAGGCTTCACTCAGCTCTAGGTATGTGAAAGGGACCCTGAGTTTGCGGCCTCAAGTGGAATGGACAACGCGATGCCCTGACTCGAAATAAGGCCGGATATCCCTGCAGTGACTTGAATGCAGGCTCGTCTTGCATCTTCCAAGAGGAAAGGATGTCTGAATCCCCTGAGGAGACCACAGAGAAAGACCTAGTTCCCCAGCTCATCGCGACCGGAGGCCTCACATCCTTTGAAAATTCCAGAGGGACGCGGAGATCAGTGCCTCCAAAGGAGACGATGCCTGACTCCTCGTGAAAGTTGATAGGAGTCCCAGGATTCCTCTGGCACGTGGAAAGGGACCCGTGGTCTCCCGCCTCAGCTGGAGAGGCTTCCCTATTGCCCTGCCAAGGCTCGAGGAGAATCCCGAGTTGTTCTTCGCAACTAGGCAGGAGTCCTGACGTCGCTGAACAAACACGTGTGTGGAAGAACCATCCCTGTCGTAAATCGAGAATATACCCCAGGTTCCCGCCGCAACTCGAGAAAAACCATGAGACTTCCCCCTCGCCGTGAGATGAGGCCCGATTCCCCTGCAGTGCGTGCAGAGCAATGCCGTGTTGCACATCACACAGGAAAGGAGCCTTGATTTCCTTGATGGCACTCCAAAGAAACCCCAAGAACACTGTTTCATGGCTAGAGGGATCCTGAGGTCACTGTAGCAACACGAAAGAGCTCCGGGGACCAAAAATCAACTGGAGATGAGAGGTTACGCCCTGGCTTCGACTCCAGAGGAATACCACCTTACCACAAGCACCTCTAGAGGAGGCTTCTCTCAGCTCTAGGTATGTGAGAGGGACCCTGAGTTTGCGGCCTCAAGTGGAATGGACACCGCGATGCCCTGACTCGAAATAAGGCCGGATATGCCTGCAGTGACTTGAATGCAGGCTCGTCTTGCATCTCCCAAGACGAAAGGATGTCTGAATCCCCTGTGGAGACCGAGAGAAAGACCTAGTTCCCCACCTCATCGCGACCGGAGGCCTCACATCCTTTGAAAACTCCAGAGGGACGCAGAGATCAGTGCCTCCAAAGCAGACGATGCCTGACTCCTTGTGAAACTTGATAGGAGTCCCAGGATTCCTGTGACATGTGGAAAGGGAGCCTTGGTCTCCCGCCTCAGCTGGAGAGGCGTCCCAATTGCCCTGCCAAGCCTCGAGGAGAATCACGAGTTGTCCCTCGCAACAAGGCAGGAGTCCTGACGTCGCTGAACAAACACGTGTGTGGAAGGTCCATCCCCGTCGTAACTCGAGATTATAACCCAGGTTCCCGCCGCAACTCGAGAAAAACCATGAGACTTCCCCCTCGCCGCGAGATGAGGCCCGATTCCCCTGCACTGCATGCAAAGCAATGCCGTGTTGCACATCACACAAGAACGGAGCCTTGATTTCCTTGATGGCACTCCAGAGAAAGCCCAAGAACACTGTTTCAAGGCTAGAGGGATCCTGAGGTCAATGTAGCACATGAAAGAGCTCCGTGGACCCAAAATCAAGTCGAGATGAGAGGTTAGTCCCTGGCTTCGACTCCAGAGGAATACCACCTTACCACAAGCACCTCAAGAGGAGGCTTCTCTCAGCTCTAGGTATGTGAGAGGGACCCTAAGTTTGCGGCCTCAAGTGGAATGGACACCGCGATGCCCTGACTCGGAATAAGGCCGGATATCCCTGCAGTGACTTGAATGCAGGCTCGTTTTGCATTTCCCAAGACGAAAAGATTTCTGAATCCCCTGTGGAGACCATAAAGAAAGACCTAGTTCCCCACCTCATCGCGACTGGAGGCCTCACATCCTTTGAAAACTCCAGAGGGACGCGGAGATCAGTGCCTCCCAAGGAGACGATGCCTGACTCCTCGGGAAACTTGATAGGAGTCCCAGGATTCCTGTGGCACGTGGAAAGGGACCCTTGGTCTCCCGCCTCAGCTGGAGAGGCGTCCCAATTGTCCTGCCAAGCCTCGAGGAGAATCCCGTGTTGACCCTCGCAACTAGGAAGGAGTGCTGACATCGCTGAACAAACACGTGTGTGGAAGGGCCATCCGCGTCGTAACTCGAGAATATACCCCAGGTTCCCGCCGCAACTCGAGAAAAACCATGAGACTTCCCCCTCGCCGCGAGATGAGGCCCGATTCCCCTGCACTGCGTGCAGAGCAATGCCGTGTTGCACATCACACAGGAAAGGAGGCTTGATTTCCTTGATGGCACTCCAGAGAAAGCCCAAGAACACTGTTTCAAGGCCAGAGGCATCCTGAGGTCACTGTAGCAACACGTAAGAGCTCCGTGCTCCACAAATCAACTCGAGATGAGAGGTTAGTGCCTGGCTTCGACTCCAGAGGAATACCACCTTACCACAAGCACCTCAAGAGGAGGCTTCTCTCAGCTCTAGGTATGTGAGAGGGACCCTGAGTTTGCGGCCTCAAGTGGAATGGACACCGCGATGCCCTGACGCGAGATAAGGCCGGATATCCCTGCTGTGACTTGAATGCAGGCTCGTCTTGCATCTCCCAAGTCGAAAGGATGTCTGAGTTCCCTGTGGAGACCACAGAGAAAGACCTAGTTTCCCACCTCATCTCGACCGGAGGCCTCACATCCTTTGAAAACTCCAGAGGGATGCGGAGATCAGTGCCTCCAAAGGAGACGATGCCTGACTCCTCGTGAAACTTGATAGGAGTCCCAGGATTCCTGTGGCACGTGGAAAGGGACCCTTGGTCTCCCGCTTCAGCTGGAGAGGCGTCCCAATTGCCCTGCCAAGGCTCGAGGAGAATCCCGAGTTGTCCCTCGCAACTAGGCAGGAGTCCTGACGTCGCTGAACAAACGCGTGTGTGGAAGGGCCATCCCCGTCGTAACTCGAGAATATACCCGAAGTTCCCGCCGCAACTCGAGAAAAACCATGAGACTTCCCCCTCGCCGCGAGATGAGGCCCGATTCCCCTGCACTGCGTGCAGAGCAATGCCATGTTGCACATCACACAGGAAAGGAGCATTGATTTCCTTGATGGCACTCCAGAGAAACCCCAAGAACACTGTTTCAAGGCTAGAGGGATCCTGAGGTCACTGTAGCAACACGAAAGAGCTCCGTGGACCAAAAATCAACTCGAGATGAGATATTAGTCCCTGGCTTCGACTCCAGAGGAATACCACCTTACCACAAGCACCTCAAGAGGAGGCTTCTCTCAGCTCTAGGTATGTGAGAGGGACCCTGAGTTTGCGGCCTCAATTGGAATGGACACCGCGATGCCCTGACTCGAAATAAGGCTGGATATGCCTGCAGTGACTTGAATGCAGGCTCGTCTTGCATCTCCCAATTCGAAAGGATGTCTGCATTCCCTGTGGAGACCACAGAGAAAGACCTAGTTCCCCACCTCATCGCGACCGGAGGCCTCACATCCTTTGAAAACTCCAGAGGGACTTGGAGATCAGTGCCTCCAAAGGAGACGATGCCTGACTCCTCGTGAAACTTGATAGGAGTCCCAGGATTCCTGTGGCACGTGTAAAGGGACCCTTGGTCTCCCGCCTCAGCTGGAGAAGCGTCCCAAATGCCTGCCAAGCCTCGAGGAGAATCCCGAGTTGTCCCTCGCAACTAGGCAGGAGTCCTGACGTCGCTGAACAAACACGTGTGTCGAAGGGCCATCCCCGTCGTAACTCGAGAATATACCCCAGGTTCCCGCCGCAACTCGAGAAAAACCATGAGGCTTCCCCCTCGCCGCGAGATGAGGCCCGATTCCCCTGCACTGCGTGCAGAGCAATGCCGTGTTGCACATCACACATGAAAGGAGCCTTGATTTCCTTGATGGCACTCCAGAGAAACCCCAAGAACACTGTTTCAAGGCTAGAGGGATCCTGAGGTCACTGTAGCAACACGAAAGAGCTCCGTGGACCACAAATCAACTCGAGATGAGAGGTTAGTCCCTCTCTTCGACTCCAGAGGAATACCACCTTACCACAAGCACCTCAAGAGGAGGCTTCTCTCAGCTCTAGGTATGTGAGAGGGACCCTGAGTTTGCGGCCTCAAGTGGAATGGACACCGCGATGCCCTGACTCGAAATAAGGCTGGATATGCCTGCAGTGACATGAATGCAGGCTCGTCTTGCATCTCCCAAGACGAAAGGATGTCTGAATCCCCTGTGGAGACCACAGAGAAAGACCTAGTTTCCCACCTCATCGCGACCGGAGGCCTCACATCCTTTGAAAACTCCAGAGGGACGCAGAGATCAGTGCCTCCAAAGGAGACGATGCCTGACTCCTCGTGAAACTTGATAGGAGTCCCAGGATTCCTGTGGCACGTGGAAAGGGACCCTTGGTCTCCCGCCTCAGCTGGAGAGGCGTCCCAATTGCCCTGCCAAGCCTCGAGGAGAATCCCGAGTTGTCCCTCGTAACTAGGCAGGAGTCCAGACGTCGCTGAACAAACACGTGTGTCGAAGGGCCATCCTCGTCGTAACTCGAGAATATACCCCAGGTTCCCGCCGCAACTCCAGAAAAACCATGAGACTTCCCCCTTGCCGCGAGATGAGGCCCGATTCCCCTGCACTGCGTGCAGAGCAATGCCGTGTTGCACATCACACAGGAAAGGAGCCTTGATTTCCTTGATGGCACTCCAGAGAAAGCCCAAGAACACTGTTTCAAGGCTAGAGGGATCCTGAGGTCACTGTAGCAACAAGAAAGAGCTCCGTGGACCACAAATCAACTCGAGATGAGAGGTTAGTCCCTCTCTTCGACTCCAGAGGAATACCACCTTACCAAAAGCACCTCAAGAGGAGGCTTCTCTCAGCTGTAGATATGTGAGAGGAACCTTGAGTTTGCTGCCTCAAGTGGAATGGACACCGCGATGCCCTGACTCGAAATAAGGCCGGATATGCCTGCAGTGACTTGAATGCAGGCTCGTCTTGCATCTCCCAATTCGAAAGGATGTCTGCATTCCCTGTGGAGACCACAGAGAAAGACCTAGTTCCCCACCTCATCGCCACCGGAGGCCTCACATCCTTTGAAAACTCCAGAGGGACTCGGAGATCAGTGCCTCCAAAGGAGACGATGCCTGACTCCTCGTGAAACTTGATAGGAGTCCCAGGATTCCTGTGGCACGTGTAAAGGGACCCTTGGTCTCCCGCCTCAGCTGGAGAAGCGTCCCAAATGCCTGCCAAGCCTCGAGGAGAATCCCGAGTTGTCCCTCGCAACTAGGCAGGAGTCCTGACGTCGCTGAACAAACACGTGTTTCGAAGGGCCATCCCCGTCGTAACTCGAGAATATACCCCAGGTTCCCGCCGCAACTCGAGAAAAACCATGAGGCTTCCCCCTCGCCGCGAGATGAGGCCCGATTCCCCTGCACTGCGTGCAGAGCAATGCCGTGTTGCACATCACACATGAAAGGAGCCTTGATTTCCTTGATGGCACTCCAGAGAAACCCCAAGAACACTGTTTCAAGGCTAGAGGGATCCTGAGGTCACTGTAGCAACACGAAAGAGCTCCGTGGAGCACAAATCAACTCGAGATGAGAGGTTAGTCCCTCTCTTCGACTCCAGAGGAATACCACCTTACTACAAGCACCTCAAGAGGAGGCTTCTCTCAGCTCTAGGTATGTGAGAGGGACCCTGAGTTTGCGGCCTCAAGTGGAATGGACACCGCGATGCCCTGACTCGAAATAAGGCTGGATATGCCTGCAGTGACATGAATGCAGGCTCGTCTTGCATCTCCCAAGACGAAAGGATGTCTGAATCCCCTGTGGAGACCACAGCGAAAGACCTAGTTTCCCACCTCATCGCGACCGGAGGCCTCACATCCTTTGAAAACTCCAGAGGGACACGGAGATCAGTGCCTCCAAAGGAGACGATGCCTGACTCCTCGTGAAACTTGATAGGAGTCCCAGGATTCCTGTGGCACGTGGAAAGGGACCCATGGTCTCCCGCTTCAGCTGGAGAGGCATCCCAAATGCCCTGCCAAGCCTCGAGGAGAATCCCGAGTTGTCCCTCGTAACTAGGCAGGAGTCCAGACGTCGCTGAACAAATACGTGTGTCGAAGGGCCATCCACGTCGTAACTCGAGAATATACCC